>NC_134329.1:5988846-7188846 GCF_964195595.1 Calonectris borealis
CCCACTGCCGGGAGAGATGGGAGCGGGAGGGGGGACGAAAGCATCCCTTCCTCAGCACCGCTCAGCTGCCCCTTCGTCCCTGCACTGCGCCTTGGGTACCAGCCTCTGCTGCGTAAAAGGGCTGAAGAAAATCACAGACATTTAACACAGAAAAACAGGGGGAAAATCTTTGTTAAACGAAACAACTTCAGCAAGCTGTGGCTGGGAGTCGTCTAAATCCCGTGTTGGCTGTCCCGGTGAATCCCCCTTCACAAAGGGGTGCTGGGCGCATTGTGACAAGGGTACACGACTGCCTTCCCTGCCTGTTCCAGAACTGGTTCAATGGTTGATAACTGGAGAGATGAAAAAATTGCCTGGAAGCAGAAAAGCAACCCCCAAATCTACAAAATATGCGACTTCTGCTACAAACTTGCAAATAGGCCCATATGTGATCAGTAAACGATCTAAGATCCGTTTACTTGCATGCATTCATTTGGGGCTGGATGACCGCCAAACGTCGAGCTGTGAAGCATGCCACTGCTCCTCCCCGGGGAGACGCGGCTCCACAAAGGACCGGCGGCGGGCAGGGAGCGGGAGCCCCCCACCTTCCTGATGGAGACCCCCTGCCTTCCCTATGGAGAGCCCCTGCCTTCCTCATGGGAAGCCCCCACCTCCCCTATGGAGACCTCCGGCCTGCCCTATGGAGAGCCCCCACCTTCCCGAGGGGCTGGGGCTCGGCTGCCTGGAGCCCCCCGGCACTGTCGGGCAGAAGGGAAGGGGCTGGGGCGGGAGCAGCTGGTAGCTCCTTGCCCATTGCTCTGGCCACCGCTGAAACCAGAGCTCTCCTAAACCTCTCTCCCTTTGTTTGATTGTTTATAAACAAACACAAACTCTCCTTGTTTTGGAAGATGTCTTGTTTCTCTGAATGCTCAGGCAGGTCGCACCAAAAGCCTTTTTATCCCGTTCCTTGAAGTCTTTCTATTTGGCGGGTTTAAATTGCCCGAGAGGTAGGACCCGTGTGCGTGAGTACCCGTGTCCGTGCGAGACCATTTCCTGAACCCATGCAAGGCTCTTGGTAGCAAGGAACAAGTTCATAATAAAATCAAGAAGGTGGTCTTTCTGTGTCTCGCTGGTGAACTAGATACCCACGTGGTTGTAGTCTGCTGCCCTGTACCAGAGCAGCCATGTGTGTTCATAGAGAAGACATGGGAATTGCAGGAAACCACAAAAAGAAAGTCTCGTACCTGAGCTGATCTCTATTCAAATCAAAATTGCAAACGCGAGGATGCGCGAGGAGGGAGGAGGGGAAGGGGAGAGCCCGCACGAGTTTTCCAATCCGGCAGACCCCTGCCGCCCCCCGGCGCTCGCTCTGCACCCTTTGGGGGCTGCACCTACCCCTGCAGAGCCTTTCGTGTCCTCCCCAGCTCCTCCGGACAGGGCTCTTCCAAGAGTCAAATCTCAGAGCGTCCTTCACGCCTAGCTATGGGATGTGCCTCTTTTATTACAATACACTAATAGGTTAACTTATTTACAATGATTATGTTCCTATTTATGCTGGGTGGAAGCGGCTGCTTTTGTTAACCATTTATTACCTAGGGAGCTATTTTCAATGTGTTCCACATGATTATTTTCCAACACTGCAATTTGGTACTTGCTCAGCGGCTGGAAGGATTGTTTCTTACAGAGGTGACCTCCCCGCAGTTCGACGGCGTGTCAGTGTTTGAGGAATATACTTGAGTTGATGGGTAGGTTGTGTGCATCTCCTGACCTCAATCGTTTTCACACTGTGAGAACTGCTGGGAAGTGGTTTGACACAAAGTGTTTATAATCTCCATCAGAAGGAAGTGAAATTATAATGGGGCCATCTTAGCAAAAAGGAGACAGCCACCAGCCTCCCTGCTACAGTGGCCTTAAGCACTTCTATGATTTGAGCATTATAATTAGTAAAGAAACAAGTTGTAATTAAATTAGGAGATGGAAAGGCAGGAGTACAGGCACCGCGGAGTGCGATTACAGGAGCTACCGTCTGGCAAAAAGGAGCAGTCGGAGGCAGCACAGCTGGGACCATGGCGAAGACTTTGCCATTGCTTCCCTCCTCCTGCACCACGCGGAAATCGGGCACTGGAAACCAGTCAGGATTCTCGATAGGAATGGACTTCTGCGATGACAGGAGTCTCCTGCTCCCGGAGCACCTGATCTTCACAGTCCCCAGTGGCACATGGGAGCAGGGGCCAGCGCTGACGGTGCGGTCCCCAGGGACCCCTCCAGTGCCGGGCGCTGCAGGGTCCCCATCACAGGCACCGCACATGCAGGCGGTGCTGAGGCCTCCGACTGCCCTTGTTTTGGGCCAAGAGACGGCTCTTTTGGGAAGGACCCGCTGCTCGGGGGAAGCGGGGCATTCAGGGGCGCAGGCTCCTGGAAAGCGTCCTTGACGTTCACGTCCATTCAGACCCTCGCTGCCGGCCGCTCGCTTTCCTGCAAGTCGGGGGCTATCAGTGGCCCCTTCGCCAGCCGGCGAGCCCGAGGCGGGGCGCTGCCGCCCCATGGCGCGGGAAGCTCCAGCACAGCCCGGCGCTCCGGCTCTGCCTCCGGGCCGGGACAGCAGCCTCCGCGCGAGCACGGGTTTCTCCCAAGCCAGCGCACTCCCTTCCAGATGTGCCGCAGATGCCCTGGCTGCCCACGTACTCCCAAGTAAAAGCCTCAGCGGGAGGGCTGGGGTGAGACAGTCGGAAGCCAGGACTGGCAAATTCGCCCTGTTGTGCAGTCGCACTAGGAGTGCTCCCTTGCAGGACCAGGCTCAGCATACCAAGGCTTCCCCTGCCGTTGAGGGGCCGAGGTGCGCACGCATTTGACTCCTTCCTCCGCGAGGGCACGCCCAGCTATTACTAATTTGCACGAGGCTTCTCCTGAGCCGCATCTCTCGAGCCCCAGCACCCCCGGCACAGCCGGCCCTGCGGAGGGGCAGGTCTGAGCCTCCTCCCCAGGGACCAGGAGAAGGGCTGGGTGGCAGCGCCGAGGGTGCTGCAGGCTCCGGCTCAGCGACTCAGCTGAGAAGCTCTGGCCCTGCAGATTTATTTCCTGGCTTTTAGCCAGCCTAGGAATGAAAATACTCTAGAGGGTGAAAGGCTCATAGTCAAGAGCTCTTCACCTCTTCCCTGAAAGGACCTCTCATCCTCATTCATTCAGGGGTTTATTACCACTCCACTGCCTGAGAATAACTGTTTGCAAAGATGGAGCTTGGAAAAAATAAGCTGCCCACGTGCCGGAGTGCTTAGACCTGTCAGTTCTGGATTCAAAGAAGAGTCAGTTCGGGTCTCTTCCTTCTTCTAGCCCGATTGATGGGCATTTTAATTTGGAGGACCAGGCGGTGGCTTTAGTTTGTGGTTGGCCACCAAAGAGCATCTTTATTAACTCCTGGGTTTAGGGTGCTAAACACAGCAGGTTGTGAGCAACGCCCTTTTCTTTATTTACTGGGAATTAGCACTTGAAAATAGCTGGAGAAATGGGATCAGACGTGTCCTGCCCGCTGCTGCTCCAGGCAGCTCAGGAGCCCTGAGCGAGCCGGGCAGGTCGCTCTGCAGTTTTTCTCCTCCAGCGCAGCCGGACAAGCCCTGGTTAAACCTCCAGCTTTCTGAGCGGAAGACAGGGCACGCGAGCAGGGGCTGGACCCACACGGCACCGAGGCGGGCGCTGGCACGGGGACTGCTGCTGCTCTCGCCGGCGTGCGGCGATGCTCTGGCCGAGCTGGCACCTGGAGGGGACGCAGTGAGGAGCGGGCGGGAGGCATTGCTGTGTCCCCTGTGGGTGCTGGCCTCGCTGGGGCAGCTCCGGGGAGGGGTTTCCCTTGAGCAGAGCGAACAGCACGCCTCTGGGCTTTGCCTGGCTCTCCCCCAGGCAGCGGGTGACATTACCTTCCCGTGGCCAGGTCCTCGGTGCTGCTCGCCATGGCCCGAGGACCTGCTCGGGGAACCCTGCCGAACCTCATCGGGAGCATCCCCTCAGCCAGAGTGAGGGACCCCGCCGCAGCCCTCCCTGCCTTCCAAGAGCACCCGCAGATTTCTCCCTTTAACTCATTTTCACAGGGCTGAGGCTTCCTTGAATCCTCGCTCTTTGCTTTCCTAAAGCTGGACCCTGGCAAGTTCTTATTTTGCAGCGCAAGGGTATGGCACAACGCTGTTCCGCTGCATTTATTCTGGTATTTCTACCCAGTTCTGGAAAGCGCAGGGACAGGCCACGACGGTCTGCAGCGAACTGCTCTGTGACGAGACAGTGTTTACTGCTTTGAGCTGGCTCGTGCTTTTCAGGCGGCGTATCTTTAACCTCCACAAATTAAGGGGCTGAGGAAGCAGAAGACGCCGCCGCAGACAAGGCTGGGAGGTCTCCTGGGGAGCCGACAGAGCAGTTTTTCGGCAGCGAGCGCGGTTCCCAGCCTTAGTGCTATAAGCGGAGAGGAATCGTCAGCGGCCGCAGTGTCTGCGCGCGGGGCCGCAACGGTGCGGGCGGTGCCCAGGGCATCGCCGCGGCGCTGCCGTGGTTCGGCGCCCAGTGCCGGCGGTGAGGCCACCGGCGGCGGCGCCGCTGATGGAAGAGCAGGAGAGCCACGGGAAGGCTGCGCGGGCAGCCCGGGGCGGGCGCGGGGCTGGCGCTGGGTATCGGCTCTCCCCGCCGGCGCGGGAGCTGCGCCTGCCACCCAGGCAGAGGCTCCCGCACTGACAAACAGCTTTGCCATCCCAGCGCAGCCAGCCTGCGCTGCACCGAAACAGGCAGCTAGAAAGTAAACAGTGTCTGAAACCTATTCTCATTAGGCTAATTTACGAATAAATTACCATATTCAATGGCCTTATTTTTACTGCTCGTTAACAGGCCCATGATAGGATGATAATTATGGGATTTTAAGTGGCTAATGGCAGCTGGGGCGTCAAAAGCAGTTTTTACGAATCTGTTTATGGCAGGGAAGGTGACAGGAGGGTGGGACACTGAGATGTTGGAATCGCATGTCGGGGAAAAAAAAGCTTTAATTGTTGAGTATTTATTAGAGAGGAGGGAAGACTGTAATTTAAAAATGAAACTCTGAAAAACAAAAAGGAAATTAATTAATCTCCTAGTGCTCCGGTGGCTAGTGCTTAAGGAGGACCTCGCCGGTTTGCATGCGGCCTTCGAGGGTCCCGAGGGCCGCTGCCTGGTGCAGCCGTCCCCGCTGGGCGCCGTCCTCCCCACCGTGCCGAGGAGCCGGCGTGGGACCAGCCCGGCGATGCTGCGAGGACAAAAGGGGCTTCGGTGCAGCAGCAGCACCAGGGTCCGAGGGGCACAAGGCTGCGGCGCGAGGGGACGAGGCGTGCTGCCCTGCTGCACCCCGTGCCAGCCACCCCGCGCAGCCGCCGCAGTGCCCGGCTCGGTGCTCCCCGCCAGCTGGTGGGTGCATCCCGGCTGCACCGCGCCATGGCTGGGGGCCGCCGGCCCCTCCGCCGGCGAGGGCTGCCCTTCTCCCTCCCGCCGTCCCCGTTTCCCGATAGCTGGTGTTTTTTCTATATGTGTAGCCTGGCTGCTCATCATCTCCCATCTCCACCGATTCATCTTGATCTTTCAGTTTAGTATGCAGTGCTCGGAAAACAAACACGTACCAGACTGACAGTGGGAATAAATATCGTGGAGATGTTGATTAGCATTTGATCCCAGCTGGGCCTCTGGAAGCTGCAGCACTGGAATGCCTTGGCAGTTTTTTAATGCTGAATAATTTGATTAGATCAGTGGCTGAGCCTGCTGCTCGTGGTGAGATAAACCCTCCCAACGCTGCCGCTCCCCCCGCGCCGCGCTCGCACTGCTCCCTTCCTGGCTTGCTTGCTTTCTTTTATGGGGCCTTAAATACATCGTTTAATCAACTCTACAATTTCAATTTAGCACAGTTGTTGACTCGCATGGATGATAAGGTTCTGAAGACCCCACAGATTGCTGGCTGGTTTAACAGTGCCATTTTCCACGGCCTCCTGGCTTTTGCTGCCAAACTGCAGCCAAGCCCAGCCCCAGCCCAGACTGCGAGCGACTGCCGAAGGATCTGTTTGCTTCGCCGAAGCTGTCAGTCAGCCGTGCAGATATTTCCAGTCTCTCCACTGTAGTAATTACCAAAAGGGACACGTCCCCTCCGTGTGATGACATGATAGCAACCAATGGTTCATTTTCAAAAACACAGTAATAACATTCTTTTTTGTTCTTTTGAGACACAGAAAGCATGAGGACACAGGGAGGGAAAACTGCAATTACCTAAGACCTCAGCGATCCTAGTTAAATCATCGATTTCTGAAATTTTTGTCTCCCTCCCTTAAGAAAAAAGAGTGGGGCAGACTCCTACGCTATCTTGAACACTTTTACTTTTAATCTAATTTAAATAACACTGTAGGCATTCCTTTCCAACAGAAGAATAATCAATTCAGTGAGTGGCCAGCAAGAGTGCAGTAAACAGCCCTGACTCTTCTACTGCAGGTTTTTCTCCAAAATACTCTGCTGATGGCTATTTTCAAAGCATATTCTAAATATCTTTTTATCGGCAGAATATCGTTTAAAACCAACCAAGCTTTACCTGCATCACTAAGACTCTGCAGTTACACTTCTCTTCCTGCATCAGAAAAGGGAAAATCATGAATTACAAACCCGGGATTCTCTATCTGAAAAGAATTATTCTATCTGAAAAAGCAAAGCTGTGTATTTTCAGCCACTGACCTAATCCAAGATAAATAAACAGGCAGAGACTTCTTGTGTTTACTTACACTTATTAACATGCAGCAGAGGGTGTGAGGGTGATACTATCTGACAAGCACCATTTCAAACTTTCTCCCTTTAGTTTGGTTGCTTGTGATTCTCGCGCACAATAAACAAACCAGCTCCCACCGGCTTTGCAGCCAGCCTGCCTCCCCGCGCACATCTGGAGCGGCTTTTGCACCTGCAGGACAGCTCTGCCGCGGGGGAGACCCCCGGGGGCTTCGTCCGTCAGGAGGGGTACAGCGTACAAATGCACAGACACCGTTGCGAAAATAAGTGGCTTTCCTCTGCTCAGGAGGAAAGGGCTTAGCACAATATCAAATAATCAGAACAAGGTATTTTTTAGCTTTTCTTTTCTTTTTAAAAAGTGAAGACAGGAAAATACAAAGGAAAAAGTGACCCCTATTCTGCCGCTCTGTAAAAAACCAGCCCCTCTCAAAGTGAGAAGTGCTGATTCCATTTAAAAAGGACAGCACGCCTGACCTTCCACACGCAGATGTTCCTACGCAAAGCTGTTTTCCCTCGCGCCTTTGCCCAGGTCAGGGTCAGGGAGATGAGCCTGCCCGGGGCCCACCCTGGGGTGCCCGTGACCTGCGGAGCAGCCCCTGCGCCTGCAGCACCGCCGGCGGGGAGCTCGGGGGTGCGTGTGCTACCAGGACCCCCCGGTAACGGAGGCAGCCAAAACCAGAAGGGGACACAGCAGGTTGTGGAGCTGGACCTGCTCTAGTCCCCCCAGGCGTCCGCGGGTCGGGTCCAACGCACCCTCTAATTGACAAGAAACCGCTGCTGTACCGCACCTATGGCAGCGTAAAGTCCGGTCTAAACCGGGGGCAGTCCAGCCTAAACTGCTGTCACTGAACTTTATCGAACTAGGTCTTACGGCCAGTTTCCCATGAACAGACAGAGAATCAGCGCGAGAATCCCGAGAGCCTGACCACCTCCACCCGGCTCTCCGTGCAGAGATGGCACCACGCCGCGAGAGCATCCCTGGGGCGGCTGACCAGGGCCAAGACCAATGCCCTGAACCAAGGGCATTTTTTTCAAAAAGCTGAGAAAAGGAACCCGTTTATGGAAACAGCCCCTAAGGTGGGAGGACAGCGGGGTGCTGGGAAGGGCTGCCTCGCCATTCAGAGCACGGCGCCGGGCGCATCGGTTATGTGCTTGCATCTGAGCGCAACAGGCGCAATCCAGACCCTGTGGAAACAAATGGGAGTGTAGCCACAGGCTTCAAGGAGGCCAAGACAAGTCACATCAAACGAGAACGTTTGATTTATGTTGAACATTAGAGACATCTCCAACAGGTAAAAGAACATGTTAAGAGCATAAAAATAGCTATAGTGGCTCCTCTCTGGGAGAGAGCAACGGCAAACACCCACTGAAGAGCACAAGAACAGAGCAAGCGAACAATGATACTTCATCAAATACTCTATTAACCTCCAGTAATTTATGGCTCAAGATCTTTCAGAGCCAGAAATAATGTCTATGTATGGATGTATGATGGATTTTTCTGCCATTAATTTGTCCAGTAACTTTTTGAACCCATGTAAATTTTAGCTTTCACAGTATCGGTGAAAGATATCTCCTGTTTAACTACGCACGTGAGACCAGTCCTCCTTACTGCTTGGCTTCAGCCCACTGCCGGTCCCCCTTCACACCCCTCGTTCTTGTAGGGTGAGAAACAATCAGCAGCGAATCCTTGGTCACTCTCCTGGTTTCATAGGTTTCTGCTGTGTCCTCCTCAGGCATCTCCTCTCCAGGCTGAAAAGCCTTAACCCAGGGAATCCTGCCTTTATCCTTTTTACCCTGGGGCCCTGCTCTGGACCTTTCTTACTTCTATCACTGTTTTTGTGTCATGGGGTAGGGACAGAATAAGGCAGGATTCAGGGTAGGGCTGCTATACAGATGTCTACAGCAGCATGGTGCTCTTTCTTCGGTCTCTAGTTTTCCCCTAATAATTCCCAATATTTGGTTTGGTTTTAGACCACTGCTGGATGTTGAGCTACTGTTTCCAGATTGTTATTTATTGCAGCCATCAGCTTTTCTCCTGGGTGCTGGCCATCAGTACAGAGTCCTCCGTGCACGTAAAGATGAGATTTCCAGTTCTATACCCCCCCAGAGTTCAAGATTTTACATTTATCTACCTTGAATGTCATCTGCCTCTGCCCAGCCCCTCACTCCAGCGAGGTATCTCTGCGACTTTTGCAGCTGCCCTGCCTTTAGAAAGACAGATCATGGTGTGCTATCAACAAACTTTGCCATCTCACCCCTTTTCTGGATCATTTACTGTCCCCTCTTCCAGCACTGGTTCCAGTGCAGATCCCATGAATCTCCCCTCTGAAAACCAGCAATTTATTTTGATTCCTTGACACTGTCCTTTAGCCGTACCACATGGAGCCACGGCCTCCAGCTAGGCCAGTTTCTTCTTAAGGACTTTGCTGAAGACTTTGCCCAACGCCTCCCCGTCACACACTCGTCAGACTCTCCTAAAGAAGCCCAAAGAGCTCATCTTCCAAAGCACGCCCTCCCCCAATGCCATACTGCCTTTTCCCCCATTTGTCCCAGTTCTCCAGCTGGTGGATGGTCCTATGTGTTGTGATCATTTCTACCAGGTTGTTGATGCGGACACTGGGGCCGTGGACAACAGCTCACCAGCTCTTCCCTGTTACTCTTCAGAAAAACTTGTTGTCGCATTATTCGCCTTCTAGACCTTTGGTACCAAGAGGATTTAAAATGAGAGAATATATAATGTCAATATTAGATTACTTATATCACGTTAGAGCTCTTGGGTAAATACTACCTCTTCATAGTTCTTCATAACTGTTCGGGTGATTTAGTTGCCTTAAAACTTCTTACATCAACACTTCACTTTGAGACAGGTACAACTACAAACACATCACTGCTCTGCCGTTGGGCTTGGGCAGCGTTAGCCTGACCCAAGGTACAGCCGGAATGGTTTCCGAGGTCCAGACGTACAGAAACTGGTAGACAAAGAATGTTACGGGCACCACTAACTGCAAAATACCGTGGCCACGGACACAGGAGTCGAGACCTCAATGTCAAAAAAGTGACAGCTCCAGCAAAGAAAAGCCTGATGGCGCAGTCCGGCTCGCACGGCGGGGACCCCCGGCCACGGCAGCCCCGCGGTGCCGCAGCCCGGTGCCCGGCAGGCTGAGGATCCCGCCGGAGCCCGCGGACGGGAGCGGTGGGTTGGCGTTCGGGTCTGACGGCAGAGCTGCCGCGAAGTGCATGTTTGTGCGAGCGACTGGATCTTTTGTGTTTGCCTCTCTGATTACTGTATACCTTCTGCAAAAGGTGCTTTGTACGAAATTAAGAACAGGATTTGTTTCTTCAAACTTTTGCAATTTTAACATCTGCTTGTTTTGGTAAATTTGACAGGGACTCTCTTTTGTCTCCTTTATTTTCTTTTCTTTTTTTTTTACAGAAATTCTATGAAAAGTGTTTTAAAAAGTGCTAACTGACAAGCCTACACAGGCTGCCTCCACTCAGGGAGCACTCTGCACAGTTGTTAACTTGTTAGACAGGAGCTAGATTACAATCATAAATAAATGATTTGCTGTCTCCTTACATTCAGACATGTAGCTTTTAAAGTGTAGCTGTCATCCCTGAATCAGATTTAGTCAAATGCTGTGTAACTGCAAAATTATCCTATCCTTACCTTTTTTTATTCTCCATATAATGGACAGTTAAATTGGATTTTCAAATTTGAAGTGCATATGTTTTTCAAATCCCCACAGGGTTGCCATTTTTTCATTTCTAAAGCAACTCACTAATGTTTATCATTACCACACAGAAATATTACAATTCTTAAGGGGCACCTTATAAAATCAGTACAGGAGAAATATGCTTTATCGTCTCAAAATGAAACCAATTTCTCAGCTGATTTGCAATTTATTTACATGTTAGCATTTGATTTTCTGCTGATTTATAGCCCCACATGCCTGTGTCTTAGCTGCTTTCTAAATAAACACAATCAGGTTGGGAAAGCTAATACCAAATTATGGAGCTTTGTTCTAGCTTTACTCTATTAATAAGTTAAATCTTTTACCAATAGTGCCTAGTCTCCCCTAGCACCGAGCGCAAGGAGAAGTCATGCATGGTATTTTATTAGGCTCGAGTTCTGGTATGCTATAAATAATCAGTAGGTGTGGAGAATCTAAGGGGAAAATAGAGACCTCAGAGAAAGCACAAGCAAAAAAAGTGGTATCACAATTATTCTTTTTTTCTAAGCTATAAACTTTGAGATTCAGCCACACCTCATGAAAACTCTGGTGCTGTGGACATTTTATTTTGCACAGCCGTTTAAGACCTTCCTTCCACCGCAGCTTTGTAGGAAACACACTGTATGTATGGAATCCCACTTTCAGCATGTTCTCGCTGCATACATGCAGCTGTACAGGTAATGGATGGCTAGTGCCGATGATTGCTTCAGAATAAGTTTTTTAATGGCAGGTAAATTATTCATTGGCATGTAAAATAATACTCAGCCTTAACTAACGTCGTAGTAAAAATAACCTCTGGCAAAGATCTCCTACTTTCAAGGTTCGGTTCATTAATAAACAATATGAAAGCGAGTCGGCACAATGCATTCTGGAAGTCCAAGCGACTTGATGGGCGGTTCGGAGGGGGGGCTGAGAATTCAAATATGCATTAGTCTTGGGGAAGCGCACCTTTTTCTCCATGTAAGGTGCATGTGCAAATTCTATGGATAATTAATGCAACAGTTACTTCAGCAGCATCAAAAGACCCACTGTTTAATTCAACATCCTATGAGCGTAGTGTGACAGCAGAGAGGAGCATTATTCCTGGCGATGAGTGACAGAGGGCATCAAGCATTCTTCTGAAATGCTCTCGCATCTCCTTCGAATGGCACATCAGGTGTGTCTGAGCTGCATTAATTACAGAAGGTGTTGCCAGCCCACGACGTGCACGCTCACATCAAGCCTCAGCTGCTCGGGATGCCACCCTGCCCTGCACCACAACCCCCTCGCCATCCCTGCGGATGAGGGCATGCTCTACAAAAACCGCAGGAGCATCCAACGCTCGTGCGAGCTGCTGGGTCACCAGCACCAGGACATCTCGTAGGAGCTGGGGAGGGATCTGGCTGCTGCCGGGGCCTGCAGAGAGGTCGGAGGAGCAGACCTTCGAAAGACGGACACTAGTACCAGCCTGGGCTCGGCTCTGCTGAACCGGGGCCATCTGAGCAGCCCTTCTGGTCCCCTTCTCCTGCCAGGACCGTGTGCTCCCCAGGGTTTCCAGCCCGTTGACACACTGGCCGTGTCTCAGGCACCGGAGCACAAGTGCAAAAAAGCCAGAGCAGGTCATGGCTCAGTTTCTTTGGAGAAGTCCCGGTGGCTTCAGCACGGTTGTGAGCTGACTGCCGCAGCGCTGCCGCCAGAAGAGCCAGTGCCCAGGTGCCCACTCGCGCGCTGGAGCCTGCCCAGCCTCCGTGCGGGAGCGCGCTCCGCGTCTGCCGTATTCAAAGGGTGGGCTGGATCTGCCGAATCCTGCGTCTTGGTAATTAAAATCCAGAGGGGCGAGAAGGGACCTAACCAAGGGTGAGCTGGTGAAGGAGGAGCCGGGTTTGTGACCTTGCCCCCATCCCTGCCCCGGCTGCGCCGCCTGGACACTCTCCCCAGGCAGCTCCCCGAGCCGTGGCAGCACAGCAAGGCCGCTTCGTGCCTGCGCACATTACTGACTGCTTAATGGTGGTTTTTTGTTTTTTCCTGTTGACATTGATCATAATTGTTAGCCCATCGATTGACACACAGACTCCTTGACAGAATAACAAGGAATGCTCCATGCCAAATTATTCACTCTCCGCCGGCTAAATCGCGCATCCTCCTGCAATCAAAGCGCAGCCGCTTCCAGCAGGTGGAAAACAAAGGTCCTGTAATTCCGAGCGGGGATGCAAAGAGCCGGGCAGCAGTGGCAGAACATCAGGCTCCCGGTGCTCCCCACCGCCTGTCAGTAACGGGTATGTGACAGCAATAATGATGCCGTCAGCAGAGCCGGCCCTGCCGTCTGTGCAGCTAGAGCAGCAGGGAAATACGGGAGGACAAATGAACCGCATGGAATGGAAAGGGCTGAGCAACCAAAACCAAGTGAGAGCAGGGCAGAAATCTCTTTTACCCTTAGAATTTGGATTTTGGAGCTCAGGGTCTGTCCAGCAACCATGAATTAAAAATAACACATCTGATTTTGGGCTGGTTTAAAGCCAGCATAGCTTCTTTGAGGTCAGGGGGAGACCAGCATGACGCCGTTTGCCTCGGTAGACAAGCACTGATTTGCGATGGGTGGTGGCTCCGTTCAGCGCCAAGCTCCGTGCCGGCGGTGAGCGGCTTTCCTAACCCTGTCTTAGGTGCTTGGAAGGCATCACCTGGGGCTGAACATACACTAGAGAAGCATCAGAGAAAGTACATTCCTCCTCCCCCAGGAAAGTTTGCTTTGCTGAAAATCACAGCTCTTCCCAGTTATTTCTTATGAATATTCATCCATGCCGGGGATCTCATTCAGCACGGGAGACTGAAGAACCTGTGGGTGCTTATGCAAAAACACAGGCACTTGACACCAAAGATGCCTGTTTAGCTAATGTGAAGTCTCTCCAGTTTTCTTCTCCCAGTACGTACACAGGCTTTGTGGTATGAAATATATTATCCAGAGAATCATTCATCAAAGACCTAGAACGACGCACAGCGCATGTGACAGAAAAAGAAAATGGCCACCTAGGCAATGGCTTAAGGACATCCAAGACAGACATTTGATGAGCAAAAAACTTCCCGTGAATTTGTGCTGGAATCAGGGTTAAATAGGGGACTATCTGTAACATCTTGTGTCAATCAGAGTAATCTGTGCAAATCTGTGGCACAAGCTCAAAGGGAACTCTGGCATGTCAGAGGCTGGGCTGGGCACGGATTAGTCAGGAGCTAGAAAGAGCTTATAAAAACCTGACATGAAAATGCTTTGCTTTGCGTGCATTTTTATAGCATGAGACTATATACGGAGAGCTGTTATCCCACTGGCTGCTAGGCAGAAGCAGGGAAAAACAATGAAATATGTTTTGGGAAAAAGAAGGGACTTCAAAGGAGACGTCCTCCCAGTGCGGGAAGAGGGTTGTTGAAGAACCTCTCCTGGCTTTCGGGGAGCTGGACAGGCGCCACTTGCAGACACTTCTGATAACGCCTTTCCAGCCTTTCCTTGTTTTCTTTCCCTTTGTTTCAACTTAACGCCATTTTCAGAGCTGGCTCCCCCGTCCCTCCCGCAGGACCCCGCGCCCCTCGCCGTCCCCCCGCCCCGCTCCCTGCGGCACTCTGCTGCCTGCGGTTTCTCCAAAATTTCCTTTTAAGAAATCAGGGCAGAGAACAAGGGAAGTGGGTCCTCAATGACGTAAGTGTTACAGATCTCTGAAATAAGCTGGGCTCATTAATAGCTCTTCTAAACATTGCAGTCGCTGTCGATGATCTCCGTGGTAGTTTTCTGTGTGAGGGGGTTGAAATCTGCTGGCGGATCTTGACATTTTCAGATCCGTGGTGGGCTACATGCCTGGAGACCTGCTCGCTTCCCCATTCTGATCGACTCTGCAGCTTTGCCGTGATGTGGCAGATTGTTTGGAGGGATCCATGTCAGGATATTTTAAGGAAGTCACTGCTAACATTGCTGTGAATGCAATCTCTCTGCGCATTGCACAAATCCCTTCCCTGATCGGAATTAGCATGGCAGGGCTGGAGCTTTCTGAGGGCTGCTGCAGGCGAAGATGGAGTGCCTGTTGCAGAGGCAGATGGACCTGCTCGGGTCTGCGGGGAAAGAGCCTTTCTGTGCAGCAGTATCTTCGCTGCTGTCCTAACGAGAGCCCAACCACGGCTCCTGCAAGCGCCGAGGCATCAGAAGACTGAGGCGAGTGCGGCGCCGGCACAACGCAGAGGTGCTCTCGGTGATCCTCCGCTGCTGCCGTGCAGGCTGTGAAACCCAGTGGCACCCGGATCCCGCAGGCTGCACGGGCACGGTTTCCCCCAGCATGGCTAGCCCGCGGGCAGAGTCCTGCTCGCAGCGGGATGCCTGCACCCCGCGGGCACCAGCGCCCGGCTCCGCTCTCTGGCTATTCGATAGGTTGGAGACTATTTGATAGATTACAGCAGAACAACTCTATTCTCATCAATCCACAAACTGCTTAATTAGTTAATAATTTACTCCAGATAAACTTGATTTGAGCTCTCCAGTTTGCAGTTTCAGCTGCCTCCCCGATACCTCCAGCCTCTCCAGAGAGCTGAGGAAGGGATGGGGACGTGCAGGGGGAATAGCGCAGGGCACACGCGCCCTGGCTCCAGGATTCCCCCGCTCTTACGCTTTGTTTTGGAGCCACAGACTTGTTCAGCAGAGCCAATTTCAGTGAACCTGGTTTCTCTAAAATACATTCACTTCAGTTGTGTTTTGTAGAAAGGGAGGAAAAAAAAAATCCTAAATATTTTCCCTGGGATAAGCCCCCACGTTAGAGCAACGTCCCTTTCATGCTGTTGCACATGGGCTGATATTTGAGGCAGGGACTTATTGTATAACCCAGTGCCTGTGGGATTAAAAAAAATAAAAAAAATATAGTCTCCATGGAAATGGAGGCCATATCTTTTGAAAACTGTATCAGAGCTCTCTATCCTCTCCCCTTTATCATTGTATTTTAACCTACCAGCTGCATATTTAAGAGCAGAGCTTGCAAGATGATCTTACCCTTTTTTATTATTTTCCCTCATGTGTTAAGGGAGGGAATACTGACAGGGACAAGTGACAGCTCGCTAATTATTCCCTTACTGCCACTGCTGTTCTTGTTTTGGACGTGTTGCTCATTTTCCTCTGCTCTTCGCACTGAATAATGCATGGGTCCCTATCAGTATTCATGCAGTACCTTCGGGAACTGCCAGCCTAACTAGCTGATAACTGATTCAGTTTGTAACCGGTGCCTTTGGGAGTTGCAAGGAAAAGTAGCCAAGAACAAATTTAACACTTCTTTCTCATTGCCTTAGAACATCAAGGAGAGGTACAGGAGGACTGCGCATGAAATACATTTGTTGCCTGAAGCTGTTGGAGGTACATAACTAAAGTAAGTGCGTTTAACCCAGCGCACTGCCGCCTGTGAGGTCAGTGGGCGATCCAGATGGGAGCACCCAGGGGGGAGAGGGCGAGGAATCAGCTATTTCGAAGCAGTTGTTTTCAGCAGATGCCCTCTCTAGGTTTTGCAGAGAGGTGCCAAGAAAAGCCACCCCAGAGCCATCTGTACTTTGGAGTCAGAAATAGTGCAAGCCTGGTGCAGGCGCTGGGGTGTGCCCCGAGTTATCAGTTGCTATCGGCGTGGTATGAGCACATCAGAACAGCAACCCCGCAGGGCTGGAGCCAGCCGGGAGCAGGACGGGGCGCAGGCTCTCCCGCACCCCAGAAAGTGCAAACTGCCGATGCCGGGGCACAGGGCTGACCCTGAGCAACGCCGGTGGAGCAGAGCCTGGTCCCTTACAGCAAGGTCTGTACTGCTCCAAAGCAAGCTTCGAGAGCACCCTCATCCCAGGGAGAACATAAAGCAAATGCGGATGGGTAAAAGCAATTTCCTCTCTTCCTCCGTTAAATATGATCGCGAGCGGGAAGAAAGGGAGAGCGAAGCTTGGCATTTTCAGGTGTGCCACATTTGTTAAAGGTGAATAGTTATTCTGCGTACCACGTGAAATACGCGTTTCCTTGCCCCCCAAGTGGGGAGCACTGGACTCGCACTCCTGAGAGCTGCTCCGCGGGAAACGGGCTGTTCCCTCCAAGAAAGGACAAAAAACTGCACTGAGCAGTGGGCTGAATATTCTTGCTCAAACTTTTCATATGACATGTGTCAGATAGTGTGACCTTAATGGCATGGCCTTAACCACCATACTCACAGTTTCATTCCTCTCCAAGTGTATGTATACATATATTTAAACTTGTGCCATGGAGGAAGATATGCATTGGGTTTTGGGTTGCGTCAAAGTTGTCAGACGTGTCGTTTGAAGGAGCTGAAAGCAGATGGGGACATGACCTCGTAAGTGTCCATCATGCCTCATGCGACGGAGAGAGGTTCAAGCAGGAAAATTTGAAAGGTCTTTTTGGAGCTCGCACTAGGAATTATTTCACTAGTTCAAACAAAATGAACTTTGTTGAGAAAGTTTAAAAGTTCCTCTTCCAAGTAAAGACCATGCAGCTGAATGCTAGGCAGTAAGTGAAGTTTTTTCACAAGGGACATCGTTCGTGAAGCACAGCCAGATTTAAGAGCAACTTCGTCAAGATCTAGCAGAAGAGTCACGGCTGGGCTGTGTGCAGACTGGACCGGGACGTGCACGTGCCCCGCCGGCAGTCGAGTGCCGGCAGCCACAAGTGCCGCCAGGCACGGGGGTGAGAGCAGAGGTGTCGCGGGGAGAACGGGCTAGAGGGACAGAGAGACCCAGCTCAGGAAGCTCTTGACTCAAACAAAGCTGCTGTGTCTTTAATTGATCCTTCTCCACTGGTCCCATTTCAGGCTTTTCTGCACTTCCTTGCAAGGATGTACCACTCTCTTGCTCCCAGTACCCGAGGGAGACCAGCTGGGCACATCCAAAAATCCTGCGTGACCTGCCCCGCCAGCCCTTCCAGAAACATGCAAACGGGGCATTCACTGACAGCCAACAACCTGGGGGAGAAATCAACCTCCCTCTCCTTCTGCGTTCTGCAGAAGCTGACAGCAGTTTGTATTTAGAGTCTGCTAAAACCCAAGGCTAATTGGACAAAATTAGTGACATCTTTTAAAAGGTAGGAAGAGAATTGAATAATACTGATCTCTTTATCATGCTGTCTATAATTACAGAAAAAATAGGATGTCAATGACAAAATGAACTACGGAATTGAAAAATCCCTTGGTAATGACTGCACTCGTATTCCTTGCCCCCAGTCTGCTGGAGAAGCTTGGCTTCAGTTGCAACGTGCACATTGTTAACTTGGCAGTGTCACTCGTGCGCCTGTTTCAGTGAACAATTTTCCCCAACCATAGGAAGCCTTGGAAAGACATTCACTAGTGTCTGTGGTGCCTCTGGGGAGCCCCTTGGAAGACAAGAAAAAAAAGCCTCAAGATACTGTATGTCAGTCTATCTCTTACTATAATTATCTTTATTGATTGGGGATTCATTTACATTTCCATATCTCTGAGTTTCCTGCTAGTGCTACTGTTTAGATGTTTTCATGGATCAGATTTCAAGAGATTTCATCCCAGAGAAAAAAGCCTTGTTATGTATGAACTATATGCAAATCTCAAAAGAGAGGTGATGGGGCCTTATGGCAAGAAATAACACCAGGAATCGTAGCATCAGTGGAAGGAGAAGAGAGGGAGCGGCCATGTCAGCAAAGCCATTTTTCACAGCACCCTCAACACATAGTAATGCACTGCACAGATTTCCTCCATTTAGTGGAGCCCAACATTTACTCAAAGAACAACAGAAGTGCACGAGGACACAAAGCCACCAAACCAGAGATTCTTCTTTCCTGTAGGTTTGCAATGTGTCCTGAGGGAATAGCTCCTCTTGTAGACAGGTATACAGAAATATCTGCTTAACTCAGGTTTGGAAACAGTTGAGGATGGCTCCCCAGAGTGTGCTCTCCCCTAAATACTTGCTTCCTTCTGCTGGCAGAAATCCTGGGTTTTTTTTTTTCCTTTCTGGCTACCCCCTGTTCTGTAGATCCACGTGTCTTCTGCTGCTTGCTGGTGTCAGAACATAACCAGCTGAGATGTCCCTTCACCACAACACCCCGGTGCCACGCAGGATGCCTTCAGCCTTGGGTCATCCTTCAAGGAAAGCAGCATTTGCCTGTTTGTTGGTAAACACTGACTCGGTGTGGGGGTGAAGACTGCAGTGGCAAAATACCTTTCCATGACAAAAGGTGTGCAACGATGCCGTCTGGCATGAGATTTCAGGTGTGGTGTTTGCAGTAATTAGCTGGTAACCGTTACCCCTGCAGGAATTAAAATTGCAGACTTGCACTGCTTCTCACCATGCCCAGCTGGTGGAGGGGGAGAGGGAAAGAGCAGGAGAGGGTCTTCCACGTCCCCACCCGCAGCACTGACCCGCGTTACGCAGGCGCTCAGTCACAGCACGCCAGCGGCCAGATGTGGACACGAGCACCACAGGCGAGAGCACCGCTTCCCTGCCTTGACCAGGAACATCCCAGTTACCAGGGCTCGGACCAGTCCACGTCCCAGCTCAGCGGTCAGGGCTGCAGGCACCTCTGAAAACAGCCGCTTGCCTCCCTCTAACCAGCCCCTTACACGCAGCCTGCTCAGTCTCACCCAGAGTCGACACAGAATCTGTGCTCCAAAATGGATGTTTTTCACATTAAAGAGCTGCACAAACATTTTATTTCCCATTTGTGGCCCTTTTGCAAACAGCAGAGAATCCACTCTTTCCTCCAGAAGATTTGTGTCCGAGGGAGCTCCCAGGCTGACATAAAGCTGCCCATACTTTCAAGAGGCCTCTCTGGTAAGCTCTTATTTCTTGGATTCCTTCCCAAAATGAGGCAGTATCACTTATGGGAAGCAGTGAACAGGAGTGATATGAAGCATTGAGAAAACCTTCCCGTTTCAGCAGAGGCACAAGTGTCATGTCTCTACAGAAATATCAATTATATTTCCTGTACAGCTAATGAGATAGCAGTTGGCAAACATTAGCAGGTAAACAGTCAAACACAGCCTAGCACATAGTTTGGGCTTTTTGAATTAAATTTTCCCATTATTGAAGTGTCCCTGAGCGCTGGCATGCCCAGATAAAGAGCCCATAATAATCAATGGAGTGAAGTGAAATGCATGAGGGAGCCCCTTCCTGCTCCGGTCCCCGGCTAAACAAACCCATCGGCACCACGGTGCCTTCAGGGGCTCGGCACCTCTGGGGAAGCATAAACGTCACTGTTGGACGGGCTGCTGGAGCTTTGACCATCATCCCTCAAACCCCTTTTAACCATGTTTCGATTCCTTGGTTTTGACTACATCGTATTACTTCATCCAGTTAAACCACCATTTCACCAGCTTAAACCACTGCAGGAACAGCCAAGACCTCGGCCCCTTCCCCTCACGGGCCGTGAGCGCCAGCACCATGTCCTGTACCCAGCGGAGGAGATATTTTATGGTGTGACTTATCTGTTCGCCTCTAGCTGCAGGCTGGGTGATACTCTATATGAATATATTCAGGCTAATTTTGAATAACTCCAGCATTTAGATGTCTTTATCCTGCAGGGGCTGCAAAGCTGCACAACGTTTAGCTGCATTTCACACAATCTGCAGGGAGAGCACGGTCCCCCTGGCACCCAGCCTGCGGCTCCGGGCGCAGGGCTCCAGCTCTCGGGTGCTGTAGGCTTTGACAAGGGATAACAGTCCCCAGGGCACCCGCAGCACTTTTCGGTGGTGGCACCAGAATTACCTGCAAGCAGGTACCAGCACAGGCTGGCCAACCTGACTCCTCTGGGATCACCACCCCCTCATAAAAAAAGCAGTTTTCTCCCCACAGCATGTGTATTTTGCCTCACCAGAGCTTCCTTTGCTCATTTTTACTGCTCTGTTCTTTTTGGTGAATAAGAGAGCATATCTGATTCAGCATTATTATTAATCCCATATGTAGCTCATGAAGGGAGGAAAAAGCAGTAATTAAGTGCAGTCATAAGTTAAAAGAATTGAACGTGTGTTTCTTGCTTGCCTAATATCTGGCAAACACCTCATGTTTACTCAGCCATCTGCCTCTCCAATTCAGCTGAATTGGGAGGGTTTTCTAACCCTCTGTGTACTCCCTTTGTCCTGGCCATGGGCACATCAGGTTTTGTGGGATGCCCTTTATCTTCCCGAGTTTCCTGCACTCAAAGAAATAACTGCCCGAGCCAGCACCCACCCATGCTCATAGGTACGCTGGGGCTTTCCCAAGCTAACACCACAAAAAACAGATTTCAGACTCAAATCTGAAAAAACACAAAACAAGAAGCTAGCAGGAAGATTAAGAATTTGTCACAGGCTGCTGGGAAAGGGGCAGCTGGGGGGGATGCTGGAGGGGGTACATCAAGAGGGAGACAAGGATCAATTGCTGACCCCAGGTGCTGAAGAGAAAATCACAAAGGGGGCTTCATGCTGTAAGAGGGAAGAACGAAGCCAAATACTAGGAAAAGGTTACAAAAGTCCAGAAGAGCAAAAGGAATCACAAAAAAAACCCCCAAAACCTGAAGTGCAGCAATCTATAAAGACACAGAGAGCCTGCCCAGGCGAGTACCTTCAGGAATACGATGGCATTGGAGATGGCGTGGGGTGGCACAGCACCTGGCAGGAGACGGCAGGGACCCCCACCAGGAGCACTGCAGCCTGCTTACAGCCTGGCACCTTGCTGCAGCGCTGGCAGCTGGCTTTTAAAGGGTGGGGGGGCTTGTTCCTGCAATCCTGCTCCTCACAGGTGGAAACCTAGGGCAGGTGAAGCATATGTAGGGGTAAGGGCATCATTCCTATAAGGAAGTGGGTTTGGGCAAATTTTGTAGGGGTTGGCCTTGTGGCTTAAGGTAAAGGGCAAGTATGTAGTTTTAGTTTAGTTTTTTTTCTGAAACAAACAAAAAGTTCTTGTATTCTGTGAGATGCTGATGTGCGATTCTGTTAGTAGGGGATGGTACACAGCTTTATCTAAAGAGTGAAGTTTCTGCTCTTGCTCTTAGGAGCTCCTTTCCTGCAGCTGTTCTGTGAGACCGTTTTGGAAAGGTCCTTCTAGACTGAGAGTAAGGTAACCCTTTGGAAAAAAAAGCATGAATTAATAGCAGTGTACTGGTAAGATGTGAGCAATAAGGAGAACGTAAACTTCTACCTAGTCCTAATGCAGTGAGCTTTCAAGTGGTTCCTAGATCAAGCTTAATCTCTCTGAAATAAGGATGAGTTATGAGCTCTCTCTGAGTTGTTTCTCTCCCTCAGGCACTGGAGGGTTTTAGAGTTTGCCCTTGCCAGGGTCAAGATCTGCTTCAAGGTACTTGACCAGAAGGATGTGGAATGAGGGGGAGTAAAAGCCGAGTGCTCGGGGCTGCCAGGCTTCTGCTGCAGAGTCGGCTGGATCCTGCCGGCTGGTGCAAGGGCTGGTCTTGCTCTGCTGGTGGTATTAGGAGCACATACATTCTTTATAATCTACTTTAATATTTTAACTATTAAAAGAGCATCCTCTGAAATACCAAATGTTTAACCCGACGTCCCACGAAGCCCTCGGGAGCACCATCACTTGCAGGGGCCGTGCTGCGCCCCACCAAGCCCCGGGCTCGGTGTCACACTGCGGTTCCTTTGCCCGCATTAGTAGCTCTGCATTCCCACCCAGCCCTCCTTCCCTGTTTTTTCTTGCTATTCCCTCCATCCAGAGGATCATTTTTCAGACAGCCCCAGTGCTTTGCCCTGCAGTCAGACTATTTAGTCTGGTTTTGGTGACCCTGTCTGACTGTTCAAGAATAAGCTCTCAGGTTTCTCTTTTCTCTGCAATCACTACACTTTTTTTTTTAAGCAAATACATACCTTTGAGCCTTAGCCTTTCAGAAGGACTTAAGGTGGTCCCATTCGCCTTCCTCTGTGCAAAGAGAAATGCTCAGAATAGCACTGGGATTTGCATTCCTTTGCAATTGTGCTGCGGGAGTGCAGGGTTACCTTCCCTTATTAGTCACTGTGGAGTGGCCATTCAGAGCTAATATTCACCAAAAAACTCTAAAAACCTGGGAATACCCACGTTCTAATACACAGGCAGCACTTACCTCTGAGCACTACAGCGAAGACACCGCTAGAGTTTTCTTTGGAGAAGTGATGATATAATTTTTGGTTTGACTAATATGTGCTGAAAAAGCCCATTGTGCTTTAAATGTTAATTCTAAAAGCTTTTAAAAATTCCCACCAGCTCTTTTCTTTGTGCTGCTCAGCCATTGTCCATAGCCCCTAGCAAGAGTTCACATTGTGCCTCTGCATTGTGTGCTCTGTGCGGAGTCAGCAGAACAGGCTCCTGCTCAGGATGGATGGCTGCGACTGTTCACCAGTTAATTTTGGTTTAATTACTATACACAAGTCGAAGTAGCTAATCGCTCATCATGGGCTTTATAGTTTAGATGTCATTACTCCAGCTTCTAAAGTACAACAGTTGCTAGATGTACAGACTGGGTTTTTTTAAAAAATTGGGCTCTGTAAAGGGTTAAAAGTGTGAAATAGCCTTCTTCATAAATAACAAGCGAAGAATATATTTTCAAAATAAAAGGGAAGGGACTGATGCCATATCATATAAAATTTCTGGAGCTTCGCACTCTGAGCGGTAAAAGTGCTGACGGTGACAAGCCAGGGGAGGCCTTTGCATCGATCAGAAAATAAAAGTTAAGCAGCGCCTGGTGCTTGGCTGGGATAGCTGGATTCATCCCGATTTATTGGGCCTACCGCAAAGCACAATAACCGCTGGATGCGGATCGTTCAGCCGCTGTGTGCTAATGAAGTCTGCATTAATTAGCCACTGTGGATTGATTTTCATGATTTGTCTGTCTGGGCCTCTCAAATGGGTCTGGAGGAACTTGGTGCTTGACCTTCACGGCGTTCAATGAGAGAGGGGAGACGCCTCGCTCCCCAGGCTTTGGGGGAAAATCGCCGTTTCTGGGGCACGTCCCGGCTCCAGGACCTGCCCGGGGGGCAGCCCCGACTGGGGCTCTGCTCGCCCTCCCCGCTCTCCACACAGTTTTGAGGTTATTTATATTTCAGTGATTCTTGCTGCGGTGGAGGGAGAAGGCAGCGACTTCCCAGCTCTGACAGATGAGGCACTGGGGGTGAGAGAGACCGAACGCCCACCGCAAACCCGGAGCGTTTTTGCAGGGGACATCAGCGGGAAAAATAGCAGCAAATTGATTTTAAAAGGCGTTCAGAGGGGTCTCTGCACCCCCTTCCACCGCACCGCCCAGAAGCTTTTCAAGTGGAACAGCCTGCAGCTATTACAATAAACACCTCAGCCGCAACCTGTCTCTCATTTGCATATTAGCAGCCTTAATTTTGATGAAATATGCAAATGTATGCAAAATGAAATTCATCTCATAATGACACAAGGCGATTAAACAATTTTTATGCTTAAATATTCTGTTTAATGAAATCAAACAGACCCATGAGTGTGACAAATTTGCCTCAGCATGGAGAAATTAGTGGATATCAAAAAACTAACACAGAATCCCAAACACGGGACGTACTGCGCTGGGCATTGAAATCGCCTCTTCAGCGTGACAATAATCAGTGTTTCTGATAACCAAATGAACTGGAAATTATATTACGGAGAACTGTTAAAATAAGTTAGTGGCAAGGCACTTTGTTTCCTACTCTCCAAAGAAAACCCGTTCTCCGGCCATCTTTTATTTATGTTCCAGATGTTAAACTGAGTAAACACGCTTGCAGGTTATTTTCGGATATTTTTGTGTTTTAAATAAAAAGTTGATCATATAACCTCATGCAGGTGCAAACGAGGTGTCCTTGATGGATCTGGCACCGCTGGACGAATCCTGTGCTGGCGGTGCTGGTCGGGGCGGTGCGGGGCCGTCCCTGCCGGCGTGGCACGGCGCTGGCGGTGCTCCTGCTCCGCAGTCCCCGTCCCGGTGCCAGCCACCACGAGCTGCTCTTCGCTACGATTACGCGCTCGGTCGCTAGCGCTGCATACATTTGTTTTATTAGATGCAGGAGTCTAGAGCAGAGCCTGGACATACATCCCCCTACACTTCAGCGTGCTGCTTAAAGCTCACGCCAGGCTCATTAAATGTTTCCTTCGCCTTCCTCTGCAACCTGATGATCTTGTCCAGCCTCGCCTCCCACTCGAGCATCCCGCCCCGCGTCGGCTGCGGTGGACGTGCCAGGGCAGAGGGAGCCCCTGCAGGGACCTGCTTTGGTCTCAGGCCACCCGCGGCAGAGCGCTGGGACAAACGGAGCGTGGGCAGACCAAACGGGGAGTCGGAGCTGCTGCTGAGCGTGATGGAGTCCTATTGCTGGTGGCATCTCACGCTGCTCTGGCTGTGAGGAATTGGCCCTGGGATGGTGCCTTGGCAGGGAGGGGTGGGCTCGTGTGGGTCCCCACAGAGCCCTCCATCCTCCTGGGTGCGGGGACGCCTGGCTCCTGTGCAGAGAATGGGCAGAGGGTTCTCTTTTCTTACGCAGCTGTTGTGGAAAGGGCTTGTTTTCATCAACAGGAACTACACTTGATTTTCCATTCCTTTTGCTAAAACAAAACCTTCTCCCAGTTTCCAGGGCACGGTCCCCTGGCCAGCGCTGGGGAGGGCTGGGCGAGAGGCTCCAGGGCGCGGGGCTGTGGTGTCCCGAGGCTGCTCCGCAGGCCGGGCAGGCTGCTCCTGGGTTTGCAAACCTCACGAAGCCCCCAGCTCGGGTACTGGGAAAAGGGGAGAAGTGCACGAGACCCTTATTCCCCAGCATTTCATTTCAGTTTTGCTCTCCATCCATCAAGTCCGTGGATTTCTAAGACACATAAGAGGGGACAGTGATGTTAGCCATGGGGAGGTAACCTCCTTTTTGAGAAAAAGAAATCAGTTAGGAATTATTTCCAGTTTGGTGGCCTGTTCCTCCTCCTCTCCCCGGCGCAGCGCTCTCCGCTGAAACCAGCCCTTCCTCCTGCGGAGGTCGGAAACCCCCGGCGTGGGAAACACAGTCCCCGTGCTCCAGCCTGAACCAACGGACTCGTTCTCGCTGCCACGCTGGAAGGAAGGACTGCAGTGACCCTCAGTCATAATGCTAAGCCTGTTGCCGTTAATGGTTTGTCCAGATGTCATTACTTTCCCCTCTCAGTTCAGATATGATAAAACCGAGGTAATTTAATATCAGTCCCAAGCATACTTGTGTTTTATTTTTCTGTGACTATTTTTATTACAAATAAGTTTTGAAAGGAAGTTGCTGCTGCTGATTTTCCCATGTTCCAATTAACTTTGTTGTGCTGAATAATAGGTAAATTCACAACTGGCCTCGTTGTTTTCTGCTAGGTCACCTGATGAGATTGCACTCCAGGATGTATTTCCCAATACTTAGCCTACCTTCTTATTTGTGTTTTTGTTTTGTTTTCAGCACGCAAAATGAAAGTTTCTACTGCTTCCCTTGGCTGTCTCGTACACCTTTCTGCCAGGAAAAGAGAAAATCGGGAATACTTAATCTGTGCTTGGGTCCAGCTCTTTAACCTCCCATCAAGTATTGGCACAGCAGGCAGCCTGAACACCACCTTCCCCCTCCTCCTGTCCTTGCTCAGAGGAGCTGGAAGATCGCACCAAGCCTTGCTGTTGGCTTAGTGCCTGGCGGCTCTCGCTGTCCTCCAAGAGCCCCTTCCCGCCTCGGGGGAGTCCCGACCGATGCACAGCACCTAGCTTTGCTCCAGTCCCTAATAGAAACCGGCACGTTTCCACGGACTGAAGCGATGGCAGGGTTGGAAACAATCTTTGCTTTCATCCATCATTGCAGACTCATCCCAAATTTTCTGTCCGGAATTTTTTTTGCCTCTCCCATCAGAACAGCATCCAGATTTTCCTGTTTCCTCCCTCTCACTCCCTCGTGTCTCGGCTGTTTCGGCTGCGCAGCGTCCCAGCCGTGTTTCTCATGGTTGTATTCTGCATCTTCCTAATTCTTCCGAGTCCTGTGTCTTTTGCTGTTGGTGGTATTTGCGACTTATCCCAGCTGAGTCTCATGTGTAAACTTTATTGATAGTGTGTTTATTCTCTCTCAGAGTATATAAGCGACACTAGTCCTAGTGCCTGCCGGCGCCGCACCCGCCCCATTCCCCCCGCGACGCTCGTCCCGCTGCGCCAGTTCGGCTCCCGCGGAGCCCGTGCAGGGCGGGAGGAGCAGCCCCTCCGCGCCGGGTCCAGAGCGCCCGGCGGCCCCGCAGGGGAGGAGTGCTGGTGCTGCGGGGCAGCTCGGGAGCCGTCACACACCCACCCAAGGCTTCCTGCATCTGGAAATACCATTGCTGCCTCCTGATTCACAGCCCTGTTTTTTAACTACTGCTCTCTCCTTCTGGCCTCACACTCCCCTACGCAGCATGTCCCTGACTTCCCCTCCTCTCCTTTTGGGCTGTCATGGCGTAATTGATGATTTTAGGGAGTAGTTGACTCAGGCTGCCTGGTTTTGCTCTGTAGGTTCATTCCCGCAGCCTGGGCCCGGGAGGCCGGTCCTCGCTGTCGGAGCGCGGAGCTGGAGCTGGGCACCTCCGGCCAGGCTGGGGTGCCTCTGGCTCTGCTTGGTCCCGTGAAATGCCCCGATATGAAGTTGCCCCGATGGACCAAGGGCATCCCAGGGAGCACGCCATGCCATGCCACGCTCTGCCAAGCTGCCCCATACTGTGCCTTGCTGTGCTGTGCCATGCCGTGCCATGCCGTGCTGTGCCATGCCATGCCACATCGCCACGCAGAGCCGTGCTGTGCAGAGCAAGTCTCCCCAGCCCCTCAGCCCAGTTAACAACCGGGAGTTGCACAAGCATTTTCGGCACCTTCCTTCCCCCTGGGGAGACCCCCGATCGCGGGGCTCTGGCGAGCCCCTGCCAGCCCCAGGGAGGGGACGGGTGCGCTCGGTGCCTCTGCCCCATCGCGCTGCCCCGGACGAGGCTCCCTTCCCCTGTGCCAAAAATTACACAGCGCTCGGAGCCGCGCTGAAACGCGGACCCCTGCCAGGCCTCATAGCACAGCCATGATGTAAGAGCAGAAAGTCAGCAAAACCCCCACCACTCGCGCACGGGAGAGTTAACCCTTGCGGCGAGGGAAGTCCTGGTTCCTGCCCCGAGAGGTGCCGGCTTGCCCCTCGCCTCGGGGTGCTGCTCCCCCAGCGGCTCCCGGCCGCTTGCACCCACCCTCCTCTGCCGGCACCCTGGGCACCTGCGGGACGTCTCCTCCCTCCGGGATCACCCCCGGGCGCTGTTGCCCACACTGACGAAATCAGTGGCTGCTTTTCCATGCCGGGCGCTGGGCTGCGCCAGGTCCCTGGGCCATGCCCGGGCGGTGGCGGGGGCTCTGCACCGGCCGTGCCAGGCGGGCATCCCCGGGCTTCCCACAGCACCCGTGTCCTCCGGTCCCAGCACTCCTTGGCAGGTGCCACGGCCGGTGTCCCAGCCTCTGCTCTGCCTGTCCTCTGCATTTAAATCATTCCTAAGGCAACAGGTTACGGACTGAGAAGTCCTTAAATTATCTGAGAAAGTTTATGAACTTTCACAGCATAAAATGAATGTGACATTTCCTCACCGTAATAAATGTTCATCAGAAATGACTTGATCCAAACAACCTTGTGCTACAAAGCCATCGGGCTATGAAAAACCTTTGACAAAACAATCTCCTTTAAACGTGGCTTTGCTGGAATTAGGGCTGATTACGATCAGATGGCTTAGTATTTTGACCTTGTTATATTCCCATTATTTTGACAATTCACTGAATATTTGTAATATTTCACGCTGGATGAGTATTCTCCCAAAGCGAGGTATGTACAATTGCTGTATTTATTTTTCTGTATGTATTCAGCTTGATCAAGAAGAGCTGATGTGCCGTATGCTTTTCCTGCTGCACTTTCCAAGGAGGCCATTTTGGACTAATAAAAAAGGATGCAGAAAGATGTTCTTCATCCAGAGACCATCTAGCAAAAATGCGCCCCATTTTTTTAATGGCTAGGACTCGCGCTGTGCTGAGCTCAGCTGGTGCTGGGAGCTGCGGCAGCTCCACTGCAGCATCCACAAACTGCGCTTGCGGGTGGTTGGGGAGCACTGGAGAGTGCTGGGGAGCACTGGGGAGCAATCCTGGCCCTGTCCACATGTGGTTCCTGCACTGAGGTTTTTTTTTCAGGGACCAGACAAGCAATGCCTAAATAAATAGGCAAAGTGGATGCAATTCCAAGCTCATATCATGTTACAGTAATCAGAGGATAAAATTGTTTTTCTCTGTGACCTTGTTACAACCATTTGCGAAGTCTGTGGAGAAAACTGCATGTCTAAATCAATCCTCCCCTTGAAAGCATCACTGTTCCTCTCTCTGAAGTCAATTAAAAAGGAGCTTTAGATGGGGACGGGGACGAGGGAGTGCACTGCGCTGCGGGGACTCTCTGAGAAGGTTGGTCGGGTTTGGGATGGCACGGCGGGGAGCTCCCATCTCGGGACGGACCCGCCGTGCCGGTGCTGCGCGGCAGGAATCGCACGGACGGGTGGGGCCTGATAGGGCCTGTTAATTGATTTGCTTTTGATAATGTGAGCTTGAGTTTATTGTAAAAACTCCCGGCACGATTGGAGGGCTGCCTGTTATTATCAGTCTAAATAAATACGGGTTAGCAACAAATTTGAAACATCTGCTTGGGATGAAACTGTCTCTCTGTTAAGACTTTCCCAGTAAAGCGCCTTGTATGAGCGAGACGGTGTGGGAGCCCCAGCGCTGAGGAATGCGTGCGGGAGGCCGGCTGTCCAGGACTTCGGCCGCCGTTGAGTGCGTCTGACCGGCCGTGCCGGGGCTCTCGCCTCGGTGGGATCTCCAGCGCGCCCGGGAACGCCGCTGGGCAGCACAGCCACCGCCACCGCTGCACCAGGGCAAAGCTCGACCCGAGCGGGGCTGGGCTGGGGGTCCCACGGCCCCTTCCTCGCGCAGAGCAGCGCTGGGAACGGTGCGGTGCCGGCTGCCGGACCCAAGTGTCGGCAGAGCCCTTGGTGCCCGTGAGGCTGGAGGTGCTCAGAGCCCTGGGATGCTAAAGCAGAAATCATATCTGGAGCTTTAAAGCCATTCCCAGATTCCTCCTGCACAAAGACCGCTTGTTCCAAAGAGCTGAAATCCGCGGAAGAAGCTGCCCGAGAGAGCAGCCGAGCACTGGGGTGCAGCCGCTGAGGACGAGCTCCCCGGGGCTCCCCAGCACCCAGGGGTCGGGGGACTGAGCTCACTGCCCTTGGAGATAAGATAAGTGCGGGGGGAGGGAGGGAGGGCTTTCTCACAGGAACCTTGTGGGAAAAGCAAAACCTCATGTCGTGGTTCACTAACCGCCCGCCTAATGATATCCCCGAGGGAGCCGGTCAGGCGTCATAAAACCAGGCAATTTGCCCCGGAAATAGGTGAAGAGATGTAAATGTGCTGCAGAGATGTAAATGTGCCACCCCGCAGGAGCCGGCGTCCCGCCAGGCAGCTGGTGCGGCGCGGGGGCAAGTACCCCACGGTGCGTGGGACGGGGGCTCGCCACGGGGGAGCCGGCCCACCACGAGGATGCACTCGATTTAAGGTCCGAGCTGCCTTGCACCCCGACCTCGCATGCGGCACGGCAAGGCACCCCATGCGCCCCTGCCGGTGCTGCAGCCCCGGGACCCTGAGCACACCGGTGCTTGCAGCGTGCCCTTGATACCCCGGAGGGGTGCAGGGTGCCGTGCCCCCAGACGGGAGCACTTGCGGTGGACAGGACACATCCTTCCGCAGTCCTGCGTCGGGGGTCCTGGCCATGTGCTGGGACAAGCCAGAGCCGGGCGAGGGAGCCTGGACATTCAGCTCGGAGGAGCACCCAAGTTCAGCGGTGTATTCGATGTTTGTTGAACATGAACAAGCCTGGAAATTGTAGTACATGTTAGCATCAGTGCAGCGCTGAGTGGGGCCTCGGGGCTGCTGATGCAACAGTTTTATTTATTTTTGGATGCATGGGATGCTTGGTACTGAATAAATAATAATGCCTGTATCGGTGGAGGCAGCGTGGTGCACAGGCTGTGAGCGCACGCTCGGGGCATACTGTAAATTAAGCACTGGAGGATGTCGTGGAGACGAGATCCGTGTTAACCTCATGCACTAGGAATTCGAGAAAGCCACCTTGGCCACCCTTATCCGTCCTCCCTCGGTGTCTGAGACAGGCCAGACCCTGTCAGCTGGTCATCTGCCTGGATCCTCCTAAATCAGTGCTCCGCTCTCGCTTTTTCCTGAACACAATCCTATCTCCTTGTTGTTGGACAGCGGCCAAACGCAATCACTTCTCTGAAAGACTCGCTAAATATGTTCAGCAAAAGTATTTAATTAGCCTCTTTCTCTTCCACGTGAAGCTTTTTAAGAAAAAAAGGGGGGAGAAAAGGAAAAGAAAAAAGCTCCCTGTCATCCAAGTCCATCCTCTCAGCTCATTGTTGTAGCCTTGCTGCTCTATTCGGGATTTTAGCGTATCTCCGGCTCGGAAAGCCGAGCCCAGGGGAGCAGAGCCCGGTCCTGCCTGTGCACCGCGCTCTCCCCAAGCATTTCAGTGGAAGGAGCCGTGCATCCCTCCTGCTGTCGGAGGAGCTGGTTTACTGGGACTTGGAGTTTAAAGGATTGTTTGGTTGGGATTTTTGTTTTTAGTCTGAACTCCTGTGAGAGATGAATCACAGCTACACAAGTTTGGCTGAGCATACACGGGTTTTGCTGAAACACATGAATGCTAGGGAACACAGGGATTGGCACATGTCCCTCGTCAGAAGAGCGCTCCTAACGAATACCGTATATCCCTGGGTAGAGGCTTCCCCGCATCGGCAGCCGCGGCCACCCGCTCTTCCACCGTGCGAAGGGGAGAGCGTCCCCCCGAGGCTGCCCTGGGCTGGGGCTGCGGGCGGGGGAAGGCAAAGGGGCTGCAGACGGCGCGCGGTGCCGCTTGCCAAACCATCGCCCTCGTGCCGGGCTGCGCTGGAAACTTCGGGGGGGCTGAGGAGCGGAGCATTTCCCTGCTGCGCGGGGCAGGCAGGGGAGCCGGGGGGTGGGCTGGCATCTCGTCCTGGAGAAAGATGCTGGATGGGGACTCTGCAGCGCGGACACTGAAACCAGGGTTTGCAGCTGATGTCTAGACCTGGATAAAGCGGGAGTGTTTCCACTGTGCGGCCAAAAACCTTACCTGAAAATCCTTCCTCTCTGTATCGGCAGGAGCTGATGAGAACATTACCCTTGCCGTTATTGCCAGCTATTTTCACGGCAGCACCTGAGTCAGGCCCAGGACCGCCCGGGGCAGGACCTGCGTGGTCCATGGGGAGCAGATCCGTGCGGATGGAGCCCAGGAGCCCTCGAATCCGCCGGCGGGGCTGGCCGAGGTGCCTGCTGTCAGGCTAACGGGTTGGGAACCAATTTGTTATGAAATTTATGAAATGTTATGTAACTGCGAGGAACCAAAAGACAGACTCTCTTAAAATGATATCCTTGTTAATAATCTCCTTCATCCATCACTGCTGCTCAAGGATCCTCTCGCTTTTATGCAGAACATAAATTATCGGGGGCAGGGGGAGGGGCTCTATAGGCGATGCGAATTATAAACAGCTGGTTGACCACAAATTACACCTCCTGCATCATCAGCGAACGCACGTGAGAGTAGCGACTGCCCTCCACGAGCACCCGTGCCAGGGCAAGGGGAGCCTCAGGGCTTTAGGAGCCGCCCCCGGGACGCTCCCAGGCTGGTACCATCCCCCAGCCCCAGAACCTGCCCGTGCACGGCTGTTGTGCGTAGCCACATCTGCGACACCCGTGTCCGGTGTGGAGCAGCTTTGGAAAAGTTTGGGTTTCCAGGAGCAGCTTGGACTGGGGTCTGTGTGAGGGGGTCCCATGTCTCCAGGAGCCCTGGAAGCTCAGCCCTGCTCTCTGCCTTTATGACCAGGGCATGGTATTTTATCTCTGAAGGTGCAGAATCTGTATTTTTATTGTACCTCCTCCATGCCCACATCGCTCCGCGTGCCCACGAGGACACAGTGCCGGGACCCCCTGCCCAGCAGACACCCGTCCTCCTCTTGCCAAGCATCTCTCAAGCACCGGCTTCAAATCTGACTTGCAATGTTGGGAGCATCAGAGCTTGGATGACAAACTCCCCGCCCCGAGAGGCCTAAATTTTAGAGGGACAGCACTCAGTGTTTTCTGAACCCCCTTTCGGTTTCCTGGGTCGTTACCCAGAATCACTCATCACTTCTGCAAATCTTGGCCATCACTTTTATTTCATAGCATCTGTGCAATGCGGCCAAAGCTAATGCTGATGTTGGCTTTCGTGTGAAGCTAAGGGTTAAGGGGAAGGGATCAAACCACAGAACATATAGTGAATGCAGCTTTTCTTGTTCATGCTGCATTGTGATATATTTAAACTTTCATTTAGCATAAATACTGTAGGTCAAACACCAGACAGATTCACCAATTATATTTTCCCCTATTAGATGAAATATGTTTCTAATTTGGCTATAGTTTTGTTTTATTAGACCTGTGGCAGCAAGGGTGACCCTGCTTCAAAATAACCTTTTCAGATCATTTAGCCCTAGTCTTTTGCAAATAGAGTTTGATAAAGCAAAAATGTGCCAGTCTATTTTTTAAGTGAGGGTTATGTGAACCCAATTCCTTCCCTGAGTCAAACAGGGGCCCCACTGGAGCTTCGGAGCCCTTGGAAAAGCATTATGTTACAGCCGCCTATCTGCAAGCGCAGCGAACGTTACAGACTCCATGTGCATAGTTCAGAACTAAAATATTGTTTATTTTGCACAGCGGATTTGGGCCAAAGGATTTTTGTCTCTTTAAAATGTAATGAAATATAGTATTAGCATTTCCTGGGTTTTAAATGCTTTCAAGTCTGACGGCCTTTGAATGCTGGTTGAAAGTACTGCGCAGTGCGACTCACTGGCCCCAGCTATGGATCTCCTTGTTTTTCTTAAAAGCAAGGAAGGAACCTTGCCTCTGAACCAGCGAGCACGCATCCATCAGGTATCTTTTAGGATCAGCTTTTGCTTTTTGTATGTGGTGAAAAACAGATAGATTAGTTATTTTTACTTTATGCAATTCCATTTTTCTCCCGGCTTATCTGATCCGCTTATTTTACCAAGGGCTTTATTTCCTTCAGGCTCCGAGGCTCGGAAGCTCAGAGCTTCTCGGAGACCGTGGCCCTATTCAGCCTCCGCGCCAGATATCCATCAGCTCTGATGGCTGCGTGCTATCGCTGCCGTTATCACGCCTGCTTACAAATCCATGGAGGAGTTTAACAATGCGGTCGCCTGCGTCCGCAGAAGTTTTCCTCGGCACCCGGGGTCTTTGCCCCGGCTCTGCCCCTCCGTGGAGCCCGGGTGCCACGGGTGCCTCTGTGCCAGCACCACCCATGGACCTAAAGCCAAGCGCAGAATGAGACCCCGACCACAGGGGACTCTTCTTAAACAGAATTTTCTTAAACTGTCCTCCCTGCCTTTTGCCTGCAAAAAGTACATACTCAGGTAACTTCTCCCTTTCCCTGACGGAGTCATTCGCTCCGATTACGGCGCTGGCTCATCAGCTGGGGGCAAGGGAGCAGCCCCAGCAATAAATCCAGAGGGAAGCCACAGGGAAGGGCTGTCCTGCCCCGGACTGCCGGTCCTCCCACGCGGGTCCCTGCGGGAACGGGCACCCTCAGCCAGGCCTCGCGGGGACTCCCAGCAGCTTTGCTTCCCCTGAGCCTCTCCTGCTGCTCCTCGGGCTTGCAGTGCATGACTAGAGTCTGAAAAATAATAACAAGCAGCCATAAATGTGGCACTGGCGCGTCCTCCTTCTGTCGGCTTGGTTTATGCAGCCACATCGCTGCGTGCGTCGACGCCACTGAGGGCAAGAGCTTCCCGTTGCAAAACAGCAGGAATGATGTCATTGCCATTGCTGTCGTCATCGTGAGTCATTGTAATTCAAAATTTTCATTTGAAATTAAAACCAGTTAGAAAACAGGATGTATCTTATGCAGAAAATGATTTATAAAACAGTATTTTGAATTGAGAAAGTCATGCCTAAAAGTTTTCTGAAATTTGATATTCTTAGCAAATATTACTTCTTACTAGTTAAATATTTGATGAAGCACAATGACAAAGCCCAAACGAAAAGTATCAGCAGCAGCAAAATGAAATCCATGTAAAAACGTACTTGAAATCATTATATTCCTGTGAAATGTTCTCATGTCACTGAAACTGCAGTTTCCAATGGAAATGCTCCATCAGAAAATTTCCTACTAATGCTACTCCAAGCCTGGAACCTCAGAGCTATACCATTCCAGACACCGTTCAAAGCTATTTTTGTTAAGTCTTTAAAACCTTTAAGTCTTCATTGAGAGAAAATCCCTCTCTGTGCTGCCACTGAATTTAACGGGCACCGTCTCCCAGGCGCGGGAGGACGCTCCGCTCCCCTCCTCTCCAGCGGGGTACAATGTGCAGCGGGTGCCCCTCCCCGGGGGATTTCGCCCCGTCGCCCAATGCCCAGCACCCCGCTCCGCGGAGCCAGGCGACCTTGGCAGTTCACCTCCTGGGTCACCTCCTCTGCCGTGCTTTTCTTTTCCCCCCGGAGCCCTCACTGCCTGCTGAGCAACAGCAACGGGAAAACGTTTTGCTCAGCTTCAGTGTTTAAAAGCGGGGTTTGCTCTCCCCGAAGCCGAACGCCCCCACCCCGGGGGGTCGGCGTTGCTCCGCGGCAGAGCTGACGTGCTGGCAGGACCGCGTCGTTTCTTCTGCAGCCCGGAGTTTCCACTTGCTCTGGAGGCTGCTGCCAGCGCCGAGGACCTCTGAGACCCGGGCCAAGCTCTTGCACCACAGGGAGAGGGCGGAACTTGATCTTAAGCAAAACAGAAACCTCGCCAGGAGTTTCAACTGAAAAACCGAAGCTGGAAGGAGGAAAATTTCCACCACCTCAGCCCAGCTGGAGAGCCCGGGTCTGGATGCGGCTGGCGGGGCTGGAGCCCCGGGCTCTGGGGCGGGTGGTGGAGCCGTCCGTCGCTTTCTCTCCTACCTGCAGCTCTGCTCCGAGCACGGGTGGAGAGGAGCAGCTGGAGATTCCCTGGGAAACCCTCCAGCAACGGGGCATGTGGTCGTTCGTTGTCATTCTTCTTTTCTTTTTTTTTTTTACATTTTCACCCAGGGGCTTTGTCGTGTTGTATCAAAGGATGATTCTGGGTGACAGAACTTGCACACAGACACACAAGTGAGTGGAGAAAGTGAATTTATTTCTAGGTAGAACCCTGACTTGGGAATATTGCCCCTGGGAGGTCGAGCTCTGGTCCTGCACAACACGTATGCTGAAAGGTAACTATGGACTTGAATTCTATCCTGTGAAAAAGGATGGATTTTTGAACCATGGATGCAGAAAACAACCGCACATGGCATGGGAAAGCGAAGCAGGTGCAGATCACCAAAATGCTCTTCAGCTTTTCAAAGCTGATCATAGAAATTTCACTATCCCAAAAACTGAAAGGGGATCAAATGTTCCCAAGTGGTGAAATCTCTAAATAAGAAAAAGGCACATGTGTTTTAAAAAGAATCCCGTGGTCTGAATGCTGTAAGTTACAGCAGCCATAAATTTTATTTACAGTCCTGTTAAAGCATATTCTGTTTACAATGTCTGCTAACTGTCCGGGGACTGACTGGAGATATCAGAGGCTGAAAAAAAACCGTAATTTCTTTTAATTGGAAGAATGGGGAGGAGCAGTATGATGTTCTCACAACAAACTCAAATTTCCAAGAGCTGTGTGTCTGCTGCCTGCTTCAGCCTCCCCAGCGAGTGCAAGTTCTTCAAGTAGCTTTTATATGACAATGTTTCGTATACGAGTAATACTTCACATATGAGATAGGATATTTATCTTTTCCGAATAACATCCCTGAACATGCTGGTATCCCTTTCCAGACAGGGGTGGAATATGCGGAAATAAAACGATAAAGACTGGACTCCTTCCACTCGTTATTTATAAATGCACCAGAGAGCAAGCATTTCTGTAACTGAGAGACGTATCAGTGGTGTGATACTCCGTGCCTCTGCCCTGCCCCGGTCTGTCACCGAGCATCGTCCCAGCGTTAGTGAGGGGAACGGCCAGGCAGCAACACGCTGGTGGCCGCAGTGCGGGCGCGAGCAGCGTTTTCCAGGGACACCCCGGCCAGCTGGGGACCAACAGGGCGAAAGGACCTTTTGGTTTGTTTTCCTCCTTTGAGAAGCCCAACGTGCTCCTCACCAAGCAGTGCTGCTGGGACGGCTTCTCTCTGTCACTAACGTTAATGAAATGTTGTTAGATATGAATTCTGGTTTAACTTCCAGAAATAATAGGATGTGGCTTTTCCCTAATATTTGGAAACTTGCCCATGCAACTATATACACTGTGCTTTCCTACCCAATACTGTGGTCAACTCGGAGATTTTTAGGTATTTCATTTGAAATATTTTAATTTCAGCATTTCCGAAGTAATTTTTTTCTGTGGTTTATTGCCTAAGAAACAGGGCTATTTAAAGTAAGATTAACGTAAATAAAAAGGCTGGGTATTTACCCCTCACACCCTGGTTGTGCAGGCTCTGCTGGGGCAGTGTGAGGTTCCCAGCACCGCGCAGGGGCTTGGGTCGGGGCCGGGAGAGGGGCCAGCCTTATCCTCTGCTGGCCCAGCGCTTTAACGCGGTGCACACGGACAGCCCAGCTGCGACGTGCAGGGTGCTCTGCCGGCCCGGGGGGCTCAGCGTGAAACCAGAGCACGGTGAGGGGTGGTAACCCCCTGCACCCCATGCAGGAGCCGGGACGGGGTTCCCAGACCCGAAGCAGTTAATGTGACGCAGAATCCAGCAATGCTCGGCAGGCGAGAAAAGGGACGCTAACTGCAGACTTTATTATCCACAAGCTGTGTCTGCGACATTTATTGGCAGATTAACTCCTGCATTTGCAAAGGGCAAGTACGGTTTGTCTGAGGGAAACCAAAGTGCTGCAGGTCGCTCTGCCAGCCCCCACAGCCCCCGGCACGTCGGGCAGGAGGTGATGGGGAGCACGCCCGGGCACTGGTGGCACGGCACAGCACGGCACGGCACGGCACGGCACGGCACGGCACGGCTGGCGCGGGGCCGGGGCATGGCTCAGGGTGCCCTGGGCTCGGCAGGGCTGTCCCAGCCCCTCGGCTGGCTCTGTGGTGCCCCCGTGCAGGCACGGTCAGGCCCCCGAGTGCACAGAGGGAGGGGTAGCCAGCCCAGGCTTCGAACGAGCAGCAAGTGCTTTGACCGCACAGGATGGCTCCCTCCTTCCGAGGATCGGGGTCGGAGCTGGAGCAGGGAAAGGTGGGTGGTTTCGTTCTGCTGGAAGGGTCCGGAAAGCATCCCCGTGTCCCTGATCCTGCCCTGGCCGCAGAGCTAGGATGACCTTGCTGGCAGAGCCTGGGTCCTCCGGGCTGTGGGTCTGGGGCTCTCCAGGACGTGCTCATCTGGAGGCTTCTGCTGCATGAGGCAAAACCGAAGAGATTCAACAATGGAAAAGTTATTTTCCTAAATGGACATTAATGTTTTTTCCATTAATTGGAAGAAATTCCGAGGCTATGGAAAACCTTTAAGTGATATCACTGTGAAAAATTTTTAAAAATTCACACTGAAAAGGGCTTATGAAATCCAGACTTTTCCCAACCAAAAGGGACTTTAAAATAAGCCCCTCTTCCTGCCCCCCCGGGTCTCCCTGGAGCAAGGGCTGGAGATAGCAAAGTGCACCTGCACCGTGACGCGGGCCAGGAGACTGTTTCGGCTGGCACAGGGAGCAGCCATCCCACCCCATCCCACCCCATCCCACCCCATCCCACCCCTCCTCCGTGCCTGGCCTCCCGGAGAGCCAGGAGACACCTATAAACAAGAGCCTGTCGTCAGCTCGGCTGGCTCATTACAGGTGCAGTCAGCAGCAGGGCTCTTCTCCCTTGATTTATCACACCAAGTTCCTGGAAGAAAAGGAGGACAACCAGCCCAACCCCGAGCAGCACAGCGATCCCTGGAGCCCTTTGGGAAGGAGGGAACGAGCCAGCGTGGTGCGGGGCTGGCGCGGGGCAGCAGGATGAGCCCTTGTCCTACAGCAGATGGGCTGGCAGGGGGCTGCCTCCTCCCCGGACCCTCGGCAGCTCGGGAGCCGGCAGCGTCACGGCGGGGGGTCGTGGCCGTGGCTGTCCCCTCCCACAGAGAGCCCGGGGGGCACCTTCGCCCTGGGCTTCCAGCAAGGGCTGGAGCTGCAGCATGCAGGGCTCGCACTCAGCATCCCTCCTTCAACTCCGCTTGACCCAAAAGATTATTTTTGTTGTTGTTGTTTGGTTACCCACGGGCTTGAAGCGCAGGTGAGACCAGAAAAGCGGTTCTGCAAAAGTGCCGTTTCCCCGTGCCACACCTGGCTGGGCGGCGGGGTCGGCTGTGCCGGCGTCAGTCACTCCTGCGGGATTTCACTGGACCTCGGCTCCTGAGCTGCGCGCCACGCTCCTGCCGCTCCAGCCACCCTGCCAGGGGCTGAGCCGGGAGCCGGCGGCATCGCGCCCGCCCCGCCGCCCCCGCGCCTCTGCTGCGCCCGCTGACCAGGGGAGCGGTGCCGAGGGAGCTGCCCGCAGCCGTGCCCGGCCCCAGCTGCAGGAGGGCGGGTGCACGGGTGGGATCACCCCACCGGCGGCACCGGGGCACCGGTCCCGCCGACGCGCGTGTGCCCAGCTTTCAGCGTCTGCGGGCAGCTATGGAACGGGCAGCCTGGCTCGCACACACCAATTAGCCATGTGCATAATTGTTTGCAGAAGTGGAACCTTAATTTGCTTTCAATTCTTCCCAAATATCTCAGTCCCCCAATATCTCCCTGCTCCGTCAGACATTCTCTGTTCCAACACAAATACAGATTTTTCTGGAAATGTGATTTATTTCCCCTAATTTTGATCTCTTCTCGCATTCTTCAGTTTAAGAAGCGAAACCCGTGAAGAGTTTGGCTGACGTGAGTATTTGCGGAAAGGCTTCCTTTTATCCCCTCTTCCATATTTTTCTCAAAACCAGCTACCTAAATCCAAATAAGATTAAGAGAAAAACCTTTAAAATGGGTTACATTAATTTAGTAACTAGATCCTTTGTAACGATGAAAGAAGCACAATGTTCTTACGTAATAAGTCCTGCTTTATAAATGCATTAATTCTTAAACTATATTGCTTTAATAAACAAGGCTCTAGACATGCCCAAGGGCACTGTTATTCTCAGAAGAGTTTTCCAAGAAGGCTTGTGTTGTTGGATTATTATTCCATGACTTCCAAGTTCACTGAGTGGAGCTATTTTTTTTATACTCATATTGCAGTAAAAACAACAACTTTCAAATACTTTGTCAAGTAGATTGGGAATCAAAATGGAAACTATTTGTGTAGGATGAGAAGTGCTGAAAGCCTCTCGTTTCATGCAATTAGATTTGGAATCTGGGGCCTGGCTCACATTTTTTAAAAAAAGTGTTTTCAGAAGGCTCCATTAATAAGGGGCGGAGGCGTAGGAAATTCAGGTCATTGCAGTGCTCACGGGCTAATCCCACTCTTGGGGATACGCCTGAGAAGTCATGGCCAAGCCTGAGGTGCAAAGGCAGCGTCCCGGGGCGCAGGAGGACCTCGCTGCTGGGCACAGGTGTCTGCCGGAGCTGGGTCCCCCGGTGCCCTGCAGCCCACCCTGCCTGCGCCCGCTCCCCTCCTGCGGCCGCTGGCTGGCGGCGACCTCGACACCTCTCCTGCTGCAGGAAAGGCACGACAGCCGCAGCGACAGCGATGCAGGGCTCCCAGAGTCCCAGGTGCTCCACCCCTGGGCTGCAGCGAGGCTGTTTGTTTGCTGCAGCAAGGTTTCTGGTGATTTCTCCCCGGGGAGGCTGGCGGCTGGATGCTGAATGCTGTGCTCACCTGGAGCTGCTGCAGCACTCTGAATCCCTGGTGCCGCGCCTCCTCTCCCGGCACTCTCAAGCCCCGCTCCCCCGCAGCTCACCCAGATCCACCCCCGAATGGGTGACCCAGGCTCCCACATGCGTGGACTGCCAGCAGAGACAATAAGACTTTAAAAACGTATTTTGAGATCCCATCGTTTATCAAGGGTGCTCCCCCCTTGCTGGCCGGGCCGGAGAACGCCGACCCGGTGAGCAACGGCTCAGAGAGAGCGGTGCGGGCAGCGAGCTCGGCGGGCTGCGGGGGCTGCCTGTTTCACCCGCTAGCCGTGGGACTTTCTGCCAGGTGATCCCGCTGAGGGTGGGCTGAGGAGAGAGGCACCATCAAAAGGGATAATAATAAGAAAACTTGCTATGTCCCCAAAAGCAGCTTCTTGGTGTCGCAGCCCCCCTCTCGGTGCGTGCCGCATGCAGCCAGCGCCCGGGAGCACCGGCAGCCTGGGGAGGAGAGGGGCAATCCCCCCAAGCCCCAGCCTGCAGGAGAGGGGTTTCATTCCTGGGTATTTTCCTTGGCGTGGCTGCTGCCATACGCAGGGAAGCTGGGCGCTCTCAGCCTGCGTTGCATGGACTCAGACCACAGAAAGCAAGAAAAGGCCTGGAAAAGCTGTCGTGCTGGGGCAGCTTGTGCCATCTTTAAAAGAGGAAATATTCACGGTGTATTCACACCATTTAATCACTGATTATGTGTCGATGTGCAGTTTTTGGGCTCCGTGCTCTCATCTGACCGTTCCACCTACCGCAGGGGGAAAAGCAGCTCCCGCCGAGGCAGCCAGCAGGGAGCTGCTCTCCTCTCGCCTTTCTGCCGTCACCGGCCGTTCTTTCAAAACCGGATGCAAATGAAGGGAAATCTCACCCGTTTGTGCCTCCGTTGAGTATCTTCTGCCTTATTTCCTTGAATTATTAGCTCTCTTTTATTGGGTTTGGCTTGCAAGGATGACTATTTCATCCATCAAATCAGAATCTTTTTAACACTAATACTGAATTTATAGAAGTGGTTAAACGAAGTGTTGACAATATGGACAATGTGTTTCTGATTAACGCTGCAATTTAAAGTGAAACTGCCAACTGCCGAGAGTTACTAAAACAGAGCAGCATTTTTCCAGACCCAGTGGGCTGGAGCTCAGCGTCGCAGCACGAGCAGATGTCAGACGCCGCGCGCACCGCACTTGCAAAGGACTGACTGCAGCCAGGGCTACTCCCCAGAAGCTTTGCTCTTCCCCCCTGGAGACCTTATCTGTGCTTTGCTCTTCTTTTATTGTCCTGGTTGGGTGCATTTGCCAATGTAGGTAACTAGCAGTGAAACCTTTTCCTGCTGTTCCCCAGGGAAAGGGGACGGTGGGGAAGGACCCCTTCGGAGGAGTTCTCCCCCATCAGCTCGTTTCACGCAGGGCAGTGGGTGGGCAGCATCCCGCCCCGCGTGGACCGGGCTCTGCGGTCACAGTGCTGCCCTGGGTCCGCTGGTGCCGAGCTGCACCCTCCGGGCACGAGCATCCAGCGCAGTGTGAGCGTGGGTGGGTGGGAGAGCGGGGATGGGACCGAACAGCTGGTCCCTTTATCTTTGAAGGACAGCAAAGCAGATCAAAATATCCTTTTTTTTTTTCCTCTTTAATATGTGACACAAAAAAGGAGGAGTTGTGCAAAGGAAATGGCAACGGGAACAAAAGGGAGAGGGAGAGAGGGGAGTGCAAGCGGAGCCGAGCCATCGCTGCAGTATCTAACAGAGGCGGTGTGATCACAGCCGACATAAGAAGTATCGCTTCTACCTGAAATCTCCTTTGAGAGCGCTCGCAGGACCGGGAGCTTTGATCCCCTCCTTTCCTCTCCTCGTTAATCGCTTTCAGTTGCAACACTGAACTTCTGAAATTCAACAGCTACTAAAATATCAAGTATTTAGGGCTGGGAAAACCTTGTGGAGTGGGAGGTTTTGCAAAATGTTTTGGCTTCTCCAAGTTCAGAGTTGGAGTTCGGGAGTTTTCTTCCTCTAGTTTTACATCTGCTGGGTCTGCTTCTTGTTCAAGGGGGATTCAGATTTGGAAAAAACGACGTGTCTTCCCTATGTGCAGTGTAGGGTTAGGAGAGCCAGGTAGCCCCAAGCAGGGTTTGAAGAGCCAGGTAGCCCTAGGCAGGGTTTGAAGAGCACACCGAATTTCCATGCGGCACAGGCAGCGCCCAGCCCGCGTGGGCTCCCCCGGCTTGCTGGCGCTGCTCGCAGCCTCTCCTTTGTGAGACAGTGCTCCCAGGGAATTCACTCAAAATTAATCTTGATTGAACTATGCTAAGGTAAGTCCCACTGTTTGTCCCCCTGCTGATGTTCAGCAAGGGCATTCAGCCGGAGTCTCTCTTACCAGTATAAATTTCACCTGCAGTGATGGAGCTGTGGTCACCGTAGCACTAAATCTCGGACACCTGGGCTGCTTGGGACTTGCTAAAACCAGGCTCATCCCAAGGTAACACCCATGAAGAGGATGATTTCCAGGCTTGAGATAAAATAAAATCACTTTTAAACCTTCACTCAAAGCTTGAACTAAAGCCAGGCTGACCCTTGCCTAAGCTCCCTTTTCCTCACCCCCCCCAAGCCTCTTGCAGTCCTCCTCCTCCCCCACCCATCCCCAAAATATTTCAGCCCCTGTCTGGCCTTGTTTAGGAGTCAGCTTCAATAGTACCTTTGTTAAGGGCAAAATCTCATTAAATGTGAGTAAGAGGAAATGAAAAAGTGTAAAATATCCAGATTTATTACCTGTTGTCTTCTGAGCATTTGAAAATCAGGAGCTGGGGGCAAGGGGGCAAGTGGTATCAAAGTTGTGAGCCTGTGAGCCTTCCCATCGCCGCCTGTGCTGCCTTCTGCTCTAAGGGCATTGCTTGCTCGTAGCGCCGTTTTATCAAAAGAAAAAAAAATCGAGTTTTGTGCTTTTCGAGATAAAAAAGTGAATCGATCTTAATGCATCAGACTGCTGGCTCTGAGCTCCATTACCCCGTGCACATGCAGGTAGGGATGTTTATTTGCTGAATTTTTCTCAGCTCAAAGGGAAAGGTTTTACAGGATAGGTACTGCCTACTTTTTTTCCTGTTTCAGAGGTGAACAGAAAAGCAAACCCAGTAAATTACAGCGTTGGCTTTATTAACACTGCTAATAAGGGAGCAGCCTGTGGGGTCAGAGGCGAGAGAGCGAGACCCTCTGCTCTCGGGCATCGCACCTGGGGTGCCTCCGAGCTGCTCGTTCCCTTTCAAGATGAAGAAAGGATGCCAGGGCTAAAAAAAGGCAGATTAGAGAAACCATAAAACCTGATAAAACAGTTCTGCTCTCTGAACAACTGCAGTGAGCCTCGTGCGCTGGATGGAGCACTGCAAGCGGTGCAGCTGCCGGGGCCAAGTTACTGCCTGTGGACCGAGCCCCGGCAGCCGCCAGCATGAGGGCTCTGCGTTTGCCCCCCGCTTGGGAAGGAGCATGTTTTCGCAGGGTGGTGAAATGCTCAAATGCCCAATCTGAGGCCCACGGGACCCAAGGTCTGCTCGCCTAGCACCTCTTGTGTTTGCATGCGCTCGCGCACATCTGTGAGCGTTCAGCTCTTACGTCGTGCAAATCCCAGGCATCTCACGCTGGGCGCTCGGCAGACGGGGCTGTGAAGGGGCAGCCAGCTGTGAACGCTTTCTGGCTTAAATAACTTTTCCTACCATCACGCAAGCGCTCGCACCAGGAGCGGGAGCAGCTGGCGCTGTAGGCCAGCGCTGCCCATGCAAAGCTTTCCCGGCCGACACCTCTGCCTCGCTCGCTGCTCGTCTCCCACCCAGCTTCTGCAGCAAGAGCCGCTGCCTCCTCCCCCGCCTCGCTCCAGCCCCGGAGCAGCTCCGGCTGCGGCACCCACGGAGGCTGCCGAGTCATTAACAGCTAAACCAGAGCACTGCTGCTCAGGGCACGAGGCGGCAAACCGGGGCTGTGTCGGTCCTCCCGGTCCTTGCACTCCCAGCTCCAGGGCGCTCCATTTTGCCTCACGCCGGTGCTCTTCTAACATGGTTTCTGGTACGTAATACGTACGTAGAGACAGCTCTGCCTCTCACCTTCACTGTACTTGCTGGACTGATGTGCTGCTTGCTCTTGTCCTTTAAACGAATTAGTTGTTGGGGAGTAATGAGATAATTTGTCCGCTCTGCACGTGACGCGGGGGGTTGGTGTCACCTGTGACAAACGTGCTGGGAGAGGCCGCGAGGCGGCCGAGAGCTGCCGTGGCTCCCAAAGACGGAGCCGCTCCCGGGCCTCTCGTCAGGCTGGTTTCCATGGAAAACAACGCTCGGCAGCGCGGGAAGCCGCTCCGCCCGCGCCGCTGCCCCCCGGCCCCTCTCCCCGCCGCCCCGCTCGCAGGCCGCAGCCGGCAGCGGGTCGGTGTTTCCGCACGAACGCGGCGCGAAGGGAGCGCGGAGGCCCCGCGGGTGCGGCCGGGCCGGGCCGGGCCCGGGGCGCGGGTCTGGGCTGCCCGGGGGTGGGGGGCTGCCCACCCGCGCCGCCACCCCGGGCCCGCGTGGCGGGGCCGCCTCGGAGCCGGCGCAGCCCCCGGAGCTCGGGAAGGGCTCGGCGGCGCCTTCGTCCTCGGCCCTCGGACCGCCGGACAAAGGGCTCCCTCCTGCTGCCCGCGGAGCCGCGGCGGCGGCCCGGCCCTGCCCTGAGGGGTCACACGGCGGAGAATTCCAGCCCATCCTCACGGACGTGGGGCGAGGGGGGGGCTGCGCTGCGCTGCCTGGACCCTGCTCCGCCTCCGCGTCCCTCTGCCCTTGGGAAGAGCCCCCCAGCAGGAGGGCCGGTCACCCCGCTGCGGGCCCGGCGGTTGCGGGGGATCCCCGGCAGGGAGAGGTCCTGGTCGGGGGGGCCAGGAGGGAGAGGAGGAGAGGAAAGCTCACAAGCCAGGGCTGTGGTGCCAGGGACCTGCCCCCCACCACCCCCCTTAGGACGGCATCCAGTCCCCCACCCCTGCCTCCTTCCCCTGCTCCAGGTGTGCTCCTTCCCCTGCGAGGCCTGGTGTGCAAGGGTTTGCTCAGAGGATGACAGGGCTTCCTCTAGCATTGAACATCACCACCGCTGCTTTCCTTCACCCGGGTGCCCAGGAGACTCGTGTTTGCTGTAATTTTGTATACCTGTGCCTCTCTGATAGCAAGAATCAATAACTCCCCCTAAGCAAGCATCCCAGCGGGGCAGAAGAACTGGGGCCCCAGAGAGCTGGCCTGCTGATGAGCTTGCCTGGCTCATCATGAACGGCATTAGGACTGACAATTCAGGGCTGAATTGCCCTGCCCTGCACCTTCCAACCTAACAGCTCCTGCATTTGGCTTGTGGTGCCTCTGAAACATCACAGGTGACCACAGGAGATGGTTTGCACCAACCACGGCTTGAAGCTGAGACATCAAGCAACGCCTTGCACAAGAGCAAGGGGTGTCAATATGCTGTGACGGCCCCAAGCGAACATCCAGCCTGGTGGGTGCACTGAAGGCAGAGGGACACGTTCATCTGTTATCATTTCACTAAAACCAGTGGTGTAGGGTGACCCAGAGTTGCTAAGGTGGGCTGGTCAGTACGTAGGTCTGGTGGCATCCCCACCAGTGTTGATAGCCGCCAGAAACCCCAGGAGCCATATCTCCTCGGTAGCACACGTCTTCCTTCATCTGGAAGTGGCAGCCACCCTGGTGCAGCCCTGCAGCCCTGCAGCCCACCGAGCTGGACTAGGCTAGAGGGAGTTCGGATATTTTTTGCTGCCCACTGAGTCTGGAGCCAGACAGTGCTCTGGGCATGCGGAGGCAGCTGGCTGCACACCGCGTCCCTGGGGACTCGCACCCTTTTGTGCAAGAAGGCCCTCAGCCCAGACCGCGCCCCAGGGGAGCACTGCGTGCCAGCGTACAAGGGGTGTATGCCCCTGTTTTATTGATGCCAGCAATGTTGTGTTCTAGAGCCACAAGCAAATCCTCAGCCCACTCCTGCCTTGGCAATTATGTGCCCATGATCTTTGCCGAAGTGGGGACCCTATCCTGGGGTGATGCCCACCCTACCCAGCTGTCTGTTTGCTGTGGGACCCCTCAGGCACGAACTGGTGTGCGACACTGAGCAGTGCAAAGCACCGGGGCTCGGCAGCGGGCATGGGCTGGATGTGGTAGCAGATGCAGGGAGCGGATTCGCATTGTCTCCACAGAGGCGGCTTTAAATCAGGACATTAGCGAGTGGCGGGGCTCCGGGTGCCTGCTGATTCTCCCTCCATCCACTCTGTATTCTAACCCTAATTGTCTGCAGCAACCTGTTATTACCGCGCCTTTAACATGATAGACACAAATAGGACGCACTAATCCACTACTCTTTGGTTTAAGAGTCATTACAAAGTGCTTAATTAAGTAAGCCTCACTTAATCACAAAATGTTTGCATGCTAAACGAGTTCTTGTGAAGCACGACACTTGACATATTCTGTACAAAAATAATTACAAGCGGGAGGCCTGGTACATTGAGCCTCCGAACATTTCATTTCAGGCCTTGCCCATTCATCACCAGGCTGGAATTAAAAGGCTTTCAGCACCGAGCCGTGCAGAACTCCCACATTCCTGCCGGCTGAGTCACCGCGCTGCGCCGCTGCCGCTGCCACCGGTGCGCTCGGGCGGCCGCTGCACCGCCGGCTCCCCAGACGTGTGCCGGGGCCATGGCACGGGTGCTGCTGACATCAGCTGGTGTTTGGCGGGTACGGGCTCTGCCGAGGCGGCGGGCTGGCACCGGGCTGGGGAGTGGGACCGCGGGCGAAGGTTCCCGGGACAGGGCGGCAGAGCGTCAGTGGCCCTGCGGAAGCAGCGCGACGGCGGGCACTTCGTTAGTGTCAGGGTCTCCAAGGGCAGCGTCGTGGTCCCTTGGGATGCAGCGCCTGGATCAGGCAGGGGGGAATTCGGTGCCTCCCTGCCCCAGAGCCTCCCCCTAAAGGCAAAGCCCCCCGGCTACGTCCGTGTCCTCTGTCCCGAGGGACGGCGGCTTTCCCAAACCCTGCACCCCTCAGCCGCACAAAAGCTGCCTGAATGGAATTGTGTCAGGAGCAGCGTGCAGACCTTTGTTGGACGTGCCGGTGCCCATTAAAATCCCTATCCCTGTCGGGATAATTGGGAACCTTACCCAAGCCTGCCTTTTGATGGCAACCCTTTAATTAGCTTTCTCTACGCGCTGTAATGCCCTCAGCGCCCCATTTGTTTTCTCACACGCTGCTGCTCAGGTCGGAGTATTTTGAGCTCCAAAATGCACTGTGCAAAGTGCACAAGAGCGTCCTGCAGTGCCCAGGGCTCACGGGGACAGCCCGCAAGTGAGCGCTCCTCTTCCTCCCTGGGTGCCCTCCTCTTTGTAGCTGTGTTTGGGTGGCCGCTGCAGCATGACACGTGAAAGCAAGGAGAAGAAATGGAGATGATAAATATGTGGATGACAACCCTGCTAAAATATGCAGCTTTTGGGGGGAGTTACCGAGCTGTGATTTTTTAGTAGGGGCACAAGGGGATATTTTTTCCTCATTTCTTGATGTCACAGCCCCATTCCGACCGAGCCGTGGCTTCATCATCGTCACCGATGTTTCCTGGGGTCTCAGCCCCTGCCTGGTCCCTGAGGCGTGGGCCGGTGGCTCCAGCCCATGCCTGGTGCCCGGCCACCCGTGGGGGCACTGTGGCTGTTTTGTCCTGTTGCCATGGCAATCACTGCTGCACGCCTCCGGCACGTGGGACATCCCGTGGGAGCCATGGGCACCGACAGCCTCGCGGGGCCAAGGGGCGCAGCGGGAGGCCATGGAAAACAGAGGGGTGCGCGGCTCCTTCCCGACCCTCAGCACTGCGCTGCTTTGTGGGACTGGCCGGATTTTGGCAGAGTTTTGTTTTGGAGGAAAGCTGGAAAAAAGTCAACAACTCTGCGGCATCCTGTGTGACATTTTCGTATCAAGTCGTTTCAATTTTTAATTCTGAAACAGCTTGTATTTCAATATTTTCATTATTTATCACATTACGTTTTGTTTTGCATTGTAACTGTTGTCTTCTATATTAATTTTGCATGATAAATTATTGTGCTTGAAGTCAAAATCAAAATAAAATCCAAGCAATTTTGTCAAAACTGAAACATTTTAGTTAAGCTGCAGCAATGATTTCCAGCGTATTCCTCCACAGACAATTTAAAAACGTTTGTTTCTGCGCTCGTTCCAAAAAAAATTTTGAAACCTGGAATTTGTGGAGCAGATCCGCCGGGTGACTTTGATTTCCAGCTCACATGGATGCTCTTCAGCCCTCCACTGCGAGTGCAGGAGAGGCTCGTGGGGGAGAGGGGAGGAGGGCGGGAGCGTCGGGCGATGCTGGGGGCTGCAGCCGTGCGGGGCTCCCGGGAGCCGAGCCCGTCTAACCTGAGCGAGCCTTGCTCTTGGATGCAGGCACTGACACAGCACCAGGAAACACATATGGTAAAAATTATTGAGCAACATTTCCAAACTTGGTCATCTTTTCTCTTACACAAGCGCAGTTTGCCAAGCGCCGGGCCAAGGCATGCCGGGGGACGCTGCCTGGCTGCGGCGGCGCGGCGGGGCCGGGGCAGGCGGTGGGTGCCTGCCGCAGCGCGGTGGCGCGGGACCGGTGCGTTGGGCGGCCCCGGCGAGTCCCGGTGCGGGAAGGCTGCCTGGTAGGGATGGACGGTCGTGCCTGGGAGGAACCGAAGTTATCTGTAAACTTTGTCTTCAATTAGACTGATACTTTGGCCCAAAAAGAGAGGAATGATCATTTTTTTCCGAAACCTCAAAGCATATCAGATTGCCATTTTCTAAGTGAGCTTTTGCATTTCATAGTGGCGTTTATCAGTTAAGCACCGATGTGGGGGTTTGCCTTGGTTTCTGGGGGAGGGCTTTGGGAAAGGGGCTCAACAACGCGAAACCAAACACAGTATCTCAACTCAGTCTCAACAAAAGGTTCAGCTTGCCCCCAAACAGCCTTTTAATTATTTGTTGCCCTAACATTCCACATGCTTATTTTTGGGTTCATTTTCCGCCTCTGAAGTAAAAGCAAGTCCCTGATTTGTCTGGCGTGCTCTGGGACCCGCTGGGTGCCGCTTGGGAAGGGGGTGGGGACGCGCTCATGCCCACGCGCCCCATCCCCACGCCGGCGCGGCGCGGGGCCTGGCAGGGAGCGGGGGGAGCGCGGCTCGGCGGGGAGGGCGATACGCGGGTTTGCAAAGAGCGTGCGTTTCCACCCTGTTTATTTTGCGCTCCGGGAACAGCTGTTGATATTCTGACACTTGCCAGCTCCGCGGGATCTTTAGGGAGTCTCCTTCCCTCCCCGCCCGCTGCCCAGATTCCCCCTTCGGCTTTTGCTTTAGCTTTTCTTTTTCTCTTTTTTTCCAGGCGACCTTCTCCTTTTTGCATTTCCTTTGTTCCCAGCCGGGTGTGAAGAGGGGCTGGGAACGGGGAGAAGGGCTTCGCCGCTCCAACCGCTCCCGGCTGGAAGAGCCGCCGGGGAGCCCGCCCGGGGCGGTCCAGCCTCTGCCGGCCGCAGCATCCTGTGGTCCCCGACCTCCCGGCACCGCGCGAGCATCCTTGGGGTGCGCCGGCGGCACGTCCCCGCGTGGGGGGCGAGGACGGCCGCTGCCGAGGGGCCGCCCGCATCCGTCCCTTTGCCGGCCAGGCGCGCGTTAGCCCACGGCGGCTCCGCGCGGGATTAGCTGGGTTAAACCGCTAATGCTGCCGCTGTGTGGAAGGCTGCTTTCAGTAAGTGGCTCCCTGTAGCTTATTTGACTCCAGGCCCAAATCTAATGTCTCAGTGGGCCTGTTACATTAAGCAGGCCCAAGTGGTAGGAGATTTAAAGCATCAAAATGAAGTGCTTTATCACTCCGTACTGTGTTCTTGGCTGCTTTCGTTGGCCTCACTTCACAGGCGCCGCAGCCTGCGAGCCGAGCCCTCTCGGCAGGCCCATTACAAATTCCACTTGTTGACGGTTGCCTTGTTGCAGGATTTAATGGTAGAATAATATTTACACAGTAAACTCCTCCGGAGGTGTTATAAACACCATAAAAAGGATTTTAGAAGCTTAATGAGCGTTAGTGAAGTCGAGACAGGATAATGTGGCAACTGTGCGCTGTAATCTGATTTGGCACCTTCTGCACAGCAGGAGTTAGTGGGTGGAAGGGCTTTTTAGTTTTTTTTTTGTTTTAGTGTGTAATATTGTTTGTTTAGCATGGTGCTAAACGGGGGATGCAGAGCCAGGCCCCCATGGGATCGGCCGACCCGAGCGCGCAGCCAGGCGCAGGGAGCGCGGGCTCTGGCACTCCTGGTACCTTTGGTCACGACATCGCGGTGGCTTTTTGTCAGAGATGAAAGGATTGATGATTGGGCCAGTTTAATGCCCCGAAACTGGGTCGCACAGCCTTGAACTCGGTCATAACAGTAACACCAACAATTTTGGGGCATTTTGGGTGCACGGAGCCGGGCAGGCAGCAGCCAGTGGGAACAGTGGCTCTCCCAAGGGCGAACGCAAGGCAGGGGACGGGCGAGGGTTTCGGGGCTGGGATCTCCCCTGAGCATCACTGCAAACAGCCCACCGAGGGAACAAGCTCTGCGCCTTAAGGTGGGACCCTCCTCCCCTGCGCCCATTTGCTCGTGAACGTCACCAGACACCCTGGCACAGCAAAGTCCCTTTCGAAATATGACTTTGTGTTAGTTCACTCTTTCTAGGGAAAAGGAAAATCCAGAAAACAAAATGACAACTTGCTCTTGCTGAAGCACCAACAAATGGTGAAGAACCGACGAGGGACACCCCAGGTCTGCTGCTGGAGGAGCACAGCAGCGATCCCAAGCCTGTGCTGCAGTGCCATCGCTGCCGTCCCTGGGCTGGCCCGGACCCCCCAGCGTGCGCCGGGTGCAGCAGGGCAGCCCCGGGAACGGCAGGCACAGGCTCCGCTGGCGTCCCTGGCACTCCCAGGTAGTGCTGCAGCCAGGCATTTTCCTGTATCTTTTTAATGTTATAATTCATGTTTCCTCCTTTATCTGAGCTGAAAACACCCTCTTCTCTATTTACGTGTATACATACATATGCATATGCACAGATGCACACAGGTGTCTGGACTATTCTGGGATGACTTTGCGAATCAGCCCAGTGTTGGGTTATTCATGTGCAGGTATTTTAAGGTTCTGTTTTGGGGGGCAGAGAGGGTGCAGCTTCTCTGCAGGCACCTCCTGCGCTTCTGGGTGGGTGGTGGGCATCTCTCCCAGGGCCGAAAGGGGACTGGCTCCTGCGCTTGGGAACTCTGAGCTGCCCGTCTGAGACCAGCGCTGGCTTCTGCCGGTGGGAAGGCCATTTTCTGAAAGGAAAACTGTTGGTGGGAACCTTCCCGTTTCGCAAAGTGCTGGTTACCAAAGGATACCCTTCTTCCTGGGTTTTGCTAAAACGATTTTTCAGAATTTAGATTCCTTTTAATTTTGGATTTTGAACATTTTTATATTTTTCATTTTGCTGTTACATCAACATTTAAAAGATTTTTTTAAAAAATCTGTTTACTGCATACTGTTGAAAATCGGTATTTTCTTCTGCTTTAGAACACTGAAGGTGAAGTGCAGCATCTCAGCCGTGAAGCGAATGGCGGCTCCCTACGGGCTCCTCTCCCTGCGCCCGGCCCCGGTCCAGCCCCGCTTGCCGGGGTCTGTTCTGCAGCACAGGGCCCGCTGTCCGCCTGCGCCGTGCAAAACCCACCCCCTTCCGCCACGTACGCTCTGCGAGGGTTTGTGAACTTCGAGGACTTTGATGTTGACACTCGAGGAACTACCCTCGGCCTTTCCAATTTCTGAGGGACGCGAGGAGCCGTGAATCTTGAGGCTGACTTGCCAGGAGCAAAAAGCTACCTTTTGTAAATAAGCCAATATTTTCTTTCTTTCAAGGGGAAGCTGACAAAGATCAATACCAGCCTGCAAAAGACATTGCCCTCTTAAGAATTAGCCCTTTGCAGAATCATTAATCCAGGAAGCTGTTACAGGGTGACAAGAGCATAGAGGCTCTGCCAGCTCTTGGAGGGATCGCAGCAACATCCCCTTATGCACAGAAAAACAAACCAAATGAAATTGCTGAGAAAATAGCTGCCATGCTACGGGCTCGTTCTGCCCGAGGAGCCGATCTGACTTTAATTAAGAAAGGCTGGTTGCACTCTTGATAAGCGTCACTAAAGTTACCTGGTGTTTTGCTTCCATTTGACGCCAGCTGGGTCTGTGCAGGGCTGGATTGGCTGCGTGTCCCCTTGTACCCCACGGCACGGGACGCGCTGGAGCTTGCCCCAGAGCACACCGGGGACGGCCATCCTTGCCCATCTTACCGATAAGGATGGAGCGCTAAGAAAACCAGTAAAATTATACTGGTGGATTAACAAAAGGTGTTACTTTCATGTTTGGCTGCTCTTAGGCATTGCCACAGCTTTCCCAAATGCTCCAGCACTTCTTTGTCTTCTGGCCACCCTGGCACAGGATGAGTGACAAGGGATGCGCTTGAACCCACTGGCGAGTCCGCAGGGCTGGGTTAGAGTAAAAGGGACCCCGACAGTGGGATTTATTAGACTCACTAGTCTCCTGGAGGAAAAGATAGATGCCCTATCCCTTGAAATATTTAATGGCTTAATTCTGCACAAAGCACTTAGGTATATGCTGTGATGATCGGGCGCTCAGAAACAAGTGGTGAGCGCAGTATAAGACCCTATAGAAAAAAGAAAAGATTAAAAGGAAACGGCTGAAGAAGGAAAAATATTCACAAGTGGGCACTTTGCCTGTGCCAGCCCTGCTAGCTTATCTTCTGGCAGCAGCCAGGCTGCAGATGCCCCGGGTTTGGATGTGCCGGAGTGGCTCTGGAGGGCAGGGAGAGCCCCCTGCAAGCGGGTGGAGATGCCGGGAGCTGGTGCCCCGGGGGCAGGCGCTGCCTGGACCCCCTGCACCCCTGCCCGGCAGGACGGCTCCAGCCTTGCAGCGGCAGCGCCCGAACTGAACTGCTTTCTCACTGGAGGTTTCCAGTGAGAATTAAGCCGTGCCCCTTCCCCACAAACACTTGTCTCCTTCTCTTTTTTCCAGGAACAGAAAACGGTGAGGAAAAATGGAAGAATCCAAAGCTCTGCACGCAGCCTGCGAGCCGGTGCATCAGCGTCTTCACTGCAGAGGGAAAAATCGATGCTATCGGGAGCCCGGGCCCGTCGCTTCGGCACCAGCCGCGCTCCCCACGAGATGGAGAAGCGTCTGCCGGGAGAAAAGCCCCGCGTGCTCCCCAGCACCGCGGCGCAGGACCGCATGCCGCCGGCTCAGAGCTCGTCCTCCAGCGCAAACCTCCCGGCGAGGAGGAGCCGGTGGTGTGAAACCAGGGACCCCATGATGGTGAATGAAGCCCCTGGGTGCACGGTGAAGGCACCTCCCCCAGCCAGCCAGGGGCGAGCGGGGCTGCGGGCAGGTCTGCTCTCGCCCTGCACGGGGGATTCACCTCCCCTGACACAAGGCAGGGCTGTGAGGAACCAAACGCCGCGTGTTTAAAGGGAGCAGGGTTGACCAAGTGTGGTTTTCTAAACAAGGTGGGAATCTCAATTAAATCAACAGGGCGCTGTGGAGTAAGTTTACACATGTGAAGGTTATCAGGAGCTGAATTAGCTGGTGCCATTGCCAAGGAGGAGCCCTCGCTGTCTGATCTGCTGCTGCAAATCCAGTTAACGACTGACACAGCTGGGAAAGCCGTGAGCGGCCCCAGCGCTCCGGTAGCTGCTCACGAGGGAGCATGCGGCGAAGGGGATGGGGCCAGACCTGCACTGTAAGTACCTGCTGCGGTCACCAGCACTAAAAGTATTTCACTGCTGTTGCGTGGAAACTCTTCGCCTTCCTCTGGTCTCTGCAGCTCTGCTCTTTCCCTCTGGTTTTTATCTGGGCCATAAAAATGCAGTTGACTCCGTGAACCAGCTCAGTGAAGCTTGAGCGCATTGCTCTGTTGAAGCTCAGGAAGCCCTCCTAAAATTAAGCATCTAATCAACAGGAGAGTTTGCTCGCTTAAAACAAGGCGCTGTCGGGCCATGGTCTAGCGTGGTGGTGTGGGGGTGGAGAAGCCCTGCTGCGGCACCAGGGGGAAGGTGGCAGCCGGGCAGACCCCGACCCGCAGTGGGCACACGAAATGGCACGTGCACGTGGTGAGCAGTGGACGTATGGGTGTGAGATAACATGTATAGTCTTATTTAACCAAGAACAAAAATCAGCCAAAAGCTGAAATGGTGGCACGTCTAGTTAACAGCTAGAAATGAAAAAATAATTCCAAACAAGGCGTTTGTCACAACATTGAAGGGTCACCCGCTAAGCGAAGGAAGCCAAAGAGGGAAACAGTTCTTAGGGGTAATTACGGTTTCTAAGAAGTTTTTCACTTGCTCTGTAATTGTCGGAGGGTGGTGATTGGCACCGCGGTGCCGCAGCAGCGCTGGGAGAGCACCACAATAGAGCTGTAATTTACAGGCTGGAACCGTGAAGTCAGAAATGGTTTGGGAATTATTACTAATCTTTACGGATTCAGCGGCCCGGGCGATTCGGATTACAGATTTGGGAGGAACCGTCAACGGTGATCTCGCGCGTGCTGTCACACTGCTGGGGCATCTCTCGCCCGAGACCCCGTGTTTCTGGGTGAACTGGAGCAAACGCTGCTTCGTTTCTGCCCGGTGAAGAGCTCTCCACTCCTCGAGGCTCCCGTGGCAGGTAGTTATAAAGAGCGAGAAAGTTGCCTTCTCGCGTTTCCGTAACGAACTAAATGATCAGAAGTGCTCTAAAGCCAAGGGCAGAAGGCAGTGACCGTGCGCACCCCAAAACCGAGGGCAAACCCCACCCCGGCGCCCGGGGTGCTGCCGGGGACGGCAGCGTGCCCCAGGCCGCAGGCGAGGTTCCCGTGCGGCGCGGAGCCGTGGCGCCCTGCCTGCGGCTCGGGGTCCCGCCGGGCTCCTGCCCGCCGCGCGGAGCATCGCCCCGGCCCCACGGGCCCCTTCTGCCGGGCAGGCTTGTCTGCTGCCCGCGGGGCGTGTGGCCAGACCCCCCAGAGCCCAGAGGCACGATCTGGGGCAAGATTGTTTTTCCAGGGGGTTCCATTCCCTGGGTTGCGCGTGGCTGAGCGAGGGCAGCACGGGTTACAAGAAGTGGATTTCTGACATAAAAGCTCGTCTTTGCTCTCAGTATTTCCATCCTCCGCCAGCACGGAAATGCGCAGCCCTTTCACGTCAGGCAGCTGCCTGTGTTCGGGAGAATTAAAAAAAAAAAAATCACACTTTTTTCATTTGTGCTGATTTGCATATTAATAGTTTGCATATTAAACAACTACTTCAGAGGGTGGGCGGGCTAATGAATGCAGCAGTCTCCTCTATTTTAACTCAATTTGCCTCATCCATATTCCAATGACTTTGGGGATTGGTATTCAGTTTTCATTGAAATTATCCAAGCCAGACCTAATTTGTGCTGCCCTTCCATTAATCCAATTAATTAGCACCATTGATGTGTACTGCCTTTGTAATGCAGCTTTGTTCAGCACTGCTGCTGCTAATGACAGCCTAGTATCAGAGCAAATAATGAGCAAACCAAAGGAGCATTTGACCCTTGATGTACCCTCACACAATGCAGCAGTTTTTAGTCTGGAGGCCCTAATTTAGGTTCGATAGCCCAAATTATAGACAATAATTCAATATTCTTTGTAGGGAGCTGAGCAAGTGTCACCCTGCCATTTGTTTAGCTTATCATTTTTTCCTGCCTCTTTATTTATGTATTTTTTTTCCTTTTCGTTATTTTCCAACCTGGCCTCCCTGCTCCACCTCCAGCATTGATTTCTGACCTTGTTTCCACTGAGAGGTCTGAAGATCTCTTTGCTTTGAAGGAATTCATTAACCTTTCCCCCTGCCCAGAACTAGAGAGAAAAATCTTTATATTTTTAAGTAAGGCAAATAAAAAATAAACACTGTTAGTGATTATCGGAGTCCCCTTGCTGGCTGCTCCCCAAGAACTCGACTGCTAGCTTAGGAGCCACTTCTGGGTTTCTGTCTTTTGGGTAATTTCGGGGTTTGAAGTAATTGTTTGAACACTGACTGATTTTCTCTGGAGCCCGGGTTCCCCCCGGTGCTATCCGTGCTCTGTTGCCACTCTCCGCGCTGGGTACCATCGCGCTGCTTTCCCTTTGCTGTGGCACGGCTCCAGCTGCGAGGCCGGAGCCCGAGCGGCCCCCGTGTCCCCGCAATGGTTAAAGACCAGCGTGAAATTAAATGGGCCATAAGAGCAGCATAAAGCCGATCCCATAGCCGCAGACCCTGGGCCAGGATATGTCCCCAAAGCGCTGCCGAAGCCCTGGGGTCCGCCCGGGGAAGGGGGGTGCGGGGGAGCCTGCAGGACCTGTCCAGATGTTCAAAAAGCAGCTGCTGCGCCTTGCTCGCCAGGTCTCCTCCGTCCCTGGCCCACCGGAGGAGGAGAATCTATTAAAGGAAGTGTTTAGCTATGGTTATTCACAGGTAGGTCACTAAATTCATTAAGTTAATTAATTACATGCGGCACATTCGCTGTGTCCACAAGTGTTTGAACTGTAAGGAGGAAGGTATTGTCAGAGCTGGGAGGAGGACAGAAAGTCAATTTGCAAAGGGATATGGAGATTTTGATGCTCCACTTCCTTTTAACTGGAACAAAACCTGAAGGGTTTTTCAGGAAAATTCTCGGGAAGGTGGCAAAACCCTATTCCAGGAAGGCTGGTCGGTAGTTTGGCAAAAGCACTGTTTTGGATAAAGCAAATCAGTCCATTTTAGACTTTTAAAATCTCACAACAGATAATTTTAAAAGTTGCTACAGGAGTAAAGGTTGGACACGGTTGTAACTCTACTTCGTTTTCCTTGCTTCCACCAAAATTTCATTTTGGGAAAATAGGCATGGTTTGTGAAGTGTTTGCACTGTGCAAGAACCATGTTTTCTGGCGGTTTTCCGGCGGTTTTCCGGAGCAGCCCGGTCACGCCTGGCTGCAGGCAGGCTGGGATGCTGCAGGGCTCTACGCGGGCCATCCCGCTCCGGCGGCTCTGCGGGGTTACGGCCCCTGGGACCACGGCACGGGGCAGGGTGCCTCTGCCGGTGCCCGCCGAGCTGCGGGCATGTCTTTCGCGCTGCCGAATGGGGAGTCTGAGCAAGCCTCTCCTCCTGTGGCTCTCCGTGCTGTTCCCAATCACTTCTCCTCAGCGTTATAAATCATGCTATTTGAATAGAAGCTTATACAGTTAGTTGCCTGAAAGATTTTACTGATTAACCTTAAAATATGCTATAAATCTTATTCTCTTACTTGCTCATGGAGCATCGAGAAAGCAAACAGGCTCCCGTTCGAGGCTGGCGTGCACAGCAGGGACGGCTCCGCTGGCAGGGGGTGAAGGAGCTCCCGGGGCGGCAGGGGCCGGGTGTGCAGGGCATCCTTCTGCTCTCTGGGGCAGGCTGCAATCCGCATCGCAGAAAAAAGATGCTTTTACACTGGTCTGTCCTCCCGTTGAGACATACAGCCAGTGCTGCACCACGGGGTTGAGGTCTCCAACCGACCTTCTGGCAGTGGAAAAGGGCTGCTAGCTGGTGGGTAGGTAATTCCAGTCTCCTTGGCTGTGCTTTGCCTGCAGCTTCAAAATAACGTCTCTTGCTCATCTCTTCATCCTGAAAACCACATTAAAACCATAGTCTCTGAGGCGCGGTGTGTCTTGCCCCGCAATTGCAGAAGAGCTGCTGCCTTCTCTAGGCAAGTCTGTGTTGTGGGTGGGGATGAACCACCGGTCCCTTCACACAACGAGCCGCTGGATGTTCACGTGCCAGGTCTTCAGCAACGCGGTGTGTGCTTTGGGCCTGTGGTCTTCCTGTGCCGGGACTCAGGGACAATTTGCACCTCAAAGGCGAGATGCACAGGTACTAAATATTGCGGCTGGTTTTTTGGGTTGGACAGTACAGCAAGCCGTTCCTGCTAAATTGTATTTTCTGTGTGTACGCAGGGTGGTTTCTGCTGTGTTGGTGCTACTCAGCTTCTGATGAAATGTGAGGGAGCAGGGTTTTACCAGCGTGGTGGTTTAGGACCTCTCCCCTCATGCCTTGCTGTGTGACAGAGCCTTGCCTCCGGTGACGCACCTGACTTTCTGAGCTCCATGAGCTAACCAGTTCCTAAGAAATAAATATAAATAGTAAGAAAGATGTATCACAAATATATTTAGCTGGTGTGTTTCACCCCATGCCATTGCTTTATGCTGCACTGTAATGTACAAACTAACACAGACCACGTGGTTTTAAAAAACATGTTAAAAGCATCCCTCCTCTCCCACGGAGAAGGAGGGAGGCAGGCAGGCCGGTTCGTGGCTGGTTGCCTGCTGTTAGCCTGCAGCTCCGGCTTTGCCAGGCTGCGGGGTCTTTTTAAACTTTTGATAATCCTTCTTTGTGGTCTTTGTTGGTGGCAGGAAGACCAAGAGAAGCATCCAAAGCAAGGCGTGTTTCTTTGTCTGAGATGGGGGCTTCATACCAACCTGAAAGATACTGTTGTCTGTCTGGCACTGATGCAGTAAGATCCCGTTTAGTGGCATCACTCAGGACTTGTCATATTACGGTATGTCACAACATGTCAGCCTCTGACAGGCTGGATACCTGCTATTAACTTGCAGACTAGTTGCAAATACAAAATACAGGTGGTGAATGAAGGCAGTGCCAGGAGCAGAGCGGATGCCCGTTCTGGCAGTGGGGGTATGGCTCTGCAAGCCCGGCTTTGCAGAGTTGGGTATGGCTCTGCAAGCCCGGCTTTGCAGAGTTGGGTATGGCTCTGCAAGCCGGGCTTTGCAGAGTGGCCCTGGGCTTCAGCACGCTCAGCTCAATCACGGGAACATGGGAGGGCAGGCTTTCTGAAAATGCATGAGGCAGAAGCAGCCTCCAGAATGGTGCCAGACAGCTGGATTTGGAAAAAATTCCTTCCTGACACCAAAGTATCAGTTTAATCCTGATACAGCATCCAGGCACCAGAGCTGCCAGCATTACTAGAAGCAGCAGCACATGCAGCCAACGTCCCTTCTGTAGCTGTGGCCCTATCCGATGCTCCAGGGAAAGGTGGAAAAGCAGAACAAGGCTGGAGGCCAAGGTGTACATCAGGCGGGTGGGGGATTCCTTCCTGCTCCTGCATCTGGCCTGTGGAAGTCCCTGAAGCGAGTTTAATTAATTGGCTGCCTGTGAGTGCAGTACAACAAACACAGTAGATCAAGTCTCCTTTTGCCCCTGTTGGTGATATAATTCAAGCCTCAAATCATAGGTTTAATTACAGGATCACCCTGCCTTGTCGTGCAGTTCCTCCCATGAACTGGGCAAGCTCTGTCTTGAAGCCGGCTGCGCGTCTTGCTCCAGGACCTTACCTGGAAGGCTGGTCTGGGCTGTGCGGAGTTGCCGAGGCACGGCACGACTGAGCAAGGGAGGGTCCTGCTGCAGGGCTCGGCGTCCGCAGGAGTGGAAACAGCCAGCACCTGGAGGCTGGGGCAGAGGTGGTCCTCTGGGACCCCTCCTGCAGAGCTGCTGGGAGCGCGCAGGCGCTGCCAGCGTAGTGACCGGTGATGCTCCCCGGGTTGCTCCGTCTCCCGGGACCCGCAGGCACCGTGCGGGAAGCCCTTCCCCAGATTTGGGAGCAGGGGCAGCAGCACCGCAGGGCTGGAGGAGCGGAGAGCCAAGGTCCAGCTCTGCTGGAAGCCAAAGCAGAGCACACGAGCTGCTGTTGAAATCCTGGCACCGCATCACGATGGTCCTGGCTGTTGCTCTGCACGTTTGGAGCCGTTGCAGCCACGTCTTCCAACAGATCCCATGGGGACAACAGCTCTGCATCCCTTCCTGCCCTGGGACAGATGTGGCCGGCAGGCAATGCGGATGGATCCCAAGCATCTGGCTGAGCCAGGGACATCCAAGCAGAACAACCCCTGCACCCGCTGACACCCGAGACCGGCCGATCCTCCGTGCCTGTACTCCCTGTGCCTCCCTGTAAACCCCTTGCCTTCCATAGGGTTCCTCGTGCTATAGCAAGCCAAAAACCAGGCTGATTTTTATGTGTTTTATTATTAAGCTGATGAGGTTATTTAGCCCGTTTTATGCCCCATTAAATTCTGTGTTTGAAATTCTGCGGAGAGCTGGAGCTTTGCAAACAGGCATGCTCCATGGCCATCAGCAATGCTTGCAGTGTTTGTCTTGGAGCACCCAAGCCCATGGCCCCTGTTTACTCCCTGGGTATTCTTTTCTTTCTGAGGCTGGTATGGCTGAGAGAGATGAATGCTCTGTCTGTTATTGTTACCTCGTCTCACTTTTTTTTTTCCATGCTCTCATCACTAGTTTGAGTGCTTCTTATTTTCCTTGCCTCTGAAAGAAGCCATAAAATTCCCCAGACCGTGTGTGGTATGGTGTGCACTTACAAATTACCATTGAAAAATGAATTGCCTTGACAAAATCTAATGTTTTGTGACACAGCACAAATATGCATTTCATTCTTGAAGAGAAGGAAAAGGAGCTCATTGGAAATATTAAATTAAGCAGTGTAACAGCTGAGAATAATTTGGTTTTCTGCTCTGTTGCTTGTGATTTGGTATGGAGTTTGAGGTGGCAGGCCAGTTCCTGTTTAGAGTATAAAGCACACAGATGCCTCAGATTTTATTCCTTGCTTTGGAGCAACTTGTTTTCACTGGTGCTGGAGGCTGGGTGCAGTTCAGAACATGGGTTTTGGGTAAGATCCCAGAGGCAGGGAGCAGAGGTGGAGAACATTGTGGCCAGTGTGTGGAAATGTTTACCGTCGTGCTGCAGTGGGTCACAGGAGACCAATGTGCCGTCTGCATTTTTTGCTGGTTCTCTGGTGGTTTAGAATAAAAATCCATCCCCATTAAGAACAAAGCAGAGCAGGACTGGGTTTGGGAATTCCTGCTAACAGCTCTGAATCCCTGCTGTAGTGGGGCATAAATAAAGCCTTTATTCTCTTCAATCATCCAGCCCGTTAATTACCTGCAGAGTTTCGTACAGTGACTCATTCCCCAAAAGCAGGGCCTGGGTGGCTTCTTGCAGAGCAGCGCAGATGTGAAACTCTCTGGGGTGCTACTTACCCCTTGTCCTGACAAAGTCCCGCACCCGTTTCTTCTCCCCTTCTGCGCCCATCACCGTCCACCTCCGGGCTGCTGCTCTGGCAGGGTGAGACTCCGCAGGAACACAAAGCTCTGCAGGGCTGTTGCTCCGCAGTGATGGCGTGGAGGCATCCCCTGGGGTCTGCATGGCCAAGGACAGAGCCCAGCCATAGCTTGGTGGGCGTCAAGGGGGGCGAGGGCGTCAGAAATGTGCCGGCAGCAGCGCGGCCGATGGCTGGGCAGCGAGGAGCCGCTCACACGAGACCTTTGCCTCCTGCGCAGCTTGGCCCCGCGAGCTGGGCGTCGGAGCGATGCGTGAGTCAAGGTGGATTTCTCATTACAACCGCTGGGGTTTATTTCAGCAGTATTAGTTATTTATTTCTCCGAAAGTAGTGTCTGGAAAGGGACCAGACCTCCAGAGGCACAACCACCATGAAAATGCTCGGAAAGTGGGAGTCCCTGTCCCGAACGGGCTGTGGGGCTGTGGCAGTGCCCTAACGAGGGATGTTAACGCGCTTTAGCACGCAGCCCAGCAGTACCCAGAAGGCTGCCTAATCCCTGTCTTTGCTCCTTTCTTTTTACTTTTTCCGCTGGTGATGTCTACTGTGGAACTGCTTGTTCCTCTATTTTCCCAAGTTTTGCAATCGGAACAACAGCTAGCGGTGGAAACCAGCATGGTATCAGCCACCGAAGCCTGCAAATATGGATCTACTTTGTCTTGCTGAGGTGCTTATAAGCACAACCATCTCTGTGATCTCTACTTCAGTGGTTATTTGTTATTTACTGCTCCCTAAAGCTGGTCAGAATTTTCCAGATTGAGAAGTGCATTTCAGTGGAATCAGAATGTTTTCTAAGGGAAATGTGCATTAGAAACCCCCATGGTTTCTTAGCAGCTTTGAACGCAGCTTGGCATTTCTTCAGGAAGCCCTTCGCACCGCCTGGCCAGGAGACAGCCGGCACTTACCTCTCGGCTGAACTCTTCGATGTGGTGCAGAGGCAAAATGTGGTGCAAAAGCAAAACGAAATTTGCCTGGAATTTCGTATTCTGTGAAGAATCTGCAGGTTTTTCTCCAATTTGGATGGACACCAGATTCAAATGTTGCAGTTTCCCACAGGGTGGGAATTGTGTTTTTCAGATAACTCTGTTCTATTCCCGTATGTCCCGCGAGGGAGGTGTTTAGAGCTGAACTTCCAAACTCGGCACCAAAGGCAGAGCCCTGCGAGGGTCTCCTCGCCCGCCGAGGGCTGTGCCCCAGCACACCCCACGCACCCTCTGCCAGCTGGGTGCCGCGGGGCACGCGCCGGGGGGGAGATGAAAGCACATAATGGATCGGGAAATAAAGGTAGTAAAATCGTGATAGATCGCGGCAGTAAAACTTGCATTTGTAACTCATCCCGTGCGGTGGTTGCATCACGCTGGGAAGGCACCGGAGTATTTGCGTCTGAAAACACTCGTGGGTGCTGGTGGGGCGGTTCCTGCGGCACCAGTGAGCGCGGCCCCACGGTGGGACGGGCGCTGGACCGCAGGGAGCGGGGTGGGCATCACCCCTGTGGGTGTCACAACTCGCTCTCCAAGTCTCGATTTGGGAAGTGGTCATCTCTAAGGTCACGCGCGGCCGAGGAAGGTGACCGAGCCCAGCCACGCTCCCGGCTTGGCTTAGGGCAGGCAGGCTCTGACTCTTCACCCTTTACAGTTGCCTCTGATCCCAGCACCCAGAGCCACCCGTGGCCGTGCGCGATGCTCACGGGGGAGCACCGCAGCCCCTGCCTGTCCCCGGCCGGCGGCCAAGGCCTGGGCAGCCGGGAGCTCGGCCGCTCGGATGCGGGGACCAGCCTGGCCCCGAGGCGCGGGGTTGTCAGCTTCACTTCTCTCCTGCTCAACCTGCCGCTCACGCCGAGGAATCTTTGGCACAAGGATGTGGGTAGAAAACCCACAGGAGTGTCAAAGCCATGGACAGTCTCCAAAGTGAGAGCAGTGTTTGACGGGGGAGAATATGCTTTGGAAAATTTGCTTGATCCTTGTTTGGAAGCAGCGCTGAGAAGCACACGGAGCCCTTCGCAGACACACACATGCTGCCTTGAGGATATCTGTACAAAGCAAAGCACTGGAAACATGTTGTCATCCGCCTCCTCCCTCTCATTCCTGGCAATCGAGTAAATATCCAAGGAGCTGCTTAGGTCTGAGCGCAGGAAAGCAGCCGCCCCGGCCCGGCACCAGCGGCAGGGACACAGCCGGCGCGCGGTCCCGGCTGGCCGCCGGGTGGGCACAGCGGGTCCCGTCTCCTGCCTCCCGCCAAGGGACGGCGGCAGCGCACCTCCTTGTTTGCTGGAGAGGGACCGGGCGCCGGAAGGGTGCCACGGGCAGGCTCAGCGCGTATCTGGATCATTCACCACTTGCCAGGAGTGCTCGCTTCTTCTCTCCCATAGCCAACACTGAAAGCCAAGGACTAGACATGGCACAGCTAGTGTTGTTTTAGCATCCCTCTTTCTTAAAAAAAATAATTAAAAAAAATAAAAAAGAAAATCTGGACAACTTCCCAGATTGTACATCTGTCCGTATAATTTACACCACGAGGATGAGGAAGTGAGGAGGGCTGTAAACTCTTTCCATCTGTGCAATGTGTGTGATGATTTTTCCATTCCTTACTCGCCTCCCCTACCAAAAAATCCTGGGCTTGCAGAGGGTTTGCCAGCCAGCGGGCAGCCCCCGAGTGCCAGGGCTGTCTGCGTGCCGCGGGTGGTCTGTCTGCCAGACCTCTGCTCCCCTCGCCTCTTCCTCCGGAGCTCCTCCCGCGCCCCATCCCTCGGGAGCACCCAGCCACCTGCCTGGAAATTGCAGGCAGCCGAAAACGTTCCCTTATAACTATTTTGACTGAAAAGGGTATTTTTTGACAATTCCTTTCGCAGGACAGACTGACTTTCCTTTGAAATAATCCAACTCCTGGTAGAGCAGCCCTCTCTGATTGAAGTGCTCCTTCAGGGGAGCTGTTCTGGGGTCCCTCCGTCGCTGCCATTAATGGGGTTCCTCCCGTCAGCAGGGCTCCCCTCCACTCGCGGGGTCCCCAGCTGGGCTGTGCTCGCCCCCCTTGCCCCGCAGGAGCTCAGAGCTCCTAGGAGGGCTGGCACAGAGCGGCAGGGTCCCGGCAGCCGCCAGGCAGTGAGGAAGAGGAGCAGGAGAGGGCTGAAGCCATGGCCCGCGGCGTGCCGCAGCAGTGCCCCGGACTGCACATCACTCGGTGTGAACGTCTCGGGTCCTCTCCCCTTTTGGCCTCTGCAAAGCACTGGGGGTTCCCGGTCCAGGGTCTCCAGAGGCTCCTAATGCAAACCCCACATCCCCTGTGCCGGGAACATTCCCTAATGCAAACCCCACATTCCCTGTGCCGGGAACATTCCCTAGTGCAAACCCCACATTCCCACCCACCCCCGCACGGGCCTCTCCCGAGCGCCCGGGTTCCTCCTCGGCGGGGAGGTGGGGGCTGGCAGCGGGCGAGGAGAGCTCCGAGCCCGCCCTGGCTGGGGCTCCTCTCCTCGCCCCGTAAATGGGTCCTCGTTAGAAAGGCTTGTTGGTTCACTGCGGATGGGGAAGCAACGGAAATGGTCTCTGAGTCCGGGTTTTCAAACTGCTTGGTGGTGTAAAAGTTTTTGTTCTTGTATCAGCGGGATTTCCTTGGGGAAAAGCCTGTGCTCCTGGCAGTGGGAGCGTGGCTTGTCAGCACGAAGCGGGACCCGCCGGAGCCGGCCAGGGGCGGGTGGGCTCAGCTCCGAGCTCAGCTCCCCATCTGAGGCAGGATTTGCTAAACTCAGACTGCTCTCCCGAGCTAGCCAGCTTGTTATAAATGTGCAGATACCAATATAGGCTGAGTGGGTGGTGAGAGGGGACCTCGTGTACTGCATAACTGGAGGGCTTTTGCAGCTCTATCAGATGAAGAGATGAATGAAGGAGCGGGATGTTGTCACCTTCCAGCGCCCACTCGCTCCCTGGCACACCAACGTTAGTTGAATTTCTTTCAAACTTCCTATGAATCACTCCCAGGCACGCAGGCGGGTTTGGAGGGTTTCTCTGGAGCTGCCGGGGCCCCGTGCACCGGCACGGCGGCTCCTCCGAGCGCAGCCCCGTGCCCCAGCCCGTGCTGGGGCACCCTGCGACCGGCTGTGCCCCGCCGGTGCTCGCGGCACCCTCATGGCACCAACGACCAGCTCGGGGCCCTCATGCCAGGGGCGTCGGGACGGGGGTTGACAGGCTGCCTTTGGGGTGGCCCCGGTCCTGTCCCTTGTCCCCGTCCCACCGCCCACACAGGTGATCCGTGCTCGCCCCCCGAGTGCAGGAACAGCTGCAAAAATAAACGCCAGCGATGCTGTCTCAGCCTTCTCCTGGGCATTTCGTGCCTGCACGGGGACCTCTTCCAGGAGGAGTAAAATGAGGACTCTGTTCGTGGTTCCAGGAAAAGGCTGGTGCCTTCCGCCTCAGCAAGACGGCTCCCTGGCACCGCCGCGTCCCTGGTTTGCAGCCCTGTGCAGGGAGCAGACAAACAATATTTGTCCTTCCAGGTGCTCTCCAGCAAGCTCTGCATAACCCTTTCCTTGCCGGTGCCCCGCAGCATCCCCGTCTGCAGGCCAAGCGTTGCCCTAGGCTGCAGGCGCTGCTGAGGGTGCCCAGAGGGCTGCTGTGCCAGAGCACGCTGGTAGCGGGAGCAGCACCGAGGTGGTTAAGAAATACTAATAAACTTTCTAGGCTAGGCACTCAGGCAGGCACTTCCTCCGTCTTGACATTAAATTCCTATTGGTGTGACTCATTAGCTATTTATTTATTTAAAGCCACTGAGCTATTTGCAATATTTTTAAAAAGCAAACACAGTGTGTGGGCAGGGGAGCTGTTCTACCTAAATGTTCGTCTCAGTGACACTGATGATAACTTATCAGGATACATAAGGAATCGTCCAATCATTTTTTTACTGGGAGAGTGTTTAGTGTGTTCTGTAGGAAAAAGTCACAACGTTTCCTTCTCAGAAACTTCTTACCAGCCTGTGTGTCACATCCAGGTTATACCCCTATGTGGGTAGCTGCCTGCATATTCTCCGCAGCCCCAATTAAAAACGGAATACATCATCTCTTCCCTCTTCTCTTGAAACCCTCCGCAGCTCCGCTGGGTCCCTCCCAGAGCACCGCTCCGGTGGGGCTGGCTCAGAAATAGGCGCCATAAATTACTGTTTGTGCAGACCCGCGTTCAGGACGGGTATTCAGGCAGCCTGCACGGTCATACTTTGAGAACAAACTTTTGGCTAATTATAATTCGGACATTATATTTCCTTTTCATGCCAACAGCAATCTTCTGAGCTTGCATTCCAACCTGGGAGGCCTGGAGGTGTGCAAAAGCTCAGGTCAAGTGTGGAAACCTGAAAAATCAAACACTTCACATCCCCTTATGTTTTTAAGTTATCTCATTTTTATATAACCCAGCTTGGTACAAATCCAGGAAATCTTTCTGCTACCATTATTTCCAGGGAAAATGTGGCTTTTTCTGCCATTTTGAAGTCTACAATTTCGCTTCACTGAAACAGGAGTGTCTTAAAAACTTGAAAGGCAGTGACCTCATCCACGTGACAAAAACCCAGCAATTTTGTTCATGAAATCTTCTGAAGCTTTCTTTTGAAATACCAGGAATCCCGGGGTAGAAAATGCCCGTTCCTGCCCGGGAGGCTGTGTCCTGCTCAGCAGAGCAGCCACGAGGGGCAGTGGGACCACGCCGGCGGGTGCCCCGTGGCGCAGGTGGGTGCCCCATGGCACTGCCACACTGGTGTGCCACTGCCACCATACCTGCTCCTTGGGATCTCCATCAGAGAGGACAGCAGGTTCAAAAGTACCCAACATGGATTCTTATTGATCAGCTTTATTTTTCACTTCAATTCTCAAAATTTTCAGAATTCCCCCTGCGGCCACACATTCTTTTCACATGTTTCTGTCACAGTGCGCAGGGAAGGATGCTGAGCCCCCCGCGTCGCCCACTCACCAGAGCAGTCGTGTCCTCAATCATCTGCTGGTGGCCACGGCTGCGGGCGCACGTTCCTTCCCGCAGAGCCCAGGGGCAGGAGTTGAACCCTCGGATGGCCACTTTCTGAAATGCCGGGATTATTTTTCAGGCAGATGTTGAGTGCCAGGGCCGCTGCCCGGGCTCTCTGGCTCTCAGGCCAGCCGGGGGCTGCAGCCCCTGCGGGCGGGTGGGCAGGCGCTGCGGGCAGGGGCTGCGCGGGCAGCGGCAGGGAAGGGAGCGGAGCAGGCGTTTGACAGAGTGCGTGGCAGCCGCCCCCCCCGGCACCCCTGCCCCGTCCTGCTGGCACAGGTGACCGCAGCACGCCCCGACTGCTAATTTTTTGCATTCATCTTCTTTTCTTCTCTCACACCGTTTCCCTCACTGCTGAGCAGGACCCGAGGGAAGGGCGTGCGCAGCCTGTGCTGGGCCAAAGCACGGGGCTGAGTGCGTGGTGCTGCGGGACAACGGTGGTGTGGGGGCACGCGGACGGGGGGCTGCACTTTCCTGCTCTCGCTTCTCTTCCAACTACCCCCATAGCTGCCTGTGATGCCAAAAAAGCCGTCCTGCCACAGTGCTTGGTATAAAAAGTCGACTATTTTTATCTTCAAACTCAGATTAAAAAAAAAAGTGGATATAATGTCTTGCAGAATGCCTCCCTTTGTGAATCTCCTGCCTGATGCACCAGTCACATCATGTTATATTATGCTTTGAAACGTAACATGATGTGACTGATGCAACATATGATGGATGGTGTATCAGCCAGGAAATGTAAAAGGACCCAATTTTCTAAAGAGCATTGTTACAGAAACAAACAAGATGCCCTTTTAACTTGTATTGATTGATTGTTAAAGAATAAGCTCTGCTCATACTTTTGCAAGTACTATAATTAGTTGGTAGAGCTACCTGGAGGGGGAAGAGCCAAATGGGTGCTGCTTCCTCCTGCCGGGAGGCAGAGGAGGAGGGAGAAGCGCCGGAGCAGGCGGGAGGCGGGACGGTGCCCCCGGTCCCCGCCGCGGGCACCGGGGAAGGTCCATGCCCGGGAGCATCCCGTGCCCGTGGCAGCGGAGGGGCTGGCAGGCCCGCACCTGCCTTGGCGTTTTTGGGTCGCCCAAGCATAAATCGCCGGAAAAGCAGTTTCCAGGTGGGCTTCCATCGCCGGCAGCACTGCGCCGGCTCAGACACCCCTCACCAGGGCGCTGGCCCTGGCGCAGCAAATTGCGTCTCGTCCAGGGTCCCGTCGCGGCCGAGGGGGAGAGCCTCGTCGCTCGGGTTTCTGCAGCTCTTTGCATAACAGTTGCTCTTGCCCCCCTGTTTTTCTTTTGATTAGCAGCTAAAAATCACAGATATGTCTGGCAGGACAATGCCTTTGACAGCAAAGGGAATATTAGGGTCAAGCTTTATTAAGAAAGAAGCTATTGAAATGACATACTCAAACATATTGCTATTAGGGACTTGAAGAGTATTTGCCTCATTAATGTAAAAGGTAGCTAGCAATCTTCTTGATCAACAGTGGCAATTTATTTTAAAGTGTCCATTTTCTGGATGTCAGAGGAAGACTTTTATTTATAATCTTATTTTCAATTTCCACAAAGAACACTTCACTCATGCTCTGTGCAGGTTTTTTTTGCAGACAATAACCGATTATAAAACGGTGCTCTCCCCCCCACACACATCCCCCTTGTAGTAGTGTTGACATATGGAAATGAATCAAAATGTAATAGGCATAATTACAAGCATTGTGTGCAGGCTACAATTAGTGTCTCTTCAAAGCAGACTTGTAATCAAAAGACACCAATAGAAGAGGGAAGAAGGGAGCGGACGCTTCCCGGGATGAGCCTGGGCTGGGAAGAAGTTTCCCTCCGGGCGGGAGCGGAGGGGGTGCCCGGCCGGGGCGCGCGTGGCCTTCCCGGCGGGTGGACGAGCTCGGCCATGGCGGGACGGGCGACGGCGGCGCGAGGGGCAGCCGCCGCCCCGCTCCATCGGTGCGGGCTGAGGGGGCACCGCCAAACTTTCTTCCAAAGGCAGAGGCTGCGAGAGGCGTGCGATGATTTCCTACCACCAGATCGCTTGCCGGGGAAAAGGCAAAGAGAGTAAAAAAATATTTCGACGTCACATTTCAAATGCAATATTTACATTTTTCAAAGAAATGAAATTAATTGGAATTATTTTCAAAATTCGTTCAAGTAACGTCAAAACAAAAGCTGAGAATAGTATTCAAAATGAAATAGTAACTTTCAGCACAAACAGTTGCTCTGTTCATCTTGGAATTAGCTTGTTAGAACCTTCCAATTCACCAATGGTCAAAAACTATTTCTAGTTTATTTTTTCGTGTGTTTTGTGAACTGGAGAATATATTATTCACAAAGCTTTAAACATAAGATATGATTTGAGTGTAAGCAAAACCCCATTACTCTGTATTCCTTCAAACTCTGGTTAAGGTGGTGGGTCTAAACACAGCTGGTTGACAGTTTTGCAATTCAATTTTTACCTGTCAGAAATGTATCAAGTTGAAACTATTTTTGCAGGAACATTTCTATGTTAATAAGTTTTTGCTGTGGAATAAACCTCCCACCTTTTAATAAGGTTAAAGCATTATCTGTTGGCCCTATTGGAAGGGACTGCTGGATTTTCATTTTCAAATTCATTTTGTTCCCTAATAGTTTTTAAAAATGAGTCAGAACGAAGTATTTTTTGGCCATTATTCAGCTGACTGTTTTTATTGACCCAAACCACACTTCTTTCTTCCCGGGAAGACGTTGAGGAGGAATTGTTCAGATCAGGAGCACAAGAAAATTCTGGATTTTGGGATTTCCTTTGGAATTCCCCGGTGCCGCCGGGATCCCCTCCTGCAGCAGCCCCGCGGGAAGGGGGGGCAGTGCCTCCCGGGGGTCCCAGGGGACTCCCAGCACCGGGACCTCGGCACGGGGCAGCAGCAAGCGCTTTGGTGATTATCGTTCTAGCTGGCGCTCGGACAGGGGACCGCGGCGCAGAAACAGCTCTTGCCCTCAACGTGTACATCTGCAGAGAGCCTGCTCCTGCGAGTCACCGCGCGGGAGGAGCGGGCGCGCGGGCCCCGGCACCCTTTGGCACCCGCCTGTGCCCCGGCCATCCCGCTGCCAGTGGCTGCAGGAGCCGGTCGGGGGATGCGGGGTGCAGCCAGCCCTGCCCGCTCCCGCTGCCACCAGCCGTGCTCGGGGGATGCTCGGGGCAGAGCCCACCGCCTCGGCACCGCACCGGCTGGGGAAGCCCTCGCACCCCGGGGAGGAGGAGGAGGAATGATGGTGGGGCAGCAAGAGCGGGGCGCTGCCCTTGCTGGTGCCACAGCCCCCCCGGGAGGGGGGATGGCTGCTCGGAGCAGGACCGGCTCCATCGAAGTCAGCCAGGGATGAGGGATGCTGGTGTTAGCCAGGGAAGGATCAGTCCCTTCACCAGCGGGTCTGTGTAGGAGGACTCGTATTTGTTTGCAGGAGCCAGATGGTTAAAGAAGAGAGTGACATAATCGCAAGAGCGGGAGCCATGAAAGGAGAGGGGGAGAGAAACTCACGGGGGGAAGCGAGACCCGAGGAGCACGGCCCCGCGCGCCCCGCGACGCAGAGCGGCGTCAGCGGCAGAGGGGCCACGCAGCGCCGGGGCGTGCCGGCACTTCGGCTCCGTTCCCTGCAGGGATTCTGCCCAGGCTCTGGGGCACCACTCCTGCATGTAGGCATCCTTCCTCCCTGACTTGGGATACAGAGAGAAACCGAAATGCAGGAGACACTAACGCTGGAAAAGTTATGAGGACAGAAGTGGCGGGCATGACCTTGTCGTAGTCGTGAAGTTCATGATCTTAAGCAGCTCTCCACTTATTAATGGAGGAGCCATTTATTAACCTGCTAAATTCAGTTATGCTGGCATAAATCTGAAGTAACCCCATTGAGTATGGATTTATACCAGCGTAACTGAGGGAAAAGCCTGGCCGGCATCTTTGTCCGTGCCTACAGGAACGGCAGGACAGGATATTGCACCGCTGTACCGGGGGCTGGAGAGGAAACTTTAAATATCAGTAGCAAAATTAAGTTTAAAACAGCAGCTCAATTTCTGCAAAACCCAGTGTCCAGGGACACAAATGCTTCCACGTAGTGTGCTTCTGCAGAGGCCGAAGCTCAGCTCGCCTTTAGCCGAGGGAAGTGCGAGACGAGAGCGTCCGCAGGTCCTCCCTGGTGGCAGCAACGCCTTTGCTCAAACGCGGCCCGGCAGGGAGGGCTGCTCCCTCCCGGGGCTCCCCGCGCTGTGCGGGCGCTGCCGTGCTCTCACGTCCTCCTCGCACACCCATAGCTGCTCCCCCCGCGCAGCCGCTGCGGCCCGGAGCCCACAGCCCTCTGCTAAGGGGATGGAGCAACTGCTGCGGGTGCAGGGTTATGTGCAGCTCTGGGCAGTAAGGCAGGAAGAAATTCATCACCAGCTAAACGAATCCCTCTATTCCACCCGCCGCTGAAGTCTGAGATCCCCTTCTTCCTCTGTCACTCTCTGTTGGTCTGCACAGGAGTGTGGATTTTAAACTGGCAGAACATACCTGTTGTGTTTTATTCTCTCATTCCTAGTGTTTAACACAGGCTACTAAGCAAAGGCAATGCCGAATATGCTAGAGAGGAGGAGAAATTTTCCTCTGAAATATTAACAGTTCCTTTGGGTCTTTGAAAGAGCTGAAGAGGAAACATGAATCTGAATTTGGAATTACATTTTAAACCTTCCTGTAGCCTTTTAAAATACCAGAAGGAGTAAGGGTCTGCTATCCTAACCATCGAAACTGGGCACAACCTCCTCTTTAAACGTGTATAAAAAATACCCCGTGGCTCACTGTTGCCTTCCCTTATCTGTCTGCTATTCTGAGGCTGACTTCATCTTCAGCGTGCAGTAGTTCCTTTCACAGCCCTCAAGAATAGCGAGGCTCTCGCTATTCCCGTCACGCGCCGCGCGGGTCGCCTGGCCCCGCTCTTATCAGCAGAAGGCACATGGAGCGCTGGGGGATGCCCTGCGTCCGTGTGCGCTGGTTCCAGAGCCGTCTCCGGCGTCGGGCACGGGGCGAGCCACCGCCGCGACCTTGAGGGTCTGGTTTTCTCCCCCTTTTCTGAAAAAGCAGGATCTTAGCAGACTGGAACTGAATAGACCTTGGCAACCCCTGCGGGAAAACTTCTTTGCAGCGTTCTATAGGCGCAGTACAAGACTTTGCGTGCAGGCTTCCCGGGGAAGCCGAGCTGCTGACGGGAGGAGCGAACCCAGCAAACGCCTGGTTTGGTTGTAGCTGCCCCCCGGCAGCTCTGCTCGTGCCCAGGGGGGCCCCGCTGAGCCGAACCGCCTGCTGCCCGGGAGCTCGGGGGGCTTGGGGCCGGGGCTGGGAGAGGCGCCGGCGGAGCCCGTGCCCAGAGCCCGGCTGCTCTCCTGCCCGGGGGCACGGGCAGAGCGCTCTGCCGCCTGGGAGTCCTGGCAGTCGTCCCGCCCCGCATCCAGCGCCGGGGAGAGCAGCTGCATTGGGCTCATTTACTCCCGACAGCACCCAACGCCCCGGCCCGCTGCCCTGCCGCCCGCAGAAAGCCTCAGCGGGGTCCCACCACCTCGCAGGCAGCTCGGCGCGTGCCGGCGGCGCTGCCGGAGCCCTGCCCGCCCGGTCCCCACACCTCCTCCTCGACCACCGGTGATTGCTTTGACTTTTATGACGCCTGGTGCTATTGTGCAGATATATAGTGTACGTTGGGGCATTAATATCGTGGTGAAACAACCCTCTAATAGTACAATTAGCGGCGCTGTTATTTCAGCGTCCTGCAGAAACACATCTGAAGAGAGAAGCTGGCCTCTGAATAAAACCAGAGGATAAACATGCTTACTCTCGAGGGAGCGTCCCTTCCCACGCCATGATTTCATGATCCACTACAGAAATAAGTATGTACTCATCTGTGACAGCCAATGAACACTACATGTAAGAAGCATTTTCTTGATGAATTAGCGGGCTTCTGAATAAAGAAACACTCCTCCCCCAACACACCTACACACTCCTGTGCGCGCCCACGTTCCTGCTGCCTGCAGCGGAGCATGCACACGCAGATGCACATGCAGATGCACACGCATGCACACGCAGATGCACATGCACACGCTCGGCCACCCTTCCCATGCTCCCTGTTCCGCCTTCTCCCAGTCTGATGCTGGGAGGTGCTGAGCGTCGTGCCCGGGGAGGAGTGGGCACTCGGCACCTCTGACGAGCACACCCACACACTCCCACTGTCCATATGGTTTTTGCACACATACTTTTAGCTGAACTTGCTTAGGAAGCATTTTGTTCTTCAGACCATTGTGGGAAAATTTATTGCTGCCTGTGATTTTTTTTTAGCATTTTTTTCCTCCTGTCATTGTCTTCTCCAACTCTGCTGGAAGCTGTAATTGAAAATAGGCTGCAAGGCATTGCTGTGCCCCCTCCCCCAGGAGCGAGTGTCCACAGCTCCTTTCTGGTGCCTGTTACGAGGAAATCTCAAATAATCCACGCTACCTTTGATGCTTTACACAGCCCTGTAGGTAAAATACTCCAAGACCCTCAGCAAATCCCTTTCCGCAGTCAGCAGAGACTGTGAAGTGAAGCTCTTCCCTCCCTTCTTAGTTCTTTGCTGTTGCACCACACACTCCAGTATCACCACTGGGCAAACGGGCAGTAGGAGCCTGCTGCACGGCCCCCCAGACCTCCTACCCGCGCCGGGGGAAAGACTTGCTGGAGCAAGGTCCAAACCCGAATGAATCGCCCTGCCAGCCTTGTGTTCTGCTTATTTTTAGGATTCGGTTCCCCCAAACAGGCTGTGACCTACTAACAGGCTTTTCCTTTCTCCTTCCTTCTCTCACATTTTACTTTGAAGTAGAAGACAGCATTGCCATTCTCTGGTAATTTTATAGGTGTGAAATTCGTCTCCTCTGAACCGGTGGCAAACCTTGCATTTCTAAATTTTCTTCAAGACACTTCTAGTCTGATTTGCATCAATTGGAAAGCTTCATTTTTTTGGTTTTCTGTCCGCCAGTGTATTCCAAGGTCAAAAGGGATTTCAGACCAAGCAATCTGCCCTGCCCATCCCAGTCTGTGCCTCTCTACAAACCCGCTAGCTTTGGGTAGAGCAGAGCCGGGCCGGGGGCTTTGCTGCGGCGGGGGCCGAGCCCGGGGAGGCACCGGCACCCCAGGGAGCAGGGACGGGGATGGCTCCCCCCGGGACCCCGCGGGCCCCCCACCCAACCCGCCGCACGCAGGAGTGTAGTTTCCCGCAGAAATTGCACTCGGTCAGATGACTTGGGACGAAATCTAATCTCGCCTTAATTTTCTTAAATAGTATAAATTTCTAAAGAAAAGACATTTGAGAGCGAAATATCAAAATGTGACATTTGGAAAATGTTAAGAAGAACATTGTTGAGATACTTTGTTTCAATTTCCTCTGAAATTAAACTTTGTCAAAATCACATGCTGCCATGGAAAGTTTGTTCCCGTAAAACAGCAGTTTCCAAAGAAAGGGCTTCCGGATTTACAGTTTTTGACTAGCAGTAGTGAAATGACCTCGAAGGGGGCGGCGGAAGCTCCAAATTCTGCACGCACGTTTGCCGGCAGCGCGGTGTGCCTTCGGCCCCGCGCAGCCCCGCGCAGCCCCTCGCCGCCAGTCACGTCTCCGGCAGGCGCAGGCGTGGGGAAGGAAGCGCCGCTGTGGGGAAAACAGCTTTTGCAGAAAGACGGACCAGGAGTCTGGGCTGCGGGATACAGCACACGTTCAGTCAGCCTCCAAGGATAGTTCAGTTTTCATTCAACGTTCACAATGACAGTGAGTTTTGCAGGCTTTGTTTCACATTACTTAATAAAGCCAATGTCAATCTGTGGATTTTAACCTCTCCATTCTGGATTAGAAGAGTCTTAAACCAGGCATAAATACACAGTCTGGTTGCAATTGTTCTGGCCTAGTTAACCACGGCACAGGACAAAGTAAATCGGGCTCCATTTATTTACACAGCATTTCTGTGATTTGCATTTAGTACGCCATTAATATTTAAAATAATAACCATGCCCTGTAGCCTGTTTGAAACCCTGCAGCCAGCGCGGTCCTTGCGGGAGCGCTGCGGGAGGGCAGCGCAGGAGCTGCCGGGGCCGGTGCGGGCTGTGCCGGGTGCTCCAGCCCCGACTTCACCAAACTTTGACATTTTGACTGGAGAGCCGGAGCCCTGCCCGGCCAGCCCCGCTGTGACGGTGAGCCCCACGGCACTGGCGAGCAGGGATGGCACCGGTTAAGGGTGACCCCAGGGCAGATGCTCCCGTCCCGCTGAGTAAATTGACTCGTTCCTGCATTTCTCCTTGTTTCGCTTTACAAGCACAGGTCCTGCTTAGCTGTGATGCGGACACGGCTTCGAAGGCCAAGCCTGTGCCCAGCTCCAGGCTCCCAGTCGGTCCCAGCACTCACGGGGATTAATCGGAATTTCTTCCCCGGTCTCCAGAACTCACAACACAGTTCTGCAGTTCGCTTCCCCCACATGTGTGCAGTGATCACAGCTGCAGCAAGGCACCTGCTTAGAATGCACTACCAAAAACTAAGGTTTTCTTTTCCTCCCATCCCACCATCGGGTTATTTATGCAAGTTAATTGATTATTTTGTAGTTGTTGTTGCTTCTCTGCAGTAGGAAGAGAAGCTGAGCTGGCACGAGAGCAGCTCGCATTCAAATGCGGCTTTCTGCAGTCAGCAAAAAGAAGGCGGAAAATGACTGTTCAATTAACTCGCATATTTTGGATAAACGTTCCCTTCTGAAAAAGTTGGTCTCTGCTTTAAAGCTGGGTGGCACGAGGAGTTGCTATGAAATCATCCCAGGCATTAGATGGAAAAGAGCATTTCTTGTTTAAGTGTTGATTAAAAAGCAATATGTTACGAAAAGCTTCGCACCAAATGGGTGACTCTTGTCCCCTGTTGCTTGGTGACTCGCGGATATTATCGCGATGTGCCTGATGAGTTTTCAGAGCGGTCTCTTCACAAAGCCGTTTCCCAGCCCTGCGTCTCCTGGTGGGGTATTCACTGCATTTCAGTGAGGCCCTTTAGGATGAAATTAATTCAGTGTAGCAGCCAACAGGCTCCAAATCGATTCATTCTGCAGTCGGGATACTTTATGGCCAAGAAGGATGGTTTTCAGCACATGGTACTGCGCTGACACGTCTGCAGCCGCTGAAAGGAAACCTTGTGGAAAAAGGTATCCACAAAACTATCCCTTTTATGTTTGGGAAATAATAGTTATTTGGCTGCTCAAAAGGATGCCAAGGCCTCGCAGGAAAACTCTGATCACAGCCGTGCCGAGACAGAGCCTGCGCTCCGGGCTGCAGCTCTCTGCTGTCCTGTACTGTGTGGGAGACACGTCTGCAGGCTCGCTTTCTACCTGTCATCCCGGCTCAGCCGCGCGCTGCATCCCGCTCGTCTTTGTCTTTTTCTTGATAGCAACAGCAATTAACGGGCAATCACAGGGAAAGGGGGAAAGGTAGCAAAGAGAAAGGGCACGGCCGGGTGCAGCGTGGGAGGGGGGCTGCAGGAGAGCGGGTGGCAGCACCGTGGGCTGGGGATGGAGGGCAGGAGGGAGGGGGACGGCGGGGATACGCCTGCCTTCCCCTTCCATGGTGTGCACCATGGTTCATGTGCAGAAGCCACAGCCAGGGCAGAGGCACCGGCTGGCCTTCCCCCGCGCCTTGCTAAGAGCAAACGCTGCCGTCCCTCTCCAGCTGGCCAGCGGCTTGTTCACCAGCACTCGGCGCGGTGGGGGAGCTGTAGGGCCCCCCCAGGACGCCTCAGGATGGAAAGCCCGGAGGGGCCGCGTGCCGGGAGCGGTGCCCGCGGCGGGGCTGGCCCCGCGCCCGCAGAGCCACCCTCGCCGCAGCCAGGGATGGAGGGAGCTGCGCACCGCGGCTGGGCTCAGGCGGGTCTCTGTGAGCACGGCCGCCGCGGCATCCTGGGCTCAGGGCAATGCTGCGGCTGCTGCATCGCAGCCCTGGCTGCTCTGCACCAGTGCCACACACCTTCAGCTGCCTTTGGGGTCTTGCACAAGACCTGTGTCTCCACAGGCTATGATGACTGCTGCAGACAGACAGATGACTGCCTGCGAGTCACCTGCGCTCGGAAGTGGGGGTTGATTATGGCTCTTGATTCTCCAGCCTGCCTCCCAAATGCTAATGTAGCTTTTGATGTACGTGTCTTCATCCTTCAGCAAAAGCAGAATCCGGCTTTGGACAAACGTAGCACCGCGCCGACTACAGTTTTGCAACAGGAGCTCCCGTCCTGTTCCTTGACTTGATACCAACGTTTTGTCATTTTTGAGGAAATAACAAACTTGAAAGTATTCGGCTTTGGTGCAGCAATTGCAGCTTAATTGCACGTCTCCTTCTGCCCACACAAATGCTGAAAAGTGACTTGGCAAACTTTAAAGGCAATCCAGGGACTGAAATGGGAAGACTTGACAAGCCAGCATTCATCAGCTCTGACTAACGCGTCTGTAGTCTCAAACCTGCTGCTGTTCCTGCTTTGGCCTGACATCTTGCTGCCCTCAAAGAATTTCTTTTGAGTCTCAATCAGCGGCTGCCGGGTGGCTGTGTCTGAAAAGTCCCCCCAGCATTTAGGCTGCCAGGTTACCCACAAACCAGTACAAAACCATTCTTGGGGCAAGGGCCACGCTGGCAGTAGCCCTGGCATTAGGATGGGATGGCTTTGCTGCACGGAGAGGAGGGAGGGTGCAGATGCCGTGGAGCGTCACTGGGTTTTGTGGTGGTGCCAGTCCAGGGGACACGGTCGGCAGCGTGGCTCCCTGGCCCTGCGTGCCCGCAGGCTGGCGGGGGCTGCCTCCCCAGGAGACCCCAGTGCGGGTGGGTGTGCTGGGGCCGTGGGCGGCAGCGGGCTCGGGTCTGATGGAAACCTGAGCTGCAGTGGGTCCGCAGCTCCCGCGGGGGCACTGCTGGGCAGGCAGAGGGGGAGAAGGGAGGGAGGGCAGCAGTCGCTGTGCTGCAGGAATCTCAGTGTCACAGACGATGGGAGACGTGCTGTGGTCATGCCACTGGGCTGGGAGGTAGTGTGTCCCCAGGGCAGTGGCTATGGGGGCTGCGGTGGTCACCCCTGCATCCTTCGCAGTGCAGGGGGGGTCCTGCGCTCTCCGTGGCGGCTCTGGGTGCAGGGGAGCTGTCCCCAAACAGCCTCACGCTGCTGCCTCAGCTCTCCTCCGAAACCTCCCGCTCCTCACGGCCGCTCCACAGCCCACGTCTCCACAGGGCGTCCCGGATCAAACCCAGCAGCTGACACATCCTCCGTGCTATTCCCCATCATACCCATTGACACACGTGTTTTTACTATCACCCACTCCAGGCTTTTTGTGCCACTGGAGGTCTGAACGGGCTGCAATAGGTTAAAGAGGGTTCTTGTCTCGCACGTCTTGCAGACAGGTCCGGGTGCTCGATTGCTGGGAACGTGGAGCCCAGGGAGCCAAACCAGACTCACGCCCTGTCCCACCTGGAGGCCAAGGGCACCCGTAGGCGCGTTTGCCCAGCGCAGTGCCCTTGCTCCTGTTTCCCCGAGTAAAAACTCAGCCAAGACGCCGGAGAGGCCTCAGGTTGTGCTGCAGGGACGAGAGCACAGAGGCAATTGCTTCTCTGAGAGACTGGCTGCCCTGCGGTGGCGGGGAGGGGGGTATGAATGCACCACCCCAGGGGGTGAGCGGGTCCTTGCTGCCTTGGCATGCTGACACAGCTCATGAGAAAAACATGTTCCTGACCCCCCAGAGCGTTCATGCCCCGAAAATGTTCCCGCCCCACATGAAGGCAAAGGGGAACGGTGCCTGACATGAAGGCAAAGGGGAACGGTGCCTGTCTCCAGGACACCAGGGCTGCCCGGTTTGGGGCAGACGCTGTTCCCGAATACAGGAAGGGCGGGATGCGGCGGCCGGAGGAGGGACGGGCGGGCGGTGCGGGCTGTGCCCGAGCGCCCGGGCAGAGGCGGCGCTCGGCGGGCCGTGCCGCCCCGGCCCCGCTGGTCCCCGCGGGAAGGCGCCCGGGCCGAGGCTCGGCGCTGCCGGCAGCTCCCCCACCCGAGTGCCGAGAGGTCCCTCGAGCAGCGGCGGGGAGCGGCGAGCCGCGATCGGCGGTTAGCCTGGAAAGCGCGGCAGTCCGGTCACGAACCCCCGGAGGAAGCGCAGGGAAGGAGTCCGACAACCACAAAAGATCTTGTGGTTATTTGCGCCGTTCAGATGCATCTCGCGGGGGCTGCCGCTCTCTCCGTCCCTCCTGCCTCGGGGCTGTCCGGACAAGCAGGCTTCTCCGGGGCTCTGCGGGCGGGCAAGGGGGGAGGTGGGATGGAGCAGAGCTGGGGGGGCTGGCCCGAGGGGGGAAGGCAGCGGGACGCGAGCCTCCAGCAGCTGCAGAAATGAGTTAATTGCAGACCTCAGCTCACCTTCCTGGAGGTTTGTGATCAGCGTAAAGTCCGGGTGCACTTTAATTCATTATTTTGCTTGAACTTCCCTGCATGGCTGAGCAGGGGTTTAGTGTACACAGCGTACTGCTTACACTTGGCATGGAAAACATTGAGTCTACAGGCTTTTGCAAGTAAAATATTTAAGATTTCTCAGCAAATGGTGCATGCAGTTTTTCAGGAAGATGTTTTGCTGTTTTCCCCACGATCAGACTCATTCGGCATGTTCGAGCGATGGCCTCATTTATATACAGCATTGGAGAAGTGAGGGGAGTGGATGTTCTCTTCTTTCAGAAAAGGCACAATTTACCAAAGGACAGGAATTATGTAAAGCAACGTGATTTACTGACGTCCTGAAGTCTGTAAACAGTGTGAGTTATGCTGCATGGCGCTTTTGAAAAGATAACTGGGAAAGGAGGCCCCTTGCTTCATTTTGTGAATGAGCGACTCTATTGTATAATGTTGGGGTTTATTCCATTTCATACTGTGTACACAGTACTTACTGCGTGCTTGTAAATGAGCAACTGAGGAAATAGGTCTTTGCTGGAGGCAATTGCTTTCCCAATAGTGATAGAAAACATCATGCGTGGCAGACTTAGAGGTTATTATTTTAATACCTTTCTTCTCGTTGTGGAGCAACGTGCCCGCGTGCTCTGGCAGGCACTCCAGGTCGCCCCTCCCTCCCCACCACGCCAGTTACCGTCAGGCTGGGCTGTCGCAGTGGGTGCAAGGTCCCCCCGTCAACCCTGATGCCGTGACTCTGCCATAGAGCCAGGCTAAGCCAAACCCTTGTCTTGCCATGCGAGATCCTTGCTCGTTCCTGCCCTGGCCCTGGTAGCTGCACCCTCAGCCTCTGCTCCAGGGTCTGTCCACCCGGTCCCTCCTCCCTGGCTCCTCTGTTCCTCCAGCCGTCTCCTCCTCGTAAGGAGCAGCCGCCTGTCACCCTCTCCCATACGCCTGAGTGAAAATTCGACTTTGTGAAAAAGCGTTGAGGTTTTGCATGCGTCCTGCGTGAGACTCAGAATATCATTTTGCGGGAGAAATCTGTCAGGATGATCTAGACGTGTTGGGGACAGGGTGGATTCAGGGGCCAGTGTGAGAACAGTAGCATCTCGGAAGAGCAAATAGGTTGATTGGAGAGACCGGGCACTTGGACCAGGTACTCGAAGGCTGGTCTGACCGTCTGTTTCTGGGACGTTTCCCATCCTTACCTTTCAGTAGAAATTCCAGCCCACACCACAGACCTCCCTCTGAGGGCACTCCATCTAGATGAGCGCATTGTGTTAGCTCTGCGATCTCCTAACCAACGGAGGGTCAAAACTGCAAAATTCCCGAACAACGGAAGCTCCCCTCCCACAGCCCTGAAGGACTGCCTCCCCCGGTGAGGTCCCCGGGGCGGACCATCCCTCACAGATTGTGCTCTGGAGCATCCCCATCACCCCTGCCCAGCCCGCCTCTGCACGGGGGTGTTGCTTTGCAGCCTGCAGACCCTTGGGCAGGCCCTGCTTGGCAAGGTGGCACTTTGCACCCTGCTTGCGATGAGCAGCCACTGGCACCGCTCTCCAGTTACCTCTGCAGAGGGAGAGCTGCGATACAGTGAAAAAGGCAGGTACCAGGAACGTTGCCGTGCTTAGGGGACCATGCACTGACTGCCCCTCCTTCATGGGAGTGCTCCGGGAGCAGGGGAGGACACGCCGGCGTCTCCCGCTCTGCCCCGGCTGCTTTGAGCGAGCACGCCAAGAGCCCAGGGCTCTCGTGTCTGCACGGACGCTGCGAGGCTCCCTGCGTCACGTGAACCACACATGCAGGCGAAAATGATGCAACCCGCACCAAAAAAGCTGCGGCTGTAATCACAAGGCTGCCGTTGGCCGCCTTCCCAGGCGCCAGGCTCTTGGCAGGACCCGTGGCTGGGGCAGGCAGAGGGCTGGCAGCTGGCTCGCGCCCGGAGAGCCTCTGCCGCGGTTTTCCAAGACTCCCTGTTTATTTGTTCTACAACAGCTTGAAACCAAATAGGGTTAATAGCCCTCCCTATGTCCTAGTGAGATGAAACTACCATTGGGAGACCCAGGACAATTTTTATATAGGATTAGAAAACAAAAATCAATATTTAATTATCTGTAAGCTTTTTGTGTCACTGCATCCTTAGCTTGCTAACTGTGAGTGCCGGCTGCCATGGAGAAAGTAAGTCATTAAAGGCGCAGTATCTTTTACTGGCCTTTTATGGGCCTGCAGTAAATAGAGTACATTATCACTTCTCACACACCGGTATTGTTATTTATCTTTACAATCTCTATTTACCTATATTTATGGTAGATTTCTCCTGTATATTATATGGCTAGGTTAACTTTAATGGGGTTCATTAAAACAGGCACTTAGCAAAAGTTTGGAACATCCTCATTTGGACAGACGGCAAGAAACCGAAACAGGGAAGGGAAGAGGAGAGGCGCTTTATGTCAACAAGTCCCCAGCGCTCGGGAGGCGAAGGCGGGTGATGGCAACGCCGGCCGCTTCAGGGCTGGTGTCTCCAGCCGGGGCTTGCTGGGACCTGCAGCCGCTGCGGGAAGGGCCATTGGGTCTGCCAGCACAGGGCTTGGGGAGGGTCAGCCTCACAGAGCCAGGAGGAGGAGGAGGAGGAGGAAGGGGGGACCCTTCGCTGGGCGCCGGGTGCTCAGTCCCAGGATGCTCCCAGCGTCCGGGAAGCCGCGAGCGCGTGGCTCTGAGGGGCTGCTCAGGGTCTCCCCCCTCATCCCTGTCACACCTTTCCCCCGTAAGCCTGAGCCCCAGCTCCTCCCCGACACCCCAGCGCGGTCCCCGTGGGGCACCCTCCCACCCCGACACAGCCCCACGGGACAGACAGAGCACCCGGCACCGCTCCCGACCGAGAGCCCGTCCTGTGCCGCCCTGCGCACCCGAGGAGCCTCCAGCCTCCATCGCCACGTCCATCACCACGGCCCATCCACCTGTGCACACAATTCCATGAAATGCTCGTAGCGACATCCAAAAGACAATAAATAAATACTCTGGAAAGCAAAACCTTCCCCCACGGGGAGGGGAACGGGCAATTAGCGGATCTTTTTGCTGCAGTAGTTAATTTTTTACAAGCCTCCCTTATTTTCACTGTTTTCCCTGGTTAATAATGACTAGCAGCCGCTTACACCATAAATAAGTTCCACAAATTTCGCAGATGCACCGGGCTGTTTAAGCAGGGAAATTGAGCAGCATATGTCTGAATGGTTAATTGACTTAATTGCTGTTAGTTGGGCTATTAGCACACTTGATCCACCCCAATGACCGCAATACTTTCTTAATGGTGTTCATTTTATTTGGATGCCAAGCTCCAGTTACCATTACAGGGAAATTTCCAATTGCTGATTACCTCATAAATATATAATTGTAGTCATAGGCTAAATAAAGCCAACAGGCATTAATAATGAACAGCGTTTGACTAAGAGCCTTTAAAGGATGATGGAAGTTTCTTTAAAGACCTTAGCTATTCTTGAAATGTAAATAATCTTTCATGCTTCTATTTTTAATGATGCTGCATCCTTTTTCCAGTAGGTATCGAGCACCAGGAGAGGTAAAGTTGCATCCTCTCATGTAATGTCCAGAGAAAATAATATAGAAAAGAGCCTCCCGAGCTCTCACTGTTCCACCCCAAGCATCAGTTCCCGAGGGATGCTGAGATTATTTCTTTCGGGCAGGTGCCAGCGCGTGAGTGAGCGACCAGTGACACAAGCCTCCCATGCAGGCTTTTTTAAAACATTTTTTCCCATTCCTTATCTGCAAGGAAAGGAAAAAGCGAGTGCCACCAGGCCAAATCCTGCCCTCCTGTGCGTGCGGGGGCTCCCAGGGCGGGCAGGGGGGAGGGTGCCACGTCTCTCCCGACGTCACGCGCAAGGCTGCCAAAACCGGGCGAGCGTGTCGCCGACTTGGGCACTTGTCACGCCGGGAGGGATGGCTGTCACCTCCCTGCCCAGCCCTCCGCGCAGGGCCAGCCCGAGGCTGTCACCCCGTGGCCTGGACCCGGCGAGGACGGCCCCAGAGCAGCGCCCGCGGCAGGGGCAGGCGACCGGGACCCCTCCTCGGGGACCAGCCTGGCTGCAGCCCCGGGTCCAACCACCCCAAAATGGAGATTACCCCATCGCCACACAAACGATAAACAAACACCTACACGCACAGATCTGCCCCAGAGGGCAACGCTAAGGGCAAATACGAGTTACCCAGAAGGGAAAACTGGCCTTTCCTAACTCCAGCGTTGTTACTGGCTCTAGAGACAATTTAATTATCCTAGGCTATTCTTAACTGACCTAGTAAAATGAACCTGCCTAGCTCTGTCCACAATAATTACCTACGATTTGCTAATTCATGTGGAGAAGAAATTACTCCTAGATAGTCTGTTAATCTTTGATTCTTAACCATGAGCTCATTTACTCTGGACTTGTTCCCTACTGGCACCAAACAGAGAGAATTACATTAGTTATTTTCAGCTATTAGGGAACTAGTTATAATTAATGTTGTCTTTGACGATAGCCTGATCTTACGCAGATGCCTGAGCGGTGCTGCCATGGGTGGGTGGTGTGGCACGGCCACGCCGCTGGCTGGGGCAGGGAGGGCTTTGGCCGCTTGTTTTAGCCCCAGAGCCTAATTGGGGGCTGGGGTCTGTCCTACGCATCCTTGCGGTAGGGTCGCTCGCGCTAACGAGCCCGGCCAGGGAGGTGTGGGAGCAAAGCTGCGCGCTGCTGCTCCCGCACCCAACGCGCCGGGTGGTGGATGCGGTGAGCATGGGACCAGCCGCCCTCGGCTGTGCGGGCTGAGGGTGGTCCCCCCGCCCCGGAGCAGCATTCCACCTCCGGCACCGCCGGAGGGGCGGGCTGCGTTGCCTGGCACCACGTGTCCCGTGGGACTGGGAGGGCGCGGGACCGTGGGCTGCGCCGCGGAGGGAAGAGTGCGGGGGCTCTGCCGTCACCCCGCTGAGAAGTCGTTTCCCATTTCCCACCCCTCCCGCCTGTTTCTGGGTTCACTGCTGGGTGGTGGAAAGCCCGTGAATCGTTGGACACGTGCAGGGATGAATGTCGTGAAGGAAGACAAAAATCAGGAGCGAGGAGAAGGCTTTTGAGGAACAGGAGAGCAAAACACCGTTCGTAACCGCCCGCCCGCCCGAGCTGCCCTGCCTCCAGCGCCGGGGTCCCTCCGCACCCCAGGGCCCCCCCCGCCCTGCTTCACACTGGGGTCCCTGGGAGAAGGGGCTGAAGCAGCCTGGGGCCGGGGTCCCCCGAGGGCAGTGGATGAGTCCTCCTGGGAAGAGCCGCCTCCCCGAGGGTGGCAATCCCCCCGCCCGCCCCGTTCCCGTGGGACGCTGCCACCGGGGTCTCCTGCTGCAAACCCACCAGAGGCTGGCCCCGTGCGTCGTCAGGACAGCCGGCAGGGACCCCTGCCCCCCGTCCCTCGTCGGGTGGCGGTGGAGGTGCAGCTCCTCTCCTCCATCCTACCCACCCCGCGCCTCCCCAGCCCCGGTGACAGCCCTGCCTTTCGCCCAGCCGCTGATACAAACCAAGTATGGATGTAAACTGGGAGGTCAGGCAGGCTGCTCTTCAAACCCGGGGAAAACGAGAAGCAGATGTTAGTTGCAGCAGAGAAAAGGTCTTGGGATATGAAATAGTTTCACCTGGTGCCTTCATCTTCTGGAAAATCACATGTGCCAATTCCTTTTGAAAATGATCAAAGCCAGGCACAGTGTTTCCTCTCTCCTCGCTGATCTACTCGAGTCTGTTTTATCAGATGGAGCTTAAAGCAATAGTATGTTTTATTTTAAAACAGACTTAAAAAATATTCCGGCCTTTCGGCTTGACCATTCAAACCATCTGGTTTCATATGTTTCAGATGTTAGCCCAAAGAAGAGAAACGGTGTTAACAATAAGCAAAAGTACCTAATAATCAGTTTAATACAATGCTGCATAGTACTTATGAAGTTTGCATATCCAAAATTATTACCACAAACCCAATCTTAATCCATTTTAAGTTGGGGGGGAAATGGATCAAAAATTAGAATGATATCAAGCATAAAATAATCTTCTGTCTGTGTTGCACTGATAAAAAAATAGAATATATAATTACCATGTAAAAACTGCTTATGTTTGTGATTATATGTTGCTGCCATCTCCAGGTCCTCACTGTAAATGACTTAATTGGGTTGTCCTGATATATGGATGCAGAGAGCAGGAGTGTGTGCCGGATCTTGCAAGGGTGCCGATCCCCGCGCCGGGGCTGCCGCGGGCGCCGGGCTGGGCGCCCGCCCAGGGACCAGGGCGAGCCGGGACACGGCCGAAGTTCTGAACCTCTGGGATGTGCTGCAGCCTGTCCGAGGGGCTGGGGTGCTCCCGGGCTGCGCAGGCACCGGCAGCTGGGCTCAGGGTTTCTTTTTCCTCCTCTTTTATAATTGCCATATCCCACCACGGAGGTTTTTCCCCCCCCGGCTATTTTTGAGAAGAGTGAGCAGAAAGTCTGGCAGAACGATGGCACGGAGACTCTGAAACGCAGGTGGGGTGGACATGGCGTGGGGACGCCCACAGCGCTGGCAATTTTTGAATTTAGAAAGTGTCCGTGCCTGAAGGGCTATTGAAATCAATAAGGGAACTGGGAGGGAAGGACAAAGGATCGCAATGCCCTGTCTAGACGCTAAATGTACTTGAAAATCAAGTCATGGGATTATCTCCACGTAAGAGCAGACTGGGCAGACATACAGCAACCAGTGTTCAGGACTGAAAGGAAATTGAGAAAAAAAAAAAACCAACTCGGAAAGCTGGCAAAACTAAAAGGATGTGCTCTTTTTGTTGCTTTGAATAGCGCTCAGATAGATAAGTGACTGCCTATGAAAGAAAAACGGGAGACAAAATTTCAGGGTAGTAGAGAAGCATCTTTCCATCCGCACACACACATCGCCAGCAGCGGGGGAAGCCAGCGCGGGCTCCCGCGTCTCTGCTGGGAGAGATGGGGGCACGGGTCAGCATCGCCTTCCCAGCGCTGGGAACCGCTCCGGGCAGCTGGACCACACAGAGCAAACAGCACCTGAGCGTCTGGTGGAACCCGGTTTGCGGTTCATTAGCAGACATTTCCCCCAGCCGACGGAACAAAGGGTAAAGACACAAAGTCTGAATTTTCGCCGTGGGAGAGAGGAGATGCTTGAGCTGGGAGCCGCGGGCAGAGCTGGGCTCGCCTCCACCGTGCCCAGGGCAGAGCTGGGGAGCACGAGGTCTGTGGGGGTCGCAGCAGGAACGGTGACATGACAGCCCGAGCAGAGGAAAGAATCGCATTATATATGGGATAAATAAGACCCGAATGCTCTCTGAGTAAAGGAGGCACCCAAAGATTCTCTGTATGAAAGCTCAGATCTGCATCTCCTCGCGTAACAGATAGCTGTGTGTAATAATAAATATCTGCCCATGGATAGACCATGAATAAGTACAGCATGTATAATGCACCAGGATTACGTGATTTTTTATGTATAAAAATGTCTTATTAGCTTTCTGGTTTTTCTCCCACATATCAAGTAACAATACCCCACTTACAGCTGAAGTATGCTCCTTTTTACTACCCGCTATATTTATTACAGCTGAGAAAATAGATTTTTTCTTTTTTGTTTGTTTTTTTTTATTTGCTAAATTTAGCCATTTTTCTGGTGATGATGTTCAGCGGCCTAGAAAGCAATGTTCTCAAATAAGTTCATCATTCTCAAAAGCCTTTGGTGTCATTTAGTGAGGAATTCTTGCTCTGAAAAACATTTGAATGCAAATTATGGCCATTACCACAATTAAATATTTATTTTTGCCCCCAAATGCGAAGATAATTTCATAACTAACTCAGCAAGGTAGGCAACAGCAGAGGGGAGCATGACAGACGCCGTGTGTGTGGCGTGCGCCGAGCTGCACCGGCGCGCGTGCCGCGCATCGGCGCCGGGTGGCTTCTCAGAGCTGCTGCGGCAGATGCGCTGGGAGAAAACAGGACCGGGTCTCTGCAGATAAAGCTGCCGGAGCGTTTTCTGGGCCTGTGGAGCCCCCCCTGCCAGCACCTCTCCCCACTCCAGCTCCCAGAGAAGCAGGGGAGCCGGGGGCAGCCGGGAGGTGGTGGCCGCAGGGTCCCTGGGGGTCTCTGCGATCACCACGGCTCACCAGGTCCCGTGGGGAAGGGCGGCTTTGCTTTGGTTTTTCCCAAGGAACATCTTTGAGTAAAGGAAAACGGTGGTGAAAAGTACAGAAAACATGAATGAAAGTTTGGTGTTTGCAAAAACCTCACGCTCCTGAGTTCTTGACTTCTTTAATGGAAACCTGAGTCTTTTATTTGAACAATAGAGAAAAATTTGACAAAACTTCTGAAAAGATCTCTTTTCTGGCAACCCCAAGCCATGCCTTCCATCAAAAAAGTGACACCATTGTTTTGAAAGAGCTTTGCTCAGCCTACGAGTTTTGCCGAGGAGATTGATGGGTCTGCTCTTGGCGCGTTTTTCTAGAGGCTCTTAGTGGCCCTAAGTTTTTGGGCAGAGAATTTTTCGTAATAGCTTCTAAAACTGCAAATCAATAAATGATGTTTGCTAAACAATCCAGCCAAATCAAAGTTATATTTTGAACCTGAAAAACTACCTGCTGCACTTTTTACCATTTACCCAGCGCTAATATTTACCTGGAATTAATTCTGTTCGTTTCACAACTAAGAGCGTTGCCTCTCGGGGAGAGGCTGCCTAGCAAGGGCTTTCACTGCTCCTCTGGGGTGAAAATGTTTTGGATGAACATAATTTGTTCTCTGATTTCCCAGGATCCAAAATCTATTTGATGGTAAAGGTCAGAAGAGTTTTCAGTCATGCAGACAAGCTGCTGAATATAGATGGCCAGAACCGCAGAAATATGCAAATTCATTGACTTGGACAATTAACACTGAAGCTGAATTAAAACTGGGAGCAGTGAAGACACAAGAGCAAGGGCTGCGCCCGTTGTGTCTCTTCAGGCTGGCACAGCACAGCCGATCCTAATCCTTCGGTCCCATCTGCACTCAGGTTGTTCATCACCAATAAATCAATAATCTGGGTAACACCTTTCCGGTGAGTTTTGGCTGCTGTGTCACGGCCTCGTCTAGAATCCAGAAGGAATCTCTTTGCTGCGCCACTTCTCGCTGCGTAATTCCTTCGGGCGCGCGAGGCGGCGCGTTCGGCTGGCAGACCTGCTGCACAGCCAGCACGGGGGTTTCACCGTCCCTTCCTCCCTGCCCGCTGCTCTGAAACGATTCCTGGATGTTTTCAAGCTGGGAGGGAAATTGAGCAAGGAGCTGGTGGGGTTCTGGGCCACCCTACTCCCCTCTGCTAGATCAGCTGTATCTCTCGTGGAGACCTTACCTCCACCCAAACCCCACTCCTCTTCCAGCAGGTATGGTGAAATCCCATCTGCTGTCTCTCTGTTTGGCTTGTCTTTTATTACACTTTTTAAAGCACAGGTTCCCGCTGTAGCTGGATGCCTTTCTACCATGACTGGTCCTGGAAATGTCTCATTTCCTCCCATTTCTTTAGCAAGCGGATTTGAACTGGCATTGCTTTTCTTAGTTTTTCCTTACAGCACATCTGGGGCTCGGTGCACGAGCTCCAGTCAGGCTGACAGTTGCCCTGAATTTTTGGTTTTGCCATAACTCTCCAGATTGCTGCCATCCTCTTAACAAAACCCTGCCTTGCAGCTGGCAAGGGGATGTGCTCCCGAAACCTGCCTGGTCACCGGCCATTGTGTAGGAGAAATTCCATACGGTGTAAGCGTCTCTTCTGTAGTGCTCGGCGAAGGTGGGGCAGAAGACAGGAGTGACGCTTTAATGAGGGGGAATGTCTAAAGAAGTTTATGAATGGGCTGGGAAAGTCATGGGCTTAGGATCACGTTGCGTCTGCTGCAAGAGCTCTGTAAATGGAGTCATTATTGGTGGCAGTAACTGATCCGCCTCCTGGCTGAGAGTCATGGAGATTAGACATTAATTGAACATGGTCTCCAGGAGGGGAGTGTTTCAGGGTTAAAATGGGGAGGCAAAAGAAACATTAGAATTGTAGAATAGAACGGGGCTGTTAATAAAGACACAAGGGCAGCTGTGCACCGAACGTGGGGGGTGATATAGGATTTCAAGAGCCTGGGTCCTCTTTCGGCTGAAAGCTACCTTCCATGGGGATGTAACCCTAGGAAGGGAGCCCCGCAGCCGCTGCTGCCGTCCCGCGCGCCCTGGGGAAGGTGATGCAGGGCAGCCGCAGCCCCTGCCCTGCAAGGGGGTCTCCAGACAGCACTGCTATGAAATCTGCTTTGATTGCGAGATAGCACGAGGGGGAAGAAGGGGTGGTTCGTTGCCTCCCACCATACACGGGACCTTTTGTCTCAGTGACTTGGGACTTTTCTGTCGCGCACGCTGAAATTAATGGATCAGGAGGGATGTGATGAGCGGAGCGCTTTCAGGAGGTGGAGGTTCACTGGGATGCCATGCCCTAGCACAGCTGTGGCTGAATTTAATATCGGAGTCACGACGAGACAGTGAGTTTTCTTCGTCACAGCTTTTCAGTTCATTACTCTCCCTCTTTCTTTTCTGCAAATAAGTAAATGCACTTAACAGGTTGCTACAGGTCACCTAAGCTAACTGTCATGTATGCACTCTTATCCCATGGTAATTGCAAAGTACTGTTACCGATCTTAAATGTCAAGAAAGTGATTTAAATATAAATTTACCTTTGCTGCAAACTAAGAATGCATACACAGACAGTTACTGTAGCCCAGCTAATGCACCATAGCCTGCAAATGTGGTAATCTGATTGGGAAGACCACGTTTTGCTGATAGGAGTAGAGGGACTTACACAAGGCTTTTCAAAAGATGCGGCTTCTCCCCAGCACTGTGCTGGGCGGAGATGGCTCAGGTTGGAATGAGCTCGCTTTGAACCCTTACGCGCGTGGCCCAGCTCCAGCTGTAGCGTGGGCGATGCTGAATTCCCAACAAACGCCTCTGCCGCGGGCACAGCCCAGGCGTCACTGCAGGCATTCCCAGGTATTCGACAGCCAGAAGGGCAGCCTGTGAAAAACTTGAAGCACACCTCCCGTTAGAAGCGGCGATCCCTCTGTCAATTGTAAACAATGGGCAGAAATAGCAAGACACGCGGCCGGTGCCTGCAGACGTCGCTGGAGCCGGGACGCGGGGCTGCCCTCGCCGCGGGAGCAGCCCCGCGCAGCGTCCCCTTTCCCATCTCCAGCCACGGGAATGACTGTCTGGGGCACCCGCGCTTGCCCAAGCCGACACCTGCAGCAGAACTTCCCTTGCAGGCCCAGGCAGAAGGCAGCACAAGCAGCCGCAGCAGGGTGCCGGGGTGCCCTTGAAACGTGCTGCCTCTGAAGGCGGGGGGGAATAACGGGCAGTCAGTCAGCCTGCGCAGCTCCCAGCTGGAGCTGGAAGGAGGAATGGGAGGGGAACCGTTTCCAGGAGCAGAACAGCATCGGTGGGTGCAAAGAAGGGAACGTGCCTCCCTGGAGCCCCCGGTCCTTGTGCACCTCCGGTGTCGCTGCCAGCCCGGGCGGAGGGTCCGTGGGCACCCGGCACACCCGCATGCAATACCCAGCCCGGCTGCAGGGCTGCCCCGTGGGTCCCGGCTTTGGACATCTTGCTCTTGGGCAAAGTTTCCAGAATTAGACATTGTGGTTTTTTTCAACATGCATTGAGAAACACCTATTTTTGGTCTGAAAAGGAATGTGTTTTCCCTCACTGAATTTCAGAATCACTCAGAAAATCGCGAGTGAAATTCCCACTCGTGGCCAACCTGGGCTCCCACGCTGCTGGAAGCCGTCACCATCCATGCACAGAGGGGAGCCAGGCTGTTTGGACAACCCTGATATTGATGTATCCAAATTTTGGAGACAACGATTTTGCAGCTTTTGCGTCTGACAGGCTTTCATTAACAGCTTTGATGTAACTCTGCTACAGAGGATAATCTGCCTTTTCCTAGCTGAGCGTGTATTTCCTCAGGCACGCAGATAGCTGGCACCTTTCCCCTTCTTCTTCTCCCACAGTTTCCACATGAGTAGTCCCAGCAATACGCACAAACCCATTTAGCAAATGGATTTTTTCTTGTGAAGTGTTCAAAAACAGTCACCCTTTATTATTAAAAATGGTGACTGGTGTATCATGACTCAACAGTCTGAGGGCAAATCTGCACACTGTATATCAATACTTCACGTAAGCAACTGGAGTAATCAATAGTTCAAGTATATTTCTGTATTTATTACATATTCAATCGACTAACTCATGCTCTTTCGTCAATACATTAACTGATAATAAAACTCTGTTTACTATAGAAAATATTAGACACTGTATAACAAATAATTGAACATTAGTATGTGCAAGTATTGAGCTACAAAGGAGCAGCGGGAGGGAACTGTATAATATCCTCCTGGCTAAGCCCACCTTGTGTGATTAAAGGGAAAACAAAATGCCACAGATAAGAGATTAAAAACATCTTGTGCTAATACAGATCTGAAGTCATCAAAGCGGGAAAGATTAAAAAGATTCAAGTCGTCGCGGTGTTTGCAACGCCTGCTCCGAAGCGTGCTGCTGCCCAGGACGTCGGGTGGCAGCGGGGCTGCGCTGCTGGGGCGGCACTTTGGGTGCGAGTGGCTCTTCAGCGGTGCCTCTGCAGGGCTGCTGGCCACCATGAAGGACGCGAAGGACGGCTCAGGCACAATCAGCTGGGGTCCAGCCCAAGGCTTTATTTCTGCTACAGTTTTGGACAGGTAACAGACCTCAGTGTCTGTGACTCCGCATAGACATCCTTCCTCTTGCCCAGTTTCTGCTGGGGTAAGGCATAAGGTTTTTGGGGCAGTAACTTTCTTTCAGGGGAGGTGCCTGGGCCCTGCGATGAAGCCCCGGTCCCAGCCGGAGCGGCTCCTCTGAGCCGCTGCTCTGGGGTACGAAGCAGTGCAGTAAACCCCGAATGTGCACTGTGGAGTGCGAGAGCCCGGCGCCAGCCCAGAGAGAAGGGAGGGTGCAGGGAAAACCTCACCGCTGCGCGACACGTGGCTGAGAGCCCCGAGCGTCGTCTGGGCACTGCACGGGCAACAAAAATCGGACGTTTAGTGTAAACCACAGCGCTGGGCACAGCCAGAGTGGGTTCAGTGTCTTGCAGCGGGGGCGAGGTCTGCAGCAGGAGAGAGCAGTGGGATTCAGACACATTTTATCAGGGACAAGCATTGGCTTTGACAATATTTTAGCTGAGGAAGCCTGCCTGAACCCATCTGGTTCCAGGGGAAGAGGAAACCAGGAGGTGGTAGGTGCGGGGCTTTCAGACAACACTGGGCAGGGATGTCTGTCTCACAGCGGTGTACGACCGCATGTTTTCCAGTTCTGTAACCCTGTCCTCCCAGCAAAGCGTCAGGGCTGCAGGCACATTCAGGGTCTTCTTGCTCACACAGGGTAACCCCTTTAAATACACAGTGATACTTAACAGCCAGGAAGCATCTTGTTAAAATTTACAGGGTATTAATGAGCAATCTGGTACATATGGGAACAAATGATAGCGCTCTGCGTTAATACCAGGGTCATTAATGCATACTCTAACAGAGGAAATAATTAGGGTGAATTACAGCTAAAAGGCTGCATTGGCTGGTGTGTGTGTGTATAGCTCTGGCATCGTTCTCCGAATTCCCCTATATCTGGTTGGGTTGGAGGTGGCACCTCGGAGGGCAGCGGTGTTTCCATTGCACGTAGGCGAGCCAGGCAGCACCAGCCATGCCACCACCGCGCTGCAGCCGGGTAATTAGCAGCTGAGATGGCCTCTGTCCTTAAGAGAAAGCAGTCGACGGTTTCGAGTCAAATGTGAAAGAACAGTTTATTTGGTGTCACTTTTAATTAAGCTCGATAGCAAAGCCTCTATTAACTGTGAGGAATGTGTCCTATGAATGCACTGCATTACTATTAGTTATATTTTATTTTTATCATTGTTATTATTTATTAGTCTGGAGACCCAGTAGTCCATCGATTTGTTTCCGAGTAGCCCAAATGAGGCTGAGTAGTCGTAGATCATCTTCGACTGAGGCTGACACTGGCGTTTTCTCTCCTAAACCATTTATTACGAGCATGGGGGCTCTGGGGCAGGTTTGGTTTGAGCAGTCTTTGCAAGTGAAGCAGGTGACAACAGAAGCCGTGGCTCTGCTGGCTGATGAGGCTGCATGGGAGCTGCAGGCTGGCCAGTGCTGCATCCCGTGGGATGCCGGCGGCACCATGCTGCCTGGGGTGGCCTGAGCAGGACCCGGAGCAGCCGGGGAAATGGGAGCCAGGCAGATCGGGGGTCGCTGCCCCAGCTAGGTCACGTCCCTGGCAAGGACTTTGCTTGTGCAGAGCGCTTTGGAGAAGAACAAAGAGCTTTTCTTTTGTCTGGACTAAGAATCATACTGTGTGCGATGTAGCCAGCTCAACATAGGTGAATAACTCTTATACGTTCACTTGGAGAACATAGTGGTGGTCCTACTGCAGCAGAGCAGGGAGCCGGCCCCTGCTCGGAGTGAAAACAGAGCGTGGAAGGGGGGTGCATTTTCCTGCAGCTCTGCAAATATTAATAATGCACGATCCCTTTACGAAAGCAAACTGAGGAAATGAAAGCATGAAAAGTAGGATGCAAAGAAAATTGAAAACCATGTGCAGTGAACACAGGGTGAAGGAGTGAGGAAGGACTGTGGGCTTAACACAGCTGGCACCGGCTGCACCCACCAGCATGCTGCATTTGTGCTTGCTCCAGGAACTGGAGTGCCTCAAAGCAAGGCATGCTTTGGCTGTCATTAACGCGTTGCCCTCCATGGCTTCAGTTCAGCAAGATGCTCAAACATGATTATCATCTTTCTGGAAAGCGCAGAAAACCGGTGGGCACAGGATTTGGAGCCTGGCCCTCCCTCAGCCTGTGCTGAGCTCAGACTCACCAGCTGCCCCGGTCCCCAAACCTGTCCCCCCGACAGCCTGAGCCTTCGCATCCCCGCCAAGCGGCGAGTGCCGGCTGCCGGTGCGGGCACTGCGGTGCGGGGAGGCAGCGCCGAGGCCGTGCACCATGTATAATGCAATGACCAGCCAAGGCATTTGTGTCCAGATGCGTGTTTACATCCCTTTGCTCTGGTGCTTTACGAGGGAGAACGTCTGTGTCTTTGTCACTGCTGATTGCCCTCCGCTTGTTCTTGCATTTGATAGTTTCAGACAAGCAGCCTTCACCTGAGGACATGTCAGAGCGTTGCTGGTTACTTGTCCAAAGGGGAAAACATTCTTTATCTCCTTCACTAGCTTGTGCTCTGTGATGCAGTAATATCCTCTGCTGCTGGAGCTGCAGCCTCCTTGGTTAGCATGAGATACGTATTATGTTATTTCAGTGGTTCTGCAGATATTCCACGTATTGAACCGACTGTCTCAAGCGCTATGCAAATGAAGGAATAAAAATCTGCAATATTTTCAGAGTGAAAAAGGGCTTCATTTCCAGAGGTATGGATTTTTGCGGCAAAGGGGAAGGATAGCTGTTCACAATGGACTACAGCCTGGAGCTCGGGAGCAGGCGGCCCCGCTGCCAGCCTCCCTTCGCACAGAGCCGTTGATCCAGTCGGGGGAGGCTGTGACAGCAGAGGGTGACCTGTGGGCTGAGCGGCGGGGAGCCCTCGCCGGCACGGCTCGCTGCAGGCGTCCCTGCCCGCGCCGGGCTCTCCGCCTGCCCTGCGTCACCCTGGCAGGAAGATGCTGGGCACCCATGGTTGACCTCGGGCACCTGAACCACCGAGCCGAAGCAAATCTGAATTACCATTTGTCACGCTAAAATACTTCGGCGGGGCTAACAGCTGCTGAGGTATCGGTGATGGAGATGGGGGCTCGTTAGCGGGTTTCTGCCCCGGGTGAGAGCTCGCCCACAGCCTCCTGTCGGTGCAGCGGGGCCCGGGGTGCGGGGGAGCCGCTGGCGAGCCCCCCGGCTCTGGGCAGAGCCCACGGCTGGGCTGGGCTGGGAAGCTCGGGAGCCGGAGAGCCGGCAGCCCCGGGGCAGGCGGGCGGTGGGAGGCACCGGCAGCGCTCCCTTAGAGCCGTTTTTGGACTGCGTGGGTCACCACAGCCCCCCGCCCTGCCTCAGTGCTCCTGCTGCAGCCCCCGACGCCCGAACACCCCCTGCGTGTGCAGATACATGGGAGTGCGTGTGTTTAATAAAACACAAACTTACATTTCCCTTTTCAAATGAAATTAACATACTTTATTGCCAGCTATAAGAAATATTCCTTAAGGGTAAGAAGTTTATAAAAAATTTAAAGTAACAAAGGCAAACTTATAAAAAATTCATCTTTTAGTGGTGATTGCTCTATAAAAAAAAGAGTGAGTTTAAGTGAGAATACAAAATTCACAGAATTAATTATGTAAACAGGAAAAAAGGCACAACGGCTGAGAATTAAACTAATTAGCAGCAGCGTCGCCCCACCAATGTCAGCCTGGACCTGCAAGTCGGCTGCTTAAGAATAACCCACAGTGACAATTGTGTCCTGAAGTTGTTTATTAAATAACTCTGCTAGGGTTCAGAATAGTGTTGACTTAATTAACCGAGCGGTAAGGGTGGGGAGACACACACTTTTCCCACCTGTGCGCCACGCAGGGCAGCACTTCCCACGGTCTTTGTACGGAGGCTGGCTGCCCGGATCAGCTGAGGTTTGCTCCTTCTACCGAGGGCACGTCCCGAGGAGCTGGCTCGGGGCTGCCCCTCTCGGCTGCCGTGCCAGGGGACAGCAGCGACAGCGGGAGACGAGGGACGTCCTGCACGGGTGCAGGGAGCGTCGCGTGTCCCGGACCTCGCTGAGGCGCAGGCAAAATGTATTCGTGGTCCCTACCGGGACCCAGGCGGGACATTGCAGCAGACCCGCTACACGGCTTGCTGTGGCAGAAGGGGTGACTCGTGACTTCGTCCAAATACTTAAGAGTTCAGCAGCTCTAATCTGCTTGTAAGGTTCTGTGCCAAGGCACTCGCTGCTTCCCCTGTTTGCCTGTGGTAGCGGGTTTGGAGAGTTGCCTGCCCAAGAGTCCCAAAAGGAAGAAAAAACCCCAGACCCATACAAATACCAGCACCTGGAGGGAAATCCGCCGCCGTCTTCTGCACCGCAGCTTTCCGGCCCTGTCAAAGCCAGAGCAAGGCTGCGGTCAAACGCTCCGCACACCAAACCCTCCCTCCTGCCTCGGTGGAGAGCAGAGAAGGGGCAGGAGAGAGAAGACCGAGGCTGGGGGTGGGAGACGGAGAAGCCACCCTGCCAGGGTAAGCGCAGGTGCTCCCTTGGCTCAGCCTCCATCCCTCTGCTTTGGCACGGAGGGAGAGGCGAAATCCGGAGACGAAGGAGCTGCTGACCCCGACCTGTGGACGGACACAGGGGCTGCCGAGGGTGGGGACAGCGAGGGGGGTCCTGCGCCGGGTCCGTTTCCACCCACCTCTCCAGGTCTCGCTGGAGCTGGCTCACCAAAGGCGGGGTGCACGCCCCTCCGCACGTACCGCTTCTTGCCTCGCTGCCTGAGCGCGCCGGCTCGGACTCCAGATCACTCAGGTTTAATGATTGCCCTGCTAAATTCAGAACAGCCAAATGCAAAGGACGGGACTGGAATGAGCAAGAGACTTTCCATTCACAGGCATATTAAACGTGTCATTGAGATGGAAGTCACTTGCTCATTCCAGCCCGCGTCTTGCATTATTTTTCACTGTAGGAAAATTTTCAGGAGGAGAAAAGAAACTTAAGGAACACATTTAAAAGTAAAGTTGAATAGAACGGGGCTGTTGGGAATACAAATGCTGTTGGAAGTTTTGTTCCGAGTCTTTCTCATCGCTGTCCACCGCCAGAGAGGCTCGGCCGCCCCTGCCCCAGAGGAGGTGCTGTCAGCAGGATTTATGCAGCGATGCACCAGCTCCCATCACAGCTACCGGGAGCCGGGCAGGGACAGCGAGTGCCACGGCTCCCGTGGGTCCCCAGGTGGAGACAGCGAGTGCCACGGCTCCCGTGGGTCCCCAGGCGGGGACGGCGAGTGCCACGGCTCCTGTGGGTCCCCAGGCGGGGACGGCGAGTGCCACGGCTCCCGTGGGTCCCCAGGCGGGGACGGCGAGTGCCACGGCTCCCGTGGGTCCCCAGGCGGGGACGGCGAGTGCCACGGCTCCCGTGGGTGTACCCAGCCAGAGCATGGGCCTGTCTCTGCCGGTGTCCTCATTGCATGCCTTGTGCAGCTGAGAGCACGCACAGAAACCACAGGCCACAGCTCCCAAACCTGCAAGAGAGGATGTGAACCAGCCCTTACAAAAACCGGGTCAGTTAGAACCGACCCGAAGGGAGAGGCCGGGATGTCCGTCCTCCAGCCCGCTCCGCTCCGTGCCGGTCCCTGCACGATGGGCTCCTGGCAGGAATAGCTCCGGCTGGGTCCTTGCTTTGGAAGTGCGTCTGATTTCTCTGCAGTTTTGCTTTTTGCCTGTGCGCTCCACTGCTCAGCTGGTAACTTTCCTCTGACGATGATCCCTGTGGCAGGTGACTCGTGAGAGAGAATAAAGGTCTTTGTCCCTCCTCTGTGCCCCGGTGTTTTCCCCATCTGTTTGTTTTTCTTCAGCTGGATAAATGAGATGACCTAGGTGACCTGACCAATGGAAAAATTGCTATTCAAGTGTACCTGGGCACCGGTTAAACCACTGGCCACAGGCAGAGCCGTCAGCCCCTGCCCAGGGACCCACCGGTGGCCCGGGGCTAATGGGGACAGCAGGAACGCCGTGCCTGGCTGGAGGTGGCACTTTGGGTGCCATGGTCACGCTGAGCCTGTTTGGATAGCAGGCTCAGTGAGTACCGGTGAGTACCGTCCCGCCAGCGTCTCTGCGGTGGGACTCGGTGCGGCTCCCACCCCGGGCGAACGCCAGGCGCTTGCCCCATGTCACCCGCTGCGGTGCCGTCCACCGTCGGGTGCAGGGTCGGACGAACGCTGCCCTCCTTCCCCGGGCGCAGGCGAGCGTCGCCGGGGTCCTGCGCTCCGCTCCGGCCGTGCACGGCCGCACCGGTCCTGTCTGGGGAGGCAGAAGCGCTGCCCCTGCTAAGGATCCCGAGCGGAGCTGCTCCCGCATGGGTGCCGCAGTGGGATGGGACAGGACGGGACAGGGATGGGACGGGGACAGGGGCTGAGGGCTGGCCCTGTCTCCCTCCCTGCAGAGCCTCCCCGGTGCTGCCGCGTAAGAGGCAGAAGCATCATCTCAGATGGGGAAGGAGCAGCTACATTTAGAAAGTGCATGAAGGGAAGCGTTTGAATTTCACAGGAGCCCCTCGCCCACTCCTTTTTCTCACCCGCTCAGCTTAATGCATTCCTGAAAAATCTCCTTTCTTCATCTGTGGTTATTTTTGCCTGTGAGCTATAGCGCGAGTGGGTGCAGATCATCTCGCCGTGCCCAGGTGTGATGTCCCAGGGGCTCGCACGGGTTTTGCAGCATGAAGAAGCACCGTTTCGCCATCGCCGTCCTGCAAAAAATGGCTGGAAGGATTCGCCTTCCCTCCTGCAGCCTCTTCCCTTCCCAGATCTGGTTTTCCCCTGCCATGTGACGAAGCAGTTTTAATGGAAGCGCCGATGGTTTATGCTCCATGTTGCTCTTCCCTGGCAATACCGCAGTGATGCAGACACCCGATCCGGGGCTCCCCCCTCCCTGGGGGCTGAACACCCCTGCCCCAATTTCCTCCCCTACACGGGGACACAGGGCCTATCTCGTGAGCGGAGAAAGGATCCACAGGGCTCTGCTCATGCAGTGAAAGGGCTGGAGAAATGCAGATGCAAATGGCAGGGTCTGGCAGCCCCCGCTGATCCCTCCTGAAGGCAAAGCAGGGACCCGCCGCCGCTGCGGAGCATTTGCTAGATGATGCAAAGCTGAAATAATCTCCCCCAGCCGGCTGTGCTTCTGCCGGCCCCTCCGATTTAAACACCCTCCTTTCCTTTTCACTGCTGACAAGTGCCAGCAGCCGGATGCATGTGCAAGTAAACGCTCCCCGGTGCCCTCTGCTTGGCATCGCGGCCCCTTCCTCTGGCCGGTCTCTGAAGTGACTTTTAATGAGGATTTTAGGCGATTCGTCAGGCAGGTGCCTGCCAGGACAGCCCGCCAGGAACAAAACCCACCGTGGTGGCTCTTCTAATGAACCTCGCAGGCGGAGGATGGAATATATATATGTATTTCTTTGCACGTGCATTTGCTAGAAACGCAGGCTCAGGCTCCGAGTGCTCTGCTCTGTCTGCTGGCCGTGGCACCGGGGCCAGCGTCTGACGCGCAGTCAGAGCAGCGAGGGAGCAGGGATGGGGGCACAATGAATATTTCATGCGGCAACGCCAGACCTTTTCATTAACACCGGAGTGGAGGGCTCAGCACTTCTGATGTTGGTTACCGTACCCAGGAATGTCACAGCAAGCAAGGCTGGGTGGGCTCCGCTTGCCGAAAAAGAAAAGCAGCCAATATTCTAATTGCTTGCACAGAACTGGCCGGTCGGCCCGGAAGGACCTGAGCATCGGCTGCACGGCTTGACGGAGACACGGCGGTACCGGGCTACTTATATGGCAGGGCAGGGATCGCTCTGCCAGGAGTTAAATTTCCAGGCTGATAATAACTCCCTGGATTTCCTTGGGGCTCTAAAAATACGTGACCAAAGAGAAAATGTTTATTATAAAGTGAGGGCAGGAAAGGTTGGACTGACCTTCCCATGAAGCACTGGCCACCACCAGTAAGAAGGTCACTGAGAGTATTTTTGCTGCCCCTGTGCCCTGCAAAGGGAGCTGGCTCCTGACCCACGGGGCTGCAGGGGACAGGAACCTGCTCGACATGCGTGGGAGCTGCGCTGGGCACTGGCACCAGCCCAGCCCGGCACAACCCCCCCTCCCGCTCCGCCGCAGCTCTGGGAACGTTTGGCTGGTTTTAAAGCAAGGGCTTCCCCGGGGTCCGGACCCCGCCGGGGACCCACCGACGGCCGACAGCCTCTCCCTTAGCAGAGACCTGCAGCCGGCGCGCTCGGCTGCCCTGCGCGGAGCCTGGCTTTACATCGTCGCCTGCTGTTGTACTCCAATCCCCGTAATATCATAGCGGCACTTGAGAGCTGGAGAGCTCTCAGCTGGGAGGTGCTCCCTGCCACTGGCACTAGTTCAAGCCGCCTGGTGAACTAAATTGATTTTTTATAGTTGCTCTGGAGCAAGTTTAATGAATCTGTTAGTAGCTGCTCCCTGCTTAAACCTTTCCTCAGTGCTGGAACTGCAGCACGGCGTTTCATAAAACGGAGGAGGCTGCTTAAGCCTTACCCCTCACCTCCGAGCAGCACCGCCGTGATTAGCTGTCTGCTGCATAACTCCACATCATTACCGCATGCACTCGGAGAAAGCCATCAGCTGAGCGAGCCGCACCGAGCTGTGAGAGGAATCAGATGCCAGCCTCAAATGGGAACCTTGTGCAAAACACGACATATGTGTCTGGGTGCTCCTGATTTTCGTCTGCAGTCTTCTGTGTAAGGACAGCGCCAGCTCCAAGTGTTAAATCACTGGGAGTCATGCTCTGTGATCACAAGACTGCCTCAAAGACAATGAGGTTAAAAATTAAAAGCAGTTTTGCTTTTATTTTTATAGATTTTTTTTTTGTTCTGTGAACATTTTCCCACATTTCTGTGCAGCAAAAGGTCTGGAAACCCGCTCTCAAACAAAAGTGTAGACTGAGATTCTCATGACTCTGGGACCTGGAGCTTTGAGAAAACAAAGGCCGCCCCTTACACGTGTTTGCTCCCTGGGGAGGGAGCGGAGGCTGCGCTCAGGCTCGGGTGGTGCAGACGAGGGGGCTCGACGGCTCCCGTACGTGCTGCACCCCTGGGGCTTCTGACCCAGCAAGAGGCGTCGAGAGAGGAGGCACTGGAGCGGGCGCTGCCCTGCGCCAAATCCAGCCCAAATCAGCCAGAAAACCCCTCGGTGGGTCTGCTCAGAGCCGCACCGTGCCGCTGCCGCCTCACATCCCGCTGCCGGTGCCCAGCCTCGGCAGCCGGCACTGCTTCCCCCGCACCAGGCGCTGGCGGCCGGGGGATGCTGAGCCGGCAGAGCATCCCTCCCAAAAGCGGGGCCAGGACGAGCCATGCGGTAACGCGGATGGCACCATCGCGGGCGGTTTCTATCACTACACACAGCTGCTGAGCGTGCCTCCTCCCTCAAAACAGCTGCTGGGATCTGACCCTGTCGATCAGGCAGTACCAGGAAACCCAGCGAGCCTGCCGGCAGCCTGCTCGGTGACATAAATGTTTTCAAACATGCAGGCAGCTATCTGATCGGCGCCTTCCCCAGAGGACGGGGCTCTGGGGCCTCGGTGTGCACGCTGTGCGCTGGGTTTTGCCAGTAAATGATGCTGCTTCCGAGCAGAGTGTTTAACTCTTGAAGCGCAGCGGCAGCCGGGCTCGGGCGGCACTTGGTGCTGTGCCGGCGGCTCCCGGCTCCCAGCATGCTGGCACCAGGGAGAGCGGCTGGACGAAAAGGAGACTTTGGAGACAGAGGAGGCAGAGCTGGAGAGGACAAGGGCAGAGGGAGGTTTCCTGGTGGTGCCACCACCAGGGGCAGAAAGAGGCACAAATCCTGTTTGACATCAAACCAGTGGGTAGGGAATAAAAAAATGGGGTTTGTTGACTTGGGACAAAAGATAATTAATATTGATTAAAGCAATATAAATGTCACCAAGCATTAGCAGGAGAGCCAAGAAATCACTTACCCAGCAAACAAAAGATGCCTGCACCGGGGTGAGAGCGGGAGCAGAGGGAGCAGGGGAAGCCGCAAGGAAGCCATGGCGAGCTCCCGCTGGAGCCGGCCGCTGCCCGCAGGAGAGTTCTGCCTCTGGTGCCGTCCGGGAGGACTTGCTGCTGCAGGGATGGGGACCAGGGCTGTCACGTTATGCCCTGAGCCTCGTCTGGGCTCCGACTCTCCCAATTGCTGGAGACACGGGGTTTCCCCAGTAAGATGGCTCACGCCTCGCTCTCACCCACACGTCTGCCAGGGAACCCTCACCGGCGCGATGCCGGCACCCGCGGGGAGCAGGGTTTCCCCATCCCTCACCCTAAAACACAGCAAATAGGGGAGGTGAAACCGTGCAGTCCCCCCAGGGTGAAAAGCCCTTGGGGAGGGGTCCGGCCCCAGACCCGCGGTGCCGCCGGCTGCCCCCACAGAATCGGGCGCTGCTACCGAGCGGTGCCTCCAGCAGCACCGGCGGCCCGGCTCGGGTCACCAAGCGCTCTCGCCGCCGAGCAAAGGAGTGCCTGCGGCACGTGGGACCGCCTGCGCCCACCTGATGGTGCCCAAACCGCCTGCCGCCCCTGCTAGTGGGGAGGGATGGCAAGAAACGGCCCCAGGCGCAGGGCAGGGCCGTGCCGGAGAGGACAGGCAGCCCCTCAGCGACAGCCCGGGGTGGCCCCCCCCACGCCCCGTCCCCATCCCCATCCCTCCGGCACCGGCTCCTCGCTCAGAAGGTGACGGTGCTGCCCTGCCCCGAGCCCCCGCTTGCTTTATTGTTTTTCTGACTTTAGAAAGTCATTAGGCTGTAAGCGGCGGAATGCATCTCAGAGCACCCTTGTTAATTTGAACAACTATTTACTTAAGCATCCAGCACGCTCCCCTTTGCATTATGTATGCAGCGATCCGCCTGCTCTCTGTGTTATAACTGCAGTATCGATCGGTACCACTTCAATAACCTCATTGAGATTCTGGACACCGGCTCAGGGACTCTATCTCAGTGTCTGGTCAATAGCTTATATTTTTAATTTGTCGATAATCAGTCAGGACCTTGGTCTGAGTGCTGCTGAGGTTCTTTGCTCAATGGGGAAGGTGAAATCACTCAAGCAGGGTCATGTTTATGGCCTAAGCTGAACCATGGGAAATGGAGATATCAGTCAGGCTTATGAAAAATAACATGCTATATTATTTTTCATAAACCTGACAAAATCGTATTTATTTAAAGACAAAGATAAGGCACCCAGCTGGCAGCACTCACTTTCTCTTCTCATCTGAGTGTGCTGTGCCCTGGAAAGCGCAAACAGCCCCAAAACGTGCATGCCTGGCACCAGCACCACCGCTTCCCGGGACGCCCCGGGCAGGTCTCCCCGGGGAGCGCAGGGGGTACAGGTACAGCTTCGTCTGTGCTTGCTGCTGCCTGGGGCCCAGGACTGAGACGTGCTCGTTTCAGCAGCAGCACGTCCAGCCTCCGGCGCAGGCTCGGCTGTGCTCGTGCGTGGGGCACGTACCTGGGAGCCAGCGACGACCCCCACCTGCAGCACCATCTCAGACAGCTTGTGCCACTTCTCCTCCGCAGCCCCTCTTTGACCTCAAGCACCAGCTGAAAGGCAACTCCCCCAGCCTGGCCTGTGCCCTTAATTAACAGCAGCAGGGGGGAATAAGGCATTAGGGCCGGGGTGTATATATAGCTCAGGAGAGGCGCGCTCTGGTTTGTTTGGAAGGTGATGCATGAGGGCTGCTGGCTGCAGCTCTGCTCAGGACTCTTCAAGATGCTTCGGGCAAATACACGTGATTTTTAGTAGGAGAAGATGACAACCATGTTTCCAGGTGAGTGGTGTGCCCCAGTGCCTTTTTCAGCTAGTTCTCAGATGGAGTATTTAACTGGTTTTAAGGCTTTTTGAGAGTTAAGAATTTGATAAGACAAAGGGTTAATGTCTAAAAATCTTGGCTTTTGGAGTCTGTATTTATGAACAGTGTCACTAAAGGCAAGTTGTTAATAGTGTGGCCTTTGCCATAAACGTACCTGTGAGTTTTTGGGGGAGGAAAAGAAAAAAAGCTTGAAGTTGCAGTTTCAGCCCCTAAAGAAGATAACTTGCTTTGCTGGGTTCCACGTCTGTCAGAGGTGTGTGTACCAGGGCTGCGTGAGACCCCCGAACGGGGTGCGCAGGAGGTGTCGGCACGGCGCGTGCGAGGATACGTGTGTTACAGTTCCAAGCAAAGCGGCCTCGCTGGGCTCCAGCTCTGCAGGCTGGCACCTCCTGTCTGTGGGGAAGCGAGGCGGGCTGGGGTCTGCCAGCGGGGAGCTCTGCTGGGGTTTGGCCTCTCTAAGAGATGGCAGCCCCTGACTGGGGCAAGCGGCTGTGCAAGGGCAGACCTGTTGGTGACTGGGCAGAGAACAGGGCTCATTGCAACAGCTGTGAAGTAGGTTTTGAGGATCTTGTTACTTGGATATGCATATTTTTATGCACAATTTGGCTGCAATCACTCAGATATCATGCACTCAGCTCTACTTGAAAAGGCAAAAAAAAAAAAAAGGGTAGAATAAACTGTTAGAAACCCCCAAGGCAAGATGAGCTGACAAGTCAGAAAACGCATATGCACACCTGGAGAGGCTGTATCTAAAAAAAAAAAAGCAGGAAAACCTGGAGCATTGATCCGGGAGACTTCAATTGCCTTGACACTGCTGGGAAGAGAGCTGCAGAGTAAGGGAGGGAAGGGGCAGGGCTGCAAACACGGGGTTGTTGCCTTGCAGAGGTGTTGCAGAGTCAATGGGGTGTGAAGCACTTGCCAATGTACCCAAGCAGTGGACAGACAGACCACGCGTGGGGTTTTAGTAGTGCTGGAAGGGGAGCTGGGCTGGGTATGTGAGAGCAGTTTATACAGGTGGAGTGAGAAGGACCCAGAGAGGGATTTTGGGGAGACTCTGGAAGCTGTGTGATGGACTAGGGTGGAAGGAGGAGGGGAGAAGTGGGGGGATGGCTGTGTTCCTGAGCAACCAGCCGAGACAATTAAAGATGTGTGAAGAAGGCGAGGGCGGGCTGGCCTGAAGACCGAGTATCTGAGCAGGAGGCAGCGTGTGGTCCTGGTGCTTCATGGTGTGCTGCAGGGATGTGTGTGTCCTGGGGGACAAGGAGCTGTGCTGGGGAGGGGGGACTTGCCTCTGCTCCCCTCCCTGCCCACAGGCGCGCGGACTGGCCCTGGTGTGAGGAAGAAGAGGCGCTGCAGGGCTGCGAGCGGGGCGGGGGTGCCCTGACCCACCTGCATGGGATGCTCCTGGACCAAGTGCGGGACTGACCGCCTCTGCTCCCAGGCTCGCCCCACGCTGCCGGTGCTGAGAGCCCCCTCTGTGCCCCGCGCTGCCCTATGGCCGTGTCCCCTCTCTGCAAGCGGCTGGCCCTGTGCTCCCCCATGAAACTGGCTGCGGGCTCGCCAGCCAGGCTGAGCTGGGCGGGGGCTGCGTTTCTGCAGCTCTCCTATCTGCCAAGGAGTCCTGTTCCTGTATCTCACACTTGTCTCCTTCGATTTCCCTGACAGCCAATTCTGGGAAGTTGGAAGGTGTGCCATTATCTAGGACTACATTATGAAAGTGTCACGCGGGTGATGAATGGCAGCGCTCACAGGCTCCTAAGGAACAGGGAGGAAAGAGTGACATTAGGAAAGATTTTCTTTTTATGGTTTCTTCAATAGGGAGGGTTCTTTGGAGGGTTGTATTTCAAATCAGATAATCAAACACTCCTCCCGGCCTCCCAAACTTTGCAAGAAACTGCTGAAGGAGTGTCCTGGTAGGGTGACAAGGGGAGAAGACTCGTTTCAGTTCTTCCCTGCCTATTGCAGCAAGCTCTTTGCCAGCAGTGTCTGCCCTCCCCACGCGTCCTCGCTTCCCACAGCCTGAAGCCTGGTGGGGCTGCCTGGACCTGCTGCAGAGATGCCCGCGCTGCGCTTTGTGTGGGCCCTGCTGGGGTGGGAAACCGCTCTGGGGGCCGGAGCGGTGTGTTCTGGCTATGCGGGGCACTGGAGAGCAGCAGGAGAGGTGCTGAGAAAGGTTTGGGAGGCGCATGGGAGCTGGTGACCCCGGTGCTCTGGGGCTTCTCATGAGCATCCTGGGGGTGATGAGACATCCCGAGGGCACTGGGGCCGGAGGAGAGGGGACCTGGGCAGCTGTCCCTGCCTTCTGCAGGGCAGCAAGTGTGGTGCGATGTGGGCAGGGCTGGCTGATGGTGGCTCCAGCAGCTGACATTACCTTTCTGTGCTTCCGTGCTGGGTGCTTGACCCCATAAGCGTGCGGTTCCCAGAGAGGCACTTCTGTTTTTTTCAATCTTTCTCCTGGTTTCTGCCCAGCAGACCCCTGCCCCGTGCGCAGGGCTGCCTGCCAGCCCCGTGGCTGCCCCATGCCCGGCTCCGACGCTTCCCATGCACCACCTCGTGCTCTGCCACGGGAGCAACTAATAAGGTACACTGGCACATCATTTAAAATGATATTTAATACTGCTGGAAAAACCCTAAAGACCTATTGACCATGCAATATACTGTGTCAGTGCATTTTACAGGCAAGTACAAAGCGAACATCAATAACCCCACATGTGCTATTACTACACACATCTTGCCATTAAAATAAAGATCCAGCTCAGCAGCTGAAAGCCCTGTTTGTGTTTCTCCTGTCACGGCAAGCCCAGGGCCTCCCTGGGCGCGGGGAAGGGACAGGACTGTCCCTGCTCTGCCTTCCCCAGTGTGTGCCTGGCAGCGCCAAAAGGGAGAGCTGGAAAGTAACGTGCACCCTATAGCTATGTGTTTGTGCCTACAAAGCATTGCTGACTTTGTAAGTCAAAAATGTGTACACCACAGGCAGAAATGCCCCCTGCAAACCCCGCCGGTATCAGACGCTGGGCAGTCTGAAGTCCCGGCTGCAAGGCTGTGGTGCTCTGCAGCTTCCCGTCACCTTTAGACACTTTCCCTCTGTGTTTTCCAATGTACCGGAATTTCCTGTTGGGACGAAGCAGGTTTTGTTATCCTATGAGATCAGAGGTGGAAACTGAAAATGTGCTTTTGGAAGTAGAAGTTTACTTGTTTCTTTTCACATATTTATATATAAGCAAAACCCATGCCTTATCTGTTACATATTTGAAGGTCAACGGTTGGCTCTGAGATAAAGTAACTCCCCTTGCTCTAGTATGTCTGTACTGATGGTATCAATATTGGTCTCTATCGCAGAGGCTTGAAGGGGTAACAGCCCCTTGAGAACAAATGCACAGTAACTGTTGATATGGAAACTCGATATCTAACACCTAGAAACTCCTCTACTCTATACTGGATAATGAAATAGAAAGTGATTTAAAGTAACAGAGTACAGCCACAAGGCTTAAAAAAAGACGTGGCCCGTACCATGGGGCAGCACCACAGTGGGTGGCAGGGCGGGCAGAGCCCATCGCGGTGCGAGCGGCGCGCTCCTTGCTGGCGGTCCTGCAGGGACCACGGTGCATCCCTGCGGCGTGCCCGGAGCATGCTGGAAGGAGCCCGGCCTGGCACACTGCTGCAGGAGGCTCTGGCTTAGCCCGGAGAGAGCACCGGGTCCGGGCTGAGTGCTCTGGTGGGGTTTCTTCGCCTCTGTGCCTGGGTGCTGTGTTTGTAAAGTGAATTATAGCCCCCCTCTTCGCGCAGCTTTGCCTGCCTGCCTTCTGTCCTGCAAGCTGCTTGGCAGGCTCCGCTATAGATTATGCGGCGTGTGGTTTAACAACACCCTGCTCAGGACGAGCCTTTCTGGCATGTGCAAATTATGGAGCAGCAGCAATGGCATCAATATTAATGGCAGGCTGACCGCAGCAGAGGTCAGGTATCTGCTGGTGAGGGGGGCGATGCCTCTCCCCAGCTGCGGGGTCTTGTCTGAGATCGGCTGGTGTTTGAGGAGCGGCTCTAACGCAGACTGGTAGCGTTGGCTGCTTGCGTGGTCGCTGGTAGGTAAAACCAGTTAGCTTCAGCACCAACTTTGTGACACTTCTATTTTCCAGACCCCTAGAAATGATGGGCTGATGAGCACAGCGCTAGAAGATGGTCAGTCTGGACACAGGGATGTACGTGGGGATGGGCCCGCGGAGCCTTTCCCCTGCATCTCCTCCTGCTACCAGATGGCTTTGGAGAAAGTGCAGGGAGTCTGCAAGGCTGGTCCTTGGCCCCACATCCAGGCACGGAGAGGGCATTCAGAGGCTCGTTCCTTTCCTTCCAGAAAGATGGGTGCTCTGTCCTAGATGCCATATAACCGCCCTATTTAATAAGACAAAATGCAAGCAGCACCAGCCATTTCAGAAAGTAAAAGCTTTCCTTTTTTTTTTCCTGTTGCCTTCAGGATATTAATAAAAACAGATTAATAAAATCAAAGGCAGCACAATTAGACAGGGCATCAAAGAAAAAAAATGTTTGCTGTACAATCTTTCAATTTCCATGGCAGTTCTCACGCTGAGAAAATCTGTCTGCAATTGCTGATGAAAAGATAGAAAGCTAATGTATGAAGCACAGGGGAGGTATGTACGAGTGCGGCTGCCTTTGTGTTCCTCTTGTACAACACTTGTGCAGCGATATTAACAGGTTCCCAGCGTGATGATGTCCCCTGTATTCATTTGGCAATGTCTATAGGATGGTGCTTGCTTAATCAGCTGGGGTTTCTCACGTAAAGGGGACCGGCAGAGGGTCTGGTGGGGGGTGAGCCGCGAGCCCCTCGTGGGGATGGTCGCCAGCTCCCAGCCCGGATCCCCGCCGGCCCCGAGGGTGGCCGGGAGCTGATCTCCCTGGAGAAGGATCCCGGAGGGTCTGGGTGCTTCCCCTGCGGCTGCAGCAGTTCCGTGGGCAGGCGAGCTCTCGGGGTGAGGCGCCGGGGCTAACCGAGTGCTCGCACCGCCTTCCATGAAGGCTGGTCTCTGGAGCACTGGGTTAGAAGATCTCTCCTGTCTCCTGATTCTCCCAGCACCGTATCATAAGGAAAGCATTTATTTTAGCAGTGTTGCTGGGTTACCTCCATTAACCTGGACCCTGTTTGTAACAGCTGAGACAGTCTGGCGTGTATTTGGGAGTCTGGGCTTGCTGCAAATCATAAAACACCTCCAGCATCTCTATTTTTTTTGTAAGATTGAAGTGGGGGTGGCAGTAGGGATGATCCGGAGCACTGCTTCGGCTGGCAGGGAGGAAGCCCGTCTTTGAGGAAAGCGCATCCCAGCCCTGGGAGCCTTCTCCGTCCGGCACGTCTGATTTGCATGTTGTATATGTGGCTCATATAGGGCTTGTTCAATTTGCATAATGAGGCTGTAGGGACTTCCCTCGCCTGCAGAATCGCAGTGTAAATGCAGAGTGAAGGCAATTATATCAGTGTTTACATTCGCAGGAAGACACCTCCTGATGATTTTCTGTGAGGAAAATTCCTTCTCGGTGGAGCTGCTGGCTGGGTTTGCGTGTTGCTGTTCCTGGTCAGTGCCTCCTGAGCCCGGAGAGGAGAGGAAGGCAGGCAGAACTGTTTCCTTGATCAGGACTAAGACATTTTCAATCAACAGGTCATCCAGGTTGCAATTTTGTTTTAAATGAAAAAATATTTTTAGAACACTGTTAAGTCTGAAGCCAGACAAAAGGCGCTCTCGCTTTGCAAGGATGCTTGCCATGCCTCCTTGCTGCTGGGCCGCTCTCAGAGCGGGGCTGGGCTGGCTCCGGGGGCTCCGGTGAATCCGGGGGTGTGTAATGGCTGGGCTGGGGCACAGCCCCATCACGTACGCGTGCTGCGCAAGCAACCTGACGGCTCTTTTGCCCCTGAAGTCGTTCATCTTCAGAGCTGGGGGAGCTGGAAGAAACAGCAAGAAGCCTTGGCTGTTTGTTTTTTTTTTTTTTTAAAAAAAAAAGCAGCAATAAATCTGGCTCTAGTTCTGCCGGTGTAAAGAGGAGCTGGTCTCAGGAGCTGATCTGGAGCGTGCTCCTAAACAGGAGAGCAGGGCATGGTCCCCGAGGCTGTAGGATGGAGGAAAAGGTGGCTGGAGCTGAGCCCTGAGCAGCAGGGGCTCGGTGGTCAGCATGGGGGCTCGGGGGGCCGGGGAGCCCTCCTGCCTGCCAGGGTCAGGGAGGGTACCCACGACACGGGGGGCGAGGTGCTCTGGAGCCGGGCGTCCCCTGTACCGCCAGTCCTGGGGGAAGCGTTCAGCTGCACGTGGATCCCTCCTGTCAAACGCCGAAGCACTTTGTGGAACGATAGTAATTATTATAGCACTAAAACAAAGCACCAAAAGCTTATTGCTTTGGAGAGATCACTAACTATCTTTGTCTAATTACTTGGCTCCAATTAACATTTTACCACAGACGACTTCTGCAAGCACTTTTCTCAGAAGGAAAAAAACCCCAGTGTCAACAGCAACATAAAATAAAAATACAGTAGCCTTGGAAATAATCTTTGACACCACACTGGAAAAATAAGAAAAAAGCCTGGTCCTCCCACAGCCCTGGGGAGGGGATGCTGGCACAGCGGGCTGAGGGATGGGACTTGTGGGCAGGAGGGGAGCTGATGGGGCTGGAGGAGCCCAGATGCCCTCGGTGCTCCTAACGGGCTGAGGAACGGCGGTGGTGGGGGCCTGGCTGGGGCCAGCTCTGCCCAGAGATGGGGACAGCAGAGCCACCTTCCGCCAGCCCAACTGCCCTGCGGCTTAATGGCATTAGCTTTCTGTAGGTGTTTCCCTTTATGAACCAGCAGGACACCAGCTGGTACGGGAGAGGAGAACGAGACCTGGTCTGTGGTTTGGAAAATATCAGGAGAGTGAGAAAACTGAAGGATTTAGTAAATATACATAACTAGTAATGTAATCATAAAAATAATGCAGCAGCCATGTCAAGACAGAGAACAGTGCATGCGATAAACTGTCTTTGCCAAAACAAACAAAATCCCCAAGCAGGAGTGTGGGCACAGAAACTTATCCCGAGGGGGGGAACAACAAGGGCGTTAGGAGAGGGGACTCTGCCCCCCGAGTGGGAGGAGCGCTCCCTGTGGGTCCTGCCTGTGCCCCCCAGGGCTGGGGCTGGTGGCTGGCTGCGGCCGCTGACCCCTGCGCAGGAGATGGCTCTGCAAACGCGTGGGCATCCTTTGGCTGTCGTGCCAGCTGCCTCAGCGGGGACCTACCGGGGATCTCATCGAGCCCTTGTTACTCTTTCTCCCACCAAGCCTCCTGCTTGCCAGCCCAGGAAACCTGCTGCTTTAATCAAGCCCCATTTGCTAGAGCCACCGTTTCCATCAATAAGGCAGCCCGGTGCTGAGGTTTGGGTTTCTTTGTGCGCCTGTGTCCGTGTCGCTGCGGGGAGGGATACGGGTGCGGGACTCCGGATCCCGGGTAGCCCTTACCGAAATGCTGTCTGCAGGGTGAGGGGTCCCCCCAGGCGAGGGGCTTCCCTGCACGGCTGCCCAGAGCTGCGGTTCTGGCAACACCGGCGGCAAGTTCTCCGTGGCTTCACCGTGCGTTTCGGTGGGCTCCCTGCAGTTGCCGGTGGATGCTTTGCCACAGCAAGGCTGCGCGTGGTGCGGCCTCCCCGCAGCCGGTGCGGTGCCGTGGGCTCGGGGCTTCTCCTGGCCGGGGGGGATGAGCCCGCTCACGGCTCAGGAACGGCCGGTTCCGTCCCCCCCACGCAGGGGGAGCTGGGCATCCCCCCCACAAGCGACCGAGACCGCCCGTGGGGACGGTGGCAGATCCCGGTGCTGAGGCACAGCGTCAGGTCTGTGTTTAGAAGTTTCCTGGGCAGAAGTGCAGTCGCGGGGCGCTGGCAGCTGGGGTGGGCCGTACAGATGCAGCACAAACCCTTTCCAAGTCCCGGGTTCCTCCTTGCCAAAGGGCCCCGGGAAGGGCCAAGGCAGGCATCCCCCTACAACGCCTAAATTCAGCAGTGCGTGTTGCTGTGCTTCCTAGAGCTTGCGTATTTACATACATCCTATAATTACCATCTGCACAGCCAGAGGCATTTGCTGGAAATGGGTTGATTCCATCTGTTGGTGCAATTTTCTCAGAGGAATTTGCATTGATCACTTTTTTATGCAAAGCTTTTGTATAGATCATTTTTCCCCTATTTTTTTTTTTAATACAGCTAAATATTTCTGGGGAGGGGAGAGGCTCTCCTGTGGCGGTGTGAGCGCCCGGCAGATGCTCCCTGGCCTCAGACTAACCAGTTGCTGCTGTTTTTCTTCCGCTCTGTTTCGGCACGGACTAGCAAGTGCAGGCTGCTCCGAGATGGCATTTCTCAAATATTTATAGTTGTATTTTATACTTGAGGTGGTAACTCATCCTTAATGCGATGACCTTAAATTAGGAGAAATAGGGCGTGGTGATTAGTGAGTCAACTGATGATTCTAGCTCAGAGTTCAGACTCCGTACCTGGTAGGACCAGATGGGACTTTTTGCATATTTTTGACAGCCGTAATGAACAGGGCAGCGTCGTATCGATTAAATGTCTGGGAAATTAACGCCGCCCTCTGGAGCTCCCCTGTTTGCCACAACTGTTCCAAGCCTGGGTGAAGTTTACAGAGGCGCAGCCCCACGGCGGGAGGAGGCGGGGGTGAGCTGGGGACGGGGTGGCCGTGGGGTGCAGCACCCTCGTGGTTCGGGTGCTGGGGCAGCCGGTGGGGTGCAGGGCCACCCTTCCTCCGGGGAACGTCACCGGCTGGCCCTGGTCTCCGTTTGGGACTTTTGGATCCCTCCTGGTGTCACGGGCTGGGCTGAAGAGCACCGATGCCATAAGCTGGGCAAAGGGGGCAGTGAGACCCTGGGTGCCAGGAGCCGGAGGCTGCTCTGGGGGGCTCGGCTGGGGGCTGCCGGACCCCCCATTACGGCCCAATCACTGCCTGTGGAGCAGCAGCTCCCGGCAATGGGGAGAAAACATTAAAAAGCTTTGAACAAACAAAAATAACTGCTCCTGTGCCCTGCAGATCTTGATTAAAGAAGTTATTCTAAGGAGGAGGTTAGACTTGCTAATTGGGGCGGGTTAACCGGGCTTGCTGGGATCGGCAAGTTCCTGCCACCATGTGTTGGGGGGAAATAAATAAATAAAAATCCATTGTGCTGTAAACAGTTATCAGGAAAGAGCAGAGAAAATTAAGTGAACTCTTCCAATGCATCATGGAATATTACTGTATTTCATTTACTGTGGCACCAATTAGATGAGAGCCTGTTCTATTAACATGCACCCTTGCAGATCCATGCTAAATTAACTGCTAGATCTTCACTACAGCAGTAAAACGATTGATTTCTCCCCTTAATCAGTTTATTTCATTAGTTATACATTTATTTTTACATGCATTTTGCCAAGCCGCAGTGAAATGACCTATCAAGGTATGTGACATCACAGAGTGATTTGAATATTAACCAAATAGCTATTACAGCAGTGGTAGTGCTTAAAGATCATATGTAAATCAAATGTCAGGGGATAAAATTGCAGCAAGGGCTGTCAGAAAACAATTTAGCCGTGGTTAAAGGGACAGCTCATGGCTGGCAGAATTGTGAACTTTGTAAACGGATAATCTTGTTGCCTTTGCCTTCCCTCCTGGTTCCACGGGAAAAACGGTACAGTTTACCCCATACTGTACTTTTTTTGTTTTGTTAAATTAATTGTGCAGTTTTGAAAGCTTTCCCTTTTGTATTCAGCATCTGGTTCCTAAGCAGCAACTGTAACTTTAAGGTTGAGCTAGGTGCAGAATAGCTTCCATTTGTGACCCATGAAGCCTAAATATTAAAGTTAAATACAAATAGCTGTGGATAGCGAGAGGCAAAAATGGCTTCTCTGGCCCTGTAATTATGGAAACGTACTCCCAAGGGGAGAGGGAGGCAGGTGAAGTCTGATGACGTCTCTCATCCTGTGTGTCTGAGGCAGGAGCGTGAAGCGTTCCTCCTTTTCTCCTCCCGCCCGGCGCTCGCGGCGAGGAGGGTCTGGGTGCCTTGGTGCGGGTCACTGGCGCTGGCTGCAGGGAAGATCCCCGGGCGGGTCTGGGAGCAGCAGGGTGGGCTGGGGGGAGCCGCGGGGTGCAGCCCTGTGTGCAAACGCCGGGGCTGGGGGCGCGTGTGCCCCGCGGCCAGCCGAGCCCCTTCCCCGAGGGCTCTCGGCAGGGGCTGCAGCAGTGGCCCCTCCCGGGACGGGGCAGCCCCGGGGGATGCTTGCGGCAATGTGGGCTCAGGGCTGAGCCTTTGCCCGTCAGAAACGCCCTCTTCTGCCCCGGGAGCGTCAGTCCCGGTCCGTCCTTCCCCTGGGCCTCAGGGCTGGGGCACCTTGGGGGCTCTTGGCCACCAGAGCCCATCGGCACTGACAAATCCTCATAGGAGCGGCCCCAGCCCGAGCTGGGAGGTGTCCGGCCGTGGGTCAGTGCTGCCAGTGGGCATGGAAGTGTGGGAACGGCGCAGTTTGGGCGACGCGGCTGAGGCTGCTGGGGCAGAGCTGTGTGTGGACGGCTGTGCAGCACGGGTGAGCACCGAGCAGCGTGTTTGTCTTTGGAGCAGCAATGAGAAGTGAAGCATCAATGACCAATAATCAAAGGCAGTGGAGGGAAAAAACCGGCGGCAGATACCGCTGCAAAACAAATGAAGAGGCGGCGGGTTGTGATGGGAGCTGTGCCATAAAGCTATCCGGCGAGTGCTACCTTCCTAGGGTTTAAATCCAGCTCTGGTGTCCCTGGGGCACCATCTTACAAGATCCGTCTGCACAGAGTAAACATTGAAATTATATAATTAGTCCCTCAGAGAAAAGAATTCTAAATTCATGAGAACTTAAAGTTAAGAGAGAAATATTACGTCTCTTCCGCCCCTCCGTATCATCTCTAAACGTCGAGCCGTGCCGCGGGAGAGGAGAGCTTCCAGGAGGGAGGGAAGGGCTCGGGGCGGGTTGGCTGCGCCCGAGGGTCCCGTGGAGCCCCGTTTGCTGGGGTGGTCCTTGGAAGGGCCATGGGTGCCGGGCACGAGCTGGGGTGCAGCGTGGGGTGGGCCACAGGGAACGGGCGATCCCCTGCCCTGACGCGGGGTGGGGGGGCTGGGGATGCATTTGGCCTGGGTCTGCCGGTGTCTAATCAAATGACAGTGCTGGCAATAACCTGGGATTATAAATGGGAATTGTACTCCATCAAAATTGATTCCAGGGTAAATTGAATATTGAGTTAAGTTCCAGTGCCTGGTGAAACCTCTGCCTTCCCCGTTGTTACCATCCAGCACTGAAGCAAATCCATCCCCGAGTCATCTGGATATAACGCGCTGCTATTTGACCTTGGGTTACTACAGTAACCTTAAGTGCACAGTAATATACTTTCAGTCACTGTTCAATGCTCAGGGGAATGTTTTAAGGCCCTTGGCTGGAGTGAATATTTTTATGCAGGCTATAATTTCTTTTAAGACCTTCGCCGGCAGCCAGGCAGCCTTCACAGCGTCCTTCTCTTTGCCGCACCTGGAGCGCTGCGGGGTGGGGACCCCATCGAAGGGGACCCCGCGCCGTGCAGTGGGGCAGCGCTCCCGGTCCGGAGGATGCTGAGCGGAGGGAGGGACTCGGGGTCGGCCCCTCTCGGGGGACTCGGGGCAGGTGGGGGGCTGCGACCAGACACCCCCCTGGGCGGGCTGACCCCCTCCAGCCAGATGAAGGTGGGCATTGGACTGCTCGTGGTCCTGGATGCGGCCGCACTCCCGGGGCAGGGCTGGAAACAGGCAGGAGAGGAGGAGGAAGGAGAGGAAATGCCTGAAAGCAGACACATGGCTTTTCTCCTTCTCGGCTTCCTCTGCCTTGCTCAGGATGTCAGCAGCAGCCCACCAGCCCGCTTTCTCCCAGGGAAGGCTTCCCCACGCTGGCTTTGGCCCCTGCTCGGGAAGGTGCCACCGCAGGAAGCCCTGCTCCCACCTCGGAGCCCCCCGTCCTCGCTGCTGCTGGGGGGCTCGTGTGCCGCCCCGGTGGGCTGGGGAAGGCCGCGTCGCCGGCCTCTGCCCTGCCCATGGGGCTGTCCAGGGCTGGACGCACCCCCGCGGTGAGGAGGAGGAGGGTTTGGGGTGCATCCTCTGCTTTCCGCGCTGGGCAGCCTGGCTGCCCCGTCCCCGGCTGTGTGAGGTGCCGTCCCTCTCCCTGTCCTGCTCTGCCACCCCGGGGCCTCATTTGAGCAGAGATTATGCTAAATTCAGTTAAGCTGGACAAATGCTCACTAAAGACGAGGAGAAGAAATCCCCAAACTGATTTTCATCTGTGGATCAGGCAAAATTTGATTCACAGTTCAATCCTCCGAAGGGGAAAATTTGCACAAAATCCCAGCTTAGATTTTATTTTAAGCAAATCCTATAAAAATCCATCTGAAGGAGACTAACTCCATTTTTCAGATCCTGCACACTGTATCCGGGAACATGTGTTCTGCTTTTATATAATAAAAAATGTAGAGTTTCCTCATGTTGCCATATGTTTTTGCATTTATCTGTGCACTTGCTATAACCCTATCTGCTGTGTGTGCCTACAGTGCTATCTGTGTCAGTATTGAAATGCATCGAGCGAGTATCATTCATGCAAAAAATGAGCCTAAAATCTCCCTGAAGAGTGGAATATAATAGAATACAATTGTATCATTTAAAAAACTTTGCATCATATTACACAGTCAAAAAAAGATAATATATGCTACGATGGAGGAAGCAAATGAAATATTGCATTAACTCTTTAGTTGTCCTCACTGCAGCAAACCTCATCAGCCCTCGTGGCGTGCGGCTCGAATGGCGCTTGTGCTGGGCTGTGGCTGCCGTCGGGTGGGACGTGTTCCCTGCCTTTCACGTGGAGCCCGTTGCTCCCAGTTTTCCCTTGCGGGACCAGGCAGGCTGCCCATCCCTTGGCTCCTGTTTTGGCTGGAAAACCTGCAGGATCGGGGAAAGCGTGGCTCCGCAGACCTGTGTGTTTGCCGTGGTGGTGGGGTTACCCCTCCTGCTCGTGGGCATCCGACGGGCGCCTTGGGCTGGGTGTTTTGGGGAAGGCGGCATTGCCCACCCGGTGCTATCGAGTGGCGGCAGCAACTCCGCGCCCGCGGGACCCCCCCACCGGCGCAGGGCACCCGCCTCCCCCGCCGCCGACCCAACCCTGCCGCCTCCTCGCCGCGGCTGGCATAAACCAGAATATTCTTTTTCTCTCTTTGAATAGTATCTGTTCCCAAATCATGTATAAAACATTTGCAGAAACCACTTACTCCTCATGTATTTTTTATGAGTCCGATCCTAAGTTAAAATATATAAACATAAAAATATCAAGAAGTACTTTAGGAAAAAAAAAGTTATTTCATAAAATATCAGGAGACCAATTTAAAACCTTGCCGAAGCTCCTGCCCGCCTGTGCAGCCCTGCCTAATGGCAAGGTGTTCAGCAGGTTTCTCCCACCAGCGGGGACCGTTCCCATCATTTATCCAGCCCCTGCCTCTGGCAGGCTCAGGCTTTCACACTTGAGAAATAAACCCTATAATTTTGTTTAATCCAAGGGATAATCTTTTCGTAATGTGCCAGGATGAAGATGGGAAGTTTTATTTCCTGAAGACCAGATTAAGACAGTTTTGCACCGGCAGACAGGAGAGCCAAAGTGTTTGCAGCAACCAGACCAGCATCCTTTAACGGAGGCGTTTGCCAGCAGCATCCCCGGGCAGCCGGCGGGGAGGGGGCAGAGTCAGGCCCTGCCCGGCTCCCAGGTGGTTCCTAACCCTGCTAACAAGGAAGAATTTACAGGCAATCCCAGCTCTGAAGATTTATTTTTTCCCTTTTCAAGGACGTGCATCCTTGAAGCCGCCTCTGGCCGTGGATCATTCAGCCGCCGGCGGAGCAGTGCCGGGCGCTGCTCGCTGCGCCGTGGGGCTGGGTGCCCCGTGGGGCCGGCCATCGCCACCCCGAGGGTGCTGCGAGCCCTGGCGGGGGCTGACCGGCCTGAGGGCTGAGGAACGGCCCGGCCACGCGTGCTTTCCTCTGGTTCGTGCCCGTTCCAGGTAGCGCCGGGGTGGAGCGTGGCCAGGCTGCTCGGACGCGTGTGCCGAAGCCATGGGGGTGCTGCCGCGGAAAGCGTCCCGTGTGGCTCCAGACCCTTGTCCCACCATGTTTTCCTCCAGCCAAACCTGCTCGTGCCCGCACCGACCTCGTGCAACCGCTGCTGTCTGGGTAAGCCGGGCTGCTGCAAAATCCAGCCCAGTGCAGTTCATGCCACTCTTATTCCTCCTTGACCAGCTTAATACCTCAAAACACCTCCAAGGAACAGCTGCTGGCTGCAGGGCTGCCTCTTGCCATGAATTCCTGGAAAAAAGTTGATGTTTATTTTTTCCATTTTTCTCTCTGGTCCTGATAAGTTGGAGAGTTAACTGGGGGGAATTACCGTCCGTAACAGACATTGTTTCATTTGCTGCACACTTTCTGCTTGCTTGTTTCTTGCAAAATAGTCTCTCTGATTTCTATTCTTCTCTTTCTTGTGTTTTTTTTCCCTTTCTTGTGTTTAATTGAGGAAAAAAAGGAAAAGGAAAAAAAAAAAGGAGGCGGGGGGGGAAGAATCAAGCCCCAGCATCCCCAGACTTTGCATTACAGTCCGGTGAGATGCCGGCTGCGCGTCCGAGGGGGAGCTCACGGGGCCTGGGCGGCTGAGAACCGCGCTGAACGCTCTTCGGTGTGATGTCTTATTGAAATACGGTTAAGCAAAAATTACAGACAGGGTAATGTAAAAGGCCTTTCCTTTCTCCATGCCCTCCCTCTTGGACTCATTGAATCCTTCCTCAAAAAAGCAGCATGCTATTTTCCTGCTAGGGCAGTGTTACTGGAAACCCCCGAGACAAAACCTTCCTTTGGTAGGTAAAAATTGCTACTTTTGTTAATTTTGCCTTTAAGCATTATTAGTTAAATATTGTTTCTTTAAAAATGTATTTAATTTAAACTAAAATGCTGGAAATTTCCTTTCGAGAGTACTTTTTTCCATGCACATGAATATTAATGCCTTTCTCGGAGAGATCTACTTGAAAAAAAACAAGAATAAATTAAATACCTACAGATTTTTCTAATTCCTCTTTTTGGTGACATGCCGTCATTACATCAAATTACTGAGATGTGCTCCCATTTTTTTTGTGTGTGTGAAAATTATGGAATATAAAGTATATGTAAATGCAGCAAAAGGCTGTGAAGAAAGAACAGGGACAGGAGAAGCATTAGGTATTCAGCCAGCATCGTTGTGAGCCAATTAATCAAGCAGTGGCGAGGAAAGATGCAGAAACGATGAGTTCGCCCTTCATGTTGATGAGGCCGGTCCAGGGCAAATGCTGCTGCACCTGAGCTCATAGTTAGGCATGCAGAAAGGAATCATGGGAATATCTTCACGCCTTTGTCTTTCTCGTGAAGGATGGAAAATGTCAAGCTGTTGTTTGGCTGCATGTGGGAGACTCGCTGAGAATTCACAGTCTGGCGAAGCAGGGTTTAACTCTTTGTGGACAGGCTCTCCTGGCACATCTGCACCGAGCGCTGCAGCCGCCGCCCGCAGAGCCCCGCTGGCAGGGGGCCGGGGTTTTGGCAGGGGAAGGGGCTCTGTGCTCTGGTTGCACAGGGATTTTTTGTCGTCTGCCTCTCCCCGCCGGACGCGCCCCAGCCACGGGGTGCCGAGGGAAGAGGTGTCGCACCCCCAGCCCACCCTTTGCTCTCCCAGAGCCGTTTCACCCGCCGACCTCATCCGTCCCTGCGGCTCCGGCTGCTCCTTCCCGCTGGATCAGCGCTGGAGGACAGGTCCAGGGGCCCTGCCAGCCTTTCCTCTGTTGTGTTTTTTCCCTTCCCCTTGCTGTGGACACATATATTATTTCCAACCTTGCCAAAAATAATAGCGATAGAGGTTTGGTGCCTAGAGGCCGTTAGCTGTCTGCAGGGGGGTGCTGGCCCGAGGCCCCCGACCTCTCCGCATCGCGGTGAGACGTGCCTTTCGCCGGCGCTTATTTGGTTTTCCTTTGGGCTGGCTCTTCGGGTGAGCAGCCGCGCCGGAGCCCGGGGGAGGCGAGGGGCGAGTGCGGAGCTCTGGCTGGCGGCGGTGGCGGAGGGACCCTGTTCCCGGGGGTCTGCCCCGAGTGCTCCGCAGCTCGGGGACCGCGCGTCTGCCTGGGGAGCGCTGCGGAGCGGGGGCTGTCCCCGGAGCCTAGCAATGAAATCGCACACGGCACAGCTCTCTGCCGTCAGGTCGGCCCAAGCGCGGGGACTGTCCGCACGCGGAGCTGCTGAGGCCGTTCCCAGCGTCTCCCTGCCTGGAACAGTGTTTTGCACCCAGCAGAGGAAGCATCACGGGGGATGCAAATAGGAAGACAAGAATTCTGCAGACTGTTATCCACCCCCCTCGCTCAGGCAGATTGAAAATCTCTGATCCTTCTCCTTGCTTGCCTGTGGACTTTATCTTGGTGGTCCATGTTCCCAAACCTGGAGCAGTCTCAGCTGCTCCTTGTCGTTGCTGAGTTGGTGAGAACAATTGCATCCCACCCATCACACATGATGTGTTTACCTTTATGAATTCCTGCAAATTGTTTGCTTTTCCTTCAGCATCATGATATTGTTGGCCTAAGTTCAACTTCTGATCTGGAATAACTCCTAGATTCTTTCTTCCTGTCACACCAGTAATTCCCCAATTACACTGAACTTCAGGGTCTGTACTTTGCACCTGGCTCCATAGGATAAATTCCTATTTTTCTCAAATAATTTCTAGCATTTTTCAAGACCTTTGCCATTCTGATTCTGCCCTCTAATGCATTCAGAGATTGCAAATTTAATAATTATATTTTTTCCATCATATAGGTCAGTAATACTGAATAGCACTGGATATAAGATAGACCTATTCAATGGTTTTTCATTTCAACAGCAAACCATTGATGACTAGTCTCTGTCTGCAGTTTTTCAACTGGTTTTACACTCACCAAATAGTATTTTCATCTAGACTATGATTCCTCAGCTTGCTTGTGAGAATGTCATATAAGACGGTGTCAAAAATCTTATTAAAGTCAAGATATGACATTTACTGCTTCTTTTCTATCCAGAAGGCCTATTACCCTGTCGCAGATGAAAATTAGATCGGTTTGCCACGATTTGTTCTTGACAAACCCATGTTGGCTGCTACTCACCCTGTTATCTTCTTGGTGCTTATAAATAGTTTGTTTGATCATTTGTTCCAATATTTTTCTGGGAACTGAAGTTGAACTGACTTAAACTGATTATAATTTCCCAGCCTCTCCTTCCCCTTTGCGGAGCAGGCTCCGCGTTTGCTGATCTGCATCGCCGGTGCCTCCCGCGCCCTGCACCGGCCTCGGGACCGCCGGGAGCCACGCTGAGACTTCCTCCTCCGCTTTTCCGTGCCCTGGCATTGGCGCCAGAGCCTGACCACGCTGACCTGTTTTTAGTTATGCAAAAGCGGGTTTACAGCCTCCACCTTTCCCACACCACCCCTCCATCTCCTTCCCTTCCCGCTCCCTGGCAGGCAGCCCCTTCCCCGGGTCTCCCCTGCCGCAGAGCGGGGAGATGCTCTGTCCCGTGTCCGCGCCTGGCTTGGTGCCCTGGGACAGGAACCGCCTGGTCCTTCCCACCCTCGCAGGGTGCCTGGGCTTTCCCGACGTCGTCCCTCCTGCCAGGGCTGCGCCCGACCTCCGCTGCGCTGAGCAGATGCCAGCAAAAGCTCTCCGGAGTTTTCCAGGTAGAGGCACAGATTGCGATCGCAGCCACTTCCAGACAGCCTGGAGTGGAAATTACCGCCAGCCCCGCACCCTGTACGCCCCCCTGCCCCTCGCCGAGGGGCTCCTGGCCCCCTGGTAAGACGCCTGGCAATGCCCTGGCCAGCGTGGGGCGGGCGATGGGCTCGGGGAGGCTGGACCGGCGCTGCCTTTGGAGGATGCTCCTTTGGGTCCCCAACGGCTCCTGCGTTCAAATGGAAACGCGAGGGGATGGATCCCAGCGTGTAACCTGGTGGGGGGAGAACGCAGGGTCTGTTGCCGGAGGCTTCTCATTATATGGAGAAGCATTTCCTTGTTTTTAATTAAATATAAAGACTATCTTACAGTTATAATTAGTACCAGGTGGCTAAGGATTAAAGGGGCAGCATCAAAGGCTTGCCTGGGAGAAGCAAAGGCCAGGTTTGCCTCCTTCATCATAAATCACCAGGAATCTCTGTTCTCTCGAAACTCCCCGTTGCACGAGGCCGCCTTCCAGTGCTGCTTGGGCTCCAGTTGGAAATTCTGACTCTTACAAAATCTCTCTTCATATTTTAAAGCAAGCGGAGCAGAAGAACGATGGTTAATAAATATCAATCCACCGAGATCAAAAGTTTCTGTGAAAGGGTCAGAGACGTTCAGCTCTCTCTGAACTCTAAGCGCTCTCTCTCTAAGCTGTGTTATTGCCGGGACGCAGAGGGCCAGGTGGGAAGGGGCTGTCCTCTTCCCAGCCCCAGGATGGCATTTCAGGCTGCTTTTGCTGCCAGGTTCAATAGCCAGGCTGCGCCCTGCCCCGGCTGCGGCTGGACCCCGGGCGCTGCTGGCAGAAGGACGGGCAGCAGCTCCCGCAGCAGTTCAGGGTCAGTCCCGGCGGAGGGCGGGCACGGCCGCAGGCACCGCTGCTTCCCCTGGCTGGGGTCAGCATCTCCCAGTGGGACTGGGACAATTGGGATTCCTCATCTGTGGCCCTGGTGACTGGCTTTGTCTCCTTTCTCTGACTGATTTGTTATCGCCTGTGTCGAAAACTGCAACAAACTCTCCTGCTCCCCATCCTCACTGCTGGCACACGTGGGACGAAGCGTGGGATGTTTCCCAGGGCTGCAGAGATGGGTCTGAGCTGCAGGAGAGGGCAGGGGACGGGATGCAATTTGCTGTACAACAAGCCCTGGCCCTGCCCTGCAGCAGCTTGGCACGGCACGGGGCCATGGGGCCGCTAACGCAGGGACCTGCCGTGAGGGTTACGTCTTCTGCAAGATGCCTGAAGCCGGAGCGATAGCGCTGGGGGGTCTGGGGATGTAACAAGGTCAAGGCTTGTACGGAAAAGGAAGGATGGACAAGCTTTCCTGGCTGGTGTCCCCTCAGCAGCCGGTTTTTGGCGCTCTGGACTCCCGGTGCCTCCGGCGCCAGCCCCCCCTTGCCCCGCTGCAGGTGTCCCCCTGTCTGCTCCCCTCCCCGGGGTCTCTGCGGGACATCCTGCATCACGCCCGGCTGCCGGAGGGTCCAAGGTCCTACTGACACGCAGAGCCTTCGGGGCCTCCCCAGCTGCCTCCTGTGGGTCCCGGCCCCGCGGCTGTGCGAGCCATCCCCGCGCGGCTGGCCAGGCAGGGATGCAGCAAAAGCAACGTCAGGAGCCTGCAGTGCCTCCGGGGCGGGTGATCCGGCCTGGCGGGAGGCAGCTTGGTGTCTCTCCCAATCCCAGACTGCTATTTCACTCTGTCTTTAATTTTATTTAACATCTCATTTGGTTTGCTCTGCTCAGACCCTGCACAGCCCATCAGCGCCGTGGAGGGAGCTGACAAATCCATTCCCCCCGTGATGGATCGCGCTGCCTCCTCCCCAGCCGAGCCGGGTGCTGATCGCCCGCCCTGGCCGGCAGCTCCTGCCTGCCCCCGCTGCCCAGCCGGGCAGACCCCAGCCCCGCCGAGGAGCGGGCCATGCGGGCAGCGTGCCTGCACCCAGCGCTGTGCCGGCGCGGGGAAGGCGCTGTGTTATTTACACCGTGGGCTCCTGTCCCCAGGGAAAGTCAGACAAACACACAATAAGCTTTGACACAAATAGTGTTTATAAAATATTGCTACTCTGGGACCATCTTGCCTACAGTCATCAGGATGCTACTAGTTGCAATAAAATGGAACTGCTCTTTTACTCCTCGCCACAATTACTGCCGGTGTCTGTTCCCTGACAGAGCGAGGGCTCGCCGGCCGAGCTCTCCCTGGTGAGGAAGCTCACCGGGAAGAGAGCTGCTTTACCTCCCCGCGTGATGCCTGGCTTGCATAAGCAGCCTAATAAACCCTGCGCGATTCTGCAAGACCTTTCGGTGCATACAGAGCAGCCCTGAGACCGGGTTGCAATAGCGAGATAGAAACGTTAGCTCTGCTCCACAGGTCTGGGGGATTTTATAGTCTGGATGAGATGCGATAGCATCGCTCCTTGCTGCCTGCGCATCTGAACAGCTGCGGGGAAGTTCTCACAAAGGATGGGTGTATCGTCACCAAATTGCAGTTGAGGGAGCCGCATTCTGCTCTGCTGCATCCCCCTTGCAGCTTCAGACCCAGCCGATGATCAAACGTTTGCTGTGTTTACCCACCTCTGATAACAAACGCTGGGAGAGGAAAAGCAAAAACCATATGCAGTCCAGGAGAATACCAGGCAAATGGGAGTCCCGTCGCCAGGAGCAGCCTGTGCTGCGATTGCAGCATAATTCATTTCACAATGTATAAGAAAAGTTGAGTTATTGGGACATGTGACATTTATTTAGTTACATATCTCCTGTGGGAGGTTTCTGGGGCCATTAATGTAGTGTATTTGCATGGCTAGTTTACATGCCTTTGCTTGTTATTGCTGTCTATATTCCATGCACCTCACACTCAATTTCAATTCAAAGTTTGGCAGTTGAGGTGTCACGACTAAAAAATGGAATGGCCTCCCTCAGAAATGAAATAATTTTGTTGTTCAGTTCCGAGCGATTTTGTAATTTCATGCTTGTGTATGATAATTTTATGCTGTCCTGCTCCACGTAACTCAGCTCTGCCAAGCCCTGACAGGTGATAAATACAATCTTTTCCGCCCGGCGTGCGACAGGCCGGGATGAGGAGAAGGGGAAAAAAAAAAAGTGGCGATTTCACATCTGAGGTCCTGGCGCAGCCGGAGCCACCGCAGCCCCGTTCCTTCATCATTTCACGCCTGGGTGCCGGCAGGCGCACCCCCTCGGGGGCGGCGGAGGGACCCACGGGTCAAGGGAAGTGTCCTGGAAATGGAATGATGCTGGAGAGGAGCCAGGCGATGTTGTGTATGAAGGGAGAAAGTTATGACTTTGGCGTGTCCCCGTGCGCGGGCTCTGGGACGCGGAGCGTGATTTAGAGCCCAGCCTCTCTCTAATGGAGTTCAATAGAACCGTAACCTTTTGGAGAAATTATTTTTACAAATCTGTTAAACATTTGAAAGACAGCAATTTCTAATAAAAGAATATGAGTCCTTAACATTTATCACCAGGCTACAGATTTTATAACTGTTACTTCATATTGTTCTTGTAAAAAATGTTTCTCCTCCTGAGAGCAGATGAGTCAAAAGACTATTAAGGAAATGCCAGAGGTACAAGGGGGATATAATGGGTGCCAATAAAATGAAAGCAGAAGCAAACCATTTAAATTAAATTCAAGTGGTGATGAGAATCATCATTCCAACTACAAACCTGGAAAGCTAAACACTGCCTGGTAGCTCTGCAGCCTTGCTGAGCCGCAGCAAACACCATGCCCGGCGGCAGTGGGATTTGGCTTGCGGGATCAGCGGTGGTGCTGAGCCCGGCTCCATCCTGGTGTCAGGGCGTGGGCAGGGATCGGTGGCAGCACTGAGCCCGGCTCCATCCTGGTGTCGGGGTGCGGGCAGGGATCGGTGGCAGCACTGAGCCCGGCTCCATCCTGGTGTCGGTGTGCGGGCAGGGATCGGTGGCAGCACCGAGCCCAGCTCCATCCTGGTGTCAGTGTGCAGGCAGGGATCGGTGGCAGCACCGAGCCCGGCTCCATCCTGGTGTCGGGGTGCGGGCAGGGATCAGTGGCAGCACCGAGCCCGGCTCCATCCTGGTGTCGGTGTGCGGGCAGGGATCGGTGGCAGCACCGAGCCCGGCTCCATCCTGGTGTCGGGGTGCGGGCAGGGATGGAGCCCGTGAGTGCTGAGTCTTGCTGGGCAGCAGGCAGGAAAGCTGCTCCCAAACCGGTGGCTTTTGGGGGGAAGCTGCTGAACTGCAGGTGAGGAGAGGCATCAATGGGTTGAAGCTCTCGCAGAAACATTGGGCAATTTTGCTGCTCAAAGGGCTGAGAGACCCTTGCGGGAACAAACGCTTCTGGCAGTGGAAATAGCAGTGATGTCTCGTGTGTGATCGTGGCTTGCTCAAATTGCATCTTCCTTTATCCATGCTCTGTCGGTGCTGTGTCCTATCCCCCCGTCACTTTGCAGTGGACTGTGAAGGAAAGGGGCCACGGCAGATGAGACCCCTCGGTCTCCGTGTTGCCTCCTGGATCTGACAGCGAGGAAGGCTCTCCAGACAGCGTAACCAACGACCTCCTTAGGGACCGGGCTATTGCTTTCCGGCAGCAGGTCTAGGATCACGTATGGCTGTTCAGGACAAGGACAGGGTCTGTCTGCCTGGGGTCACTGGAGCTGCTGGAGCGGCTCTACGGAGCCTGGATTAGCCTCTGGCCGGGCACTGCCGCCTCTCCGTGCAGGGAGAGCCTTGTCTGCTCGTCACCCCTGTTAGAGACAAATTGAAAAACTCGGGGTGGGGAAGAAATCAATTGACAGTGATTGCTTTTAATAACAAGCAAGTAGCAGCGTTCCCCTGCCAAGGGGACCTGGGGTGGGAGAGCAGGCGAGCCTGGCCAGCACTTGGGCAGGGCAGGGCAGGGCAGGTGCCCCGCGGAGGTGCTCCAGCTCAGCCGGGTCCTATCAGGCCCTGAGCCCCGGGACCGCTGCAGCCCAGCTGCCTGCCCGCACCCTGCCCGCACCCTGCCCACACGCTGCAACTGGCCAAGCTCACAAAAAGCCTGCGGGGACAGCAGCCCTGGTCCACTACAGCTTGCCACGTGCCCTGCGTGGGTGCCCTGGCTAATGAGGAAAGCTGCTGGGTCTGCTGAGCCCCTCGGCACGGAGCCTGTGTGAGCAGTGAGGTCGCCGAGCTGGGGGGTGAGCGGAGCTGCGGAGCGGGGAGCGGAACAGGGCTTTGCTGGTGTGGAGCAGTTTGGGGCTGTGAAGCAAGTATTAAGGGCTAAGGAGTCACTTTGTTTTCACTGTTGTCTGAGCTGGGTCTCCTGCTAATTCTGCCTGTACGAGGTGCTGCTCTGGCTGGGTGCGTGGGTGTTTGCTGCGCAGAGAGGGGGTGTCAGGGGGCTTTGCGGGCAGGGGCGTCTGGACTGGCTCAGAGGTGATGTCTGGAGGATGGGTGGTGAAGGGGGTCGCCCCGTGTGCTTGACCAGTCGTCAGTGAGAAAACCAGGCACCGGGTGCTTGTGCCTGGTCTCTGGTGGTGTTTGGGGTGTTGGCAAGGAGCGTGTTGGAATGGGCACCTCGGGCCAGCCCAGGAGCCGCGGTGCGGGACCGGCCCCTCTGCTCGAGGTGCTCGAGGCAGCCGGGCTGTCCCTGAGCTGTGCCCCGCTGCCAGACGGACCCTGCGGGGAAGATGCTTCTTGCCTTGGGATACAGGCACCTCTCCCCAGTCCTCTCCTGCCTTCCCGACCCGTCCGGGTGGGAGTTTGCAGCAGCTTTCCTGGGGTGCTGGACTTCCCTCCAGGAAAGCAGAAGGCGAGGGATTTCCTGGGTGCCGGGGGGTGACGGTGGAAAATGCACCGTGTCCAGCTGCTTATGGCAGGAGGCGAGCGCAGCTGGGCGGGGGGAGCGCTGCCCCCTCCCTCGCGCCGGTGGCCGGCAGCCGGGGTGGCTGGGCGTCCTGCCACCTCCCCATCTGCCGACCAGCCCGCGCGGGGAGACGCAGCTTGCATGCTTGCTGCAGTCATCGAAAATTGCTTCCAGGTCCTGAACAGTCAGTGGGGGCAGCTTTCTTGTCTCTAATTCCGGAATTTAAGCCATCTAAGAGAAACATTGGCAAAAACTTTAAGTGCTTCCTCTTTGTTTTCTCTTTCATCTGTCCTTCTGCTGTGGGGAAGCTGCTGCACGCCACGAGGGATGGGGAGGCTCTGCTTGCCTGGGCTGGGAGCACCAGGCTGGACTTTGGGGCTGTCCTGGCTGCCTCGGCTGGCCGGGTCAGAGAAAGGGGCACAGCGAGCTCCGTCTCAGTAGCCTTGATTGAAATTGGAGTGGGGGGAGAATAGCTCCCTCTCCAAGGAAACTTGGGGGCAGCCAAAGGTATTAATTTTGTGAATTATTTAATCCCAAAGCTAATAGGAAAACGTGTTTAAAAAATTTGGAAGTTTTTTTATTATGGTCCTTAAAAAGATATTGTGTTGGATTGTTTTTTTTTTTAAAATCATTTTCTTTTTAAAAATGCGAGTGTATGTGTAAAGAGATAAGCCTGTAAACAAAATGAAGCATTTGGTTAGCAACAGTTGAATTATTTCTGTCGTCTTTTCATTTTCATATCACTCTCATTTTGGGATGACTAGAAAGCTAACTTTTCTGATAGTGTTATTTTTGTTTTGGCCAGCAAGCTGAGCGCTCCATTACCGCAGAGCTCAGGTCTCTCGTCTCCTTCCAATTTAGAACTGACACCTGGCTTCGGGCATGGCTTTGCATACAGGACCCATCCTTTTTGGGCCTTTCAGAGCTCCCCGGTGGAACTCTGAGAGAAAAAAGAGGTTGGGTGAAGGCCTGGATTTGCAGGCAGAGCAACGGGGGCGAGCCTGCACACAGCCAGCATTGCCACCTCCACGGCGCCAGGAGGCCGGCATCCCGGGGGCTAACGCAGCGCTTGCTTCTATTTCTGTACTTTTGTGTCTGGACTAATGATTTGCAAGAAGTGCAAGCGTGTGTCACACACCGCGTTAGGAGGCACCCGCCACTCCAGCTCTGACCGTGCTGTCTGCAAATACATTTTTCTAAAGGACACACATGAAAGATATTCTGAATCAACATGACTACAGCTCTGTTAACACAGGTTACCCTTAACCATAGGTCACCTCACATCACCGTGCTCACAAGACCAAAAATAATGTATTCAGCGTAAGCCGTACATCAGAAAGGCAGCGTGTGCATGGGCTGGGGGTCCTTCTGCGGCACCCAGAAGTGGGGGGACGGTGGCACCAGCTCCCTGCCCCCTCGAGAGGGATTGGGGGGGATTTACGGATGTCTTATTACTACGATGGTATTAAAAATAACTATAAAGCGCCCAAGATAAAAAGGTTGTGAAAGTCTCTGTCATGTCCTTGACATGAGAATGTTTACCATGTGGCAGAGTTACAGATCTGTAATACGCAATTAAGGCTTTCTTAATATGCATGGTGCAGGCTCAGCCCACTCTTCAGTGGCATCAAGAGCCTCATGATGCCTCCTGGTGAACCCCATGGATACTTGGTCCTCCTTGTCCATGTCTCTTAACTGTGAATTTATTTCTGTGGTGAGGTCTGATCTGCTCTGGGTGCTCTGAATCGTCTCTGACCACTGCCCCGCCCGAGCCAGGGTCCTTGTTGTGCTAGCACAGCTGGGTGCTGCAGAATAAATGTAGTGGCACAAACAGGATTTGGGCTTCGGATTGGGAAGGGCCAAGAAGGAGGAGGCAGACCGAAGGGGCACGCTCCAGGTCGTCGCGCTAATGACGGTGCAGGGCACCCTCCACCCCTCTGCAGACCCGTGCACCGCGACAGGCAGGTCCATGTGCAAGGTGACGAGTTCCTCAGCAGCTCGTTCCCCTCTGCAAGAGTGCAGGCATCATTCACACGAGCACAGCGAACGCCTGTGTGCTTGTGCGCCTGTATATTTAGGGGGTAGGAGCTGCCTGCCAAGGATATGCCTGCGCTGGAGAGATCGTGTGTCCAGACGGAACCTGATCGGAATTGATGAACCTCTGAAAACCTTCTGATGCATTTCTCTGGTCCCTACATAAGGGAACCTCAGAGCAAAAGGCTGCTTCAAGCCATAACTAAGGTTCACCAGACACTCTGCTTCCAGCTCTGCTGAATACTGTCATCAAAAATCATCCTGTGCGCTCTCCTCCTCCTCCTACCCCATCCCTCACACAGGCTTGCTGGCTTTGGGAAGCCATAGATACTGTGAAATGGAATTCAAAAGGTAGAGAAAAGCATGGTAAAGTCAGCCCGGGGTGCTCCATCACCCGGCAGGCCTTGCTCGTGAGCCTCCTTTGCACCTTACAGCGCTGAAAGCACTTTCCCGAAGAGCTTTCATCTGTTCAGTCCCCTGGCCCGTGTGCGGTGGTGGCCGTGATGAGCTCGTCAGCTGTACTGGAGATGAATCGAGCAGGAGCTCGGGATCCGCAGGGCTCCCCCGTACAGCTTTGTGTGATGGGAGGAGGCCTTTAGCTGGCTGGGGGTTAGCCCTGTCTTCACGTGGCGTGGAAGCTGGTGTGGGGAGCTGGGGCGCTTAGCTCTGGCTTATCGCAGGGTGCTGCTCTGGAGTAACTGGGCATTGCAGTACCTGGAGAGGGTTTGTCAGTCCCACGTGTTGGTGTGCGGCTCTTGGACCGCGTCCCGCTGCTCCCAGCTCTCTCCTCGTGACCCAGCTGAGGGAAGACTAAAAGTCCCTGAGGTGGCACTTTGGGGCTTTTCAGTCAAGGCAGTGACTCTGGGTGCGGCGGGAGGGTGCTCAGCCCCTTCCCTGGGCTGGGTCCCCCCAGGTCTGCAAATTAACTCCATAACGTAACGTTGCTCTGTATGGAGCAATAAATTGGAGCTGATTTTTTTGTTGCATATTTTTACACATCGCATATTTAATGTCTCTGTGAAAATATAAATAAAACATACGTAACCATTAGAAATCCTTAGAATCTGGGAAGCGCCTAAGAATTTATTTGTTTTCAGGAGGATCATACATATTGTATTAAAACTATATAAAGGGTTTAATAAAATGGCAAAAATAAAGCAAGAGCGAAGGCTCTCAATCTGCACTGAGAGGAGGGAAGTGATCTTTCTTTGATGCCTATTAAATGTTCCAGCAGATGAAACCCTATATTCTGCCAGGAAATGAGTTTGCCACAAGCCGATTGGGTGCTGTCGTGTGTGCTCGACTTTACCACTGTCATTCCTCTTCTTCGAGCAGCAATACATTACGCCGCCTCCATTTTTCATTCCTCACTGCCCGAAATGCAAATTTTCTCTCTGTTGTTTATATTAGGTTTTCAAATATATGGAAATCCAGATATCTGGAGGAAAATGTCAGGGCCAGAAATACTCGTGATCTGTCTTTTCCCCAGCCTGACACTTTTCTCCATCACTTACACGAAAGCATGTGAGGAGTATTAACAGCCGGCGAGGGCACGGGTGTGCGGCCGGGAGCTGCGGGTCCGTGGGATGTTTAGGTCTGGGATGGAGCGGTTTGCTGCTTGCTGTGCTTCAGTGTTTGCACAGGTTTTTTCACCCCTGTAAAGCTAAACATATGGCCTGTGGAGGAAAAGGGCCACATTGTGCAGGGAAGGTGTCTGAGCGAAGCGGAGCCGGGTGACAGCTTAACCGGAGCCGTGGGAGAGGGGTGGGCTCCGCCTGGGTGCCCAGCACCCAGCTGGGACGCTGCCTGTGCTTCAAGGAATTGCTGGAGCTGGGAAAGACGTCTGTTGGGGGGGATGGTCCCTGGAAAGGGCTCCCAAGTGACCCTGTCCTCACAGCCCGAGTTTGCTGGGCCTGGGGGAGAGGGGCCGTCTGCTGCCGCGCCGCGGGGTGGGGGTTTGCTGCTGTGGCTCCCGGGGCCGCAGTGAGCTCCCACGTCGATGCTGCTGCTTCCGACGGGAGATGGGGAGATGTTGGCAAGCTACCAGGCAGTGACAAGCCATGCGCTTGCAGGAGGAGTTTACGGCCAAATCAGGCTGAACTTCTGGAGTTCCCCTAAGTTTTCTCAAGTAAGAGGTACACAAATAATTTTCAGTAAGGGCAGACGTGACCTTGCAGAGCAAACAGCACTCGGTGCTTTTAGCTCAGGGGTGTTTGTGAATTGCTCATCTCTCCCCCATTGACCCACCCTACTGCCTGCTACGACTTTCCCATTGCAGCCCAGCCCTCAAGGCTAGTAACTTTGCTGGTTTATACTGGGCAGACCCAGATTCGCCCTGCTCTCAGACCAGTACCCAGTCGCGGCTTCTCAGAGGCTCACCACTCCCAAAATCAAGGTGCTCAGTGTGGCTGGTCGCCCGCAGCTCGGCGCTTGCTGACGGCACTGCCGTGTTCACGGACCCGCCCGGCCACGGACGCTGCCGTCTCGGCAGAGGCTGCGATGCTCCTGCGTATCACGGAGCTCAGCTGCTGGGGCAGAGAAACGGATTGAGGTGGGCTGCAGGTTAGATGGGAGCATTCATGTCATCAGGCACCTTGCCGTCCTCTGTGAGCTGGGGAGGAAGAAGTGGGGTGTGAGAGGAAGGGACAAGCTACCATGGGTGCATGGACTGTGAATGACATGCCAATAACGAATGTGAATTGCATCCGTTGCTTCTCTATGAATAAGAGAGCTATTTCAGGCTCTGGCAGCTCGAGAGGATGATCTGAAGGCAAAAATCACTGTCTCCCAGTGCTGGAGAAAGCCTGATGTGCCTCAAATGGTGTCACGAGAACCCTTCTAGCAGGTACCAGGAGGCTGCACATGTAGGTAGCCATCGCTGGAGTCAGCACAACATTTGCTCCTAAGTTGTTTCTCCATGCAAGTACACGGAGAGCCGAGGGAATGAGCAAATTCCCTATTAATAGGTTTTTGTTACATCTTGTTCACATTTCTGAATGAGTGTGTTACTCAGAATTGTGCTTCTAATGCTTTGCCCACGCTGATGGCTTATGCACAAAAACTGCCACCAGGCTCTGGTTATCATTGCTCTTGGCATCGCTTTCATCTTGCAGACCTGCACAACTAAACCAACCCCAGACAAATCATGTATTCTGAATTTTGCAGTCAAGTGCAGACTGTGAAGCTTGTTGGACATATTTGAGTACAGTATCTGCTTTCATGATCAGTCGAGCTCCAGCACTCGAACACAGGTGCAAAGAAAATCGTAAAAGGTTGCAAACATAGTTACACTGAAATCTGTGTTTGAATAGATTTCATATACACAGAAATGTTTTCATCTGTTTGCTTGGCTCTGCACAAACACTGCTTCAAGCACTTATACACACAACAGCAAAGAGGTTATACAACCTCCACGCACACAGAGGCCACGCTCTTTTTAACTAGACATTTTAGTACCCAGCAAAAAACAGTATTTCTGAAATCACAGGAAAAAATTCCAGGATTAAGAAACAAACAAGCAAGAAAAACTCAAGTTCCTCTGCGGAGCACCGTTACCTGTCCCATTCCAAACACGCGCACAGAAAAAGCTAACGTAGATCCTGAGTCCAGACAGTACGCGGGAGAGGTTTGTCCCTGACCGCCCCTGGTGTGCAGCTCACCAAGTCTGCAGGATGTGTCCTCTTTAAGAGGCACCTTTTCAGAATTAAACTTGCATCTTTGTGGCAAATAGATTCCTTTTTTATGTCATTCATAAAAGCCTCAAGCATATGCTTAACTTTAAGCCCCTGCTGGGCTGAAATCACTGGGTGCTTTGCTTCATCAGAGCTAAACTTGTGCACAGCCCCTGGCAGAGTGCGAGCTGTTAGGTGTGTTTCACTGTGATGCCGCAGTGAGTTTAGCACCTCCAAACGCCGCTGGTGATGGCATCACTGCATGTTTCTTCACACAATCAGAAAAGGCTTTCCTTGAATTACGGAGAAATGGTCCTGACCGGGGGGTTTGTTTGCCGGTTGTTGCTGAGCGCCCAACTCCGGCGACTGGGCACGAACGGGGGCTTTGCATGGGGGCTGGCTCTGCTTGGGCATCGCGATTCCAAGCCCTCCGCCCGCGCCAGCACGCTTCGTGCCTGGAGACGTTAGGTGTATGTCAGAGACAGCACAGCGATAAGTTTACTTACCCATGCAATCAGGGGACAGCACTTGTGAAAACAGCTTGTCCCATTCTGCTGTGCTTCTGAAACCTTAGTCAAATAGCAGTGGTTATGTGAGTCAAGAAACCAAATTGCCATGCCCAGATTTTTCTTCCCACAGTGGCAATCGGGAAGTACACCTGGCAAAGGGAAATCAGATCCAAGGAAATATTTGGGGAACAGGGTTCCTCTCTGCTGGAGATGGCTGGTTTTTCCCACAGAGTGCTGTTAATATTCTCTGCGCTTGCAGAAACAGCACCAAGGCGACTTCAGACCTCTCTCCTATTCAGCTCCCCCTTCCAAGGCTGCGCGTTTTGGCAGACTTCTTGTTCCAAACCAGTGGACCTTGTTACACGTTGGAATGCATAATCCAAACCTCCCTCCCTTGAAGAGGCAGGAGCTGGGATAAAGCAGAATGTACCTTCACTCCTTTATTTACCAGCTCTACGCTGCCTGGAAGTATCAGGGGTTTTCTTTAAGTTCTTATTTTCCTCCTCCCCTGGCCTGCTCCGCTGCGTCCCACAGACTCAGAAATGCTTGGCGACGTTGGCAGAGGAGCTCGGAGGCTGCGTGCCCAGGCACAGCCCCTCCCGGAGCCCGGCAGCCACCACGGGCAGAGCGCCGAGAACGAGCCAGTTCTGCCCCGCAGAAGGGTCCGGAGATGCTTCATCACTTGTGGCCTTGGCTGAAAGGCAGCTCGAGCTTTTTGAACACCTTAGAGCTGCTCCAAGGCCACGTGAGACCGATAAGGAGAACAAGCAGGAGCCTGGGACAGGAGAAGGTTTCTGGCTCCTGCAGCCGCAGTCCCAGTCCTTGTCTGCAGAGACGGGTCAGGCAAGCTGAGCGACTTGCCTGTTATTCTGCATTGAGCGTGTTAGAATATAGAAACAGCTAGTCCAGATCCTTGGCTTCTTTCTCTTCTTTCCTTTGAGAACAAGTTCAAATAATAATGATCACAGTTTAAAGAAGAAAGGAGAGAGAATCCCTGTGGCCATCGTGAGATCCTGAGCACAAAGGGCTGATATTTCACATTGGAATACCAGAAGCTATTACACACTGTCACCGAGAGCAGAGAGAGTACTGTCCACAAGGCAGCTCCCAGCATATCCAGTTTTAGGCTGATAGCAATTTGCAATAGTTTTATTTCACCAGAATGAATTAATACAAGAAAATAATTTGCAGATTACAACAATTCCTTCAGCAACATGTGACTCAGAGCCAGGCAAGCAGCCAGGATTGAGAGTCAAATTATTTGCAGCTACGCTCAGCTCTTGTGCAAGGTCTCTTTTGAAGTAAGCCATAATGAGACACACGACTTCATATTGGGACATTGCACACGAGAACCTGAGCCCCAACCTAACCACTGCACTTGGCTCATGTACAGCCCAGATCTCAAACGCAATTCGGATTCACTTCGTATAGCTAAGTAACTTGGTCACCAGAAGCTGGACTATTGCCTGCACCCCCAGAGATCTGAGGAAGGACATCAGGTTTCCCCCTCAATCCATTGCAACTGCAGGTGATGCATCAGAGTGAAGGCTTTCAACAGATGATCTTTACAAACAGGCCATCCATCATTAGTGAAGGTCAAGTTGCAGATGAATTCCATCATTTTGCGATCATACGACTCCCCCCTCGCCCTTGGTTGGGTCTGCAGAAGAAAGTGAAGCTCTCTTCTGCGTGTGGGTGTTTTCTAGCCGACTAGAGAATGTGCTCAGTGCAGTCACTAGAACGAACGGTGGTGGAGAGCAAGGCATCATGGTTGGCTCTTCATCTCTTCAAAGGTTGATGAAAATAAATCCTGATGGTGTGTGGGCAACTCTACAAATGGTACCTGAATCCCCTGCTTCTGCAAAGACCCTTTGAAGCAGGGAGCAAGGAAAAACTGTTCTAGTTCATAAAAGAGCGAGCCTGGAAGGTATCTGTGATGGATGAAGGCTGTACATCTCCGTGTAAAGTCTTCTGCAGGCAGCTCCTCCTAAATGATGGCGGTAGCCAAGCTAACTCCCCACCTGCATCTAGCTTCAGCTTACAGTACCTGAGTTATGCTTGTTCTCTTGGTCCAGAAATGCACTTGGAGGGAAAAGATGAAGATGATGTTTGCAACCAACTTATTCCAAGACATCTTTAAGTCACAGATGTATTTGAATATGTTGGTTTCCTTTTAGCCACCAGCAAGACCTGAAAATAGGGGCCAAAATGGATCATCAAACTACTAAAGCTGGAGGAAGAGCAGAGCAAGGGAAGGAGCTATTAAAGCACGAATTTAGCCTGGGCTGAGCAGTTGTAGGAAGAACTAGGAAAACGTTCAGGGTGTGCGTTTGGATGACTCTTTGTGTTTGACCTACTTAAGCCCTGTCTTAGAGGAACAAGTTTTTAGCCAAGCTGGTCTGGAAGCCCAGCTTTAGGAAGGAAGGAGATGCTCTTGGGCTCTGTGGCTCCACGCCACGGGCTGTCGGCTAGTCGTGTCTCGTCGCACCTTGTGCATGTGCAGACTGGGAATAAACTTCCTCCTCCTCTTCCTCCTCCTCCTCTGTGAAGTGGATGTACTCCTTTTTTCTGTCATAGGAAAAACTAGAAAAGAAGAGCTCCAACCTGGCTTCTGTTGCTGCAGAGAAGCGCAGTGTCTGGAGCACGCAAAGGCGATTAAATGTGTCATGTGTGCATCATTTAAATTAACGTTGCTAAAACAACAATGCTATTTTTAATATTTAAAGAGCCCCTTTGAAGAATAGGAGAATCTGTCACCTTTCCTGGTGGATTTGGATCTTGTGTTCTGAGGGTTTTTCTTCTCTGATTAAAGGAGTTGGCTGCATGAGGAACAGCTATGCATGATGTGCTGGGGGGGTGCGGGACCGAGACGCGTCCCGGGGAGCAGCTCCTGCTCGCAGCGTTTGAGGACGCAGCCAGGCGGGTTTTCTAGGCTTTCTTGTGTGGAGCTCCCAGCCAGGGTGTCCTCCTTGTGCCAGAAGCCAAGGGCAGCTGGCCAGGCAGTGCTTTCCTGGACACCCCCCTTGCTCTCTCTGCTGGGATGCTGTCCGCAGTCTTGGAGCATCTCAGGGTCTGTGACACCATAAGCGGCACCGCTCTTTGTCTTCAGTTTGCTGGGGAGTAGCTTCCTCCCCACTTTGTCCCACTCCGCTCTCCAAAGTCTCTTCTGGACATTCAGACATGACAGGACCTCCACCTGAGCCTAACCCTGACCCAAAGCACTCCTTAATCTCTGTAACGGGCTTTTTTTGTGCCAAAGCCACGTGCCCCATCCAAGAGAGGTCCAGTTGGTGCCAGGGGTGGGCGAGTCCCTTGACATGCCTTGCAGGCAGCACGTTTGCTGTTGTGGCAGCATGAGGTTTGCCTTCTAATCCAGGTCCCCTTCTCGGCAGCGCATGCCGTGTTTGTGCAGCTGGATGTTCCTGCTGAGCTGCACGACTTGCCGTTGTCTCTGCTGAGTTTTGCTTTGCTTTCCTTTGGGCCAGGCCTCCTATTTATCAACAAGGTTTTCATTTCTGATCTCCTCCCAGTGGTCTTAGGTTCCTGGACAGCCATAAGTCTTCTGCAAATAGAGCTTGTGTTCTCCCTTTCCCCCAAAATAAGGTCAGTGGAAACACAGAGCAGCATCTGACCCTCCTTCCCCTGCCACCATCCAAGCAAGGATCTCGAGCACCATTGGCTATTGACATTGGACTCCAGGAGCTCCTAAGGTGTCTGATCCCGTGTCCATGTGCTTAGCTGCCCTTCCACCTCCCCCGGATTTCCACCCAGATGAGGTTTGCTGTGAACGAGGAGCGGGAGCTGCTTCCTGAGCCTCCGCGGTGACCAGTGACCAGGATCCAGCCCTCGATCTCTCAAATGCCCTTCCTCTGCTAGAAATGCGTCTTCCCAAGCAGAGCGCCGAGAAGCCGGAGGAGAAGGGCCCATTGTCAGCGAGGCTGGAGCAGGGAGCAGATATTAATGTTATTGGAGGGAAAAGACTATTAGGATTCTGTAGCTCTGAAAAATACATAAGTCTGAAATAAGACTAATGAGACATTTACTGGTGCGGTTGGGTTGCATTAATGACCCTTCAGAGGATACAATTGCAAAAGGCTTTCACTGTAATTACCACACTAATGATCGGCAGTGACATCATTTTAGACCAAATGCGATGCTTGTTTTGGATGCGTTTCAAGATCGGGACTTCTCCGCGCTGGCGTATGAAGCCCATCAGCATTATTGCCTGTCTCCCTGCTCTGCTGACCATCCTTCTTAGCTGCCTCCTTGGCTACTGGCTTCCCTCCAGCCTGGCCCCAGCGGCCAGCATTCCTCCGCTTTTTAAGGTGCTTCTGGGACTATGAGCTGAGAACGGCGATTTGTCAGCACCAGCGGCTCGGTTCCCAGTGCTGGGCTTGAATTGGAGGAGGGAGAAGCTGGGAGAGAGCCACACACCTCCTTTTATTCTTCAGGCATCTTTAAAAGGCTTTTAATAAACAATGATTTATTATCTCCTGGCATGGCCCGAAGCACATCTGCGCCATGTAACCTTTGGACAATACCTGCTCCCGGGCGCGCGTCTTGCAGCTGGTGGGGACAGGCTGATCCCAACCTTCTCCAGCGCCTCTGGGCTTAGAGGAACATATTAATTAACCTCATTACCCGGGATCATTTCAGCACTCGCAGAGACAGGGTGTTACTGTGGCGAGCCTGTGGTCCGAGGAGGGCTCCCCGCTCCCGGGCTCAGCGGAGGCAGACGGAGCCGGAGGGTCCGGATCTTTGGCTCTGCAGGGACAGAGGGCGGGCGACGCGGGGGGCTGTGCAGGGTTGGCGGAGGTGCGGAGCCGGCGGGGGCTCATCCCAGCCCCTCCGCTGATCCCACAACCCCCGGGCTCTGCTCCCAGAGGAGGGATGCTGGAGGGAGAGGCAGCCGCAGGGAGCCAGCCCTCCCGCGGCACCGGCCCTGCCTGCAGCCGGGGTTGTCGGCGTGCGGAGCGCGGTTTGGGGCCGGGAGGGAGCTGGTGGTGGCCGCGTGCCCCAGCCTGTGTGTGCCCGGGCTGTGGCTGCCTCTGCCCCTCCCCGGCTCCAGGCTCGGCTGGGGACGGATTGACGGCGGCTTGTTAAGCCTGACAGAGCACCAACTTCTAAGGAGTCGGAGAAAGCAGGGCTTTTTAATTTTAAAAAAAAAAAAAAGGCAAGTCATGATTTCTGCCTCTCCTCTTCAGCTCTTCTGGAAACAGCATTCCTGCTCCAGCATTTAAACACATCAAATTGATAGCCCTGTCATCTGTGCCCATAGGCTACTGCTCCCTGCCCCAGTCCTCCCACCAGGGCTCTGCCTTTGAAGGCGACGGCACCGCTGCGTGACTGTCCTCAGGGACATTCATCTTCTTTCCTACAGACTTGCTGGTTGTCACCAGCAAATATCCAGCCAGGTTCATATTGTCCCCTTGTTCCCAGCAGCATCCTGGAAAATACTGATCCGGGTACCAGGTACCGGCACCAGTGGGTCACTCCCCGCGGCACAGGCACAGCCCGGGAGCCGCTCCCGGGGAGTCACAAGGAGACTGGCACAATGTGTGCAGAATGCTAAGTGAGTTTTTCATTCTCTACCTGTGATTTTCTGACAGGTATGTGGCGTTTTCTTATTTTGGAGCTCGTTCTGTCTCCAAAGAAGGTAAATGGTAATCGGGAGCGTGGTCTCAGGAGAAGGCACTTACAACTAGCAGCCATAAAACACGACTCTATCATAAGGGAAGCAGGGGGGAGCAGTAATCCTTGAAAGGGAATGACAAGAGGCACAAACATCCATAATCCCCGACTCCCTTAATTCCTAAATCTCCTCACTCCATCCAGGACTCGATTACCTCTGCGCTTGTCAGTGTGTCCAGCTGACACGCCAGCGGTCGCTGCCACGCGAGGGTCCGGCACCGGCTGTTTCCCAGCCCCGAGGTGGTGCCCACCGGTGACCAGCCCCTGCCCAGCCGAGACCCCCTGCCCGCGGCGTGTGCCCGCGGGCGTGCACCCCCCGACAGCGCATCCTCAGCGGGGGATGCTCCCGAACCACGCTCACCACGCCCCGCTCTGCTCCCGGTCCTGCCCCGCTGGGCTGCTGTGAGACCCTCTACCCACTCCTGCGCTTGGAAACGCTCTGGAGGGCGCGCTGCCGACAGCTGCTGGGAAATCAGCGTTTCAAGGGATCCACTGACTTCCGCACAATTTGGTGGGAAATGATTATATTGGTTTTAATATGAACAATTCATTGAGATGAAATCATCCCTTCTTATAGTCTCCTTTGGTTTTTTTTCTCTTGACTTCCGATATAGAATATGGTAAAAGACCTGAATTAGCAAAGCTGAAGTATCATGTTTTGAAATATTACTTTAAAAAAAAAAAAAATTAATGCCAACTATGAGCAAAACCAAGTTTCAAAGCCTTGAAGTTCTACATGAAATGGAAACACTACTTTTAGACCATTTCTCGTTATAGCATATCAGAGGTCCAAGAAAGGAAATTTAGCCTTTTTAAAGGTCCTGCTGAGTTACTCCGTTCTGTCGCGGCCCCGTATTTTAGAGGCAGTGCAGGCAGGGTCTGCCTGTGAAGCGTATATCCATCACAATGGTGCGTATAAATTTGCCAAGTAATTTCTGTTAGATGGTACCAGCTTTAGGAGGTTTTCAAGTCAGATTTGCATCTTGGGCTATTTTTGCTGAAACATTTGAACCTCTAGTTCAATGACTAGACGTGTATTTGTGCAGAATCCCTGCTGCGCCCCGGGACCATCGCCCCAGGGTGGGTCAGAGGATGCCCTGGTGTGGTGCAATTCTGAATCCCTGTGCACGTGCCCCATCCAACACATCGCCGCCACGACGGCAGCTCCCATCCCCACAAATAAATAAATAGGGAAAAAACCCCCAGCTGCCTCTTCCCTTCTGCTGAAGCCCAGCTCCTGGCGCTCCCCTGGGCCTGCTTTCTGGCCAGTTCCTTCTGATCTTGTCTCCTTCCATAACGTCTCCAACGCCAGTGGTGTGCTGGGAGGTGTCAGCTCTGCAAGGGGAAGGGGGGGAGCCGTGCCTGCTGAAAATGGCCGTGAAAACACCTTTTAACTTTTTAAAAATTTGTCCCAGACCTGGAATATGAAAATGTCCAGCTGAACACTGCTAATTTTTTTTCTAGAAAATCCTTTTTAGAAAAAAAACCCAAAACACAATCTTCCTTTACTGGTTTCCAAAGGAAACTGCCCCTTGGCGAAGGCACTGAGCGGCATCTCTGTGGGTCTTGCTGCGCTTTGCTAATCCTCAGCCTAAGGGCGAGTTGCACCCGTGCGAGCGAGAGCCCAGCGCCCGAGCATCGTGGCCCGTGTTCCTTTTGCACGTGCCTCCGGCGACAGACCGGGTCCTGCTCCGGCCCCTCTGTGCTCCGGCCCCGCGCACGGACCCTGCTCGTTCCTCCGGTGCCCGCCATCGGCGCCTGCTCGTTTGCAGATCCCTAACGAGGAGCCATGGCTGCTGCCGGCTCTCCAGGCTCCGCAGGTGCCGGGCGGCAGCGCGGAGCCGGGGGGGGTTGGGAGGGGGCTTCGATTCAAGGTCTGTTCCCTGCTTGAGCGATCAACATCATTTCCATACTATAATTACATCGCCCAATCCTCTCCTGATTTTACTGCTATCTTGTAAGGCGTCCCGGTTGTGAGTAATTTAAAGCTATATGAGATGTCAGGCTCTGTGAAACAATCACCCCTCAAAGAAATATGGTCTGAGATAATAATTGATAAGTCCCATTAGGCAACGGGGCCCGCTGTTTCCGACTTGGCCTCTTCCGAGGCGGCCTTGTCGGTTCCCTTAACGCCGGTTTTGCCGCTCGGCGTCGCTGGGAGCGCGGCGCGCCCGGCCGGGCGCCGAGGGGAGACCCTGCGGGGTGCAGGCGGGGGAGCGGGTGATTTCTTACCGCAGGGCGCCGCGGGGGTAGCCGGAGCAATTCAGCCTCCTCGATTCCGGGATTACAATATTTCAGCCTGATTTATGGGTGTGTTTTTGCATAAAGCGTATTACCAGCATTGGCTACCACCTGTATTTGCTCTGTGGGGTTCGTCTCGGCGGTTTCTCCTCACCCTCATCAGCGATCAGGAAGCTCTCCAGGCGTCTCCCCGGTCCCTGGCCCGTGCCGCCGTCCCTTCCCCGGACGCCCGGGCGGGCAGGTGGACCGGCGGCTGCTCCGTCTCCTGCAGCGCCGGTGCGGCCGTTGGCACGCGGTCCCCGCTGCCGGGAAGGGCTGGCCGCGGCACGGCATCCTTGGCACAGCGGTTCGTCCTCACTCTCTGCTCGGTCCAAAATTTGTTGGCGGATTGAGAAGCCACGTTTGTTTTTGAGCTACGTGATAAGGGCTCCTCCGTGACCGGCTGTGCCGGGGCGGATTCGAGGTACCTGAACCGGCTCCTTCAAGCTGCAACTACGTATATAAGTATGTACACACACACATGCATGTATGCACATATAGGTATCTGTACGTATACAAATACCCAGACATACATGCCCATATAGATACATGAGAGACCATCCCAGCGCCTGCGTGTTCCTCCCAGACTCGGTTTCCGACGAGCGGTGCCGGCGCAGCCGGGCCGGCGGCCGCCCTCGCCTGGGGGTCGGTCAGGTCCCCCCCAGCTCTGCCGCCCCGGCCCCCCGCAGCTCGGCGCTTTGCCTCTGCATCGCAGCTCCTTCCCGCAGCCTGACCCCTCGGGAGAGTGGAAGCGGAAAACTGTGGTTTATTTCTGTCACTGGAGCTTGTATTTTTTAATGCCGTGCCTCCAGCTTTTTAGTGGTTGTACAGTTTACAAACTCTCTGCCTTTAAACTTTTAAATTTTTAATTAGAGAAGAGAATGTAAACTTAATTTTTTGTTGTCTGCAAGATAGGAGAGGTCTCGCCCATGACAACAGGATGAGTGATGAATTATGCAAGTAGCGAGGGAAAGGCTGGCTTTTTTGATGTGCTATTTTATAATTGCATAAACTACTGCACTCCTGAATCAGGCAAACATTATTTTACACATTCAGTAACCTTTAAAAAACGGTGACAGCTAATTTATGATGTTCTGTAACAAAAAAAAAAGAATTACAACAAGAGTTTTAAAAAGTCGACAAAACTCAGGCATTCTCTCCAGAAAAGGTGAAGAGTTCAGAACAGAACGACTTTCTGGAAAAGAGATTGCTTTTTCCTTTGCATTTAGGAATAGATACACAAATTAAAAGATGTGCTTCTGGAGGACTTAATTAGGGGGGGGGGTTCACCTTTCAGAGCAGATTTGTCGTATACGCTGGGACAGGATTCAGCGTAGCGGAACCCTCAGTTGTGAGACCCGCGATACAAAAACGAATGTTCAGTAGATCAGGGGGTGACATTTGGGGTGAAATGGGGAGCATTTCAACTTCGTGTTAACTTTAACCTGTCTGGAAGACAAGACGCCTTGCCAGGAGCGGGTCTAGCATTTGAAATGTTTTTTCTCTCCCTTGGAGTGGGTTCGCAGAGACGGAAATCTGTATTTCCTAGAATGGAAATTCTGGAGAAACGTTCCAATTCATAAACACTGAAACAACCTTATTAGAATGACACGATCTGACAGCTGTTAAAATATTATAATGAAACAGAAGAAAAAAAGAAATATACCATAATTCATTACTATCTTTGAAATGTTTAAGAGAGTGAAGAAAGTCAAAACGGATCAGTTTTGATCTTGGATTATTTCATTGAAAAATTCATCAGGATGAGAAAGACCCCGCGGGATGTTTTGCTGTGGACGTAAAAGCGCTTTTGCAGAAAACATCTGGCGTTAGAAGGATTTGCTGGTTTCTCTAAATAACCCCCCGAGCTCGCGTTACCCACCGGGGCTGGGGCTCGGCCACCACCCGGCCGGAGCTGGGCCCGACGCCTGGCTCTCCCCACGGGCGATGGAGCAGCGCGGGGTCGGGGTCCTGGGAGAGGGCTCAGCCCGCCGGGAACAAGTCTGAAACACCAACAGCCCACGTGTGGGGGTTTCCCTGCCCGTGCAGTGAGCACGGCGGTGGGAAGCTGCCTCGCCTGCCAGCCCCTCGCAGCTCTGGGTGCGCCTGCTGTGTGGAAAGGCGGTTGGTGACTCTGGCCGGTGTTTTTGGGGGCCGCCCGGCACGGCCGTCTGAACCGGAGCACAACTGGACCTTCACAAGCTGCCCGCCGCCGCGTCTTACCTCCCCTCTTTGTGAGTCCTCTGACCGTCCCACCAAGGGGTGGATGCGCACACGGACCGGGCGGCACCGCTGCCTCTGGAACGGCTTCTGCTGAGCAGAAAGATGTTTGACTTCTGAAAAAAATCACCCAATTTAAAAAAAAAAAACAAAAAAAAACCCAAAAAACCCTTTAATGATAGGCTGCAATGTGTTCTTCATCGCCCTGCGTGGCAGCGCTGCCGGCACAGCGGGAGCAGGGAGCACCCTGCGGGAAGCTCATCACCTGAAGGGGAGTGCTTGGAGAAAATTTTGGAAGAAACCCCTCACACAGGGACCCCCCTGGCAGGGGGAGGCTGAGCCGGGCTTGCACCCCACGTGGGGTGATGCCTCACCCCAGCGCACCCAGAGCCTCCTGCAAAGGGGTGGGATTCCCCGGGGCCAGACCCCGCGCCCGTCTGTCCCGGCATACGCATCGCGTGCTATGGTGAGGACGTGGCAATGCCACCACCGACTCCCACCTCCGCCTCGGCTGCCTCTTTGTGCCCTCTGCCCAAATTCAGGCAGGTGGCTGATGCACGGGGCTCCGGGACCAAACCCTGCCCCGGTAATTCTTTGGAGAGATGCTGGGAGATGAAGTCTGGGGTGACCCGAGGGGAGCAGCGGGTGCCGGGGGGACGTGGCTGTGCTGCAGCCGGGAGTGGGGCTCTGTGCACGGGAAGGAGAGTGTCTGATCAGCTCAGCCCCACCTGAAGTTAAACACTTCTCTGTTTGAAGATGGCTCGAAATCCCACATTTTATAAATGATTGACACTTACCCCACCAACAGACACCCAGGGTGCACAAAAGGGGCCATCCTTCTGCTTGTAAAGCTCCATTAGAGAACTGTAGCAGGAAAATAAAAATGCAAATGTTTATCTCAACTCCTCTTGCAGGCTTGAGTGCTGGTGAAAGCAGCTTTACAAATTCAGAATCCATTGCCTCCCTGGAGAAATCCCAGCGCTGTTTTGTAAGCAAAAGTAAAAGTATTTGCCACACAGCTACCGTGAAAGTTTTGACAAGAAAGCAACCGCCTTTAAAATACACGGGTGGCACACATTGATCAGGATTCATTCCCTGTTTGCTGAGGACAGACATGAAGGCAGACCTCTCCGTCGCTGCAATAACAGATGGCATTTTGCATTACGGTTCCTGCGCTCACGGTGAAAGCTCGGGGCTGGTGGGTGCTGGCGCTGCCGGCACTGCTCCCCCCCGACCCCCCCCGGCTCCCGCAGCCGTGCTGCCCTGCCGTGGGAAGGGACGTGCGGTGGCACCGCCTGCCCTGGCTCTGACCTCGCCGCGGTGGCAGTTTGCAGCCCTTTGCAAACCCTCTGCGGGCGCCCGTGCCCGCCGCGGCAGGGCCAGCGGTGCAGCCAGCGTGCCCTGTGCCGGGGTGTGTTTTCTTCCACAGCCACAGAGCCAGAGCGACGGCCGCCTGTGCCCGCGGGGACGAGGAATGCCCATCTCTCTGGGCTGACGCCTGATTAAGCAAAATTATCACTTTTGTTTCTGCCTAAGTCCTGGCTGGCACCCAGCACCTTGCTCCAGAAGAACCGAAACTGGAGAGACCTAAAGAGGCCGTAATTTGGTATTTTAGAAACTAAAATTTAGTCATTTGGAAGCAGCGGGTTCCTCTGAGATCTGTTTGCAAATGCAGCAGGCAGGGCTGGGGAGAGGCTGGTGAAAAGCAAAGGTAAATGTCCAGGTTCCCCTTTCTCTCTTTGTCACAGTTTGAAACAAGCACTACAGCTCTCAACAGTGGAATTGAAAAAAATTCTGACCTCTTCATGATTTTGCTTTTCAGCTCACCCCAAGTGTGTCTTTTTCCTTTTATTAATCCTATTTTTAAGGATCTAAAAGAATGAAATTAATTGCTTTACATCTTACCTTATTATTTTAAGTGTCTTTACTCCCTTCCCTAACTTTCATTGCAAATCACTTCTGCTGATAAATCTGTTCACCAATAATGGAAGTTATTCATTATTGATAATAATGAATCATTCAATATTGATATATTGAATGCGGCGGGGCAGGTCTGGCACCGCGGGGCTCGCGGCGGCTCTGGGCACCGCACCACGGTGCACCGCCGGCGGTACCCGCTGCTGCGGGCGCTGCGGGAGCTTTTGCTGGGAGAATGACTTTTATTTTGGCTTTGCATGTTCCAGGCGTACTGCCTTCACTTTCCTACCTCTTTCTTCCTCTAGCTTGGGTTGTAAATTTACCGCTATTAATTAATTTATAATTAAGTTCTGTACAGCAACCGCTCACTCCAAGAGAGATGATTTCAGATAATCTCGGTTTGTCAAAATATGCCTGTCTCTTTTCAAAGCTGCAAGGAAAACACTGTGCAGCTTCAGGTTTTGAGATGTTAAACAGAGAGACAGTACGAAGATTTGCCCTGGAGGAGTCAGCTCAGCAGTACGAGAGACGGAGAAGAAAAACATACTCGAGGGTTTTTGGCACTGCAGAACATTTCCCCTTCTGCAGGTGCGGGTGCGCAGCCCGGGGCGCGCGGGGCCGGCTCTGGCGGGGGGCTCTCCGCAGCCTCCCCCGTCCCAGCCCCTGGCCCGGCGGTTTCCGTGCTTCCCCGCGCAGGCTGGGACGCGCCGTCAGTGGTTTTCCTCCGCAAAGAGAGGGTGACGGCTGCCCACCCCTCCATGCCCAGGACCCGCGGTCACCTCGCCCCGAGGCTACCTGGGGCTTGACCCGGGTTACATCCCAGCGCACGGGGAGACCTCAGCACCATCCCCATCCTCCTCCTCCTCCTCCTCCCGCTAACTCCGGTGACCCAGACAGACCGAGCGCGGGGGCTGCCAGGGCCCCCACCGCCCGACGTAGCACGGAGCCTGCAGTGCAGCTGAATTAAATAATAACTAATCCCTGCAGGAAGTGTTGAAAGTCATATTTAATATGTACGCAGACCATAACCTGTTTGCTATCTAATTGGCTGCAGACTAAACAAGCAATAGATATCCAATTATGGGATTGTATACCAAGCGTCCTATGTCCCGCCGTAGCTCAGAGGCTCAGGGAAGCATTTAACTGCTAATAAACAAGGTGCATGGTTTAATTTGAAAGGTTATTGCAATTTAATATGACTGAATGGCGGTGAGCGTTCACATGGCAAGTTGCAGGAGCCGTTATCATAGAAACGCAGCGCGCGCTGTTCCCAGAGCATCTGGTCAGTGCAAAACCCTCGGGCACACGCATGGGCCAAAATCAGGGTGGGGTTTGCTTCTCTGTGGTCCTACGGACCGAGATGGGATGTGAAAGGCTCCTGGGGCTGCTGCTGCTCCCAAAGCCCAGGGAATGTCACCAGGAGTGACGGCAGCCCCAGAAAACCTGCTGATTTCCTCCCTGAACTTAAAAATGGCTGTTTACCCGGCTTTCAAAAGTGGACAGAAAGTGCATGGAGGGAGGAGAAAGTTTGTCCCCTGCCCAGGCTGTGGTTTGCTGAGCAGGCACTGACCCGCGGCGAGGGACTGCGGGCAGGGAGCCCTGGGCTGGGCGGGCGCAGCGTGCGGCCCCCGCCGGCCCCGGCCCCCTGGGAGGGCAGCCCCCCCACCCGGCAGCCAGCAGGCAGGTTTCACTGGCTCTGCCAAAACAGGGGCACGGGACATGTACCCTGCAGAGGTGGAGCAAACTCCATTGCTGGAACACAGGAATAATCAGGATTCCTCAGTTTTCTGAGGTCATTTCCAACAAAGTAATTTGTGCAGTCGGGGGGCTTGCTCACCCCCATCATCCCGCAGCACCGCAGAAGCCGTTCCCTGTCACCGGGAGGTGGGAGCACCCATCCGAACCCCTGTTCTGTTCCCACCCCGTTCGGTGAGCTCGGCCATGAGCCTCGCGGTGGGCGAGTTCCAGGCTCAGGCACAAATAACTCCGACAGTGGAGAAAAGTGTGGCTCTCCGGAGCTAAGGTTAGGTTTTTAATTAAGTTGTCATGGGGAATATTGCCTTTGTTTTATTTGGAGAGACTCTGAAAGGAGCCACGAAACCGCAGGCGGGCAGCCCTGGGCAGGTGAAGTTGTTACTGGCTGGGTCACTGCAGCCCTGAGGGAGGACTAAGCTGAACAGCTCGTGCACCTTCCGAGAGCCACAGAGGAGCCGTGGGCAGTCGGGAAAAAGCCCGGGTGTGACTGTGGGCAGCTCATGGAAAACTTCTGCTCAATGAGCAGGGGCTGAAGAGGAACCAGCAGGTCAGGGTCTGCGGGGAGCGCAGGAGAAAATAGGGCTGGAAATATCCCAATGCCGCGGCACGCCGACGCTGTGCTTGGCACGGGACGTGCTGTCCTGATCCCCACGGAGGAAAACAGGCAGAGCTCGGGGATGGTCAGTGCACGAGGTGCTGGGGAAAACTTCCCCATAAGGAGATCCTGCCTGGGCTGACGCAGCGCAGAGGAGCGTGCACCGCCGAAGAGATAAGGGTGTTTGGATGGGGAACGTCTGCAAAACTTCTGCTGTAAAGCCAAAAATGAAAGGGCCGTTCTGGGAGAGGTGGGGCCCCGGCAGCCGTAGAAGGAAAAGGTTTTTCTTCCTTCCTTCCCTCGGCACTTGCTGGGTCCGGGGCTCAGCTCCTCGCTCGTCGCTGTCCGTGCTGCGTTGGCCTTGCCTTAGGGTCTGGAACCCCCCGAGCCCCAGTGAAGGGGACGGTGTCCGAGGTGATGCCCCGCGTCCAGACAGGAGCCAGCTCCAGAGCGCACAGGATTGGAGGGACCCCCCGCCCCAACCCCCCAACGTAAAAAAATCAGAGAAGCGAAAATAAGGCAAGCAGTATCTGCATTGTTTCTTTCTGGGAGTAGCAGGAGCTAAGAAAAACAAACAAGTCTAACTAAGTGCTTTGGCAATTATACAGACAAACAAATCACTTTCCCAAATTGCTTCTTTGGGGAATTACGACTCCTGGAAATGAAACACAAACAGATTATTAAAAAAGAGCTTCCCGTTGGGAGAGAAACAGTATTTACAAGAGAAGATGTGCCTAGCTGGACCTCTAATTGCTGTTCATTATCTCATATTGATTTAATTAGTTGCTGCACTCAGGTCTAAATTGCCTGCTGTCCTCAGCAGGGATTTAGGAGCCGGGGCGCATGCCCTGACCTGCCGGGCGGCGGTGGAGCGGGGGTCCCCTCCGCCACGGTGGGGACACAGTGGTGGCAGAGCGGGGGTCCCCTCCGCCACAGCGGGGACACAGCGGCGGCAGAGCAGGGGTCCCCTCCGCCACAGCAGGGACATGGCAGCAGTGGAGGGGGGGTCCCCTCTGCCATGGTGGGGACATGGCGGTGGTGGAGGGGGTCCCCTCTGCCATGGTGGGGACATGGTGGCAGTGGAGGGGGGGTCCCCTCTGCCATGGTGGGGACATGGCGGTGGTGGAGGGGGTCCCCTCTGCCATGGTGGGGACATGGTGGCAGTGGAGGGGGGGTCCCCTCTGCCATGGTGGGGACATGGCAGCAGTGGAGGGGGTCCCCTCTGCCATGGTGGGGACATGGCAGCAGTGGAGGGGGGTCCCCTCCGCCACGGCGGGGGCATGGCGGTGGCAGGGCGGCAGCAGGCAGGGATGGCGGCATATCCTCATGGGCTGCTCCTTCTGCAGAATCTGTGGCGGCTGTGAAGCGCTAATTAAGTGAAGTAATTAGAGAGAGTGTCTTCATAACACAGAATTAAAGTGTCTTTGTGAAGGCACGGTGAGATACATCACTCGGGCTGGCTGCTAGAGCGGGAGGTGACTGGGGAGGCAGAGGCTCGGCGAGAGGCGGTGCGAGGGGTGCAGGGTCACAGGCAGTTTTCAGGGAAGCGCAGCCCTGCCCTCTGCGCCGGGGCACGCTGGGAATGCATAACCCAGCCCCCAGCTCGCATCCCTGGACTGACGCGCCTGACCCCCGCTGGCTTCCCAAACAAAAACCTGAGGACTATTAACTTCCCTGATTAGTGACCTTTGGGGACTGACTGTTTAGCAGATTTCTGTTTTATAATTGCAAGTGATTAATGGGGGAGCAGGCAGTTGTGCTTAGAAACGTCAGTAATTGCTTCTTTAAGGAAATCATGGCCAGGTGGGACGATGAGACATTACACCCTCGCTGAAAGCTGAATTCAGGAAACTGATGCTCCTGCTGCAAAATTCGTATTCTCTGAATGGATTGGCAGCAGCAGCGCCAGCATGCATTGGAGGAGTCACAGCGCAAGCTCTTTCCCACGCAGGCTGGAGCTGGAGCCTCGCCAGCCCGCACGCGCTGCGGCTGCGGTGCCGGGGCTGCCGGCAGCTGCCGGTGCGGGCAGCGAGAGCCGCAGGGCAGAGCAAAAGCAGGTAACGGGCATAGGCGTGGGGGCACGTGCATGTGCACACACGGCCCCGTGCACGAGGACGCCTGCCCGTGCCGCAGCCGGAGGCGCCTGTTTCCCCTGTACGCTGGAAAATACTTAATGCCGCTCCTCCTGCACGCTGCCGGCAGGGCACGGGCACGCTTTCGCTGTTAGACACCAGGGTTGTATTCCCCCTTGTTTATCAGCTGCGCAGCCCGTTGATCCCATCTTCCCCAAGGCACTGGAAGAATTATTATCGTCTAAAGCTAAGAAATAGTCCTTCGTGCAGGGAGCCACGCAAAGGTGAGCCGTTCCTGGCTAGTTCTCGCAGCGTGTGTGCAGGCACACACACACACAGCGATACTGCCTTATCCTGGACATCACTCCTCCTCGTTTTATTCACACGGTAAGAGTCAGGGGCTCACAGAAATGTGGGAGCTCAGGCAAGAGACCCAAGGGCAGAGGCGGGAGGATGCCGGCTCGGCAGACCGATGCCACCCGGAGCACCACGAGCCGTTCCCTCGCCGCTGCCGCGTCCCCCGCTGCACACACCGCACGGCGGGATCGAAAGGAGAATTGGATCGGAGGAAACTGGAGGTGCAGCCGCTGTTAAAAATGATCCTTTGTGCATCAAATCAGTATTCCACGGGCTGCTCGAGATTCAATACATCAAAGGTTGAAGGATCATACAACCCTATTAGCTACAAACTTTAATTTCCCTTCGGGGCTGGTGTGTTACAATGCAACTACAGCAGCAATTACAACTTTTCCTTCACTGACAACTTGTTTAGATCAATAATGTCCTCAGCGTCTTGAATCAAGATGGGCTCCATCAGCCGAACAGGCAAAACAGCCAGACCCCACGATTCCCCTTCGCGGGGCCTGCCGCGAAGGCCGGGTCCCCCCCGCGCAGGCGGGGGTCTCCCACGCCATGGCAGACGCGGCCACCCGCCGGGTTTTGCACCCCCTGCCCCTCATCCTAACCGAGCTGAAGCTCCCCAGCTCTCTGGTTTCTCTCTATGAGGCTCCGGTGCCGAGACCTTCCCGCCGTCCCTCCGGAGCTGGGGATGGGGACCAGGGCTCCGCACCGCACCCACCATGCCGTGCCTGGGACCGGGGCTCATCGCCCTTGCTGCCGCGGCTACGGGCAGTGCTGCAGACCCCCGGCAGGGAGCTGCACAGCTCTGGGCTGAGTTTCGGTTTCACCGCTCACGCACAAAACACGGCCACGTCACCTCGGAGGAGAAAGGGGAATTTGCAGCCCTTCTCCGTTATTCTGACAGAGCTGTGACACCCCCGAGGGTCTCACAAGGGCGGGGAGCAAGGGCGTTCTGATCAACATCTGTAAAGGCAAACCTCCCCTGCGCAGCGCCGGGGAGCACCGCTGGCTGCCGGCAGCGCCCGTCCCATCGCTGGGGTGCTGACCCCCCTGCCACGCGCCGGGGCTCACCGGGGACCGCAGCCGTGAGCTTGGGCGCGTGACGCCGATGGCTGTCAGCGCAGGACCATGTTTCCTTGTATTTAGAATATTGTCTGAGCTGCTATTTTCCCTGCCGTGGCACGGAGCCAGGGAGCACGGAGGAGTAGTAATAAATCTACCCACTGAACTAGAGCTGACTTGGGAATTGAAAAGGAGAAAAATCCAACAGGAGTGAGTGTGGTCTCCATCCCCAAGACAGATGGCCTGGTGGAGTCATAAAAAAAAGTGGTACAGAACTTGTGGGCGGAACGGGACGCAGTAATTACGGTCCTTCAATGAGCAAGAGCAGAGCGGCTTCCAGCTATCCCCTGCTAATCCCTAAGAAGGTTGGACACCTGCCTTTGACCGGGCGAGGACGGTGATTTAAGGCAGGCGCTTAGGATTTTTTAATGCAGCAGATGGACTGGACCTGTTGGAAGCGCCTGAGGTTTTTGCTGGCACGCTCCTGAGGGCCCGAGTGCCAGCAAGGGCGAGGGGGCGAGGATGGCTCCAGGCACTGGAAGCTCCAGGTGAGAGCTGAAAAATGGCAGGCTCGCACGTGAAGTTTATAAAACAGCGGAGAGTGAAACATTTTGCGGAACATTAGAGGCCAGTGAGATGGCCTTGGCAGAATGAGAGTGTGATGTATTGACTCCGAGTCCGTCGCCTTGGTACAGGCTATTCCTTCCAGCAGATGTGCTAGGATGAAGGTTAGGGAAACCTCATCAAAACACAGTCAGAAGTTAAACATCTCGTGTGCAAACACGTTACAGACCTCTCTGCACTACAGCCAACAGCCTTGTTTGGGAAGAAACGGAATTTAATCTAAAAAAAGTTAGCTGAGCTGAAAGTCTCAGGCCCATAAGTTTGCAGAGGAGCACAGACAAATATGCACGCACGCACATACATGCACACATACGGACAAGCAAAATAAATAGTAAAATGAGTTACACAGCTAGCTTTTTCACAGGAGAATTGGTGTCTGCAGGTTCAGAGAATGACTAACTCTTTTAGCAAACGTAATACTTTTCCCTAAAGTGGGGCAGATGAAAGGCTGCAGGGAGAGGCTTTTTAAGGGCAGCAGCCAGTCCCCTGCAAGTTGCACGGACGGAGCGTTCCGGGTTATCCTCTCCTCAAAGGCAGCACCACGCAGAGGCTCCCACCGGGCTTTCGGGGGCTTCTCATACCCCGGGTTAGAGCCCGACTACCTAAGGGAGAGGCGCGGCACTACTGAAAGCGGAGATCTGAGCAGCAGAGACATTAAGCGACTTGACCAAGGTCCCGGGGAGACTCTGAGCCCAGTCAGGACGAGGGAGGCTGCCCGCGACCGCCCACCACTGCCTCGAGCACGAAACCAGCAGCCCTCGCCCCTCCTGCCTCCCGTGCCGGGGCTCTCCGGAGCTGCGACCGCCGTGCGCCAGACACCGGCTTCATGACAGGTCCACCCCGGGCAAACATCAGCCCCGTGGTGTGAATGTTGATGCTTACTGACGGAAATCGCCGCTGCAAAGGTCGGCTTCCCCGCCAGAAAGCGTTTGCTGTTCAGTAACGAGCTGGACTTGGTGCAGGCGTGTTCAGCAAAACATGCTGCACAGCGCGCCAGAACTTTCCTCGAGTTCCAGTGTGGTGATAACACTCTAACATGCTCATATTTAACACGTATTTCAGCTGGCCCTGGAAGTGTTACTTTCAAAATCAGTGTCGCTGCACGAGGAACAGGCTCCAACCCTGCGAGGCTGGGGCACACACTGTATGTGCACCGTGAGCATGCTGATTATCTTGCTGCTCAGCTCAAGCACGGCTTGCTTGATCAGGTAGCAGAAAAACTAAGAGAAATTAAATTAAGTAGCAGTCTCACAGCTACATAGAACAAAACTTAGGGCTGGAGAGCTGAGGTCTGCTGCAAGGGACGCTGCCATGAGTGCTGGCGCTGAGCTCCCACACCGCTCCTGCCTTCGCCATCACTGGGGGAAGAGTCGTGATACGAGGTGTCGGGAAGAGGGCTTTTGTTTCCAACTCCTGAATCCACACCTTGCACGTGTGTCTGGTTCTGCTTCGGCGGAGTGTGGAGCTGCTTGGCGATAAGACTGTTGGCAAATCATCTCTAGGGCTCTTACTCAGCGAGGTACTTAAGCACATGATTAATTTGGTAGTCAATAGGAGTTCTCACAGGTTGAAACTTCGGGGACACGCGAGACCTTGCAGAATCAAAGCTGTAGTAATGATTTACTAACAATTCTTCTTGGCCTTGTTGATGTGGGATCTAAAAGGCTGGACGTGTTTTTCATAAAATCAGAGTTTAAAAGGTTCTCTTTATCGACTTGCTGATTTCTGGCAAAGTTCTTGCTTGCAATTATATTCCCTGAGGGTTTTCTTTGTAAGCTATGGCTGCACGAGGCACAAGGCTGAAAGGAGTATGGCGTTGGGAGCGCTGAGTGTCTGCTAGGAAATTTCAGGCAATTGTAGCTTCTCAAGTGATGGTCCCTTCTCTCAAAGTGTCAAGAGCGCTTTGCTGGATGTGAAGTGTTTGTCAGAGAATGTCTGGTGCTTTCCTAGCTACAGGAATTGTTTGCCAGCAGATTCAGACATGGAGATGGAGAAGCCAAGTAAGCGTCAGTGTGTAACCTGTGGGGAATTTGAACTTTTCCAAGGCGGACTTTAAGCCTCAGAGCTGCTATGAATCACGCTGGTGGCGGCCGGGTGGATGAACATGCTGAGGTTTTGGTATGGAACACCCAGGCGAAGCCAGAGTTCCTTCCTTGCTTTGGAAATGCACTTGGGATGGGACGAACACCGCTCTGATTTACTGCGCAGGATCTGGCAAGGATGGCGTGAGGTTCCCTCGAGTCAGAGTGGCAAAGGAAGCCAAACGTGGGTTGCTTAGAGCCTTACAGAGAAAGCACCGTCGGGCACCTGGACCTTGGCCAGGTATCTGCTTGCGATGGAAGTCCAAGGCTGGCATCCGGCATCTTTTATGTTTCCAGACGGCTTGGCACATCCTTGCAGGGCCATTGCCTGGACACCGAGAAAGCTCATCAGCCTGACCTGTCAAGATTGTGCTTGGGCTGAAAAATGCACTCCAGCGCGTTGATAATATTGACCTGTTACATGCTGACCCAATTACAATTCCTACATAAGCACAGCTTGCATGCACCACACCGCTCGTCCTTTTTATCGCATACCCCTGCTTAATTGCAAGGCAGTGATGTGCATGATTTGCAGAGACTGGGCTTTGAGAACCTGGGGAGAATTCACTTAGGTTGTGTGTCACATCTGGAGAGGCGAGGACCCTTGCAGAGGACCTTCACGCCATCGTCCTGGGGTGCACGGGGGACCCGCAGCCACCGAGCAGGTGCCTGCCGCCAGCAGCGAAATGCTGAAGTTACCAACTTTGTAAAAGTTAAAGAAATAAAGTTTTACTACCGAGAATGACTCGGTTTTATAACGTCTATAAAAGCCTGTTAGGTGTTTGTGAGTGGTCTGCTAATCCTGCCTCCGCCTGGACCTGTAAATCCAATAAAAGGCTGTTGCTTCCAACTGGGTCACGGTGGCTTAATTACTAAAGTCCTCAGGTGCCGGTTTTCATGAATAACCAATTGTTTCGTGGATAAAACAAATCAACATATTAAACACCCTTTATAGCTAAAAAGTTCCAACCGTTATGCAAATAGACCTGTTAAATGAAGAATATTCCTAGGTAAAATAATTATGCAGAACAGTTTCCCCTCTGCATAAGGTGCCAAAAATTATCTCAGTGATGCCAATTATCTGCTTGTTAGCACTGACATTATCATAGTCATTACACAGAACTGGTGCAGTTTATGTAAGATCTACACTGTGTTCTATTGTCATTTTTTTCCTCTATTTACAACTCTGTATAATAAATGTCATTTTTCAAATGTTAAGGTATTTGGTATTTAATCTATCATTAAGGCTCTGAATATGTCTAGCCCCTAATAGGAAGACCGGTTTTAACACCCTGCGGTACTAAAAAAAAAAAAAAGGAAAAAAAGAGGGAGAAAAAAAACCTAATCACCTTAGGTGGGGAAGATGTGAGGAGCAAAAGAGTTTATCTGCTGTAATGACGGGAAAGGAGGGCGGGTTTCGCCGCTGGGTCCGTCTTTGCGGGGTCAGGAGAGCAGCAGCGCTCGGGCTCCCACCGCTGATGTTGGGGGCTGGCGGGGGATGCTCGGGCAGCCCCAGCCCATCGTCCCCCTCCGGCGGCTTCCCCGGCTTGTGCCCCCGGAGCAGCCCTGGCCCCGCCGCCGCTAATGCTCCTGCCCTTGAGAGTCCTCTGAAATCAGCAGCGCCGTGAACGGAGGAAAGCGGAACTCTGGGGCTCTCCAGAGCTAATTGTGATGAACGGAGCTACGCGGGGGGCCGCGGGGCGTATTCGGGTGCGGCGGGGCGGGGCGGGAGGAAGGCAGCAGCCCTGGACCAGCAGCTCCCGGCGCATCACTCCAGCATTGCCGGGCCGTCCCCCTCCCGTGTGCCCGACCCGGGGACCCCCTGCGGTGGTTTGCTGGCCGGGCTCGTGGTTGGGACACGCTGACAAAACAAGTAACGGCGTGATGAATTCGGCTCTTGGCGTGGCCATCTGGAAGCTTCCAAGTGTATTTATGTATGCCCTTATGTACGGAAGAAATGCTTCCAATAACGAAGTTATTAATCGTGAATAACTCTCTTTGGGCCACTCTTCGTTGTCATTTTCTTGTCAGGATCTTTCTTGCCCGTAATTCCTCCCTGCTGAGAGCTGTCTTTGTTTAATCTCTCTATAATTATTGGAGTACCACACTTAGAAAGCTTTGAAATGGCATCTTGTACGGTATGGTGTCTGCTTTACTGTAGGATGCTCCTGAACGGAAACCTCGCTCGGGGCAAGGTGAGGGGACCCGGGGTCCTTCCGCGGGAAGCGGAGGGCCCGGGGGAAGCGCTGGCACCCGCTGCTGCAGCCGGGTGTGGAGCAGAGGAGTCGTCCTTTTCAAAGCCTTCCACAAATTATTGGAGTTTCCTGAATTGTTCACTCAGACCTGCTCGTCACTCGCTGACAGAAGAGGGAAAGCTGATTGTTTTCCCTTGAAAACAACCCAGCAGCCGCTCTTTGATTTTTGCAGATTTCTAAATGACAAAACTAAAGACAGGTTAAATTACCTTAAATGTAACAGTCACATTATTTATGTTAATTGTCACTCTTCACATTGAAAACAATACCAGCCTGGCAGCGAGATGCTGGAGCCGTATCCCAAGCCAAGCTGCCGTGGTCCAGTTCCACCCTGGAGCCCCCCTGGGAAGGGGGGGCAGGAAAGGGGGGACCTTTCTGTTGTGACTTGAAGCAGGAGGGTCCCGCCAGCCTGGGGTCCTGCCCCGGCCCCCGGCCCAAGAGCACTGCAGGACCGCGAAGGAGATGGGAAAAGCTGCTACGTGCGCTGCTAAGGCGTGTCCCCGAGTTTTGTAAAGAAATTAGCCCATCTACTTGATTCCGTAACAGCTTTTGAATCGTGCTAAAAAACATCTCTTAATTATTCTGAAATTACTGATAACTGCCTCCACAACAGGTTATGAACCATCCTCTAATTATGTATTATAGCCACAGTATTTCTATGAATCATTAATTAATTATCCTCGGCTATCCAGCATGAAAAATTGATGTCTAGAGAAAACAAATGGAAAAGGAGAAACTGAACACATTCATAAACAGGCGAGAGAAAAAGAGTCCAAACAGTCAAAGAACAGGCAGGGAGGTGGAGGGCTGGGAGGGAGAGGAGGCTGAGGGGAGGAAGGCAGCCGAGCAGCCAGGGAGGGCGGGGGGGAGAGGAGAGATGCCTGGAAAACGTACAGAGCAGAGAGCGATGCCCCAGAAACGTGGTGCTGAGTAGAGTGGGCGACGTGCACCCTTCACCGGGAACGCGGGGGCTGGCGTGCCCGAGGGTGCCGAGTGGCAGAGCTGCACCGGAGCCGGCTGCGCCACGGCCGCTGGTGCAAGAGCAGGCATTGTGAACCCTGCAGCAATTAAAATACCTGTTATTAAAAAAAAAAGTAATTGCACTCTAATTACTTTGACACAAGACATTAAGCAGATTGTTATCAAAGTGAGATAAACAGTAACTTCAAGGCAATGTTGCTCTGGAAATACATTTATATGTGACCAGAAGATGCAGTCCTGTCTGGAGGGCCTTCATAATTCGCTCCCGTTTTGCTCCCAGCCGCGTGTGGCAGAGCTGGGCCGGTGGCAGCGCGGCCACCCGTGGGAATCGGCTTCTGCGGCAAAGCCTGGCTGGTCCCCGGGTGCTGCGCGGCCAGTGCCGGCTGCTCGCCGGCTCGCTGCTGTCCCCTCGGACCTGTGCCCGCTGGTCCGTCCCGGTGCAGCTCGGTCCGATTCCCCCTGGGATGCGCAGGGTCCTGTGGGGCCATCCTCGCCTGGGTGCTGGGTGTGGAAGAGCTGGACCAGGCGATGGGCTTGCACCACTGCCCCCCATCGCCATGGCAACGGTGCTCTCATCCGTCTTCCTCCAGCACCCATTTTCCAGCTCCCGCTCTCCTCGCTGCCCATCGCCTCCCTACCCGCTGCGCCCGCGGCGGGGAGCACCCCTCGCTCCCTGCGAGTGTGGGTGTGAAGATTTCCAGAGCGTGTTGTGACAAACGGGAACGGGAAAATCAAGAAGAAATAGAAAAAAGGGGAAGATAGCTGTCAAGACTGGGAGCGTGTACTCAACAGATTATTCTGTCCAGGAAAAACGCAAATAAAACTAAAGGCAATGAGGGCACTCGGGCATCGCCGAGGTGAGAGGCTGCAGGGAGTAGTGGACAGAACAGGAGTGTTTGGGTCTGGATCAGTCTGGAGACATGGCCCACGCTGGGCATCGCTCGCTGAGGAGATCCAGCTATGGACAGAAACCTCCGGGAGGCCGAAGAAATAAAGATCCCCGGGAAAGACGGAGTTACCGCAGGGCAGGCGGGAGAGCAAACGGCACTTCTGGCTGCAGGGACGGGCAGGACATCGTCCCACCAAGCAGCGACTGCTGACTGTTAGGTCTGGTTTGGGTTCTGGTTTCAGCAATGAAAATGTTCCAGAAAATGAGCTGGTCCTGGCGCGGGCAGGGCCGGGAAGGGCTGCAGGCGGGCGGCGAGGCCGGCTGCCCCCCGGGCGGGCTGGGCGCTGCACCGGAGAGTGACGATCCCCGGCAGGAATTAACAGTGGGGTGATACCACCCAGCTAGTGGGTAACGAGTGAGATACACAGAATAATGGTGAAAAATGTGATAGAGTCAGCTGCAGGCTGGTGAGCCCGACCTCAGAAACGAGCCCCTCTGTCAAACAGCAGCCGAGACCGTCCCTGCCCTCGCTGGGCACAGGCAGCTCGAGGCGAGGGGATGCCTGGCTTCAGGTGGGCGCAGCAGGGCTGGGGGTAAAGGGAGAGAATAGCTGAGGCAAAATAAATCCCCCATAATCTGCCGCTCACAGATGCTACCGGCCTGCTGGGGGACCCCCTCCAGTCCCTGCCCGGACGTCGCCCGCGCGGCTGTCGGGAGCGGCGCGGCACCCGCGCGGCACCACAGACGCGCTGCCCTGCGAGCGGGGCGAGCTCCCCCCGGCCTCCTCCTTCTCGCGAAAGGGCGAGCAGGGTGCAGCTTATTCCTGACATTCCAATGATTGCAGGTATTTATTGATTAAAGCAGTAGAGAGGAGGAATCGCGTCAGTCGTGTCAGTCACGCAGGGCTAGTGGGACAGGCTGGGTGCAGCCCCCGCGCGAGGGGACCCGTCCCCGGGCAGGAGGGGGATGCCGGCACTCCTGGCCCAGAGGCAGTGGCCTTCCCGGGTGCCCCAACCAGCATTTGGAGGCATCTCTGCCCTGACGCCACACAACGTGTATTCGTACCACGTTGGGACGGGAGCCCGGCAAGGGCTTTGCCTCGGGGAGTTGCTGCAGAAGCCGCTGGTTTCCAGGCAGTTTGGTACGTCGTGATGGATCTTGCTTTAAGTGACGCACTCGTTCTTCCATCTTGCGAGCATGACGCGGGTGATGATGATGCCCCGGTGTTCATCTCCCGACTGTCAAACGGAGGAGGGATGACAGCAGCTTGCCTCCCCGCCGGCGCTGCGAGGCTCCGGGAAGCCGGCAGCCCGCTGCTGGGAGAGGGGATGGGCGCTGAGCCCCGGCCCCGGCCCCCGGCAGCCTGCTTCCCCTGCAGCCCTCGCAAGGCTCTTGTTCTTATTACCTTTTCTTTGGTCTTTGAGAAAGGAATAACATGTACCTTCAGAAGTGTCCCCTTATAAAGTAGGGAGTGCTTGGAAATATAAAAACGTATGAAATCTAAAAGCCTTGAGATTATTCTGCCATTAAAGCTTTGATACAAAGAAAAGGCTGATGGAAATGTCAAAATATTTGATATTTTACAGCAAAAAGAAAACAGCTCTACTAATGGAAACTCCGCTTCCTTGTGCCTCGGCGCCACTTGTTTGATCATTGAAGGGCAAGAAAATAAATGTTTCCTTGTAGCCGTGGATTTCAAATTCCAATGTAAAATCCAAGCAAATATACCCTGACCCGGGGGGGGGTTTAACCCCACGTTGGCTGTGCCGAGGGAGCCAAGACTGTGGCACAGCTTCCCTGCTGGAGGTGGGCGGCATGGACGGGCACCGCGCTGCCACCGGATGGTGGCCCTGGGCAGTGGCGGTGGCCTCAGCAGTGCCAGGGTGCACCGCTGAGAATACTGAATACAGCCCTCAAAGGATGCTGCTGACGCAAAGCGCGCGGGAGCAGCGCGGGCTGCGGGCACGAGCAGCGTGGTCCCTCAGACAGACGGACGGACAGGCTGGATGCACAGCCCTCGCCTCCTCCTGCCCGCCGGGAAGGGCTGGGCGGGCGGCATGGCCCCGACAGAGCCTGCCTGCCTTCTTATGAAACAGTATTTTATTAAATAAACAAACCGGAGCAATTCCAACAGATTTACGAACACTTCCTCTCCTCTCACTCCTTCGACCCGTTGCAGATTTATGGTTCTGCATTAACCTCATCAGCACTCATAAAGTTTACTAAGATAATGTTGGCAGGAGGGAGAAGGGATTTTTATGGGTAAGTAATAATTACAAAATGCAGAAGTACTCAGGGAATCTGTTTATTAGTCGTGAGTGCTTGGTCAACAGTTACACCGTATGCCTCAGCCCAGCTTTATGGAAGACTTGCCTACATATCTCCTCCTCAGATCAATTATTCTCCCTTGTTTTCCCTTTTTTCTTTCTCTCGAAAAAAGATTCTGCGCTGTTCCAGCAGAATACAGTGTGCTTTAAACAATTAGTAATGCAACACGCCCGCCTCCGCGTGGTGCTGCACGGGGCACGGGGAGGAAGGTGCAGGGGGAGATGTCTGGGTGCCCTCCCCATGGCACGGGTGCAGCTTTGGGTGCTCCCAGGGTGACTGCACGGCCGCTCTGGGTGCTTCTCGCCGTCGGGCCCTGCGAGGGGTGCAGACCCCCCCTCTGCTGAGCGGAGCTGGCTCTGCCTGGTGCCTGTGCCCTGCTGAAACAGTGGCTGGTGCTGCAGCAGCAACCCGAGCAGTGGTGGGGATGGTGCGGCTCTAGCTGGGTGCCCTGCTCAGTGCTGCCAGGTCCTATGGGTGGGCAGCACCCAGCAATCACAGACAGCAGCGCCGGGGGGTGCTGCCAGTGCGTCTCCCCCCGCCCGGGGCATCCGCAGGCGTGACACAGGGTAGGGGGTCGCGGGGAGCCGCCTCTCCCCTTGCGCTGGCCGGGAGCTCCACGCAGGAAGGGAGATCTCAGCCACGTTTGCAATGAGCGGTTGTCAATTAGGTGACAGGACTTTTAAGGCCCCCCCTCCCCGAGCAGAGCAGGTCACGGGCACATCCCAGATCCCCCTTCGCTGTGACTTCCTATGATTTGAAACTCAAACAAGGCAGCATGAATAATGTAATGCGCTCCTTCTTCTCTTCTTGCCTTCAAATCCTCAGAGGATGAGTGAAGCTTCTTGTCTGCCTCATTAGTGGCTGTTCAGCCATTTGATTTCTGTAACAATGAGCGTGCTCACCAGAATTTTCATACCTATTTGCGTCATGAAGTCAACACTGAATTTTTTGAATTCACATAAAAATTTAATGGCGTAATCTGCATACCTCTATGTTGCAGTGTAGGCTCCTCTCCCCTCTCCTCCCTACAAAAGGATAAGGACCAGCAGAGTGCTGCTACACCGAGCGCGGCCATCGAAGAGCCCATCGATAAGGGACGAGGGCAGGGGCTGCCGTGGGGAGCAGCATGGCGCAGGGTCCTTCGGGCAGCGGGGCCGGAGCCGGCGCAAGGGCAGCGGGTCCCGCGGGGATGGGGCTGGGCACGCTGGGACGGGGATGCGGCACACCACGGACCAGGGAAGCGGGAGTATTCATCCACACAGGCCACGGGGGTTTGGCAGCAGCTACGGTGTATGTGGCTGTTGGAGTGCAGGCTGAATCCCGCCTTAGCATCCGGGCTGTGCTCAGCCTGGCTGTGCTTTCCCACCCACAGTCTCCTTTCGGAGAGCGCATGCCTTGCCCGGGGCTTCAGCTTCTGCCTGTGTAAGGCAGTGTCCCCTTCTGCAAATAAATTAACAGGTATTTAAGTTTGTAATGTATTTGCAGTGACTGCCGCGCTGGACCCGCCGCCTCTCTGCCGCAGGCACCCCGGAGCGCTCATTCACCCTGGGTGCTGCGGTGCTCCGCGGCACCGGGACGCTGCCTGGCTGCACCACGGCCCCCGCAGGTGCCTCGGTACGAAGTTTGAGAGGCGGCTCCTGTTCCTCCTTCACAACCTCAGCCCCCTCTGTCCGTACGCCGGGCACCCTGCCCCGCGCCGGGCACCGGCCCCGCTCGGCTGCCCTGACGGGCGCCTGCGGGCAGCACCAGAACTCCCAACAAACTCCTCATTCGGGGCTGAATTCAGAAGTTCTGGTTCCAGTGAGCTTTATCGCCCGAGCTGGACGGAGCATGGTCCACACAGAAAATAATTCCCAGCGCTAAGGGACAAGAAGGTGAGAACTGAATGGGAAGCCCTAAATCAGGGCAGAATTGATTGAATATTGGACAAATAATAGCAAATACTGTAAAGAAAAAAGGAAGAAAATAAAGCTTCTAGCAACGACTCATAACAAGATTTTGCCAGAATAAAATCTTTTATCTATTGGAAATATATTGTAAAAAAAATCAAAATTATACTGGCATGCAATATTAAATTTTGAAACTCAGCAGAAGTTTGCAGTTTCAGCCCAGGAATGTTGAAACACTTTGCACTGATCACAGTGCATCATTCCCACAGGTGAAGTCACAACACTACAACACGCGTACAATAGTGTAAAAGATAAATGATAACACTGGTATAATGCAATACAATGTTTTGGTAATACAGTGGTTTTGCATGAATCACTTTCAAGTTTTCCTGTATAAAATGTCACGTTGCTGCAAAATATTCCAGTTGCAATAAAGCTGAATTTCCCTGGGCCGTCTCCCAGGCAGGCTCCCGCAGCACCGGTGCCCGGTCGATGGGGGCCTGAGCCGGTCCTGCACCCTTCCCGGGGTGCTCAGCGGGGTTCAGCACCCACCTGCGCTCACGAGCCATGTGGGTACGATGGATCCGCTATGCTTGGCCCTACTTTTCCAAGGTGCCTTAGGAAATTTAATTAGAATTAAAGGTGTGAATTTACAGTGGATTAGCTAAACCTCATTAAATGCCCTCCTGCAGTGAAAGTTTTATTTAGAATTAAAGTGCTCATGATTTGAACTAGACCTAGTTAACAGGATTTCAATTCTGACTGCGTGTCTACAAATGAGTTTAATGCAAGTTAACTAATCCACTTTCCATTTGCACTGTCGTTTAATTCGGATTGTTGTGAGCAACCACAGCTTGGCAAAACGTGGGAGTAAGCTTTGCAGGTTAAGGCACTGTTATCAAATAGACTTTGATTTATACATCCACCTCACGAAACACATCGGACAAGGCACGAATGGTTGTTCTCAGGAATACAAATTGCTTTCAGGCCAAATCTCTGCCTTTTTGGCCCTGTCCTCGATGGAGGGGAAGTTCCTGCAGCAGCTGCTGCTCGGTGCGGCTGCCTGGGCGCGGATGTCGGCAGAGTCACTTGCCTAAAACATTCTCTGTGGCTTTCGGGAGCATCCCGGGCTCGTCGCGCCAGGTGTAGAACGGAGATCAACTCCGCCTGGTGTCGGAGCTAAAGGATTATCCGTGGGTGATGGATGGTGAGAGACTGATAACAAACCTGCAATTCAATCAGTGCCTTCTGATGGTATCGCAGATGGAGGAGCAGAGACGGTGCAGCTTGAGAGATGGTCAGAACAATGCACTAGGCAGCTTGTGCAGGCACTCGTCTTTGTCTCCTTAGCTGGTTTTATTTTATTTTATTTTATTTTTATTTTTATTTAATTTAATTTATTTTTCCCTATTTTAACAAACGACTAAATTGGCCACAGGTTTCATTTCTGTTATTTACGGTTTGCTGTGAAAGATGAGGAAGGAGCTTTTTAATGAAACAAGCGGGGACTCCTCGCCCCGCTCTCTCCGGTTGGCCTTTCCAGCAGTCGAGCAGTGAGCTGAGATCTCTCACCACATCTAGTTTTCATTCTTATGTGCAGCAGACTCATTGACTGCTGCCTACAGGCACGACAGCACTCTGTGCCGCTGCCTGCGCCTGCCCGCACGCCTGCCTGTCACCCACCCGCTGCGAGCTGCCTGCACTGCCCCATGCCAGGGAACGGCGTCATTCCCACGCGGAAACAGCACAGCGGAAAATTAAATGTTCAGTTACTTCTAGGGCAGCTCCCTCACCCTGAGCCCAAGATCCAGCTCCACCCCGGGGTAAATCCGCCCAGCTCTGCTGCTCTCCAGGGGAACGGTGCCGCGCTGCCGTCTCTGCCCTCACCCTGCAGTTTGTCCCGGCGCTTGGGGTATGATTTAGGCTTGTACAGGTAGACTGGAACTAGCGTTAGGACGGGCAGCTGTTCTGCTGCCACTACCAAGGCCATGGCAGCTAAAGATGGGGTGGGCTCCATCACTTGTGGTCCAGCTTAGCATAGACAGGCACACAGCGGTGCTTTTGGAAAGCGTTTTATGGAGACATTCACAGAATTATCATTGCAAACAGAGAATTTCACTTGCAGCAAAATCACTCATTAATACTTAAAAAAAAACCAAAAAAGCTACCTGTATGTGACTAATTGAGAACATCTTGTACCAGCCCAGCAGAATGAAAGATGCTCACGGATTAACGCTCAGAAAAACGCTGTGCTTCAAAACAGGCTGTAGACTCAACAGCTTCATGGGCTGAGACGGGAGTTACAAAAAGGGGCAGAGACAGGAATGGCCACGGCTGGGAGCAGGCTGGGACCCAGCGAGGGCTCAGCAACGGCTCCAATTCCTGCTCGTGAGCGTGCCCATGGGGACACGGGATCTGTCTGTTTGCAGAGGGCAGGAAGGTGCCAGCGGATGCCAGGCACCATGTAGCAAAGCCCCGCATAGCAAAGCCCTGCATAGCAAAGCCCCCTATAGCAAAGCCCCGCATAGCAAAGTCCCCTATAGCAAAGCCCCGCATAGCAAAGCCCCGCATAGCAAAGCCCCCTATAGCAAAGCCCCGCGTAGCAAAGCCCCGCATAGCGAACGCCCACCTAGCAAAGCCCCGCACAGCTGCCCCGCAGAGCGGACCCCCGGTGCTCTCCCTGGCGCTGCAGTCCCTGCTGCCCACCCAAGGCACAGCTGAACCCGCGGTTTCCCACGGGAGAGCCGTCTGCGTGATGCCAGGAAACACAAACCAAGCATTTCCTTCAGCCAGCCCAGCTACAGGTTATATTCCTTCTGTAAACGGGATAACTTAAAAAAACATATAAATAAAGATTTAATTTTAAAAAAGAAAGATGCATTTTGGGTCTGGCACAATTGTATTATCAGTACCATTATATTTCCACTGCAAAATGATTTTGACGTTGTATCAGAGTATGAGTTTGTCATCTCAGGTCACTGGGGATCATTCCTGTTTTCTGTATGGTTTACCAACTCATATTTTCCCTTTATGACATATAAAGCTTTGGATATCACCAGAGAAAATACTGTAGTAAAACCCTAATAAATTACTACAGGCATAAGCAAACTCTAGTAATTTATGGAGGGTTTTGACTTTAATAATGTTTTGTCTTAGATTTGGTCCTAATTATAAATCATTTGTAAAGACAGTTTAAAATATAAGCAAATCTTACATGGCATTCTTATTATCTACTTAATATCTCAGATCAAAAGATTTACTGTATTGCATTCTGGGAATTAAGCAAACTAGGAAACTAAGTAAGAAAGAAACACAGTAAAATTATAGTTTTGTCATAAAACTTTGATTGATCAATGATTATTGTAAAACTATGGTAACTATGCAGATGCCAACATAAATCTGTAACAGAACAGGATTTATTATAGAAAATACTATATTTTCCACAATTTTGACTATAGTGTTAATATGGGTCTGGCAGATTTACTGTGGTTTTAGCTTAATTAACTCTATTTGACTGTATATACCGTTATAATGCATGTATCCCAAGGTGCATCTGTAACAGATCTAGTTTTTCCCTTCAACTGTAGTTTAAGAAATATCCAATCCTTGTCATAATTCTCAGACTCGGTTGGTCTGCAAAATCATGGGGCGCATCATTATATTTAGTCTAACTGATAAAGCAGCTATGCAGTTTGCATGTTTGATATGCAGATGCAGATGCAGATGCACTGCGTTCCAGGGGAACTTAATTCTCCTTGGAGTTTGCTGCAAATGTCCCGGCTCCTGCCGCGCCTGTGCCTGCAGCCGCACCTTTTGGGGTGCTACAGGCAAGGGCTTTCCCATGGAGAGGCTGCAAGCGCCACCCAGACCCCTAGATAAGCCGTCGGATTCGGAGGATAAGACCACACAGCAGCACACGGGCATGGGCTTTCCTGCCTCCTGCGCCGGGAGCATCCTCGCCCCCGCAGGCATCGGTCCGCTGCGGCTCAAGGCGCTGGCGGCTGCTCTGTCGCCTCCGAGCTCCGCGCCGGCTCCGGAGCGCGGGGCCGTGCACGTGGGCTGGAGAAGGTTGGTCTCTCTGGGGAGCGTGCATGGCAAAAGCAAAGCGAGGTCTGTTCAGAGAGTTTCCAGGAGCTCCGCTCCCCCGCTGTGTGACAACAGATTTGGGGTTTCGGTCCCCCACCCCGCCCGTTTGTAGCAGCTCCGGCTGTGACCATCGCACAGAGCTTTACCGAAGAGCGGAAACTGGGAAACGGGCACCAAGCTTCTGAGAGCCCATTTCTGAGGTTAATTACCATTCTCTTACTGCTGGGGAGAGCCGGTGGCTCAACCCTCATTAGGTGCAGCCCGCCACCGGTCTGGCACCCGTGGGCTGCCCAGGCAGAGCCCACCCCCGTCCCCGAGCGACTGCAGCAAACTGAACTGACTGAGATCTGCTCCAGGTAGCAAAGGTGCTGAAAACTGGGACAACATCCACTTCTATCCATTAATTGCTCGCGTATGCCAGATGGGCATGCCTGTGTCCATCAGTGGGGTGGGGTGAAGAAGGGGCAACAGCTCTTGAACACAAACCGCTGCTCATGGTAACGGGTGTCGTGTGGGACTGGGTTTTCAAAGACTGCATGGGACCCCAAACAAGGGTATTGTAAAGCGTTTCCATCAGCAATGTAGAAACCCCGCTTTTTCTTTTGTTTTCTTTTTCTGTGCAAAACCAGTAGCCCCCTCCCCAGCCAGCCGGTGTTGGCACTGGAGCTGGCGGCCGGCTCAGCCGCCGCAGCCCTGCACCCGGCCAGTGCTGTGAAATCAGGTTTTGTTCCATCCCTGCCTCTCCTGGTGTTGGCGCCTATTTTGCCTACCCGTGAAATTACTAGACTGCCCTTAAATACACTCCTGCAAATGAGGACACCGGAAAAAATGCAATAATTGTGACAGTAACTCACTAGGCCAAGCCTGACATGTCTCTAATTGCCTGCTAAAATTGTCTCTGTCTCCTAAAGTGCAAATTATCACCCGAAATGACAAGAATAATGAATGAGTAACTCTGATGTAATGCAACAATTAGCCCTTAAAGACACTGTCTAATATGCTAATTCTGAACACCCACTCCTTGTTATTAAGTGGCTGATAATTATTTAATTATCTATCTGCCAGGATGATTTACTTCGTTTATTTAGCTGCAGATGCAGAGCAATAGCACTCAGGTTGGGGTCAGGAGGAGGCATCCCAATCACTGGCCGGAGCGCCTGCCTCCGCGCGCCGTGCCCGCTGCCTGCCTGTCTTCTCTAATCAGCGGTGTCAACGAAAGCAACAGCAAACAAACAGGCTGTACCTGTGTGCAGAGAGTCCCTGCTGCTTACAGGTCAGAGAGATGTCAGGCGAGATCTTCGGTGAGAAATTGCTGTTTCTGCTTTTATTCTGTGCTGTCAGAGCCGTCCTGTTGCAGCGCATGGTGACGGGTGAACCTCCAGCTTCTGCTTTGGCTCCGCTCGCCCGGTGGATTGTTTTCTGGCAATTTTGCGATGATGTGTTTGAAGGTCAGAAAGCACCCGTGTCTGCCATCCCTAAGTAGCCCTCGCTGCTTCATATCGAGGCACGGGAAGGCGATGAGACCACCAGGCACCTTCCTGCAGCGCTCCCATCTCCCAGAAAACAATTTGCCAGGGAGAGCAGGCGAGCGCCGTAAGATGCTGCCTTCATACGATCCCCTTGGATGAGCAAGAGGAACACAAAATCTATGGACCCGGCCCAAACGGTTGACTTGGAGTTCAGGGGCGACCGCGGTGACATTACGGCGGCAGAGGGCTTGGGCTGTGTGACACCCTGGAAGGAGAAATGAAAGTTAGCGCGAGCTGTGTCTGCGGGAGAGATGCTATGGCCTTAACTAAATGAAAGCAAGACAAGAAAAGCCAAAGACTTTCCATCAGAGGCTCAATTCCTTTTTTATTCAACAAACTCTTCTGAAAAATTCTGATTAAGTGCAGCCTTTGTAAAAAGAATAACTTTCCACAAGGTGTAAATCCTTTTTTGCCCTAAACACCGTCCAGGGGGACTACACTTTCTGTGAATTAACACTGTCTCCAGCAGTCAGAGGCTTTGTTAATTAGCGGATAGCCCGAATCCTTCCCAGATATATGTTCCGCTTCCCTGTTCGCCTATGACTAATACCAGAGACATGCCACAGCTTTGTTTATTGCAGCTATTCTGTATCTTGGCCTGTCCTTTCTTTTGTCCTGGGTAATTAAAACACAGTATTTATACCTAAACGCAGGATACCCGTGACACCTGCCCTGCCCCTGCGCCCCCGCTGAGCCTGTCCCTGAACAGCCGGTGACATCCCGGTGACACAAGGCAAGGGATTGCATCCCGGGTTTTGGTCCTGAGCCGCCACATCTGAGCGTGCCTTTAACGACTACTTGGCTGAGGTCACCACATTCTTCACTCGACCTCATTAATGCACCGTCGGCGATGCCATTAAGGCTGTTGAACTCGAGGTCCCTTCGGTCCCCGCAAAGCCTGGGCGCACCGGCGGGACTGCTTGTTTTCCTGCATTAGGCTTCACGTCTCCGCCGGTCGCTGAAGTGCAGCCCCCGGCGAGGCTCCGCAAGGCTGGAAAACGGGAACACACGGCTTTTCCCAGCATAATCCCCTTTTGACCCCATCACAAGCGTGCAGCTGCCGGTGGGCTGGGGCGTCCACTGCCTTTGCTGTTGGGGACTGCCGCCTCTGCCCCTCACGGTGCCCCAGGGCTTACAGGTTTCTGTCATCGTGCTGCACATAATATGAAAAAAACCAACCCCAGATTATGGGCAAAACACTTTGGAGAAAACCTGTGCCCCTGCGCTAGCAGCCGGCAGCAGAGGTGGCCGGAGCATCCGCTGCTCACCAGCCCTGCGGCGGAGGGAGCTCGCCTTCCCCGCGCAGCCTGGGCGGCATCGCCCGCTCCGGCAAGAGAGGGATGGAAAACGCCCCCGACCCGGCACTGCTGCCCACTGCTCGGATCGGTGATGAACAGGCAGTGTCGCACACTCTGATGCTTTGAAGCATGTCTTTTTGATGCGCACTGGAAGTATGTTTTCCTACCGAACAAATCACTCTCTGGCTACGGCAGAGCAGAGTGATGGACACGGGGGGAGGAGGGTGAGCACGCAAGCTGGTTTCTGCTCCGGGATCAGCACACCCACTGCAAAGCCCTCAGCTATCCACTCTGCCCATCTGGCAATTAGCATAGCATTATTTATAATGTTTAATGCACTACCTTGCTGTAATGAAGAAGAATTCTGGTTCTCGGCTTCTGTGGTGAATTTAGTTGACTTTGGAGATTTTTTAATGCAGTAATAACTCCACACTCCCTCTTCCCCTGCGAAGCCAGGGAGCTGTTCATTATCTGGATTCTGTCTAGAAAGGACTTTTTATCATCAAATTCCCAGGACAGGAGCAGAATTTAATCTTCCGGCTGCAGCTGAGCCAAAGAGCAAAGCCACCTCAAGGTCACCTGGCCCGAGGGGCGGCTGGGCGGCAGCGAGGGGACACGGCGGAGGTTACGGGGCGGTGGCGGCACCGGGAAGGTGCAGCCCTGGCACAGGGACACCCTCGCTGCCCTCCCCGCTGCCATTAACGCGACTCTCACCCAAAAATAACACTCGGGCAGGGGAAAGGCAGGAGGTTTGTGCTGCGTGCCAGGCTCTGAGCAAGGCAGTGCTCAACTGCGGTTCTCCAGGGAAGGGGAAAGGGGCTGCGTGGTGCGGTGGGTGCAGCTCCCTCCCTCCCTGCCACTGTGGCTGCTGCGGGATGCCTGCGAAGTGGGCAGAGGTGCCAGCTGCCGTGCAGGGGTGCCAGCCACCGTGCAGGGGTGCCACCTGCCATGCAGAGGTGCCAGCCGCCATGCAGGGGTGCCAGCCACCGTGCAGGGGTGCCACCTGCCATGCAGAGGTGCCAGCCGCCATGCAGGGGTGCCAGCCACCGTGCAGGGGTGCCACCTGCCATGCCAGCCACCGTGCAGGGGTGCCACCTGCCATGCAGAGGTGCCAGCCGCCATGCAGGGGTGCCAGCCACCGTGCAGGGGTGCCACCTGCCATGCCAGCCACCGTGCAGGGGTGCCACCTGCCATGCAGAGGCACCAGCCGCCGTGCAGGGGTGCCAGCCACTGCAGCCCCCCAGCCTTGGCTTTGGTGACGAGCCCGACGCTGTCAGCAGCGGGGGGAGCGGCTGGCAGGGATGGAGGATGCTCCCAACAAATGCTGTTTTTCCCTCTTTCTTGCAGCATGAACACCAGGGGCTGGGGGCCACAGGCAGCCTGCCCCGCACGATGGCCTGCTGCGTTTCTGCTCCCTGCACGCCTGCGGTCACAGGTTTTCCTAAAAACCCATTGCTGAGGAGCAGAAGGGAGACTGGGCTCCTCCACCGTCTTGGCCAATTCTTGATTTTTTTCTGCAATCATTTTCCTTTCTTCTTTCAAGAAGACTTCTTTCCCCCTCCCCCTTTTCTTGTGAACCCCCCCCAACACGATGAGTTAAATATCAACTACAGTAAGTCAAAAAATTCTGACAGAAACAACAGGCCCAGCGCCCATTTCAGACTCTTCTCAAAGTAATAACAATTAAGACCTGGACAGTTTGATTTTTTTCTTCTAAACAAAGAATTAATGATGCATGAGAACCTGGGGGAAAATTGCTAATAATTTATGATGGCACTTTTAGGTAAGGGTAGTAAGTTTTGTAAAGTGAGGGAAAGATTTGAAAGGTAAACACTTTGAACAGCAGCCTGCGTAGCTGCTCTGTCAATTTAGAATCTACTACATACCATTAACCAACCTAAAATAACTCCTATGGTAATAACCCTTCAGATACAAATGCTTGTGCAGACAAAGGTATTATTAAGTTAAATTACCCTAAAAGTGTCGGATTGACAGAAAGGTTCAGTCAGTGGTTTGGCAACCGAGGGCCTAAGTGACGAGAGTAAACAGTTGCAAATGCTTAGTTCCAGGAACCCAGTTTGCAAGGCTCAGAAATGGGATTTGAGTTTTCTTCTGCAAGTATTTTAAGCACGTTGTCTTCTGGGAGACATTTCAGCGCCTTTTGGAGAGGGCTAGTGCTCCTGGCCTGTTCCCAGGGTCAGGGCTTGAAGGACTTCTTGCAGAGCCAGGTGTTAGCGGGGCTGGCTGAAAGGCACCGAGCAGCCCCAGCACCGTCCAGCCCATGTCCCGGGGTCTTCCCGGCCACGTTACACGGCCCCTTGCACCCACCCGCAGAGCAAAGCCCTGGGATCCCTGCGGAGAGGGGTGCTTGGGATCACAGGCTGACCTCTGGATGTGCTGCTTCGGAGAATTCATTCAAGAAAGCAGGGGTTGGGACTTAGCAAAAGCACTTGTTCACCTGAAACGCTTGCATTTCCACGATGTTTAGCTCCCCAGAAGACGTACAGGGAACACCTCTCCTCAGCCCTTGTGCTGCTGGGGTTGCCCCTGGTTTCAACCACAGGCCGACTGCGGGTGACCACGTTGGCATCCAGCCCCCGCTCTGTCCCTGGGGCTTCGGCTGGAAGGTGGTGCATCACGGAGACCCCACGTGCTGACCCCCCGCCCTGGTTAGGGCGTTTGAGTGTCGTTCAGGACAGTTTGGAGCATCTTTCTTGCAGCACTGGTGGGGGGCTGGAGGCGCAACACCCACCGCCAGCGCAGTCGCGGTCCCCCGGGTAGGACATTCCTGCTGCGGGGTGAAGCATCGCCTTGCAGACAGCTAGCCAGGCTGGCACCGGGGCTTTCCTAAGAGCTTAGCAGCTCAGGAACCAGCAAACCACCCCTCGCTGCAGCCTGGCACTGCCTGCTCTGGCTCCGCGCTGAGGAGCCGGGGGGCGGCGGGGGGCGGCGGGGGGCGGCGGGGGGCGGCGGGGGGCGGCGGGGGGCGGCGGGAGCAGCCAGCTCTCCCCTGCCCCGGCCGGGTGCTCGTCTTCCCGCGGCCGGCGCTGCCCGAGCCCCGCGGAGCATCGCGGGCGGGGCCGCGCCCGGGGCCGGGGCAGGAAGAGGGGCTGGCAGCCCCCGCAGCCCCCGCAGCCCCCGCAGCCCCGCAGTCCCGCAGCCCCGCAGCCCCCGCAGCCCCGCAGTCCCGCAGCCCCGCAGCCGCCGCAGCCCCGCAGGATGACCGGGACCTCGGCGGCTGCAGCCAGGGCCAGTCCGTCTGTCCCGCCGGGATGTGGGGGACGGGCCGGGGGGGGATGCTCGCCCCCCCGGCGCCCCCCGGGCGGCTCCTTACCCGCACGGCCCCAGCCCGGGAGCGCCCGGGCCGCCTCCCCTCCTGCAGGGCTGCAGCACCAGGCTGAGGAGCCTTAATTAAAGGTACTGTACTTGCTTTTATTATAAAACATGCTCGTCTCGGCTCCACTGCTCCGCTGAGAGATTTCAGCTCCAGTGTCGAGCTGAGGTGGAAAGCATATTTTAAGAGAGAAGTCTAAGAATTACTGTTCCCTAAGATGTCCTGTCCTCCCTGATGCAGATTCTGACTCCTGTACCACACTCTGAAGCAAGATAAACCATAATTAATAATTAATACCAAATAATCCCTTACATTCCTAGAGCTCCGCTCATCCTGAAGATCCCCCGGCTCGAGCTGTTCACAGGGACGTGCAGGGAGGGCACCGGCCGTGGCGCGAAGGCTTCTGCCGCATCCTTGGCAGAGGCACCGGGGACCAGCCTCACGGTGAAGTCACGTGGATAGGAGCAAGGTAGAAAAACTTGGGGTCACGGTCATGCCCCTGGCCTCGGCCACAGTGGGACAGAAAGGAAGAGATGTTTCAAGCTCCTGTCACTGCAGAAAGCTGTTGGTTTTGATCCGCAGGGGCTAAAATTCATGGCAGGGTTTGAAATGGGGACTGGCAGGAATGGGTGGAAGTTCGGCTTTTTTAACAGTGCGAAGTGGGCATTTCCATGGGCCTGTGTTGTTCACACAGGTCTGGACGTTGGGCAATGCAGGTGGGACGCACGCTGCAAAATGTGGAGATCCACCTCGTTGCTGTGACAGTCAGTGGAATGTCAGACCGCAGCGGAAAGGGTATCCAGGCTCGGTTTTCTTATCTATCACATCTTCTGGAAAAAAGAAAGACCACATCTGTGGTTACAGAGCATGGGAAGATTAAAGAATTTTAAAACATTCCTACATCCCTCCAGTTTTTTGGTTAAGGATGAACATTCTCAGGATGAAGTCCAGCCGCGGAGGCTGCCTGGCCCCGATGTGCGCAGGCGGGTCACGTCCTTCCCAGAGCCCCGGTGAGCTTTGCATCCTCTTCCCTTCAGGAAGAACTCCAACAGGTGGATGCCACACCGTTTTCTCTCCCTCTCTCTCTTTTTTCTCTTTTTTTGCATGTTTTTCCCATCCCGGAGGTACCTTTGAAATCTCCCAACGTCAACTGGAATCAGCTCTAGATTATGCCTTGGCTAATAAATTAAAAATGCCACATTCTCCCAAACTGCATTATTACCGTTTATAATTTTGATTGTTAATTTGCATACGAAAATTAGTCCTGTGACATGTGTGAATTTTATTTTATTCTTGAACTAATTATAAACAAGAATGCCACATTATTTACATAACTAATTATTGTTCCTTCTGTTCTCCCATTTTTAAATCACAGTCCCATTCTACATTGGTTAACGATGCAAATGAACAATTGGAGAACATTTCTAAAGTTTCTGAATTTGTTCTATTTGCATCAAATACAAATTCCTTTGAATGGGAGATAATATGCTTTTCCATTTCAATGGACGTAAATTAGGCTGATCTTAATTTATGGTTAATTTGAATGAATAATTCCTGTCTACCTGAGTATATTTTTTCAGAAGCCAACTGTAGGTGTTTATTAACCCATAAATCTGCTTTTTGCTATAAACAAAGGAAAATTTTGTCCCCAAAAGTGATTTTCTGCCTTCATTTTGAAGCGGGTCCTCTTGTTTTGCTTGCTACCTGCCTGGCTTAGACCCGCCACTCGCTGTGCTCCTGAGCACGCTGCTGGCTGGGAGGGTGACCCGGCGGCACCGGCACCGGCACCGGCCCGGGCCCCGTGCGTCACGCAGGGAGCAGCACAGCCCCGAAATGTGGGGCTCCTTTTATCCCTATTTCTGCAATCCGTGCATGGCAGGGCTGCCTCAAACGCCACTCGTTCAGCACCCGCAACAGCCCCCGTGCCGCCGGGACGGCACCCTGAGGTGGCCCCTGGCTGCAGCGGGGACCGGCCATGCCCGTGGCCGGAGGGAGCTCGCGGCCCCGTGCTCTGAAACCAGCAAAGTGCTGGCCCCGCCGAGGGCTGCGAGCCCACCCACCCTGCGCATACGGGGAGAGCAGACTAATTGGCTGTAATGGGATTAGGAACCTAATATGTTAAGATTGGAATGAGAATTTAATAAACTCTAATGTGAACGTGGGAAAAAAACCACCAGCACAGCTTCACATACCTCCCTGCGCCAGAAGGGAAGAACGAGCTGTGATTAGACCAGCAAACCGGGATTGTTATTTCCAGGTACTCTGGCAAGTTTTAATCACACAAGTCAGACATAAAAGAGCCGGTGTTTAAAGCGGGTTTTAGGCACAGAGAGGGGCTGGAGCACCAGGACTTGCAGCAGGAGCGGAGCCGGCTGGGACTGGCGTGGGGAAATGCTGCTTAGCCTGCTTCCCCGTCTCCAAACGGCAGCGCTTTGGGTAGAAAACAAGATAGATTGAGTGTGGGGCTGTTCCCCGCTCGCAGGACTCAGTGACTCCCGTCCCGTACCGCCCTGTTTCGCAGGAGGGTGACCCCGAAGCCTGTGACACCCCAGACCCGCTCCCGGTCAGGGCTGGAGGTTAGCACTCGCGCGGCTGTCAGCAGCAGAGGCTGACCCGAGGTCGGGATGAGATACGTCTTTAGGCTTTAGGGAAGACGTGTTCGAAGGCATTTGATGAAATTAAAATATGTAGGGAGGTAATTAGTCCAAATTATCAGGACCGTTGCATAGTGCAGTGTTGGGAAAGTACATAGGTACTACAGAATCCTTAAAAAATTAGCAAGAATGGTACAAAGCATGAAGCATCAGGATAATGAGTCCTTTCTCCCCGGCGGAGATGGTCTCCACACTTCCTTGCTCGCTTGGCTCCGAGCACCCCCAAGTCAGCGGGCACCCGTCAGTGCCGGCGCTGGAGCACAGAGCCGCCGTGGCAGGGGGTGGCCGAGCCCCCCAGCACCTCCTGTGGGCTCGGCCGGCCGATCCAACAACAGCCTCCCTGCCCACGGTGCGACCAGCTAACCCAGGGGTGCGGTCCAGGAGAGGTGGTACGAGATGCACCTTTTTAAAATGGCCTCTAAATAAATGTGTGTCTTAAAAAAAAAACTCTAAAAACATATCTATCTGATAATCATTAAATTGGCTCCCAAGGAGTCGTTATGTTCTATCTGGTAGAAAATATGAATTTTAAAATAGATCCTAAATACTGCTTTTATACGATAGAGCGTTACAGCTCACAAAGAGCCGTCACAGTCTAGCGGGTGGATAATACACATCTTAAAAAATTGTCTCAATTCTCGCACACTTACAGAAGTGATAAATCTCGAAGCTTGGGAAGCTGCAGGGAGGCAGCCCCCGTTCCCGAGCTGGCAGCGGGGGCAGGAGGCCAGCCCTGGCGCCCCGAGCATCCCGCGGGACGGTGCGATGCTCCCGTGGGGCTTCTGTGCCCGGTCCCAGCCGCAGAGGCAGCACGGTGTGAATCGGGGCTGAAGGCTTCCCACGGTGCCGGGAGAGCACCAAAAATCACGTCCTGGTACCTGCAAACCCGTGCAAAGGTGTCGTTGAGCTGCACAGGGACTTGTATTCCTGCATGTACATATGAATATTTTTAATTTACCTGGGTATTTTCCGTATTAATTCAAATAACACTCTACTAATTTATGGGCCAGTATGGGAAGACTGCGCTTAAGAGGTCGTCCTTACCCCAGCAAGTTGTCACTTCTGCTTGCGAACTTTCTGCCGAGGCAAACTTGCATGAGAGAGAAATGGCATTTTATTGAGCTCTACTTTTTTATTGTTTCAAGGTTCAGAACAGCCCAGGGAAAGGAACCCGTATTACTGGGGCTGCCCTGGGCCTGCGCTCCCAGCACCCCGGGCCAAGCTCAGCTCTAAGCGCCACTGCTTCGTTTCCTGCATTTAGAAGGAATGCAACGGGCAAAGTTTTTATTCAGCTTTTATTCAGCTCTGATCTCTGCATGACAGGGGAATGGAGCTATTCTGTCGCTCTTGCTTAATATAACAGGAACCCAGAATAATTGTTCCTGGACTCTTCAGGCCGGATTCAGCTCCCATTAAAGTCAATAATTAGATTTTCATCATCAGTAATTGGAATTGCTGCCCAACCAGCTGAGCTGCTGTCCTGCGTAAGCTGTGCACATGGCTGGGACGGTCTGGGCTACCTCAGCTGCTGCAGGAACAACCAGCACCGCGATTTTTTTTAAACATTCTCTGACTCTTGCAGGCAAGATCCAAAAATATTAGGGAGATGCTTTTCTTCCTAGTGCGGTATGAGCACATCAGAGGGCATCTCCACCTGCCCCAAAGGTGGCACCGCTCTCCCCAGCCAGCGGCAGGACGTGGGACCATGCTGGACCGACCAGGTGTGGTCCAGGGGATCAGTTTTAAATCGGGTGATGGTCTTGCCAGCTGGCCATGCTGCTCCCCCGTGCGTGCTCCCGGAGCAGGTTCCTGCACTCCTGGCTGCAGGCAGGGCTGCCGGTACCAGGGGGGCCTGGGAGAAGCTCAGTGGGTGCCACCTCGCGCAGTGGCCGAGGTCAGGCTGGATGGTGCCGCAGGTCCTTGTCCTGAAGGGCGGGAGGTGCCAGCGGGTCATGCCTACGGCCCGTCCTCGCAGGGAGGCGAGAAGGGCTGGAGCTCATTTAGCTGGAAATTTCAATCAAATTAGTGACCTGGAGCTAGTTTTTGGTTTTACTAATGCAATTAGAAAATCTAATTGTATTAATCACAATCATATTATATTGCCAATAATTAAATTCCCTTTGACACAATTGTTTACACTTCCATTGCTTATTAATTAGTCTAACATCGTTAGTCACTTATGTAATGGGGAAATGACTCCCCGATAGCCCCTTGGAGTCACTGGGCAGGAGCTGCTTGGGGCGTGCAGCCCCCCCCGCAGCTGGTCCTGCTACGGAGCAGGGGTACGGGCTGGGGTACAGGCACAGGCAGGGGTACAGGCTGGGGCAGGGGTACAGGCAGGGCCAGGAGCAGGGCTGAGCCAGGGGATTTCCACACTCGGGTCCCCACTCGTACAAATGCACACGCGTGAGGGAGCCCAGGGGCTCAGAGGCCACCTCTCGAGATGGGGTCTGGCCCTTCCACTTGCCGTGATAACGAGGTGATAACAGGCAAGGCAGGACCGCTATCGACGCCTTTCCTGGCAGACGTTTGTCCTTCCTCTCCTGAAAAGCCTCATTACCCTTAACACAAAGCCGACCCTCCCTTGCTTTCACGCCGCCCTCACCTCCTGCCCGCAGAGCCCGAAGTGCGTGGCTTTCTTCTTCAGCTGCCTTTTGCATTTCCAAAGCCCATCATCTCCTCTCCCCTCAGACTGTTCTTTCGACCAAACAAAAGCAGTTTCCTCCGTCCTTCCTTTCACCCCCTCATTCCAGTTGCTCTTTAGATCATTTCACACGGCTCTGCTGAATTCCGCTACACCAAACAATTTGTAAGTAAAGACACAAATACAAATGGGGAGGAAACTCTTCTGAATCTGATGCTAATCAACAGAGGAATGGGTTGGGAATGCGAAGGCAGCAGGCTGTCTGGGAATGGCCATGAAAATAAAATTTATAGTTCCTTGAAGGAAAAAAGGGAGAAAAGCGAAGTGAAAAGAGTGGACTTTTAAGAAAGAGTAATTTCAGAGAATGCATAGATATCCTTGGAAACACAATTGATAGAAATACAAAAAGAAAAGAAGCCAGTTTCTTAAATAAATGATTTTAATACACACAAACAAGCCATCTCAAAATACAGGAATCACAAGATTCTTGTGACTTCAAGTGCACAAAGGAAGTGTCCAAAAAGCCGAGATCAGACTGAGCTGCTGGGGTAGGGGTGACAGCACAGCCCAGGTACGCACGGCGAGTGCCGAGAGGCTGAGGCAGGGGTGAAGCACAGCTCGGGGGGCAGTGAGGGACGAGCATCGGGCTGACTGTCACGGGGAGAACGACCAGGAAAAGGTTCCTCCCCCATTCAACAGAGATGGGAATCTGCAACAGGTGAAACTGCTTGGCTTAACTACAACGCCTACAAAAACACTTGGGGAAAAAAAAGCAAGCAGCAGTGAGGAGATCAGAGGGAGGTGGATGATGGTGGGGTGGGCAGGTCAGGAGCCAGAGCTGCCCTTGCCTTTGGACAGCAGTGTTGGACCGGCAGCATCGCTTTGTGGTCAGCCAGGCTGCCCCCTCCTTCCAGTGCCTCCAGCTGGTGAGTTCAGCTTTTAAGGCAAGGGTTTTGTTGTTACTGGTCTCTAAATGCAGGACTTTGTGCTTTCTGCTATTCGATTTCATCTCATTTCTGTTACTTAGGTCAGAGAGGTCATCCAGTGCTTCCTATCTGCTGAGCACTTCCACGAGATCTGAACTGAGATGTCTCCATCTCTTTTTTCCCTACAGCTCAATTTTTTTCAGAGTTGACATCCTTTTCATGGCTTTTTTGCCTTGATCGGAGATATTTATGGTGGCTCTCTGAAGAAGGTGGGATATGTGGGGCAGCTCCAGCCAGTCCCTGACTCTGTGCTCCTGGCCCGTGGCAAGGGCTGCAGAGGGGTTGGTACAGGCAGCAGGCAGAGCTGGGCAGCTGCCTGCAAGGTGAGGGCCATCGCGGGACAAGTGCCAGTGGTCTGAGCACCCGGGCATTGTCCTGGGCTGCAGAAAGTGGCAGTGGGAGGAGACCCTCACTCGGGAATTTGGAGGGGAGAGGCTTTCCCAGCACAAGTCCATGGCTGGGTGAGGGGTGTTTAGCACACTGGTTGCAGCACAGTTAATTGCTAATTGGATATCACGTTCCCTGTGATAAGCCCTGTCAAGTTGTATCACCACTGCTGAAGTGAATTCATCACTTCTGTGTTGTTCACAGAGTTGCTATTATTGTAATTATAATTACGTATTTCATATTCTCCTTCAGAATACCTCGCAGCTGGTAGCTCATTAGCCCTCGCGTGCCCCTGCTCCTCTGCTTGGGCCATGCTGCCCTGGTCCTCCCCAGCCAGCCCCCTGCTTCCCAGTTTAGGGGTGGGGAAGCTCACGGGGGCGATTAACTGGAGCCCTCTGTTCCTGTCCCGGGGCCCGGCCTTTCCGCACAGCAGCAAAACAGTTTGAGTGTTCACCCCACACGAAAGGCTGGGGGTGCTGGGTGGTCAGTAAGCTGCAAATAACTTCTCAGTGCCACCCCTGCTCGCTCACCCCTGTGCACTAAACGTTTGATGTCCCTGCGTGCAAAATGCTGTCGACAGCTCACACCCACCGCGTGGGCACGGCGTGGTCTGATCCTGCCCTGCGCTCCCAGGTCTGCCTGGCCCCGGCTCCTGCTCTGGCTGCCTTGGATCCTGCTTGTGATTAGAAATTGCAATTCCAGACTGGGAACTTTTAATAACGGTGCACAGAGGAATGGCTGCAAGGCTAAATTGCTTAATTTGCATTGTCTTGGAATATTTTTGCATATCATAAAGATCCTTATTTTTGCTTTGCCCTTTTCCCCCTTCCTCCCCTCACCATCTTTTTCATTAAGAAATGGAAGTGCAAAGCCCCACAGGTTAGATTAATCACACATTGCACCTGAACAAAGGAGATTTGCCTAACCCTGTGCCAGTACTGGGTCTCTGGAGATGGCACTGACCCCGCGAGTGGGGTCCATGAAAGACGAGGACTCGACTGCTGGGTGCCTCTGCAGCAGTCCCCCACCTTGTCCTGCCGGTTCAGGGCAGCAGGAGCTGGGTCCTGCTTTGGGGAACTGGGTGTTTTTGCAGGATTTCCTGGCAGGTCAGCTCTGTTTGGAGAGGTGCGCCGCAGCTGCTGGCACCAGCGAGGGGGGGCAGCCCCTGCCCTGGCTGCTGGCACCGTGCCGGTCCCTTCATGGGTTGGCGCTGCGTGACCCACACCTCCCTTCCAAGGACCTGCCAGCACCGGGAGCGTGCACCCAAGGACACACGGGAAATGCCACCTCCCTCCCACCTGGGCAACCGAGGCGAGGGTGGGCGGCGTGGGATGTCTCTGGGACACATCATTTTTCTAAGAACAGATTCAGCTTTTTCAGACTAAAACAAATGTCTGTTAGTCTGCCTGTGCGTGCCCGCTGCTTAGCCTTCCCATGCTCCCAGGCTGGAGTTACCAGCAGTACACGCGGCCAAACCCTGCTTACTATGCATCGGTAATGAGAGCGCAGGGTTGATGGATGCTTGCTGAGCCGTCCTTCCCCGAAACAGCGGCCACAGGGAAAACAGCAAAGTAGGAGGAAAATCTGCTGAATCTAATTGTGGGGGCGGGGGAGATACAAAGGGAGAGGCAAGGATTGATAGCTGTCTGGTCTGCTGCACCTTTGAGGAATCATTAACATCTGATTAATTAGTTAAGATCTGCTTTGCAAATGTAAAGCGCTGTACAAGTGCAAAGTATAAATGGGATGATGCAGAGTAGCTGGCAATGGTACTCGAGGTAACGGGAGATACTTGAGAGGAGAGGCGGGGAAGAGGGAAGGAAGAAATGCCAGTTGAACAAGTAGCTGTCAAGGAGAGCAGTGCAGCCTGAGCTCCGGGCTGGCAGCACCGGGGGGCTCGACTCGTTCTGAGGGGGCTGTTACCAGCCCCAGAGACTGCAAGGTCCCACGGACCACGGGCATGGCCGGCGAGGGAGCTCAGCTGTGCCGTGCTGCCTCTACCTGCTGTGCCCCTGTAGTGCTGCTTTATTTAAAAGGCTGCTGGTCGTCTCCTAGGGCAGTAATGATGCTGCCATTATTCCTGCAAAGTGATCTGGTAAGCAGCGGGTGGTCGCTCTCTGTTTGGACTGAGGTTTGCACCCTCCATGCATGCTGCGATCTCCCTCCTGCAGAACTAACCTGCAGCAGAAGGAGGGACTCCCTCCCCTGGGAGCTCCAGCCTTGCAGGGCCCGTTTAGCTGAGCCCTCCTTAGTTCTGGGGTTTTTTGTTCCTGTATTAAAGCAATCGCTCTGAAGCCTCCGTGTGTCTGTCAGGGGTGAGCAGTGCCCACCCAGCCCCGGTCATGGCACCGCAGGTGCGTGCGGGTTGTCAGCACCGTTTTTCCAGCACGGTTTGGGTTCCTGCCCATCCCTGGCGCTGCAGGCTCGGGGACACCGGGAAGGGTGCGGGGGAGCACCCCGGTATCGCTGGCCCCGGCACCGCAGGGCGAGGTCAGCCCCGGTCGGGGTCCTGGCTGTGCGTTTTGCAGGCAGGCGGCATCCCTGTGGGGTTTGCCTGGATCCTGCCCCCGCGGTTCTGCCTCTCCGCATTCGGGAGAGAGAGAGTGACTGGAAAGCCTTTTGCCAACTCCGTAACCAATATCTATCCTATTAAATAGTTAATACACTTAGAGGTATTTTAATAAACTCTCTTTAATGGCCATACATTAATTGTCTGATTAATTCTAATAAATCCTTATTTGAGATCCTTAATTTAGAGTATGACTGATCGTCCTGTCATGGATGGATTATATAATTGTTGTCTGGAATGAGATACTTTGGAAGATACTGGACAAAGGCAGAAATCTGGGAACTTCTCTGGTAATTGAAAATCACATCAGCATGAAGAACGCTGCCTGCAGCAAGCAGGGCCGGGGTGCAAGGCAGCAGGATGCAGCTGCCCTCCCTGCTGCTGCAGGATGGGAGAGCCGGGAAGGCCGAGCACGTCCCATGGGATGCAGGGACAGGCTGTGATACCCTGGCTAGCCCCAGGTATCTCCCTTCCTCTGGGTCCCTGTGTCCTTTAGCAGAGGGACCCTGGTCCCCGTTATTGTCGGCTGTGCAGGGTCTGGGCAGGGGCAGCTCAGGGTGGCAGCTGGGACCGACGGGGGACACCGGCACCTGGGATGCGAGGGGCTGTGTAAGTGTCTGCTAATGGCCCTGGAGGACAGAGGTGCCTCTGTCTGAAGGCTGGCAAAGGCGCCCAGCCAGATGGATTTGATACTAATTTACTTAAAACGGGAGGTGATATCATTTAGGAACCGCTGGCTGTGGTTATTGAATTTGCTGCTCGTTCCCCGAGGAGTGAGGAGAGAAGCAAAGGTTACCTGGTGTTTACACTTGGTGACATTTCTATGAATAGCTGTTAAAGACCAATTTTCTCTCTTGCTAGTGGTTGCAGAAATGCCAGCTGAGCTGTGCAAGGGAGATGCACCCGGGCCCCCGGCTGCCCTGGGACTGGCTGGGGTCAGGGAGGTCCCTGGGGACCCCAGACTCGTGCCTGGGCAGGTCCCCGGGCCACTACCGTGGCCGGTGCCGGATGCCGCAGAGCATCTTGGCACCCATCACGGATACGGCGGGTGCAGGTGCTGGTAGTGGGGCTGCTGCTGCGGGAAAACCCCTCCAGCTAAACCTGCCCCCCGGCCGTGCGGGGCTGGGGGCTGCGGTGGCGCGGGGACCCTGGCCCCGCTCCCTCCCGGGGGCTGCAGCCGTGCCCTGCCCAGCGCCGGGGGAAGGAGGCTTGAAAGTGCGGCCGGTCCGAGACAGGACTGAGATAAAAATCTCACTTTTCAGTAAATATAAATCTCTCGCGATTCAGCTCGTGGAGATGTTTCACTTCAGCCATTTCAAAACATGAGGGTTCAGTGCTGACCTCTGTTTACATACTTGCATTATAAATTAAGCAAATATCAATACAGACTATTTCAAACAAAATCTGAAATGCTTTCTTACATGTCAAAACACGAGTGCTTTGACACTGAAGTGTTGATGTTTCACTGTTTGCAAGGCTCTTTTTTTGGGAAAAACGAAAAACTCGAAGCTAACCCCCTTGCCAGCAGCGTCTGGACCAAACTCCCTCCAAGAAGTTCAGCAAGAAGTTCCCAAAGAGAATTGCAGCTATTGCTCCCACATTTCAGTCCCAGGGTTTCACCCCCCTTCCAGGTGCCCCAAACCCAGCGCCCAGGGCAGCCCCTGCCCCATCCCGGCAGGACCGGCACCCTCCCTCCCAGCCTTTCGGGTTTGCCCAAAGCTGCACGCGCAGGCTCAGGATTAATGAAGCATTTTGCAGGCTGGGGGGGATGCACACCCTCTTCGTTTTTTTTTCTTTCCTACAAATTCTGGATTTCATTTTAGTGCAAGCTCTGGCTTTTCAGTTTATCACGACCAAAGTGAATTTGTAATCATACAATTATCCTCCTGCTAAATTAATATATTAAAATGTTCAAACAATTGTTCCAGTAATTAAACAGACAGATATTAGAGAAAATGAAGGCATTTTAGTCCTGCTCTCTGGAATGTGCTGACCTTTCCCCTTTCTTAGCTGCTACTCAGACAGTGTAGAAATGATTGGATAATTGGGTGGTTCATGTTCTTCTGAAATCACCGAAGCAAAAAAAAGACAGAATCGCCCCAAAGTTTGTACTGCGCCATGCTGTGTGGGTTTGTTAATTAGATGGCTTTTTTTTCCCTCCACCTATTGTTAAAATTTAGAAATTATCGTCTACAAAAATTGTCAAGGTCACCCCTTCACCTTGGCAGTGTTCGCGAGTGTGCGTCCCCTCGTAATTACATCCTGCGCCGAGCCAGGACGCTGACCCGCGGGGGGTGGCCGGTGCTGGACCGTGGTGCGGCCGGCGGCACTGCGCGCTGCCTGGCCACGAGCCTCTGGGCACTGCTGCCCGGCGGGACGCCCCTTCGCCAAACCATCCGCGTGGCATCGGCGCGGTGCCTGTGAGCGTGACGGCCGCGGGAACAGAGCGGGGAGCTCGCGCCGGCAGATTTGCGGCTGGGGGAGAGCACTGCCGCTTTCCTGCAGCGTCACGCAGGCGCCCGCAGAGCTCAGGCCAAACAACCTTGCTCTGAGCGACGGCAGATCTCTTAGCCAGACATCTGCTCTTGATTTGAGAACTTCAAGGGATGGGGAATCCAGCACGTTCCTAGCTATGACGTCTCTAGCCGAGCTAAACATCCCCTTGGCTTAAAACACATCCCATCTGAATTTCCCAGCTTCAGCTCCCGCCGGCGCACGTTGTGCCCTTCTCTGCGGGGCGAAAGAGCCGCCCGCGACCGGCGGGCTCAGCCCCATCGAGGGTCCCTGGCGAACGGAGTGGCTCCAGCCCCCGGGGCCGGCGGCCAGGCGGTGCCGCTGGCCCAGCCGGCTCGTCCCCGCGTCCTGCAGCTGGGGCTGGCCGTGCTCGCGGGGCCGGCGGGACTTGGTGGCAGTGCTTCCCGCGGGGACGGCTGCCGCAAACCACGGAGAGGTGCAAGGGGAGCCCTGCCGGGACCTGGTGCCACGCAGCCACACAGGGATGCCCTGAGCCAGGTCAGGGAGCTGCTCGGGGGCATTCAGACAGGAGAAGGGGGAACGCACTCTCCCGGGGTGCGGGGCTGGAGGGAGGGTCCCGTGTCACCCCCTCCCTGGGGTGCCCACCCCAGTGACAGCACCAGGCTGGACCTCACCCCATGCGGGCACCGCTGCCTGCCGTGCTGCCTGCTCCCCGTGCTGTGGGCAGGAGCTCTGCTGGCACCAAACCAGCCCCGGGAGCCCACCGGGACCCTCGGCCAGAGAGAGGGAGCAGCTGTGGCAGGACAGGGGTGCTGGGGGGGGCTGGGAAACGGTGGGTGCTGCCGTGTCCCACCCTGGGCTTGCACAGCAGGGCAGTGGGACCCCCAGGGAGGCCCCTGCAGTGAAGGAGCCGAGCCGGAGGCTGTGCCCACACTCCTGCAGACAAGTGCGTGTGTCAGAGCCCAGCAACGTTGCCAGTGTTCAGCAAATGGAGCAGGTGCTGGAAATGCCAGGCTCTTCTGGAGGAGCTTGCACGTCAGGAGGGTCAAGTGGCTGCTTTGGTTTCCATTTATCAGCTCTTATTTTCAGGGCCTTACAGTTTGGACAAACTAATATTAGCAGGGTTCATGGGGAGAGTATGCAATGCAGCATTCAGGAAGTCATTCATCTCTCACCACTGTCGGAGACCAGCCTACAGACAGGCATAAATAAAAGTTTTATTGTCTTGCACCATCACAACACACCAAAGCCGAGGGAAAAAAATGCAACAGATAATTTATTCAGCAAATGTTATCCTTTCATTAGCTGCTCACAAGCCAGTGCTGACATTCCCCACTGATGGCATTCCTAAATAACGCCCGATTCCTCCTCTGAACCACCTCTGAGAGAAGAGCACATTCACCGCCCGGAGCCCACGCTGTGCTGGCCGCTGCATCCCCGCAGGGAAACGCAGGGTACGACCGCACGCTCGCAGTGCTGGGCTCCAGCGGTCCTGTAAGACTGCCTGAGGAGCCGAGCCAGCCCCTGCGGCTGCAGAGCCAGCGCCGGGGCCGGCCTGCCTTGCTGCTGCCTCCATTAACTGTGGACTCGTTGGGGCTTCTTTCTGTTCTCTGAACAGACGACTTGTATAACTCACAAATGCAGCAGGAACTGTGAAATGCTGATGGCAAACGTGTGTTCCTGACTTTCCAACAGAATATTGCCTCAAATGCATCTTCAGTAAATAGCTGCCCTCATTTGTATTTTCCTTCTGTGTTTGCACGAGAGAAGCACAAGACGCTTCGCTCTCTGCACCCAGGGAGGTGGCTGCCGGGTGCCCACGGGGAGCGCGGGGCTGGGGGTGACCCTGCGGTGCCGGCAGAAAGGCGGGCTCGGCCCCGCAGCCCCAGCGGCCGCCAGCCCTGGAGCCCAGAAGAGTTCTGTGCGAAGGCGGCTCACGGAGACGCCGCTTGGCTCGGCGCTGGCGCGGCGGGTGGGGAGCCAGCGCCAGCCCCGTCCCCCGGGCAGAGATGTCTCAGAGATGGACAACCACCCTCTGACGGTGGCAGCGCCCCAGCCGAGAGGGGCCGGCACGTTCCAGTTACGGGATGGAAGGTCCCATTTCTATGGTGGAAAAACCTCCTTCAGCCGGGCTGGATGGGAGCCATGGCGTGAGCTGGGCTGCGGGTGAATCCCCAACGGGACACACTCCATCCATCTATCTGTCTATCTATCTAATTGTCCATCTGTCTGCCTGTCTACCTATCTACCTCTATATCTATTTTTTCAGAAAACTTACTTATTTTTTATCACCTTTCTATTTTCTTCTACTGTATTTTGACTGGCCCTATAAAGTTTAGAGAGGGAGTTCTGACCTTTTCCAACGTGCTACAATTAATTTTCACTTCAGACTTATAATGAACTACTATTATCCATCACATGCAGATCACTGCCTTGCACTAATAAATCATGCCTCACTGTATCACCAGCTGCACTAAAGGTTAGCCAACCCGTCCCCTTCAGAGCATTCAGACATGCTTGCTATATTTTTTTAAGCGCAGGCAGCTTATTAGCCATAACAGAGTGTGGAATTGGAGCAGAAAGGGTCCACTTGGAGCAGCTAGCTGGAGCACGTCACATCGTAAAGCTGTGCCCGGGAGTAATGTATTTTTAGTGTATTTTTAATTGTGCTGCTTTTTTTTAAAAGATGACTGCTAAGCTGAGATGAGTCGCTGTGCCGGGGAGATCATGGTGACAACAAGCAGAGCTGTGATAAACTCTACAGGTGATGCAGACCCTGCTGCCGTGGGGCAGGACCCCCCCTTGCAGCCGGGGGCTGGGGCTGGTGCCCCCCGGGCTTTGCCCTCTGCTCACCTTCCCTCCCTCCCTGCGGCACGCATCCGCCCGCAGATACCCACCCTGCGAAATCCCCTCCGCCCTGCCACGCTCCGCTCCGGCTCCTCGTGCCCCTCTGCCACATCTCCTGTCTGGGGGCTGCACTGGCCAAGATGGATGCTGCCCGCCGCGGATGCTGCCCACCGTGGATGCTGCCCACCGCAGATGCTGCCCACCGCGGATGCTGCCCGCCGCGGATGCTGCCCACCGTGGATGCTGCCCACCGCAGATGCTGCCTGCTGCAGTGCCGGGGGCCCGGTTTCCTTAGCAATCACGATGGTGGGGAAGCTCTGCGGGATCCTTATCTCACCTGGGAGGATTTCTCCTGCTTCATGCAGCGTGGCGAATAGACTGAGACGCGAAGTCTCCAGTTCAAATGCAATGTGACACAACCTAATGGAGTAAATACAGGTACAACAGGCACTTAAGGTGCTCATAAACTATATATTGTTTCTTTTTGGATTGCACTGATGTTATTGCAGATACTGTATGAAGTCTGAAATAGGATCGCAGCAACTTCACTGCTCCCTTTCCCAGCTCCTTTTACTGAGGGGAAATTACTTGGCTGACATGCTGCATCCCCATCTTTTAAATGTATTTATTGTTCTATAACATTTCATACACTTCATATGCATTCAGGAGAGCAATTCAATATACCTGCCAGAAATGAGAGACACATCAAGCACGCAGAAGCAAGGGAAGATAGTGGAAGCCCAGTGAAGCTGCTCGGTGACACGGCGGCAGGGCTGGGCATGGACTGGAGGTCACCGTGGGGACCGGGCACCCTGGCTTTGCGGGGACAAACCTTACGGCCAGACCGGACCCTCAGCCCTGCTGCTTCTGGCAGAGCTTGAGCACAGCCTGCTCGGGGGGTCGGGCTCTCCCCTCCAACACATCCCCTTGGCCCCACGTTCACAGCCTCGTGCACGGGGCTCTGGGGGGTTCATAGCACCACAGCGGCTGTGGTTGGAGGGGACGCGCGGTTCCTGCACTCGGCGGGACGGTGGGAAGCAGGAGAGCCTGACGGTGGTGTTAATGATAGTAGTTACTAGTTGGTAGTCCCTTTTTGCTCTGCAAGGTGCAGGACCCAGCACTGAGCCCTGGTCTGCCCCCATTAAGATTCTGTGACAAGTACAGAAACAGCTTAAAGTATTGAAATAGAAATTGCCGGTGTAACAGGAGATTTAATGTTAAAATGTTTCAATAAAATAAACCTTAAAAGCTCCCATTACTTCACAATTGCCCTGCAGATCCATGTTAACTTTCTATACATAATACCAAGGACCGGAGTGCCAGGGATGCTAATGAGAATATCAGGGATAAGAGGGACCCACATGGCTGCACGCACCGAGCACCGCTGCTGCCAGCTAAAGCTCCCGGCTCTTAGTGGCTCCCAGGGCACGGTGGCACCGCTCTCCAGTCCCTGCGGGTGGGAACGGAGGGAACTGGCACAGCAAACCCTTCTCCCCACGCCCTGACCCTGTAGCTGTTTGCCAGCACCACCCTCCCAAGAGCTGCATCTCCCAGGGACGGGGCAGTGGTGATGCTTTCAGGGCAGAACCTGGGGAGTTCCTGTGGCTTAGCCAGAGCAGAAGGATGCCCCAGCATGTCTGCAAGCTGAATCGGCCCCTCTCCGGCATGGGCATGGCTGCCGGGACACACGGTGTTTGGGAAGGATCCCAAGGCAGCAGCCAGGGCAGCCAGAGTCGGTTCAGCAAAGCCTCCTGTTCTCCCTAGTCATTAGCATGCGAATGGGTCCGTTGTGTGCTGCCTCCTATTCCTGTTGCCATCCTTGGCACCAGAGCCGGGAATGAGAGTTTTGATTACTCATCTAATCTGCAAAGGCAGCAGTCCATGGCACAACTTGCCGTCACCCCTCTGCTCCCACCGACCCGCGGCCGGGCGGCTGCTTGGCACGAGACCCTCGCCGGAGGGGATGCTGGCTGCCAGCCCTGTGCCCTGCCAGACCCACATCCCAGTAAAGATGTGGCACATCCCGGTAAAGATGTGGCACATCCTGGTAAGGACGTGTCCCATCCCGCCTCCCCTGCAGCCCCCGTGTCCCAGGGAGCCTGGGGAGCGCCTGGGTGGGTTACCTGCGCCGGCCTGGGGCGGGAGCGCCGTGGCAAAGGGCCCATCACAGGGATGCCGCGGCACGGCCCCAGCGGGAGCATCCCCGGGGCAGGACTGGCCGGGCTGGGCTGGCCCCGGCCAGCACCCAGGCCATGCGTGTGCATGTGTGTGCATGTGTGTGCATTTTTGGGCACAAAGTACATGCCGTGCACTTCTGTGAGGTTTAAAGTAGACATTGCCTTTAAACACTCTAAGCGCACTGTTTAATTTGAATGAAATACACTAAATAGCATGGTGTCAGGTGTAATTACATGTTACCAGCAGTGTGCCAGAAGTAAGTTGCTAACACATTGGCATGGTTACTGTACACTTGGGTGAATTTCAAATACAGTTTTGTTAGTATTGGATCTAAGGGAAAGAAGCCAAGTCTGACTATTGAGGAAAACAAGTGGAAGTGCTGTAGACTCATTATTCATCTCTGCTCCTGTAGCTCTTGGATCGAATAACACACTCCTCTTCCATTGTAACGGAGCCTGCTATCTCACCGGCTGCCTTCCCTCTCCCGCGCCCCGGTGCCTCGCCAAGGGGCTGTGGGCACGGCGGGAGCAGCCGGCAGCAAACCCCCAGCGAGGAGCCCGCGCCACCCCGGCGCGGCAGCACTTCGCTCTGCAGCGGGCAGGGGGACCCCATCCCGGGCTGACCGACCCTGCCCTGACTTTGCTTCCTCCCTCCCGCACAGCTGCTTCGGTTCTCCCCTCACGCAGAAAACCAGCCGCAGGTGGGCACTGGCTGTAATCCTCGGGAGGGACCCGAGCAAAACTCAGGGCTTGGGTGCAATCTCTCGGTGCTCAGAGCCTGGGTCTCTGGCACTTTTTGCAAGGCCAAGCCGTGACTCACCGACTGGCAGCGACGGGAGCAGAGCCAGGAGCCCCCACCTCACCGCGAGCATCCTCCGGCGAGCATCCTCCGGCGAGCCCTGTGCTGTGCTGCACCGGCCCTGAGGCTCCTGGTTCCCCTTCCCTGGGAAGCGCCAGCGAGCAACAGCCCGTTTAGGGCTGGAATCGGGGACACCGAGGTGGAGGGGCTCTGCTTTGCCCATCCATGGAGCTGCTCCCGGCGCCGGGCTGCAGCCGGCCCCAGCTTCAACAGGTGCCGCAGTGCTCTCGGCTCCCGGCCGCCGCTCACCGCGCAGACAAAGCTGCCATCTGGCTCGTTACGGGACTCACATTAAAATGGAGCTATGGCTGCCTAAGTAAAATATTGATGAAGAAGGCCCGGAGCTAGGAATGAAGTAGCCTGACTGTATTTCCTTCCCATTTTTAATAGCTCGCTGCTTCATGCCAAGATGACTAAAGTGTGTTGTTTGGTTCTGGGTGAAAATGATTTCAATCGGGTAGTGAGCCTGTCATTTGCATCTTGAATAAATAGGTTGTAACAAGAAGAGATCTGTTTAATGGAGAGATTTGGGGGATTCAGGCTGAATCCTGCCTGACTTAAGGTCCTGAGACAATAATTGCGATGAGCAGACTAAAGCCGAGAGCTCTTCATGGGACTAGACAGCGTATGAGGGTTTAAGTAGAAATTGAACCGTACGACTCTGTCAGTGCATCTGGAATTGGAAACGGGATGTTTATAGGCCTGGGAATTCGCGCTCCCTGCACAAATTGTATATTGTGTATAATAAGCTGGCCTGACTTGTAATGAGTGTGGCTGGAAATTAAGAGACATCATTACACTTTGAGCAGCAAATTGCAGGCTTCCCGATACGGCAGAGGCCTTGGCTCGGCTCCTGCCGCCGGGGTCGCGGCGCCCAGGGCCGTGTCACTCGTCCCGCTGGTGAGAGGCAGAGCCAGGCGGGACCCGACGGGAAGGCAGCGCTCGCGGGGCTCCGCGCTGCCTCGGGAGCACGCGTCCCCCGGCTGGGGGTGGGCGCCCTCCCGGGGGCAGCTCCCGCGCTTCCCGGGAGCCCCTGTGCTCCTGGGGCAACCCCTGTGCCACCCCTGGACTTGCCAGGGTCCCCGAGTGATGGTGCTGGGGAAGAGTGGGGGACAGGGTGCTGCTCCTCCTCCTCCCTTGTGGCCGTGGCCAAGGTGCTCGAGGCAGAGTGGGAGCAAAAAGGAGAAACAGGCATAGCTGGAAATGGAGACCTTCGGCTCCCGGGTGAAACGCAGGAGCCAGGGGCATGCACTTCAGAGGAGGGGGAGCTCCCGTGGGAGCTCCCAGTGTCGGTGATTTGGCGGTGGTGTGTCCCGGAGCTGGGCGAGGCAATGCCGCGCAGAGCCGTGCCGGCGGTGAGCCGGGTCTGCCGGGAGCGGAGCTGCGTTAGAGGAGCACAGCTCCCACAGGCACTGTGGCAGCGAAGGCCTTGCAAAATACTTCATTTTTGGCTATAATATTTTGGCTCAGGAGACCTCTGCCTTTCAATTAAAAGTGAAGACTTTTAAGAGAAAACTGATCCTATTTGTAAATAAGAGAGTAAAAAACCTCTGTTAGAAACCAGTAGCTGCAATATTTTTCAGTGGCTCCGAAACAAATCAGATTGTTGCAGGTTGATGAGGCAGGATGGGCATAAGTAGAAAGAGGAGAGTCACAAGACTTTATTTTTTAAGCCTGTTTTAAAGTGCTGTGAGCTGATGAGGAACCCATCGGAGCCAGAACCTCCGCGGCTGAGCGGGGCTGGGTGCCGCCGCGGCTGAGCGGGGCTGGGTGCCGCGGCGGCTGTGCGGGGCTGGGTGCCGCCGCGGCTGAGCGGGGCTGGGTGCCGCCGCGGCTGTGCGGGGCTAGGTGCCGCCGCGGCTGAGCGGGGCTGGGTGCCGCCGCGGCTGAGCGGGGCTGGGTGCCGCGGCGGCTGTGCGGGGCTGGGTGCCGCCGCGGCTGAGCGGGGCTGGGTGCCGCCGCGGCTGTGCGGGGCTGGGTGCCGCCGCGGCTCCCAAGTGCTGCCATTCTCCACAGCTGACTGCGGCGGCGCGGAGAACAGCTCCAGAGATGTTACGCTCACCCTGTCAATGTGTACTTGGGGAGTCCTTAATCCACGGGTCGCTGACGTGATAAACAATAATGTCTCTTTTGGAGCTGTTACGACTTATCATGTTAATGGGCACTTAGGGAGTCTTTAATTGGTGATTTGTGCATGCACTGTCACAAAATTTTAAAACACATTTACCATCATTTCTGGGGTGTTTTAGAAGCACCAGTTCACTACACTGAGAGATGAACAAGCAAACCCACCTAAAGCCACCCGCCCCACCTGTGCGCCTGCTGCTTCAGGCTCCGTCTCATAGGGAAAGGGCTGTTGCTGCCTTTATAAAACCTATGAAGAACCGGGCCGAGAAGGTAGCGGCACCAAGAAGTTCCTCTTGGCAAGCTGCTCTGTGCCCGCAGTGCCCCGGCGGTGAGCCTGGCAGGTCCTGGGGGAAGGCTCGCTCACCCGCCGCAGTTTGCCTCTCCGGCAGCAAACCGGTCCTGCCGGGGATCCACTGGCACAGGCACAGCTGGGTGTCGGGAGTACAGATTAAAAAGTAATAATGCCGAGAGCTCTACAAACAATCGCCCCAAAGACCTGTCTTCTGTCTAGTATTACGTTTTGAATAGCAGAATAAAAAAATCTTCCTTACAACCAGGCTGAAACTATTTGTGCTCTGCCTCACCCACGTGCAAAATGCATGGCTGAATTACTGAGTTATTCATCTAGCACTGGGGTAACTGGGTGAACTGGGCAGCCTGTGACAGAGAGGAGGTCAGAACTGCAGGTTCACCTTCAAAAGCAGGTTTCTCTCATGGAGATGTTCACCCCGCAGACACCAGACCCCGCTCCGAGGTCCTCCGGAGGGGTCTGTCTGCACGCCCCGTGCACAGGCTGCGGGGACACCCGCCAGCACGGTGCCCAGGGACCACCGGGTGCTCCTGAGCTCCTCCCTGGGGCGGTGAGCACCGGCGCTGGGAGAAGCTGTAATTAACGGCACCTGCCCTTGCTGTCAAGTTCTTCTTCATTAGGAATAAAGCGTCTGTCAATGCATAATTAAAATTCTGCATATTTTTAAAACAGTGCTTTCTAAATAGAGCTCCAGTCATCTGCAGCGATTATTCCAATCAGCCCGGCGCACTCGCCGTCTTCAGGTGAGTTCATCTCTTGCTCTTCCTGACTCTATTTTTTCCCTAACTCTCCTCCTAACCTTGCTGGTAACAGGAGCGGATTGAGCCAGAGGACTTTAACTGATGAAGTTACCATAGCAATGCTATTCGTCACTGCTTTGCCATTTCCAGCTCTGCCTACAGCAGATCATATTCTGCTTTCTGTTTACACAAGGACCTGACTGGGAGCAGCCCCGCTGCCGCCCGGAGAGCCCAGCGGAGCTGGGACGGGCGCTGCCTCGCCGGGGGCACCAGCCACCGGCCCCCCAGTAGCGCGTCCCGGCACTCTCCCACCCTGCTCCCCGGAGCGCTCGGGAAAGGGCAGGCACCACGTTTCATAAACCCTGCAAGGGAAAGCAAAAGCCAGAACAAAAGAATAACGCTGGATGCTGCTTAGTACTCGCCATCAAACAGTGGCAGCCCTGAGTTAATTAAAATCCAGAACCCCTCGGGAGAGGTGGCACTGGACGATGCAGACAGAGGAAATCCAGCTTCCAGTGACCCGAAGGAGGCCAGGCACTGGTGTGACTGGCCAGCACGTGTCCTCGCTGGATCTGGGAACAGGGTGGTGCAATCCCACTCACCTGTGAGCGCGCAGGGCTGTGCTCAGGGCAAGAGCCCGGCTGGAGCACACCCTGCGGGGACCGCGTCCCTGCCGTCCCCAACCGGCTGGTGCTCGGCAGTGCCCTGCCGCGCTCCCCCCGGGGAGCTGGCCCCAGGGGACCTCCCTTCGTCCCCGTCCCCTCGGGCAGGGTGGGGAGGGGGGCTCAGGAGCGCAGACACCTCCCCGAGGTGTCCCTCGCACGTGTCGCTGCATTTGTCGCGTGGAGCAAGTGCCCAGCTGTACGAGATGAAAATGAACGCGGGGCTTCCAGGGGACGCTGCGTGTTGGTTATTGTTCTGCCACTGTGAGCTTGTTCGCATGAGCATCATCTGGCAGCCTGGGAGGGAAAGAGCATGATAGAGTCTGAAAAATTCATTGAAATGTTGGGTTCCAGCCAGAGAGAAAACATCGCTGAATGGCAACATAAAAGGAAATTGTCCCATAACGTTCAGAGAGCACTTCAGTATTTGTCCTCTTTATTTTAAAGCATCGAGGATCTTTGGGAAACACTCTGGAATGGGACTTTTATAGATGGTCTAAATTAAACTTCACTTAATATTATAAGCAATAAATCCTCATTGTCAGGTTTTGTTTAGCGGGTATAAAAATGATTGGTAGGTGCTGTAGCTTTTTCCTGAGACTGGAAGATCAGTATTTTTACTGTACAGCTTTGTCCTCGGCATGTGAGAAGCAGAGACCTCCTCCAGCCCCAGGAGCATCCCCGTGCGGCTCCGCAGGCAGCTGCCCGCCGTGCAGCTCGTCTCCCACGCTCCACTCCTGCAAGAAGACGGGCCGGGAGGGTCCTGCAGTTTTGGGATAGATGCACGTTTTCACGTGATTCCAGGAGCTGGAGCTTTGAGGAAGACCCCGGGCAACCCACGGGCTTTGGAGGCTCCGAGGGGGCACCGGGAGCCCATCGCTGGTGTGAGGGGTCTTTAAGACGTGGAGCAACCCCGGCTGCCTCCTGGCCCAGACGCTGCAGGCAGGCGCTGGAAGTAGCCGGGAAATTACCTGGGCACCGCAGACCATATGTACCCTGGCCTCTTTTTTTAGCTGGTGTGAGGCAAGTAAAACAAATGAGAGCATTGAAATATGACATACTTTTCCTTGCCACCAGTCCAGAAAACCTGAGTCTTTTTGCACTGGGAGGGATGAGATTCCTGTGGCTGTGCCGCTCGCTGGCGTGCACCGCCGGCCTCACCCGGGGGTCAGGATAACGCCCGGGCAGGCTGTGCCAGAAGCGCTGCCTGCCTGCGGCTGACACCCGGATGAGAGGAGGGAGCCTCTTTTTTCTGGAGCCTGCACAGCAGCGTCTGCCGGCAGCCTTTAAAATGATAAAAACCAATTTAGTGCCGTTTATGATGGAGGAATAAGAGAAATCATATAACAATTACTTACAGGAGATTTACCCCATTCTATATATTTAGGCTGAACGTGGCATTTCCAATGACGTCCCATCTGTGCTCCTGGGCCAAGCCGCTGCATTGGGATGCAATTTCAGAAGAGATCTTTAGGTGCAAATTGATTTTGCTATGAATATTTATGCAGCGTGCGAGGCTGCGCGTGTGCTAAAGGGGGAAATGTGGGGCTCGGCGTGGGATGCCGGAGCAGGCGCCTGTCCTCCTTTTGCCTGGAATAATAATTGGAATATTTATAATCTTCCCATGGTTGAAATGCCTGCAGGGAGAGGGTGTTCCTGGCGCGGCCGGGCTGCCAGAGGCGGCCAGGGTGGGATGCTGGGCGGCGGCAGGGCTTGCCCTGCGGCTGATTTGGAATGCGCACAGCATCCCTGCGCGGTGCATTCCCCGGCAAGAAACCCAGGAAAGACAAGAAAAATGAAGGCAGGCGCAATCTCATTTTCTGAGGGCTGCAAGTCAGCCAGGAAATGGCTATTATTCCATCGACACTGTCGGTATTAAGTTATTTCCTTCACTAAATACGAGAATGTTCATGAATATCTATTGAGTTCCAGGTACTGGCGTCTCCCAGCACTGCGGCTCGCTGATTGTAGCTTTATATTCCTCCGACAACACACCTCAATCTCACATTGAAGTGAAAGACAATAGTATTTTAAATTGGTTAATAAATCTCTAGATTGATGCTCCTGGAAGGCCCAGGAACTTCATCTCTATTACACGAATAAAAGTGATAACATTTTAACCACTGAAGTGCTAGGAATTTGGGAAGATCCTTCCCAATGCCCTTCAAGGCGGCCGCGTCCCTGCGCCGGGAACGCGTGTCAGGTGCAGCCGCCACCAGCTCTGTCTTTGGGGGGGAAGTGTTTGTTTTTCAAGAAATTAATCCCATCCGGGCAGGACGAGGCGACCGCGCTGTCTTGGCTTCTTTTTCCTTACTCGAGCCTCCACGCGGGCCCATATAAGGAGTGGAAAATTCCCTTTTAACACGCAAAATGGAAGCGGCTCAGCTCGCCCGTGGCGGCCGCGGCCCCGCTGGGAGCCTTATTTGGCTCTGGGGATCCCTCTGCACCTCGTTCCGGCCCCGGCACCCTCCCTGCGCCCTTCCCAGGCGCAAGCACGCGGGGCGTTGGAGAGAAAAATGCATTTACACCCCAGGCATCACCCCCAGCCCGGACGTGCAGCGATGCCGCATGTGTCGCATGCGTGCTGCTGGCTGTGCACAGCTGCAGGGTGTCCCGGCTGGCTGCACCCCTACCCAGCCCCACGCTCCCCCGGGGCTGGTTCGTGCATCCCCCCAGGCGCTGGCCGGAGGCTGAGCTGTGCCAGTGCTGCAGGTGAAATGTCAGTGGGCAATTTTCTGCCCCTCTCCTCCTTGAGATCTCCTTTTGTTTGTGTGTCAGGAAGCAGAGCGTGATCCCTGCCTGCTCCTGGTACCTGCACGGCTGGGGTGGAAGGTGCAGGATGTGGCCCCTCGTGGTGGTGCCAGTGCCAGGCGGTGCACAGCCCTGGTGAGCACGGCATGACTGGCACTGCCCTATACTCGCGGTGGTGCCTGTGCTTGGCACCACCGTTGCCACTGCTAAATAGGATTTGGAAGAAAGAGAGTCCTCTTATTTCTATGAATTCTTATAAATTATAGGGAGATGAGAATATTTTAATATAAACCAGAGTATTTCAAGTACAAAGAACTGTTCTGAAAATGTATTGAATATTTTTTCACTGATGTTTAGTGTCTGTAAGATTCCTCAGGGAGTTTACAACAAGTGGAATACTTAAGGATATAGTGCCATAGGTTCTTTCAGTATTTTCTTTTCAAGGAAAGTAACCTCTGAATTATCTAGGAAGTACATGAACAACATGAAAGGAAGATTATGCACAGAAAGAAAAAAATATGCAGAGAATTCAATTATGCAAAAAAAGTGATGTGCTTTGCTTAATTCCCCAAACACACCCCCGCACAGTAGTCAAGACAGCAGAACTCAATGCTTGCAGACAAGGTTTCCAGGTCACCCTCCTTGGCTCTTTCTGATCATTTCTTGTTACCATTGCTTCTGTATTGTAGGGTGCTTTGCAGGCATTAGAATATCAGGGTTCGTTTATGTCTCTCCCCTGTGCTCTGCCGGGGCGGGGGACCCAGCAGGACCCAATTCTGCAGAGCATCGTGGTGGAAAATCGCACCGTTTCTGGTGGCTGGGGGTTACAGGGCAGCTTGGGTCATGGCCCCCCAGACGGGAGCGGAGATGCTGGGGGTTCACTGTCCAACAGACCCATCATGGCCAGTTTTGCTTCTTGAAGGCATTATTTACCATAAAGACGATGTAATGCTTGCTCTTCAGCCTTTAGTGCATCCCGCCCCGGCCGGCCGCCCTCGCGGCGGCTGAACAAGGGGAGATGCTGCCAGACGCAGCTGATCAGCCAGCTCCGGCTTTTGGAGACCCCCGTACATCCGACTGCCCTCTTTGCACCATGCACTGTGCATCCCTAGGGGTGCTCAGACACGTTATAGATAAAGTTTAACAATTGCTGATTTGCCTTCAGTTTTTCTTAACCTGGAAGTGTCCAAGAAGGCTCTTGCAATGCTGCAGGCTGGGAGCATCACCTCCACGGGAGCCTGGACCCCCAAAGGGTGCAGGCAGCGGACACTGAGCATCACCGTGCCTGGCCCCGGGCATCCCCCCCTCCATGGCCGGATCCAGCCCTGTCAGCCCCCCTGTTGCAGCTGGGTCTGTTCGCAAATGAAAAAAAAATCAGAATCTTTCTGCCCGGCAGCTCAGCGTCTCTGCGGCAGCGGCGGTGGGGCGCTGGCCGGGAAGAGCGGGGAGGCTTGGCCACGGGATGGTGGGCACGGTGGGTAGGAGGCACCTGGGTGGGTGGGAAGCACCCGGGCACTACACATGGTGATGGTTCTGCTCTTTATTTACATGTGCTTGTCCAGGCTTGCTGTGGGGTCCAGGGCTAGAGGCACAAAGGCCGGGGAAAGGCAAAGAGGAGCTTTACAAAAGCATCTGAGCCGTTTAGCGCCCAATTCTTGTTGCTCTAAAGAAGAGAGAATGGGACAATTTAGGTGTCCAGCCAGAATGAACGTTTCCTTTCAGATGAAAAAGAGCTTGCTCTGAACCTCTCCGAGGCCCATCACATCACCCCAGCCTGCTCTCCCCACCCACCATCACCCCCACCCTACGGGCACCGCACCCACCCATCAGCCCGTTCACAGCTCCGTCAGGGCTTTCTCTGCGACTTCATCCTCGGCGTCTCCCGCCAGCGGAGGGACCCTGAGCAGCCCCGGAGCGGCCGGGCCCGAGGACACTTCTCCCCCGCTCTGACATTCCCCTTCCCCAGCCAGCAGCCCTACTCGGAGAGCTCCTACTTGGCAACTGCTCCGACTGCTTTTCTCTCATTTTATTACTCTGCAGACACTGCCACTTGCAGCCCTGTTGTGGCACAGCCGCTTCTCCTCCAGCGAGGTGACCCGCACGCTGCGGCTGGGGACGTGCCGGGGTCCCTCGGCGGCTACTGAGCATCGGGGTGCCCGGCAGCATCCCCCCTGCGCTGCGGGGCTGCGGGGAGGCGGCTGCGTCACGGTTCTGCACTTGTTCCATTGCTGGCTCAAAGAGTTTTGCAACTAAAACGCCTTTCCAGCCCTGCCTCAGTTTTATTCTCATCCCTTTCTTTAGCGGAAGAAACACCCAAGTCTGGAGCATCTTCAGGCCGGGGGGTCCCTGCCCCGTGCCCCAGACCCTGCTCTTGCACACACCGTGCAGCCAAGTCAAGCAGGGTTACTCCAGCCATGGGAGCTCCTTGGTCTCTTGTTGCCGGTGGCAACGTCATCAAGTGACCTGGCTGCTAATGAGCACGGCAGCGTCACCCTCCAGGGCTGCGTCCTCGCTGGCTTGGGGACCCGCAGAGAACAGGGCTGGATTTTGCTTGGTTTGCACAAGTGTCGCGTTTTTGTCTTCGCAGTCCTACTCGCCCTACGAGTCAGCGGGGACGCAGGAGCTAATGCAGAAGGAGGGTTCGGCTGTTCCGCACGTGGAGGGGAAGAGGCATTGGGAGCAGCACAGAACAAGAAGTTCAAAAGGGACATTTCAGTCCACTTTTAAATAAATCTATTCTCTTTGTGCCTACAGCCGTGGCCTGCTGTGCCTGTGCGAGCGTAACTGCAACTTAACTACCCAAAAGTGGGGCGGGCCCCAGAAATGTGTGATGTCTCTGGCTATAAAATACTTGAAAAAGGAAAAGCAAAGCAAGGAAGAAGCAATTTGCTGGTGGCGGGGAGAGCCCTTCCCTCCACCGCTGCTCCGAAAGGTTTCCCAGCGCAGGTGAGGGTTTGCCGTGCGCTGCCCAGCCCTCCGGCTGCCAGTGCAGGCAGCTGCCCTGGCAGGGTCTCTGCCGTGGGTTTTCCAGCCTTCCCGAGGCTTCTCCTCTGGATCTGCTCATTGCACAAACTGTGCCTTTCCTCTGTCTCAGCATGCCCAAGATTTTTCTATTTAAAAAAAAAAAAAAAACTTCTCTACTGTATCAGGGGAGCAAGGGAGAGCAATTTAACGATGCTGTGGCTCTTCCGAAAATTTTCCAGATGACTTTTCCTTGCACACGTTTGGATTGGTTTCTCACCCGCTGGTCTCTTGCAGGGTGGTTTCCAGCTCTGCGGGAGGCGGCTGCGGCTGCACCCCGATGCCCTGCCCGGCGTCCCCCCCTGGGGCAGGGCTGAAGGCACTCGCTGCTGCCCAGCGCTGGAAAGCAACGTTCCGTTTCCATCCCCAAAAAGCCGGGCAGGGCCGTGCCCGCGGGGTGCAGGGCTCAGCCCCGCGGCCACGCAGGAGGCGAGATGCCAGATAGCACGGGCTGCCTTGGGCACTGAGGGAGCTAATCACTCTTCTGCAAATTAACGTTTGCCACTTCGCTGCAGCAGAGTTTTGATAACACAAGAATGCTGTTTGTTTGTTTATTTATTTATGGCCCCATTAGTTGATACATTTGCATCGAGTCTTGGAAAAAAAGAAAGTGTCTTCTCCGAATTGAATGACATGAATTATTTCGACCTAACTTACTAATTAAGACCTCATTAGCAGCCCAAATTTGTGATAGATCAGCAGTGGACTTGGCACAGTGGTTTAATTTAATGATTTCTTGCATTACTTTGTTAATCATCTTTAGTCTGATTTAATTTATGCCAATGTGACTATCCTAATTTCTAATTAAGGCATTGATGGCAGGGACACCACCACCGCATAAGAATTTCAATCAAGGGTAGTACAAAAGTGGCCCCTGCTTCTTATTTCCCGAGGGATGGTGGGTGGGTGCTCCCAGCCCGCTGCACGCTGGTGCCTGCAGCCCTGCGTTGGACACCTCCGGCTCCGGCTGGGATTTCTCCTCATATTCCCCAAGGCTGAGCTGATCCCAGAGCTCTGCAAAGCCCCAGTCCCTGCTGCAAGGTGCCGCTGGTCCGGGCTCGCTTGCTCGGGCGGGAGGCAGCGGGCGGGCGAGAAGCATCAGCACAGGATCGGCCATGGAAAATTAGAGCGTTTGCAGGAAAGAACATCTGCTAATGCAAAACGTTTATGCTAGTCGATATAAATTTATTTAGTGCAGTAAATGACATAATTGAATTTTTATTTCCTTAATATATTTCACTAAAATAACTAATATTTTGAGTATCCCTGGCCTACAGATGTCTTTCATAGGAATGTATTTCCTGTAATATTACTCTTGTATAAAACTGACATTTAAACGGTTTAATAAATGAGCAGTTGTTTGACTTGTTTCAGTTTCAACACATTCTGGTATATTAATAAAATGTATTTCAAAAGGAAGCTCAGTAGACCATGCTATAAAAATTCGTGATTTATTAGAGATACATTTGCTATTAGTTGGGACAGATACTCAAAATGTCATTAAGGTTAAAATAATAATCAATCAAACTAATTAGACCCTATTTTTCATATGCAAATATAATTAAGCATACATTTCTCAATAACTTTAAAGAGAATTATTGAAGCTGCACAAAGTGTGCTGAGTCCTTACTTGAGCTAATGAAATGACAGCGTCTTCACTTGCATATGCAAACAAAATTGATTAGCCACTTTGCGCTTCGCCTAGTATCTCAGGGAGCGGCTGGTGGGGAGCGGGGCTGCGAGTGCGGGGGCCGTGGGTGCAGCCCCTCGGGGACTCCGCCGCCGCCCTGCTCGGCCGCTGGGACCCCTGCCTCCCCCCGGGGCCAGGGTTCGGCCAGGGCTGGGGGATGCCTTTGCTCTGCCCCAGTGTCCCGGGCACATTCCCGGCGCAGTTACTGCGCGGGGCTTTGCAGATAATAACAGCATCTGCAGATATGGCTTAGTGTTGTTTGCTGATGTTTTCCCTGGCAAATCATTCTGACTGTTTATTTCAAGGGAAAAATACCATTTTGCTATGAGAAGGGTTAATAAGAGATGTTTATTTATGAACTCAGCATATTACTGTTGCATAATTTGAATACAGTGCCTATGAGCTTTTTTTATTGCATGCTATAATTTCATTTTTAAAGCTTTCCCTATGCCATACTTTAAAAATGATATCGCAAACAAGAAATAAATTCTGTTTTGCAGCTGTGCTAACTATATTTACCCATGGGATACACTATTTTGTCCTTGACATAAATCCCTTGGGATTTCACTCAGAATTACTTTGGCACGCCACATTCACTACATCAGGGTATTGTACACCAAGTCTATCACGGGGACTCTGGCTGAGCCGCCGGATCGCTGCGAAGAGAAAGAGGCACTTGTTTAGCATATTACCATGAAAATCAGTCAACTCGCACATTAACGATTGTCAAGAAACCCAGGCGAGGGAAATAAGGGAAATAACTGCGGATTAAACCAGCGAGGATCCCCCAAGCAGAGGCGGGGGATGCGGGGGGGGCGATGCCCTCCCACCCAGCGCAGACCTGGCATCGCCATGCTGGTCTTTCCTCCGCTCGTCCCATCACATGCTGTGCCCATCCCTGGGCACCCCCAAATGTCCCCGGGTCCTCCCCGGGTCCCCTTCCCTCCACATGGTGAGGGGTCTTGGTGCTGCTGTATGTGACATGCATTTGTTTCATTGCTTTTCCTAGAATTTGCAGCACCTCCAGGCTTTATCCGCCGCTGCTCCGTATGCGAACAGGCAGGTAATCAACGTCTGAAGACATGCGCGTCCGTCAGCAGCTCGGGTCCCTGCCCAGCCGGCGGCTCTGCTCCTCCGCAGCCCCCAGGTGGTTAAGCCACCTCTGGATACAGATCTTGCTGTTAATTGGGGGCCTCGTTTTCTGCAGGTGTCAGGCTCCAGGACATCAGATTTAACGAAATTCAGCTTCCCCACTCAGCTGTACAAGCAGAAGCAGCAGAGCTGCCATGAAAGGGGGTTTGTGCCTTTTGCACATGGCGGGAACCGGTAGCAGATATGACACTGTCAGCATCTCTCGGGGGACGAGCATATTTTTGTCGATCATGTAGCATCAGGTTCTCGTGTCACTGCATTACGGAGCTTGATGGTACTTAATACACCATGACAAGGTGTAACATCAGAAATGGAACACAAAATGAGATCAAACGGCATCGTGGTCCCCAGAGGGCCCGATCAAATCCAAGGTATGGAAATTTGAAGGGAAAAAAAATGCAAACTCTCCCCCCCATAGAAACCTTTTGAATCCTATTATCCTGGGCAGCCAGCAGCCGGGCTGGGCTCCCGCGGGGAGGAGGATGTGGGGCCCCGTGGGGTGGCCGTCTCACCCCGTCCCCACACGCCACAGGACCCGTAGATGTCCCCGGCCCCGGCCCCGCAGCGGGGAGCAGCCCGGGGGGGGACGGGGCGTTGGGAGAGCAGGCTGTGGGCGAGGAGCTTCGGGAGGAGAGCCAGAAGAGACCCAGCAAATCCATCAACGAGGAGGGGGGCAGCCCCATGCGGAGGGGGCAAAGCGGGGGGACCTATCCTGGGGGTTGAGTGTCAAACCGCTGCCGTGTCCCCTCCAGGGCTGAGCAGGGTGACCCCCAGGACCAAGGTCCTGCCCCGGCTTTGCCGGGTGTCTCCAGGCAACGACGGACCCGAGTGGGCAGTGGGCAGGGAAGGTGGTTCTTGGGAGGGACCCTGACAGGCAGTTTCTGATCGTACAAGCAGGTTCCTTCAGGAAAACGGGTTAAGGACAGGATACTTTACAAAAAAAAAAAAAAAGATCAGTTTTTCACATATCTCAGCGATTTTGAAAAAAGGAAAGAAGCCATTTTTCAGCGAAGAAGAACTCTTTTCATTTGGAAAATGTTAACCAGATGTTCACAAAACGTACGTCATGGAAAGAATGAATGAGATCCCTTGGTTGGGACTAACCCCACATCCCCGAGGAGCGGCTGGGCTGCGCTGCTGGGCTGCTCTTCGCCGAAAACAAAGGCAGATGCACTTTGGAAGCCACAACTGGCGAAAGAGTTAACAGCCAGCACCCGATGGACGTGGTATAAACCGCAGTGGGTGAAGAGTGTAATTGCAAACACACGCTTGCTGTCCCGAAGAAAGAGCTTCCTTCCTCCCGCCTGGCTCTCAGGCGCCCGAGCCCACGCTCGGTCCTCTGCCGAGACTAATTTCATCGACAGTTCATAGCCCCAGACGCCGTCACCATCCCGGGTTAAGAGCCGCTTGCTGCTCTCAGCAGCTGTGTGTCACCCCCATGCCCTGATTAAAGCTCCCGTCGGGCAGCGCCCGGTGTCCCGCTCCCGGCGCCCTGGGCCGGCTGAGCACGACTGCTCGCGAGCACGGGCGCCCTGGGATGCTTTTGGGAATGCCGGAGCCGCTGAAAAATCAGTAGTGATTCAAATGCAGAACCACTGAAGTTTGCAGAGTTTTAGGCAAAGCAGCGATGCCATTTGCAGCCTAACGGCACTGCCGCAGCCACACCGTGTCACCGCTGTCCCCATGTGCTTACATGTCACCACCAGGCTGGTCTCGGTGCCTGGCGGAGGCACCGCCGCCCCTGCCCAGCAGCGCTCTGGGCCACCGCTCTCACTGCTGCCACGGCGCCTGTGCCCAGCACCGGCCCCGGCACACGGCTCCCACCGCACCCTGCTGCCACGCGAGAGCCAGCTGCCCCGTGCATGCCCAGTGCTGGCCTGGCCTGCACCCAGCCGGGGACGAGAGGGCGGCAGCCCGTGTCCCCAAAACCCTGGGGCAGAAATGTCCGCACCGACGGTGCCACCTCCGTTGGCTCGCAGCCGCGTGCCCGGCCAGGCTGCGGTGGGTGCTGGTGATAGTGGACGTACCCAACCTGCTGCCATTTTAACCTCTTTTTCTGCCCCTGCAGCTGGAGGGAGCCACCGGACAAGGGCCCCGAGGGGGCGGCTCGGTGGGGGTCTCCTCCGGGCCAGGCTTGCTGAAGCGCCGGACCAGAGCCCCCTGCTTCAGTTCGCCTGGCTGGCCCCGGGGTTGGGGCTAAGCTGGAGGTGGGGGAGCTCTTCAGTGAGATTAAGGGCAGGTGATGACTTTTTTTCCTGCAAATGATAATTGCCACTGTGGATGAGTTTGCATTAGGAAAAGCCCGCACAGGTACGCAGCCCCCGTGCAGAGCTGCGTGCCCGGCAGAGCTGGAGGCGGTTTGGGAGCGGTGGCAGCAGCACCGGAGTCGAGGTGGGCTGGAGCCAGTTAGTGCAAATTATGCGGCAAGCCCCAGAGCATCGGCGCTTTTACACTCTTGTCTCATGTATTTTTTTTTAGTGGCAAAACCTAAATCCAATCAGAACAAAAGGCCAAGACAGCATCTAAACAACAGCCAGCGCTCTGCAAGGAGGGCTAATAACCGTGTGCAGGGCTCCTGGCGCTGGTTAAATGAGGAGTTTTCAGCCTCTGGCTTCACCCAGGGCCATGAAGATCAGCAAATCGCTAATAGGGCTGAACCTTCGCAAGCAGCTGAAGGGAGAAAACCTGCCAGAGGCTGCTCCTGCGCTGCACCCCGGCCCTGGCAGTGTCCCGGGTGGTGGCCAGCCAGGTCCCCTAAACCCGGCTAGCCCCAAAGTGACAGCAGAACAGACCAGGAGGTGAAGTGAATAAGCCGAGATACAAACCAGGTGCAGGGACTTTGCAATATTGCAAGGTTAATACTGCAATTAAGAGACTTTATCTATTTATTATGAGTAATAATCATAGTTGATTTTTCTTTGGATGCCTCAATCTGTCTGTCTCTCCACCCATCCACAGGAGACAGGAGAGTGCTGTCTCTTTCCTTCTCCTCGGACTACCCAAGTTCATCGCTCTTGCAGCAGAGCACACCTTGCAGAGCAGTTCGTTAGCACAAATGGATTATGATGTTGCATCTGATGAATAGTATCTGTGGCAGCTGCCAAGAGTACAGCACAAACAGGAGCAATTAACACGGCTTCTGAACGAAATGATAGCCCAGGACTACCAAAGCGAAGCTGTCCCCACACCCCGCAGTGAAGCTCCCTCCAGCCGCACGGGATGTACTGGAGCAAGAAGAGAGGCTCGCTCTTCCTCCCTCCTAGCTGCCACTCGGCCGTCTGAGCTGCTCAGCCCGGTGTCCCCGGCCCCTGCTCGCAGGCATCTCCCAGCCGCTTCTCCACAGCCCCGCGCTCCCCTCTCCCCTTTTCCCAGGGCCTTGTCCGTGCACCCGCGGAGGCTGAAGCTGGGCTCCGCAGCCGAGCAGCCCAACTGCCGCCTCGGGGACAGACCCGAGCACGAGCGTGGCATCCAGGACCAGCTGGCTCTGGGACGCACTGCCAGCCTGGTTAGGAGTTAGTTGTCTTTAGGCAGTCGTCTATTAACTGCCGGGCTGAGGGGCACGGACGCATCCCAGACAGAGCAGGTACAGACCTCCCCACCCTCATGGCCAGCATCGCCGGTTCTGCTGCACCACTGCTGGGCAGGGTCCGTTCCTCCACCAACACAACCCCAGGATCCTTCCGGGGGCATTTCTGGGGCTCGTTTGCACAAGCTTGAGTAGCAGCAAGCATCCTCCCTGCTCCCCAGGGCAGGGGAGGACAGCAGGGTGGCCTGAGGACATGCCGGACCGCTCAGCAGATGCGATTCCTCCGCGCTAGGGGTTGGGAGAGATGCCTGCGAGATGAATGCCTGCTGGGGCGGGCTTCGACAGTCATGTGTCTCCATTTCATCACTAATATACACAATTAATAAACTTAATTACACGTAAAATTGCGGCAGCTGAAAAATGAGTGCAATTCTTTCTCCTCCAGCTTTGCACCAAGTCTTCGCCGAGGACATGGGGTGCAAAGGCGTCACCGCAGCAGCCGGCCCCCCCCAGGCATGCAGCCAGCGTCCGAGGGGTGAACCCCGGGTGTGTGCGGGAGCCTGGCACAAGCTCTGTGCCGGGAGGTGGTGGGAGCTGTGCAGACAGCCGCGTGGCAGAGCTTTTCCCTTCCTTTACACCATGCCCCTGTGTTTGGAAACCCTCCCCGGAGCCCCCTTCGTCTTCGCAAACCTCTCCCGCAGGGCCCGTTTGCTGGGTCCTCAGCCCGGCGTGGGCGCGGAGCTGCCTCGTCTCTCTGATTTAGTCTGGGCAGGGACGTTTCTTTGTGTCTCTGATGTGCTGCTCGCTGCGCAAAGTGATCAATCCCTGTTTGCTGGAGGATTAAATGAGTCCACGATGCAGAACATCGCCCCGTGCAGATGGTGCTGATCCCTGACACTCTGCGCTGTCCCTGGGGGCTTGGGAGAGGAGAGGAGAGGGAGAGGGAGAGGGAGAGGGAGAGGGAGAGGGAGAGGGAGAGGGAGAGGGAGAGGGAGAGGGAGAGGAGAGGGATGGGTGCACGCGGGGATGTTGGGGCTAACCTTCTGCAGGGCTGCAATGCTGCCCAGCTCCCTCTGGGTGGGCTGTCGTGGGAAGACGAGAGAGATGCACAGCTGGGTCACTTGCACCTCGCACGGGCATGAGCAACGCACGCGGTGCAGATGGGAGGGTCGGGACACCAGGTCCGGAGGTCTTCATCGGCCACCATCTCCGATAGGCTCGTCTGGAGGAGAAGGGGTTAATGGCTCCCCGCAGTGCCGCAGCACTAAAGTTCATTACTTTTGCTAATTGCTTTGAAGTCAGCGATTCAGCAGCTAATGGAAAATGTATCTCTAGGTAATAGATTAATTGGCAGCTGCTGACCAGTTTGCAACAGGGTGTCAGGGAAGGGGCTGCAGCCCCACGCCGAGCCGCCTGTGCCGTGCCACCCAGCACCACCGCCTGTGGCAAAACGCGGTTTCCCAGTGCTTGGCTGGCAACGCCGCACCGCAGCGGGCTGGTCCCAGCCCAGGAGGCCACAGGGAGACGCAGCAGGTCCCGAGGCTGCACCCATGCAGGGGACACTGCTGTGTGACCGCAGCCCGGGGCTGCTGGGCTTCGCCTGACAGCAAGGTGGCCAGATGCTGTGCTGGGTGGCAGCTCAGGTAAAGGCTTTCGCTCCTGCCTCGTGACAAATGCTTTCCTTTAATCTTCAAAGAATTAACGTGTTGAAATAATTTGAATGCAGCCCTATTAATGACACCGCCAGTGTCACCAGAGAAGCTTTACTTTCCCATATAATGAATGTGGCCATAAGTACTTTGCAACCATATGGTGATTATGTTTAATAAAGGACATTTTCGGTAATTAAGCAGTTTTATTAAGGCATTATTAGCCCTTTAAGTTGAAAAATAGCTGAACAGAGGTGTAATAAGGTGCTAGCATCTGTATTTAGCGAACAGATGGATGGGAAGCTCCCATCCTTGTGGCAAGTGCCCGGTCACGGGGCCGGGAGCTGCGCCGTGCTGCGAGGCACAGCCGGGAGCAGCGACACGGGCTGCCTCGCATGCTGAATGCCAGGCAGCTCCGGCCGCAGTGGGTTTTGCTCACTGCCAGCACCGGGGCTCGGGACCCTGCCATGCACCCTGGGGGGCTGTGCTGCGCTTCTGGGGTGCCGTCACCGATGTGCGAGGGGACTGCCAACTGACACCCCATTTGCAGGCACAGCACCAGGGCTGTGCCGCCGCGTGCACCCGGGAGCGCGGCCGGGACGCTGCCACGCCGGCGGGCTCCCGCTCCCCTTCCCCAGCACTGATTTGAATAATTCAGTGTGGCCTCGTCTCGGGGGCACCGCTGTCTTCAGCGAAGGCAAATCAGCAGCCTGGACAGCCTGTTAAGAGGGCCCCAGCCTGCTGCCTTCTTCTGTAAATCAGGATTAATGAGATGGTGGAGGAAACTCAAAGCCCAGCACAGCTCTGCTGGCAGCTCACACTGCGCCGCAGCCGGGCTCGCAAGCGGCGGCTGCCTTCGTGTCCTCGGGCAGTGGCAGTGCCAGCCAGCAGCGTGCCGGTAACCAGCCCTTGCCCCGCTGCTCCTCCCCACTTCCCACTGCAGCCGCAGGTTCCCCGCTGCCGGGGCTGTCCCACCAAGCCCAGCCTGTGCCATCACACCCCGGCAGTGGCACGCAGCCGCTGACCCCCAGCACACACCCCAGGGCTCGGCGGGGGCAGACGCTGTTTGCAGATGAGCAGGGTGGCTGGTGCAGGGGCACAGCGCAGCAAGGTGGACTTGGCAGCATTAGGTTTACGGTTGGACTGGATGGTCTTAAAGGTCTTTTCCAACCTAAGTGATTCTAGGATTCCAAGGCACCGTGCCACCGGGGCTGGCCCGCGGATGGGATCCCACACAGACCAGATGCCGGTACCCAGGGGGTCAGGCTGGAGCATCCTCTTTGGAAAGCAGCTGTGCACCGTCCTCAGCGCACGGTGGGATTCGGCCCCACCTTTGTACCAGGAGGCTGTGCCAAGGCCCCTTAGCAATCACCCTGCCATCGCTCAGCCACGCTCCTGCCAGATCTGGCAGCCAGGGTCTCCCTTTCAGCTGCCCTTGCCCCCTCTCGCTCGCACTCATCATCCTCTCGGCCCCGAGACTCCCCTGGGAGCAGGACAAGAGTCAGGGAAGAGATCCCGCGGGAGAGCTGCCCGTGCCGCTGCCCTGCGCTGGCAAGCTGCGCCCTTGCACTGGAGGAGGGTTGGACAAGCGGGGCTGGGAGGGATCCTGCAATGCAGGCATCACATTTGGTGCAGGTTTGCAGTTGTAAGGGGGTGCAGGGTTTGTGTTAGACCCCACCAGCTCTGGAGAAGTGGAGCCGTGGGCACAGCCAGCTGCTCGTGCGAGCACTGACCAGAGGGGAGAGAGGCGTGACATTGCTGGTAACGGTTTTTTCTCCATCTGAATTTGTGCGGCCTGTCCTCTAATCATTTGTACGTTATCCATCATCCCCTGCCTCCCCATCCCTGCTGTCGCACAGCTCCAGGCAATCTATCTTACAGTTAAAAAATTGTCTCTCTTACACAGGGGCTTTCAAACAAGACAAATAGAAAGAATAAGATCTGGTATTGAGATGCTGTGTACAGGGTGTGATACATAAAGCGGCGGGTAAAAGATCCCATCTGATTGTCGGGAACAGATCTACGGTGCTGTCAGCGCGGTGCAGTCCCTCCGGAGGGGGATGAGCAGGATTCGGCCCCGGCTGAGTGGCAGCATCTCCTTGCTGCCGCAGCCCCAGGGGCCCGAGCAGCCCAGCTGGCCCCGGCACGGGCACCACGCAGCCGGACCGGCTGTCCTCGGCGGCTTTCCCCATGCCTGAGGACGAAGTCTGGCAGCCTGGCACAGAGCCTGGCGCGGAGCCCTCCTGCACAATCTACCTGCCATTCCCCGTCTGCTGGGACTGACCCTACTGCTGTTGCTGCTGTTGTTATTCAGCCTGTGGAACCACTCACATCTCGGGTATTTTGAACTTTGCTATCCGTTGGTCCAGGTCGTGTTGGGCAGGAGAGGCAGGGAGGGCAGGCAGCACCACGGGCTGAGCCCACCACAGCTGCTCCAGGGTGGAAATCTGAACACAGAGAACAGCAACAGTCAGGGTAAAACTGCATGTTTCTGGTACCAGCAGAGATGTACCTCACCTGCGTTAAACTCTGTTCCTGCAGCAGCTGAATGTTGCCTTACAGGATTTCTCTTCTTTCTGTAATAAGGTTATTGTAATCCCTGTGCTCTCTCTCTTCCCTGGGCAGAGCTAGTCAGCAGTGGCTGATGCCACGGGGAGCGATTGCCATCGGTGCAGCGGCTGTACCAGTGCTCATGGGTGCAGAGCTGATGGGGACCTGTGCAAACGCTGGGTGCGACCGCAGGGAGCCAGCCTGGGGCATCGAACTCCCTCATCGCTAACTTGGTTAGTTATAGATGCTGATGAGACCATTGACACACCATGGAAGATAAGAGGGGTGCCTGCCAAGCACCCTGCCTCCCCCAAAGGTTTTCTGCTAAAACACACCTGCTTTTGAGGCGGAGTGGATAAATACATGCCGAGAGCCGGTCTGCGTCTGCGCACGCTCAGAATAGCTGAAGAATCAGGATGAAACACTAAACGTTCCCCTTCCAGCCTGGTTCGGGGGGGGTGCAGAGCGGGAGCCGTGCCGGTGCCGGGCTGTGCGGGTGCTTCCGAGCCGGCGGGGAGCGGGGGACGCTGCCGCTCTGTTGCGATGCAGAACCTCGCTTTTTCCTTGCTCCCTAATGAGACAAAATAAATTTACGTGGTGCCGGATCCCCCCCCTTCCCTTCTCTCGCGCTAAAGCAAAGGCAGTTTTACGCTAGTTTAGACAACCTCCGCTCTCGCCTGAGCCGCGAAGCTCGCAAGCTGCCTGCATTTTTATGAGCCGACTTGTTATGTGCGGTGGAAGTATGCAAAATATGTCAAGCCCAAGCAGAGATTTGAATCGAAATGACTCTAATTACTTGTAATAATTTTTGCATTCCAACATAAAACAATGTTAAAAAAATCCATTACAATAGTTAAAAGACAAATCATTTAGCGAGTCCCTTACTTTATTGCTTTATTAGACAATTTACTTTGCAACATTTTGAACATGTGATTGGGTGATCGCCCAGAGCTATTCCACTGTAACCTGCATTAACAGAGAGTTCAGCCCTTGTCATTAGTCAAGCAAACACCGTCATTGTAGGACCAATGGCCTTGTCATTAGCCACCATCTCCAGTCGTTAGCGTGGCACCAAAGGGGGAGAAAAGCTGGGTCCTCTTCCTCGTCCCCTTTCTTCACCTCTAAAACAAGCCGGGCTGATTCCCCCCCCGAGAGCCCCCAGCGCTGCGCAGCCCCAGCGCGGGACGGGTGAGCAGGGGTGGATTAAATGCATTTTAACTGATGCGAATATTCCTGGGGGGTTCTTTGCAGCCTTCAGCTGGAAGCTGGCCGTGCGCGATACCTGCAGCCCCGGCCGAGGGCTGGCCGGAGAACGGGGCGAGACGTCCCTCACCAAGGCTCGCTGGTGGCCCGAAATTTTACATTTTCTCAGTGGGAAACATCTCTGAGCTGGTCATGCTGGCTACGCGATGGGTTTGCAAAATCTCGTAACGATGCTAAAGCAGCAGGTGTCTCATTATCTGGAATAGAACAGTGTTTTAGCAGCAAGAGAAACTAAATGTCTCCTTGCTGCAATGAAACTGTGTCCCCTCCAGTCATTAGTGTTTGGGAGTAACCCGGCTACCGGGGATGACTAATTCGGCTGTAAGCACCAGCTGATGGCCCATAGCTGGTTTTTAGCACTTTTGGGTTCAAGCTGCCATAAGAATAAAGCACTGTGTTTTCTTTTTCTTCCTTTTTTCCTTCTCTTTTTAAATTTCTCTCACTGCACTGGGAAGGCTGTTAAGTCTTCTAAAGCCCAGTACTAATCTCTTTCTCTCTGACTGTGCCTGAACTAGGTAGTTTAGTGCTCAGCTTTTCCCTCTTCCCGCAGGCACCAACGTTTACAAGTCCAGCACCCACTGCAGAGAGTCCAAGCACTATTACGTTTGCATTTTCGCAAATATTTTCCATTTTGCTGCTAAGCGTAATGTGTATGGCCGGGGCAGGGGCACCCTCTCCCCCGGGCAATGCTGACATTAGAAGCAGGAGCGAGGCGGCAGAGCTGGCTTGCGTGCGGCAGCGACCCCCGACCCTCCGAACTGGGGCGTGGGGAACGGCTCAGACCTCCCGGCGCTGGAGCTGCCGCTGCCTCCTCTGCACGTGTGGGGGTTTCATCTGCCTGGATGGTGCAGAAGGCGTTTAGTCCAGGCACACCTGGAAGCCCTTCCCCACGCGTGTTCAGGCTCGGAGCCGCTCTAACAAGCGAGGATGCCCAAGCACCGTGTGCGACGGACCCGCCGCAGGGACTGTCTCCTCAGCACGGCAAGAGCGGGGAGCAGTGTGGTTCAGGGTAAGCAGCCAGACACATGGGAGCGACCATGTTGCCTCAAATAATCCCCAAAATTTGAGAACGCCCTCTCCTAAGAACCTTATTAATTATAAAGCTGCAATCTTTTCAAATATTAATAAACACGAAAGATGATGTAGAATAAAGAGAAATAAACACACATGAGGAATGCCCATTCTCACTAGTATTTTGGAAAACTTAGCATAAACCACAAGTACAATGTGAAGAATTCACAGAAACATGAATTACATCATACATCTCTTTTCCTCATACCTTTCGTTTCCAAATTTTTTGGAACTGCAACTTGGATTTTCTTGCCATTCGATGCTGTTAGGATGGTTTCAGTGTTCAGGTCCTTGTTAATCTCCGTTCTGCAGGTAGTGCAATGCACAGCTGTGGCATGCATGGTCCCCGGGGCTGCAGCTTCAGCAGCTCCATTGCTGCCTTCACGGCCCTATCACATCTGGCCCCACACAATCGTCTGGGACGGGACGGGCTCACAAGTGGTTTAAATAAACCAAGATCAAGAAATGAAGCAACACGCTGCAGGTGTGGAGGTGCCAGGGTTTGAATCCCTGCAGCTGGGCGCCTGTCAATCTACTGCTTTTACAGAATCTGATCCTGGTAGTTTGGGCTGCAAAAGTACTACAATTTTTACTGTAAAAGAATAATAAAAAAAGATAAGATATTGCACAAACTGCATCAACAAATTCATGGGAAATTCCACTCTGAAGATGGGGTTTGGGATTCCTGTTTTTATTGGGGAAACAAGAAGTGTCAAAATGAGCCCCCCGGCAGGGAAAGCAGGGTTGCCGCTGCCGTGCAGTCGTGGCCTCGGCTCCCCACAGCACCACGGTGCTCGGACCACCACAGGCATGTCCCAAACCTCCCGGGAGCTCCAGCTGCTTCCCCCCTCCTGGGGGCGATCAACGGTGCGGGGCGGGTTCGCCCCACGCAAACGGAGGGACCAGGCGATACACACAGCTCCGCAGAGCCCCGGGGCAGCAAATCAACATGCATTTATGCCAATTTCTGTCTCATTCATGAAGCGTGCAGGATAGATGCTAATGACTGAATGGATGATTATGAACCATTCCTCTCATTTACACCATGCGTGTCAGCTCAGGAGACCCAAGAGTGTTAGCTGGCTTTGCTGAGGAGGTCAGGCAGCGACCAAACCTGCCTGCACTAGCCGAAGCAGGCAAGAACTTTCAAAAGGTTTCCTGGCTTTTGAGAAAATCCTCCCCTGCAGTCAGTCAGGCGTGCAGTTTCTCCAGACAGAGCTTACCGTGCTTTGGTGTGTCTTCGCACAGCACTAAGTGCAGTGGGGAACTGGTCCCTCGGCATTGGGATGCTGGAAACAGCCCATCGGGAGCCTGCTCCCAATCCCAGCAGTGGTGACAGTGGCACGGTGTCACGCTCAGCACAGTCAGGCAGCGATGCAGCCTCCCGCGTGCCCTGGATGAACCCTGGATTTGCAGCTCCCGCGTCCAGCCCTTGTCCCTCCGCAGCCGCCCGCTCTCCCCAGCCCCTGCGCTGCCGCTGGAAGCCGCTGACCCGGGAGGCACCTCGCATGCGCTGGCCGGGGACCCCCAGGGATCCTCAGCCACGAGCGGGAGACCCCTGCTCTGTGCCCGCTGCGGGGCCGGAGTGAGCCGTGGCTCGGCGCAGCCGCTCGTGCTGCCGAGGAATGTTCCAGCTCGCTGCCCGCGTCTTGGCTTGTGTTTGTACAGCAAAGGAGCTGACGCGTGCCAGCCGTCCCGCCGCTGTTCCCACGCCGGTGACATGCTGTGGCTCTGCGTGCGGTGACGGGGGAGCTCGCTCCGGCTGCTGCTCTCACCAAGCTGCACCATGGCAAAAACCACCTTGTGCCGCGCCGCCGGTGGGATTCACACCGAGAGAGGACTCCTGTGCGAGGGGAACACCCGCGCTCGCCATGGCACAGGGTCTGCTCCCTGGGCTGGCCCTGGGAGCTCACACGCACAAGCAAGCCGAGCCCAGGCATCTCCCTGGCTCTGCTGGCTGGAGCCGCTGGTGCGGATGGTGGAGAGGTGCGAGGCATTTGCTGCCGGTGAGATCTGCCCCTGGACTTTGCATTCAAAGCCTTGGTGCAGGCAGCCGCTGAGCTGGAGATGCGGCCTCTGGATGCATGCAAAACCGCAGGCGGCTCTCTGCGTGCCGGAGCCAGGGCAGGGCCACCGCGCACCGCACGCCTGCCCGTACCTGCCTCTGCGTCGGCAGCATCCGCCCCAGGGGCTGGCACCCACCCTGCACCCGGGAGCTGGTCAGGGGGATGTGACCGCAGCTGCAAGATGTGACCTGCTGCAAGGTGCTGCCGTGGGGTGGCTGGGCAGGAAGCCCTTACACCCCAGGGGGTTTGGCCCCGTCACAGCGCGGCGCGGTGCGGACAGGGGCTGTTGTTGGGCCACGGTGCCGGTGATCGTGAGGAAGGGAGCGTCAAGCACGTGTCAGCGGCAGCCAACCCAGCCCTTCATTTAGACAGATTAAGCAAGTTGCTTATTGCCTGTGACATAATTTAGATGAATGGTGTGGGTAATCCATCAGGCAGACCCCTGCGCAGGCCCTGCGAGCAGCCGGTGGGGGATCCCATTACCTTACATGTGTTAACAGCCAAACTCCTTTGTATAAACAACAAAGTGGCTCTCCTGAAAAGGCCGGTTTTCCCTCATTGTCTGGGAGAGGACCGGCGGGTCGGCGGTGATGGATGGTGGTGGCTGGCAGGGTGGGATGCGACCGTGCCGCGGGTGAAGAGGGACATCGTGTGGGGATGCGCCGATGCACCGCGCCGTGCCGTGCCACCGCACTGCCGCACGCCGCACCGCTGCATGGCTGCATCACTGCATGCTGCACGCAGCATACTTCACACTGCACCCCCGCACACTGCACGGCTGCATGCTGCAGCACTGCACACCACATGCTGCACGCTGCACACTGCAGCACTGCAGACCGCATGCAGCACACTGCACGCAGCACTGCTGCACTGCCACTCTCGAGCACCCCCGCAGTGACACCTTGCCCAGGCTGGATCAGCAGCACCCGCAGCGCTGCCAGGGGAGCTCCGGCTGCACCAGTGCCTGCTGCCGGCACCTGCCTGACGGACGCCGCATCTGAGGGGAAGCTCAGTGCTCCGTGGGGTGTTTTCCTCCCCCTTCACTGTTGTTGCTGGGGTACCACTGGGTTGTGCCCTTGTTCCCTTCCACGGTCGCACATCAATGGGTTTCCAGCTGCTTAAGCAAAGTGATTTGGGGAGAACATTTATGGCTCGTTCTTCATAAATTCTGAGGTGAGACCTGACCAGAGCAGTGCTGCAGGTGGGGAATCAAGAGCTGAGAAGTCACAAACCCGGCACAGTGGGGCGTCCCCAGTAACATTAGCTGGGCCGTAAGACACCCCTTGCTTGCTCTGCTCTCTGCAGGGTGCAGCGAGCGCTGAGACCAACGCGTCAAGACACGCAGGTGATATGGGAGACCACGAGCTGTAGCGCTGGCGGGATAAAACTGCAGGAGAAGCGGCAGCTTTCCCTCTCCACCCCCTCGGGTGTTCGGTTTGCGCCCACTGCTGCGTGCCCCCGGGGAGGCTCGGCGGCGGGGTCCTGCAGCCTGGCTGCAGCAGCCTCTCCTCCCTCTGGCGTTACGCTCAACGGTCCCACGGAGGCCGAGGTGTCCCCGGGCTGCAGGCACCCTCTCATTAGTTAAACGAGGTTTGGGGGGGGTCAAACACCACGACTGGAGCTGGGTCAGTCCCCTGGCAACAATCAACATTAAAAATCTCATTAGGGTTTTATTAGAGGCACAGAAAAGAAGGAAAGCAGTTTTAGCATCTTAAACATTGAGTATTAAGCAAAGCTTTCAATTAACAAACTGTTTATTTCCTTTCCCCCTGGCAAAAGCAAAGCTTTAAAAAGGGGAAAACCAAAATCTTTCAGCCAGCAGTGGGGACGGCGACACCGTCCTTGGGGCATTAGCTGAGACTGGCTGGTGCTGCTGCCGCTGCTATTGTTGGAGCTGATCTCGCTTCCTTGGAGACAAAATAAGAAAAACACACAAAGGGGAGAAAAACAGCAAAGAAGGGAACTGCTGCTTCGGTGTGTGGCCCTGCTCGCTGCCTCGGCGGGTGCGGAGGGAGCAGCACGGGGACCCCAGCCCAGGGCTGCTGCAGGAGGCAGCGGGGAGAGGAGCACAGGCACTGGGTGGCAGGGGACGAGCCACGGCCATGGGGGCCATTGGGCTGGTCCCCAAGAGCCAGCCGGGCCAGCGAGGATCCCCGGGCATCCCTGCTCACAGGCATCTCCCTGGACAGGCATCCCTGCTCCAACCGCCCCGCCTGCAGGAGCTGAGGTCTCTCTGGGGTCTCGGGGCGATGTGACGGCCGTGCCAGAGCCCTGACGAGGAGGCTTCCCCTACCGAGCCCTCATCCCCCGGCACAGCCCGCAGAACCAGCACAAAGCTGAGCCACCGAAGGTCTTCTCCATCAGGAGAGTCCCTGCCTCACTCCAGCCTTAAAACCAGCCACCAAAGTCATTTCTTGCTCCTCAACTCCCCACCAGGAACATTATCCCTTAATTGCTGCATTTATTCAGACTTATTCTGTATATCTAACAATAATGAGCATATTAGATATGTAATTATTACTGTCATAAACGTAATAGTGACAAAACAATAATTGAAATAGTGTCGATGAGGATAATTCACCATTGCAATTAATACTGCCCTGCTTAGTTAATATGTCACAGTTTAAAATAAATGCTGTCATTACTCCATTACTAATACCATGTTATAATAATTATTGCGGTAATAATTAAGTGTCTATAGTGATCATGGATTGCCATAGATCGGAATAAAAATCACCGTAAATAACGCAGGAGAAATAGCCACCAGAGGAAGAGGTGAATTCTAGCAGAGCGCTTGACGTGGGCATGCTCTTTGTCTGCACCAGTGCGATGAAATTCATGAGCAGCGGCTCTGCTCACTGACCCCTGCCCGCCCCCGCATGTCAGCCGCCTCGCCGTGCCGCTCCGGCAATCCGGGCACAGCCCGGCGCCTGCCGGCATCATCCCCCAAAGTGCTTGAGCATCCCTGCGCTGCACAGTGCTGGGCAGACGGCGGGATTTGCTGGGTGGGATGCGCATCCCCATGGGGTTGTGCTGGGTGGGAGGATGCACAGTGCCCGCAGCATCTTTGCTTTCCTGGGATGCCAGGGAAATGTCACCCAAGTAACAGCTCTTGTGCAGAGGAGGGTCCTGCACTGTGGCTAAGCCTGTGAATAAGCCCTGTTGCAAAAGACAGGAGGATAAAAGACCACCAGCAAGAGCAATAAAAGGCAGATCACCTACGCACTGGCTAGCAGGAGTGAGGAGCAGATTCCCGTGAGCATCTCCCTGCTGCAGTGCCTGCACTCGTGCACCCGAGATGCCCGCGGGCAGCAGCAAGCCTCCGCAGGGATTGGGAAGAGCTGGGTGAGACTGGACTAGATGCCAGCTTGGCAGGTTGCTCCCAACGCCTGCAAGGAGGCTTTAAAGCACTCAGTGCTGCTGGCATCATCAGTTGCTGCACTTCAGTGTTTCTCTTTGGTACTGAAACTTTCACAGTGCAAACTCTCCTGGCCGCTTCGCAGCAGGGCAGGGTTGCTGGAGCCCCGCAGAGGGGTCCCCTTCGCTGCTTTAGCCCCTGCCCACGCTTTCCTCCCGCGCCTTCGTCGAGTGCGTTTTCTACCCAATGCAGGTACTTCACGATAACTCAACTTTGCTGGAGTTCAACTCAATTTTCTCAAATTAAATAAAATTTCAAAGTGTCACTCACTAGCAAACTATCAGTTGGAAGGTGGTTGATTTTTCTAACCCTATCTCTGGTCCAATTACAATTTTTAATCTATATGTAGATAATGGTGAACAAAACCCCTGTAGAAATGTCAAGAGTGAGGAGGTTATTAGCTTAGTTTTAATTACTGTCTATCATTCTTAGAAAACCGCAGTAACCTGATAAATTAGGTGACAGCTCCGGTTGTAGGAGTTTAGGTGGGCTTTAAAGGCAGATGATTTTTTTAACCAGAGGTATTTGGGGTGGGCTGTCCTCCCAGGCGGGCAGCATTAATGTTAGCAGATTTTGCTGGGTCTCCTGCCGCCTCCCCATCCCCAGAGCGGGCACCCGTCCTCCTGCAGCACCCTCCTCCGTGCAGCACCCAGCCCCGGCGGCCGGGAAATCCCCCTTGTCTTCCGCTGGGAAGAGGCTGGCAAGGCGGCTTGTTTGTTCAAACCATCATTTGAGGTGAGTTTTGTTTCTAAATGAGCAGGGGACGGCGCCCAGAGCTCGTCTCATTGACAAACAGCGTGTCCATCGCTTTTAAGGAGACAAGCTGCCATTTCGCTCCCCTGAAAAGCACATAATATGACAGGTGAAATGTCAGAAATGAGACTAAAGGCTTGGGGAAAACATTCTTCAGCTGTGAAGTATTCCCGCTAGGAATGTTAAACTGTAGATTAAACGCAAATGTCTCTAAAAGCCTGGAACGCGGCACACTTCTTCAGCCGCGGCCCCCGACATGTACACACACGCATCGCCACGCGTGCGCTTGCGGGGGCATTCGGAGCTGGACTCGGCGCCCGCTCCCAGCGGCTCCAGAGCTGCCGAGACGGGCCCTGGCCGAGGGCAGGGCAGGGGATGGGGAAGCGGCATCGGCGTCCGCCTCCGCGCTCGGCCAGGTGCAGGTTTCGGGCAGGACGGGGCTGATCCCCCTCCCCGCGGCCAGCACGCTGCCCCCAGGCTCTGCTCTGGAGGTTTCCCAAGCCCTCGCCTCCGAAGATGCCGGCGGGCACGCTGCTCGGCTGGGAGAGGGGCCGGGCTGCTGGCGCTGCCGCGGGGTGGCGGGGGCATGCTCCCGCCGCAGCGAGGGCCCCCCGCGCTCCCGTGCCCGCGCAGGGGCTCTGCGGGCTCGCAGGTCTGCGGGAATGGCCCTGCGTGACAGGGCTGTATCCATCAGCCAATAAACAGTTCATTGCACTGAAAGAATTATCTTTGCTGGCATTAAGGTCGGCTGTAACACAGACATTATTGCTAGCGGGAGGCATATAAGTAGAGCCTGTGGCAGATAGCAGCCTGTAACTCTTTATTATTTATACCGAAGCTCCTGGGAGGCGGAGGCGCGGGTCCCCGGAGCCCGCAGGGATGGCTGCGTTCGCCCCGTGCTTCGTGGGGACACCTGGGACGGGGCACGGGGAGCGGAGAGCTGCGATGCCGGGTCCAGCCGCAGCTCCTCTCGCGATGGGTCCTGCCCCCGGCCGGGTCTGTGCACCGCCCGGAGCCCTGCTTCAGCCGTGAATAAAGTGGGAGCAAATAAAACCTGGAAGACATTTAGGGACATGGTGCGGTTTTGGCTGCACGCTCGGCTGCGCCGACCACGTGTTGGTTCTGCTCACCGCGGCCCACCGCTCACGGTGCTGCCGGTGCTGCCGTGCAGCAAAAAGCATCCCGGTGGCAAAGCACCCCGCTGGCAGTGCGGGCAGCCGGTGCGGGCAGCTCGGCTCGTGCTCAGTGAGCCAAGAGCCCTTCGGGAATTCACTAGCCGCATCCTTCCTGGCATTAAGATCAATTTTTCTCAAATAAAACACCAAGGAACACGTGCACGCTTACCTGCAGCACGCTGCCCGGGCTCCAGCAGCTCCCGCCGAGCCCTGGGGCGATGTTAAATGCCCACGCGGGTCAGAAAACCGCTGCCGTCCCGGCCACCTGACATTGTCATGGAAATCCTGACGCCCTTCCGCACTTTCTGAAATTAAACTGTGCCTCCACTATAAGTTGTTATCAAAAATAGAAGCATTTTATCTATCTTTAGTACAGAACACAGATTGCACGGAGACATTCAATTTGGAGTCAATTTAAATTTCAATTGTCTGTGAAATCTAAATCAATAGGCTATAGTTCAATGGCGCTTTAATAAAACAGGACATAACAGAGAAATCATTAGGGATTACATATGATAAGAGATTGAAAACAGTGTCTGTGTAATGGTGGAGGAGCCATTAGAGAATTACCTCAAGCATTTGCAAGTAAACCAACAACCTCCTTCTCCTCCTGAGACTAACAAGAAGACTTAATTGTGCTGCAGCAGCTAAAAATGCATCTCTGTCAGCCCTTGGATTGGTACACGATTTACAGGGACATAAAACCATCAGGGTGCTCCGCGGCTCTGTGGCGCAGGTCGGCCGGCTCCGCTCCCCGGCCACCTCTCGTCCCCCGCTGCCGTCCCTCGTCCCTCTGCCCGGCTGCGCCCCGGGAGCTGCCGTGCACGGGGCTGCGGCAGCGCTGCAGCTCCCCTTCACGCCCCCCGCAGCGTAATCACCGTCCCCAGCCAACAGGAGGTAATTGAGGGTCTGGGCAGCTCTGGACACAGCCAGGTATTTAGAGGTGGGAACTACCTGCGGTGATATATTACCCCGGGTTAAACCTCCTCCTGATTTATGCGGATGGTGCGACATAGAGCAGCTCCCAAACAGCATTATTTAACTTTTATTTGCATTTAATAATAATTCACTTTTCCTTAGCTCGTTGCAAATTATCACAATCAGACTGAAGATGAGATTGGATTTCATCAGCCTTGGTTTCCCCCTCCTAGATGAGAGAATCATCTGCATAGAAATGGCGTTCTTGGGGTGAGAGGGGAGGACGGCGATCACTCATCTGCCGTGCGAGCAGCGCTGGCCCTGGCCCCGCTGTGCCAGGTCTCCTGGCGAGGTGCGGGAGCGGGGGCCGCGGTCCCAGTACCGCATGGGAGGGTGACCCTGGGGGGCATCGGCCAGGGAGCTGGCCGGGCAGAAAGAGCTAATGCTGGGCGCAGAGGAAGGGGCATGCCACAGCTGTGCCCATCCCAGCTGCTGTAAGAGAGGTGGAGGCAGCTCAGGGGGATGAAGAGAGGAGATTAGATTAGATTAGATTAGATTAGGTTAGGTTAGGTTAGGTTAGGTTAGGTTAGGTTAGGTTAGGTTAGGTTAGGTTAGATTAGGTTAGATGAGATTAGATTAGATTGGATTAGATCAGACTGGATCAGATGAGACTGCACAGCATTGCATCACATTGCACAGCATTGCACACCACTGCATTGCACAGCACAGCACTGCATTGCACAGCATCGTGCAGCATCAGATGAGGTTGCACGCACTGCACAGGCAGCTGCAGGCGAGACCGGCCCCGGAGGATCGTGTCCCTGCTGCTGGCTGGGGCTGGCCCTGTGCGCGGCTTTGCCAGGCAACATCCCCAACGGCAATTAAACTAAAAGTGGTTTTATTTGCTGCAAATCCCATTTGCACCCATCTAGGGGGGAATCAAGGCAACAGGAGACATGGATGTAATCACGAGAGTTTTGCAAGGTTGTCAGAAAAGCCTCAACAGCCAAGCCCGAAGTGTCCCCGGCCACCACAGGGGGACAGAGCCAGGGCAGAGGGGGGTGGTGCATGTGTGGATCCACGGAGGAGTTTGCTAGACAGAAATTTAACTCGAAAGTGCAAGGACTGAACTGACACGGCAATCTCCATCCCTCCTGGGTGGTGTGGAGATTGCCCTGCACGGCCCCGGCGCTGCCCGGGAAGGCACCGACCCGGTGCTCGAGCCTCTGCCGGGGGGCAGAAAGCTCTGCAGGGCCAGAGAAGGGCTGGTTTTGCCTATTTTGTACCAGCATGACAGGGAAAAAATCTAAACCCAAGATTAGCAATTTCAATAACAAACCAAGCGAAGTTAAGGGCATTTGAAAAATGTTTTTACAACCTTTGGTTAACCTGCAGTAACAGCTGTTTGAGTGCGTATAAATAAGACTATTCTGTGGAGGAGACAGGAAAAATTGGTTTTATTTTAAAGGACACTGTTTGGCTCCCGCGGTGCAGTGGCATCTGAGGAAATATTGTGTAGCGGCGACTGCGCGTCATGTTTAATACTCAGAAATGCAGCCATGGAGAGCAATACATTTGCTGGCTTCTGACAGCTGGAAAGCTGGGGTGTATTTTAAAAGCAGCTTCTCTCTTGGAAGGAAAATTTTGAGAGGGATGCAGATGAAAAAAAACCTTCAAAATAGCCAGGATGCTTTCCAGCTGTGAGCCGCCCGGCCAGGGAGACGAGGGCCGTGGCTCGGGGAGGCTCGGGGGGCGCGTGGGGGGCTCGGCGGGGGCTGCCCAGCTCTGCCTTGCTGGCAGCGCTGCAGCCGTGTCCCCAGCACGTCCCTCGCGCCCTCGGGACCGAGGTGCCCCGGCCCTGGGTGCTGCCACCCACCCCCCCGGCCCTGCAGGGACAGGGGCTGCCACCCGCCTCGGCCCTGGGAAATACATCCCCTGGAATAACAGCCATAAAACACAAATAATCCCCACTGCCCCTTTTGTTAGAAAAAATCATGGCCTGGCTTGGAACCAGAGACATTCTTTTCTCCACCTGCAAATAAAAGTGTCACACTGCTTGCCACTTCAAACCCTGCCAGAAAGGACTCGGGAGTCCACTAAAGAGTGAGACTTTAAGCCTCGCCGTTAAGAATTACAAGAGATCCGCTGGGCAGCGTGGAAATACAAGAAATACTACAATGCCAGTGCTAAAACCTAATGAGAAATGGAACAAGCTGAGACAGAAGCTTAACAAGAAATACTGGACAAGTCCCCCAAGAAAAACTACAGGCAGCCGTGGAGAGGAGCTGCCAGCCGGCTCTGCAGCCGTATTGATCAGGGCCGGAGAAATAAGAGGAGGCCTTTGGAAAGTAGATAAACAGGGAGATATACAGCAGGAGAGGTCCAGAACTGATGAAAACAGGAGAAAATGCAGCTTAAATCAAAGGGCAAATACACAGAAAGAGAAAAGGTAATAGGTTTTGTGTTTATGGCTAAAGAGGAGAGTTGTGGGGAGGTGATCAGACACAGTGGTAATTGAAAAGAAATGGAAAGTGGAGCTCAGTGTAAATATTTTCTTGGGAGAAAGTGGGCTGAAAACTTGAAATAAGCCATTATTATTATCAGTTCTAGCCTGAATCTGGGAAGAATATGCAGGGAGGTGTGTGGGAGGGGGGTTGTGGGCAAGGGATGGGGAGCAAAAGTAAGCGGTTACGGTGCAGAACGGCTTCTACCTGCCCGCGGTGGCCCGTCTCTAAGCTGTGCCGGGGCTCAGGCGAGGAAGGTCTCCTCTGGCTGGGCAGAAGGCTGAGCATCCCCCTCCTCGCCTGCTCAAAAGCCACTGGCAATGCCCCGCTGCCCCAGCCCGCGGCGTGCCCAGCCCCTCCTGCCTGCCCTGCGGCGAAGCGATGCTGCTGCGGCGCTGGGGGCTCCTCTGCAGGGGAGCGGGGCTGCGATGAGCTCCTAGGGCAGGGATGGTGTGGGGCAGGGATGGTGTGGGGCAGGGACGGCGTGGGGCTGGGACGGCGTGGGGCTGGGATGGCGTGAGGCTGGGCTGCAGGGTTCTCTGCCCACCCCGGTGCAGGAGATGGGCATGCAGCGTGGTCCGTGACCCCTCTGCCCGTGCAGGGGGACGCTGCTGACTCCGGGGGCAGCACGGCGTTAACCCTGAGGTCGCGGGGGTCCAGGGCTCAGGACCGAGCGGAGGGTCCCTGTCCCTTGGAGCAAGGGGGCCGGGACCTGCGGTGTGGCCGTGTGGGACTGGGGGACAGCACGCTGCCGGCTGCTGCCTGCCTCCACCTCCCAGACTCCAGTGCCATAAAGCAGGGAGCCGATGCACAAATTCTCCGCCTCCTGCCTACTAAATCTCGCCTGTCTCTGACTTGCTGCAAGACGCGCTCACCAGCATGCAGAAAATATGTGCTGGGTGCGGGATTTGCAGCTGCCTCGCTCGCTCCGTCAGTGCCGGGCAGGGGCGGGAGGCTCCCGCGCCGGGGGCCGGGGGGCGCGGTGCAGGGAGCCGGGGGCTCAGCCTCCCGCCTGCCCACCTTGCACACCCGGGGCCTTTCCCGGGCGAGGGCGGGAGCAGCCAGCTCTGCCCGCTGTCCCAGGGGGGTGAGCCCCACTGCATGTGGGGGGGCTGGGGCCAGCTCTCTGCATCCCACCCGGCTGCAGCGGGTCTGGGTGCGTGCACGGGGCCCCGAGCCCCAGGCAGGGTGGGGGCTGGAGGGGTCTGGGTGATGGGGGGCCCATGGCATCCCACCAGGTACAGCCCATCCCTCCCTCTCGCAGAGGGGGATTTTGGGGGAGGCTCCGCAGCCACCCCAGCCGGGGGGCTATTTACAGGGAGGGATGCATCCCCCCCTCGCGCCCCTCGCAGCTCTCCAGCCTCGCCGCCGCGGTTGCCATGGCAATGGGAGAGGGACGAAGGTTCCCCTTCGCCTCCCGTGATGCTCGGCGCCAGCATTCCTCCGCATGGCCGTGGCCGCACTGCCGGGCCGCTGCTGAAATATTAATCAGAGCTAATTGCCAGGAAGCGACCCCCATCCTCCGCGCCGAGCGCGGCAGCTGCCGGCACAGCGTCGTCCCCAGCCCGCGGCTTGCCCTCCACGGCACCGTGCCATCCCTGGCGGTGTCGGGAGTCCTGGTCTCCCCAAACCTGGCCCGGCCCGGGGCCAGCCATCCCCGCGGCGACAGAGCATCATCGGGCTGGTCCCCTGCTCCTCCCAAACGCCACCAAACCTCCTCGCACCGCACTGCCAGAAAGCCGATGTATTTCCCGCATCTAAAAAGAGTAATTAAACGGAAAGGTCGTTCTTATTTATTCTTTTGTTAACGCAAGCCCCGAGCTATCAAATAGTCAAATTAAGCCTTGGAAGTGTTTAATGAAGGATTGGGGCTGGAGGCAGGGGCTGGCGGGCAGCGGCGTGGGGCTGCTCTGGGGCTGGGCAGGCGCTGCGGAGACGCATCCAGGGCGAGGGGAGGGTGGAGGGTGGGAGCCGGCAGCCCCACAGCTCTCCCCAGCTGGGGGTTTAGTGGCTGCTGCTGCTCAGAAAGAAACTTGCGTCTTATCAGGAGGCAGATTGGGAAAAAGCAAGGCAGGGGCAGCGGGCAGCTCCCAGGAAAACAGCACGTTAGTTCAAAGAGCCGTTTGTGTTGCAAAGACATCCCCATACAAGGACGGGGCTGCCCCAGTGACGGCACTGCGGGGTGCACCCTCGGCGTGGCACCCAGCGGGCACCGGTGCTGCCGGGCAGGGTTGGGGCGGCAGCAGCGCCGCAGCCGCAGCCTGATGCATTACCCGCGCAAGAGCGCGATATTCGCAGGGGAAGAATTTTTTTTAATAGGGCCCCATGGAGACATCAGAGCAATTTTCAAGGAGGTTTGAAGCCACCGGGAAGCTTATTAGATCCGTTCTGCAGAGTTAATTTGATGTTGGTAATCAGTGAGCAAGTTAAGCAGTTAAGGAGATAGTGGCTGCTGAACGGTTTGGCTGTTTAGCCTGCTTGTAAGCAGTGGTTACTAATGAGTGGTTCATGAATATGAATGAGAGATGATTACAGTGTGGAAAGGGCAGTCAGCAAACCATAAACTTAATTTTAATCTTTTTATTATCAAAGTCACGTTATTAATAATAGACTTTACATTAAGACCAAGCTTCATCAGCCAATTACTGCGCTCCCTTGCATCCCCCGGCAGCGCTCAGCATCAGGCTCCGCGGGGGGCTGAGGGCGGGAAATGCCACGCTGTGACGTGCCCATCACCGAGGCATCTGGTCTCCTCCATCAGTGTGGGCCGGACCACCGGCGACCCTCACACAGGGCCGATGCTTGTAGGGTGGTACAAGGAGCCAGGCGCTGAGACCACCCTGTCCCTGTCCTGCCAGCCACAAACATCCCGGTCACCACCGCCACCCCGGGGGTGGCACATCGCAACTGAACACTGTGCCTCGCTCCCCGTAAAAGGATGGTCCTATTGTCTCCGTGTCTAATTAATTGTAATTATTTTCTTATGGCACTATTGATACGGGCTGCTCGTGTAACGAGGCAGCAGTTCCTGTGTGAAATGCTGAAGCAAGGAATGTAGAACATGTTAAAAAATATTAATCTACAAATGAAAATGATTTTAATTGGATTCTGCCTTTGGGGTCGGGTCACTGTTACATTTTCAATCAGAGTTGTCCAGTCAGCAAAGCGGCTGCACAGCTCTTTCAAATGGAAACGGCGAGTGGCTTGCAGAGGTTAATAGGAATGTTGGAAAATAAATAGGTTATTGATTGATAATAACAATAAGCTGACTCCAGTCCTACCTTGGTGACCTTCCCTCACCCAACTTAGAGAAAACTCAGTTAGCATCTAATTATGGATCGCCTTACAATCCCACGTATTAATGAGAGCGCGCGGCAGCGTGGGCCAGGATCCCGCTCTCGGCAGAGGGGAGAGCCCGAGCGCGGCCGGCTGGAGCAGCCATGGCCACTCCCGAAGGCTCCGTGCCCCAGGGCGGCGGCGCTGGGGATCCCACAACAGGGCGGACCAAGCCTGTTCACCAGAAATCGCCCCCAGCCCTCCCCGCAGGCACCACTGCTGCCGGGGCGACCCGTACCTGCCGGGCTGGTGGGAACTGGGTTTTTGTCCGGTGGGCTTCTCACTCGGGGACAGCCAGGCTGACCTGTCACCAGCACTGATCGCCCGGCTGGGCGACCGAGAGGCTTTTCCTTTGTAAAGCATCCCCGCCTGCCGGGAAGGCGAGTCCCCGCGAGGTGCCGGGGGGTGATGCTGGGGCTGGGGCTGCCGCCGGCGCAGCCACGGTGTGCTTTGCTCCAGGCAGGACTTAAACATTTATCCTGGTGCCCAACCAAGTCGCAGCCGCTGCCTTGTTCTGCAAAGGTGGAAGAAGAAAGGATGGTGGCTTTGCACGTGCGGAAGTTTGTAACTGATATTTTAACTGCTTCAAGATGTGCCAGGATCTCCTGTCTTAAGCTTCGGCTTTACTCATTATTCCACACATGGCTTTCGGCTCTGTTTGCTGCAAGATATGAAATAGTCATAACCATCTGGGAAACAAGTGGATTCCAGCCCGTCGGCACGGCTCTCGAGGAAGGAGGCTCTTCCTCGCCTGGAGGCCAGCAGCCGTGCCGACCGCCGGGGACAGCAAGGCACCCCTTAAACCCTCCCCACAGGGAGATGCCATTGCTGCCTGCACGGTGCTGCCTGCATGGTGCTGCCTGCACAGCGGTGTGTGGCAGCGGGGTGATGCCTGTGGCTAACAACAGTTTTCCCATTTAAGGTGCATTGGCCCTTCCCTGCTTTCCCCTGGTTTCCAGGGGTATTTCAGTGCAGACCCTCCCAGGACGGCGGGCAGGGTGACCCGGCATTCCCAGGCACAGCTCCCGGTGGTGCACGGCTCCTGGCAGTGCATGGGTCTCTGCAGGGTTTGCCCCGAAATGGGGCTTGGCGACGCAGGAGGCAGAGCATTAGCTGATGCAGATGTTTCCCCAGCTGGCACCAGCACAGCCCTGGGTGTAAACGCCATTAAAAGGCGCCTAGAAAGTTCCTGAAACATGTTTCAATGTGCACTGCCCATCTTGTTATCATTTTCAGAATATCAACTCAGTGCAGCATTAGTTCTGGGAATGAGAAGTGGCCAGAAATAAATTAAACCAGGAGAGAAGCGCAGTTTGGGACTTCATGATTTTAATTAGTATTACTTCCACCTTCCTAATGAGGTTAGGTCAAGAGGCCACGTGTGCAACCACATTTCAATCCACACGGTGACACTTGGGCCAAACAGAGTCCCCCCCGCGGTGTCCCTGTGAGGTGCTGGGGATGGCAAACATGCGGCCCTGCCCAGGATCAAGCTCCAGGACTTGGGGAAAACCTTGCCGAGGGTCAGCGTGATGGGTGCGTTGCACGGTTACAGCCCTGGCACTGCCAGGCGCCTCCAGTGCCCATGGGGTGAGCACGACTCCGTTGCCTCCCGGAAAGAAGGTAGGGAGGGGAAAAATGGAAAATCAGTATTTTTTTTTAATGTCATTTTTGCAGATCTGGGAACAGAGACACTAAACCTCCCCACATAGCGCGGTGCAGCTGGGACTCGGGCAGAGCTGCGGGCACTGGGGTGTTTCACAGCTCCTGAGCTACACCTACCCCCAGTGAGCATCCCGTGACCCCCGGGCTCTCTGTGCACCCGCTCAAGAGATGGGTGCCAGCGCAGGCGAAGCCGGGCAGTGTGAGAGCCAGGGGAAAGGGCAGAGACCCGGGAGCGGGGGCACTTGGCAGGGCTGAGCCTACCCCCGCGGCAGCAGCACCCTCCCGCACTCCCGAGGCTCCAGACACAGCCGCTTTGCCGCGTGCTGCCCCAGGACCTGGTCACCGGGCTGGCACCCTGCCCGCCTCCCCAGGTCCCTCCCAGCTCCATGGCCACACTGGGGCGTTTGGCGAAGCTGGTGGTGCTCGGGGCTTTCACAATCCCGCTGGCAAAGCCCTTCCCGCGGGGACCCTCCGCGGCTCCCTGCCTGCGGTGGCAGAGGCACCGGCGCCGCTCGCAGCCGCTCACAGAAATGCCACGTATCAATTTCACAGAATCGCTTCACAATTTGATGCAAATGAACAACATTTCTCTTGCTCGTACACATTTTCTGTGAACATGTGTTTGAGAGACTTGCTGTGACATGTCAAAATGCTGCTTACTGGGGGGAAAATAAACACGGCGGTTTGGCTGCTGCCTTCCTGCACCGCCGGGAACGGCCGGGCAGGGGCCGGAGCTGGGGCTCCCTGCCCGCAGCCGCGGCAACTGGTGCCTCTCCAGCCTTCCTCCCAGGAGAGGGCCAGGCAAGCGCCGCGTCCCCGCTCTTGCGTGACCGTTGTGCCCTGGGCTGGAGCTGCTGCCTCGTCCAAAACTCCTCGTCCACAGTTGCGGTGGCTCTGTGCTGTACCCCGGGCAGTGCGGGATGCGGGCTGCCGCTCCGCCGGCTCCGGCAGGTCCCTCCTGTGCTCCCCTGCCCGCCCCGGGGCGGGTCTGGGCGGACCCTGACCCCGCTGGGAGCAAGGCAGGGACACGCCAGGCCCAGCGCTGCCGCTCACAGACGTTGCTGCAGATGCGGGTTTGGGCTCCCCCCGCTCCCGTGCCCCCCACTTCCCCGCGCTGCGCAGGAGCCTGCAGGAGCTGCTGGCGGCAGCCGGGGTGCTGGCCGTTAGCCCCTTCCCCGGGGCGCTTGGGGTGCTCTGCAGCACCCAGGCATCAGTGGCACATCTCGGCCCGGGGCTGCCCTGCGGGACGGGGGGGCTGGACTGGTCCCTCTGCCCTCGCTTCTGCCGCCGGCTGCCGGGGCAGGGCTGCGGGCAGGGCACCGCCGAGCTGCGGGCAGGGCTGCGGGCAGGGCACCGCCGGGTTGCGGGCAGGGCTGCGGGCAGGGCTTTCCTGAAGCAGGAGCTCCACCTGCCGCCGCCCTCCCAGGCCGGGCCGGTACCGGCGGGTGCCCAGCGCCCCTCGGGCAGGGCCGGGCAGGGCAGGCAGCACTCTGCACCCCGGGCCGGCCCCCGCACCCCCCGCGGCCCCGCACGGGGGAGGAGCCCCCGCAGCCCCCGCCCGCCGCCCGCCCCGCGCCGCCCCCGGCCCGCCGCCGAAACCCCCCGGGACCCCGGGCACGTCCCCGCCGCGGTGGGTCCCGGGTGTCAGCGCCGTTTGGGGACCGTGCCCGCCGGCGGCTCCGGTACCGCACCCCGGGTGTGCTGCCTGCCCTGCCTGCCCTGCCTGCGCCGGGTGATGTCACTTCCCCGCTCCAGGGCCACCCTCCGGCAGCGCCTGGGGAGGTGACACCCCTCCTGCGCCCCCCCTGCCCCGGCTGCCGCAGTACGAAGCCCCTTCACCGCGCCGGGCACTCAGGGACCGTGGCATTTCCGTCCCCTCCTGCCCTGACACCCCGTCGCGTGGCCCTGGCTGCTCAGTGGGATGCTGAGATGGCCGTGGCGAGAACCGCCTGTCCTGGCCCCCACGTGCCCCACACTGTGCCCCATGGCGTGGGAGCTGGGGCACCCCCAGACCATCCTCTCCCCGCTCCCCCAGCCCCCCACTCCCCACAAACACACCAGACTGCGGGCTGTTTGCACACTTGCCATGTTCACAGCAGACATTACAGGGCAGGAGGGACATCCTCGGGGCCGTGGGGACCCACAGGGCTCCAGCTCACACCACTGAGGCAGCCCCAGGACCCCCTTCCCCAGAACATCCTCGCCACTCGCCAGCGCTCAGCCCTGTGCCTGCGCCCAGCCCCACCGCGGCCATGCCCGCTCCCACCACGCTGGGCGTGGGGCGGCAGCAGGGTCCCGGCAGAGCAGGGGCAGCCCCGGCCAGCTCGGGCCAGCGTGCCCTGGGCAGGACGGTGCACCCCAGGGCCGGGCGCCATCCCCAGACTCTGCCACATCGCTGCTGGGGTGACCTGGCCCTGTGCCTGCCATCGCTGCAGCTGGTAAAGGGGGACCTCCACATCACGTCCCGCTTGCGCTGCCACCTCCCCTCTTCACCAGCAAAGGGGGACAGACAGACAGACAGGCCGTCTCCTCTCCCAGCCGAGGGAAATGGGGAGCAGGGGCAGGGAGCCCTGAGGTGCTGGGGCAGAGCAAAGGAGCAACCTGGCTGTTTTGTGAAGCCTCTCTCACCCCGCACCCTCCGTTCAGGAGTGGTGGTTCTGCAGGGGGGAGCAGCCACCCAGCCGGCACTGGTGGCCTGTCCTACCAAGGGGTGCCTGGGCAGCAGTTGCTGCCTGTGCGGGGTCACACTTGCCCAGTGCATCCTCTGGGCCACCTGGGTGACTCGTGGTCCCATCGCTCCCCTGGGTGACCAGCCTGGGGAGGTCCCCCTGGGCATGGGCTGGCTGGAAGGCAGCTCTGGAGCTGAAAGGGGGGTCTGTGGGGGCAGGGAGGGCAGCCCCTCGTGACAGGTGGGCTCCGACAACACCACCCAATGCTCCTGACTCGTGCAGGAACCCTGAACCTGCCTGCCCCGATGGGCATCCGCCTGCCCAGTGCCCAGCCCAGCTTGTCCTGCCGCCCCCAGCTCCTTCCCATGCCCACGCCTCTGCTTGACCCTCTGCCCCCAGCCCACAGCAGGACCCTGCCTCCCCCTTCAATCAAAACACAGGAGCATCAGCCCAAAAATCCCCCTGGTCCCAGCCGTGCAGAGGAAAGGGAGGCGCGTGGTTAGTGGGTTAAGGTGGAGGTCAGGCAGCCATGGAGCTGGGTGGGATGGGGAGCCCTGTCAGTGTGAAAGCCCAGCAAGCCCCCCCCAGCTGAAGGACCAAGGCTGTGGTTGGTGCAGAGTGGGGATGCCAAAGGGAGGTGGGCAGCGTCACGGGATGAACCCGGCAGCCCAGGGGACCCCGCTCTGGCTCTGCCTTCCAACAGCGGGCAGGAGAGCTGCTGGCGGGTGAGACCGGGTTATCTGGGGAGGTCCTCACCACGGGGTTAGTGAGCACAAGCCAAAGCCAGGAGAGAGCAGCCAGAGCTGGATGCTGTCCGGATCTGAACATTCCCCGGATGGAGCTGCCCTGACCCTTGGTTGACACAGCCCCCCCAAGCCGCCCCACTGCTGTGTCCCCCCAGCAGCCACGGTTTGGGATGTCCCCATGAGCCAGCCCCTGTCCTGGCCAGCAGCACGGGGCCACCATCCTCTCCTGGCACGCAGGGCTTGGTTCTGCTCCGCTGGGCATCACAGCCCTGCTGCTGGTACAGCCAGCACTTAATGCTGACGGTGTCTTACCACGGATCGCCAGCTGGCATGCCAAACCCATACAGATGGGCCAGATCCTGAAGCCTTAACCCCAGCAGAATCCCTGTAGAGGCAGGGGACGTTTATCCGACTGACAGACTGACAGAAAGCAAAGCACGGGCTGTGCCCCCGTCCCAGCCTTACAGCACGCTGGCTCTGCCACCCTCCACCGCCCGCTGCCCGCTCCTGCCCGTTCGGCTCGTGGCTGGGGGGACCCTGCAAGTACCAACCCAGCGGTTAGACGCAGCCCTCGGCGCCGTGCGGTTAGTCAGGACCACGCTGCCGGCAATGGCTTCCACATGCATCAGGGTCACAAGGTAAACTGTGGAGAGACAAAGGGAGTGAAGAAAGGAGCCCGAGAGCGCCCTGCAGCCGCCCCGGCGCCCGCGTGCCGATGCAGGGAGCAGCACGAGACCATTCCCCGTGACGGGTGAACTGGGGCCTCAGGAGAGCCCCGAGCTCAGGCTCTGGTGGGGCTCATGGCAATAGCATTGCTCTTTGGCTGAATCTCTCTGCAAACTGGGTTTGCTGGACCTTTACAGCCATTATGCATTGCACTGTTTCCACTCAGCCTCTTTTCTTCATTTAGCCACATGAAATTTCTTGGAAAACAGAAGGCCAATAGGGAAATTTTCAAAGCCCTCCCGCCTGAGCATCTTCCTCTCCATCGCACCGAATGGGAGACAAGGATGCTCAGTAGCACTGAAAATCGGGCTGCTGCAGGTTAATAACCAAGAGTGCAGGAGGAGGCCACTGTTCATTTGTCATGGCGAATAGCATCCGAGAGTTAAAGTGCAAAGAGTATTTGTTAGTAGCAACAGAGAAACAAGTCAGGAACGATTAGTACAGGTGGTTAGTAACAGAAGCATGGCAGAATCGGTCTGACTTAGAGGACATACATACTGGAACAGAAATGAAGAGAAAAGCAGCAACGGTTAGTTTGTTTAATTCAGTTCAGGAATGTGTTAGTAACAGAGATCTACTGGCTTAAAAAGGAACTGAAAAGCTTCTGCTGATAAAACCGTTTTAGGCTCCTAGTCAGCAGCAGACTCCACAGGCAGATCCGGGCACGGTGAGCTGGGGAGAAACCCCCTCCTCGTGCCTGCGCGGGGCAGGGGCTGCAGCCCCTCTCCTGCCCGCTGCAGGGGCTCGGGATGCCCAGCCCTGCCTGTGCAGCCCGTGACCGACGCAGCAACACCCGGCACTTACAAACGTACTTACCCAGCTTTTCCGTTCCCCTTTAAAGACAGCGCTGGCTGCCCGCAGTTAGTGGGAGGCGAGACAAGGCCGGTTAGTAGGGCATGCGCTGGAGCCGGTTAGTGGGTTAGTCCATTTGCCAGGGGCTTCGGCACCCCTCGCTGCGGGGGCGACAGGGGTCCCGGCGGGTTAGTGGGTTAATATCAGAGCACAGCGGCAGCATGCAGAGCTGGTCCCGGTGAGCCCCGCAGCCGGCGGAGGAGCGCTTTCCCGGGAAGGGTCTGCTTGGCTCTCGCGGAGGCAGCGGGGCTCCGGCTTGCGAGAGCAGGAGGCGTTTTTGGGCTTTGCCACTGGATTGAGATTTGGGAAGGTGTTAGTGGAGGGTTTAGCCTGCGTATTATAACCTACTTTCTGAATTAAATGCTTTGCAGGGATCTGCCCCTATCATCCATGCTGGTGAGGTATAAAATGCCCCGAGCAGCATGGGCCCCCACACAACCCATGTTTCCCAGCCCTGGTACCGGTGAAGACAAGAGACGGGCTGCACGGAGGAGACAATCCTGGCAGTGCCAGACTGTGACTTGTCATTGCAAGGCTCCGGGGCAAGGGCGCCAAAGGAGCTGGAAGAAGCAGAGAGAGGGAAGGGGTGAAAGCATCGCTGGCGGTGCCTGAGGCAAGGCTACGGGCAGCTCTGCTGAGACAGCGACGGCTGCTCTGGGTCTCTACCGAGCTCCCGCTGCCCATGGAGGGAGGAGAGGTCCAGCAGGGAAAAAAACCACAACGTGGAGCAGAGGAAAGGTGCCCGATAGCTTATCCCCTCCCCATCAGAAGCTGCCTCTCCGCGGGGCTGCCTGCAGGAGTGGGCGGCTGAGCAGTGCCGATTGCTGAGGGGCAGCAGGAGCAGCGGCTCTGCACCATGCCCCAAGAAATAAGGCTGGGAAGGGGCACCCAGGGCACCCTCTGCCCTGTGTTCCTCTGGGTCACCTCCTCCTGCAGCACTAGCTCCCTCTGGTCCCCACGAGGATGCTTCTCTATTTTGGACTTCAAGGGGCTGTAACACCTGCCACGAGCCTGCCATGATCCGAGTCTGCCCTCAGCCCCCAGCCCGCTGCATGCCCAGCCCTCCCGCTCGGGAGGATGCTTGCTGGAGAGGGCAGGGGGACAATGGTCACACCCGCTTACGGGACCACTGTCGGCCCCACACGGCCCACGGGGGCCATGCCACAGGCTTCTCGTGAGGAGGATGCGCTGCCCATGTCCCTCCCGTGCTCCAGGCTGCTCCACAAACCAGGTGTTTTCTCAAAGCAGAGTAGAGGCAGGGTCCCACCGGGACGTGGCACCGGCAGTGCAGGGCACTTCCAGAGCAGGAAGCACCAGGGACAGGCAGGATCAGTGGGGACAACCAGGGTCCCTTTGGGCTCTGGCCATCGTGTCTCCTTGAGGAGCTGGCACAGCTCCACTCCCATCCCCTTCCCCTTCTCCCTGCTCCTACATTGCATTCAGTGAAGGGGACGGGTCTCATCCTGCCCATGCCCTGCCCATTGCTGGGGAGGGCACATGGGGAGACCCATGCACCGGGTCTGGCTGGGATGGAGCGGCAGGAGGGAAGGGGACCCCAGCACCTTGCAGGAAAACGATGCGCACACGCAGACCCATGTCCTCAGGTGTCACCACCACCGTCTCTTCAGCCGTGTCCCCCGCAGCGGCTGGGCTCGTGGCTCTGGCCCATGGCAGCTGGCACCATCGCTCTGCCGGGGCTGGCCCAGCGCTGGCATCCGTGCATGGGCGGCAATGGCAGCTCCTGAGCCCTGGCTCCCCTCCGGGCACAGCTGCCCTGGCTGGGCAGGAGCTGGGGCTGTGCCCCTGGGGCTGGTGGCGCTGGGGAACAGAGATGCTGTGAGACCCCGGGCAGCACAGTGGCTGCCCCCTCCCACCACTGGGCACGTGTAGGGGACGCGTTCCCTCGTGCAGGTGGCCCTGGGGATGGTGTGACCCCATGGACCCAGCTGGAGCCTGGGGAGAGCCCGCGAGGGGGTGAGACCCTGCGGAGGAAGGCTGGCTGCCCAGAGCCCTCCTGGGTTGCGAGGAGTGGGGAGAGCATAGGGCTGGCACCGTCCACTTTCCCCTCCCGAGGGTCCTACCTGTGGTCACCGGCTACACGAGTGCCGTGCAATGTCCCCCCGTCCTGTCTGGCTGCTCTGCTGCTGCGGCCGCGCAGGGGACTGTGTGTGAACAGACCTCAGGTCAGTCATTAGCAGCTGCAAAAGAAAGCAACCAACGCAGCAAAGGAGAGCAATGCGGCGCCGCCGTCCCTGGGCAGAGCCGAGCCGAGCCGGCGCGGGATGCATCGTGCTGCTAGGAGCCTGGCAGGAGGGCCGGGCAGGGCAGGCAGGCAGAAATGCAGGCAGAGCCTCCCTCGGCTCCCCCGCCACCCCTGCGGCTCCCCATCCCTGCAGGATTAAAGCCCTGAGGCGACATCCTCTGCTCAGAAGCCCTCCGCTGCTGGTCCCCGCAGGGTGGCTGGGCGCTGCCCAAGGCCAGATCCTGCGGGTCTGGGATGCAAGACCTCTGCAGGGGGAGATGCCGTGCCAGCGGCTGAGCCTGCCCTGCACGGCTTCCCCCTCCTGTGCACTGGGCTGCCCTAGGGAGCAGGGACCAGCCCAGGCATCCTCCCAGCTCAGGCCAACTAACACCCCTGTCCTGGCGCTGCCTAAGGGCAGCACGGCAATGCCCAGCTGCCTCCTGCAGCGGGTGCTCCCTGCACCCCATGGGTGCCCACCAAAGCCAGCGTTGCCCCTCGGCACCCGGGTGCTCACAGCCGCTCGTGTGGCTGCAGGCAGCTGGCGCTGAGCTCTGCTGCAGGCAGCAGCGGGGCAGAAGCAGGCAGGGCGGAGGTGGGGGACCTCCAGCCCACGGTCCCCGTGGGGACCTGCACTCACCCCCTGTGTGGGTCTGCTCGGCTGCCTGCCACTTGCTCAGGGGCAGCCAGTGCCCAAGGAAATGCCACCTCTCCCTCCTGTGCCTGTCCCCTTGCAGAGCAGGGGGCAGCTGGACCTGCCACCAGGCATGGGGGGCACCGGGAAGGACCACAGCAGAAATGGTGGCAAAGCCCCAAACTGTCTGTCCCTGTCTGCTGCTGGAACTCCCTGCACTCGGGGGCAGGGACTGCCTGCCGCTGTCACTGCCACTGCCACTGTCACTGCCAGTGTCACTGTCACTGCCAGTGTCACTGCCAGTGTCATTGTCACTGCCACTGCCACTGCAGCCTCTGCCCTGTGGTTAAACTGGGATCACTCACTCCTGTGTGTGCCGCAGGCGCTGGCTGTAGTGGAGCAGCCGGTGGTCACAGCCGTGCTGCGGTGGATGCCGCTCCACCTCTGCAGGGATGTGGGCTCATGTGGCTGGCGCCAGCAGCCAGCCTGTGCCCGCAGCCAGCCTGCACTGCCTGCCCTCCTCCTGCCCTGCCTGTGTGGAAAAGCCACGATGGCAACTGGTCCCGGGGGAGCTGGGCCGTGATGACTCTGCAGTTCAGCTGCGGAGCCGCTATTGCGTCCCGCAGTTCATTGTCACCACACGTTGCAGGCGCTGCCTGCAGGACAGTCCCTCCCGCGGGGCCAGCATCCAGGCAGCACTTGCAAACCAGCTGCCGTGGGGCCGGGCAGCGGGAGCCGCGCTCAGGCTCGGCAGGGGCCAGGCAGCAGCAGGTACCAGAGATGCCATCGAGCATCTGGCAAATGTATTCCCTGCCCGGATCTGAGGAGGAGGTGCCTGTGGTGGGGCAGGCGGGACATGTCTGCACGGGGTGACCGATGGCCTCTCACACCCAGTAATGAAGCACAGCCCAGGAGACAGCGGGGTGAAAAACAATTTTGTGCAAGCAGCACTTAACCAAACACTCGTCTTGTGCATGGTGGCCGTGAGCTCGAGCTGCCTCTTGCCACACAGGGTTGGTGGCACGTACGGTACCCCAGGTCTGAGCACCCAGGTGCAGCATTCGGGTTAAATGGGGGTTAAAAACCCCTCAAGTAAAGAGGAGGCTGGAGGGGAGCGCAAGCTCTGCTGCAGGCAGGAGCAGGGAGGCGAGCTGCCTGTGTGCTCCTGCGGCACCGCAGGCACGGTGCCGGCTGCTCTGCTGGCCGTGACCGGAGAGGCGATCTCCGAGATGTGTCTGGGCACTCCCGACCCCCCGGCTCTTGGCGGAGGGGCCAATGCACCCCTGGCCTCAGCCCTGCCAGCGCTCCCAGTCCCTCGCTGCCACCAGCAAAGCCCAGGCTCTGGTGCTGCCGCAGCAGCGCCGGGCACTGCCTCCCTTTGTCTGCAGCTCTGGGGTTGGGCAGCCTAGGTAGCCCTGGCAAGGCAGGGGGAGAAAGGCTCCCTGTAAGCCCAGAAGCGACTGAAAACCCGATTATTTCTGGGCTCCTCCTGGCTCCCCGGGGCAGGATGTAATTGCACACACAAAAGGCGATGAGACAATGAGGGAGAGAAAATGGCTCCCCAAAAGGAGCCCGGGTAGCATCTGTCAGGTTAACTCTTTGCAGCAGGAAGGGCTGTGCTGAAGCGCCCTGGAGGGGTGCTGGCCCCAGCCTCTCCTCTAACCCCCTACCTAAGATCACCAGGTTTGGGAGAAAATGGTGGTTTCAAGACAAAGAAGTAAACCAGCATTTTGGCTACATTTCCTTCAGGAGCATTGAAAATCAGGCAAGAATCCATTTACCTGTCTCGAGCCCTATTCTTGATGAGGTTTCTGAAAAAAAAATACAAACAAGCGGTGCATCAGTTAATATTAATTTTGGCACGGGGGCTGTAGACGGTGCCCAGCAGGAGCCAGGCTGCCCGGGCATCGCCCTGCCGGGCCGGCCCTGCGGCCGGGAACACGCTGCGGACGCGCTGCTGCTCCTGTCCCTAACAAAGGGAGCGGGGCCCAGGCTGTCCCCAGCCCGGGACCCCTGGGAGAAGTTGGTGGCTCCTGCCATTGCGTGTGGGTTCGCGTGGGAATTATTTATAACCAGGGAGTAAGAATATATCGGGGCGGGGGGGGCATTTTTTCTGGAGACGGGCGGACGGAGCAGCAGCGGCCGCCGGCCCCGCAGCCTTCCGGGAGCGACGCCCGCAGGACCAGCCGCGTCCCGGGGCAGCATCCCTCCCTGCTCCTGGCCGCGCGTCACGCCCCGAGGTGGGGGGCGGCCCCCGGGGCTCCGCCTGACGCCCCTGCGCCCCCGGACCCCACCAGCGCCTGGAGAGGAGCCACATTTCCACCCGAAAAATAGCCGAGAGGAATGCAAGCGCGGCGTTACCTGATTTCCAGGGAGGGCTGGGCTCGGGGACCGCCGGGCTCCGCACGCTCCTGGCCGCCGCGCAGCTTCTTTGTGCTGGAGCTTTCCGGAGAGCATCCCCGAGAAAGGCATTGCCGGGCAGACTCCTCCTCCCCGCAGCCCCCGCCGGGCCCGCCCGGCCCTACCTACGGCGCAGGAGGATGCTGCAACTCCCATTAAATTTTAATGCTGGAAATGCGGCCGAGGCACCTTCCCCCCTCCCGCACCCCGTCTGCCCGCGGCCCCTCACCGCTGCGGCAGACCCCGGGGACACCCCCCCCGCAGCCGGGCCACGGTGGCGACTGCTGCAAAGGCCACCGTCTACCCCCTGCCAGGACACGGGCCCGCTGTGGTGGCACGGGCTCCCCACAGCCATTTGGGGTGGCGTGGGCACCCCATACCCATGGGGTGGGCACAGGGGATGTGGGGTAGGGGACACGGGGCAGGGGATGCTGGGCAGGCAGCGCTTGTGGGCAAACCACTTGGGGACATGGTGCGCAGGACCCAGCCGTGCTCGGTGGGGAGGAAGGGTTGGCAGAGCCACGTCTGTGGCCGTGGTGCCAGCACACGGGGGGCCAGGAGTGCCACAGCCCTGCCCAACCATGCCCACAGGGCAGACCCCCATCCCGGGGGCCGGAGGGCTGGGGCAGCTGGGCTCTTGCATTGTTCTCCAGGTCCCCGTCAGGTCCCCAGGGACCCACCAGTCCCACTGCCAGCTGCCTGCTGTGCCTGGCTCTGTGCTGGCCCTGATCCCGGCCCCCTGCGCCCCCCTGGGGTTCTGGGGCTGGGCAGGGGCAGGGTGGGCTGGCCAGGACCGGGGTCCCTGCCAGATACAGCCATGGAGGGGCAGGTCTCGCTCACTGGCAGCCCCAGACGTGTTTGTCCTGGGGCAGCAGGAGGTTTCACTCAGCCCATCCCAAAACTTTTTATTTCTTCTTCTATTCTGCATTTTTAATTATGATTTCCTGCGGAGAGGATCCCTTCCTGGGCAGCATTGTCTCCGATGGTGGTCCTTCTGCTGCAAATGTCAGGAACGGGACATTTTCATCACATCAAACCTTTTCTCGAGAGCTCTTCTGAAATGAGAAATTTTTCTAGAGCAGCCTTTCCCTGTCACATTTTCAGCTTCAGTTAACCGCCGCGTTCTCACAAGCTGAAGAAGATGGTTTGTCAGCAGGCCCTGACGGCTTCTTGCTCCCCAAGGTTTCCTGCAGCGACAGCCCAGGGCCAGGCAGGGAGGAGCAGGCCCTGCCTGTGCCTGCTGCGCTGCCAGGGCAAACGTGGAGCCGCAAGCCCGCGGTGTCACCGTGCTGCTCCAGGGCCAGCACACGGCTTGGCCTGGTCCTCTGCACCGCTGTGGTGGGCTGCCCTGGGCTGCCCGCTCTGTTCTGGGCATGGGAGGTGCTGCGGGGCTGGCGGGTGCTGCAAGCTGGTGTGGGTGCAGGGGTGTGTGCATGGGTGCAGGGGTGTGCACGGCGTGCAGCTGCAGCTTGCTGGATCCTGCAGCTCCTTCCAGCTCTCGAGCAAGGCTGAGGCTCAGCAGTGGCCGCACGGTGTCCTCCTCAGCCTTGCTGGAGCTGCAGCGCGGCCCCAGGCAGGTGCTGGCAGAGCAGATGGGGTCTGCGGGGCGGTGGGGATGTGTGAGTCCTGCAAACCCCCTGAGCCGGCAGCCGGGCTGGCACAGGGATGGGACAGACTCGCTGGTGGGATGTGCAGTGCTGTGCAAGGGCTGCACTACTGTTCCCGCTTGCTCAGGATCTGGCTCCTCAGCCCTGCACTGGGCCTGCCCACCATGCCCCGGGCCCCAGCCCCGCAGCTCTTCGGGGTCTGGCAGCGGGGCCGAGGGCCGGCCATCGCATCGCTTTGCTGCCCCATATGTGAGCTGGGCAGGGGCTTCGCCTGCCTGCGATGGGGACATGTGGATACCTGTGCTGGCTGCAGGGGCAGAAAATGACAGTCGTCCACCCTATCCCATCCTTGCGCCTGTAGAGCCCCCACTCTGTCTTCGGGCACAGCATTGCTCCCAGCCATGCACCCCCATGGCATCCCCGCTCTGACTGCCAGCGCGCCGCCTTGGACAACTGAGCCTTTATTGAGCTTTGCCCCCGCTGCCGCGCAGGAGGGGCGGTGCCCAGGGCACGCAGCCGGCGGCACGACGACTCCAGCGCTGGCGGTCACTGCTGGACCCTGCGGATGGACTGGACCTGGCCCGTCTGCGCGTGGGAGCCCCACTCCCGCACGTGCTTGTACTCGCCCGCGCGGCTGTCGCTCTCCAGGAGGTACTGGAAGCCCCGGTACCCCGGGTACTGCGAGCAGACCCACCTGCGACAGAGCAGAGAGCGGCTGGCAGCACCATGAAGCACCCTGTGCTGCGGGCACTGGGCAGCAGGCAGGGTGCCGGCAGCTGCCAGAGCACCCTCAGCTCCGGTGCATGCCCCCGGTGCGGGGTCCTGGCAGGGTGCAAGCCCCCGGGGTACTCACGCGCCGGAGCGGACGAGGAAGGAGCCCACGGCGCTGCTGCCCCAGCCCAGGGCGGGCAGCGAGGGGCAGTCATCGCTCAGCTCCCCCCACCTGCCCTGGAAGTTCTCCTGCTCGAAAAGCATCAGCCTGCTGCGCCCGTGGTCCTGCCGCCGAGAAGGGCACAGCGTCGGCACAGCTGCCCTGCCCGGTCCCCTGGCCGGTGGCCGGCGGTGGGCTCTGGGGACCAGCCCCGCAGTGGGCTCCAGGGACCAGCCCCGCGGCGGGGAGCTGGGGCGGGGGACTCACGGCGCAGGCGATGGGGCGGAAGGAGCACATCCTCTCCACGTGGTAGGCGTTGCTGCCGCTCCACGCCTCCCAGCACGGGTACTCGCCACGCTCCAGCACAAACTGCTGCCCCTGGAAGCCACAGTGCTCGAAGCCTGCCCACCTGCCAGGGGCGGGAGGGGGCGTGAGCCCCCCGTGGTGCCCACCACCCCGCTCACACCTGGGGCAGAGCCCACTGCACCCTGCGGGGACCGGGCCATTCCCCAGAGGAGGCAGCCCCGTGGTTTGGGTGGCAAAAGGCGCTGGAGAACTCCATCCTCCAACCCGCCTCCATCTGTGGGATCCCAGGGCACCGTGGGGTGGCAGCCCCCCAGGATCCCCACTCACGCCCCACTCTCGATCTTGCAGGAGCCGACGGTGCTGAAGCCGTACTCCGGGGTGCTGTAGCAGTCGGCGGTGAACTCGTGCTTCTTGCCCTGGAAGAAAGCCTCATCCCACACCACGATCTGGGGAGGACGGAGCGGGTCAAGGGGCTCTGCGGGTGGAGAGGCCCCAAGCAGACACTGCAGCCCCATGCCCGGGCATTCACAGGGCTCAGGCTGCGTTGCTGGTCCTCCCCAGGCTCCTGTACCTTCCAGAGACCGGAGGATCTCCTGCAGCGGTGGGTCATGGTGACTCTGCCGGGGCACAGGGGAATGGGACCGTTAAAGCCTGCCCTGGGGCTGGTGCATCGCTGGCCCCTGCGAGCCTGGCCTCGCCGCTGCAGCCTGGCCAGACCCACCAGCCCTGCGCTGAGGGCTTGGCCCTTCCCTGGGACTCCCACGTCCCAGGACCGGGCTTCAGGCCATGCGTTGCATGGGCAGTGCAGGCAGATGGAGGCAAGAGCCGGCAGCTGCCTGCTCTGCTCTGCGGGGCTCGCTCCAGCCTCTGCCCAGATGACAGCGCTCTCGGGAGCCTGTCCACGTCCCTTCCCCAGCAGTGTGGGAGGCAGTGATGGGGGGGCTCCTTGCTGGAGCAGGCGCAGAGCACGGGCCAGGGCTCTCCCAGCCCACCCGGTGCTGCCGTCCAGCCGTGCAGAGCAGCGGGTGCCTGGCAGGGCAGCCGCAGCCCTGGCAGCAGGGCACAGCACCACAGCAGGATGAGCACGCTGCCTGCCTGTGCATGGGGCTGCCCACGGCTGCCTGTGCCCAGGGAGACTCCTCTTCCTGCAGGCAGATCCCTGAGCCAAAGCCCCGGCGCAGGCAGCCCCGGCGCAGGCAGCCCCGTGCAGGTGCCTAGGCACAGGCACGCTCGCCACGCGCAGGCAGGGCCGGCGCCCGGGGCTGCAGCCAGGGCAGCGCTAAGCCAGGAGCGCTGCAGAGGTGGCCGCATTCCCACGCTGAGCAGCAGCACCCTGCCCCACTGCCACGGCCAGCGATGTCCTTGATCCCCCTGCCACCGTTCCCCCACGCCGAGGCGTGTGACGGCAGAGCAGCGCCGCAGCCCGCTCCCGGCGGCCGCCCTTGTCTCACGCCCCGGCTTGCAGGACTCCGCAGCCCCCGGCCGGGTGGTGCCTGTGGACCGAGGTCCAGCCCCAGCTCTCGGATCCTCCTCCACACGTCCCTGCAACTGCTCCGCTCCCAGGAGCCAGCCATGAGGGGCAGGGGCAGCTACAGCCAGGCTCCCGCGCTTACCTGGGGTGAGGTGCTGGTGCCCGGGGAGGTGACATGTCCAGCAGCCCTCCAGCTGGGTTTTTATAGCCTCCAGACAGAGACAGAGCCCAGGAGAGCATTACTGAAATCCCTAACTCAGCACATGGTGGGGAGGAGGGACCGGGCAGAACAAAGGCGACGCTGCACAGAAGCTGATGAGCCAGGGCGCCGTGGCTCCCGCTCCCCCGGCCCACCGGGCACAGTCTGTGACCCCCAGCCCCGCAGCTCCGGAGCCGGGGCATCACCCCCGGGGTCTGCCGGCACTCCTGCCACGTGCCCTGCCCCTGGGACCATGCCCCCCAGATCTGGCAGCGCTCCTCCAGCCTGCAGGCAGCACTGCCAACCCCGGGCCCCAGCTGGGGAGAGGTTTTCTCTCTCACATTTCTGGGAATTAGGAGCAAAGACGTGTCTCCACTTGCGGCAGCGCTTGCTCTCCCTGCTCGGGCAGAGCAGCTCTCCCCAAAAGCCGAGGGCAGCTCTTTTGCAGATTGAGCGCACAGCAACCACAGAGCATGGTAACAAGCGGGGACCAGGGGCACGGGAAAGCAAAGCGCAGGTTTGCAAAGGCATTAGAGGGACTAAAGATGCAGATCAGGACTTAGGGAGTGCTGCAGCAGCTCCTGCCTCTGTGTGCAGGGAGCTGGAAAGAGCCTGCTGCATCCACATTTTGGGTACCTAAATACCTTCAAGCTTTGCTCATGGTGATCCCCCAACCAAATTGTCCCGGGGTTTGCTGGGACCATGCACAGGCACCCACACAGCCTGCCCGTTGGAGCGGGTAGCAGTGGGGCAGCAGTGAAAGGAGGCTGTTGGGCTGGGTGGCAAAACCTGTGTTCCCAGGTAGTGCTGTGTTTTGGGACAGCATTTGCCAGGAAACTGCCGGGTGGCTGTGCTGGAGCATCCTCCTTCACGCAGCCCCGGGCACCGCAGGGGAGGCAGAGCAGGCGAGCACGGCAGCCAGGGGGGCTCACATGCTCCTGGCCGCAGTGGGGCTGTGCTGGCTGTCCCCAGCACCTGCAGTCCCCAGCAAATGTGCGTTTGGCACAAGTTGCCCCCAGCCTCTCGCTGTCGCCTGAGCTAAACTCAGCTTGCTGCCGGCCACCAGCACAGTGACCACAGCTTGCTCGCTCTCTGTGATGTGCCACAACACCGGGACGTGGTTGTGTGGAGCCCGGGGCTGCAGCTGGGTGCACCCAAGGTGCCACTCAGCGCCGGGCAGGGGACATGGCAGCGGGAGCTCTGCGTGCAGCAGGACTCACCAGGGCAGAACAAACCCCTCGCGCTGGGCATGCGGCCATGCCTATGCCTGCGTCTGCCGGGGCCAAGCTGGGGGTGAAGTTTGGGCAACTCTTTGCTGTGTTTGAGCTGTGCATCCCACGTGCCCCCCCCGTGCCGGGGCAGGACAGTGCAGTGAGGGGCTTTCCAAAGTGCCTGCAGCCAGCGGCAGGGATGCTCAGTGGGGAGGGCAGAGATTTTGTCTCTGGGGCTTAGGAACCGCCAAGCACAGATCTCTGCTGTCAGCCCTTCCACAGCACCATCTCAGGGAAAATCACCACGCTGCCAAGTCCTCGGAGTAACGGCAAAAGCAGCGCTGAGCAGCTGTCAGGAGAGAGCTCGATCTCTCCGAGCACCGTTTTCCAATGCCCACATCCAAAGGTGCTGGGAGCTGGGAGGGAAAGTGGAGCGCGGAGCAGGGCAGCAGGAGCTGGGGGGTGGGTGAGACCTGCTGATTAACACCCAGGAGCCACAGGCGAGGCAGCGTGGTTAAAAAACCCATCCTGGCTGCGAGAGGAAGAGAATGCAGCTTAAAATAGAAATCTGTCTAACAAACATGAAAATGAATGCAAATTGAAAGCCATGAATCATAAAAAGCTGCCCAGCACCAAGGTGAGAGACCAGACTGCGGGGAATGCCCAGGGGAAACGGGGCAGCAGCATCCGCACCCGACCATGCCTGCGGGCACGGCACAGCCCGCCACAAAACTGCGGGAAAAGAAGGGATCAATAAATGCTTTTTGTTCAGGATTTTGGGCAGTAGCCCAGAAGGTGCAGTTGGATCCCACCGCTGCTGGTTGACACTCCATACTTGAGGGGAATGAAAGATGACAGCAAAACTAGGGCTCTGAGCTTTCTGAACGCGCAGCCTGGGGTGATTTACTGCTGCCAGTGATGAAGAGCCAGCCCAGGAGTGCTGGTGCTGGATGCTGCGGGAGGCTGGGGGTATTGGAAAGGACTGGGAGGAAAGAAGTATGCAGGTATTTACACAATGAACAGGATCACAGCAGGCAAACAGGGAGAGCAGCTGGTTGGAGGCTCGGCGGGAGTCAGGGGAAGGTCCCCCCAAGGTGCCTCCCAGTGCGGAGAGTGGCCGTGGGGTGCAGGAGACGTGGCACCGCAGGCTGAGCCACCGCAGGGACCGGTGCCCAGCGTGTCCCCGGCAGCCACCCCACGGCCCCCTCTGCCTGCCATCAGTCAGAGACAGCACCAATGCACCAAAACCCCACGTGGGATTTGGTACCGTGCAGTGTGGTGATGGCAAAATTAGGGATTCTATAGAATGAGCACAGCACAGGATAAATGGGCTAAAAACTAGCTAACGTCCATGCCAGTGGACGCAGTGAGCAGGGACATCCTCAAAGGAGAACACCATTTTCAGGGACTGAGATGGTCTGGAAAGTGTCAGCTTCGATTACACGTCATTTGGAAAAAAACCCAACTCTTGAAGCATTTCAAAACACTTAAGTCTTGCATCCTGGCATCTTCAGGACAGCACACTCAGGCGTTTGCGGGTATGGAGTGATGTTTAAAGCAGTGATGTTTAAAGCAAGAGATTTAGTGTTTAGAGGGGAGAAATGAGCACAGTGCAGCCACAGGGCTGGGCACCACGCAGCCACGGGGCACGGGGCTGGTGCACTGTCCCCGGCTGCAGCGGCACTGGAGCTGGGTGCCCATGCGGGTCCGGTGCCAGGGGCGGTGGGCAGGGGAGGGCAGGGTGCCGCGCCAGCCGGGCTGCGTGAGGGCTATATATGCCCTGTCGGGGCAGCCGCACGCGGGGCAGTGGGTGCCGCCGTGCCCTGCAAAGTGGCACGGTCAGGTCTTCTGTTGTGCCGCAGGCACAAAGGAAAATGCTGGGTTCAGCGGCTGGGCACGGGGCCGGGGAGAGGCTTCCAGCTCGCCCAGCGCTTTGCAGGATGTGATGACTGGGCGGCCGCACAGACACTGATGAGCTGGCAATTCCTTTGTGCGCCCGCCCGGGGGTCTGCCCTTGCCAGGCTATAAAGTGGGGGCCTCACTGTGTCCCAAACCACAAGCCCGCTCACTCCAACAAGAAGCAGCAGCTGCCCAGGTAAGAAGACAAAGTCCCTGGGCACCGGGCTGCAGCCAGACCTGAGGGGGGGAGAGGGAAATGCAGGGTCTCAGCCGTGACCACCGCTGTGGCCACCATGTCTGGGAGCACCCCAGTGCTCCATATCCCGCTGCGTTGTGCTCCCCCGCAGCCGCTGGTGACACTCACCTGTGGGGCCACCGGCAGGGTGGCTTCATGCAAACTGGGCTGTCCCTTTCCCGCCCCTCACACGCTGCCCCGATGCCCAGCCAGGCTCCCAGGCACATCCCATGCGGGATGGCCCCAGCACCTGGTGCAGCGTCAGGCCCCAGCCCGGCTGGGGAGAGCAGGGAGCTGCTGGGCACCAGTGTTCGGGGCTGCCCTGGGCACCCTGCAGTGGTGGGACCACGCTCAGGGCTCTCTTGACCACAGAAGGTCCTCCTGGTGAAGGCAGGACCCTGCTGCCTGTGCCTGCCTGGAGAACCTCCTGGCAGCTCCTCTCCTGGCCCCAGCCGCCCACCCCTTTGCTGAGCCCCCCCCATCCCAATGCGACCGTCCCCGGGGCAGAGTGAGGACTGGGGCGGGTGGTGGGTGCCCACGCCTATGCATCCCCTCTAACCTGCTGCTGGCATTTCTGCCTGGTGCCCTGTCCCAGACTTGAGCCCAGCACCGCGATGTCTGAAACCACAAAGCCCACTGCTCCCAGCCAGGCTGCGGAGGAGAAGGAGAAGGCGGCCCCAGCGCCAACTCCATCCCTCGACCCTGCTCCTGTCGCGAACAGCAAGGGCGAGGAGCCCTCCACAGAAGCCTTCAGGGTAAGCCCTGCTGCTCCCCACATGCGGGGACGCGGTCCAGGGGTGAGGGACGGTGGCAGCATCCCTGGGGCAGTCAGCAGGAGGAGAGCGCAGGCAGCCCAGGGGGAAGGACCCTCCTCCGAGAGCAGGAGGAGAGCGCAGATGATGCCGTCCCTCCCCGCTGTGTCTCTCCTGGGCAGCAGCTCTCTAGGTGCTGGATACGGGCAGCGGCTTGCGGGGCTGCTGCAGGAGGGATGCTCCAGGTGCCCCTTGGCTGGGACAGCTGGTTGGGGACCACAGGCTTTGGAAATGCTCTCTGCCCGGGTCATGGCGTCAGGGCTGGGTGCTGCCACCTGCTCCCTCCGGTTGTCTGCTGCATGCGGGGGTCCTGTCGTGCTGCGAGGGGGTGGAGGAGGCGGCTGCGGGTGACAGGGCCAGCACTGAAATGCTGCGGTGAGACTGGGGCAGTGTGCCACCGAGGTGCTGCAGCGGGGCTGGGGACAAGGGGTGAGCGATGTGCGGGCTCCGGCGACACTTCTGCACGTGCCAGGCAGCGAAGGCCACGGCATGGATGCGGCTCCTGGAAAAGCAGCTCCTTCCCAGCCTGGCTGGGGCCTGATGTGGGCACCGACGCAGGTAGACATGGCTTTGCAGCAGCAAAACTGGAGGCAAGATGAGGCCATCTCGGGGCAGGGATGGCTGTCAGGAGGGGACCTTCCAGTGCTCAGCCCATGTTGAGACGGGGCTGTTCGTGCACAGAGGCCAGCTCGGCTTGCCCTGGCACCAGACCTGAAAAGCTGCAGGAAGCCTTGGAGAGCCGAGAGGGACACAGGGCGCAGTGGACTCATGTGTGCAGGCTCTGTGCAGGGACAGGCAGCACCGCCTTGCCCTCCCTGAGCGTGCCTGTCCCCGTCCGACCCTTTCCCTCTGCCTCCAGATCATCGTCTTCGAGCAGGAGAACTTCCAGGGCAGACAGATGGAGTTCACAACCGAGTGCCCGAACCTGGGGGACCGTGGCTTTGAACGGGTGCGCAGCGTCATCGTCACCTCTGGACCGTAAGTGACCCAGGCCACGGAGGGGACCATGTCCCTCGGACGCAGTCCTGGGCAGAGAGCGGAGCAGGGCCAGCGCAGGAGCAAAGCTGGGGACCCCGAGTCTCCTTTGAGGAGGGCAGGGCGGCCTGGGCAGGTGGGAGGGATGCCAGGGCCATTTGTAAAGCAAAGGGCACCAGAGGCAAAGCCCAAGGCCGAGGCAAGGTGTCCCTCAGATCTGCTACCTGAAACTGTCCATGAAATGCAAGAGACCGGTAGATTTTAGAGAAGCCAAGGTGAAACGAGGTGGGTGCCTTGGACCAGGCTGGTGGCCAGGGCCACCGCAGAGACAAGGCTGGAGCAGGCAGAGGAGGGCAGGCAGGCAGCCCCACACGCCTGCCTGCACGCAGGCAGCTGAGCAGCGATAAAGGGGCTGGGAAGGTCTGAAAGCCATGTGAACAGTTGACACAGGCAGGGACAAAAACGATCGCCAAACGAGATGATAAATTCACAGACAGATGATCTTTGTGTTGAAAGAGCATCTCGCTGCAGCCGTGCCCGGCTGGAATGCCATGCCCGGGAAGGCAGCCTGGCGGCGGCGGGACAGCCGGGGGGGCTGGCAGTGCTGTGGGCAGGATGCACAGGACACGGCTTGCCTTGATGGCAGCCTTGAGGGACTGGGCAAGGTGACCTGTGGTTACCTTGAATGACACATGTAGCACTGATGACAGCTTTTTTATTAGGAACCCAGAATATCCAACTCTTCTTGAAACAAAAGGGGGACAGAGCAGCCCCAAAGGAGCTCAGGTGTGATGCCTGGGAAGCTGCGCTAGATATAGAAAGGGTGAAACTTGGAGAACAGAGTATTTAAGTGTCATTAAGGTCCTAAATCCTCAGAGTCTTCTTCAGAGTCACTGGTGAGACTCTGTGCCCAAAAATTTACTCAGGGAAAGACAAAAGCAAAATCAACCAAGCTTAGCCTTAGAAGTCAGTGTAAGGTCAACCTGCCTGTGGTACTCGAACACGTCTCCTGCCATAAGGAAAATACCTGTTGGCATCTGCAGAAATAGCCCCGTTTTGCAGAGAAATGGGAAGCAGCAAATGCAGGGCGGTTGTGGTGTCGAGGGCTTTTGGAGGCCTGAGCCTGTGACATTCGCAGCACAGCAGCACCTTGTGGCATTGCTAAAGAGGTGACATTGCAGCTGAATAAGCCCTGAGTGCCCGTACCCTGGTAATGGGATGAATGCCAGAGCTGGCTGAAGCTGATGCAGTGAAGCATGCAAGCGTGCCAGGATTAGACAGCCTGGGCAGCCCTGGCGCAGGCTTGGTGATGCAAGAGGGAAAACAGTCAAAGTCCTGAGACAACGCAAGGACAAGTCTCCAGTGTGCAGCGTGCAGGGCTCACCAGCTGCCTCGGGGTCCCGCTGCTCCCCGGGCTGAGGAAGGGAAGCACTGCAAGCACACTGGTGTCTGCTGCTGTGTACCAGTGTGCACCAGCGAGCACTCAGGTGTCTGCTGCCGTGCACCAGCGTGCACTCAAGTGTCTGCTGCCGTGCACCAGCATGCACCAGTGAGCATTCAGCTGAGAGCCTGCAGGCTCAGTGCTCATGGCAGCTGCCAGCTCTGTGCATGCCGTAGTGCCTGTGCTCTGAGAAAGGTGGGAGCAGGATGCTGGGGCCAGTCCTGACACCCGCAGCCTTTTTGGGTGCCACTGGGAGCCTGGCTCCAGCACCCCGCAGGCTGGCAGAGCAGGAGAGGAGCTGCTGGGTAGCATCTGACCCACTGTCTTGTCCTACCCCTCTCCCCAGCTGGGTGGCCTATGAGCAGGCCAACATGCGCGGGGAGATGTTCATCTTGGAGAAAGGCGAGTACCCTCGCTGGGACACCTGGTCTAGCAGCTACCGGAGCGACTGCTTCATGTCCATGCGTCCCATCAAAATGGTGAGTGGTCCAGGAGCAGAAAGCACCCAGCGGGGCCTGGCCAGGGCCGGATCCGTGCTGCTCAATGCCTCGCTGCAGCAAGCTCCAGGGCTTTGGCTGCGTGACCCAGCACCTTCCCTCTGTCTTCCCCAGGAGGCCGAGGACCACAAAATCTCCCTGTATGAGTCTGCTGACTTCAAGGGCAACAAGATGGAAATCCAAGAGGACGATGTGCCCAGCCTCTGGGCTTACGGCTTCTGCGACCGCGTGGGCAGCGTGCAGGTGCCCAGTGGAACGTAAGCCGGGCCACAGTGGCTCCCGTCCTCCCCTGCGCCCTGGCTCGCTGCCCGCTGGTCCTGAGCACCCGCACAGGGCTCTCAGGCAGCCAGAAAGCGCCACACGGCTGTTTTTGGTGGTGTAGCCCATCACCCAGGGGGTCACACCCAGCACATGGGAGGCAGGGGGCTCTGTCACTGCTGCCTGTAGTGGCCGACCCCGCTCAGGTGCCCTCTGTTTGCTTTCCCTGCAGCTGGGTCGGGTACCAGTACCCTGGATACAGAGGCTACCAGTACCTCTTCGAGACCGGAGACTTCCGACACTGGAACGAGTGGTCTGCCTTCCAGCCCCAGATCCAGTCCATCCGCCGCATCCGGGACATGCAGTGGGACCAGAAGGGCACTTTTGTCACCCCCGACGTGCCCTCCGACTGAGCGTGCCGCCTGCTAGCTACGAGTCCCGGGCCCCGTGGGGCACCCCCGCCTCCCCTCGCGCTCGCCTGCTCAGCACTTTCCTTGTACATTGCACATTCCCTGGATGTACTCGACCTTGTGAGGCAAATTAAAAAAAACGGAAGACTAGAGCTGCTCGGGAGTCGGGGGTGCGTGAGCGTGGCCATGGGACGCTCTGCGTCGGCTCTGCTTTTCCAGCCTGCTCGAGCCTTGTGCTGGAAGCCGGGTGGGACGTGGTGAAGGGTGATTTTCCCAGGGGAATTGCTCTCAGGCAGGACCCCCCTGCAGTGGGGCTGCAGCGGGAACAAGGGAAACCCTGGTGAAAGCAGCAGCCCGCACGGGAAAGGGGGTGGCAGGAGGCTCCCCCAGCCTGGCCTCGCCAGCCTCTGCGGGGTCTCTCGCAGGCGGGGAGGCTCGGGGCACCCCGGGAGCGGCTGGAGCACAGGAGGGTCCCGGCTCCCTCCATGCCTGCGGGGCGGGGGGCAGCGGGGGCTCACGGGGCCGTGCCGGTGGGTACGTGCCAAGAGGCGGGTCTATGAGCGGCCCTGCAGCGGGATTCACCTGCGCGGTAAATAATTAACAGCAGTAATTGCAGTCAATCACAGACCAATTCCCTTTCACGGTTTTCGCCCTCACGCGCTCTCCCTCCCCCCAGGCGCTTCCCCCCTTTCCCATCCCCTTTCCCCCGTGGGTAGGCACCTTCGGTGCCATTTTCCTGCGCTCCCACTTTGCTAATTAGCGATTGCAGTGATGGCAGCGCTGCCGGGCACTGTGCAAGCAGCAGCACCCGGGGCTTGCCGGGGGCCGGGGATGGTTGCTGCTGGCGCGGGCAGCCCGCCCCGCAGCACCCCCCGCCCTGGGACCCCGCGGGGGGGTGCACGGCCGCGGCCGAGTCCCGGCACGGCCCCCCCCGTGCTGCCCGCGGAGCGCACGCGTGTCCCGGGCCCGCGCAAACACACGCACCCCCCGCTGCAGGCACCCGCGCACCGCCTGACCCCCCCGCCGCCCGGTGCCGCCCGCGGGGCGCATGCGCAGTGGGGCGGCGCGGGGATCCCGGCCCCTCGTGCGCGTGACGTCGCCGCGTCTCGCGCCGCTCCGGGCCGGCGGCGGCCCCGGTGAGTGGGGGGGGGATCGCGCGGTGGGGGCTGCGTGGGCCGCCAGCGCCGCTCGGCACCGGCTCCGGCACGGTGCCCCCCCCCCGCCGCGGCGCCGGCCGGCAGGTGACAGCGGCGGGGCTGCGCGGCGGGCGGTGCTCGGTAGCGGCGGGCGGTGCGGGCGCTGGGAGCCCCGCGGGCAGCGCTGGGTTCTCGGTGTGTAAGGTGCTCGGTGCAAGGGGGGCGCGGAGAGCGGTGCACGGTGCAGAGCGGACGGCGCGGGGAGCGGCGTGGGATGCTCGGTGCGTGGGGGATGCGGGGTGCTCGGCGCACGGAGCGGTGCGGGCTGCACGCTGTGCAGTGCGCGGAGGCTCGTGCTTGGTGCACAGCAGGCGGTGCACAGCGCAGGCTGCACGGCGTGTGGTGCAGGGTGGTCGGTGCAGGGTGCTCCTGTACCATTTTTTCCCCTCTTTCCTGCCTTCCGGCACGCTCCCCTCGCCCCCGGTCTCCCCGGCACCCCTTTGGGAGCCCAGCACCGGGCTGTGCCCTCCATCACCCGTGCATCGCCGTACAGGGCAGTGGTGCAGAGAGCAGGCTCGGGCACGCCGCTCGTCAGGAGGCACCCACGGGCCGAGGCCGTCCGTCCGTCTGTCCAGGCACCCGGGGCTGTCCTCCTCTGCTGGGGCGAGCGTGGCTGCCTGCATCGCAGTGGCCTGGGCAAGCAAGCGCTGGGTGAGAGGCTGCGCCCGCGAGTCTCGCTCAGCGTTAGCCTCAACTTTTGGGACGAAAGATTTTGGCAGCAGCTGAGGTCTGGGCAGCTGCGGCTTCTGCTGGTGCGGGTCCCTTGGGAGGGGGGTTGCAGACAGGCTCCCGAGCGGCTGCGTTGGTGCCTCGCAGCTCACCCAAAACATCGATGCTCTCCCTGCTCTGCCCATCTGTCACCGGGCCGCAGCCCTGCCATGCTGTATGGTAGGGATGTGAGATCCACACTATTTCTGTGGCGAGCTTAAGCGTCTTGGGACTCGTGGCCAGAGTCACAGTCCCTGGCGCTGCTGGCAGCGCGTTCCCACTGCCAGCAGTGTGAGCTGGGCTGCGCTCTTCCATGGGAAGGGTATGGCTTCATTGCGCGGGCCTTTGTTCTGTCCCTCGTTGTGTTTGTTTGCATGCTCAGTCTCTGTCCAAAAAAACATCTCACAGCTTGAAACCCCTTCACACGTCTTCCTCTGCGAGTCAGAGCCCGGCCCCGCCAGCTGCTTCTACTTAATATACGGGCGGTGAGTCTCCCCTTTGCACAGCTGTGCTGCTCTCTCATGCTTGGGTACTGAGCAAGGGTGAATGGAGAGATTAAAATGATTTGTGCTAACAGGTTTCCAAATTTGACGTTGCCTTTCTGGGAATACTGCAGCGTGCTCGTGGGGAGCTTGTCAAGTGCCAACGCAGGTTCGAACGTTTCCTCCAAGCGAGGTTTTGTAATAGCGTGGCTGACTGCAGCTTGTGCTCCGTGGCTGCCTGCATGTGGCACCCAGCAGGAGCAGACGTGCTGTGCTGCCTGCAGAGAGAGCCAAGGGTCTGCAGGGTGCTCACACAGGGGAGGCAGCCCCGGAAATTGGGGGTGATTTCCAGCGCTGACCTTCCAGTGCCCTACGCTCTGCGCCTGAACCCACGAGGGTGGAATTCGAGGAAGGGGCTGGTGGATCTTGCTGGTGCCTTCCCAGCAGCCTGGTGTTTTGGTCCAGGGGGCTGAGCTTTCTCCAGTCCTGCGAGTTGCTTCTGTGCCTGTGTGTGCGTTTGGGGGGCAGCACTGCTCTGCGGGGGAGCAGCGGCTGGCTGCTGCCCGCAGCTCCGCGTTTCCCACAGATTGGAGCATCGCTGCTAGAACCTGGCCACGAGAGCCAGTTTCCATGCCTCAATGTTTGGTGGCATGTCAGCTGAGATGGGGCAGCCACCACTGTGCTCCGGGCCTCCTCTGCCGAGCTGAAAGCCCCTCGCCTGGGGCGAGCAGCACCGTGTCCCACAGCGGTGGCTGAGCCATGCATGGTGCCGCGCACGTCCTTCCCGGCATCACCCAGAGCTGGTGCTGCAGCTGGCGTTGGGGGGCATTGCTGCAGGGGGATATGGGCAGAATTATGGCCTCCACACTGGCGCTGGTGAGGTGTCCCAGGCTGGGGACATGGAGGCGGAGCTGCCATGGGGTCTCTCCGGGATGCGGTTTGCTGGTGGGCTCACCAGAACAACGGGCAGGCTCATGCCGCTGCCATTCTCTGCCTGTAGGTTTTAAAAACTGTATTAGTAATTTCTGTCGCTATTTTGGGAAGATAATTCCAAAGGCAGTTTGCATTACAGATACACTGAGCCTCCAGGGGATGTGCGGGATGGCAGGAGCACTATAAAATGCAGTGACTGTCGAGAACATTTTTGCAGAGAGAAAAAAACGACCCAGCAGGTGGTTTTATTTGGCACCATACAGATGCGTCTTCTGACAAATTTGTGATGCGTTTAGGAAGCCTCAGCCTCGTGCCTCAGCAGAGCATGTTTTACCTTGGATTTCGCAGCCCTCCGAGCGCAGGCAGCGAGCGTGCGGGCCGGCAGGAGAAGCTTGCCATCTTGTCGTCTGCCTGCTTTGTTGCATACCATTTTGCAAGCCTTTAGTCTGTGCTAAAGACTGTTCTCCTAAACCCCTGTCTGCCTCCAGTATCGCAGGGATTCTCCTCAAAAAAATCCTATCTAAAAGTGAACAATGCTTTTTTTTTTCCTCCTTTTCATCCCCAGTCCATCTTTTGTGCTGGCCTCGCAGTGCGGGTGCAGGCAGGAGCGCGGGCTGGGCGACGCTGCCTGGGGCTGGCCCTGCCTGTAGGAGCCATGGAGCGTGCGGGAGGTCCTGCTGAGGAGCCGCCCCGAGCCCCTCTCCCCCTCGCAGGGTCTGCAAACAAGAACCATTGATAGCAGCAGAGGGTTGCTCAATCCACAGCGCTCGGAAGTTAAGCAAGCGGCTGGTTGCCATCGTGTGTTCCCAGGCGAGTGAGCCCAAACCGAAACCGGGGAATCCACAAGTGGCTGCGGCATCGAGGCACTTCTCCATGGAGAAATGACCGCCGGCTCGTCAGCTCCGGAGCCGCTGCCGTCGCAGACTGCTGTAGTGGGGCAGGGAGAAGCAGCTGGGGTTTTTCCAGTGTTCCTGCTCAGTGCTGGGTGTGGATCCTGCGGCGTGAGCGACCGTTTCTGGCAGTGGCTGTGCCCAGACACGCTGCAAGAGGGGTGGGAGAGCACCCGGCCCCCCCGCTCCCCTGGGCAGCTGTGCTCACAGCTGGCTGCGGGCCAGCGTGGCCGGGTGGCATGGGGAGGAAGGACAGCGTGCAGAGGCAGCCCTGGGTGGCTCAGCATTTGCAGATGTAAATGGCAGCAGAGGACCCAGAGCTCACAGCTGGGCTTCTGAAGGCAGGAACCGAACCGTGAAGCACTCGGATGTGCTGTTCAGGGTAATTTGTCATACGGGTCAGCCACGCCGCGCACGGAGCAGCACGTCTCGGAAGGACCGGTTTCCTTTTCTTCCATCCTTGGTTTCACAAGAAGAGCTGCTCCCGCGCCGGGGCTCGGTGGGAGGTCGTTGCACGTCCTCGCTGGGGGCTGTGCAGGCACATGGGCTTTGCGCCGTATCGAGTGGGAGGCCACGTATTCACACATTGCTGAAGTTGGTGCTGGGCAGCGCTCTGTGCCTTTCCCAAAATTACTGGCTTTGTGAAAATGCCAAATGCTCGCTCTTGCGGCAGGCGACACGCCGAGCCCGGCTGGGCCATGGTGGAGATCCTGGGGCTGGTCTGTGCTCAGGGCCGTGTACCCGCAGCGCTGCTCCGCACTGGAGCCGCAGGAAGCAGGGCAGGGACGAGCAGAGAGGGGCTGCGCTGCAGGGAGCTGGGGTACAGCAGCCTCACCTCGCTGCCCAAGGGGTGTGCAGTGTGCCCCTCTGTCCACGTTACCCTGCCCTCTCCTCAGTCAGTGCCTTCAGCTCTGGGGACGTCTGGTGTTGCTGCATGGGGAAATAAAATATTTTGATTTTGTTTCTTAAGCAAATTTGAGGTTTTGGGGTTTCTCTTGCAGAAACAACCTCTTATTTGCAAATCCTGGTCTTTGTGCGTGCAAGAATGGAGCTTGTTGAGACTTACGGGTTGGCACGTGGATTTGGAAAATATTTTTTTGAAGATACTTAGTATTTTTTCTAGCAGTTCCTCTGATTTCTTTTTCTCCCTGTTGTATGGCAGGCTCTGACCACCCACATCTGTATGGGGAATCTTTGGTTTTGGGAGGGAAGGGTTGCGTTTGCACTGAGCGCAGTGAGTTAATGCGGAGGCCGCAAACTCCAGCTCCCCTCACCTTGCCTTTGTCCCCCTGAGGCAGCGACTGCAGAGTAATTAAGAAAAGGTAAAGCTCTGTGAATTGGAGCTGTGGGTTGATTAAAAGTCAGAAGCATCCCTGCGAAGCACAGAGCTCCTGTCCTGTTTCAGCACAAGCGCTTCTGAAGCAGAGACCGAGCCGACCTGCTGGGTGGCCCCATCCGTCACTGGGGGGTCACAGACACCGCTCCTGCTCCGGCGCCCGTCCCTCGCAGCCAGCGGCACGGGGCGGCGGGTGGGTCTCTCTTTCCCCTCCTCACTCGGCTCCGTCCTTCCAGCGGCAGCTGTGCCTCCCGACCCCCCTCCTTGAGCCAAGAGGGGGACGTGGCGAGCCCCCTCCCTCCTGGCTTTGCCGCAGCTTTGCTGGGGTGCGGTGGGAACGGTGCCAGGTCGCTGGGGTGGGTGCCTCCATCGCCGCCTTCTGCCAGCAGCTTTCACTTCGGGCGTTTCATAATTAATAAGCCAGTTGGAGAGAAAGGCTGCTGCCTTATGGAGAGGTTGGCAGAAGTGGATACTTGGATACTGTGGTTTCAATCGCCGGACGATAAAAAGCCATTGCTGTGCTTGGAACGAGAGGTGGGTGGGGTGAAGATGCTGTAAATTGGTGGGATTTTTATTATTTTGGGAACATTGTAGCATTGAGCAGGATAATAAAATGTTTTTCTAATCATAACAGCCTTGAGGCAATAAACAAACAGTACGTTTGTGATGTGAAATGTCTGTCGATTCTTTGTTGATGTGATTTAGAGTCTGTTAAAGCAGGCTGGCGCGCTGTGCATGCATCCCGGCCGGGCTCTCCGGGGATGGTGTGCTGGGGTGCTCGGCTGGGAACGTGCTGCGTGGCTCGGGGTTTCCGCCTCGCAGGCTTTTCACAGTGAGAAAGCTGGTGTTTGAAGATGATGCGCGCTGCCTTAATCCTCAGGGCATCAGGTTCTGCTAGTTTATTTTTCTAGGTACTCAGCAGTGAGACTAAATTCTCCCGTGTCCCCCCCAGAGGAGGGCTTTATGCTTTGGGAGAAAAACGGTCTTTTGTGAAACCCCCTTGTCCCTGCAGGGTCTAGCCAGCGACCTCCGGGCTGCAGGAACGTGGTAGCTGTGGTGGTGCCGGGGAGCGGGAGCTGTGCCGCGATGGTGGGCTGTGCCGCTGGACCCTCGCACCCAGCTGCTGGGGTGGCTTCAGCCCCCTTGGCGTGGCAGAGCACACGTCTGGGCAGAGCTGCCGGAGCAACCGCCAGCGCCTTTCGCAGTGGCAGGCAAAGAGGAGGTGTTCAGGAGCCGGCGCCGTTGCAGGGACTCTGGCTGGTGCACCGCGTTGAGTGTGCTCAGCTGAAAGGAAATGTGGCAGGACCTGTAAGCGCGGCAGCGTCGGCGTGCCCTGCGGCTGTTGTGGGGCTGAGCTGAGCGAGCCGAGCGGCTGGGTGCTAAGTTGCAAGCTTAAACACCCTCCTTGTGGTTTGGGTGCTAAGATGTGCGCTTAAACACCCATTCTTGCAGTCTTTTGACTGTTCCAGTTTTACTTGAGATGATGTCAGCAGTGCAAATGCAAACCACAGTGCTGTTTGTTGTATTTGGGGATTTTCAAAGGGACACGTAACCCTGAAGTGCTCTAAAATCCATGCATTTTTACTGGGATTGGCTTCTGATTCCTGTAGATACATCTGGGTTTGTGGCCTGCAGTGCATCTTTAGCTTTAATAAGCAAAAACTGTTCTGCTGTCAATGTTGCTGTTCTTGCCACTTGGTGGCCTGAAAGCAACTACTTTTTTTTTTTTTTTTTTGAATGCTGTAGGTGCCAGCTACAGCTTAATTTCATGCACATAAAAGTGAGCTCTTCTCCCACCGCCCGGAGCCTCAGGCCGTTGCTCACCTCCAGCAGAGGTTTGTACAAAGCTCCTGTTCTGCTGCGAGCAGCTGCAGCATCGATTGGGGTGGGCAGCAAACCGCAGCGTGGGTTGGACCCTGCTCCCGCAGGCTGGCCGTCCCTGCGGGGATCGATCCTCGCTGTGCTGGGGCGGACGAGCACGAGCCGTGGGTTGTGCAATGGGGCTGACGCTGCACTTGGGTGAACCTCAGCCTCCGCCGTCCCCTCGGCCGCCGCTGTGGGCACGCAGCAGCAAGCAGAGGTCGGTGCTTGCTCCGTGCTTGCTTGCTTTCCAGGGCTGCTCACCAACCTCTTGGTGAATGTTTTAAAGTTTGTTGATCAGCTTTCGTTTGGGCTGCTTTGAAACTGAGGTGGAGAAACACCCCGTGCGTCTGCGCGCCGGCAGCCCGTCCCTTCCCACTCCTCGTCCTCAGCCCCCGCCAGCTCTTCCCAGCTTTCCTCTCCCAGGGCTCGTTTGACCCCTCTCCTGTTCGCTGCTGCCTCCTCAGGACGTGAGCATCTCTGTCCTGCTAAGGGACATGCCTTGGAGTCATCGGGGGTTTTGAAATGCACATTACGAGCTGCCACCAGGAGAGATCAGGAGAAGCAAGCCTGTCTTCGGCGGTGACAGCGCTTCTGGGCGCGTCGTTTGTCGGAGCTCAGGTTGGGACAGCAGCGGTCACCCTCAGGCAAGCTGTGTTTATTTTTGTGTTGCACGCCGCGTGTGAATTAACTGGAGACTATCAATTAAATAGTTAAATTTTGCTGATTTGTAAAGATGCGAGCTAGATATATTAAGATATTTCTTGCTGACCACAGCTTCTGCTGCTGTTCCACCAGAAAGACGTCTGCAGTTCCTCATCCTTTTATTAAGCACCAATGATTTGAGCTAAAATTTTCCAGGCCACACCTATGTCTTTTGGGGAAGTTGCAGTTAGTAGCAATTGTTTCTGGGAATGGTTTAAAGAAAAATGCATTTTTTGATCATATGGAGTTTCTCATAGAAACTGGTTTTGTTGTTTGTTTGTAACACTTCGCTGCTTTAAAAAATGGACTTGAGACATTGCTTCATCACTAGAGATGGTGCACAGCTCCCTCGCTCCGGCGGCCCCGGCTGCACCGACACCGCGCTGTGCCAGCGCGAGGGGCTGCTCTCCGGCAGTGGTGGTGGTTTGCCCGTTTCACAACAGCAGGTGAGGGAGGACGTGGAGGCTGCAGTCAGTTGGTACTCGCTGTTGGTGCTCGTTTGGCCGTGGTGTCCGCCCGGCCGGCGCAGCAGCCATGCAGTGGCATGCTGCACGGGCCCCGTGCTGCGGTGGGAGGCGTCAGGAAGGAAGTCTGCAAGCGTGTGTGTGTCTGTGTGTCTGTCTGTGTGTGCACGGGCAAGAGCTGGAGCTGTTTCCGGAGCAGGGTGTCTCGGGGCTGGGCTGTTAAACCGCTGCCGCTCTGTGCACCAGATCATTCGTGGCACTGCAGAAGCGCATCCGGGGATGCAGCTGCTGCTCCGCGGACCTGCAGCCTTGTCTGGACCTGAAATCCCATCGTCGATGGAGGCCAGGCCAGGGTCAAGCAGAAAACCTTGCAGGGAAGGAGGGCGATGTGTGCACTGCGGATGAGTTCTTGCAAAGTTCGTGCTGGGTGGAGTTTCCCTCTGGTTTCTAATTAGTGCTAAAGTGGAGGGGCTGCGTGACGTTCGATGGCAGCTGGGCAGGAGAGGAGGAGACTCTTGGGTGGCTGGAATAACAATTAGTGTCCGTACTTGAAATGTTCTGAAAAACATCCTCCGAGGCCGGGACGCCATCGTGCATCAAGGGGGAGCTGGCTGCAGTGGCCCCACGACGAGCCTGTGGTCCCGTGCTCGCACTGTGAGCCTCGGAGCGGAGTGCCGTCCTGCCTGCCCACGGGGTCCTGGCCCCTCGGGGTGCTCCGCTGCAGCACGGCCCCCCGGACGGCGGCTTTGCTTGGAAAGCTGCAGCCCTGCTGCGACGGGTCCCCCCTGCTGCTGCCCTCCCGTGCCTGGAGGAGGGTGTCCTGCAGGGACACGGCTGCCGTACCGCCGGCGGGACGCGGGCAGGACCCCTGCGCAGGCACGCTGTCACTGGGATGCTCTGCGCTTGCAGGACAGCTTCAGCCAAGAAGGTGTGGGCGGTGGCTGGGCTCCCCAGGATGGGTGCAGTCCTCGTGGGCGCAAGCGTCGTGTCCTTGTGGGAAACCTGGCGTTCGGGCCGACGCGCGGGTTTTGGTTCCCTACCTGGTGAGGTTTGCGTGCCGCGAGGGGCCGGTGCCGCTGCCTCGTGGGTGGTGAGGCTGGAGAGAGGTTTGTTCCTCGGACTGGAGCTGGGGAGATCCTGGCAGCTGGGCAGCTCCTAGTGCGGAGGTTGGCATCCCCGTGACCTGCCAGACCTGGGGAGTCCTCTGGGCCCCGTCTCCTGTTACTGGCTGGGGACTCTGATTATACTCTGACTTGTGCCTGATTTCAGCATTTGTACCAAAGCCTGCGGCAGGCGAATCTGGAGCTGCTTCCCCTGGGACGGGTTGTTGCACCAGTCGCTTGTGTGCAATGGAAGCGTGCCATGTTCGGACTGTCGTCCCCCGGATTTTAAACACCCAGTTGCTCCCGTCCCCCTGAGGCTTCTCCCTTCCAGGAAGCTTCATTTCCTAAAAGAGCAACCACCTTCCCGCTTCCCTCGGTTTCTCCTGGCTCAGCCCTGCAAATGCCGCCGTGGTGGAGCGGTGCCGGTGCCTCGGGGCGGATGGCCGAGTCGCAGGTCTGCCAAATCTGGCTGCCAGCGCTGACCGTGAGCCGGGACCGCCTTTCCCCTGGGCTCGGAGGGCGGCTGTGGGCAGGAGGGGTGCATGCGGCAGGGGAAGTTGCCAACGAGGAGAGCATCACTCGTCACCACGTGTGCAGATATCTGTGACAAATAAACAAATCAATGTTGTGGCTTTTCTTTCCCATTAGGTATTTTCATGGCCACCTGTGTTTCGGCATGAAGCTCGGCTAGCAGCAAAATGAACTTACCAAGGGAAGGTGAGTGCGTACGGAGGGCAGCGCCAGAGCAGTTGTTTCCCCTGTGAATGCTGGGTGTGGGCTGGTGAATATTTCGTACGTCTGTGCGCACCGCCACTGATGCCCCATTAATATTGTATTGCCTTCACAAGCTGACAGGAAACGGTTTAAGCCTTTTTTATACTAATGTCCGATCAGCATGCAAAATAAGATGACTTTCTGCCTGTGGGACCTCTTGTGTCCTTGTTTGTCACTGCTCTGCTGTCACGTCCCCACCAGCTCCCATCCTCCCGCAGGCTCTCTGCTCTTGGTACCAGCCGTGCCCTGATCGCGGTCAGGGATGGAGTCCTTGGCTGTGGGTCACAGCCCGTCCCTCTCCCGCAGTGTCTGAGCTGCACTCAGGGGCTTCAGCCCGGGGTCAGCTGCTGGCGCTTTGATTTCTGCTCCTTGTCACCCGCTGCAGTGGTTTTCAGTCCCTGCCGTGATGTGCTAGAGAAGCCCCTGAGAGCTCCCTAATTCCTGCTGGAGTGGAAAGCTCTCAGAGCCAGCTTGGGCATCTGACGGACTAGAAGGTCATCTCTGATCTGACAGTTGTGCCGCCTAATTATGCCATGATATTTTCCACCAGATATCTGCTGTGGAGGAAATTATCCATCCCTGTTCTCTCATAGACTAATAAGCCCCCCAAATTTTGGGGAATTCATAGTGGAGGATTGCACAAAAGAGTTGAAAATAAGCCGGCATTGTTTGCGGTTGCCCAGCAGACCGCTGCCGAGCACGCTCATGGATGCTTGCTCAGCCCGCCCGGGTGCGCTGGGGTAATCCCACCGGAGAAGTTCGTTCTGCTTCAGCCCTCCCGGTGCCCGCGGCTGCCGTGCAGGAGGCAGAGCGGGGCTGTTCTGCTGGCGGGAGCAGTGGTGTGCCGCGGCTGCGGGGAGAGCCCAGAGCACAGCGGGAAGGGAGAAGCCGTGCTCCCCGATGGCAGCCGTCAGCACCTGCCTCCCTGCCTTTCCTGTTGCCCCACAGCGGAGCGAGAGCTTCCCCATGCCGGTGGCATTGGATGGGCAGCGGTGGGGGCTGTGTGTCTGCCCTGGCCGGGGCGGCAGGATGATCCCCAGGGACACGGCACTTTGTCCTGCCGGGTGCTGCTGGAGCGGGGCCGGTGCCGCAGGCTCCCAGCCAGTCTCCCGCTTCGCACAGCAAAATGAGTGAGTCCCTTTGTTCCTCTCCGGCGGCACTCGGACCGGAGCTGCTGGGAGCATCTCGGTGGGAAATGCTCACTGTAAGCCGTTTTTGCAAAGAACAGAGCACTTCTGTGCTCCCAGCCTCTTTTTTAAACTGCAGGTCTTTCCTGCTAATTAGCCTGTCTTGGTCTGCATAGCCGTAATTATTCCAGTTGGCCTTAAATCCCGGCTGCTCCAGCTACAATGCATTGAAATGGGTCTTGTGGCATTTGCAATTATTTTTAGGGTGAACATTTGAATATATTTACATGACTGAAACAGATCAAGATAGCAGGATGGAGGAGCAGATGAGCGCTTGTCTTTTTAATGGGTCTGGCTCTGGCTTGGTGCTGCATAAATGCCAGAGCTGTTTGTTGTTCCCTCTGATTTACATCTAAACAAATGGACCAGCATTTGCCTTTCTGACTTTCATATAGTATATGGGCATGCATTTGAAACTGTTTAACCTTGGTATGTTAACCAGGCAGTTGGCCAGGATATTAACCATGGTGCTAAAGAGCCACAAAAATAATTTTGGTGGTGATGTTACCTTGCTGCTGGGATGGGCAAACGCATGCCTGGGTGGGCAGAGAGGCACTGCCTCTGCGTGTCGTGGTAATCCGATGGTTTGAGCAGAAGCGGATAAAAGCAGGGCGGGTGGATGGTGAGCAGCTGACCGCTTCACCAGTCCGGGTAGGTGCAGCGGGATGTCAGGGTTTGGAAGGGGAACGAGCGAGTCCCCGAGCGCCCGGCCGGTTCTGGGGCCGCCCGTGCTGGCAGGTGGGGCGGGGGCAGGCAGGCTGCCTGGCTCTGGGGCGGCCCTCCTGCCTGCTCCCCGCCGAAAAGCGGCTTTGCACGGGCCGCTGCTAAATGTGCTCTTTCATGGAGAGTCGAAAACGTTTTTCTGAAGCAGTTCTTTGGATTGTCAGCAAAACAAAACGCATGGACGTCCCGTTCCTTGCACTCCATTCAGCTCCCACCCCAGCCACATAATCACAAAGAACTTGAAATCCCTGGGTGAGCCCAGGGGAGGATTGCAAAACCTGTGCTCACAAACGGAGCAGAAGCGGGGAGGGTGTGGGAAGCGGTGCCAGCGTTTGCAGGACTCCCTCCCGGGTAGGCAGCAGAGCAGGGGACTTGCAGAAACTGCAGGCTTCCTGCTGGATACCCCACCGAGACGCAGAAGACCCAAAAAGCCTTAATGCCGGATGAGGTCTTCAAGGATTTTTATGTAAGGTCAGTCTCCAGAGGAAGGGCGTTTAACACTGACTCTGTGTGTTGCTGTCAGCATTCGGATGGTTTAATTTCTCAAAGCGTTTCATTCTAATGGGTAACTGCTTCTCCTGACTCACATCCTTAAAATTTGCATGAGATGCTTTTGTTTTTCTCTTATTTCAGCTTTCCTCCCTCCCCTGTGACAGCACATTGAAACTAAAGAATATGTAGGAAGGAGACAGGTGGCTGAGAGAAGTGAGAAGACGGTGGTGTGCTGAGCTCAGTTTTGGAAGGAAGGAGAACCACAGGGAGGGTTTGGGCTTTATCTGGGATGGAACAGACTCTCTGTAAAGATTTTTTTTTAAGGACTGACTGGGTATGCGTGGCCCCTCTCCGAAACGTTCCTGGAGCTTTGCTTCAGCTGTAAACCTGTGATTCTGGGTACACAAACAGTCCAGAAATAATCTCTTTGGGTGTGCTCTGAGGCAGACTTTAATTACCTCCTGGGTAGAAGGCATCTAGCCTGGAAGTTGCTGATAAGTGAAAGAGATGATGAAAGCCTGGGATGGTGTCAGCATCCTGGAGGAGCCAGGCTGGATGCTGAGGTGCCGCCGGGCTGGATTGCGGCTCCTGCTCCTCTGACGGTGCTGTGTTTCTCTTGCAGGTGCCCGTTGGGTTGAACACTTGCTGGCTGAAAGCTGAAGCGTGATCACCAGCCTGTGCGGAGGAGAACAGGATGCGGGTCACCATGAGGAGGGTGTTGCTGGTGGTGGGCTCGGTGGTCGCCCTGATGGTGACTCTGCACCTCGGCCAGCAGGTCCTGGAGTGCCAGCAGGTCCTGAGCGAGAGGAGGCACAGGCTGATGAGACCCGAGAACGAGGAGCTGGTCATGATGGACTCCAATCACGTCGAGTACCGTTACAGCAAGGAGATGCCCCTGATATTCATTGGCGGGGTCCCGCGGAGCGGCACGACGCTGATGAGGGCCATGCTTGATGCCCACCCTGAGGTGCGCTGTGGAGAGGAGACCCGCATCATCCCCCGCGTGTTGGCGATGCGGCAGGCCTGGTCCAAATCGGGGCGAGAGAAGATGCGCCTGGATGAAGCGGGGGTGACGGACCAAGTTTTGGACGCCGCTATGCAGGCCTTTATACTGGAAGTGATCGCCAAGCACGGCGAGCCAGCCCGGTATTTGTGTAACAAGGACCCCTTCACGCTGAAGTCCTCTGTCTACCTGTCCAGGCTGTTCCCCAATTCCAAATTCCTCCTGATGGTTCGAGATGGCCGGGCTTCGGTCCACTCCATGATCACGCGGAAGGTGACGATCGCAGGCTTCGACCTGAACAGCTACCGAGACTGCCTGACCAAGTGGAACAAAGCCATCGAGGTGATGTACTCCCAGTGCTTGGAGATCGGGCGGTCCCGGTGCCTGCCCGTCTACTACGAGCAGCTGGTGCTGCACCCCGAGCAGTCCATGCACGCCATCATGAAGTTCCTGGACATCTCCTGGAGCGACACGGTGCTGCACCACGAGGAGCTGATAGGGAAGCCCGGTGGGGTGTCGCTTTCCAAGTGAGTGTTTCGGCCCCTGCCTCGGCTTTCCGAGGAGCGTTTTCGTTACACGAAGCAGGTCAAGGCTAAAACTGGGGGCAAAGACGCATTACTTGTGTTTATGCGTGCTTTTTCAGGGGCAGAAGTGGCAACACGTCCTGCACGCTTTTGCTGCGGTAGGTTTTGTGTTTCCGAGTAGAAGACAGCTTGAATACTAGCAATCTGTTGTACCCAACAGAGCAGCTTGTCAGGCAAGGATTTTAGGAGCAGGTGACTGCTTTATTCATCTGTCTTGACAGTGCAGAAATGATTTTCGTCTCTAATTTGAAAAGAACTGCTTGCTCTGAAACCTGAGCTCTTTAACGCCTCTTTTTTCCACCCGTCCTCAAATACCTCCTTACCATGATTAGTTTTGCTGCTCATGAATGGCTTTCAGCGGTGAGCAGCAATTCTTGCCAGGCTTGGTGCTGGTATTGCAGAATAAAAGAAATACCTGCTCTGTGGAGACACACCCCAGCACTCCCTCCTTGCTGGCTGTCCGTCTCTGGTGCCAGGGGGGTGCTTGCTGCCTTCCACCTTCTCCTCTTTTAATGCTCTTTATTTCCTAAGTGGAGGCTTAAGCCTAACTTAGCAAAATTTAATCAGTGGTGTAAGGGAACCATACAAGCAGTCTTTGTATAAATTCTCATGCCCGAGTGGTGAGGGCAGCTGTGGACATGCAGCTGCTCTGTTTCTTGGGGACGGGTGGGGGCTCCGCTTCCCCCCGCCGTGCGATGCTCTTCCAGACGAGGCTGCGCAGCATTGCCTGTGCCTTGGCAATCGGTAACTGGGACGCTCTGGTGAGGCTCAGGATCCGCACGTTCATCCCTCTTAGGACGCCGTGCCGCCTGTGCTGCGTGGGGTGCGGTTTCCTTTGGCTCGAGTCGAGCAGGCGGCTGCTCGCCCCGGGGCCGGCGTCCCGCCGAGCACAGGGTGCAGAGGGGGGGCTGTAGCTGCGAGGGGCTCGCTCCTCGGCGTTTGGAGGGCAGGCAGCATGGCTGGTGGGGAGCGCGTCCCAGCGCCCTTACCCCAGGCAGACCAGGAAGGCAGCTGTGGTGTAGGATAAAGAGGTGCAGGCACCTGTGATGCCTGTAGCGATGATTTCTCCAGGGCTTTCAGCACTATTTGCTAAGTAAATTTTGCCAAGGTTGCCTAAACACGTAAGTGTTTGGATTTTCAGTGGGGTCGTGTGGTGTATCTGTGCTACAGACCACACATCTTTCATTATTTTCCTGTAACAAGCAAAGGTGTCCTGGTAACACCCCGACCCCGGTGCAGGATGGATCACCCCGTAGAGGGGGACCCAGCCCCTGCCAGGATCCACTCCCCCAGGGCAGGGCTGTGAGCGGGACGCGGGTGCCCCGGCTCCGCAGGCGGGCCCGGCGGGTGCTGAGCGGTTGTGCTGCACGCCTCCCTCGGGCATCGGAAGCAAAATGTTGAAGTGGCAGTGAACCTAGCTGAAGGCTCTTCTGTCTGAGCCCAGTACGTGTGTGAAATCCAACATTAGTGTCTTGTTTTGCTTTTTTCTTTGTTATTTTTCCCCAGGATAGAAAGATCAACAGACCAGGTTATCAAGCCGGTGAACATGGAGGCGTTATCTAAGTGGATCGGGCACATCCCGGGGGATGTGCTGCAGGACATGGCCCACATCGCGCCGATGCTCGCCAGGCTCGGCTACGACCCCTACGCCAACCCACCCAACTACGGCCACCCCGACCCCTTGGTTGTCAACAACACGCACAGAGTGAGTGTGGGAGCCCTCTGCCTGGGGCGCTGCCCGCGGTCACGGGAGGGAGTGGGGCCGTGGGGCCGTGGGTCTCTGCCCCCACAGAGCCCTCTGAGCAGAAGAGGCTGCTGAGCCGAATCGGAAGAGAGCAGGGGAGAAACAAACGCTCTCTTCCTTTTGGGAACGACAGTCACGCAGTTACACCGAGATGATTTCAAAACAGATGTGTGCGGTAAATTAAGTCTGGCGTGGCTCAAACTGATGATGTTCCCTATCATTTTGTGGTGGTGTTTGTTTCTTCTGCTGTGGCAGATACTGGCCTGTCCCTCCCTGATCCAGCCCCGCTCTCGAACCCGGGTGTGGGAGTTACTGGTGCGTGCCGATGTTATCCAGGTGCACAGCTGTAGGCACTAGACGCGCCGGTCTGGCCCCAGGAGGACGCGCAGACTGTGCTGCGTCCGTGTCAGCTCACCAGCCACTCCCGCCGTCCCGCGGGGAATGCGAGTGGAGGCTCGTAATGCGTTTGGGCAAAACCAGATTTTTTTTTTAGAATATTGACTCATGTCCCTGGAGCAGAACTGCAAGGAAGAAGCTGCAGAGCCACAGACAGCAGTTACTAAACAGAGGGAGTTTCTCCTGCTTTGAGGTGGAGTGGTTCCTCCCCAGCCTGAGGCTGGACTCTGCAGCCCCCCCAGCTTTGGACGTGCTCCCTGTGACGGTGTCCTTGGACGAGGGGTCCTTTGTCAGACTGGTGGGAGCAGGGGAACGCCTGCGGGTGGGACTGGTCCCCGTGGTACTATGTGCAGGCAGGCAACTAGCAGCACTGACCTGGAAGAGCTTCCCTGGAGCTGGTCTGTGCTCCGAGTGCTCTGGGCTCTTACAGCTCCTCCTTGCTCTCTCTGCTTGCTGAGAGCTGTTCTAGGACACAGGTGATTTGGGTGAACATCTGTCCTGGGCAGGGTCAGGGACTCTGGGATGGACCTTTCTGTACTTCTTGGGATGAGTTTGGAGAACTGGCACGATGGTAAAGACTCAAATACTGTCCCCTCCCAGGCTAAGGGGGGGAACCGGAGAATTGCTTGTGTTGGTTCCCTGCCCCAGCAGGATGCTGTTCCCTGTCTTTGCTTACAGTCGCAAAGGAGGAAACCTCCCTCTATTGCCCCAATATAGCACCTCGATGTAGAACAAATGCCCATCAGGGTATTTGTGCTGGTTCAGGTATACTGGGACATAGGACGCAGTTATGAGGTGGACTTGCCGATGTTCATAGAGCCACTACCCCAGAAGGGTCACTCCAATTTTCTCTTTTCCGTAGGTTTTAAAGGGGGATTATAAAACGCCAGCCAATTTGAAAGGTCATCTGCAGGTAAGAGTCTGCTGTCCCTTCCGAGGGCTTTGCCTTGTTTGGGTGCCTGGGCCCTTGCTCCCTCTTACGGGCATTTGCAGGCTGGGCAGCCAACTGCTCTCTTGCCTCGATCCATGGGGACGATGTGCCTGTCCCTTCTGCTGCGCTCCCACCCTCCACACTCTCGTTGTTGATGTCCTGTGTATTCTGTGCTCCTCAGACCCTGCTCATTCATCTGTCACCTCCTTCCTGGTCTGCTCGTGTGTATGGTTTTGTGCTGTGGAGTTCTGTGCTCGCTCATCAGAATAAACTTGTGCTCTTCATTCTCTGACTTTTAAGACACTTCCCACCTTGCTCTCTGTTCCAAAACTCTTAAAGTTTTCGTTGTTGTGGGTCTTGCCTGCCTTAGGGAAGGATGGCTTGTCTGATCTGCAGGTTACAGATAGGTCTTCTAGTTCTTGTACTTGGGTGTTTGTGTTCAGGTGTCAAATACACACTACGGGGCTCCCTCCCTAAAGAGCAGTGCTTGAAAACAATTAATAACCATCTTTTGTAATGCAGGGCAGTCCAACAGCCATTGCACATACAGACTTAAAAAAAATAAAAGACTTCTTGACTCTCCAGAAAGCGCAACCTGCACAGTATGGAGATGCAGTAGATTGGTGTTGATGTTTCGATCCAGGTTTTACCTGCTCAACATGAGGCCTCCTAAAGAAAGCAGGGGGATTGATTGAGCTGCATCGCCAGTGTCGGGCGAGAAGGTGCAGAGCCCGGTCCCGGGCTGCGGAAGCGGGGCCGCTGGTGAAGCGAGCGTGTGGCGGCTCTCACTGCGAGAGGCGTCGCGGGCCATTCCCGGATGGCCACCCAGAGTGGTTCTTGTTGCGTGAACGGTAGCGAAGCGAGAGGCTGCAGTCTCGTGGCAGCGTCTCCTGGCTGCTGGTTCTCTGCCCTCGCGCTGCTTTCTGTGTCCTAAACATTTCCTTTTCGTGCTGCTGGGAACACGGCGGGAATGTTTTGAGTTGCAGATGGTGGCTTAAAGCTGACCCTTCTGTTTCTGGGTTGTTCTAGGTGACTCAGAACACATCATCTTCTCACTAAGAAAATTAATGATTTCCAGGTAAGACCTTGTACTTCATTTTGGGACTCGGGCAAATCTGCCTGCATTGCTCCAGGGTTAGCATTTTGCTTGTGTAATTTCTTGTGTCTGTGGATTAGCTGGGCTGCTCCAGGCACGCTCGTTATGCAAATGATCCCCTTCACAGTTGCTTTAGGTTTTCAGAACAATACTGTTAAGTGAGACGATTTGTCAGAAATTCTTTTCCTGAGCTCTGGAAACAGGCTTACTTCAACAGAATCAAAATCGGCCCCTTGGGAGAGTTATTACTGACTGGCCCCACGGGGAGCATTGAAACGGGATGTGGAAACGTGTGGATGGGCTGAGCCGCTCCCCAGCTGTCTTCTAGGACGTGCCGAGGACCCGCGGAAGGGAAGATAAAGCGGGCGCATCTGCTGTCAGTTTGGAGAAACAGGGCTGCTACCCTGGGTTTCTGCTCCAGATGCAACTGTTGATATGTTGGATGTTTTTCCATCTCTTTTCGGCTAGCCTCTACGATAAAATAGAAAATGTCATTTTTCTTACTAAAAATGACTCTTTAAAAACTAGTTTCTATGTAAAAGCAGTATATTGCGCTAAAAAAAAAATGGGAAGCATTGAGTGAGAGTAGAAGTTGTGTGCCCATCATCCTGGAGCTGGGACTGGGTTTCTTTCTAACCATTTTTTGTATGGCGGCTGCTTTAAAACCGCAAAAAAAATGTAAACCCGTTCGCGGGGCACCTGCCGTGGCGGGATCCTGCTCCTCAGCCTGCCTGTTTCTCTCTTCCAGAATGCTGCAAATGGCCTTTTGTTGTCCAAGGGAGAAGAGTTTGCAACGGCACCAGTGGAAATCGGTTATCCAAGCATATTGCTTGCTAGCACTATTGCCAAAGGACTGCTCTGTGGGGGACGCATTTGCAGTTATTTGCAAAGGCCGGGCGCCCGTCCTCCGCCCGGCCCCAGCGCTCCGTGGTGAAAGCATCTGAGGAAGCTCGTGCGCCGGGGGGGGGCCGCGCCCCGGGGGGGGGGCGCCTGCCGGAGGACTCGGCGCACGCGTGTGGACGTCTCGCGGGGCCGTGCTCTGAGTCGCGGGTCAGAAAGGGGTGCCCGGGCGCTGCCGAGCCCTTGTCGTGCGCCTGGCCCCCGCCCTTCACCGTGACTTGCAGAGGTATCGCAGAGTTAATATATGCGCCCGCCCCCCTCGCTGCACATTAAAGTGGTGTTTTAAGAGCGCAGGCCCCGCCCTCCCTCTGCTGCCGGGGGCCGCCGAACCACAGCGGAGCCGCTGCCCGGGCGGCCCTCGCGGGGCCGCTCCTTCCAGCTCTATGGTTGTGGGCGTGGCTTAGCGGCGCTCGGGGCGCGTCACCGGAAGGAGACGGTTCAGTTCCGGGCGGCAGCGGCGCAGGCGGGAGGAGCGGAGCGGGGCCGGGCCGGGGGTGTCGGCGGGCCGGGGGTGTCCGCGGGCGCCATGTCGATGTCGCACCTGTACGGCACGGACGGGGAGGATGGCGTGGAGATGGAGAACTTCGAGGTGTCGGACTGGGACCTGCAGAACGAGTTCAACCCCCACCGGCAGCGCCACCGGCAGAGCAAGGAGGAGGCCACCTACGGCGTCTGGGCCGAGCGCGACTCGGACGAGGAGCGGCCCAGCTTCGGCGGCAAGCGGTACGGGCCGGGGGCGCGGGGCGAGGGGCCGCCGGGCCGAGCCGTCCCCTCTCGCCCAGGGCTACGCGTCTGGCGGCCGCGGTTGTGCCGCGCTCGGCGGGTGGGCGCAGCCGCGCGGGCAGGCTCGGGTGGCTGCCCCGTTTCGTGGTGGTTTTCGGGCTGTAACCGCCCTCCTGAGCAGCCCAGCCCGGGACAGGGGCTGCCCTCAGGGCGGCCGCGGGGCGCACAGAGCTGCCTGCGGGCAGTTTGCCTGTTGCAAGCGTGTGCCTGCTGCCCAGGGGGAAAGAACGGCTATTTCCTGGCAAAAACAGCGTTAAACTGCTCGTCGGTTTTTAATACTTAATTTTAAGGCGGGGTCTAAGGCACAGTAGTCCCCAGGCTTGTGCAGGAATGAGCACTGGTCCACTGGAACAGAATTTGCTCACAGGTCTCGTTTTGGTGTAGCTCCAGGGATTACTCGGCCCCCGTGAACTTCATTAGCGCTGGGCTGAAAAAGTCAGCGGCTGAGGATATGTCAGAAGAAGACTCCGATGAAGATGAGAAGCCTGTTAAGCAGGAAGAAATCCCTAAAGAGTTTGTGCCAAAGAAGTTAAAAACAGTGAGTTATCCAGGAAATTCTCAATACTGTGTAATGTATTTATGAAACTCAGGCTGAAAGAATAATAGAGCACTAAAGAAAGGGAGAAAGCGTTAAAACCAGAGAACCAGACGTGACAGCATGCCGTTAAGGGAGGTGTTTTCTCTGTCTTTTGGAGCTATTCTGATGTATCGTTTTGTGTCCGTGGGAACATAAGTCCTTTTGGGCCCTTTTATCTGCCTTAATATTCCCTTGGGTCAATTGAGGTTAAAATAAAAGAATGTCCGTGGTTTACTGCCTTTCGAAGACTTTTTTAATCTCACAGAATAGTATGGCAAATCTAGGCATGTAATAGATGAAAAATCAAACTGTTATTTTCAGTTACCAAACACAGAAAGAATCACGAATCAGCTTCAGCTCAAGTCGATGTTAGAGCCTAATAACTGGCAGCTTGTCAGGCAAAGGTAGTCGGGACTTTCCTTTTCTATCTAAGGAGTTACGGGAAACTCCTCAGGTCGCAGGGAGCGTTCATGGACAAATCATGACATAGTGAGCTGTGCAGTGTGGTGACAACCGAACCGCTTCTGGGAAGAACCTTCCTTTTGAGTGAAATTATACAGAGCTTGGTTATTAGAATGCCTTAAGGTTGTGTGGTTGTTTGTTTGTTTGTTTATTGTTTTAACAGGGTGGTAATTTCAAGCCTAGTCAGAAAGGCTTTGTAGGGGGGACAAAATCTTTCGTGGATTTTGGCAGCTGGGAGAGACACACTAAGGGAATTGGGCAGAAGCTTCTCCAGAAGATGGGTTACGTCCCCGGAAGAGGTCTTGGGAAGAATGCTCAAGGTACTGTGATTGTGTGTTTGGTCGTTTATTGTTAACTAGTAATTTGGAGAAGAGATTGGATTCTTTAAAGAACTGTCATCTCCAGGTGGCTTGCAACTTCATTCTTGTTTTCTTGTGTCTCTTACATGTGATCTGGGTCCTTATGATAAGATTCAATTGTGTTTAAATTACCATAGGCCAATTTTATGCTCTTGTTATTTTGCAAGAGAAAAAGAGAAAGAAAAAAGGGAGATAAATTCCAAAGGTAGCCAGCTCACAGAAAAGGAGATGTTGTTTTATGTGACAGAATAAAAAAGCAGTGAAATGCTGATGTGAATAATATCTGCTCTGGTTTTAGTGGTGTGTGCTGCAATTAAGTGATTTTATAGCCACTAAGAAATTAGTGAAGTTGTAGAAGATAACATAGCGATAGAGGCAGAATACGAGGCTGGATGTTTGTGCTGATTTGATAACTTAGGGTACTGTAGGAAGAGCACTCGCTGTTCTCTCTTAGTAAACAAACTGCTCCTTCTGATCTAACTACCGTCCTCTTAGGTATTATCAATCCAATTGAGGCCAAACAAAGAAAAGGCAAAGGAGCTGTGGGGGCATACGGCTCTGAAAGAAGCAGCCAGTCTTTGCAAGACTTCCCTGTTGTGGACTCGGAAGAAGAAGCTGAGGAGGTATTTGTATGATTCTTGGTATATCTGTTTTCCTGTTGTGTTGTGTTGTATGTACAAAATTCTAATATGTTGTAATATTAGCTTCTGTGTCAGAGAAAACTGTTTGGGCTCATTTTAGATAAGAAGCTAAAGACATAGCACATGAGTTTCATTTAGACATATTTTTCTTGTCACTGTAATGTTCTTTTTTGTTTCTGGCTCACTTTATTCTAGTGGTCTTGCTAAAACCCAACCTTCAAAGAGTCCCCCCAGGTCAATAGTCTTTGTCTTTTGTTTAAATTAAAAAACAAACAAAACAAAACAAAAAAAACCCAAAAAACCAGAAACGTACTGCCAGCATTGTGAATAGGGTGGTTGACTGGACCACAGTATCTGAGCCGTTTTGTCACTGAGCTTTAGCGCTTTCCCAGTTATTTTGCTGTACAGCATTCCTCATTGATTTGGTGGTTATTTTCCTGTAGAAGATAGAGGCAAATTTGGGGCGTGACAAAGAGCAGCAACCACAACTCCACTTTGGTTTTGTTTAGGAATTTCAAAAAGAGCTCAGTCAGTGGCGGAAGGATCCTAATGGAGGCAAGAAAAAGCCCAAATACAGCTATAAGACAGTAGAAGAACTGAAAGCCAAGGGTAGGATCAACAAGCAGCTTTCAGCCCCTCAGAAGGAGCTGTCTCAAGTGAAGGTAAGGTTGGTAACACAAGAGGTGGCATCTCTGGGAAACAGTTTGTCCACTTTGGTGTTGTGAGTGCTTTTTAGCCACCGGTAACCTTAATAGAAGCCAGTTCTAAGAACTGCCTGTCTGCAGCCCCATGAAAATCAAGGCCTCGGACTCATCACTGAATCATGTAATAGACCACTGTGGCACCTAGGACATTGAATTTGTTTTTAAGCAAGTTCTTTGGCCTCAGGAAAATGCAAATTAGCTTATATGTGGTTTGGGGTTTTTTTAATTGCAAGTTAAGTTTAATTGTTTCACATTTGTCATAGATAAAACACTCCTTCAATTCTGAAAGCAGAGTTGTCCTTACTGGGATTGTGCAACTAAATACATAGTTTGAACCATCTTCTACCCAAAGGGACAGTAAGGGATTTGCCTTATATGGACGTAATAAAATTATTCATCTAAAATTAATATGTCCTTAATAAAAGTGTAAAAGTACCTAAGACTTCTGTGCAATAATGAATAGTATACTACTTGCGTCATCACTGCTTGTAGAATTACTCAGTGAAATGATAAAACTGGGATCAGAAGAGGAGATTCTTCCAGCTCTGTTTCCAGACTGTTTCTTACTCATTCTAACTCTTCATGTCTGGAGTAGGCCTTTTTGGAGGCAATCCCCAGTTGCTTCATTCAGAATACCAGAGTGTATTAGTAGCCTGCTGGAGTAATTAAGGTACTTGGAAATCTCCAGTTTTCAATTTGGAGTCAGGAATTTCCTCCTTTTTTAAACACGAGATACAATTTTTTTTTTTTTGAGACATGTTTGTTCTTGTTTGTTGGAAGGTTATAGACATGACGGGCCGGGAACAAAAGGTTTACTACAGCTACAGTCAAATTAGCCACAAGCACAATATCCCAGATGACAGTCCTCAGCAGCCGCTGGGCAAAGACTCCAAGCCGCAGGGGTTTGCCTTGCCTGAGCTGGAGCACAACTTGCAACTTCTCATTGACATCACAGAGCAGGAGATCATCCAGAGCGACCGGCAGCTGCAGTACGAGAGAGACATGGTTGTCAACCTGACCCATGAGATACAGAAGATGTCTGAAGTTCTCTCGCACGAGGAGACAGCAATTAGCAATCTCAGCAAGGTGCTGGAGATGGTGGAAGAGTGCGAGAGACGGATGCAGCCCAGTTGCGAAAATCCCTTGACCTTGGATGAGTGTGCAAAGATTTTTGAGACGCTTCAAGACAAGTACTATGAAGAGTACAGAATGTCTGATAGGGTAGACCTGGCAGTAGCAATAGTCTATCCTCTCATGAAAGATTACTTCAAGAACTGGGATCCCCTCAAGGTGTGTGTTAGTTTGATTTATCTGCAGTTCTTACTTGGTGGCTTAAGGAGTCTTTATTATCTTGACTCCCCCCCACTCCTTGTCCCAAATTCCTGATCAGTCTGGAGAGAAAGAAAAAAACCAAACCAAACCAAAACCCCACTCTGCACCCACTCTCAGACATTTGCTACCACTGAAGGCTACTGTTCTGCAAAGTGGCTAACAATTTAGGAGCATATAAGGTTAAAATCAATCCCTTTCATGGGTGTGGGAGGAAAAAGTAGATGAAAGCTAAGTCTCTAGTTCCTGTTTTTTAGCAAAAGCAGGAGAGGTCTGTCTTTCAGGTAGTCAGATATACACTGTCTATTCTTAATGCCGTTTAGGCTGTGATAGGTAAGAGTCTGAATTCTCTCTGTACACTTGAAAAAGTTCAGACTATTGTCTTCCCCCCCCGGAGGTATGTTAAATCCATAAAGTGGGATTTTCGTCTTGTGGGGCTTTACTAATCCCAGCTGCGAGCTCCTAGCTTGCCTTTTGAGTGGGTGAGAAAGCTGTCTGTAGCCGAGCGTACCATCAGCCTGCTCTTTGTAGATACCAGCTGAAATTAATGAAAAAGGATAAAGGCCGCTCATGCCTTATCATTTCCAGGACTGTACGTATGGCACAGAGATCATAGCCAAGTGGAAGAGCCTTTTGGAAAACGATCAGCTGTTATCACATGGTGGGCAGGACCTGTCAACAGATGCTTTTCACAGGTAAAGAGCAAAGGAGTTTTACTTTATGCAGCATCTTCAAGTGCTGCTTCCTCAGAAGAACAGATGCAAGTGTGCTTTCCAGATGATTCTCTTGATGTGTCTGTTAAAATCCAGCCGTCAGCTTTATACAAAGTAGTAGCTTTTAAATAACAGTTACCATTTGGTTTATTTAGGCCTGGGGCTATTGTTGAAGCTTAACTTTGATTTTTTTTTTTTTTTTTTTTTCTCCCCTCTCCTCCCCCTCCCCAGACTGATGTGGGAAATCTGGATGCCATATGTCAGAAACATAGTGGCGCAGTGGCAACCGAGGAACTGTGGATCCATGGTGGATTTCTTGGATAGCTGGGTAAATGTTGTTCCTGTCTGGATACTGGATAACATTCTGGATCAGCTCATCTTCCCCAAGCTACAGAAAGAGGTAAAAAGAGAGGGCTGTGTTAGAATGAAGCTGTGCTTTGAACCAGTATTTGAATTTCAGTCAACTAGAACTTCTAAAATACCGGTTTGCTGCCTCTGCCGATACATTTGGGAGTTTGGGGGTTGCATTATGGCTCTTTTTGCATCTGGCAAGACTTACTGCTAATGGATGGACTTATTTTAATCTTTTCTGTTTTACCTCAAGGTCGAAAGCTGGAATCCTCTGACAGACACAGTCCCAATCCATTCGTGGATCCATCCCTGGCTCCCCCTGATGCAGGCACGATTAGAGCCGCTGTATTCTCCCATCCGAAACAAGCTGGCGAATGCACTGCAGAAGTGGCATCCCAGTGACTCCTCTGCCAAACTTATCCTTCAGCCCTGGAAAGATGTGTTCACACCTGGGTCATGGGAGGCTTTCATGGTCAAAAACATCGTGCCTAAACTAGGTGAGTCAAGCCAAACAGTGCTGAATTTCTGGAATCTGCTGATTGCCATCTTCCCCCTTACACCTAGAAAAAATATGGGTTAACACAGTTGCCAGTGTTACTTCAAAGAATATTATCAGGAAGTTTAGACCAAGCTTGCATCTTCTTTTCTGCTACTAGTACCATGCATTTTTTTCAGAGGCAGACATTTTAGAAAATATGGGCAAATGCTCTGATTATTCTCAATGTTTTGTGTCTTATTTTTCTAAATCATCTGATTCCTCTGTTCTTCAGCTGACAGTAATACCTGATAGCTGTCAGATAGAGACATTTTATAGCTTGGTACTCTGTTATTCCTGTATTCTTTGGTCTATGCTACTGCTTTCACCTTGAGATTCTGTAATTCACCGTTCAGCTATGCAAACTGGCTAAAAGGCTCTGTAGTCTAAAAAACAACCAGACGTTTTAAGTTTCTCTGTTCTGGCAGCAAATTGTAATCGCTGGAAATGGAAGCGCACTGTTTTGGCGGCAGGGATCAGCCAAACAGTTTAAAGATCCCGAATGTCCCTTAGGGTAATATGCAATACAGGTGCTCCTCAAATCATGTGTGTTGCTAGTGAAATAGGTCAGGGCACTGATAAAACTGTGAGTCAGGTTCTTTTCTAAGTCTTCTCCCCCTTTTCTCAGGGATGTGTTTGAATGAACTCATCATAAACCCTCACCAGCAGCACATGGATGCGTTCTACTGGGTGATTGACTGGGAGGGGATGATTTCTGTCTCCAGTCTTGTTGGCCTGCTGGAAAAACACTTCTTCCCAAAGTGGCTGCAGGTGAGAAACTATCAAGGCTGAGTAAACAGACTTGATTCACTGTGAAGTGTTCTAGTGACTCCTGCCTAGGAATTAATGCCCCAGTGCTGAAATGGTTTAACTACCAAATGGGGTGATTTCCACTCATAGCTCCATATATATCAGAACAGACTATTTCTAATACTGTCACGGTCCTTTCTTTTACTGAAAGCTCAGTAATAAACAAGTTAAGTGATGATAAGGACTCTTTTCCATAAATGTACCTGTCCTACTGCATTTGATCTGTCATGTTGTTTTGCAGGTGCTGTGCTCTTGGCTTAGTAACAGCCCCAATTACGAAGAGATTACAAAGTGGTACTTGGGTTGGAAGTCCATGTTCTCAGACCAAGTGTTAGCACATCCATCGATCAAAGACAAATTTAATGAAGCTCTTGATATCATGAACCGGGCTGTCTCTTCCAGTGTTGGTAGGTGGCTTATGCTGATGGCTCCGCTTGCTGTGATGGCAGTACAGCAACGTTTGGTTCTTGTGAGTCTCTATTTAGGCATGGCCCTGCTGATCGGCATTGTAGCAGCTCCCATGAGCAGTGAAATTCAAAGTGTGTTTTACCTTGCTGAGTCCATAAATAACACCTGTAAGGTGCTACTTAATAATTGTCTGTGCTTCACTGAAGCAGAAACAGATTTTTGGTGACTGGCTGCCTGTGCCATTAAGCAACTGATTCTCTTTCAGCCTTGCCTGATTATAGTGTATTTTATGTCAGTCACTGAGAGACCATCATTTAAAGATGTTGACTTCCGAAGCTATAATTCGTTGGGGTTTTTTTTCTTTATGATGAGATAGTGGTTCTTCTCCTTAGCTTTAGAGCAGTGTCCTTTCCTTCCACATGACTCTCCCTGTGACCTAAAAGATATTGTTAGGAATTTGCTGGGAATTAAACTGTATAAAAGAGAAGGCTGTGCCTGAGGGAGCAGCACCTGCGATTTGCCCTGTCCTCCAAGACTGAGAACTCCTTTCCTGTGTTCCTCTTGCCTGCTTGCTGTACACTGTGGTGGGGAATCTGCATCAGAAACATGGAGAATTCCTTGAGGTCTATTTTAAGTCTTGTGTTTATTTTTGTGGTAAAATGATACAACTACAGGCAAGCATTGCACAAAGAGGAATTCACTTATTGAGAAATTTCTGGCATGGTACTTGTGCAGCCACAAAGTGAACTGGGGCTGATAGCGAAAGCACTCCTGATGCAATGCTGCTTCCTGCAATGTGGTACTGCTCCATCCTGAGCCCGATTTTGCAATAGTAGCCGTTTGTAACCCAGTGGTGACATGTGGAGACCACAGGCCGGGTTTTGGCTTTGAGGAGTATTTTTTTTGTTGTTCACATTTTCCCTTTGCAGTGCAGCATCCTCCTCTCCTGTGCATGCTCAGATACAATTTGGGATTGTATCAAATCCTGTCGCTTCTGCTGCAGTTCTGAAATTCACCTAGCTAGTCTATGTTGTATTAGCAATAACAGTATAAAACTTAATGAATTAGAATGTGTAAAGGAGGATTCAGAGCGTTCTTGATTGACCTTACTGTATGTGTCCTGGACTGGAGTTTATCCATAGACCTTCCACCAGAAACGGACTGGGACCTTGTTTTCGTATGTTTTGTCTCTCCAAACAGGTGGGTACATGCAGCCAGGCGCTCGAGAGAACATCGCCTACCTTACTCACACCGAGCGGAGGAAAGACTTTCAGTACGAAGCCATGCAGGAGCGTCGGGAGGCTGAGAACATGGCCCAGCGTGGCATCGGCATGGCCGCCAGCTCCGTGCCAATGAACTTTAAGGACCTAATTCAGACAAAAGCAGAGGAGCACAACATTGTTTTCATGCCTGTGATTGGAAAGCGGCACGAAGGGAAACAGTTGTATACGTTTGGACGGATTGTCATTTACATTGACAGAGGGGTTGTGTTTGTACAAGGAGAAAAGACTTGGGTGCCCACCTCTCTCCAGAGTCTCATTGACATGGCCAAGTGAGGCGCCCCGCTTCGAACTGTGAAGACCATCTTGCTAACGTTTTTAGTGTAACTGTCTTGGAATAAAGAAGTTACAGATTTGTAAATAGAGTGAAACTGCAGCTGTGTGCCAGGATTTTTTTCTTAGAAGAGCTGTTCAGGCAGTGTCAAGAGATGAAATAACATGTGGAAGTCGGTGCTAAGGGAGGAAGAAGCAGTTCCGACGCTTGTGTAATTGGCACTTGTGACAGCGGTTTATCAGCAGGTTAGAAGGGACCACGGGAAGTGATTCTTTGCTCCAACAGCAGATGAGCAAGGGCTGGTCTAGTTGAGTCCTGAAGGTCTCCAGCGACAGAGGTGTCACAGCTTCTTGCCTGCTGCACTGCTCTGTCCCGACAGTGATGTCCCTCACGCAGCGGGCTCCTCTCTACTGCGCACAGCCGGGGCTCGTCCCACCCCTCTGCGGGTGTGCTGGTGGCTCCTTCAGCCTGGTGCCTGCCCATGGGCCATCAGCTGCTCCGGGTGCCCTCTGCCCTGTCAAGGCAGAGCTGGAAGGGGGGGATTTTTTCCAGCAAATTCACAGAACGTGTCCCGTGGGACTGCAGCAGTTCAGGGCACAGAGGTGAGGGGAGGGAAACCGAGGCTTTTTTTTTTTCCCTAGAGGGAAATGACCTGATTGTTCACAGAAGAACAGATAACGTGCTGATTTCAGTAGCGCTGAGCAGCTGAAGGCCCCTGCTTATGAGAAAGCTTTTCTAAGCCTGTATTTGGAACTAGACACCAATACCTTCAACTATAACCCCCTCTCAAGTAATTCCCCCGTCCTGATGCTTCGAAATGTGCATAGTACATGCAAAGGCTTTGAATTGTTCATGAAAGCGGAGGGGAGCAAAAGAGCAATCATTATGCAGTACGGATGGCTTAAAAAGCAGGTTTTAGTTAAATTTGTTCACTGTAGTTAAGTGAGTATAAGTCAAAGCACAGCTTTACATTTTATTAAATAATGAAGATACAAAAATGTCCCATCACGCTCAGTGTTTGGGTGCTGCCGCTTTTGGTGGAGCAAGATGACACTGTCGGTGCTTCAGCTTCATCTCGGCTGCGCAGAAGCTACTGGGATGAGACGCAGCCCCAAGGCCCCCGCTGCCGCAGACAGCGGTCAGGACTCCGCGGCAGCAGGACTGCGCCGGTCAGCTCCGTCCTCCTTTCTGATGATCTCCACGTCGTCACAGTCTCGGTACGTCGGCTCCTCCACGAAGTCCCAGACCTCGGGGGAGAGTTCCTTCAGTTTTTGTACGGGAAACCAGTGGACAGAGGTGTCGTTAAAGGTGTCCAGGTACCGAGGGTGAGTGGGGAGTGCCACTTCCTCTGTCCCCTTCAAGACCTAAAGAGCATTTGGGGAAGAAGTTATGTACGACGCAGAAGAACTTTTCTGCAAAGTTCAGTTAAGAGTCGGTGAAGATGAGGATGGTGTTATGTTAACCCAACCCCTGTGTGCAGCATGTTCTGCAGGTCATGTAGCATAATCCTAAAGCGATTCATTTTTATATTGTAGTGGTCAGGAAAAAAGGTTTTAAAAATAACCACTCTCTTCTTTCCCATTGCAGTTTATTTCCTTTCTCATTAAAAGGTGCTTTGTCAAAACGATAATGTTAAAAAACTAGTGACTCATACCTTTGCTATGTAAGAATAATCTCTCTCCAATATTCTTGACAGCAACCTAGAGTAACGGAAGGTAACCAGCATTAGACACACGACACTCCTGTGACATGAAGACAACTCTTCTCAACAGGTGTGTGGGGCAGAAAAGGTAGGGGATGGCTGATGACCGCGAACAGGACAGCAAGTTGAAAATGAGCAAAATCTGGAAGTCGTTGTCAGAAGCAATACAAAAAAAAGGAGTAAAGGAAGCAAGGAGAGGAAAAGGCTGTTGGAAGCACCAGAACCTCTCCCTGCGGGGGCTGCACGCACCTCTCCTCCATTCCTTTGAAGCTGTTCCCGATGATGACCATTTTGGACAGTGCCCCCGCGGACCAGTTCCTCCACAGGAGGTTGTTGTACAAGGCTTTCCCGCAGTGCACCATGTAGAACAGCGTGGCCGATCCCTCAACGCCGTGCTTCCCCTCCTGCAGGTAAACCAACGTTTCCGTTACGGCCCAGCCCCGGTAGCAGAGGCAGGACGATGCCCCCGCGCCCCAGGAGCCCCGCCGGGCCGAGCCAGCCAGTCGGGGTCCGGGGTCCAGCCCCGCGGTCTCCGCTTACCTCGTTGTCCGGGAGCAGCCGCAGCCCCAGCTGCCCCAGCGCGGCCGCCTCCTGGGCGGAGAAGGCCGGGTCGAAGAGCGAGCACCGGCCGGGCGGCACCTGCGGGGAGAGGGGCGGCCGTGGGCGGGGGCCGGGGCGGCGGGGCCCCTCGGTTCCCCGCCGGTTCCCCGCCGGTTCCCCGCCGGTTCCCCGCCGGTTCCCCGCCGGTTCCCCGCCGGTTCCCCGCCGTCCTTACCCCCAGCTCCTCCAGCAGCAGCAGCAGGAAGGCCAGCTGGTGCCGGGCGGCCGGGCAGCCGCTGAACCGCCCCAGGCCGTAGCAGACGCAGCGGGCGGGCGGCTCCGCGCTGCCGCCCAGCGAGGCCCGCACGGCTCCTGCGGGCATGGAGAGAGGCGTCAGGCCCGGCGGGGGGCGGCCCCTTCTCCCCCCCGCCCCGCTCCCCGCACGCACCGGCGCTCGCCGCCCAGAAGCCGGAGCTCAGCAGATCGTCCCTGCGGGGAGAGCAGCGTCAGCGGGGCCCGGGGCGGGGGGACAGGCTCACGGGACGGGGCCGGGACTCACCGCGCCTCCCGCAGCCGCCGCAGCACCGCGCCGCCCTCCGCCGCCGCCTCCCCGCCCGCCCGGCCCCGCCGCCGGCCGCCGCCCGCCCGCCGCCATCCGCCCGCCGCCATGCGCCTCCCGCCCGGCCGCCGTAGCGTGGGAGGTCACGTGCCTCTGTCATGGGACCGGCGGGCCGCCTCCCGGAAGCGGCGGCAGGAGGCCGGGCCGCTCAGCCCCGGTGGCGGCGGGCCCCGCCGCAGGGACGGCCCCGCTCTCGGCACCGATGGCCCAGCCCGCCATGCCGGAGCCCGGCTCGGCACCATGGTGAGCCCCCTCCTCCGAGGCCTCCCGCCGCGGCCGCGGGGCTCTCCCGGTCCGTGTTCCCCCCGCCGCCGGCTCGTCGGCATGGAGGTGACACCGGCGCTGCTCCCGCGGGTGGCCGGTGACCGGCCGCGCCGCTGCCCCGCGAACGGGCGTGTGCCCCGTTTCTGGCAGGGCAATGCCCGCTCTCCCCGGGTGCGGGTGGAGCGGGGAGGCGGTGGCGCGGGAGCAGGGCCCGGAGCTCCGGGAAGCCCCCGCAGGGTCTCGGCGGCTTCGTCCCTCTCCGGTGACTCGTTCCAGGAGTGCGGGGAGACCGTCTAAGGCTGAACGCTGCCGGTTTTCGTGGCCATGCAGTAACTCGTGTTCTTCAGTTTCACCTTCTGAGTTGCCTTTTGCTTTTCTTCCAGACGTCGTCTGTTTCTGCGGGAAAGCTCTTGTGTGCAAAGCTGGAACTAGCTGGAACTAGCTGGAACTAGCTGGAACTAGCTGGAACTAGCTGGAACTAGCTACTTACTAGTAGGGGCGGAAAAAAAGGGTTATGAAATACATACATCCTTGAAACGATGAGCTGAGTAACATTACGATGTAGGCCATCTTCTGCAGGAAGCCTCCATCTTGCGCTCCCTGAGGCCTGTCGTGTACAGTCAGCAATTGAATTAAAAGCAGCAGGTTGCGGGAACTGTTCGGACTGCACGTGGTTAATGCTTAATGATAATTACTCCATGTGCTCAGGATAGGAGAATATCTCACAAGTCCGCATCTCCTTCCTCATGTCTTAGCTGCAGTTACAGAATCTATCTTAAACCCACAAAAGTGACCAAGTGTAACGGCACGGGACCCTTTTAGTGCCGCTTTCACGTCTAAGCTCGGCGTGGTTATGTGAGAACCATGTCTCTTTTCATTTGTAATAACCTTTTTGTTGCTCTACCTGAAATAATAGGAGAGGGAGAAGCATAACAGTTTTCAAACATACAGTCATTTCTGTCAATGCTTTGCTTTTTTAGGTGGAATTACTTTTTCCTTTATGATGGTTCAAAGGTTAAGGAAGAAGGAGATCCTACGAGTGCTGGGATTTGTTATTTTTATCCTTCTCAGGTAACGTCTGCTTTTATTTCGGTGCCTGTAAAGGAGTGCCTGTGTTGTGAGTCAGTGCTGATAATCTGGTTCAGGAACGGTCGGGCTTCCAGGTCGAGCTTTGGATTAGTTCTTATTTAGCATTCACAGAAGTTTTAAGAAAGCTCATGCAGCTGGAGCCAGCTGGGGTGGTGCTCCACCAGACTGCACACAAGTCCTCGGGCTTCTGAGGCTGGGCACGGTGGTGTTGCCCTGTGCTCCCTCACTGTGGATTCTGGTCAGTGCAGTCCTCCAGCAGAGTCCAGGTCTGTTCTGTGATGTGAATAAACACGCACGAGGGATGAAGGTGCCCCTAAATAAGCTCTAGGTCCTCGTGCTGCCTAAAAAAATGCAGTCCAATTCTTTTTTCCCCAGAAATTTGCCTGTGCTACCACATTTGATTTATAATTGAATTGAACTTATAGTTCATTTTTATTTATACCTGAATACAGTAGTGATTTTTTTTCCAAGACCTTTTAAAAGGGGGGGAAAAAAAAAAAAAAATCTTTCTTCCCTGCCTTCCTCGACAGACTCTCCCCGACCAGCAGGACCTGCTGTGTGGACAGATTGCCGGAGTGGTGCACTGCACGACTGAGATTTCTGGAGTTCCTCCAAGTCTCATTCGCCTGAGGAAGCTCAAGTTTGCAGTTGTAGTGGATGGAGACTATCTGTGGGTGAGTTCAAGAGATCTGGAGGCAGTCACAGAGCTAAAACTGTGAGAGAGTCTGAACTACTTTATTAAACAACAAGGGCGCTTTTTTTTTCCCCACATTATGGGCTGCACACAGATAGACTGGGGAGAGCTTGGGTGGGAACTTGCAGTGCACAACTTTTCATTGCAGGGAAACTTAAATCTCGTTTACCACAGCCTACAAGCATGTGTTGTGGCAGTCACTTCAGCTGTTCCGTAAAAAGCTTCACGTACAGGTTTTCTTAAGATGTGCCTGGCAATGGCTGTAAAGCACTGAGCTCTGCATCGTTATGTGTGTCCGTGGGTTACTGGCAATGACTGGAAACAAGATTTTGTGGGCTGCAGTTTATGATAAGGACTAAGTCTCCCTATTTGGTAGTCTGACCGTTCTTTCCTTCTAACCCTCAGTATTCCCTGCTGCAGAGCTTTGTCAGTGTCAACAGACATTTAGTGTATAAAGAGCAGTGTGCGGCAGAGTCGTGACAAAAGTGCCCCAAACCATCCCCTGGAAACTGGGCTGAGACAGGTCAGGCCTATTTAATTGGCAGTGCTGGTCAGGCTCACTGGGCTCTCTCTGAGGCAGAAGGCCTGGCGCTTGTGTTTCTCTTGGCAACTCAAAAAGTAAATGAAGCATTTTTGTTGTTGTAAATAGCAAGTTAATTTGAATATTTTTTAAGTACTTGGTTTCAGGAAAATGTTCTCAGCTATTAGAGCATGAGCTAGGTCATCTAACATGGGAAGGGAGCGTGTCTAAAACGCTGGATTTCTGATATCATTTATTTATCCTGTGTGTGCCAGGGCTCTTCTGTGGGTATTTTTGAATTTCCTTTTCATCTGACTTGTGAGTTGGGGGGATGTTTGCCTGCCACAGAAATGCTTGTATGCCTTTGACACTCATTTGAAAGCGATGAGAGTTGTTTTCACCTGCTGTGCCTGGGTTTTGTCAGTAAACATTCTTCATTCATGGCTTTCTGTATTAAAGGTTCTGGGCTGTGCCGTTGAGCTCCCTGATGTCAGCTGTAGACGGTTTCTGGAGCAGCTGATCAGCCTCTTCACCTTCTACAATGGGCCTGTGCACCGTGCGTACATGGTAATTAAAGATCAGCAGCCGTGATGTTTCTGCCTAGGAAGACGGAAACACTTCCCATATTGGCCGAGCTCTCCCCAGGCACACGCATGTTCCCTTACGTTGTCTTCCTGCTTGCAAGGGTCAGAGCAAGCTCACGTACCAAAAATCAGGACCTGGGAAAGTGTACAGGCCCATCCCCCTTACTGCACTGAGGAGGTGTGGGTGTCTGCTAGACGTTTCCTAGATGTTCAGTTTAAAGCAGTTTCCTCTCGATACCATCTTCCTCCTTATCATCCCAAGATTTGCCACTTACAGGTACCGTCCCAGATTGATTGCACCTAACCATCCTGAACGCATTAAGGCCTGTGCAGTGACAGCCGTGTGGATTTCTGTTGTCCGCAGGCATTTTCTCAGGAGGAACTGAGCAGGCAGTGGGACAGATATATTGAACATATCCAAAAAAACACCAGTGACCTCCACAAGATTTTCAATTCTCTCTGGAATCTGGACAAAACCAAGGTAAAAGCCTGTCCTCTGCAGTGTCTGGCTTTAGAGCTGCCTTAGTGCCAACGCTTTTGTGTTTATTTGCTGCTGTGAGCATTTCCCGGGATTCTCTGGCCTAACTTCTTGTGGTTCTCCCTGTCTAGGTGGACCCTCTGCTTTTACTGAAAGCAGCTCTCATCTTGCAGACTTGCCAGCGGTCTCCCCATGTCTTGGCAGGCTGCATTCTCTACAAAGGCTTGTAAGTAACCAGGTGTTACCCAAAGGGTTAACCTGCACGTTAAAACTGCCCCTTCCCAGGGCTGTGATCCCAGAGCGCATCCAGGGAGCAGAGCAGGGGCACTAGCTGTACGCACAGGGCTCCTGTTTGTTACTGACAGGAACGTTAATGCTTCAGGCAAGGTAATCCCTGTCTGCTGGTGTATTTCAAAGAGGATAAATGGTTATTTGTGTTTATCAGTAGGAGAAATGGAAGCATGAAGAAATTCAAGGCTTGGGGTTTAGTAGTAATCTGCTGTCTTTGATATTCAGCAGGACATGAAGACTGAACTTCTTGGGCTTTTTAGGTGGAGGTCACCAAGAAAGAGAAAGATGTGTGCATATTATTCTTTCCCCTTAGTGTTCTCTTTGCAGTCTTGCAAGTACAGTGCACGTGTGTGTCTGTATGTATGGATTTTTGACTGACTTGTTGGCCACGACCACTGTCTATACTGCTAGAAAGTGCGCAGAAGAACGAGCTAGAATCTCCCACAAAAAATGCTGGCTTCTTTCAACTGATCATAGCTGAAGATGCTGCAGATGTGGCACTGAACGATATCAAGGAAAGCCTCAAAGGTGGCCTTGAAAGACAGGAGGTGGGGGATTCTGAGAATTTCTTGGCAATAACATTCAAGCACCTTTTTCCTTTGGCATAGACTGTTCCTGTAGCACCTTTTACGAGCACTGGAAATATGCCACAATGTGTGCATCTTTCCAGGTCTGACAGAGGCAGGCCAGGCATTTTTAAGGGAATGATCTCATACGTGCAAGCAGGACACTGAGCATGAGTCACTGCAGCACCTTAAAGCTGGCAGCATGTTGCAGTGGAAATGGACGTCTGACTTGAGAATGGAGTCTCGTCCTGTGTCTGCCCGTCACCAATGTGTGTGTCTCGTTGTATCACTGGTCTGTCTGGTAGAGATTTTTTTTCACCAAATGTCATCAGAGTTCTCTGAACTCTGAATCTTACTACAACCCTGCAAAGGGCTTTGCACTTGAGTTAAAATTCTCCTCATTTAGAGCCTTTTGGAGAATCTCCAGAATGTGGATCTCAACAAGATATAAACGGAAAGACCAAGAATACCTTTGGAAGCCCTGTCAAAGGGGTCTGTGCTACAGTACTTTGAGTGCCTGTCTTTCCGAATCTTCTCCACTGCCCACAGTTCTTTGTGGGGTGGCAGGAAGCCTGTATGGATTGGTCTGTCTTAGGTCTTGAGTCAGCAAAACCAGATTTGTTGGCCCGAAATAAATGCCAGCAGGCGGTTTTCCTGAGTTTAGAGTGGAACTGACCCAAAGAAAAGAAGAAAGCGAGAGTCCTGATGGTCACCCAGCTTGTGATCCTCTTGTCCGGCAATGTGTTAGCTCCAGCCCATGTCTGGGGCTGGCCCTTCAACCCTTGCAGAGTGTCTGGCAGGACCAGGAGAGGTGGGTGCAGTGGAACCTTAGAGACCCCCCCAGGGATCACCCAGCTGTGAAATGGGGCCCTGCAGCACCGTCAGTTTTGCTCAGAGTACAAGTAAAAGCCTAGTGTGAGCATTACTGCTGGCTCTGCCTGTCCTGATGCCCTGAGTGATGGGAGGCTATGGCTGAGCTTCAGGAAATGACACTCTGCTCACGGATGACTTTGTTTTGTCCTTTTAGGATTGTGAGCACGCAGCTGCCGCCTCCTCTCACTGCCAAAGTTCTCCTCCAAGGCAACGAGTCTCCAGGCCAGGTATGCAGCTAAACACGTTCCCTGCATGCAGATACCCCCTTGTAAGGGTGTGGTCTGGGAGCTCTTGTGCCGTAGATCTTACGTGTGCCGTTACTGGGAAGGACAAATACTGATGCTAAAAGCTTTTATTAGTTATGATTGAGTAAGGTTTCAAGACTTCTGCAGTAAACATTTGCTTTTTTTTTGGTCTTTAAGTTACTGAATTCTCATCTATGTGATGTTTTGATTAGCTTTTTACCCATGTTTAGGTATTTAGTGCTAAATATATACATAATGAATGTCTGAAAGTGACAAATAAATCAGTTTTTGTTTGCATTAAAACTTGTCAAAAGTAATTATTTTCGTGGTTCAAGATCCTCTACAAAAGAGCCATCAAGATCCACATATGAAGGACTTGCTCTGGTTGAGTGAACCAAGTTTTTGTGCCCTGAGCAGGCAGTAATGACAAGTTGTGGTATTTGTCCTTGCTTTCAGATGTATTCTGAGTCTTGGGAAGTCCCCTTGACTTGCGGGCTACCCAAGGAACAAATCGCTGCCCAGCATGGTAAACCAGTCACAGCATTTGCTGATGGGGATGGTCTGGGGTCTGCTGTAGTCACAGGGAGGCTGAGGAGGCTGGAAGAGATGTCCTGGTGGCACTGATGGCAAGTGTTGAGTCATGCCACAGAGCTGATTCTTGGATTTTCTTTCAGAGTGAGCCTGGAGGTGAAGAGCAGCGGGAGCCTGGTGAGCATCCAGCTGCAGAGTACTGGTTGCCAGGTGCACAGCAGCAGCGGCATATGGGCAACCCTCTGGGGCTGCATTCTCTGCAGTGGGAGCATGAGCTGGTTCTCTGGGATTCGTGTCAAAGCTCTTGCTGGATGCAGGAGTATATCCCTGAGGGTGTTGCTGCCACTAATTAGCATGTGCCAGTGGGTGTTGTGTAATCAAAACTAGTTCCTTCCTTTGGCTAAGCAAAGGAGTTTGCTCTTTTGGGTTTAATTGTCAGTTCTGCAGATTCCTAACATGCCTGCCTTAATTCCGGTTATGCATGTGCTTACTTGGCCACTGGCGGAGCCCTGAAAACAGATGGCTGATGCTTTCAGTCCAAACCTTCAGTCATCGTTTTTGAGCATCGGTTTATAGATATTCTGCCAGGATGGTTAGGAAAAAAAAAACACTAAGGGAATATTTAACTGTGTCAGGCATTAAGTGCATGAGGAGGATGGGAAAATGCTGCCTAGTCAGACGTGGTCAGTTTGTGGTGACCCAGGATACAGGATGATAGCATGCCTTCTCCTCCTGCAGAAGCCTTTGGGCTGGTGGAGTCTGGCTTCTGGTCTTTATGCTGGGGTGTGTTAATTTAATCCTCGAATCTCCATTGCTCTTGCAGATTCGCCATTGCCGCAGGGTGTCTGTATCATCCCGGTATTCCTAACAGAAGATGAAGTCTCAGTGCTCCGAGACTTTCCAGTGGAGTGGATGAGTAGGTAGGAAATCAATCTGATGCACAGAGAGGCTTTTGCAGCAAGGGAGCTAACATGTGGCGTGGTGTCCTCGCTAGCCATTGTTACTGTTTTCTCTGTTACTAACTCAAACTCTGTCATCTGGCTGTTCAAGCTGCCCGAGGTCTTTAAGGCTGGACAGAATTTGTGGTGTCCATATCTGTGTTGTGAAGCAGCCTAAAGCAGAACTGTTTCCCAAGACCAACTGTGATGTTCTGTTGTTTCTCAGCTCACAGTGCTGCCGTTGTGCTTTGTAAGGGAGTGACATTCCCAGGAGTCTGCAGTGTAAGAGGCCCGTGCTTTTCACCTGTGTTAGACTTTAGCCCATTCTTTTCCAAGGTAGATGCTCTTTGGGGGAGATAATAGATCAGCTATTGAATGCTACCAGGAGGTGATAGTGTTATTAGGTATGTAATAACTCCAAGCAGATCCTACTCAGTAGTTTAATCAACTTGTCATCTCCCGCTAGGTCATCTGTGTCCCCAGCAAGCCCTAGAGGAGAGAAGAATGCTCTCTGCTCCCAGGCAGTTTCAGAATCAGCAGGAGTTCATGAAAACGAGGACCTGAATAATATCTCTGTGCAGGAGTCCCCTGAGCAAGCTTCAAGCACAGCTGCACCAGAAGATGCTGTGCAATCAGGCAGCCTTGCAAACACAGGTCCTTTGAAGGGCTTCCCCGAAATGGAAGCCAGTACAAAGAATTCTCCAACTGCAAAACTGAGCAGCCCAGACAACAAAAGTTCAGAGCTCAGTAGAAAAGCATCTTTCTCATTAGAGAAAGACATGAAGCAGCTGCCAAGCCCTTCCCCACTCCATACTGCTGAATGTGCTCAAACTACAGGTCTGTATCTGGAAGGCTTTTCCTTTCCAAACCCTTACGCCCGGGAGCAGGAGAGTCAGAGCATGGGGAAATCCCTTGTGGACTCTGATGTTGAGCAACGTGATTTCCAAAGTTATCCTGCAACCAGTGGCAGTCCAGCTATTTGCTCTCCTGCCCAAGAGCTGAGCAGAAGGAAATCCAGTGAACAAGACAAGCAGGGGACTATGAGCCAAAGTAGCGTCTCTGGAGAAAGCGGCGGTGCAGCTGGTGGCAATGCGCGGGGTTTGGATTGTCCAGCCACCGCTGTACAATCAGAGCTCCAAAGCAGGAGCCAGCTGCCAGCTGTGGAGGTTCAGGAGGGCCTGCCCGGTGACCCAGCAGAGAACACGCACTGTCCCAGGAGCGGGGAGAGTGGCTGGCCGCCTCAGGTGGACAGTCTGGGAGCCCAGGCTGGTGTGGAGTCAGGCAAACAGTGCAAACCGGTTAAAATGAGCTTGTATGTTCACTGTATCAAGGGGCTTGTGCTCTCCCTGCTGGCTGAGGATCACCTCCGAGAGGACCAGAGCTCCATTGAAGATGTGGTAAGTGGGAAAGCTCCTCCCCACCTGCAGGTACGCTCACCGCTGCTCGGCTGGTGGTGGTGGCGGGGACAGGGGTTACAACTGAAGAGCGAGCGTTGGATCGCGCTTCCCATCTCTTTCCTCACCTGCTCTGTTGTGCAAGGCAAAGCCATTTGGCTTCGGGTTCGTCACCACAAGCAAAGCTACGTGGGAGGTTGTTCGCGAACGTCAGGCAGTGAGCCTGAGAGGTGAGAGCGTTGTCTCACAGGCAACTCCTGTTGCCTGTTGTTGTCTGTCGGTGCCAGCGCTGGAGCAGAACGTGTAGGTGTGACCGTCAAACCGCCCCGCGGGCTGCCAAAGGCTGGATTTGGGATTTGTTGGGAAACTCTGTCAGTTTTGTAGTGCTTTTTGGAAAGCAAGGTTTGTTCTCTTTTTAACCTCCACTTTGCATGTCACAGCTTCTCCCTCTGGAAGCACCAGAGACGTGTCTGGCAGCACGTCCCCGAAGCGTTTCCTTTCTAGGTGAAAGTCTGGCTGTCTGTGTCCCCAGCCTGCTTCTCCCTGGCGCTGCTCTCCGGGGGCCGGAGCGAAGGGTGCCATTTGGGCAAATAGGTGCTGTACCAGAGCAATCCCAATTTACTCTGCTGCGGGATTTGCTTCGGTGCGCAGGCTTCCCTGCCAAGCATCGCGGTGCAGCTCGTGGGGCTGCGGGGGAAGGCTGTGCCGGCCCCCGGTGTTTCCCGGTGAAGCATTAGTCTGCAGAGCTGCCGCCTGGCCTCTGCTTCCCTACCAGGGAGCTGAGTCAAAGCTGCGGAGGCCTGTTTGATATGCCAGTTGCCATAGGAACAACCTAATTTCTTTAACCGTCAGACTGGAAGGTGGAGGGAAGCTCAGCCTAACGCTGGCTCCCAGCATTAGCAGAGCCTCAAGGTTACTCCTTTTACTTCCAAGCTCTGGGACTCGGAGGCTGTGGCCGTGACCCCCCGTAAGCAGGGGGATGCCACCTCTGCACAGCATGTGAGGATTGGCGTGCGCAGGAAGGGATTGCTGCCAAATCAGCAGAGGCCAGGAGGTGCAGCCTTGGCCTTTTGGCGCATTGCTCTGTCCACTTTCTGCTCATTTCAAACAGGTAGCTGTGCAATGGCTCCCACTCTACCATGTCTTCTCTGGTTGCAGGGAGAGAGGGAGGTGCAGGCAGGTAGGAACTGATGCTCTCGAGAGCTGAAGGTCGTCCTCGTTGCACAGGTACCCTCAGCTTCTCTGGGTTTCCTCCGGTTGCAGCTCTGGTCCGGCCGGCTGGCAGTGCAGCTCTGCCGTGCTCGGAGGCGGAGCCGTTTCCAGCAGCCCGTGCAGCACCCGTGGCTGGAAACCAGCCTCTGCTCTGCTTCGTGTCTGACCTGCCATGAGAAGGAGCGTCTGAAGGATGTAGCTGGTGTGTGAAATGCCTTGTTGCGGGGGTTAGCTCTGCTAGAGACACCTTGCACGGCCTCCTCCCATTGAACGCCTGGGCAAGGCCAGCAGTGGGCCCAGCCTGGCTCAATTTGTCATTCAGTTCATTAAGTCTCAAGACCAACTGCCTGACACTGGTGCAACGCATTTCAGTCGATTTTCCTGTATGTATTGCCCCAGGGTTGACAAAGCCCTGTTCCGCTCAGGTTCCTCTTTTCCCAAACATGCTGCTTCCATCTCGCATACTCTTGCTTTGGATCTCATCTTGGCAAAACTGTACTTTCATACAGCTTGGATTTGGACTGTGACTGGGTTCTTCTGACTACACCCTTCCTCTGGGTGCAGGTGTTTGTTGTCTCTGAGGAGAGATGCACTGCATGTCCCGTCGTCCCTGGAGGAATTGTGTTGTTCGAGGAGGTAGAGCCGGGCTCTGCTGCTGGCGTCATGGTGGATTTGAGGCGTAACCTCAGCTTGTCTGTTCCTTTGTTTATCTGTAGATTAAAAATGACCCTCAGCTCTCAGGGATGTCAAAGCTTAGTTATAATTAATGTTTGTCGAATGCTTTGAGGCCCCTGAATGACACCAAAGAAGGGTAAAATATGCTACTTGTGCAGCTGAGAGCAGCAGGCAGTCCCGACCGTCCCTCTGGGAGGGCGGTTTCCGATGCAGGCTTTCCCTGCAGAGCGGGAGGCTTTGGAGGCTTTCAGGCTCGCTTCCTGCCTGTCTTTAGGTCTTATCCCTTCATTTCACTGCGCAGAAAAGAAAATCTGTTCCATGACCAGGGGGGTCAAGGATAGGCCAGGCGCTGCCGTCCTGCTGAATGGAGGCTTGATCCTCTCCGTGGCGGAGGAGAGCAGCCGGGCAGGCTGGAGGATTATGGAGTTAATCTTCCCAGCGCTGCCGAGGGCCCCTCGCCCTGCCTGAGCCCGGCCCGCTGCCTGGGAGCCTCAGCACGGCCAGGGCCGCCGGGCTGCCCAAAGTCCAGTCGGGAAAGCAGCTTGGCTTTCATGTTAGTACGTCGTGTGAATCCATTGCTCCTTGCCGGGCGTGTTGTTACCCCACAAGTGAGGCTGTTTCCTTGGCTTTTCTTTTTTTCCTTCTGGTGATAGCCCAGTGCCTGCAGTCTGCAGCTGGCCAGAAGCTCAGAGCAGAGGCTAGGTGCCCATTAAAAGATTTACTCCTGTGTTGAGAGTGCTGCGGGAAACACTGCAGGCAATTAAATCCAGCCCAAGCGTGTAAGCTGCATCCTGTGTTGTACTGTCTGTCTGGTGTAATAAGGGCTGGTAAGCAAAGGAATATTCCTTGCTGCTGCTGAAAGTCATGGCCAGGATGCGAAAATGAGCCCTGGAGAGTAATGTTTGATGGTAAATTAATGGAGTCTTGCATTTTCCTGTAATTAATAGCACCAGGTGGTTTAATGGCTTATTTTCAGGTTGGAGTGCCCTTTTCAGAGTCCCCGTCTCACTGACTTGTAAGCTGTGAGGCTCGTCTGCTTTCCTCTGTGCCCAAGTTTCCCAGCCGTTCCCGGGTGGGAGCCTGGGCAGCAGCAGCAGAGCGCGGAGGGGTGCAGTCCCTTTCTCATGGACGTCGGCCACCCCAGCTCCCTCCAGTACCTCCTCGGGAGTCTAGGCAAAGCAGGGCTTCTGCTCTAACGCTTGCCTTTTTTTGCCCTGTCTGCAGTACCACAGCAGTCTGGCTTCTCTAAACGGCCTCGAGGTTCATCTGAGGGAGACTTTGCCCAAAGACTCTTCGTCCTCAGCCAAGACAACCTACAGATTCACTCACTATGACTGCGTTCAGAACGTACTCACAGGTAAGCCTTCATCTTCTGGAACAGCAGCCGCTTCGGAGGAGGGAATAATGAGGAGAACAGGGTTTATGGTAGCCTTTTCTGATGCTTCAGGCAACTTCTCAGAAACATTGCATGCTATAACTCTTACCAAATAGCCTGGATGTAAGGCCCTATTGAGGAAGCTTTGTCTTTTGTGAGTTTATAATCTGCTGAAGGCTTGTTGATCGCTTTGTTTGGTTGAGAGCCAGAGACCGCTGGGAGGTGGAGCAGCTGGCGTTGGGGCTTCACTCAGAAAGATGTTGCTGGGGGTTCTGCTAAGGGCTGGGTCCGAGGCCAGGACTCAACATCCTCTTCAAACCTGCCCTCCCTCTCCGACTTCATTCGTCCCTGGTGTGATGCCTTTTGCCCCACTGTACAACAGAGTGTTTGTCAGTTGTTTCTGGCTGCGAGAAGCAGGAACTGGGAACAGCTAGTAGCCAGCAGTTCGGAGAGTGCTGCCCTGGATCGATGGGTAGACCATCGACATGCAGAAAGCCCCGTGCACATGTTGCTCCAGTTCATTTTGAAGTTTCCCTTTTTCTGGCAGCTTCACAGGCAGTGTCCCACCTCCTTCCAGCTTAGAAGAAGTGCTTTAGGGAAAGAGAGAAACCCCAGTGATTCTGCATAACCCGGGTCTCAGGCCTTCTTGTCACCCCTCTGATGTGTGGGGTGGAAAGCTACACCGGGCTTTTTGTTTGTGCATGGCTGAGCACGGTGCAAGCCGCTGACTAATTTCATGGAGGTCACACTGGGGCTTAGGGTGTCACCCAGTCTCTGTTCTGTGGATGTCCAGGGTCTGTGAGAGAGGTCCGCAGCCTTTTCCTGCTCAGTAAGTGGGGGCACGCTCCTCTACAGAGTGGGCTTTTAACGCACACCCCTTCCTCCTATTCTGCAGCCAACCTGCCCCATACACCTGGCCCTCTGGATCGGCACTTCCTGAGAGCCGCTACGCTGATCCACTCCGACTTCAACCAGCTTCCGACTGCTTCGGAAATGTTAATTAGGTGAGGTGTGCTTATAACTCCCTCCTCTTCCAGGCACAGGAGTGCCGTGGGGCACACAATAGGCTGAAGGGGGAACCCCTTTTCTAAGGCCGGCTGAGGTTTGGCACATGTTGTAATCACAGCAGTGTCTCTTGCCAAGGGTCAGTCATGTCGCCACATTCCCTGAAGTTTGCTCTTTGGATGTGGGCTACTTAATATTCTGCCTGCGGTGTGAGCTGGGTGTTGAGAGGCTAGGATGGCAGCAAGGCAAGTGAACTGAAGGCACAGCTGAGTTGTGCCAGGGGTTTGCATTAAGATATACTGCTAGAATATTGCCAGTTCCTGGCACCATAAGGTTCTAAGACACAGTTTTAAATATAGCTGTTCCTAATAAATTTGTGTCTCAGCTGGGAGCCAAAGGCACCCGGAATTGGCAACCTAGATTTTGTTTTCTTGCACGGCTTGTTGGGTTGGAAACACACTGTAACGTGCGTGGCAAACTCAATTGTAATGCGCCAGGCAAGATGGTCTTATCACAGCCAGAGCCCTTCCGCAGAGCCGTGGCTAAAGCTGATCCTGTGCTACAGCACTCCCCCTGATCTCGGGGAGGATGGTTGTGTTGTGAGTGCGCAGGGATTCTGCTTGCCTGGCTGTGCTTGTTTGTCCAAAACATGATGAAATAAAGATGCTTCTGGGAATTACACCGTTTCACTTCTCTGACTCAGCTTGCCAAGGGAATGTGAATCATACACTTCAATGCTGGAGAACTCCTTGTTTAGCATTAGTTTGACTGGCTCCTTAAATCCTATACCGGCTAAGCTGGCGTATTCGGTGTTGCCCCAAAAAAAGCAACTCCATGTGTGAATCAGACTGAGTAACAAGATGACTAAAACTGCTTTCTTGTATGGAGAGTTGTCACGGAAGGGTGTCAGCAAACATACAGTTGCTGCTTTCCTCTGTCAAGGAGGAATGCAGAGTCCTTTGCTTTGCTCCCTGCCAGCCCTCTTGCAGGTAAATACTGAGTGGTGGTTTTTAATCAACGACTTGAGCTTTCGTGGTTACAATCTGACTATTCCTGAGCTTCATCACATGTGTAACTAAACAACCTCGTATGGTTCCTGCTGTAAGGGTGCTGTGCTAGGATTTACCTATAGACAGGAGGAGTGAGATAGGTTCCTCCAGGAAAGAAGGGGTGTTAGACACGAGGAGTCCTTAACTACCAGCTCTTGATGTACTGGGCTGGTCTGCCAGCAAGGGAAATACTCGGAGGATGGCTACATGCATGGGTGTTAATGCTGCTGAGTAGGTCCCATGACATACGATGCTTTCTCTTTCAGGATGCCAGGACCCTTGAGAAGGAGGGTCTGGTTCCCTGTGGCCTTCTGGTAATACACTGCAGGGTTTTGGTGCCCATTTTAGCTCTGTGTTCCTTTGCTCTGCTAGACCTAAAAGTCCCTCTCAATAGCTGGGAGTCCAGTGCCACGAGCATCCCAGTGCCCAGCCTGGTGAGTTGAAGGGGATCTTGCACAAAGCTGTAAATCCTGACCGCTGCGTTCTCTCCTGCCCTGCTAGGAACGCCTCCACGGCCGTGTATGCCTGCCGGAATCCCGTCCATGAAACCTACTTCCAGCAGCTGGGTGCTCCGCTCCGCAACTCAGGTGTTCCCAACCCTCACGACAGTGCATTCAGCTTGCCGAGCAAGGCCAAGCAAAAGCTGCTGAAGCATGGAGTGAACCTGCTTTGAACTGATGCACTGAGGCAATGTGTGTCAGCCCGTGCTGAAAGTTAGTTCATCTCTAATAAGTAAAATCTCCAAGCTATTTATTCCGTAGGAGGCCCAAGGCTCTGTGCCACATCTACGGGGTCTCCAGCCTGCCTTGCCCGCAGGAAGGGGCACTCTTACTGCCCTATTCCTGCAGCACTTTTTGTGCTAGTGCAGAGCGTCATTCGCGTTAGCACTTACCAAAGACTGCAGACCAAAAATAGCTGTGTTGGGGTGCTTGGTTTACATTGACTCTAGGACTATTCATGGTGCTCTGCTGCCACAGGCAGAGACTCCTGGAGTGCCTTGACCTAAAGTAAAACCTCTTCTTTCTCTAAGCTATACAGACACCAGGCTACTGGGCAGTACTGGCTTTAAGAGATGTCAGTCAGACACTGCATCTGCCTGGAGTTCTGTGCCTACACTTGCCCTGGTCAGACTTGGGCTTTATTTATATCTCTTAATCTATAGAAACGATCCCCTTGCCACGACGTAACGCCTTACCTCGATTAACAGAGCCTGCATATTCTCAGACTAACTGGATAGAACAAGCACTGCAAAATTCATAATCCTCCTACAGGTGCTGTCAGGAGGTTTTTATACTGAATCTGGGAGATCCTTGTCCCTCCACGCGTGCCTGATCGGTGATTGTGCAGCACAGCGCTGCCTTCCCCGCTGCCCACCAACGCAGCTGTAACCTGCCGGCCTCTCAAGGGCCGTGGTGACGGTGATGTACGGATGCACACCTCCTGCCTGCTCCTCGGCCTTCTGCTTCCTCCCCTCCCTCCTGCTGGAGGACCTTGTTTCGCCTCCCTGCTCTTGCTGCTCAATTTGGCTACGCTCTGCCGACAGAAAAGGCAAGTGGGAGCCCCTTTAGCTGATGGGACCAAAGAGGTTTTGTAGCTCCTCGGCAGCTGTTCTGGTGCTGCTCGGACGGACGGCGAGACCCCGTGAGCGGCTGGCTGGGGGGATTGGCGGTGACGGCTGCTTAGACTGAGTGATGGATACCTGCGTCTGACTGTGCTGGGTGTTTCAAAGCCCGCTGCTGTTACATGCACACACATCACTGTGAAAATAAAAGAGAGTCTCCAAGACTCACCCAAGTGCTATGTGTCAGCGGCCAGAGTCCCACTTACTGCTTGGTCGTCGTGTTTGTGATTCCTGGTGTGCGGGTTTGGGCTTGGGCGACCCGTTACCCCGCGTTAGCTCCCTGCCGAGGGCGAGTTCCTGCACCGGTGGGTTGAACAGGCGGTGCCTGTTGCTTCGATCGCTCCTGCAAAGCAGCTACTTGTCAAGGTCTTAGAAGATTGCTAAAGGTAGATGTGTTACTGGCTGTGCTGTGAAATGGTGAGCGGACTTGTGTCAGTGTTAGCAGGGCTCTCCCAGGAGCTGGACACGGTAAAGTCACCATCGTCACGGCTTCTTGTTCCACTCTGACGGCAGACAGTTCCCGAGGTAGCTCTGCCATTGCAGGACTCCTCTGCAGACCTTGGCTGAGAAATTCAGTGGAGTATCAGTTGCCTGTCGGCTAATGGCAGTGTAGATGTGAAACCTCATTAGAAAGCCTGAGCTACAGCCATCCAGGAGACCTCCTGCCTCGCCGATACCCATGCGGAAGGGGGCACAGAGTAAGGCACCGCTTCCCTGAGTTACAGACAAGCTGCTTTGGTTCTGGAGTGCGGCACAGAGGGGCACCCTGCAGGTGAGGGGTGAGGTGGTGGGAGAAGGCAGGAGGAAAGACGGTTGTGTGCTCCAGCCCTCTTGCGATGCTCTGGGCTCCTCTGACGTGCTGAGCCAAGAGGCTCCCTCTGTTAGATGCTGCTCTGTCTGTCTCCTCTCTGCACACTCGGCAGCCCTGATCCAGGTTCCCTCTGCGATGCTCAGGAGGCAAGGAAGCCTTGGACTGCCAGAAGGAGCAGCGAGATGGCTCCAGACTGCTGTGCTTCCGAGGAAGATCCTGCTGTCTCCTAGCTGGGTGTTTTGGGAAGTGGTTGTGTGCTCTATCAGGAAACACGAAGAAGTTGAAGGAAAAGCCTGAGAGGGACAGGAGGGAGTTTTGGCACAGCAGCAAAGCACAAAATAGATGCTTTTGCCTGCTGTCATGGGGAATCTTCTGCTACAATCTGCTGTGCCGTCTGTCGGCAGTGGAACAGCTGGGGCAGCTTCATTCCCTTCTGCTTCTTGAACTGCATCTGGCCGATCAAGACCTACTTCTGTCCTTTGATCGTTAAGAGGAAAGTTGTCTTGGGGTAGTACAGCAAAGACCTCCAGGCCCTTGACTTCATGGTTGTGTTGTAGAGAGGATGTTTAAAAATTGGTCATTTCACGTATAACAAGAGGAGGAGCAGCTGCTGCACTGGCCGTGTCCAGTCTGAGCGTGTGAGAGTGCTGCTGCCGAGGGCCAAGGGCCTCACGCCGAGTGATTTCTTGCGCTGCCAAATCGCCCTGTGCTCGGGGCGATGTCGGGCACTGGCTTTCAGGCAGTCGGGCTGGGATTGAGTGGCAGCCCAGCACCCTCCGCCCGAGGGCTGCTCCTGGTGAAGCTGCCTGCTGCCTTTGATGCGTCAGCGCAGGCAGCTGGAAGCATTTTCTGAAACGGTTTCTTTGAAGACTCCGGCAGCTGGTGGCCCTGCTGCGGAGCCCGGGGAGCGTGCTGAGCCGGGGGGCAGGCGGGTCCGCGCTGGCTGTGTTGCTGGTCAGGGTCTCTGCTGCCTTGGCACGGGCAGCTGTACCCTGCTGTGCAGGCTGCCTGCCTCTGCGGGGGTATGGGAGATGCAGGGAGGTGCAAAGCAGATGCTCCCTGTGCTCCTTGGCAGCGTGGGCTGCGGGTGAAATCTGGGCCAGGAGGCTGGAACTGGTCAGGACAGAAGTGCCTCAGGGCTGGGTATTTTAAAGCAATATCCTTGCTCACCATATCGCTCGCAAACTCAGCCAGGGCCCGTTGCCTCCTCCCACCCTGGAGCTCCTGCTTTTCCAGCGTGTTTCTCCCCACCAGCAGCTGGCTGAGCCGCTGGGATAAGCAGGACCCAACCCCTCAGTGTTTTGCTTGACCCTGGAATAGTCACACCAGCAGGCAGAGCCCGTTCTGTTTTCAGCACAACTGTTTATTGATAATCTTTGCTTATCCACTGTATGAATGTTACCAAACTGTAAGACAGTTACCAACCCAGCCTGCTTCCTCAGGGTCTGGTTCCAGGTAGTCAATGCGTGTAGAAATCATGCACTTCAGATATTCTGTAACAAGACAGGTGTAAAAAATATCTCGGATGTATTTGAAATCTCTGCCTTATCTTGCAATCTAATCACTGAAAAATCTGTAAAGAAATCGTAGGGGAGTGGGGCTGTGTTCCCTCTCGGGCAGGGTGTGGAGGTGAGCAGTGCCCAGAGCCGTGCCGAGACCACCGAGCCCAGCGCAGCCGCTTCCCGACCAGAGGCGCAAGGACAGCGGTGAGCGTCCACGACACGCTGTGCTTCACGTGTAGCGTGTTATAAACCGTGCAGTAGCTCTGCATCCAAAACCCCAAATGAACCCCAAATGAATGCTGGGTGTGTTGGTTGCTGGGCAGGCAGGACTCCCGGGGGTGGAGGGCTCGTTCCTTGGGCTGCAGAATTAAACACCCGCTGCCTTTGGAAACCTTTCCTTTGCCGTCAGGTATGCGTGAGCTGCCTCTGTACGCTCGCCCTGGCTCCAGGAAAGAAGATCGAGCAGCAGAAGGAAGCGTGACCTCCTTTCTTCCCTGGCCTTTGTCTACGGACAAACAAAAGCCCTGCGCTGCCTTCCCAAACAGTGTCCCTGCCCCTGCAGGGGCTTCCCAGCTTGGGCTGTAAAAACCGAAGGTTGCAGATAAAGCAAGGAGGGGATTTAGGCAATTGGTAACACTCTTGGTCAGATGAAAGAGTAGGGCTCGATGTGTGCTGTCCCCTCGACAGGGTGTACGTCGGGACGCTCCTGGGCTTGCTGCCCTGCTGGGGCTGGGGGCACCTGCCGTGGCGAGGGCAGCCGGCATCGTGCCCGTGTGGCAAAAAGGTTTCTCAAGGCAGGAGGGCCGGGGAGCCACGTGGCATGCGAGGGAGGAAGCGGGAGCCCCTGGGCTCGTGGCACAAGAGCTCTCTGCGGGCAGAGCGTTGCCCTGCCTGCACTGCCCCGTCTGCCCCAGCCTGAGCAGCCCCTGCCCCGTGGGTGCTTTGTGCGTGCTGCAGCCCCCAGCGTCCGTCTGTCCATCCGGGGACTGCAACCGGGACAGGGGCAGGCTGAGCGCAGTGCTGGGCTGTTTGGCTGGTTTGCTGTTCTGGTGTGTGTGTGCGTGTGTGTGGTGGTGTTTTGATAACCACGAGAAGTTTTACATTATTACATTCAAACAAACACCCTTGGTTTTGTTACTCTACTTCTGAACACTGCAAAACACAGTAGCAACATAACACGTACGAGAGTGGTGCTGCAGCTAACCACGGAGGGAGGGCGATGCGCTGTCATGTTGGAAAATAATCCCTGAAGCCAACAATGGAAGGAGAGAGATGGGCGTTGATACACGTCGCAGTTTCCATTTACAAGAGCCCCCGGGAGGGAGGACCCCGAGGCCGTGTGCTGGGAGGAAGCTTCCAGTGCGGTCGGCGTCCGTGTGCGGCGCTGGACGCGTGGCGGACCCGAGCCGGCACGGCCGCCGGCTGCCCTCGAACCCACGACACCGGGCAGCACCGTCATCGTCCCGGGGCGAAGATAAAGTCGAGGGCTTGGCGCTCCGCGGCAGCAACGTTGGGGTGCCACAGGTCCACCATGAAGACCACACGGGGACCCTCCTCCGGGGGACCTGGGTGGGATGCAAGCACGGGGTGAGGCTCCTGCCCTGCTCCCGCGGGAGAGGCCAGCGCTCGCCCCGGCGTGCGGGTGACGGGCTCCACCCCGGGAGGCGTCTGCCCGGTGTAACCCCAGTAAACAACACCTGCTTACTGGGAGCCCAGTGCCTCCAGCAGCCAGCATGGGGCATGGTCCTCCCTGCCAGGGCTCTGGTTTTGCTTTGGGCAATCAGACGCGAAGGTTTCCCGTCGCAGGGCAGCAGGCATGACGCTGAGCTTGCCCTCCTTGCAGCTGCGTCTCGGAGCTGTGCAGGGAGCTGCTGCTGCGCTATTCCAGCCTTCCCGGCCCTGCAGCTCTGCACTGAGCTGCACTTCCCCATTTCACAGCAGGGTTGATGTGGGAGCAACAGCTTTTGTTCTCCCACTCTCTTCACACGCTCCCCTGCGTAAAACAGCTCTGCTTAATGCTTTTATGCCATCGGCGACCAATGCCGGTTAATCCGGGAGAGCTGAAGCGGAATAGCCTCCGTCAGTGATGGAGAGAGGCAACAAAACAGGCTGGTGTGAAGCTTTTCTCCCTGCACGGGAGACAAAGGCGCCGCGGGCACGGCAGCGCCGAGCTGCTGCCTTGTAACAGGGCTGCTGCAGCCGGCAGCACTGCCGCGAGCCAGGGCGAGGGGACGCCCAGGCTGTCACCACTGGAGCCTGCGCTGCCCTGCAAAGCTCTGGGGACGAGGGAAGCCTTTCCGTGCTAGCTGCCACGGCAGGGAGAGGATCGCCGGGCTCCGCGCCAGGCTGGCAGTGCTGCGGCAGCGCTGCAAGCAAGTCAGGATGGGAGCAAGCCCTGGGGCAGGCTGAGGAGGGGGCTCCGGTGGGCAAGGGGCACTGGCATGCTCACCGCCCTGAAGCAGCAGGGAGCAGGCGTGATGGGCAAGCCCCACCGTGCCAGGAATGGGGCTACTGCCCTCCCCGGTGCAAGCCAAGGGCAGCAGCGGTGTAAGCCCCACGGGATGCAGGCGCCTCCAGCCCTGCAGATGCCTTGGCAGGAGAAGGGACTGGGCGCAGTCGCCCTGCCTGCCCACTCCTCCCCGGCCCCCCAGCGCTGGCTTCAGCACGAGGTGAGGCTGCGAGGCCCCACGAGCCGCACGTTGTGCTTACCTTCATGAAACGCCGTGTGCAGGAAAGAGTCGTCAAAGAGCAGGCAGCGGCCCTCAGCCCAGCACTGAGGCTCGCCCCCCACCACCAACTCGCAGTTGCTGGGCGTCTTCAGACCTTCAGGCACAAAGAGAGAGGACAGGGAGGGTCAGGCAGTGCTGTACTCCCTGGGACAAGCTCTGAAATGCCAACAGCGAGCTCCATGCTGCTGCCGAGGGGTTGCTTCCCTCCAGAGAGCAGCAGCAGCAGCAGCACACCCTGCGCTGAACTCAGCGCATGGCAAAGTCCAGGGTTCAAAAGATGCACAAAGCTGGCACTGCATTTGCAAGCTGAACTCCGAGCCTGATGTAGCTCAGCCCGTGCCTGCTCCCCTGCCCGCTCCCTCCTGCCCCTCTCGTCCCCAGCTGCTGCAGGGCACCCCTGTACTCGCTGTACCCCAATGAGCTCAGCGTCGTGGGCAATCTCTTTTGCACCTGGAATGCTATCAAGTCCCTGCAGCCCACAAACACAAGGTCTACGTAGGAAGCCAGTTTCCTGGTGCATTTTCTAGCTTCAGGACCAAAGGCAGAGCCTGTCCTCTCCTTCCTCCAGCTCTGCTGCATTTGCCGTGCCCACTGCGGGGCTGGGGTAGGAGGAAACGCTGCACTGGGACTCCAGAAATGGGCTGAATTCCTGGCTCTGCCACAAGCTCCCCATTTGACCTTGCATCACTCGGCATCTGCCTTGTCACTCAGTCCCCCATCCCAGATGCTGCCAATCGGTCCCCCACAGGCAGCTGCAAGGACAGAAATTCAGGGGAGGGTTGCAAAACCCTCGTAAGGCGTGAGGCTCTGTGAAGGCCACATGAAGAAGGACAATCCTAGAAATAAAATGGGTCTTGTCCTAAAATACTAGCACAAGTCAGGCCAGTTTGAAGAGGGTTGATCCCATCACCCCCTGCACTAGGAATGTCACCCCCTGCAGTGCCGGGACTGCTGCAGCTGGTGCAGAGTCAACCTGCCCCGAGGATGCAGCCATGGCGGAGAAAGGGGTCAGGGCTCACGTGGCTTGCAAATGGTAATGATGCAGCAAACGAGCAGGAACGGATTTCACAGCGATGCCAAAACCAAGCGAGCACAGCAGGGACTCCCAGCTGCCCAGGAGAGCTGGGAGTGCAAAAAGCTGCTCTGCTTTTCTAATGGATGTTTCAAAGCCTGCAAAACCCAAAGCCATTTCCCTGCACAACAGCCTCAGCTGGAGACGCTCCAGCTGGAAAGGGGGAGCTGAGCAGCGGGGGGAGGCGGGGAGGAGCAGCCAGCAGCGCGCAGCCTGTCCATCGCACCCGCACCCCAGGGAACGCTGCCCTGTCCCTCGGGAGGGCAGAGCTGGTGCCTGTGCTTGGCCCTGTGTGTTCAGCAGAGCAGTAGTGGGGTTGGGGTAAATCCTAGAGAGCAGCTCGTCTACGCTGAGGGCTGTTCTGGCTTTTCAGAGCAAGCTGGCCTGAAAGGGCTGCTTGTCAAACGCATCCGTGCCCTGGGCACAGCGAGAGCCGAGTCCCCAGCACCGAGGTGGGGATGTCAGCGAGTGCACGAGCAGCCCGTCAGCGTGCCCCGGGCACGGTGCGTGTCCTGGCCGGAGGGCCAGCAGCCGTGGAGCAGATGGAGCTGGAAAATGTGGAAGGACGAGGGAATGACCTGTATCGCTCCTCTCCCCAGGGCGTGCGTGCTCCAGCTGGAGGGCTGGCCCCAGCTCCACGCTGCCGGGCAGGGTGCGTTTGTCCGAGCCAGCCTGGACCTGGCCGCGCTGGCCCCCTCCCAGGAACTGCTCTTGGCCCCTTGCAAGGAGAGTGCGTCTCCCCAGCACCCCAGAGAGAGGGGAGAGCCGTCGGCTGGGCAGTGAGCTGCCTCCTGGCACCAGCAAGGGCAGGTCCCGGCTCCCCAGCGGCTCCCCAGGCCTGGAGAGCTCCTCGATCAGCTCTGAAGACTGATTCCCTTTTTAAATAAATGGCCAGTCACCGCCTGAGTGTGTTTACCCAGGAGGAGTTGGCTGAACAAGCGTGTTTGGTGTTTGCCAGCAAGGCCCGTGCGGTGCCTCCCCCGGCGCGATCTGTGCCGCTTCCAGCGCGGCAGAGTCCCGGCCATCTGTGCCGCGTGGGCTCTCCCCATCCCGGGCGCCCGTGGGGCGGGGAGCACCGCGCCGCCAGCCCAGCGCTCACCCCGCCGGAGGGGATACCCCGGGACCCCCACTCCTGATTTGCACGAAAGCAGCACCTTTGCTCACATCTGCCTGTGTCACGCGCTGCGCGCCCGAAATCCCAGGAGAGGGGGAGCAGCCGGAGGGGCGGCGCTGGGAGACAGCTCGGGCGCGGGAGCAGCACCCCAGGCTGCCCCGCATCCCGCGATGGGAGCTGGGGCTGCCTGCAGAGCGGGGGTCGTTCGGAGACCCCTGCACAAAATCAGCCCGTATCTCGCATCGGCGGGAGCCCCCACCCCCAGGTCTGCAGCAGGAGGAGGTGAAACGCTCCTGCTGCTGCGCTGGGGACCCCGGGGAGGTCGGGCACCCGGGGGGTGCGGAGCACCAGTCTCTCCCGGGGAGGCCGCTGCTTCCAAAGCCCCAAAACCTCCCTCATACCATGAGCCGGTCCCGGGGCTGCAATTAGCAGCTGAACTCAGAGAACACGGGGGGCAAGAGGCCTTCTCTGGGCTCCCGCACCCAGGTGCAGCTGCGGCCCACCCACACCGCCCGTGGCGGGGACGCCCAGCCAGGATGAGCCACCTCGCCGGGCACTTACCTAGATGGCAGCGGATGCGGATGTTGGTGGGTCCGTAGTGCTCGGCGATGACGGTGCCCGGGCTCAGCACGGAGATGCACGCGTTCCCAAAGACATTGTTGCCAATGCAGGTGCGAAGGCTCCCGAGCAAGCGGTACGTCCGTGGGCATCTCCTGCAGTTCCTGGGCACGCACATGCCCTGGTTCACCAGGTAGAAGGTGAACCACTCCCCGCTGGGCGTGCTGTTCATTTTCCATCCTTGCGGGAGGCTGCAGTTTGAGAAAGCTTTGTAGAGGGTCTCAAACTCGCAGAGGATGGTCTGGAAGTTGCGCTCCAGCAACTCCACATCGTGCTTTTGAGCGTCCCGGGAGAAATAGGGCATGGTCGGCAAGTCCGGCAAGAAGAAGACTTCTGGCTTCTGGATGGACAGCCGGCTGTTGAGGTACCGGCCCTGCTCGCGGATGCCCTTGTGGATCCTGCCCATGCCGGACCAGGAGTAGCGCTTGGCGTACTCCTGCAGGTTGTGGTAGAGTTTCTGGTTGAGCCCGTCGTGGTGCGTGCAGCGCACGCACTCGGGCGAGTGGCAGTAGACGTACCCGTTCTGCACGCCGTTGGCCTCGGCGCTCTGCATCAGGGCGTTGACGGTGGCGTAGGCGCGGGGCTGCTCCCGCCCCACGTGGTAGCAGTACCACACGAAGAGGACCAGGAGGCAGGCGACGGCGGCGAGGGCGGTGGCGTCGCAGTCCCGGAAAGACTGGATGCCAGTGGCGATGAAATCCCGGAGTCCGTCCAGGGACCAGCTCCAGTCCATCAGCCACTCCAAAGACATGGTGGTGCAGCGGGTGGTGGGTGCGCGCAGGGGGGCCCGGCGGTCAGTCCTCGTGGTCCTCAGAGGCACCCACACCATGCAGCTGAGCCGGGGCGCGGGGGGAAGGGGCTGCCATGGGGAAGCGGAGCTGCGGCTCTCCCCTGCACGCCCCGCGGCTCTGCATTGGCAGCAGCAGCCGGCAGCTCGCGGGCAGGCGGGCGGCCAGGCTGCCGGGGCGTCCCAGCACTGCGGGTCAGCAGCGACGTGCCCGGAGGGTCCCTGCTGGCGCTCCCGGGCTGATCATCCTGAAAGTGCTGGAGGGAGGGTCTGGGGAAAGAAACCCGGAGGCGTTAGGGAGGCAGTTTCCCCTTGGGGTCCCTGCGGGGGCTCAGTGCACAGGGTGCAGCCGGGGCCATGTGCCAGGGCTGTGCAGGGCACCAGCTCCTCGTGGAGGGATGATGGACGAGGAGCCCTCCTCTCTCCCCAGGAGCCCAACATCGCCCCATGCTGAGAAAACCCCCCATCCCTCCCAACAGCATCTTCCACAAATATCCAAATGGATGGTAAGGGGGGAGAGCCAAGCCCCTCGGCTCCCACTGCCCCAGGGCGACCGTCTCCCCTCCTGCTCTTCCCCCCATTTCTCTCCTCCGTTGCTGCCTTATCATGTCTGAAATCTGGCTGATAAGGCAGCGGGGCAAAGCTGGGAATAGACACTTAACAGCCCTATCTTGCAGCACATCAGTTTCTCCCCTCGATCTAAATGCTCTGAAATGACTCGCCCTCCAGAGACAGGGCTGACAGCCCGGCGGCTCTGCCCTCCCGGGACGAGGAGCCCAGCGTTCGGCCAGCCTGGCGAGGGCACGGCGGCGATGGTGGCAGCTCGGGGTTGGCTTGTTTGATTTCACCAACCAGAGCTTACCGGCTCGCAGGTCTCAGGAGCTGAACGGCTCCCAGCACCGCCGCAATGCCCCGCACGCCCAGCCCGAAAAGCAGAGCTTGTCCTCCCTCCCCAGGCAGGGGCCAAGTCCACCACACAACCAGCGGCCACTCTTCAGTGACTTCTGGGCAGCTCAGTCCTGCCTCACCGTCACAGCTCTTGGGAAAGCAGCTCGGTCAAAAGAGAAGACGCTCCAACTCCTCATAACCACAGGCGATGTTTACTCGCCCCAAACTCCATCCCTGGGCACCTCCGAGCAGCGGGGGCCGAGGGGCAGGCAAGGCAACGGGTGAGAAATGGAGGAGAAACACAAACCAGGTTGGGAAGCACGCCGAGAGCTACCCCAGCCTACAGCACGCTGCCAGCACCGACGGAGAGCCTTGTAATTACTGATGTGCGGCATTTAAAGCAGCTGAACAGGAGAGTCTGCGGGTCAGGTCTCCACACCAAACAGATGCTCAGGCTGGGCACGTGTGAAGGGTCACAGCCCGCCCCGGAGCACCGAAAGCGGAGTGAAGGATACAGGCTCTCACCCGGTTCATCTGCGCCCAGACTGCACCTCCTGGACGCGTCAACGGCTGCAGAGGCCCGGGCAGGGCAGGGGGCTGCAGGCTGGCAGGGGCTGCAGGGCAAACAGCTCTCCATCTGGGAGGAGTGAAACAAGGAGGGTATAGGTAAGGGGGAGGGAGATGCCGTGGGAGCTCTCAGTAAGAGCATTGACTTGAAGGAGTAGGATGGGTTTATTAGCCAGGGAAGCCATCCAAACTCTTCCCAGCCCTCCTTGCCAAGGTCCTGCAGCCTGTTAATGAATGTGCATTTCCCTATTGATTGCAATGGTGATATGCTTCAGCTGGTGGAGCTTTGGCTGGGACCTGACCCTGCAGCTGTGGACCTTGTGCAGGGCTGGGGACACAGGCTTCAGGCAGTTTTACACCCTGGGGAGGGACATCTGCACAGCCGACCTCCCTCCATCCTACTTCCTTGTAGCATGTTGCCTGCGTGCCCTGTCCTGGGATCTGCAATCCACATGGCACGTCTCAGCCTCCCGGGAATTTTAGGATAACTTTCCTCCATCCCCCCGGCTGGCATCCCTCCAGACACACCGACTTCTCCAGCCCTGGGCGCAGCTGGTCCCAGGGGTGTTCCCCAAGGCCGGCACAATCCCCCCACGCTCCTCCGCGGTGCCGGAGCATGCCCGGGAAGGCAGGCAGAGCCCTGGCATGATCTGTATTCAGGGTGGCTCTCGCCCTGACAGGCGAGCAGGGAGCCGCCTCAGTGCAGCAGCCAGGCTCGTTCAGAAGCCGACTGACAAAGCGAGTGCACAGGGAGAGCAAAGCTGGGGGGTCCGACAGCCTTGGGGTCCCCGAGCCGGAGCCGCTCACACCCCTGCGAGGGCAGCACAGCACAGACACAGCCCCCCTGCTGCCCCGGGGCTGCTGTCGACACCTCAAAGGGGGAAAATCAGGGGGAAACCATCAGAGCAGTAAGAGAATAAAGCCCCTGCGCCCATGTGCAGCCTGTCTGGCCCCAGAGCCTCGCAGCCAGGGAGCCTTCGGGCTGCTGAGCCCTGGGCTGCACGGGGATCCTTCGGGCAGAGCCTCCTGCAGGGATCCAGCCCAGCAGCTGCCTCCTGCGCTGGCACAGGCAGCCCTGATGCAAACCTGCCCAAACCCACCTTCCGCAGTGGTTGTGCCGGCGGTGGCAGAGCAGGGCCCCAAACGCTGGCACCGCTCCCGGCAGATGCTGCGTGGCTGGGACCTGCTGCTGGGCCGGTCGGTGCCGTCACCCTTCCAGCCTGGCTGCATGCAGTGCTGCGGCCCTGCACCAAGACAAGTAGTCGCATAAAGCACCCCTGGCCCGAGATCCAAGAAAAGGCTCGTCAGCTAATAATAAACAGCGGAGCCAGTCCAGAAGAGTGGAAATCAATTCCACATTGCACTGAAGTTGTGCAGGACGTGGAGGCGAGCACCGTGCCAGGCAGCAGCGGCGTTACATAATGAAGGCAGAGAGGCTTCGATGCAGCAGAAAGTTGCATCTTGGCAGCTCCGTGGGGGCCCCGGCATCGCCCGGAGGAGGCAGGTTTCGCTCAGCCTGGCCGGGATCCCCAGGCCATGGGCCCCGCGGTGACGAGGACGCGTGGCGGGGCTGTCCTCGGCTTGGCACGGGCGGCGTCGCCTTCGGGAGCAGCGCGAGGAGCCTCCTCGGGATGCAGGAGCGTTGGGGTGAGGCAGGGTGCCGGCTGCTACTCCGGAGCTGGAGCTCGGCCAGGCAGCCGCGGGCGCTCGCTTCGCCCTTTCCCCCGGCGTGCCACCCCGGCGGTGTCACCCGGCGCGCTGGTGTCACCCAGTGTGACGGTGTCACCCGGCGTGGTGGCGTCAGCCGGTGTCACCGGTGTGGCTGCATCACCCGCTGTGGCAGCGCTGCCCGCCGTGCTGGTGTCACATCCCCCAGCGTGGCGCTGGCACCTGCCGCCGTGCTGCCACCCGGCGCGGCCGTGTCGCCCGCCCGACGCCGAGCCCCGCTGCCCCGGCCGGGCGGGGCCGGGCTGCGCCCCCCGCCGAGGGCACCGCTCCCCGCCCCGCCGCCCCCGCGGCCCCGCCCTCGCCCCCCCGCGGTGCGGTGCGGTGCGGTACCGACCTGCTGCCCGGGCCGGGCCGTGCGGGGCCGCCGCTCCGCTCCGCTCCGCTCCGCTCGCCGCCGCCGCGGACCACAACTCCCAGCAGCCCGGGCAGGAGGGGCCCGCACCGCCCCCGCCGGGACCGCGCCGGGGCGGCAGCAGCCTGCGGGCCCCAGGCGAGGCACCGCCCGCCCGCCCGCCCTCCGCTGCGGGTCGGCTCCCGCCCCCGCGCCCGCCCCTCGCCGCGGCCTCGGGGCGGTGCGTCGCGCCCCCGCACCGCGCCCCCGCACCGCGCAGCCGGCAGCCGGGTGGGGCGGGCGGGAGCAGCGGGGCTGCGGCACCCGGGGTGGGGGTCCTGCAGGGAGGTGGGGGTGCTGGTCGCCGGGGGAGCACCCATCCCGGCTGCCGGCACCCCGGGACGGGGGGACATGGGCCCTGGGGACACAGGCGTCAGCGGCTGGGGTGCAGGAGGTGCAGAGGCACCGAGGGGATGCAGGGGGGCATGCAGGGGATACTGGCTCCAAGGATACAGCCACTGGGGGCTGCAGCTGTCAGGACGCAGGGGATGCTGGCCCCGGGGATGCTGGCCCCAGGGATGGAAGCACACAGGGATACAGGCACCCAGGAGACAGGATACTGGCTCCAGGGACACAGACTATTAGGGATGCAGCGGTTGGGACGTGCGGGATGCTGGCTCCAGGGATTCAGGCACCCAGGGATGCAGGCAATACTGGCTGCAGGGATACAGGCACCTGGGGATGCAGCACCCAGGTTGCAGGGGTTGCTGGTTCCCAAGGATGCATGTCTGGTATGCAGGGGACAGGGGCACCCAGGGAGGCAACGCCTGAGAAGCAGGCAGCCAGGGATGCCTCAGCAAGGATGTGAGGGTGTGCTGCCGCACGGGGGTGGGGGGAGGCTGTTCCCAGGTGCGCTGGCTGCCAGGATGCATGAGATGCTGGCCTGGGGGTTGGGGACACCTGGCATGCAGCACCATGGATGCAGACGGCTGGGGAGGCAGCCCCCAGCGATGTGGGCATTCCCAGGGGGTGGCAGAAGTGTGTGAGCACCCCCCACGCTCACAGCCAGTTCCTGCCCCTCCAGGTAGGAGGGTGCCTCAGTTGGTAAATGACAACCTGTCTGCTGGCATCTCCTGTTCCCATTCCTGCTGCTCCGAGGCGCTTCTTCCCTCAGCTGTGGGCAGTGTTGGGGCTGAGGTTCCTGGGCCGTGGCAGCTTCAGCTCCTGGGATTTCTCTTTGAGAGCCCGTAGGCAGCGGGTGCAGGAGCTGCAGAGCCCCAGCAGACCACGGCCGTGTTAACAGCAGCAGCTCAGCACTTGGAGCAGACAGACTGTAAGTGCAGCCTCCCCACACACACCCCAGCTGGTTCAGCCAGCCCAAAGGCGTTGACAAAACGTTCCCGTTCTGAGCTGACCTTGCATACGTCCAGGCTTTGGCCCTACGGAAAAGAGGAGACCAGCTTTGCAGGTTGGCTGTAGAGGACGGAAAATTTTTAGCAATTTGGGGTGTCCCTTAACAACTCTTAAGTGCTGGTGGAGACACAGTTTGTCATGAGCCTTTCTGCTTCCTGCTTCCTTGCTTTTTTCCTCCCCACCCATTTCCCATTCACCTAAGCGAATACTGTCAAACCCGGGGGACCCAGCCCCGACTGTTCAGCCCTCCCTCCACCGTTCCCCCAGTGCCAGATAAGCTGCCGGGCCGAGCTGACTGCAGGCAGAGCCCGGGTGCAGGCAGAGCCCTGGCAGCGCTGCCCTGCCCTGTGGCAGAGTGCCACGTGGAGCTGCGTGGGACACATGTCACTGCTCCCAGCGCGGGGGAAGCCCTGCCTTGTTTCGCAGGTTTTGTCATCCAGTGCCTGCGTGCTGCAGGTAGCCAGCCTGCGCGTCCTCCCCCCGTCACGGCCTGAGCTGGGTTTTAGAAGTGAAATAAGGGCTGCTCTGCTCAGCCCCTCAGGTGTGTGTGCTTGCTCCAGAGCAACCTCATCCCCGGCTGCTGCAGGCCTAAGCTGCACCTTGTTTTCTGTCCTGGCACATGTTTGCCTCCTGTCTGCTCCTGCTGTTCCCCTGTGCTCCTCGAGCACACTCCCCACCCCAGCCCCCCCCCAGTCTGCTCCTGCAGGGCCCTGGCAGCTTTGCGTGTTGCAGGGTGAAAGGAGGGTGAGTTTATTCCTTCCTGCTCTTTCCCAGACCCCTCTCAGCCTCAGCCCGCACCTCCTGCCTGCTCTTGGCAGACAGCGCATCCTTCTGTCAGCAGTCACAGAGTCTGCTGGCTCCCTGCGCTGGGCTCTGGACTCTCCCATCCTTTCTCCCCTCTGTCTGCCTTCTGCTCCCTGCTGCCCGTTGGGCCCCTCCAGGCCCTGCTCCTCAGCTCTGCCGCTCGTCTCTTCTCTGCGGGACGAGCTGCCCCTCTCTTTCCTCTGCCTTTCTTGCAACACGACCTGCACCACCCATGCCGACCCCACACTGGGGGTGCAGGGACCCGATGCCTCTGCCCTGCGCTCTTCTGAGGGGCTGGCAGGGATGCTGCGAGGGTTAATCCTGCTGCCAGCCTCCTCTTGGGTTTGTGCTCCGCAGGTCCCTCCTCCGCCCTCTCAACTCCTCTCCTCTCTTTGGGCTGGGCGATTCACCCAGCCTGGGGGGCTCAGGGGAGATGTCATTCCTGCAAGTCAGGCGGGCAGGTCCTGGGGCTGGGATGGCTCAGCTGGGACCCCCTGGAGCGCTGCAGGCACGACCCCAGCCTGCAGGGAGCACCCCAAGCACCCACCCCGCAGCCCTGCCTCTGCAGCCCCCGCCTCGCCGGTGCCTACAGCCGTGGGGCGGCTGCGGGACGGAGGTGTGAGCCCAGCCCCGCTGCCAGCACCTGGGCACCAGGAAGGGTCACTGGGCTCGAGGCAGGGACAGCAAGGGTCTGGCAGGGGCCAAGAGGGCAGCAAGAGCAGGCACAGGAACCGTCCCATGGCAGAAGGGCTGGGAACAGCCCTGGGATGCGCTTGGCACGGCTCTGCCAGCGACAGCCTGGCAGGAGCCCTGTCTTCGTGGCAGCCTCCTGGCTCCAGTGGTTCCCTCTCCCTTTTCCCGAGATGTACTCCCGGGGCAGACACCGCCCAGTGTCCTCCCCTGGGCCGCTGCCAGGACGCGGCTGCAGCCAAAACCGCACTTGTGTTCTGCCAGGGCCAGGATTTCCCGGAGCGTTTAGGCTGGAGCTGGGACAGTGCTCCTGGAGGGGCCCTCCCTGTGCTCCCCGAGCCGAGGAGACCGGCACCATGCAGGCTCCTGGTCCCCGAGTCCCCACCAGACCAGCCTGTGCCCAGGCAACATGCGGGATCCTCTGAGCGTGGCTTTATCACCCAGCCCTGCGTCCCTCCCTCAGCATTTCTGCCTCTGGGTGCTGCTCTGCTGCCGCCAGCCCCGTGTGCCAGCGCAGCCCTGAGCCCCCCGCTCTTTGCTCTTTAGTCATATTCCACCCTGCTGCTCTTTCCTGGCTCTGCACTGAAGGGTGCCAGCGCCGGCCCCAGGGCTCTGTCACCACTGACACCAGTGGCTGTGGGCACCCCGCCTCCGGTTCCTGCCTCCCGGTGCTGAGTAAAGCCCTTAGCAGAGCCGGGGGGCTGGGGGCCGGCTGCTGCCCCAGCCCTCCATCCTCGGCACGGCTCCCCCCAAACCACTTTTGGCTCCTGCTGAGAAATAACCCCGTGGCGGGGGAAGGTGCAGGAATGTGGCCAGCAAACGGCCGCATGAAATCCTGCTGGGGAGCGCGAGCCCCCGCGCCAGGGCAGAGCATCCCTGGGGCTGGGCAGGGATGCTCTGCCTCGCCGCCCTGCAACGCAGCTGGAAAGGAGGCGAGGGGTCCCCGCTGCTGTCCCCGAGCTCAGGTGGGTGGGCGTGAGGGTCCCTTGGCTACGTGGCTGCCAGGGGATGAGCACGCTGCGTCCTCCCGCTCGCGCCCGCCGCAGGGGAGAGGCGGGTAATGCTGTGGCTGCTGCGCCCAGACAAAGCTTAATCCGCGGCACAAAGCACGAGGCCAGAGATTGGCTCCTGCTTTACGTCACCAAGGAGGAATCAAGATTTTTTTTTTTCCCTTCATTTTAATTCTCTTGCAATCTCTGTCCAAAAATAACCCAAGCTTCCTCCCCCGGGAATGCTCCGCATCAGAGCCTTGGCTCCTTCACCCCCCTGTGCATTAGCCTGACAGCTGCTCAACGAAGCTATTATCTTATGTCACATCACAACCTTTTTTAAAAGCGCATTTTCAGAGTGCACGATTATTTTATTTTTTCATGTGGGGAGGTGCAGGGAAGCACAGGAGGCCCCGGGCTTCCTGGTAGGGTGGCGGATGCCCAGAGAGAGGGCATTTCCCAGGGCGCTGGGTGGGCTGTGCATTCCCGTTCCTCCCCACCAGCCATTGCCACTGCCAGGGAAACCCGGCATTCTGTGGGTGTCGGGAAACAGGATTTGCCCTGGGATTTCCCAGCGCCCGCAGCACGTCGCCTGCCCTGGTCCCGCTCCTCGGAGAGGCGGTGACACCCGCCATCCCACCACTGCTCCCGGAGGCACCTGGGGGTGCCCCCGGGCAGGACCCTGCCCTGCACACTCCTGATGCTTTTTAACTCCCTGCTCCCCAGGGATGTGGCAGGGCCCGGCCGGCTCCCAGAGGGCTGCTCAGGGGGCAACCTCCTGTGGGTGGGGGGCAGGAGGCAGAGACGAGCCCCCGCCGGAGCAGCTCAGCCCAGAGAGGCTCCCAGGGAGCAGTGGGGGATTTTTCCAACCAACTCCAAGATCTTCCCCGAGCCGAGCCGTGCCCGTCTGCTGAGCATTGCAGCAGGGCAGGACGCAGCCGGTGCGGAGCTGTATGGGGGGCAGGCGAGGCAGCCCCCCCCACAGTCTCCCTGTGGTTTCGGGGAGCTGCCCTGCCCCAGCTGGCACGTGTCCCGTGGGAGCTGCCAGGTGATGGCCGTGGGTCATCGGGCAGCCTGTGCTGCAGGGCGAGCAGGGTGCGGGCAGGATGGGTCCCCAAAGGCCCCCTGCCCTGCGGGGCTGTGCTAGGGGGGCTCCCCCAAACCTTCTGCCCATCCTCCGTGACATGACCACCAGTCTCCAGTGGGGTCCCAGGGCCTCGGGGCAGGGCCCAGACCCCCACCCACCCCACGAGGCATCGCTGCAGCTGGACTGGCACAGGCGATGCTCAGGGAAGGGGTGAGGCTGGGTTTGGGAGGGTGCGGGAGGACCCTCCCAAAGGGTCTCATCCTGCAGAGGAGAGAGGTCTCCAGGGCCGCGCCAGCTCACCCTGTGTCCCGGCAGGGCTCGGCTGGCTCCATCCCATGGGAGCAGGGGGACACCATGGCGCTGCACCAGGGCAGGATCTGGCCCCTGGAAACTGCACTCAGAGCCAAGCCAGATGCATCAGGCCACCATCCTGCAGCAAGGTGTGCGACGTGCTCGTGCGACGTGCTCCTGCAGCGACGAGCTGAGCCTTGCTTGCACCGCTGCAGCCCCCGCGCCTGTGCAGCACGTCAGTCCTGCAGTCCAAGTCTCCAAGTCTGCAAACTTATTTCAGACATTTAAAAATACAGAACAGTTTGTACTGAGGTTATACTGAATGCTAGAGCTTCCCACGGAAGTACTTGATCATGTTCAAAAATATTTAATCCCAGCAATTTTCACATTGTTCTTATAAAAACAGACATGTATGAAGGGAAATGAAATGCTTAGTACATTTTTGGCACTTTTTTTTCTTTTTTTTTCTTTTTTTTTTTTAACTTTTACAAATTACAAACACACATTCATTGTTTTTAAAGGAAAAAAACTAAGTCTCAGCTGTACACTGCAGAGATGCACTAACCATCCTGAAACTAAACCAGCCTCCCGTGGTTACAATTGCTGTTCTACAAGGACAAAAGAAAGACACCAGCAGCCAAGGACATGTCGGCACCTTCGCTGCCTTCCCCAGGGCCTGGCTGTGGGACTGGCGGCGCGGGGGGCCCCAGGAGGAGACAGCCCTTTGGGGGTCTGTGTCCCCGCGGATGGGGAGCAGCCCCGCCGGTGTCCGGCTCTGGCAGGGGTGAAGGCAGCGAAGGAGCGTGGGGGATGCTGAGGCTCAAACTGGGCTTCGCCTGCGGAGGGACCAGGCCGATTTCTGCCTGTTCTGCTCCCCCCGGGCTGGTCTCCCGTGCCGGAGCCCGGCCACGCTGCCTGCCTGCCTTTCCTTCCCCCATAAACCTCCACCTTCATCCCCTGCCCCTCTCCATCTCCTGCCCAGCGGGGAGCCCCAGCAAGGTGCCAACCCCAGGGGCTCTGGGTGGGAGCTGCAGACCCGCGGGGGTCTGGGCGGGAGGCGTGGGGTGGGCTGCGCTGCCCCCGACTCTGCCCGGTGCCGTGCCGGTGCGGCTGCCCGCACGCCGGGGCAGGCAGCGGAGCCCCCTGCAGCGAAGGGGAGCCCTGCAGCCGGCGGGAGCGGTGGCAGGGAGCCCCGTCCGTCCTGCTTACCCTGAGATGCTACCGGGGGGCAAGGGTCCTGTTAGCGGGACGGGGGTGTTCCTGGCCAGGGTCACGGTGAGTGTTACTAATGAGGAACAACGGGTGTGAGCAAAGAGGCGCTGGCTGCTCCGCTCCCGGTGCCCGGGCAGTGGGCAGTGGGCTGCTGGGGGGCTGCTGATCAGTGCTTCTCCATAGAGCTGTGAGTCCTGGCTCGCTGCCTCGCCAGCATCCAAAGCAAAGCAGGAAAAGAAAGTGGCATGTACCTCGTGCGTGCCAGGCTGTCCCCTGCTCCCCGGCACGGCAAGCAGGGCTCCGCGCTGGCCGGCAGCTTTCCTGAGCTGCGCTCCGCTTCCTCGCAGCGAGGACGGTCCTGTGCCGCTGGCACACAAGCCCCGAGCCCCCGGCTGCAGCTCCCGCTTGGGGCGAGGGGAGCCGGGAGCTGCGGGATGGGGAGGGCTGGCAGCGCCGGTGGGACCCTGCGGCAAACCCTGCGCCTACCTCAGCTCCCAGCAATCAACTGCAGGCTCTTGCAATGGAGACATTTTTAATTTTTAACAACATCAGAACCGCAAAAATCCCCCTGCGTGGGTGTGGGCAGTGCCGGGGGATGCACTGCCATGGGGGGGACAGCGGGTGCCCCTGAGCCGCCCTGGCCTTGCCGGGACCTGGCTCTGCCCCGGCTCCCACTGCTGCCTGCGCCCGGGGCTCTGCAGCACACCTATCGCAGTTTAAATAGAATAAATACAGTGAAGAAAACAGTAAAATCTTCAATAAAGAGGCAAAAGGAAAGACAACAGCAGGTCCAGGGGTCCAACCAAACTCCACGTGGTCTCTGGATTAGTTACTGAGGAAGTTCTATGAGAGCACATTAAGTTCGCAGCCGGAGACTCTCTTACCACTGTCCTTATATTGAAACTTCGTATTCTCTTGTTTCCTGAAAAGAAGGAAAAGCCAGTTGAGGGCAGCAGCTGCGTTTCAGGATAATCTCCCCATTCTCGGGTGGCAAGAGAGGCCCCGGGTGTCGTTTTGCTCCCGGGGAAGCGATGCTGTCCCTGCCGGGACCCCGCAGCCCCCTCTGCCTCCTCCTGCCTGCCAGAGCCCACCTGGCCCCTCGGGCGCAACCGACGGGGATGGAGCCTCCCGCCCTGTTGCTCAGCGCTCCCGCATCAGGGTGACTGGACTCGTCCTATTGCTGCGCACCCGGCAAAACCCCTGCTTCCCCGCCAGGAGGGTCCCCAGGGAGGAACGGGCGCAGCAGGACTCACCCCTGTCTCGTAAATTGGGTTGTCGAACTCCGTTTCTACTGTGATCTGGCTGTAGGGGTGGGAGTACATGAGGGGCAGGCGGAGGCTGGAGTAGTACCGACACCTGCGGGGGAGGCACAAGAGTCACTGGGCTGCACGGCACGACCCCAGAACAAAGCACGACCAGCCCCGTCCTCCCACGTCCCCCCCAACCCGGCTCCCCGCCAGCGCCCCAGGGACCCTGGAGTGGGAGCTCGGTGCCCGGCTCCCCAGGACCGTGCCCGGGGTGTGTGGCCAGCGAGGGCACGGTGATGCTGAGCCAGCCCTGACCGTGTCCCCACGGGGCTCTGCCGCCGGCCCCCCAGCCCGACTGCACGCCCCACCTTGTGAGATAGATGTACGCTCCTCCCAGCAGCAAGGAGATGATCAGCACCGGGATGAATATGGCTAAGGCCATATTTCCCCCCTCAAGCGATGTCTCTGCAGCAGCTTCTGCTACTAAAAGGACAAGATCTGTTATGTCGGCATTTGCAAACACCTTGTGATCCCCTCTCTGCCTCCGCTTCTCCCCTCCCTCCTCCCGGGATCCACGCAGGCTCTGGCTGAGGGCTCATCCAGCAAATGCATGTCACTCACCTTCCAGAGCATGTTCAAAGCTGTCTTGATTCACTGGAAGAGAAAGGGAGAGTTACTGGTACATAACTGGGTTTGACTGGGTGCTGGCAGCTGTTGGCTGTGTGGGGAGCCCAGGCCCGGGGTCTCCCTGCCCCATTTGGCCCCAAGCCACGCTGCAAACTTTCAGTTTTTAATGAGCGCTCAGCCTGTGAGGGACTGAGTGGGCTGGGCAAGCAAGACACGGGCAGGACAGCTCTGCGTGGGGCAGCGGTACCCTCCAGAGCCCCGCTGCCCAAGAGACAAGGTCTCCACTTATTCTCATTAAGTAGTAATTAAGAATAGTTCATCCCCGCAGCTTAGTGGCAACGGGAGGGTCTTGTGTCCAAAAAGAGCACTAAACCAGACCTTCCTTAGACCAGCGCCTGGAGGGTTTCCTGGGGCTGAGCTCTCCCATCTCAGCGGGTGCCCAAGGAGGGCATCCCTGCTGAGCCTGGGCAAACCGCCACGGGAAGCAACAAGGCAAGAAAAGCAAGCGAGCGGCCAGGCCCGCCCCGCACACCCCACACCGCCAGCGTGCTGGCCAGAGGGTTTGCTCCCCCTCCCCGGGGCAGCAGACCTTGCTCAGCACAAATCCAGAGAAAAACCCAGGTCTCAGATGAGTTTAGCTCCCAGCTAGAGAGCTGCTGGGGGTCTGCAGCCAGATGAAGGTCCCTGGGCTGTCCCGGGTTGGGGACAGAGGTGTTGGCTGTCCCTGTGCCCCCCCAGCCACCCCCCGCCGTTACCTTTGCAGATGGGCAGGGGTCCGCTCCAGTGGGACGGCTGGCCCAGGATGCATTTGATGGTAACCTCCCCCATGAGTTCAAAGCCCTCATAGCACATGAAGGTCAGGGACTCTCCTGGCAAGTACAGGCGCTTATAAAGTATTTGGTAGCCGTTTTCCGGCAGTCCTGGATTATCGCAGGCCAGCGACTCCTCAGCTGAAAGGGAACACATCCCGGGGTGAGCCCCAGGGCTTGGGCTGCTGAGGGAGAGAAGGAGCCTGGGAGGCAGCGGGGAAGCACCCAAGATCCCACCCCATCCCGCTTTCAGGTAGCTCAAAGCTCTGCACCACCTGGTGCTGGGGGGAAGGTCTCGGCCGCAGGAAAGGGCTTCCGGGACCCCCCGAGCTGCGGGAGAGCAGGAGAAACTGCCCGAACTTACAGACGCAGTGCGGGAGCCGCGAGGTCCAGATGGGCGTCCCCGTCTCGCGGCTGTAGCAGGTCAGCAGCGAGCTGCCCTCCAGCACGAAGCCGGGGTTGCACGTGTACTGAATGGTGGTCCCCACCAGCAGCACCGGGTCGGAGATGAGGCGGGTCGAGTGCTCCACCTCCCCCGGGTCCGTGCAGTACATAACTGGGGAAAAGAGGACGTCTTAGTGGGGAGCCCCGGTACGGCAGTGGGGACCAGCAGCCGTTAGAAAGTGGTGTGGGTCACGGGGATGCGATGGGGACAGCAGCACATTGCTCGGGGCACTTACTCTTCTCACAGAAGGGGGGGTCACTGCTCCAGCTGAGGTCCCACTGGCAGGTGAGGGTGTCGCTCCCCACGATGTCGTAGCCCGGGTCGCACTGGTAGGTGATCTTGGCCCCTCTCACCAGCTCCGTGTGCGACGTGGTCTTCCAGCCGTTCTGGATCTCGGGCAGGTCGGAGCAGGAGTCGTTGCGGGACACCTCTGCAGCCAAGAGAGATGCTGGCTGTCACCCACCGAGCGAGACCCCGCGGCACAGCCCTCCTCGGAGCTGCTGCAGATGGACGGACACACAGCTCTTCACCGAGTGCCTGTCCCCCCGAGAGCTCTCCAGCCCCACGCACCACAAAGGGCACGGCCACAGCCGGCAGCCTGGTCCACGGGTGGCATCCCCTGGGCAGAGGGAAGGGACAGCGGGGCAGCAGTGGGTAACAGGGGCTCTTTGAAGCCTCCCCAGCCCTGACCCTAAAAGCAGGTGGAGGGCTGTGCTGATGAAAACAGGGCAGTGTCTTTGCCGGGGTCAAAAAGAGCAACCTGGGAACACCAGGCTCAGTTCTGGTTGCAGGCGCAGGAGAGGAGCGGTGCAGATGCCGCGGTCACGGCACAGCTGGTTTGCTCTGGTGAGGGGTTTCTGCCCTCTCTCCCCAGCCCCATGCCCACCGAGCGCTGTGCCCACGGCTGAGCCCGGCCGCTTGTGCTGCAGAGCACCGAGGAGGGGACCTGCAGCCTCACAGGTGATCTGCATTGCGGTTTGCTCTGTTTGTCATAACCAGAGCTGTCAGCAGTGGAAAGAAAACACACTTGGAAGAAGTCTGCCAGGGGAAGATAGGTGGGGGCAGAGGCAGGCAGCGAGACCGCAGGCAGCCGTGGGGAAGGAGTGCCCTTCCCAGTCCTTGTCCCTTCCTTGGGCATCAGCTGCCCCGGTCTGGCAGGCATGGCTGTGCTGAAGGACGATGCGAACAGACGTCTCCAGATGTAGTCTAAGCCTCTCTGCAGCAAGGAGCTGCGAGCTGGGAACATCCATCTCAGGAGCCCACATGGGGACGGGGCTTAGTGACCTCTCCTAGGAGGACACCTCACTGCAGTGCCATCAGCTTCATGCCTGACAGAGTGAGTGTGTGTGTGTGTGTGTGTGGATCCTGCATCCTTAATTCCAGCCATTTTTCTCTCTCTGTTCTGCTCCGCAGTTGCACTGGGCCAGGTGAGCGCTAACAGGGACCAAAAATGTTACTGCCCTCCTGCAGAGCCAGCCTGGAAAAGGGGAGAAACACAGGGACACCCCAGAACTGACTGACCCAGAGACCTCCAGTGGGGCTGGGGGTTTCTGCAGGAGCTCGGTGGGATGTGGAGAGGAGTGCTGGTGTCACAGCAATTCTCCCCGCTTCCAAACCTGGCACCTGGACAACCTGGTGCAGCTGCACGTCACGGGCCCCACCTGCGCCGTGCTGGCAGGGCAGGGCAAGGGATGCACCCAGCACTCCGCTCTCCCTACCTATGTAGTTCATGATGAATCCTTGCCCCTTCCCAAAGATGAGCCCGGCAGGGTCTGAGTGGAACTGGATGGTGAGATCAGGGCTGGAGGAGTAGAGCTTCTGGGGGCCGCTGCTGCCAACGTACTGCCCCAGGATGCGGGCGGTGAGCTCGTCCCCGTCATAAATGGTGAGGATGTCGCTGTTGGTGAGGTTCAGGCTAGAAAGGAGAGCTTGGTTAGAGAGCAGCTTGAGCAGGGAGCCCAGGCAGGACGTGACGGTGTCGGGCTAAAGGGGCAGTGAGGTGACCCCCTGCCCCAGCACTGCAGTGCGGCAAACCTGCCTTGTGGCCCGTCCCCATGCCCATCCCTGGCCCAACCCCATCCCTGTCCCCAGGCAGGCTGGGCAAGCGCTGTGGTGCTGGCCTGTCCCGAGTGGGTCAGCACTACTGGTTTTCAAACGGCAACCCCAAGACTCACCCCGGCTCCATCCTCCCCGCGGAGAGCTCTGGGCGGCTCCAAAGGCTGGGGAGGTGCCGGCGGCTCCCGGGGCAGGGCGGCCCGAAGCCGGGGTGACACCAGCTTCACCGGCCCCTGCCCCACGGGGTGGACAAGGCCGGGACCACCGCGGCGGCCCTCCGCGCTGCAGCTCTCGGGAGCCTACGGGGGAAACGGCCCCGGCGGGCGGGAGCGGCGCGGGGTCCCCGCGCTCGTCGCCGCGGCCAGCAGAGAGCAGTGGCGGCCCGCGGATGGCGCGGCCAGCGGGAGCTGCTCCGCCGGGGATGTCTGGGATCCTGCCGGGCAGGCAGCAAACCCTGCTCCAGAGCCCGGGCCGGCCCCGGCAGCAGCCTCCATCCACCCCGTTTGCAGCGGGGACGGGGCTGCCCCTTGAGCGGGGGGGGCGAGGGGTTCTCTCCTCGCTCCCAAGCAAAGGGCAGGCGGATGCTCATCCCCGGTGGGAAACATTGCTCCGCCGCCTCCCTTCCCGGCAGCCGGGGCTGCCAGCCCTGCTGCCAGGCTGTTTCTCTTGCCTCCGCAGCCCCTGCATCCCCCGCGCTGGCTGCCTGCTCGGGGAACCGATCGGATGCACCCCAAGGATGGGCACAGACATCGCCTTCCCCTGCTCGCTGCCCTGCCTCGTCCTGCGTGCCAGCGAGGGTCACCAAGTGCTGGGGAGCACAGCCAGCACCCAGCGCTCTGCCACCGGGCAGCGCAGGAGGGGCTGGGGCAGCAAGGGGTTGGGGCAGGAACACCACGTCCTCCCCTCCCCATGGATGCTCCCGGCCTCGCAGGAGGAGTCTCCATCAGGTTTGAGGCTGAAGCAACTTTCCCAGCGAAGCCTGGACTCCTGCACACGGGCAGGGCCCGGCCGGCTGCACGTGCACAATACCTGTGGGCCCAGGATGTGCTCGGTCACTGTGGGACCCCTGCCCTGCACGTCGGCCCTTCTAATTCAGCCTTGTTTGGAGACGCCTGAGCTGATCCCCAAACGTTTTATTAAGAATGTTCTTGGAAGGTGCCCAGCTAATCCCCATGGCAAGCTGACATTTGTAGTAAATCTCTGCTCTCTGTCAAACATGATTTTCTCAGTGACATTTATGTCTGATGACTTCAAATCGCTTGGCCTCCAATTCTGCTCAGCCCAAGCACCCACAAAGCTGGGAGAGGTGCACCAGGAGTTCTGACTTGTGATTTTGCAGAAAGCTTTAAAATCTTTATGACTCTAAGCCCCTGCTTGAAACATGCCCTCCTCTTGAAAACCCAGAAGAGCATTGAAGGAGATTCCCTTTGCATCGGCAGCATTATCATGCCAAGGGCTCCCAGCCTGGCATCGAATCCCGCATCCCTCTGACCCCTGGCACGTGCAGCAAGTGCTGTCCTGCCTGCCTGTGCCTGGATGGTGCAGCCGGGGCTTGCTGGGCAGCCCTGCTCTGCTCCCCGCAGCGTTCTGAGCCATGTCACTGAATGGCACAGGAGTGGGCTGGCAGTCAGGAGGGGAACTGAGGCATTTTGTGAAGACATGTTGGTCCCGCAAGAGAAAGAAGGCAGGGCACAGGAGGGAGGGCTGGGCAGAGCCTCCCCCTGCCCCTCGTCCTCCCTCTATCACATTCAGCCCAAAGCTGAGATTTCCAGCTCACGGGTGTCCCTAGGCTTTCCTAGCCCCGTATGAACCAGCTTGTGACGGTGCTGCGTGTCACTCTGAGCTGCACGTGGCGCGTGCTGCTGTGGCACTGCTTCCTGCGGCTTTGCTCCGGAGGAGTTCAGAAGCTGTCTCGGGAGCAATTAACTACTGCAAGGGATGGTGTATCAGCGCTTTGAACTCAGGGAGCAGCACTGGTACTGCCCTGGACCTCCCCCTGGGTGCCAAGTACATCTTAGGGGATTAGGAAAGCTCTGATGGGGAGAACAGGGAAATGGCGTGGGTCCCTGGGGCAGGGGAGAGCAGGGATACTGCAGCGAAGTGGTCTGAGCACTGGCGGGGCAGAGACATGCACCGAGGCCCTGGGCTACTCACAGCTGGATGTCCAGGAAGAGCCGCTTCTCCTCGCTGACGTGGACCCTCCAGATGCAGTCCTCCCCCTCCGCGTAGGGCTCCGGCCAGTTGGGGGACAGGATCACCCCGGCCACGGCAGTCAGCTCCCCCCCACACATGGCTGCAGGAGCGAGAGGCAGGCAGGGCTCAGCCAGGGTCCCAGGGGTGTTCGCGCCCGCCGCCCAGCATCGCCCCGCGGCGCGGGGACTGACCTCGGCACAGCGGCTCCGTGTCATTCCAGTACGGGTCCCGCATGTTGACGCACTCGATGACAGCGGGGCCCTGCTCCAGGGAGTGCCCGGGGTCGCACGTGAACTCCACGGTGGTGCCCAGGTTGTAGGTGGGGTCGGAGGTGGTGAAGTTCCCGTTCTGGATGTAGGGCTCGTAGCAGTGGCCCCGCTCGAAGGCTGGAAGAGAAACCCCCCGTTAGCCGTAGGGGCACGGAGCTGGCTGGGGGGAGCGCTGCCTCCCCCTGCTCCTCATACCCCCAGCTCTGGGGGTTTGCTAGATGAGCTGGCAGAGCTGGGCTCTGTCACCATCCGCAGCTAGAAACCCATCCCTCCATCCCCGCCGTGCACGGATGGCCTCTTCCACGGTGTATTTTACAGGCAATTAGGATTAACAACAGTTTATCTGTCCTGAGCCATGCAGGCTTAACCAAACCTCACTTCCATTGTGTATCAGCATCAGTAACGCACTCGCTGTGTTGCCAGTTGCTGTATTTGCTGAGCAATCTACCCTGGGATTACTCCGCGTTATTCAGCTTGCTCAGAGGCGTGGGGCTCCCGCGGGACTGATCCTGGCAGCAGGATGCACTTAAATGACAACAGGAGCAAACCTGTGTGAGCTGCCCGGGGCTTGCCCAGTGCCCCGTCCCCGAAGGAGCCGCTGGCGGGTCCAGAGGAAGGCAGCCCGGTGTGAGCAAGCGCTGCAGCGAGGGCAGGAGCCAGGGCTGCCCCCGTCCCTGCGGCTGGTGTGGGCTCGGTACCCAGCACTACGGGGACTGAGGGAAGGGGACAGACTGGGCCTTTGGTGGTGACGGTCACCGCAGGCTGTGTGATTCCCATGGCACCAATGGCCTTTTCAGCCTGGGTTTGGAGGGGCCCCATCCTGGACACGGCACCCACTGCCCCAGGGCTGCCCGGCGGCAGGCACAGGAGATGTGTCCCGTGGACACTCAGCTCACCAACGAACCTTTCTGTTGGAGTATATGCGATTTCACTATTTCTTTTCCTATTCCTTGCTAGGAAAATGTATTCCCCAAAGCTATTCCAGCACCAGTCGAGGTTTGGGTTGCCCTGTGTGCCTACAGCGACACGGGGACAGTGGCATGGTGGAGCACCGGGTCTGCCGGTGCCGGGGGCAGCCGAGACCCTTCCTCCAGCCGTATCTCTGTTAATTGCCTGAACGTCCAGAGGCCCGAGAGCATTGCCTGAGGCCGGTCTGCTGCTCTCAGGGGTACCGAAATGAGAGCACATCACCTTCGAAGCGTATGTTGAAAGCCGTGGCAGCCGCAGGCTCCTCCGCGAGGAAGTCGATCCTGATGGAGGAGCCGTCGCTGATCACCCCTTCGAAGGGCACGCTGTCGGCACGCAGCGAGTCATAGAGGACGGCGGACTGGTTGGTGTCCCCGCTGTACACCACCATCCTGCACAGGAGGACACGGTACATTACAAGGCAGAATTGTCCCCGTGCCCCCCCAGAGCATCACCCGGCCCCCCTCCTCGCCAGCGCCTGCTCTCCAGTGCTCCCAGAATATGGCATTTTAAAGAAATAGTGCAAACAAAAATTCACCAACCAGATAAGTCTCTTTTACTGTGTCATAAACAGAGGCTTTATTCTTTGATTTTACTACAAGCCATAAACCTGCTTTACTGCCTGTTACCAGACTGAATGTTAATGCTGCTTAAACACAAGCATCAGCACCATAAGCGTGTGCTTTTTGTTACGGATGCTGATGGCGTGGGACTTGCAGCTTCTTGTGCTGTGGTGCTGAGCAGCGCTGGGCACTGGGTATTCGGGGGGAGGAGAGGACGGGTGTGATACAGCACACTGCATCACCCTGCAGCTAGCGCAGGGCCTCGGGACAGCAGGGGCTGGTGCTCTGCGCCTGCCTCTTGCAGCTCTTTTTGCACCACGACCTGTCTTGCCTCCTGAGTGCTTGAACACCTGAATCAGGAACCTCCTCTTCTGCACCAGGACCCTTCTCTGCCCCCGTCCCCACTGTCCTCTGCTGGCAGCCTCCTCCATGCTGCGCCCTGAGCTCGGGTCGGTGCTGCCTCCCAGGACACCCACAGCCCGGGCATCGGGAGGGCAGGAGGTGTGAGGTGGAGGGGCTGAGACCAGCTCGGAGCTTCCAAGGCTTGGGATATTCAGCGCCCAGCAAAGCTCCCCGCTCCTCACCCTGGGCAGAGCAAAGCTCTCCGCAGTCCTGAGGGTGCAGGGAAACGGGCTCAGCGCCGACCTCGCCGCCGGCCAGCAGCACCCGGGCGCACGAGCGGCTCCCAGAGCCTCACCTGTCCTTCTCGGTCAGCAGGAGCTTCTCGAAGTGCAGGTGCAGCTTCTGGCCCGGGGGGGCCCCGATCGCCCACACGCAGTACATGCTGCTCGACTGGTTCCCCGTGTAGCTGGGCGAGAGGACGCGGCCGATGGTGGCATTGTGGACTGTCCCGCCGCAGGGCGCTGCCGACAGAGAGCACAGCCCCGCTGAGACGGGCAAGGAGACAGGGCCAGGCAAAGGGTACGGGCAGGCATTTGCACCCGGGGCTTCTGCACAGCAAAGGGGATGAACCCCTCCACTGATGCCTGCCCAGCTCTTCTCAGCAGTCTTTCGTGCATGAACCTCTCGACTGGCTTGGCTTTGCTTTGTTTTATGTATACACATAGATGCTCACACATACACATAAAATCTATAATTTCCTTTCCCTTATCTGCCTAATTAGGAAGCGGAATCTGCTGCCGCTGACGTGAAAACCCGCAGTACCTTGGGCTGCACTGTGCGCAGAGCTGGGCATTGGTTTCCCTCTCTCTCAGGACCGCATTCAACTCACGGTACAAGGAAAGCAACTCTAATTTTTTTTCTGTGGGGATCCCAGTTTTTCTTAGCACTGAGGCTAACTAACGTGGAATGTACCTGAGCAGATTGGCTCTGGGTTGCTCCAGTGCGGCCTCGATGCGTTGATGCACGTAAGCACCCTGGGACCCTGCAGCTCGTAGCCCAAGTGACAGTGAAAATGAGCAATTCCACCCGAGTGCAAATCCATCACGGTGACGTCTCCGAAGTCAGGTCTCCGTGGAAAGTTGCAGCTCAGCATAAACACTGGAACAAGCACACACATTGCGGAGCTCAGGGCTTGTCTGCTCCGAGCCACCCCGCAGTTGTGGGGGGAGCGCTGGGGACATGCTGGATGTGCCCACGGTGCCACGAACAGACCTCGCTGCCGGCTGCCAGCTGCAGAGCACCGACAAACCACCACGCTGCTGCTTCCCCACCTGTTACTGCTTTTGCCCAGACCCAGTTTCTATTTTAAAAAGAATTTGCTTGAACTCATCTATTTTTTATAGCTCTTCAAGGAAAAAAATAGACTTGCAGTCTGAATCTGTGCAGGAAGAGCTGCTGCACGGGGACAGAAACGGGGCAAGGCGGGTGCGAGGAGCACAGCCAGCGCCGGGCTCCGGGATATCGGTGCACATTGAACCCTCTGCCCGGGGCACGACCCAGGCTGCTGCTCCACCCGCCCCAGCCGATGCTCTGAGCACGGGCACGCAGCGAAACAGGAGCCCGGCTGGTCTGCGGGGGCAGAGCCCACATCCATCCACCCCTGCAGCCCAGTGGGGCTGAGCCCCATGGTACTGACGCCCTGACCCACCCCTCCTCGCACCCACGTCGGGGATGCACCCACCTTGGTAGTGGAGCTGGAAGGTCCCCACCACCTCGTCCTGGAAGGTGCGGAAGTAGACGGAGATGGTGTTGGTGGGGCTGCGGATCACCTGGCCCTCCACCAGCAGGGTCTGGTTGGCCAGGACCACCAATGCATCGCCGTCCACCCCGCGGATGGAGAGCACCTCCCCATCAGACAGGTTCACGCTCTTCACCTGGGTGGGAGCAGAGATCCGTGAGCTGCAGGGGCGAAGGCGGGGGTCCCAACGGGGTGCTGGGCGAGCGGTCACGTTCCAGCCCCAAACACATGCAGTACCCGCAGCCACAGAGCATTGCACCGCTGCAGCCTTCCCTCTGCACTGCTCTGCGCGCTGGCAGCTCACTGGGGACAGGACCTGCTTCTTCAGCTGCAACGGAGCAGTCTGCGCCCTGCATGAGCCTAAGGGACCCCCACGACCGCTGACCCCTTCTCTCTCCCCTGGGACAGCGGGCACAGGCAGCTTGAGACGCATTTCAAAGCTGGATGCTCCCGTGCAGCACAAGTTGACCCACGCCTAGTTCCCTGCTGAAACTGGGGATTTAGGCAGGCGGGTAGAGGTGGTGAGGGTTAGGCAGGAGGAAGATGGAGGGGTCCCACGAGTCGCTGGTCAGGGGAGTTGTAGGACCCCAATTCCACCTGCATCAGCCCTGGGAGCAGACCTGCATCTCGGGGCACCATGGCACAGAGCATGGCCGTGGCTGGGCTGTTCAGCACAGGTCTGCAACCAAGCCAGGGTACTGTTGTAGGGCTCGGTGCTCACCATCCACCCCGTGCACCAAGCATCCTCCCCGGGATCCCTCATCCACACCAGGGAGTGGATGGGGAGTCACGCTGCAAATGTGTCTAATGAGCAGTCCCAAAAGACTTTAATTATTATTTGGAAATAGCTGAAAATTAACCTCACATTTGCATTTCATGTCCATTTAACTTAATAAATGGGCTCATATTTCAGCAGAAAGATGCTCATCAGATCACTTGTTTCCTTAAGTGTGCGAGGACCAGGGCTCTATATTTAGCACACACCACAGCCTTAGCCCGTAATTGTGAGCGCTCCCGACGATGTTGTGACTAGAAGGATTTGTTGCTGTTGTCACAACCGTGCCCGTCTCCCCCACCCGGCACACAAGGCGGGGATGTGCCCGGCCCCGAGGGCCACGGGTACTGCAGGGGGGAGCCGGGCTGAGCCACCTGCAGCACTTGGCATCCTCTGACCTTCTGCGGGAAGAAGCGAGATTTCCTCGGGAGAAACGACCCCAACCCCAGCGGGTAACTCCCTGCCTGCCCCAAAGGTGCCTGGACGATGCCTGGAAAAGCCCAGTCCTTGCTGCGGGGCTGGACTGAGCAGCCCCCAGGCTGGGTCAGAGCGTGCCAGGGTTCACCCCAGCCCACACTTTTAACGCAGGAGGAGCTGATTTTGCCTTATTTTACGGCAGGGTGCTGGGTCACTGCGGAGAGTCTCTGGTCCTCACTGCAGGGAAAAGCAGTCCTCAGTCCTCATGGGTGCCACGCAGCGTGTCGGAAACACGGGGCAAGTGTGTGCCCTGGACCCTGACCTGCCCCGGGTCGTTTCTTCTTCTCCAGGTTTTGTCCTGAAAACGTGCCTCCCCGGCACAGTGTACACATCCATTGCGTGTGGTGGGCTGGCTCAGATCTAATTATTAATAAATGGAATGAATTAAATGTTATTGGGGAAGAATTATTTGGAGCACGGGATCTGGGGATGCTAAGTGGGCTACACACAATGCTAACGACTTCCCCCCAGCTCCCACTGGGGCAGAGCTTTTCTTCCCAAGCCGGGTCTGAATCACTGCAAAGACATTTCCAGGGTGTTTCTAACACATTTTTTTCTGAAATCACTCAAAGACAAACCTGTTCCCCAGCTAGCTTCCTCCAGCGATGACTAGCATCAACACGCTATCGAGCGCCGAATCACTCCGGCAAATTAGAAGGAGAAATGTTCCGGAGTGCCATCCGAGCAGCTGATTGCAGCCGAGCTGCTCTGCTGTCCCTCCCCAGCTCTGCCGCTGGTTTCAGAGGAGCAGCTCGAGCAGGCAGAGCTCTGCCGGAGAGAGGGAGCTGATGAACACTGCGGCATCTCCCCGGCCCTTCGCAGGGTGCCGTGGGGTGGGAGCACCGCTTGGCTCCGCCGTCAGCCTCCCCCTCCTTAAACCCAGGCTCAGAGGAGCCCGGAGCAGGGGTGCCATTGCGAAGGGCCCGCAGTTCCCCGTGCCAGGGCAGGTAGGCAGGCATCCTCAGAGGACCCCGTCCGCTCTGGAGTAGCCGGCGGGTACAGACGGATGCAGTGGCCTCGTGCCAGGGACCGTCAGCCGCTGCGAGAGGGACCATATGTGCGAGTTCCTGCCAGGGGCTGGGGAGGACAAGTTCTTACTTTAATCAAAGACTGCACCAATGTCAGCTCCTAAAGTCTGTTGGGAAGACAGGAGGGATCCTTGATTCAGACTGCCAGCCTTGCTCACCCACTAGAAAATCTCTTTAGGGAAATTCTATTTCCTGCCAAGAAGATTCAAGAATTTTAAAAATAAACATAATTTAACTAAGTATTCGGAGAGCTGGCTGCTCTGCACTCCCAGGGCTGCGATGGCACGACTCGGCTGGCGCGGGGGCAGGCGGGCTGAGGCACAGCTCTCTCCGGGATGCTGCAAGGGACGTGGGGGGCTGCCGGCAGCGAGCAGAGCGGGGACCCTGAGCTATCACACGGCGCTGGGCAGCCCCCAGCACCAGGCAGGTTTGCTGGCAGCCCTTCCTGACACCGCACCTGATGTTCAGGCTTTGTGCCCGCTCCTCACTGAAGGGAGATTTCCCCCTCAGCGAGCAAGGATCTGACTCTAAAGGGTGCAAGGGAAGGAAGCAGAGGGTCCTCGTGGCCTCCTGAATGGCTCCAGTGCCCGCGGGAGCAGCCCCAGGGCTCTGCACTCCCGGCCTCTTTTGGGGCAGGGCTGCAATGCCGCAGTCATTCCTGCTGCTGCCGGGCTCTCCCACGGTCCCTGCATTCAGAGGTGACCCCCCATACGGGGTCAGCACCTTCCTGTCCCAGGGGCTTCTCTTATCCCCTGCAGACGCTTTAAAGAAGATTCACAGAGGTAAACTCTGCGCTTCAACTTCGGGTGCTCTGCCCTCCCTGTGCCGCACGCTGAATCCCGGGGGAGACCTTCCCCTGCGCTCTCCAGGACACGCTTCCTCGTGTCCAGCCTCCAGCAGGACCCACTGAGACCGCACACCACTCGTGACAGGGGAGCACACCAGCCCAGGCTCCACGCAGAGCCCACCCAGCCCAGCTCCCCAGGCCACCCCACCGCCGAGCCACGCAGCGCCTGCCCAGCTCCGCTCCCCAGCCCAGCCTGGCTTCTCCCAAACCAGCATCCCTGAGCAGCTCTGGCCGCCAGAGCTCAGCCCCAGCAAACCCAGCTGAAAAAAAGGAATCGCCCGTGAGTCACTTCTGCATCGCACCATCCTGGCAGGAGCTCAGCCCCACTCCTCCTCACCCAGCAAGGCCTCCCCTGCCCATCTCCATTACAGGAGCTGTGAATTAAATCCAAATCACTTAAATGTTAACCAATTATCCACATCACGGAGAGGCAGCTGAGGAAGTTGCACTGGGTTACTCCAGCACCTGCCTGATGTAATTAGCCTCGGAGCCACTGAAGCTCACAGCGCTGGTACATGTGAAATAATTAGAAAGCAATGGAAGAGCGCCTGTCAGCACCAGGCAAAACAAGGGGGAGCAGTGGGGAGGTAATGGCCATCCCGCCTGGCTCTGGCGCGGGCATTGCCCCAGCCAGGGTGGCACACTGGGGATGAGCAGTGGTACCCGTCGTCCATCAGCTGCTCCAGCTAGCGCGTCCCTTACTCCACTTCCAAACCTGAGAGCTGCCACTACATCTGCGGTCACCAGTCCTCCCCCTGCCACCTCCAGTCCCAGCCCTTCTGGTAGGAAATAATACAGAATTAGGACTGCCACCTTCCAGCATGCCTGTGCTAATTACTCCCCAAAGTGCAAGCTGCAGAGAGGCACAGAACAAGGCCATTGGTATTGGTTTACAGGTAGGGAAACTGAGGCACGGTGCTGGGGTGGTCCCCTGTGCTCTCCCTGTGCATTGCCATGGGTCCTGGCACCTGGGAGGGGAGGCAAGGGCTAGGGATAACCTAAACCCCACGATTACTGGCCCTTCCGCTGTGCTGTGGCCATTTCCCCAGCCCCAGGGCAAAGGGCTGGGATGCTGCCGGGGGCTGGATGTCAGCCCACTGCACCCTCCCTGCCAGCAGCTGCTTGTGCAGGGTCGCCTCCAGGTTCAGCTCCCTCAGGTGCTGGCCTTTCGTGCCGGTCTTGCAGGCTTGTTGGGAGCAGCCAGGCATGGGTCTTTATGGCAAAGCCTGTTTGTGACGGTGGGGAAACATCCCAGCCGTGGGACCAGCGCTTTCTGCACCAGCCCCACGGTCACGGATGATGTCCAGGGTAGACTTGTCGTTTTAAAATCAGGTTTCCATGCAAACACGGCCAATGTTTCTGCACCGCACTGTCTGTCTCTTCCATGGGCTCATCAGCATGTATCGTGTGTGACATCCCCTGCGCGAACTAAAGAGAGGGGATAAATCTGTTGTCTTGCTTGCCATGAATGCTATTTCTAGCTTCCTCGGCACATAAATCATGTCGCTGCTGCTGCCTAAGTGGTTAAAAAGCCTTCTGCAGACCTTGCTGCCTGCAGCGGCAGGTCAGGCACTCACTGGCGCTGCCACACTGGACCACATCAGTCCTCGCCCATGGGCACCTGCGGAGGGGCCCTGCAGCGGCTGGGGTGGCAGGGCAGGGACTGGCAGCCCCTTCCCTCCTCCCGAATCTCTGCTGAGCTGCTGCCCACCCTGGGCAGGGCACGGGCAGGATTTTTGCTGCACTCAGCTGCAGGCAGCAGCTCCGGGGCACTCAGCACCGCTGCCTGCAGCCCCAGGGCCCATCCTCCTCCAGCTCCCACTGGTGCCCATCCATCCGGGGCGGCTCAGCCCTGCCCGGCCGCCCATGGGCACCTCAGGGGCTGTTGCCGGACGGGCTGCATGGTGCGTGCTCAGCCAGCTACAGATGAGGCTGTGCTCAGCCAGCGTGGACCTGCTGTTGTGATTTAATTTGTCTGAAAAGCTCAGAAGCATCAGCAAAGCGAAATGCAAAGCTCGGGGGGTGGAGAGGCTAATTTTATGCTCCATTAAAATCTCAGCTTACAATGGAGTGAGGTCAGGAGTGGTGTCACCTGATGGATTATGGATGGAGGCAAATTTACAGCGGAGCAGCCTGTCTTTAGCACCCTGCGGATTTGGGGAGACAGAGTTACTGCCATGGAACACATCCCAGTGCTCGCCCCTGCACCGCTGCCGCTGCTGCCCAGCTCTGCCGGCTCCCAGGGCAACCTCCCCACCGGGGCTCGCTTCCACAGCGGCAGCCGTGCCACGGAGGTCAGCCCCTCGTGCCCGCCGGAGGGACGGCAGGAACAAGCTCACTGGAACTACTCCTCTTTTAATGCACATTCTTAATTACACAGATTAAAAGTTAATGGTTTTTAATTGGATGCAAATGGTGACACAGGGAAAATGCAAGAACAAGAAAGGATTGCACACCAGAGCATGGAGGCCACGGACTGATGGTGTTTGAAACATGTCAAGGCGCCTGCCCTGCTCCCAGCCTCGCCGGGCTGTGGGACACGGCGTTTTGGGGAGAGCTGACCAAGCACATCTGCCTGGGCCAGACCCCCGCTCTGACGGGTTTGCCCAGCACTGGCACAGCGTGCCTGCTGCTCCGTGCTCCCGCGCGTGCCAGCGCACAGCATTTACAGACACCTTCCTGCAGAAACCGAGCCCTGGCTCTCTGCTGCAGCATGCATATTTGCTGCTGCTGGGGTTCGCTGCAAAACACCTGCTTGTCCATGTGGTTTTTACCATGCAATTGTCAGGGATGTGGCCCTGCTTAGGTGTAGGAGCCATTTGTCAAAACCCCTCCAAAGCAAGTGCTCGCTGGAGAGGGGACTTGTGCTGCCCACCCAGATGCCTCGGGGCTGCCTGCACACCTCGGGGCTGCCCGCACACCTCCCAGCAGGCAGGGCAGCGAGGGCAGAGGGCTGGTGTCCGCGCTGGAGACAGCGCTGCGGCTTCGCCCCTTCCCATGAAGGCTGAGTCCTTTTTTTGCAAATTGCCTGCCAGTCTCTCATTGCTAAATTAATTGCATGGCATTTTAATGCTTTGATCATTGCTGACGTTCAGGATGTACCAGTTCCCTTGTACAGTTCATTTATTACATGGCCTAAGAAAAATCTAGTTTTTTCCCTGGGAAGGGTATTTTTTAGCAAGCGCAGGTGCCCAGGGCAGCCGTGCCCAAGGCCATGGGTGCTTTGCATCCTTTGCTGCTGTGGCATGGCTGGGCCATGGCGATCCCCCCACCGACGCGCTTCTCACCTGGAGCTCGACGCCGTAGCCCGTGTAGACGGTGACGTTGTAGGTGCACTCCAGGTAGCTGTGCAGGGGCAGCGGGGGGTAGTCCGTGGAGTCGATGTAGCCCTCAGGGTCATGGAAGCTCATGCTGCAGAGGACTGGGGGGATTGCACGTCAGCGATTGCCCCGGGGGAACAGCTCACCCGGCAGCTCCCTCCCGCGCCCGGGTGCTCCCGCTGCCCTAAAACCCAGCACCCAGGTCCCTGCTCCAGCGGCCGACCCCGCTGAAGTGCAGAAGGTTTTAGGCAGCCCCACAAACCCAGAGCTGTTCCCCATCAGCTGCCGTAACCCCATTCCCGTGCTCCCCGGCCCCGTGCGGGCAGTGCGGCTTACCCGGGGCGTGCTCCGTGGTTATGACGGTGGTGGTGATGATGGTGGACGTGGTGGTTTCTTGGCTCTCTTCCGACGCAGAGACGTGCACCTCGCTCGGCGTGCCGTTTGTCTGGTTGATAGCGATGCTGGTGGGATCTGCGGTCGGAGCCTCACCGGCATCGCCCGCGCCGTCGGGGAAGGACCGAGGGACCGCCGGCGGCAGGGTGGATGGGGAGATCTGCAGCATGGGGTGGCTGGTGGTGGCCTGGCCCCCCCAGGGCAGCTCGGGGGGGCTCTGCTCCGCATCCCCTGCCCCGGCTGCTGCCTCTGCCATTGCGCGCGGCTCTTGGGAGGCAGCAGGGAGCCCGGAGCCCAGCGGGCTGACTGGGGTGGCAGCCCTGGGGGGCCCTGGCAGGGTGGGATTGGGCCGCGGGTGCTTCCTTGCCAAATTTCCTTGCTTTAGAGGAGGTGGCTTTTTCTTAACAGGGAAAGTTTGTTTTGCATCAGCGTCGGGGACAGCGGTGGGTGTTGGCAGGACGCGGCTCTGCACCAGCAGCGTCGTCTCCTGCACTGCTGGATCGGTGCCGTCCTCCGCAGCCGGCAGCAGGTTGAGTGCAGTGGCGTGCCCGAGCTCCCCGGCTCTGCCGGCCGAACCCATGGCGTGCCCGAGCTCCCCGGCTCCGCCGGCCGAACCCATGGCGTGCCCGAGCTCCCCGGCTCCGCCGGCCGAACCCACGGCGTGCCCGAGCTCCCCGGCTCCGCCGGCCGAACCCATGGCATGCCCAAGCTCCCCGGCTCCGCCGGCCGAACCCACGACGTGCCCAAGCTCCCCGGCTCCACCGGCCGTCTTGTCCATCAGCTCATCCACAGCGAGCGGGTCCGGGCTGGCAGGGACCAACGCTGCCCCTGATCCACTGTCTGCAAAAAAATGGGGAAAAGTGGGACTTGGGCAATTCTGGGCATGAAATTATAGCTGTGCCAGCAGCACAAAATCAGCCCCCCGGGGAGCTGCAGCTAATTGAAGGCCTGCCGCTCTCCCAAACGGGCTCATTATGGGAACGCAATAATGAGCCTGCACTGACTCCCTGAAAGTTGAGTTTCTGCTGAAACTCGGTGGCCTTATCTCACATTTCAGAGCTGCTATTCGGTCTCTTTATCTAGAGGTCACTTTTTCAGGGAGGTTCACTCGCTCCTGCTGAGTTTGTTGCTCTGGCTCGGTCTCTGTGAAAAGCCTTTATTTTTGCAATTGTCATCAGCGACTATGGCTATTTCAAAGCGCCTGATTAGGCTGCAGCTCTTTCCCATTGTCTTCCCCATGCTGCTGCCTGGCGGGGAACAGACGCCGATTAACCAGCTTCCTCCGGCCTCCCGTGGCAAACCACCACCCGCTTCTGCAAAGTCTCTCCTTAGGCAGCCACTAACCTTTTGTGTTGGGCAAAGCAATGCACGGGAAAGAAAGAGTAATCAAAGCCGCACCGCCACCGCTTCGGTTAGGGAGTTTAATTGCATGAAACACAGATTTATTCACCACCAGTGGGTCTGATTGGGCTGCGGTCCACAGTGTAAAATAAGCTGTAAGCACGCCACGGCTCTGCAAAACGCTGCAGAAAGCTCCGAGAGGCAGGGAGTCAACATTTTCCATGGAAACAGCAGTTGCCAGGGAAGGTGCTTAACGCGCGGTACTTAAAGACCGTAATTCCAGCCCCCTCAGCTCCCCTGGGAGGGTTTGGAGCCCGAGTCCCTGAAATGTGGGGTCCCTGCCCCTGGCGTGGGCAGGCGCCTGGCCGGGCATGGGGCGTCTGTGAGCCCCCGGGCCCGTGTTCCCCTCCGTGACTGCAAACGAAGGCACCGACCTGCTCTGAAAAGCGGTTCGAGCTGCTGTGACATGCCTGCGGGGGCAGCCGGGACGCGTGCCCACCACGGTGCTGGGTCTCCGTGGGACGGGGGACCGGACCGGCTGCCAGGGTTTCTTTCCCAAATGGACTCCAGCAAAGCATGAAAAACCTCTGGCTTGTCCTGGGCACTTCATTACAATTAGTGTTACAGATACTTTAAACAAAAGCACAACGCTTATGTTACATTTAACTTGATTTTTTGCATGTCAAATTCTAGTAATTAGGCTAGGACCAGAATGAAAAGGAAGAAAGGATCTTTTGGATGTGAAACCTAAAACACAAGGACACTGCAGGGTGTTTGCTGCAGGGGAGTACAGTTCCCCTGGAGTCCGACCGCTGTTTACGTCACCCTGTGTATTTAATGCCTTTAAACTTCTGCTTCTGATGCCTTAGCATTAGTTTTGCTGCCGCACAGGCGGTGAGCGCGGTGCTGGGCACACTGCGGTGCAGCCCGGTGCGGCAGCGGGGCGCTTCAGCTGGTTTACACCAGGACCGCCGGGTCAGCGCGGTGCTGGCATGGCAGGGGCCGCGAGTGGTAGGGACCTTAAACCCGCCTTGGCGGTGACGCCGCGGAGCGCGGCTGCTTGTTATGCTGCTCCGGATCCCCGGCCGCGCGGCGGCTCCCCCAGCGTGTTTGTGCCATCCAGCTGTTGCCTCTCATTACAGTTAAGTGCTGGTCCTGGAAACGCTCGGGTACCTGCTCTGCTTTCTGCAGAGGTGCGCGCTCACTCGGAGCTGACTTGCGTGCATAACGCTCGGCCCTGCTTTATTTGGATGTGCTGGATCAGGGGCTTTGCAGGACTCAGGCTCATACACCATAAGGTGAGAGCGCCTGCGCAGATGGACCAGGGACCCCGGCACTGTCACCTCCACATGTGCCAGGGAGAAAAGGGACCCAGAGCGGCAATGGGGTGGCAGAGTCTGGACTTGAATGTCCCAGTAGTCCCTGCCAGCTCCCTTTATAACCAAGCCGTTGCTGTTCTTGTCGTAGCTTGTGCAAGGATAAGCAGCGGTCACTGCTCCAAATGGTGACTCTGCAGCAAAAGCAGCCCAACGTCACCCTCGGGGAAGTGGGACGGGGGATATCCCTGCCTGCGCAGAGAGAAACAAGCAGCCTGCTGGAAGTTGACTTCGCTCCGTCTTCTGGAAAATCGAAGCAGTTTCTGGCAAGAACCGAAGGTAAGGGAACACAACGGGGAAAGGCAAAGGCTGCAAGAGTTAGCCTGAAGGATGGAGTTTCCCAAATCTGCTTGTCCGAGCTGGAGACGTGTTCCTGTCCAGGTCTGTGCAGGGAGTGCACTGCAGGAGTGCGGAGCCTCCCCCTCCGCTGCAGGCGGCTCACCCCTCCCCGCTGCGCTGCGCAGGGCAGCCCCGAGCTGCTCCTGCTCCTCTGTCCGGGAGAGCCCTTGCATGGGCTGCTGTTACCTGCGTTGGTCCTTAGCTCCGGCTCCCCAGGACAGCGGGGCTGTGCCCGTGCCCGCCCCAAGCCGCTGCTCCCTGCTCTCAGCCGGCCGAGCCGCAGACCCAGCTGCAGGCAAGCCAGTCCCAGCGACCGAGGGCTTCCTGGCCTCTCCTGTTATGTTTCCCACGACTTAAAAAATTAATTCTTTAATTAGCAGTGGTTCAGCAAATTCATTAGCCGATTCCCTTAGCACATTAGGAAACATTTCACACATGTCATCTGCAACCACCGACTTGTGTCGGCTCTGAATAATCTCCCCCGGCTCCCCCTGGGGAGGCTGGGTGCCTTGGTGTCCCCATGCATGCTGCTGGTGGGGTGGCCCGGGAGCCCCCGCACCCTCTGCTCGTTTCTGAGTGTCTCTGCTTCCCTCTCCGTCCCACCCCCAGGCTGAGCCTGGCCTCCATGGGCACCCTGCCATGGGGTGATGGGAATCCTGCAGTGGAATGATGGGCACCCTGCCATGGGGTGATGGGAATCCTGCAGTGGAATGATGGGCATCCTGCCATGGGGTGATGGGAATCCTGCAGTGGAATGATGGGCATCCTGCCATGGGGTGATGGGAATCCTGCAGTGGAATGATGGGCACCCTGCCATGGGGTGATGGGAATCCTGCAGTGGAATGATGGGCACCCTGCCATGGGGTGATGGGAATCCTGCAGTGGAATGATGGGCATCCTGCCATGGGGCGATGGGCGTCCTGCCGTGGGGTGATGGGAGGGAATTGGTCCCCAGGGCAGTGCCAGCGTCAACTCTCCTTCCTTGAGCAGTTTTGCAGGGCTCTCACGTGCTTTAGGCTTCTTCTCCCAGCCCAAGCCCAGGATGGGCGGCTGGTGGCTGCTGTCCCACTGCCGCTGGCCTGGCCACAGCTCAGCTCATCGGTTTTAGTGCTCTGCAGCAAAATGGTTTCTCCATTATAGGAGAAGCTGGGGCTGTCAGACAAGGAGGAGGCAGCATGGCCCCGGGAGGCGAGGGGAAGGGAGGGGGCTCGCTGGCCGGCGGGACACGGTGGGACACGGTGGGCACCGGCTCACAGTGGGACAGTCAGGGTGTTCCCACAGGAACTGAGTCCTTAAAGCCGGTGTGTTACCAGAAACAGCAAAACAGCATCCCCAGGTTATTTGTCATGTGAACTCTAATTCTTAATGGATGTTGCCATTAAACCATATTTTATGCTTTCAGAAAGTTGACTAATTTCTTATTAGATCCTTTGCCAGGATGCATTTAAACGATTCTGTCCTTAACAAAGCATGAAATAAAACACTCTGTATAGTGACTCTGTAATGAGATACTTAACATGCTTTAGTTTGTAAAGGGCAAAAGTGTATTTCAGGGAAGCGAAGAATGCAGCCAGGCTGGAGCGGGGAGATGGAGGCACAGAGGGGCCCTGGCATCGGTGATTAATAAGGGCATATTCCACATTACCCCAATGAGAAGTGATTAACGATCTTAACCCCAGATTGCATCACCACCTCCAAACCGGAGCTGTACCCTAACATGTCCCCGAGGTGCGGGCTGCCAGCCCTGCCTGCTGCCTCCCCGGCGCTGCCAGACCCCTGTCCCACCCCACGCATGTTGGTGTGGCACTGTGACCCCCCGTGGCCCCGGCGCAGCCCCCTGCCCGCTCCCCTCCCTGCTCGGCTGGCTTTCCTCCACCCACTCGTGCCCGGTGCCCGTCTCGGGAAGGGAACCACCAGCGCTTCCCTCCCGGGGAAGCTCTGCAGCCCCTCTCCGCTCCCAGGAGCACGGCGATGCAGCCCGCCCACCTAATGCCACCAGAGCACTAAATAAACCACTGATTTATGATCAATTCTGTGGATTTACTCTGAGTTGCGATAGCAAAACTATTATCGTAATGGCAGGCAGGAAATGTCAGCACAGGACGATTGCTTGGGGGTGCTCTCATAGCCGGCTCGCTCGCTCTGCTGCCCGCTCCCCGCACGGGACAAGGCTGTTTAACGTCACCCAGCGCTGCAGGGCGCCCATGCTTCCCACCACCGCCCCGGCCCCTCGGGAGGCTGGGCTGGGGGCTGGGGCAGGCGGAGCAGGACCCTTCCCAGCTGCCGCAACCCGTCCTGTTCTGCACTATCAATCGATGTGGAGACACTGAGCTGGTGGAAGAGAAATGATCATGTTTGACCTTGATCTAATCTGCTAAACCAGCTCCGGAGGAGGTAAATGCTATCAAAATGTACAAGGGGTTTATCTTGTATCTTGATCAGGAGCACTGCGCAGGCAGTTTGAGACTGGAAAGGCTTCTCTAAATCCACGAAAGCCTCTGCAGACAGCCCCCGCAGCCCCTGCTCCCCCCGGGCACGGCGCGGCACCCGGGGCACTGCGCTCTGCACAGCGGCGCTGGCACGGGCGGCTGCTCCTGCAAGATGGGACAGAAACGTCCGGGACAGTTTGGAGCACAAGTGACCTTAATGCAAAACGACAGCTCATCTTCAGGTCTATTCTGGGATCTGCCTAGATACCAGCGTGTAAACACCGAGGAAGGAAGCTCGGCTCCGGGGAGGATGTCTCCAACCAGCTTTCACTCCCCCACGATTTATACTTAGCCGCTGTCGGAAGCGCTCGCTCCTCTGCAGGGCACGGGTGCCAAGCGCGCCATGCTGCGCGTGGGAGCGTGCGGGCTGCGCGCCGGCCAGGGCTGGCAGCGGGGACACAGCCCCAGTCCCCAGGGCTGGGGTGATGGCACGGGGCTCTTGAGAGGCAGCGGGGCAGGAGGGGCGGCAGGGCAGGCAGGGCAGGCAGGGCAGGGCAGGGGCTGCCAAAGCTTGCGGGGTGCTTGCAGGGCACCAACCACCCACCCAAGCAGCACCGTCAGCCGCTCGTGGAGGGCCTTTGTCACTGAATGCATATTTAAATACATATAAACGAGTACAAATGCCTCTTTGAAACTTGCTATCATGAGAAAAATTAACGACCTCAAAGACTGGGGTCTGTGCTCTGTTACACATGCAATCCTTCTGCCCATACAGAGAACAACTAATTTCTCTGACAATATTTCTTCAGGTGCAAACAGTCTATTTTTTGCCATGTAGGATAGTCCTATCTCGCTCTTTTGAAGAATTTTGTTTTCCCGCTACTCAGAAATAAATCTGCTTATTGCCCGTGATCTGTATGCACACAGCGACAGATTTCAGGCTGTGGCCTGGAATTTGCCGTGACGGCCCAGGCGCATTAACTGAGCAAACTGTAATGTATTAAGCAAAAGACTGAATGAGATTGCAAGGCCAGGCGAACGAAAGAAAACTAATTAAATGTGAGCTCAAGCTCTCCCCTTTGCCACAATTTCGTACGCTATCAGCTCTTGTTCTCCATAAAAGCAAAATAGGCTTTTCAGAGTTCTCTCTTAAAAAGCAGTTTGCCTGTGTTTTGCACCGGCCAGGGACACGGTGCGTTCGGGCAGTTTTCCACTGCCCGGTGGCCACAGTGCCAGCGTCCCCAGGTCCCTGCCGAGGGGGGCCCGGCTGCGCTCCTGGGCATGGGGCACCCCCAGACTCTGTCTTTGACCCAGTGTGGCGCAGCGGGGAGATGAAGGTTTCAGCTTCTGGTCCTTGAATTTGCAGACAAAATCCCTGGTGCCGTCAGACCTTCCCCACCGGCAGCAGCCGCGGCCGCGCCGGTGCCTGTGCTGCGCCCTGCAGCAGGGACCCCCAGCAACCGAGGGGCTTTCAGTTAAGGACACAGCGAGAGCTTGTTCCAGCCCCGAAAGCCGTTGCGGAGCAGCAGGGGATGGGAAGCGCAGCGTTCGAAGTGCCGGGAGAAGCTGGCAGCAAAGCACCTTGCCCACGCCGCCGCGGTCCCTGCCCACGCTCGAGGCCCCGGGACAGCCCCAGGGACCCCCGGTGTCCCCCAGGATGGGCTGGCTGGGGACCCCCGCGGGGCTGCACTGGGTCAGCAGGCCAGGCACCAGCACGGTGCCGCACAGGGGTCTGGGTGGGACCTTGGCTGCGGGATACCTGCAGCCCGAAGGGATGCGCTCAGCGCAGGAGCCACTGCCCATTAGCTCAGCTCCCGGGGACGGTGCCCGGGGCAGCAGCCGCCGCCTCAGAAACAACGCCAGTGACTGTGACCTCTGCGGCATCAGCCCCAGCACGCAGGAAAATCAGCGGCTCTCATCACAGCCACCCTGTGCAGAGCGGAGCGCGTCCGGGCAGCCCCTGGAGCACGCCGAGTCCCCACGTCCCTTCCCGGACCACGCTGCTCAGCCATGTCATTCCCATGGGAGGCTCAGCCCCGGGCCCCCACAGTGCAGGGACCCACCCGCCGCGGGCCTCCCCAGCCCCAAAGCTTCATCCCCATGAAAGAGGGTCCCCGGGACTCCCGCAGCCCCAGCCAGGGAGACGGGAGCATGTCCTGCAGCCGCAGCTGCGATGGCAGACACGCGTGTGCCGCTCCAGAGGTGCCGTGGCTGGAGAGAGCCAGGCAAATCAGATTGCTGCCGATATCTCAGCCAGAGGAGCTTAGAGGAATTAGGGAACTGCAAAAGGTTGATAAAAGGATGCTGAAATAATCATAAAGCACTCATTTTGCTGCTGTGCTCCTGAAAGAGCTAAACCATGAGTAGCTGTTTCGCCAGGTTCCCATTACTAATGCCGATGCTATCACTGCCTCGCTGCGAGCGCACGTTCCCAGGCTGCCGGAGGACGGCAGCTTGATTGCTCGAGTTCAGTAGTTACCGTCCTGAAGGTTTTAGAGATCTGATTATACCAGAAACCCTGAGAAGCTTATACGGACGCTATTAATGGCGGCGTTCAGTCCCTGCGCTCTGCCTGTGTGAAGGGCTTAGGCGGATTGACAGTGTGCTGGGATCGGCTAATCCTGCCCGGAGCTGCTCCCGCTGCAGATGTCTACCGAACCCTCCCCGAGGGCTGGGACTGATCCTGCACCCCCCGGCACCCCAGCCTCTGCACGCCGCCCGGTCCCGTGCCAGCTCTGGGGATGCCCTGCTCGGGGGGTACCCTGCTCGGGGGGGTGCCCTGCTCGCGGGGAGTGCCCTGATCGGGGGGGTGCCCTGCTCGGGGGGTGCCCTGCTCTCAGGAACAAGCCCCCTTTAAGGGTCCGTGGGAGCAGCTGACCCTGCTCTGCAATAAAGCCAGGCCCAGGTGGATAGGCTTAGCTTGGGCATAGGGCTTCCCAGGGGCAGGACTGCAGGTTCAGCCTGCTCTGCAGGGAGCTGTGAGGATTTCTCCAAGTCAGGAGACGCTGCTGAGGAGATGTGCCGTGCCGTGCCGTGCCGTGCCGTGCCACTCTGGGGTGGGCTGCCTGGACACAGCCCCCTCTCGCCCCGGCTGGGCACTGCCCGTGGGATGTGCCGGCTGCCCAGGAGCAGGGAGGCTTTGCAGCGCCTGGCCCCAGGGATGACCGTGGAGACCACAAGCCCTTGTGCGCCTGCGAGGCCAGGTGAGGGGGGGCTGACCGCGGCTGGGGAGGGGGCCCTCTGTGGGGTGGGTGCCCGGGAATGGCACATGGCACTGCCCTGGTATGGAGAACCCATGCTCAGGGATGCTCTGTGCCAGCAGAACTACTCCTCCAAACCAGCTGGGGACGTGCAATAAGGTTTCCTTTAACAAGATGCTGCCTTGATTTATTTGTAGAGTATAGTTCCATTTTTTATGGTGTTCCCTGCCTTGAATGAGGTCCTCTGAAGGGTGAGATGGATGGCACAGCGGGGACCTCGGCAGCCAGGAGAGGGGACTGAGCAGAGCAATGAACCCCAACAGATGGTTCATCTCAGCCCTGTCGTAGGCTCCATCGGCAGGTGAAACAGGGCAATCAATAGCCGTAATGAGCATAACTGCCTCTGCAGGCTGGCCGGCACCGCTCGTGCGACGTGAAGGATGTGCCCTGGAGCGGAGGCTCCCTCTGCTCCCCAGCTCAGGCGAGTGGAATGCCGAGGCCAGGCAGCGCGGGCAGGTCTCCCGGAGCCGGGCGAGCCCCGGGATGCCCCGGCTGGTGCTCGCCTCCCCCCTGCGCCGGGGCTCCCTGCTTGCAGCCACCCGCCAAAGCTGCTCACGCAGCCATGCCGATTCTGCCGTTAACAAAGGAGCCCGGCAGCCTCCGCTGCAGCCCGGGCGGTCGGGATGCTGCAGCCACTTTGATTAGGCCAAATCTGTCTTCCCAAAGATAGAGGCTTCTTCCCTCATCTCCTCGAAGCCTGCAGTGCATGCAGGCAGAGAGGTGATCTAAAGCCCGTGACGGTGTGCGAGCAGACAAAGGAGCAGGCTGAACCCCCAGAATTACCAACTACCACCAGGACGATGAAGCAGGGTCCGCAGGCGCTGCCACTTGCCACAATGGGAGAAACCGGATCACGCGTGCACGGGGCGATGTGAAGACTTGCACAAGGCTGCTGCGCCTGCCGCAGCGTAAGCGCCCGAAGGCAGCAGTGCCTGACCGGGAGAGCTTGATTTCTGCCTGCAGGCAGAGGCAGGGTGTGCAGGGCTGAGTCTGGCAGCAGAGGTGGTGCTGCCTGCGCTGCTGCCTGCGCCGCCAGGCTGGCGGGCGTGCAGAGCTCCTGCCCCGGCTCTCCCGCTGCCCTCCAGCCTGGCCCTCTGCACGCCACGGCAGCTCAGGAAGGCGTGCATTGCTAATTAAATCCAAAAATTCCTTCTGCGAGTCCATACAGGGCTGATCCAGATCTCGGACAAAAGAGGGGTGTTGAGGCCGGTCTCTGATGCAACCCCGCATTGATGGAGGGCTGCGTGGTGGAAGGGGCGGCGGGGGCCCCGTGCACGTCGTGCTCTCCCGGGACCCCTGTCCCACGCTGGTCTCCAGCACGCGCCGTACAGATTTCACCGTCAGGGAGAAAAATACAGAGGGTTTGAGTGTGAAGCAAGGATCTGAAAAAAGCAGGTTGGGTCCGCCGAAACACTCCGGTGTGATGGATTGGAAGTGCTTTGGTTTGGTTTCAGATTTTAAAAGATTTTTGCCTTAAATCTTGAAGAGCAGAAAAACCTGAATCAAAACAGTCTTTCATTTTCAAAATGTCAAAACAGACCGATACAGACTCGATGGCCGCCTGTCTCCAAACAGGAGATTTGAAACATGCTCCTTCCTGCGGTTACAATTTCAGCAAATTAAGTTTTTTCCAATGGGAAAAAAGTTTTCCTCAAGAGCATCCTGACAGTTCAACCTATAAGCAAACAAAATAGTAGCAATCTGATCATCGCTGAGTCATCCACGTGGGAGCGCAGATAAACGCAGCCAGAGCAGTATCTGCCCGTCGCATCGGGCGTTTCTGAGCCGCTCTCCTGCGTAAAGGCTATTTTGTGCCACCTGGGGAGGCAGGAGCGGGAAGGCTCGTGGATGGCTTTCATCCAACGTTCGTACCGCAGTCGGAGAAAATAGAAAATAATTTTCCTACGGTTTGGTTTCCAGCATGGCACAAGGGAGGCAGGAGCGGTGCCCGTCCCCAGGTCCTTCTGCTCCGTGGGGGTGACAGCCCGGGGCGCAGGGAGCCCCGAGACTCCAGTGCTCAGTCCCGCTCGCCGGGAAGGTGTGGACGTTGTGCGTTCAAGGGCAGCCAGAGCGCTCTGCAGCAATTCCCAGTGCTTGTGCGAAGCTGGTGGCTCTTGAAAATAAGCGCTGGGGTGCAGTGGGGTGTGTGGGGCTCCTCAGCTGGCTGCGCTGGATGGAGCCGGCCAGCATGGCTTCACCATAGCTGACCCAAAGAGCAATTAATAGGCAGATAATTCAGATGAGGAGAGATGCTCAGGCTTTGCTTGGGAGGAGGCTGCAGCAGCGGTCGAGGAGCTTCAGGACCCATCTGTGTCCCGTGCCTGTGGGCATCTGGACGTCCCTCCTGTGCAGTGCCCGAGTGCCGCATCTTCTGCAGCCTGCATCTTCTGCAACCCTACCCCAGCCGAAACCAGGACACCGGGTTGTAACTAGCACCTCTCCTTGCTGATTTGATCCTGCCCTGGAGCTCGGGGCCGCGCTGGGCTCTGTGCCGGGCTCAGGCCGGGGACTCGGCTGGGCGCTGGGGCTCCCGGGGCGGGATGGGGTCAGGGCGCTTTTCCTTCCGTTTTCATGAATTTCCTAATGCCACAGAGACTCCTGTGGCCCTGGGGAGTTTCCAAACTGCTTTAAAATGCTGTTAAATTGGCCATGTGCCGGGGTTTATTTATGCTCATAGGACTGTGGTCTGAATATTTCATTTTAAAATTTACATCTGTGTCACTAGCAACGCTCAAATAAGGTTGCCATGGAAACCCCTCATTACCGGGTGAGGATGCTGGCAGCTGTGCCCAGCCCCAGGAGCCGTGGCCGGGAAGGACCGGGCTCTCCTCCCCGCTGCCCACCCGGCCGCGGCTCCTGCGCCCAGCGGCAAACCTGCCTTTGTGGGTAACGGCAGGCAAGAGGAAAGGCGTTTCACCAGCGCCTGCTGCCCGCGGCTCGGGGACCTGCTGCGTCGGCAGGGGACACCTGGCTGGGACACGGTCCCCGGCCCACGCTTGGCCCCAGCTCTGGGCTGAGACGGGCGGAAAAGCCCCGTGGACTGGCTGTGGGCAAGGGGTTTCTGGTCACGGGTGGGAGCAGCAGGTTCGGGCTCCATGGCAGGGACTGCTTGCAGGCAGGGGGAATATTCCGACACTGAAATGCTCTGTAAAAACCCGCTTTAGTGGTGGATCCATGCTGCTTTGCTCAGAAGCAAGGACACCGCCAGGAATACGGGAATTAAACTTGCAAACCTCTCCCCACCCTGTGCTCTGGAGAAGCTTGTAACTGCTCTAACGATCCGCAGCGGCCTGACAGATGCCTGGAAATTACACACTTCTCCAAGCTACAAGGAAAATGGATTTTACTCCCCAGTGCTGCTTTGCGGAGCTGGAATCAATGAGACTTTGACTCTCAGGTATTTGTTTGGCCACGCCAGCTCTGCGTGGGCACTTGCAGCTCCTGTGCCTTTGGGGGGACCTGCCGATGCTCCCCCTCGTTCCTGGAGCTGCTGCCTGTGGGTCCCTGTGTCCCCATGATGCCCCAGCTCCGCTGTGCCCCGAGCGCCAGCATCCCCTCGTCCCCCAGCATCACCCCCAGCACAGAGCAGCCCTGGCAGAGCCCCCTGTCCCCAGGGATGAACCCAGCCCACGCTGGGAATTGCCCAGCTCCTTCCCAAAGGGATGCAAGCGCCCACAAGCCGGGTCGCTGCTCGGCTGCAGGAGGAGCAGCAGCAGCTAACGAGGAAGAGGAATTAAAGAGGCTCATCCAATTATGGAGGAATCAAGAGATTTACAGCGTGGAAACGATACGACCTGTTGCGTGCTGACTTGTCCCGGCTTGGTACCGCCGCCGCTGCCTCCCCGGCTGATGGGTGTGATTAATTATCCCGATATTTCAGCAGAGATACATGAGCTGGTGGGGACCACAGAGCAGGGGAGCAAAGCCATTAGAGATAGCGGCACTTTGATGCAGATGTTAATTTGAGTTCACTGTAGTTTTTTACAATTTCAAATGTAGGAAAGAAATGGTCCCTGCCTTGTTACGGGCAGATAGGCCTGTCTGAAATGAATTAGCAGGGTGGTTTCAAGGAGTAATTCATTTTTTTGAAAGCTGAGCCTCACTAGGTGCAAATAGAAAGTTTCCCGTAGAGTTTTCTAGTCTTCCTGGTAAATCCCCAGTGCCAAACCTCCGACCTTGGCCAGATGCACCCCCAGGCTGGCCCCAGCCAAACACGGACAGCCCGGGGGGAGACCTGCTATGCCCCTGCTCTCCCCTGCCCTCTGCCACCCTGTCCCCCCAGGTGGAGGGGTTCATCACGAGGATGAAGGAACGAAGGCAAATCGATCCCGTGGTTCTCCTGGGCTCTGTGGCTGCGATGCTCGTTCCTCAGGGCCCGCCCAGGGAGAGGAAATTGAGTATTTTGGCAGCTTTTCAGGATACAAATTGAACTGGGGGAAGAGAAGCTCCTTCTTTCTCAGCCAATCATCCAGCCTAGTCGTCTATATCAGGGTATAAAATTAAATGGGTTCCTAAAGAGAGAGTATATTTAGATACAAAAAGCCCATTCTAGTCAGCTATCTGAGACTAAAATAATTAATCTCCCATCACTGTTAAGATGCAGCGGAGCAGATCTTGAGAAGCGAGTGCTGCGATTAACTCTTTGGGAGCAGGTCAGCCCTGTGAAATGCAGCTCGTGCCCCGTGCTGTGCCCAGGGGCTGCTGTGCCCAGGGGCTGCTGCCCCGGCTGGGCTGTGCTCGGCTTCGCCCCTGCCAAGCCACGCCAGCGCCTCTCGACGCTTGTGCTGCACGAGCCAACGCATTGGCGGGGCTGCTCTGCCCTGTTGTGCCTCCTGGGTGATGGAGGGGACTCGCAGGAGCCCCGGCAGGGGTGCAGGAGCCCCGGCAGGGGTGCAGGAGCCCCGGCAGGGATGCAGGAGCCCCGGCAGGGATGCAGCAGCCCCGGCAGGGATGCAGCAGCCCCGGCAGGGATGCAGCAGCCCCGGCAGGGATGCAGCCCGGGCTTCAGCAGCACTGCTGTGGGCAGGATGTTGCTTGCAGGGAGCAAGCCAGGAGCTCCCTGCGCCTGCAGCCCCAACCACAATATCATAGAATCATTAAGGTTGGAAAAGACCTCTCAGATCATCGAGTCCAACCGTCAACCCAACACCACCATGCCCACTACACCAGGTCCCTAAGCGCCTCATCTACCCGTCTTTTAAATACTTCCAGGGATGATGACTCAATCACTTCTCTGGGCAGCCTGTTCCATGTCGTGGCGATCCCTGCTGCTTGGAACCCCCCTGGGCTGCTGGCAGGCTGGGGAGGTTGGTATGCCGTGGCCAGAAGGGCTTTGCCCCTGAGAGCTCCTCTCCCCGATGCACCGATGTCCCCAAGCACAGGAGCAGCCCTTGCCGTGCCAACCAGGAGCTCTGCAGGCTCTGAATTTCATCCCTCGGTCCTGAGCACCCAGCTGCTTGGCTGCAACCCAGCGGGGCACTGCGCTCGTGTCCCTGCCATCCCTACCAAGACACACGCCAGGCCAGGGGGGACAGCCTGGGCATCCCACCGGGGACACCAGAACCGCACAAGATATCATCCACTGGGTTTAGCTAAAACTCCCTGTGTCTGCAGACGGCTGGGAAACAATTAGAAGATACACAGCCGTAAAACATCTGCAGAGACAAAGTTTAGTCTAATTATAATAGATGACTATTTCTCTGCCTGGCTATAAATCATTCATGCTCTCACTTCCAGGCAGTCACATCCATGGACTACCTGACTATTCAAAACCTCCTTCTGTTGTTCTACCTGTCTGGAGTGTGTTCACGGCTTGGTTTGATTTGATTTTCACTCCAGATTGGAAATATGAGATGACAATATAACGTTAGAGATCCAAGTGACCAGAACAGCCCCGTGCATCGCTGCCCTGCGCTCCTGGGGCTGGGGGAGCTGGAGGGTTCGGTTTCTAATGGCACACATTCTGCATCGACTGCAAGGCATGGGGTAGAGCTGAGCTGCCTTTTGCCAAATCTGTTTGGCAACGCTTTATATTTCTTTCGCAAGATGTAACAGGAATCACAGTGTGGCTCTAGTCCAAGCTCCTGAGAGAAGAACAGATAGAGGCAGCCTCCTCGGGTCAGATCGCTGCCTCCCCCCGTAGCAGCAGGGGAGGACGCAGCCGGCTCCGCTGCTGCCCGTGGCTGCTGTCCTCCTGTGGATTTTTCCAAGGATACCCCAAAAGCATGTTTTTTTTTTTTTTGAGTACCCCAAAAGATGCCCTGAGGCATCTCAGTGTGGGATTTGAAGCCCGCCAGGTCCTGGCCATCTTCCCGGGGCACAGAGGTGCCTCAGAGCAATGAGGGTGGCGCAGGAGAAGCCTGGCATAGTGGTACACGGCATTTTCTGCTCTCCCCGCCTAACGAACTGGGCTTTTCCCACCGCGGGGATGCAGCACCCAGTGACCACACCATGCACTGGGGAGAGGTGGGCAGAGCTGGAGATGCTCAGGGTGAGGGAAGCGGGACAGGGCTGGGGTTTCCTTGTACCCCAGGCTGTGTCTTCGTCCCTTGCATCCCCCCACCCCGTGCATGGCCCGTTTCTCCCTCCCCAGGGACAAAGCGGGGTTTCAGCTCTGCCTGCTCGGTCGGTTTGTCGGGCCAGGCGTCCCACTGATGGTTGCAGCCTGCATCTCCCCGAAGGACCTGCCCTGGGGGAGAAGCTTTTTTCCAAGTAATGCTTTTCTTTGCATTTTCTCCCCTCACAGAGGCCGGGCAGAAGCCTGCCCGCCTGCTGCCTGCTGCGGCGTAGTGCCCTTGAAAAGACCCCTGTTGTACTCCTCTGAAATTATGTAGCTCTGGCGTCTAATGATTCCTGACAGATTGTGAACAGTCCCGCTGCTAGCAATCAGGAAGGCAGGAAAAGCGTTGGGTTACTGATGTTTGTGGTTATTACAGTTATTGGACTCCATCGATTATGGGGACGGTCTGTGCCGCGGCGGCTGTTAGGAGCTAGGGCAGAGCCCGGTGCTCCCCATTCCCACGCTGGCTGCCGGCCCGGCACACCCCGGCGAAGCGGAGAGATCACAGCACGAAACCGCACGTGGCCGAGGGGCAGGACACGCTCTGCTCCCAAACGCTGTTTAACAGCCCGGAACACCGCCAGGCAGACGTGATGCGGTTTGTCAGCCAGTCACCTCTTACATTACTTAGTATTTTCCCTCTAAAGAAAGTAATAAACTGCACTTCAGCTGCCGGATCCTCATTATGTCAAACAATTTTGGGTTTGGCAGCACAGCAGCTCCCTCGTGTCAGCCAGCACAGCCCGCTGCTCAGCTCCGTACAGGAGCCGCAGCGCCTGGCACGTCACCGCGCGTCCAGCCTCGCCGTGCCGCGGGATGCACCACTGCACTGGCTTGCTTTTTCAGAAATGAGCCTGTTTTCAGACAAGATTTGGCTGAAGAAATATAAAATTCAATTTTAAAATTTTTTTAAAATTTTTCACAATAAAAATTGAGTTGTTCTGCTGGAGGCAGAGCAGTGGCTCAGGGCCGGCACAAGCATCGCCACCCTGCCCTGCCCCGGACCCTGGGACAGGCGCCCAGCCCACCCCGGGTCCATCATTGCAGGGCAGCCGGGCTGCTGCTGGTGCTCCTCTCAGTCCTCGCTTCGTTTTCAGCAACACTGTTTTTTATATAATTAATTGCCAGCTGTATCAGTCATCAGTGATTTGCGTTTTAAAGATGGCCTGGCAGAACTAATTCCATTTCTGCACTGTGTCGTGCTGGATGATGATAACCTATGTACAGCTTCTCCCACAGAGCCTAATGACGAGCCGCTGCACTTTATTTTAATTAATACAGATAGCAGATATATTTTCATTAGCCATCAGGATGTCAGAAGAGAGGCACGGTCCTCCTGCATGGCGAGCAGCAGCAGCAGCGCCTTCGCCCCCGGGTGCAGCGCCCAGCCCTGCCTGGTCCCCTGCCCGGCGCCAGCCACCTCCGCATCCCTCCGCACCCATGCGCGCCCGTACAGCCCCGGCTGGGCAGGCACAGGGCAGAGCGTTTCCTACCAGCCCCATATCGTGGTGGCGTGACCCACCAGACCCTGGAAAAAGCTAATTTAGCCGCGCTGCTCCATGGCAGCAGCCCCCAGGGTGGGGGGTGCAGTGCCTGCGGGGTGAGGGCTCTTCGGGGCCAGGCAGTGCGCTCCGAGACAAAGCCTCTCTCGGGGTCCCTCCTCCTTCCCGTGCGGGAGGACATGCAATTATAAGGCACGTTCGTAATCTCTGAAATTTAGAACAATTAAGCTGGCTCCCTGGTATTTCTGACGAAAGCAGCCTGTTGTTCCCCGAGGAAGTAACAGCCTTCCTTGACCTCTGCTCTATTATTCTGTTTGATTGATCTTAATTATATCAGAAAGGATAATGATAGTCTTTGTGGGGGTGCAAGTACATTGGGAACAAAGATGACAGGCTCTTTGTTGAGAGCACACGAGGGCTGCTCGGGCGGCGATGGCGGGCACGGCCGCTGCGCCCAGCTAACGAGCCTGATGAGGTGCGAGGCGCCCGGTCCTCCGCTCCCAGTACCACTGCCCGGGCACCACCAACCCCCAGGAAACCCCCGTATTCCCCCAAAATGGAGAAGCGGAAGGCTGAAAGCGTGTCGTTAACAAGCAAAGAGGACTCGGTCCTCCGGCTGCACCTTGTCTCTGCCTCTCCCGTCGTGCCTCGCAGCGGATGCTCGCTGGAAGTAACTCCCGGGGGCACGCTGCCCCCCAGTCTCCCTGGGCACCCCTCCAGCCCCGCTCCTGTGCCACCCCCACCAGGGTATCCTGCCCTGTGTGGGGATGCCTCGCTTTCCCCTGCGCCCACGTGGAGGCTCCGGCCAGCTCCCACCAGGCTCAGGGTGCTCTCACCTCTCCCTCGCATCCCGGGCAAGGTGTGCTGTGTCCCCCCGGGACGTCACTGCCCCTCAGCCGTGTTTCACCACACAGCAGGCACAGGGATGCTGACAAGGGGCATGGAAACGCACCTCCCTTTCAAATGACTTGGCAATACCACCTTCCCCCACCCCTAAGAGTTCCTTCAATAGAAAAATCAGAAAACACAAATAGGTAAACCATTGCCTGTTTTGTTCATTAATGACAGCTGGGTTGAGTTAAATGAGAAAGCCCTTAAATGCCCGCCTGAGGCTTGTTTCTACCACAAGCCCTATCTCAGGGTGGGTGTGTTGGGAAGCGGGGTGCAGGCAGCACGGGGCTGGACCCGGCTGTGCTGCGGGAGCATCGGGGGCAGCTCCTCAGTTTGCAGCTTTTCTGCTCCCATCAAAGCGGCTTTGGCAGCGTGTGACACCGCAGCCGCCGTGCCGCTCCGGCTCGGGGAGGAGCGGCACTCGACAAGCCTCTCCAGAAGAGATCTGGTATTTGAGTCAGCGTGTGGAGAGGGGGCTTTGTCAGATGTTCCTCATATATTCTTGTAAAACATGCATGTCATATCGCTAGCGCTTGTGCGTGTTTCCTGGTGATATTATTATTTTTGACACACCCTGCCGATTGGGAAATGCGGTGAAAGAGTACCTGACTGTTCTTCCCAGCAGGTAACGAATCAGCAAATTATAAAAAACAGTGTGTCGTCTGTTTTTTTTTCTACTGCTGCTATTGTTTATGTTCCTACAGGGTAATCGTAATTTTTAATGTACTTTTGATAGCAGTGTAGTATGGTTAAAATAGGCACATCTGAGAAAAATCTGTTTTTAAGGATTGCCTTTTTGACGTGCAATATTAAGTGTTCGGGGAAGGACCAGCATCCCGCATGGGGACGGTCCCCCCAGGTCCTGCTGCTGCTGGCAGGGAGGGGCAGCGGCCGCAGGGCTGCCAAGGCTCAGACCCCACCGCCTGCCCCTTGCAAACCGCCCCATGGCTCAGCATCTCCTTGGGCGTTGTTCCCCCCAAAATGATGGTTGCATCCTGCGCCTGTTGCTGCGGATGCTCGGCAGGAACCCGCAAGGTGCGGCGCAGCCTGTGGCAGCGTTTCTGGAGCGGAGCTGGAGTCAGGAGGCCGTGGGTTAGGGCTGTTTGCTCATGAGAAACACAACAGCTGATTTCATGGGAGCAGGAAGAGCAGCAGCAGGTGCAACATAGACTTGTAACGTGTATTTTCCATCAGAGAATGTTCCGGACTGTGGCTGAGAACAGTGCTGGGGTGCTTAGGAGGGAATTTTTCAGAGCTGAATACCCTTTTCAGAGCTGACTCTAACTCTGGGCTGGTAGTCCTGAATTTAAGCAGACTGTTGCCTTTGCTATTCGTTCAGGCTTCTTGTTTTGACCAAAGCTGCAATGCTCTATAATTTAAGAAGGACTTTGCTTGTGAGGCCAGTTTGATGCACGTGGAGCAGAGATGTGGTAAAATACAGCCCTTGCCCATGGAAGCCTGCTCGGATAATCTGAGTCACTCGAGGAGATGTTATTTGCCATGACTCAATTCAATTTGTGCAGTTGGGTGACAACGTACCGATGAGTGCTAATGAGTTGCAGTCGCCCTGCATTGCATCCCGCCGGCAGAGCCGGGCGGCCTGCACCACGGAGTGTCTCTCCAGCGTGTTTCACCGTCAGCTGCTCCCCCGGCAGCGCCCGACGGACCGGAGCTGCCCGCAGCCCAGCACCACCCTCTTCTCATCGGCGCGCCCGTATTTCTGCTGCCTTGATTTTATCTCTTTGGTTTGCAAGAGCTGGCTCCTCGTGGCACGGGTAGCCAAGGTGGCAATGCTGGGGCTGCAGACAGGCAATCTTGCTGATTGCTCAGGCTGGCACATTTTTTCCAGATCCAGGCGTAATGCTGAGGCACACACGGTGTCCGAGCCTGCAGGAAACGTTGGACGCTTGCTGGGCTGCTGGTGAGCAGTGAGCTGTTGGTTCTGCCTTAGCTTGGCTCCCGGGGATCCAGTCAGACGCTCACCGCTGCTGAGGGCAATGGAGCAGCAGCGATGCCGTTGTCGGAGCAGGCAGGGTGCCTGCACACCTCTGCCAGCGGTGCTGAGCCGGTGCCCTGCGCTGCCCAGCCCCTCGCCATGCTGGTAACGCCCCAGAATGGCTCTGCCCTTGCTCTGCCCACGGGGCAGGCTGGTGGGCACACGGAGCCTCGAAACCTCTGCTCCATGCAGGTTTGGGGCATATGCAAGAGCAGCAAAAACCTGTAGAAGACGGGTGCAGATGCTGGCAGAGCCGTTTAGGCTATGTCAGACGGGTCCTAGCGAGGAGACGTGGTGCCTTCTGTCTGGGACTGCAGCTGCAGCAATGCTGGAGAGCAAGCTGCTGGGTTACTGGTGGTGCAGCTTGCCTCTCACTGCAGACTCCAGGTAAGCCCCAGCTAGAGAGATGGAAAATGCTTTTGAATTCAGATGTTGTAAAAGACGTTCTGCAGTGGAAAAACTAAAGATTTGCCTCTGGGGGAGCAGGCTGATTCTCCCCTGTGTCTCTGTCAGGAGAACGATAGGCTGCAGCTGCAAGGGCTCTTGTTTTGCTGCACCCTTCCCTCCCTACCTTTCCTAATGAATTCCAAGAAAGCCTCAATGCATTCCTAAATGGGAACACAGCCTGTGTCCTTCACAGTCATCTACACAATAAAGACAGCCATTTCACCGCTGGCAGGCATGGGCTCCTCTGTGTACTGGAAACAAAAGCTGAAAAGAAGCCTTTATATTTTTTTTTTTATTAGATAGCTTGAAAAGTTTGCTTTTAATTGAAATTGCCTCACTGATTTCATCTAAGTGTCAGCTCTCAGCCCCTTACGGCAGAGCAGCTCCAGCTCCTCACAGAGGCGATGGCTGCACAGATCCTGCGCCGCCTCTCGCGGGAGGTGCGGTTCCAAGGGCCCAGGAGAAGCAGGAACCTTTGTGCCTTTAGGAAGCTGCGCTGGGTTGGGAGACCAAAGCCTGTTTCCCTCCTTATGCAAGGAGCAGCGCTACTGCCCAGCAAAGGCTCGGCTCCCCCGCGGCCAGCAGTGCTGCTGCCGGTCTGGGGACCCAGGCGGGGGCTGTGGGCCGTGGAGCATCCCACCGAGCCCTGGGAAACCCCTGCCCCGAGCAGTGCAGGAACGGCCCCAGCCAGTGCCAGTTACTGTCCCAAAGCCACAGCCATCCACCAGCACCACCCCCCCGGGGCACTGACAGACCTCTCGTGCCCCCATCACTGCTCCGAGCAGCGGCGGTGTGTGCAGAGAAACGAAATCTTTTTTTTTTTTTTTTCAAAGAATGAATGAGGAAGAAAGATTATTGGGGAAATTTTCTTTTGGGGAAATTCTGGCACAAAGACAAATTGAAATATTTCAATGCAGGCTGGGGACTGAGTCTTGGATAAAAATAAAGCGGGAGGCGGCAGCACCTTCCCAATGACATTAGCTCCATTCATCTCCCTGATGACGCTGCAGCCGTTTCGCTGGCAGTGTACAAAGGCATTAGAAGTTACATTTTCCTTCACTATTTCTCAAATATATTTATGCTGGGAGATGTTTGTGGAGGTACATCGTGTGCCTCGGGCAGAGGATTAATTCCAAACTGTCACCTCGCTTTTTGATGGGTTTGTAAATTCTGCTCTGTTGATTTGTACTCTCAGTAAATTGATAAAATCCTCTTTCCAAAACCTAATACATCATTTAGAGCTCACCAGGGTTTTAGACCTCATTGGCTCACATATTTATGTAAATATTGTGTCCAACAGCAATTTAAAAACTGCTGCATGAATAATCTGGATGGATGATAAGGGGCAAAGGGAACCAAGTTGTCTGACGGGGGCTGGGTGCTCTGCAAAGCAGGTTTTCCACACCTCGGGGTGCCAGGTTTTGGGGTGGCTTTGCAGGCGGGTGGCTGCTTTGGGTGGCGTTGCCTCAGGATCTGTCCCCTCTGCACCGGAGCTGACTAACCCTGATGGTGTTGGGAATACCTGAGGTCTCTAAGGATGCTCTCGGGGCCGGAGCGCGGCGTTGCATCCCGCCCAGTCCAGCCCGGGTACCGGGCTGACAGAGCCAGGCGCCCCCTGCCCCGCTAATGGCGAAGCACCGTTTGGATCATGTTTTTAATGGTGTTAGCACCATCTACCTGTCTTATTTTAAATCCTTCCCTCTTTGTATCCTGTGCAATGGGGGAAAGGATGCCTGATGTGTCCAGGCAGACATCTGCTCAGCTGTATTTGCAGGCGGGGATGCTGCTGGTGTGCTGGGAGCGCTGGGAGGCTGTTAGGGCTCATGCGAGAGTAGTCTTTCAATTTAGGGACTTGGTATCTTTGCAAATGGAAGTTTAGTACTGTCAGGAATAGCCTGGTTTTTACTGAAATTGCATTTAAATCGTCATCAGAAAATGAAAGCCCGGTTCCTGCGTATCATCGTGCAGCCCCATTGTCAGGGGAAGAGCTGCAGGGCTGCGGGAAGGCGGCGGAGGGGATATCAGAAGTGATGTCCTCCGGTATTGTCCCCCAGCCACCGATCTACCCAAGATGAGGGTTCTCATCCACAAAATGTTGACATGCTCCATTAATCCACCCTAAAAAGTCAGATGGAGATTCTCTCTTGAATTTTAAATATTTTCAGCCATTCTGACTAGCTCTGAAATCACTCCAAATTGACCAGTTTCCAGAACATTCCCTCACTCCCCCCACGTTATTCCTGTTTCATTAGTGCCCAGATGCTCAGACTAATTTAACGTCTTCATTACTTTATTGTGTTGCTCACAGAACTGCACCGAGCCCAACAGCAACTGCCACAAGACCTTGCGGGAGACCCCTCCGGCCGGCTCCGCCATCCCCTCTCCTTCCCCGCCGGAGGGAACCGGCAGCAGAACTGCTCCCACCGGCCCTGCCTGCCTGCTCCTGCCTGCTCCTGCCTGCTCTGCCCGCTCTGCCCCAGCTCCCCATGGCAGTGCCAGGTCCCCACAGTAGTCCCCTTGTTGATGGGCTGAAGCACGTCACCAAAACTCCCCCGGTTTGCTGTCCCTTCTCGGGGCTCGCCCCTGCAGAGCCGCCTCTCCCGAGCACGGCTCCTGGTGCCGCGGGTCCTTGCTTTGGCACATAATGCGCAAGTGTGTGAGACAGTGAGGCGGACAGAGACATGAAAATCCATTTTGCTGAGCGGATTACGCTGCTCTGGGATCAGTCCCACAGATATTCCTTCTGTTGCACTTGAATTTTTGGATGCCTTTGCATTTGGCACCAAATTTCCATCCCAGACTAAAGCTTTGCATTTGGAATCGCACCTCCAGAGCTGGGTTTAGTGGCCAGGCTGCGCATACGTTCCCTCCCCGCTGCTGCCAGGAGCTTGGCTTTCGGTTGCATAAAGTTTCCTTGTACCTTCTGGCTGCAGCCATCTGTCCTGGGGTGCTAATGTCCTTTTCCTTTCTGCACCCCTTACTCCTGCCAGAGGGGACGCAGAGCCAAGCCCCCGTCCTTGGGGGAGTCACTCGGGCTCTCCAGGGGTTGAACACCTTCTACTGGGGTCAGGAAAAGGGAGAAGGATCTGGACAGATCTGTGCTTGTCCCAGCACAGCGCAGACCTGGGGAATCCAGGCAGAGCTTCCTTGCTTTGCATCAGGAAAGCTCTGGGTTCAGGCAGCACGCAGGACCCTTTTGGTCGGCTGCTTTTCTGGCCTCTCCCCAGGGAGAGAAAAATGAGGAAAAAAGAAAAACAAAAAAGATGGCTAAGTCGGGGCTGTGCTCTCTGCCCACACTGTGAGCACTTCAGCCTCAGCTGCACCACAGCCATGAATTTTAGCAAGTGAAAGAAGGAACGGAGGGGAAAGCCGTGTCTCAGCACCCCGGGAACACAGCCCCCCCCAGCAAGGGGAGGTCCCCCGGCTGGGGACGGCGTCACTTCTGTGTGCCCACAGCCCTGAGCCCCCCAGCCACCGCGGTGACACAGCGCTGCAGCGGAGGGTCCCCCGTGCCAGGGGGCTGTCACCCCCCTCTCCACCCTTGCACCCGGCCAGCCTGGGACGATGGCCCACACAGGGTGACCACGGGGCCGAATTCAGGCTCCCCTGCTCGCTCCCCCGCAGCTCTGGCTGCAGACAGGGCTTGGGCCACTCAGCTGGATCCCTGCTTTTATAAATCAGTGCAACTCCAGCGGCGTTAACGGCGTGATGCTAACTCACAGCAACACGCTTCAAAGGGTTTGTTATTCCACATCCATGTCATCTAAGAAAGACGTTGGGCCAGAAACAGTGGTGTAGCGCAGGAGGAGCGCTCCCTGCCTGTGCCAGCTGCAGCCCCCAGCTTTTAAGGTTCCCAGTAATTCCTTGCTGATCACCCGCACCCCCATTTTTCGGGGGGTCCCGGGGCTGCCAGGGTGCACCGAGCTGTGTCAGGACACAGGCACCAGCCGTGACTGCTCAAGCGTCCCTCCAACCATAGGGACCACGGCTATAGATTCAAGTCAAAGACAAGCAATGCTTGCACTTGCTTATCAAGCCTATGCCATAGGCTCTGCTAAAAACCCACAACACTTCGCTCTCCGTTATGAAAAAGGAGTCTGCCTTCCTCCAGCTCTTTCCCGGCTCTGCCTCTTCCACCCCAGGCTCTGGTCGGCCCCTCCAGCTGCCCAGCTCCGTGGATCTCCTCTGATTCCTGAAATCCTTACAGATGAAGTCTGAGAGATAACAGAGCTGAGTGACAAGGGGGTCGCCGCAAGTATCAGAAGTTCATTTATTCCTCTTCTTCATCTTCCCAGCGGTGCAGTTGCTGGAGCAATTGCTCTGGGGGTTGGCAGCGGGCGAGCAGCCTGTCCTGCCCGAGCAGCTCTGCTTTCTTCAGGAGAGCCGCTGAAAGGCGTGGGCTCAGGGCTGGGGTGCAGGAGCTCCCTGAGCAAACGTCCGTCTGTCCTGGGCTCTCCTCTCCTGCCGGGCAAGGCTGCAGCAGGCAGATCTTCACCGGAGCAGGATGCAGATCAGAGCGGACCGGCCCCATGGGGCTGTGCAAGAACACCCTTAACAACTTGTCTGTTAACAAGCTGTGAAACGAGACAGACAGACAGGCAGCTGGCGGCCTGTCCTCTGAAATGAAGGGCACCTTCCCTTAGCACCTCGGTGGAAAAGAGCTGCTTTCTGCAAAGCATTTCTCCTTCACTTCATCCAGGCTGAGTTACCCGGACACCGAGTTGGACTCGGGGCTGCAGCGAGAGCCGGTGAGGCACCTGTATCACACGGGTCTCCTCTGTGCCCCCGATCTAGGCATCGCTCACGTGCACATCAGCATGAAAAATGATCTTCTGAAGCAGATGCTTTAGGGAAGGGCTCTGGAAAGCATGGAAGACAGTTATGAGCTGCAACTGAACCGCAGGAACCTGAGTCAGAGTGACGCCAAATCCTCCCTCGCCCCACTGCAGCCTCCCCAGAGCCCTCCCGACACCGTGTTTGGCTCCCCGTCTCGGCGGGGCAGCAGCGTGCAGCACAGAGCTCCAGCTCCATGGGGGCCAGTGCTTTTACCTCAGGACACGTTAAAGATCGTTCCGTCTCTCTGAATCACGCCGTTTGCCAAACACCTCTTCCCTTCGAGTCGGCAGCGGGAACGACGAGCCCGCTGCACGGCGGGTGCCGCTGGGGCGGGCGGTGGGGCTCCCTGCCTCTTTGGCAGCAGTCCGATGGCATTTTCCTGTGGCTGGTTTGGCCGCGTGTGTGTGACCTCCCTCTGAAAGCAGCGGTGTGAAAGCAGCTTCACGGGGCTCTGCCTGGCCTGAGGGACATCGATCCTGGCCCAGCACGGCCAACACAAGGCCTCTGAAGAGCTTTTTTCTTTGCAGCCCTGCCTGCTCTGCCCCCGGCAGACCTAACCCCCCTGGGACTCACACGCCTCCCCGCCACTGCGCCCAGGCCATGGCTGGAGGGATGGCAGGTCCCCATCCCCACGGCCGTGGGTGCTGGCACCGGCTGCACCCTGGGGTTTCTGCTCCCGAGCCGCCGTCTGCTGGAAACATCGCCTTTGGCCCCGTTCGCCGCTCCGCTAACGAAGGGGAATGGCCGGGTATCGCCAATAGCCCCAGGGCTGGCCCCGTGCCCTGTGTTCGACACCGGCGTGGTTCATCCCGGTGCTCGATCTGCTGAAGCTCCGAAGGGGAGCAGAGGGCCGGGCGCTTGTCAGGGTGCCCAGACGGGCAGGGTGATCCCCCCGCAGACCTGCTGGGTCCCTCGGACCGAAGCGGGGACGCGCTCCTGCCTTACCGAGCACCCTGTGCCTGGCAAGTCAAGTGGGTAAAGACACAGAGCTATCTCACCACTGAATTCAGCAATTTCATACCTCTGACAAGAGTGTAAATCCATCCTGATGGCCTGGAAAATTGGAAAGCCAGTGCTCATGCTGTATTTTCTATAGACATGTATCTGAACTCCCAAAAGATACATTTATTGGCAGGCTCCAGCTCCAGCCATGTAACTGCACGTTATGCTAATTAAAATATAGCCTGTGTTTTGTAACAGGATTTCCTTGGAGCGTATTTTACTGTTCAGTAACCACTTTCAAATATTTGAAAAATAAAATCACATCAAGTAAATAACTTTTGGATTGCTCACAGAAGGTTAGTCTTTTTTTTTTTCCAAAGCCCACTGGAACTGGCTGTACTCATTGCAATGACAGAGGATGTAAAATGCACTGATTTCTGAGGCTGCTTGTAGTCTAGATCAAAAGCTGCGTGTTATTTAATCATACAAAAACCTGTTTGTACAAAATGGGATAATGAAGCACCAGAGCGCTCGGCTCCGACCCTGAATACCCGCAGGAACAACCCTGCCCTCTGCCAGGACTTGCCATTCTCACATCAGCCTTTTTTAACGCCCTCATTACCCATCCAGCGATGCCCTGCCGCATCTCTGTGCACGCTGCCTCATCTGTGACTTATGATCTATTAATTTCTGAAGCCAGCAGAAGCTGACTTAGAGCTACAAGGGATGGATTATACACTGATACGTTCTGCACTTCCCTTTTTACATGGTTTGCTTTTAGAAGACCTCTGTGTGGCATTCTGTATGCCAAGTGAGCACATTGGTCTAGAGTGAGCTTAATTGGTCTAGAGTCTGCCTCTTCAGCCCCAAATACTTTTATCAAATTCCTCACTGAAAGAGAAGTTAAAAATTTATAGAAGGAAACATTTGTGACTCTGTAACATCCACAAAATGTACCCTTTAAATAGCATCTTTATATATTCATAATGGCAAAAATACGGGAGAAGCAGAGGGCTGAGAGATACTAATTTCATTTGCTACTGATCCAGACTTTCCTTGTTCTTTCTGCCAAGGAGGAGAGAAGGAAGAGGAGACATTTATTATGGCCTCTGATACCTCCCCATCAGACAAATTCCATTCCCATTATCTCCGGCCTCACAGCCCGCTGGCAGCCTGGCTGCATGCTGTTATCTCGTTGCTGGAGGTGGTACCACTCGGGCGCTGCCGATTGCAGCGAGAGTGCACCGCTCACTTGTTGCAGCCCTGACTGAGTTCATGCTCCGTTTTCCTTCCTGGACACACCTGATTTTCTGGAAAAATTCTCCCGTGATGCTGCTCTCACCACGAAGCCAGGTGAGTCTCTGTGGCTTGCTAGTCCGCTGTGACAACTAGCCTGGAGGTGCCCAAGGCCATGAAGACAAGAAGGGGGAGCACAGATGATGGGGCTACGGAGGAGCCCGATGCTCAGCACCCCCGGGTTGCATTTCTGCTCCCAGCACCGCAGCCCCAGGAAGGATTTGCTGGTCTCATCACAACCTCTAGTGGACACCGGTCCGCATCGCCACCGCCACACCAAACAGGATGTATTTGCCAACCCTGGCTTTGCCCAGCGCCGGTCCAGGCCTGAGCTCGCCCGGGCAGCACAGGCAGCACGGGCAGCGCTGCCGCCCTCCTCTGCCCGCAGCTGCCAGACTGGACGCAGCCTGCCCGCACACCCCGAGTTTGCACGCTGCGTTCCCACGGTGCTAAATAAATATCTATGCCGATGACCGCGCTCCTTGCACGCCGCTGCCCGGAGCCTCCTGGCACAAGTCCTTGCGAAGGGACGTGCCTCTGCTGCCTGTTCTGCTGCTGTGCTCCGTGCTGGCGGGTGGGCGTAAGCGGATGCGGAGAGGAGAGGCTTTCACACCTCCTCTCTGTTCATCTAAATGGCTCCACAAGTGCAAAGCACCAAAAAGCCACCAGCCGAGCAACTGATCAGTGCAAGTCATGTGAAATTAGTTGTTTCTTGAAAGAACAAACTGAAAGAGCAGGCAGACGGAGCACAACAAACAATCTCTCTGCAGGGTCTGATCCTGCTCCCCCTCACAGTTTGAGAACAACAGGGCTTGCCAGTCTGGGCCCTGGCTGTGACCTCCTGCAAACAGATCGACAAGCCTCCTGCCCGGCATGGGGAGAGCTGCCACATTGCCGCCGGCTCCAGGAATGCGTGTGCAGGAGTTTGGGATTTTACAGCAATAATTCACCGAACCTTGTAACGGGTCAACTATTTATCAGCTCCCTCTCTGCCAAGGAAAGAGGAGTTCAGTACGCTGTGTTCTCATACCCTGAGATTTATGACAGATCGCACTTGCCATAAGGGCCAAATCCTGTTCCTGAGGAGCTGGGCTGCCTGCTGGTGATCCCAACGGGTGCTTGGGTCTGGGGCAGCCCTCCTGGCTCCAGGGCACAAGGCAGCGGTGGAGCTGTAAGCCCCGTACTGGGCCCTGCACGCGCTCGGTTTGTTTGCCCGGCTCCCCCAGACACCCCACAGCGGCACGGGGACTGGTGCTGTACGCACACGTCTCCTGCAGCAGCTCACCAGCGGCCTGGACGAGAGTGTTTGTGTAACTTGATGGAGAAAAGGGTCTTTCTGTTTGTTCTGATGCTGAAACAGGATGACAGCAATTATGGATAGAGACTTCAGATCTGATTCCTTCATATGTACGTGCATGCCCATACACGGAACACAAACCCATGCAGGTGAGAGAGAAAACGCCGTGATCTACACCCATTTCTGTTTTGTTGCCCAGAAAGGAGGATAGATTCTGTAATATAATCTCTGTATGGAGAGCCAGCTTTAAGACCAAAAAGTCGAAGTCTTTTAATGCAATCTGAACATGAGAACAGAAACCGAAGCCGGGCAGGCAGCATTGCACAGCACTCCTGAACGGGGAGCTGTTAATCTTTGCTAAAAACACACCATCGGCCCTGGAGGTCAGCCTCCCAGGCCCTGCACAAACACTGCAGCACGGGCAGACACTGGCCTCTCCCGTTCTCCCTCTGACCAATCCGCATTGGTAACCACAGCCAGCAGCGCACCAAAACCCGGCTGCCTCGTCCCCGCAGCCCTCCAGTTACGAGAGACCAGGAGCAGCACCGGTTTAGCGATCTTTAAGCACCACGCTAGTTTGCAATGACTTTGTCAAGTCAGGCGCAAACGGGTCCCGAAGCCTATTCTTAGGTCTGTCATCACGGCAGCGGGTAAGGGAGCGGATTTGCGTGGAAACGTGAAACACGTGGAATGAACACGCAGCCTCTGGGAAAACACTCACCACCCCACCGCCATCCCCTGTGTGCCCAAGCCGGTGGGATAGGAAGACCGGTGGGGACCCGGGACTGGGGGCTGGGGGCACTAGGGGCTGGGGACACCGGGGGCTGCCACCGGGCTGCTCGCCCTGCGGGAGGGAGGCGGAGGGTCCGGCAGGGCTCCCCGAGAGGACGCGGCCCCCGTTAGCACACGGTTCCCTGGCAGGATGCGGCTCCCCGGAGCGGCCCCGGCAGGACCCGGCCCCGCGCCGCCCCGGCGGCGGGAGCTGTCCGCCCCGCGGTGCTGAGCCGCCGCTGTCCCGCCGGGCCCCGCTGCCGGGGCCGCTGCCGGGGCCGGTGCCGCTGCCGGTGCCGGCGCTGCGCTCTCCCCGCAATGCCAGAAGTTTCAGCCCGGCCCGGGGAGCGCCAGAAGCAGGGGGTCCTCGCTCGAGGGTGGCACGGCCGGTTCCAGCAGCCCCTTCCGGGCCGACTGCCCCCTCCCCAGTCACGGCTGCACCCCCCTCGCTCAACCCCCGCCCCGGCCGGTGCCCCCTCCCCGGCAGCGCTTGCACCCCCCCGGCCGGGAGGCGCAGGGCCCCGGCGGTGGCGGCGACCGTGCCCGGGGAGCCCCGCTCCGCTCCGCGCCGCAGCCCCGGCCCGCTCCGCCCCGCTCCGCCCCGCTTACCTGGGCGCGGGGCCGCGGGGCTGCCCAGCAGCAGGGCGAGCAGGCAGAGTCCGCGGGGCCCCGGCATGGTGCGGCGGCGGCGGGCGCGGCGGAGCCTCCGCGCTGCTGCGAGCCGAGCCGAGCCGAGCCGAGCTGAGCGGGGCCGGGCCGGGGGCGGGGGCGGGGGCTGGGGCTGCCGCCGGAGCCGGAGCCGGCGCGGGGGAGCGGGCGCGGCGGAGGGCGGAGAGCAGCGGCGCGGCTCGGCGCGGAGCGGCGCGGAGAGGAGCGGGGCGAGCGGCGGGGGAGGGCGCCGGCGGCCGCCCCGGCCCCCGCGCAGCGCCGAGCGCTCCCGCCCCGCCCGCGGCTCCCCCGGCCCCCCCGGCTCGCCCCAGCCCCACCGACCCGCTGCTCGTCCCCGGCTCCCCCCCCCCGCAGCCCTCTACGACTCCCCTCAGCCTCCCCGGTCCCACGGTTCCCCCCCGGCTCCGGGAGCCCCAGTGCCCCCCAGCCCGGGCAGCACTCCCCACTGCAGGCCACCGCCCAGCCTGTGCCCAGTCCTTGTATCGTCTGGCTGCCCCTTGTCCCCAAGCCTCCCATAGCATCCCAAGCCCCTCTCAACAGCCCAACCCCCCCCTCAGCACCCCAATTCCCCTTCGGCACCCCAAGCCCCCCTCAGCACCCCAAGACCCTCTCACCTCCCTGCTCAAGCCCAGCCTTGCCCCCCTTCCCTCCCCTCGGGTTCCCCAAATGCAGGCTGTGAATAGGGCAGTGGTGCTATGGGGGGCTGATACAGGCCCCATGCCCCCCCTTGGGATCATGCACCAGGGTCTGGTCCTGCTGCTGGAGCCAGCGAAGCCAGGCTGGGAGGGAGCTGCACGCGGTGACCTGACTAGCCATGGTGGGGTGACGGCTGTGGGCACACGAGAGCTCACAGTTTGTGGAAGATGTGCAGGGCCCCCGGAATGTGGGGCTGGCACCTTGGCCACGGGGGAGCACTGGAGCCTCCTCAGCCCTGCAGCAAAAGAAGCAACACACAGGCAGGCCCCGCTCAGCACCCCAGACCAGGAGCTCCACAGCCTCCTCGCCTAGGGTAGGACCGTGGGCCTGACGGCTCCCAAGAACCCCCTGCCCGGTCTGATCCTGCCCGTCCGCCCTGTCCGTGCCACCAGCGGCTGCAGTAAGCTGAGAGCTTCCAGCTCTCCTGAGCCCATCAGAGCACACGGTGTAATTACACTGACTTTGATAAGAACAGGAACGGAGGCTTCGTTCCCTTGAAATCCCAAATCCTACCCTGAAATGTTTACTGTAAATCACCTCCTGGTGAGAGCTGCCTGGTCCTCCCGGCCACGCTGCCTGTCAAGTCAAATAGCCAGAACAATGTCACGAAGCATGACACAAGTGTCAAACACCACAAGATCGAGGCCAGCCTTTCCCCAAATAGCCAGTTTGTTGATGCTGCCATCTGAGAAGTCCCTGCTACCTTTGAGAGAGCAATTACACTGATTTGGTTACCTCAGCAACAATAATCACATACTGGTATCACTACAAATGCCACCACGCAGAACACATCAAGTCAAGAAACCGTCCAAACACGGGGACTGATCCTGCTGCCTTTTTCCCTGCCGGGCTCTGCAGAGTTCCTCCACCCGACGCCGGCGCAAGCGGCAGAAGCAGCAGCCTGGGGATTCTGAGGAGCGTGAAGCAGGCTGTGCAGGCAGCGGGGTCATTTGCATTCTCTGTGTCACTCCTAGCTGCTGCCAGCTGGGAGCAGTTGGGCAGCAGGCGAGAGAAGGACAAAATAAGAAAGGGAGAGAAATCACCGAGAGGTGCAGTATGTTATTTAACACTGTCATTTTCATACACAAAGTGGGATTCGCTTGCTCAGAGGTTTAATTTGGTCTAACAAAGCTATCTGCGGCAGAGCGAGTGCAGCCTGCTCTGGTCCCCCCTCTGCTCCATCCCCGGCTTCCCTCCCGACCTGCCGCTATTAAAGATAACAGTTGTCTCTCATTTAGCAGTTTTCCTTGAGTGATTTTTATTGTGTTCATCTGCATTGTAGTAAACTCCTAAGATAGCCAGATAATAACACCAGTGCCATGGTAACAGGCAGGAAAAAAAGAACAAATGGTGTATTTGTAATGCAGAAATGCCCACTAAGTGGCAAAAGTTGTTAGTGATGGAGAGGGAATGGTTAAGCTCAAGCCTCAGCTCATCAGCTGGGATTAGGGAGTGCAGGGCCCGCTCCCCACCGGTGCAGCACCCCACGAGCCCGGGACATCATGCCTGGCACCAGCCGGGGTTTGTCGCTGCTCTGCCAAGAGCCGGTGGGGCTCTTGGGGTGCGTTTCCCGACTCCCCGCAGCGCCTGTGCCTGAGGGGGTCAGCGACTGCTGGGCATGGTGCTGGTCAGCGAGCCCGGGGGTCTCACAGCAGTGCTGGGGTCCCCCCGCCCCTCCGGCAGCTTCGCTGGGGACTCGGGTGAGCTGGGAGGCAGCGGAGAGGAGGCAGCACGTGTGGGGGGACGGGGTGGGACATACCGCGGGATGCGCTCCCCATAGCTGGTGTGTAACAAGGTGATTTGAATAATTTTCCTCCCGCAGCCTCCCTGCGCAGCCAGTGCTGAGGCCTAATGGCCTGTGAAATTTCAGGCAGAGAAACAACGGCGATGTGCGCGGTGGGGGAGCCGGCAGCCCCGGCGCTCCCTGGGTCACCGTGCTCCTGCTCCCGAAACACCGGGGCCCTCCTGCCTGCGGCTGGGACCTGCAGCCCTGAGCCCCCTCCAGCCGGACTGGCTCCCTCAGTGCTGTGCATCGCCGTGCATCGCCGTGCATCGCCGTGTGCGCAGCCCGGCTGCGGACAGCAGCGCTGCCGGCCCGAGCAGGTGAGACGGTGGCTCCAGGAGCAGGCAGGGCAGGCAGCCACAGGGGTGCGAGTAAGAAAAGGAGAAATTGTTACTGCTCCTTCGGCAGTGCTGGGGATGTTTGCGTGGTCAGAAAGCTGGGGTATTCGAAAGGAAATGAAGAGAAGCATCTCCTGAGGCCACTTTAGTGGGCATTGCTCTAATTAGCACCATGTTCATCAGCAGTTACCTCAGACCTTTGATTAACAGTGAAGGAAATCAATAAGCACACTAAAAATTCAGATAAGTTTCACAGCTAATTTTAATTTCACATTTTAATCTTGTATTAATGTCAATCTTAATTACCATAATTAAGTCAGATGTGACTTAGCAAGAGAAGCTTGAAGATAAGACGTTACAAGAAAGACGGTGCCTTTCCGGTGAGCAGACAAGTGCCGCTCACCACGGTTTGGGATGCGGCTGGTGTTGGCAAGCTGAGGGCTCCCACGGGGGGGCATGGGGTGCTGCGCTTCCCCATCCCTCCCGTTGTCCCCAGCCTCGCCTGCCGCCCTGCCTGGGGTCTGTCCCCTGCAATGCTGGCGAGAGCCTGAAGCCCCTCAGACCTGCTTTGCCCCCGTTGCAGGGTGCCCCAGTCTCCAGCCGCCTCACAGCTGCCTCGCTCTCCTTGGCGCACGGGAGCGCAGGGAGGTGTCAGCCCCGCCGTGCTGGCCATGCCTGCGCTCCGCTTGTCACAGCTGGTGAGATCCATGAGATCCAAACCGCCTGGAAAATCAATCTCTCATTTATTTTCATGATGGCGATGCAGCAGCCCAGCGCTGCTGCATTTGCTCTGCAGTTACACCTATCGATCACCGTCCGCTCTCAGCTCCCCGCACCTCGCGGGGCAGGAGCAGCGCTAGCCAGGGGCCCCGTCGAGCCTGTGCCTCGCCTAAGGAGCCCTCGGACACCTCTGCCTGGCAGGAAGCATCCCGCAGCCCGGCAGCATCTGCCCCGCGGCAGGGTGGGACCAACCCTGCAGCCATCGGAGCCCCCCAGCACCTCCCAGGCGGCTGCTGTCGTGTCAGTAGGCAAAGACCGGGCTGGCACACGGCACGGCGCGGGCACACCCGCCGAGAGGGGTTGTTTGCTGTGCTGGAACCTGCAAGTGCAGGAGCGGGGACGATGCAGAGACATGGTCTGTGTGTCTGCACACCCCGGGCTGGCTGTCCCCATCCGGGCCGGGGGGCTGCAGGGGTGTTGGCAGCGCTGCCAGCAAGGGAGCCAGCATCCTTGCAGGTTTTACTCTTCCCAACCATAACACGAACCTCGCCGAGTGCCCAGCCTGCAGAAGCACTAACAAGCTGACTCCCTGGGTTTGAAGCTCTCCAGCTCAGCTGGGAGGCTGGGAACCCTTGGCTGCCCCTGGTGATTTTATGGACAGTGACACATCCCTGGGCCCTCGTTCCCAGCCCTGAGGGTGTCCCCTGCAAGGACAGCCAGGTCCTCCCCGAGCCCAGGCTGGAGCATCACTGCCGGCTGCCAGTCAGCGGTGCCGGGCGGGTGGGGATGCACCAGCTGCAGCCGAGCGGGGATGCAGAGAGCAAACCCGCATCAGCTGCCCTCCAGCAGCACGTGCCAGGAGCAGGCGGCCACGGTGGCACCTCCAGTGCTGCGGGAGGGAGCTTTCCCAGTCTGGGCACAGCAATTTCTCCTGATGAGCTCAGACCTCACCTGGAGCCACCAGAAACCTCCCTGAAGAGCATCTCATGGCTTAAATGCAAGTTGGGTGCAGGTCCCTCTCCCCAGTGCCAGTGTAAAGAGGGCGAGGGCTCAGAGCAGAGATGCCATCGGCCAGCAGCCCTGGTGTTTGTGGGGCGCTGAGGCCCCAGTGCTGGGGGTGCAGGGCAGCCCCAGGTGGGAGAGGGGGATGGAGGTGCTGGGATGACCCCGGGCAGGGTACATCTGGGGCTCCTGGCTCCAGACCCATGCTGAACTGCCCCAAAGCGCTCTGGGCTCCTGATTAGGACCCCAGGCTGGTACAGCTGCTCTGTGGTGCGAAGCGGGGCTCCTGCAAGGGCACACAGTGGCAGGCACAGGGTGCCAGGCTCCTGCCCCCCCAAGCCCTCGGAGCACATATGGGGCCAGCCTCCTCCCTGCAGCTTTCTTGAGAAGCTTTCACGCCCTCCTCCGCAGTGCCCGGAGGGGCTTCAATGGCAGAAGGAAGCGGAAAAATAACCTCGGCTTTAGACTTGGAAGCTCCCGTAGCGAAGCTGAATGGCGGCTCTGAGGAGCGGTCTCCAGGCTCTGCTGGCTGGGGGGCATCGCTGGTGAGTGGCAATATTGTCCCAGGGCAGAAAAGGCCTTTGTCCCTCCGAGATGGCAGAGCCACTCCAGCCTTTGGCTTTCGGAGCGGGCTGCCTCCCTGCTCTGCCTTACAAGCGCCGGCGCTGAATGGGGGGTTTGAGTCCGAGGCCAGGCTCGGTTCCAGCCCCTTTGAGCGAGTGCCTGTGGGCACAGCTGGGGGCCCTTTCAGGAGGGAAGTCCTTGTTCCTTGTCAACAGAAGAAGACTTTGCACAGCTCAAAAATAGGCTCTCTATTGCCCATTGGGGTTTGGAGGGGGCCGAGAGAAACAAACCCGCTGCGGGGATGGCAGGCGGCGGCGTCCCTGCGGAGCCACCCCAGCCTGCCCGGGGTGCTGGGTGGCCCAGCCCCAGGGCTGCTCCATGGCTGAGCACCCGGCCAGGGCTGCGGGGCTGTGACCCACAGCATCACCTGTGCACCCACCTCGGCATCCCCCAGCGATGCAATGCCCCTGCAGTCGGTCACAGCACGGCTTTGCAGAGGTGCAGTCCCCGCGGCACATCCCAGGGAGCTGTCCCGTCGTCAGAGCAAAGGCTTTCATCGTGCAGCAGGGATGAAGCCTGGGAGCACCTACCTGAGCCCGTGGCACCTTAACTCCCCAGCCATAAAACAGGGCATTGTTTTATTGTCTATGCATAATTCATAGCCTAATTAACTAAAACTCCTCATGGCAGCACCCAGAGAGGCTCCCACCAGCTTCCGGCACTGCAGCTCTTCCAAGCCCCTCCGACCCACGGCTAACAGGCCCTTTATCAAGGCAATAATGCTCTTCTGGTTGCCATATCCATAACTCACTGCTGTCCAAAGGCTTTTAAAGACTTTTTAGCTGTGATTTTCAGTTTTTTGTTCTGGCAGGATTTGCATCGAGCAAAGCAGGCAGGAGCAGTCAGCGTCTGAACTCCGTATCTGAGCTCTTCACTGCCCGTCTTCAAAGATCCCTCTATACTTTTGCACCAATATTGTGCATTTATTTAGACCCAACTTTCTCAAAGCCCCCCACCCCTTCCCCCTCCAGCAAGACAAACCTCTCACCACCCAGCAAGGCTTCCAGGTGCTTTACTCTGCTAGTCGCAGGGCTGGATCTTTGCAGGGACAGCCAGTGTTGTGGTATTTCTCTTCCAGGTGAAGCCTTGCTGGCCCAATACTGACCGTCTCCACAAGTGCATGGAGAAAAATGCCTTCTACACATTGCCAGCTGCCAAAAAATACCTGCTCTGTTGAGGCTTTCCTGCCTGGGCCTCCATTTTCTGGATCCATTTCAAAATTGGTACTCATGCCAGGACACTGCTGGTAGTTACTCATTGCATCCCATACAAACTGCAAGATAAGTTACTCTGCACCAGATACTGTTACTGATACGGAAAACCAAATTTGTAAGTTCATGAGTGCACAGAATTATGTTGTCCTATCTAGCAAATTTTCCTTGAAGAATAAAAAGAATAGAAGTTTGTTTTAAAGTGAGGCAAAGCGCAGCGTGTCTTTGGCGCTATCCTACCAGCCTCTCGAAAAAGCGGTTTCTTTGCCTCTGCATTATTCTGCACTTACTGTAATCTATTAATTGTCTCCAGGAAGACGTCCTGGCTTTCTCACTTACACCAGCGTCTCCCCATGCTTTTCGGAGTCCCCTGGCCCAGGGCAGGAGGGCACAGCATCAGTGCTCAGCACCTCGAGGTGGGCAGGAACGCCCCAGGAAGGGCTCGAGGTGCCTGCAGGACAGGCTGGGTGCAGCCTGCAGACTTTGGCCCTGAGCACCCACCAGAGGTAAGTATTTTTAATCCAGCCAGCCCAAATAATTTCCCCACAGGAATCCTCAAAGCAGTCTCTGAGGAGCTGATGCAATCAGCATCTCTCGGTGATGCTGATTGTGAATAATCCCCGAGACGCCGGGGAGACTGGAGAGAGCAGGCGAGCATCCCCGTGGCACCGGCGCCCGGGGCAGGCGAGCCCAGCCGCTGGGCAGCACAGGCTGGCGATGGGTCAGTGAAAAGAAACAGTGAAATAAGGGAAATGGGAAAAAGAAGGAAAGAACACATTACGATTAGCACCAGTAACCATGGCGCTATGAAAACCAGATTTTGTCAAACAGCTGATGGTAATCTTTGAAGAGATTATACATTTGATGGAGGAAGGTGTCTGAATCGCTGTTAGAGGTTGTTGTAATGTATTTGATGTGGTATCCAGCAGTATTCTCATGAAAAGCAGCGTGATGCAGTATCAGTGCGGTGCATCTTAAGTGGGTTAAGAACGGGCTCATTGACAGATCTCAGAGAACAGCCATGAGGAATCATCTTCAAATGGAGGAATTATTAATGAGTCCGTTAAGAACTGGTGCTTAGTTCTGTCACTGCACATTCTCACCTACGATTTGCTCGCTAGTGATTAGATTTACAAGCAGGAGATTAGCAGGCTGGTTAACTTGTGTGGAGCCGTGCAGTCACACGGTGCAACCCGGATCACAGCTCAGGATGAATTATTAAACCAGATGTAGTTTAGCCAGTCAAATGCTCATTTCTGTGCCATGAAACAGAGGGCCTCGGGATGGGAGAGCCGTGCTCTGGGCAGCAGTGGAAGGGACTCGGTGGTCTGAGAGACTGGAGGGTCCCTCTGCAGCGGCAAAAGCAGTCGGCATCACCCGGGTCAGAGAAACCCCCGTAGCGACGGCAGCTCCCGCAGCTGGAGCAAGGAACGGTGCTTTACTTCATCACGGCATTGCAGAGAGCCGCGGCAGCCCTCACACCCAGCAAATTCCTGATGGGGTCTGTGCCCCGGCCAGCAGCAAAGCCATGGGTTAGCAGGGGCACACCTGCATCTGTCATGCTTCGGGCATCACCCAGCACCCGTGAAGCGGGTGACACAGGGAGCAGGACAGTGGCACTAACTGGCAGCGAGTGGCGGTGCCTCGCCGGGGAGGCAGCAGTCCCCTCCCAGCCCACCGGTGGCAGCCCCGTGGGTGCTCCCCGGTGCCCTGGGCTGGCTTTCTCCGCAGGGGCTGGTTGCTCTCTTTGTGGGGGAGAAGGGGATTTGTTCTAAAGCTCTTTTCATGAAAAAAAAAAATCCATACTGTGCTGCTTTGCTCTGACCCGTCTTCCAAGCTGTGATGCTTTAATTGATTAGCTTGTAAGAGCTTGGCAGCAGAGCCCGTGCTTTGTTGGTAGCATTTCCACAGCTCCTGCAGGTGGAAAGCCATTAACTGCCTCCAGACTTGTCCCTCCGCCTGCAAGGAGCCTTTGGGCGGATGCTTTTCAGTTGGTTTTCAGAGAAAAGCCCCTAAAACACAGAGTCCCCACGACTGTGGCTGGGTCAGCCCTCGCGCTCTGCCTCGTGCATGCCATGCACATTGCCACCCTGCCACGGTGCAGATACGCTGCCCGTCCTGCAGCACTGTGAGGTTACATGGATACAGGCTATTTATTCCCAGAGATCTTAGCAAAATAATAACATTTCACTTGTGCAGAGCTATTACCAAGGCTTGCTCTAACTTCATGCTGCTGAGTGTGTCAGTATGATGAGGGGTTGGTAATAAACCTACCAGCAGTCACTAAGTGCTGCTATATAAATGCCTCCTCTGAAAAAGCAGTACTTTGGCTCTCCAGCACCTGCTCAGACTCCTGCGAACGGGGATTTGTCGAGGCTGGAAGGTCCAGTGTTGGTTCCCGGTATCTCATGCAGTTGGTTATGAGCTCCAGCAGCTCTTCCCGGAGGGGCTTGTCCCTCGGTGCCAGCCCCGTGGCTCTGTACTCACGGCAGGATCTGGCCACAGCTCCACGCAGGGGTTTGCTCTGAGCAATTCGGAAGGGTGGGCGGCAAGCTCGGCTCTGCCACCGCAGCGGCTCCGGCACCCTGCGTCGGGGCCCCAGCCCCGTGGTCCTTCCCTGGTGCGGAGGCATCAGCGCCTGGGGGACTCCGTGGGGATGCAGGCAGGACTCGGAAAGGCAGGAGGGAGGTTGGGGAGGAGGGAGGCGCAGGCAGACTGGAAACAACATGTGTGGGGCCCTGGCAGGGCTTCAGCATCGCAGTGTGTGTGCGTGTGCATTCGCACGGTGGGAGATGTAGCGCAAGCTGAAATGAGATTAGCTAATGTACTGCAAACACAAACCATCTCGTAAGGAAATCTCTCTCTCCAACAAATGCAAATCTTTCTGCCTACTTTACTGTGTAATGTTGCCCATTAACCCCTGTGCCCTGCCTGCTGGCGAGGGGAGGGGAGGCAGGCGGGGGGCGTTTGGTAAATGTTTGTGCAGGGAATGGTCCCTCGGCTGAAAGCACCCGGCCTTGTTTCCTGCAGCTCTGGCGCGTTACAAGCAGCGCCTGTGCCCGTCCGAAAGGACCTGCCCCTCGCTGCCTTTTCATGGCACGTGCTTCACCGGGTGAAAGAGCCGCAGCAGCGGCCCTGCCCGTGTGCTGCCTGCAGCCTGCACCCACCGGCGGAGCTCACGCTTGCAGCCCGCGCCTGCGGACAGGAGCACGCACTATGGCTCCTGGCACGTCTCACGTGGAGCAAGGCCGCGGTGCCTCCCAGGATGGCAGCCGGCTGCCCGAGAGGCAGAGCCAAAGGGCCCCCGGCCGGTGTGCAGCCGCCGATAACCAGTTATGTCCCCCAGTTCCTCCGTTGCAATTAGCGTGAAGCCACGTGTTTTCAGATGATGCTCCTGGCCGGGCTCTGAGATGCTTGGCAGGGAGAAGCAGTTGTCATGGAAGGGGCTTTCGCGGGCTGCAGGCTTGCTTTTAACCCTTGGTGTGTACAAGCCCCAGAGCAAAAAGGTCTCTTCAGACTTGTAGCTGCACTTGTAACGTTGATGATGGTGACAACTGCAACAGCAGAGATTATTTTTCCTTCTATCCCGTATATGCACGTGTCCCACAAGAGGACAAGCTCTTTGCAGAGAGCAGAGCAAGGGCTCCGTGCCAATGTTAAACGCCTCTGTGCCTACTCGCTCCGTGTGGGAAGAGAGCAGCCCTGAGGCTGCGTATGTGCAGGAGCCATGGGATTCACCCTGGCTTAACTTCAGGGCTCCCTCCTTGGCCCAGCCCGTGGCCAAGCCTCTCCGGCCAGCCCAGAGAAACCACGTGCAGGGTTTCTGTGCACATCCTTGCTGCTGACACCCCGCTCCCACTGCCACTGCTGCCTGGGGCACCCGGCGATCGATACTGCCTCCCCTGCCTGTCATGCTCGACCGTCCCCAAACCTCGTTCAGCTCCAGGAGGAAACGGCTTCCACCTCGGATGGCTGCCCGAAAGCCGGCACTGCCCTCGCTGGCTGCTGCATCCCACCTGGACAGGGCGCAGGGCTCTCCAGGGGGGTCTGCAGCAGCACCGCTAATAAAACCCTGCAGCTCTACCCATGTGCAGCTTTATTGGAGACATATTTCAAGGCAAGGGCTGGGGGATCGTTGCAGAGGAAGGATGCTAGCTGGTGTTGGCATGGGCACACGTCCACTGCCCACTCGCTGTGAGTCACCTCGTCCCATCAGGCACCTCCCCGGGGTGGCTCCGGCCACGGTTGCCGATCTGGCGACGCCAGCTCCAGTACCACAGCCTGCTGCGAGGGCTGAATCCCAAAGCCCCTGCGCGAGCGAGAGGCTGGAGCAGAGGGTGCAGGGACATGGGCAGGCCCTGCGAAGGAACAGTCCCCAGCAGTGGCATCCCTCCACGCCGAGGAGGACAAGCACGGTGGTGCAGCAGGGATCACAGCTCCGGCCACTTGCCAGCCCAGTGGGTTTAGTTGCCCATCAGGGAAACACAATGGCGTTAAGTGACGTTTGCAATTCATTCTGCGGTGCCTTGCCCGAAGAGCTCAGCACCTCCGCGCAGCTCCTACCCTACTGCCAGCACTGCGGAAGCGGTTTCCAGTTGCAGCTAATTACTGTGCAAAGCAATGAGCCTGCTGCGATTGTCAGCTGAATGACACGAGTGCGCCCAACGGCAGCTCAGCTCTTTTTGGCCCTGGGGAGGTGTCCTGCCCAGGCCTCTCGCCCTGAGATTGCACCAAAGCACGTAGCTGCTCGGGCTGCGGCTCAGGCAGGGCTGGGAGATGGGCTCTGCGCTGGTGAGCGGCTGGGAGAGCAGGGAAGGAGCAGTGTCTGCGGGTTAAAGGGAGGTCACGTTACTGCAGACATGACTGCTGAGCTCCCAGAGCAGCCACGGGGTTAATAGAATAAACCAGTGAAATTTGTAAAACTTTCCTGAGCACCCGAGAGGTCAGTATTTGCTTCGTGTTTGGCAGTAGAAGCAAATACTGTTCCACTTTCCCCTGACCTGGCCATTAGGATCTTAGTGAGGACTATTTTTGACTCCCAAGAGGTTTTTATACACCCAAAGCTCACGGGGTAAGGCACACTGCACGCAGCCCGGGCTCCCCGCGCGCTCGCTGGCTCCCGAGCCCTGCGTGTCCTGGTGTTGACGATGCCCCTTCATACAAAATACCCATGGGGTTTGTTCTGCACTTTTATATTGTTGCCAGCTGGGACTGAAGAGGTGAAACTGGGGATACATCTCTGGAAACCTTAATGTTATCCTACATGGACCCGTCTTTTGCAGGATCCTCACACAGGAACCGTGTGAAGTGGAGTTTAGGGGGGAACAACTGGCTGCAGCAGCTTCAGCTGCAAAGGGATTGTCCTGGGGCTGCGTCTGGCCTCGGGCTTCAGCTGCTCTTGGGGCAGGGGTCCTCGAAGCGGGGAATGGTGATGCTCTTACCGGTGCGGTGAATGGTGATGCTCTTACCGGTGCGGTGAACGGTGATGCTCTTACCGGTGCTGCTGCTTGGCCAGGGCACGGTGTTCTCCCCAGCACCGGGGCGTCCCCAGCTGCTTTTCTTCCCTGTGTTTTGGGGAACAACACCCACTGACCGTGCAGAACCAGCTCTGCTCGGGGGCAGCTCAGCAGTGGATGTCTATCCCAAGTATCTCCAGGAACGCCAGCGTCCTGCTGATACCTGTGCAGCACCACCGCCTCCCCTCCAAAGCACAGCCCTCCTTTTCAGGAAATCACCCCTGAGCTTTCCCTCTCCCTGCAGGCATGTTTAGCCGCCCGTAAGCCCAGCGCGGTCGCAGGGGGACGGGGTTCCAGCCCCTCACGGTTCGTGGGGGGCAGAGCACAGGGGCATGGCGGCCCCTCTCCCCCCGGGCTGGAGGGACGTGGTCCACGTGGCCCAGCTGAGTGCAAGGAGTTAACAACATTGGGGGGATTTAAAATGGAAGAAGCCTCCTGACAGCCCCCATGTAGGTCTAATAATTTACTATAACTGCTTTTATGGCAGACCGTAAAAATCTAAAATAAGGCTGGGAATTGTCAGAGAAACCCACATGGAGCTGAATTTCTGCATAACCAGTTTTTTAGGCTTCAGCGCCTTTCTGTGGAAAGCCTCGGTCCCTGGGTCCCTGGGGCGTGCTGGGGACCAGCCCTGCCGAGGGCTTCCCCGCGGGAGAGTCCTTTTGCACGAGCACAGTTTCGCATCAGCGCTGCTGCCCAAACCCCGAGATGTTCAACAGGCTTCCTCGGTACTGGTGATGGGTGGGTGATTGATGGGGTTACTGACCAGGACAGTTCAGGTGGTCCCGTCCAACCTGAATGATTCTGTGATCCGAAAGGTCCCCAGTTTGAGTCTGGAGGCTGAAGAGCAGCTCATCGCCTTGCACCCTCCGGACCGTCCTCCCGCTGTCCCCAGCCTCTCCCTGAGGATCATCCCGGGGGGATGCAGAGAGGGGTTTTGTTTCCCAGGCCCAGGCTCTCCAGTTCCTTCTCCATGGCACAGGGAGAATATCGTCTGTCCCCAGAGGGTGACACTGAGGTAGTTCTGCCTCTGAGAGCTAACCCCGAGCAGTAGTTACTGCAATTACTCCGAGTGCCACCGGATGATACTCGGTAATTACGTGGTTCTTTCATCTGGGGATCTCTGAGCACTTGCTGATCAATTAATTAAACTTTGCAGCAGGCTTTCGCCACAGCGCAGGATCAATAATCCCCCTCCTGAGATGCGGCCAGCCCCGCACGGCGTGGGCACGCCAGCGCGGGGCTCAACCCCGGAGCCGGAGGGCAGGAGCGGGGTGGGGGTGCGGGGGGCTGGGGTGCCCAGGCTCCCTGGGGAAGGTGGAGGACAGGGTCATGAAAAGCTCATGGGTGAGAAGTACCGGAGAGAGCAGTCTGAGTCCCTGGCTTTTGTCCCAGGAAGGAAGGAAAAAGTTGGGAATTTTGTTGGCTGTTTTGTTTGTTTGTTCTGGCTGCAGCTACAAACGTTCCCCTGCGCCTGATCCTGATCGCGATCCCACAGCTCCGAGCAGCACCACGATCACAAATTCACCTCTGAACACCTTGCTGCCTGCAGTCAGCGGGGTGCAGCCCTTGCAGCTCCGGAGGGTCCCTGAGCTGCTGCCGGCTCTTCCCCACCCTTCAAAGGCTTCGTTCACTTGCGGACGGGGATGGCTGGGAGAGGGGAAGCGCCGACCGACTCCTCATCATCCTCACAGCCCCAAGACAAGCTGTTTACTTCGAAAGCTTTGGGCACAACATAAACTGCTGCTGTTTGGAGGAGTCCTGGCAGGAGCCTCACTATTAGCACAGACTGTAAATCTCCTCCTAACGAGGAGCCTGGCTGGGCCCAAGTCCGGATTTATAAATATGAATAAGACGGAAAGCAGCAATTCCCCTCGGGGCATGCAGGAATGGAAACCGCATGTTCTCCTGCCCAGAAACGCACCTTTGCATCAGTTACTGCCAGGAGGAGAAAACTCCCCACGCTCAGGGTTTTTTTGATACCTGGGGAAAGTCTTTATGGGTCCCGTGGTGTTCGTCTTCCAGACACCCTAATAAATGACCCCGTCCCGACAGCCCCAAAGCAGGCGCCGGGGCAGGGGAGGGTTTGCTGGGAGGCTGGGCAGGCTGGGAGGGAAGAGGGCTGCCAAAAGCTGCGGTTCCACGGCAGCCCCATTGGCAGCCATTGAGGGATGGGTTCGGGTGGGGAAGGCGGACGGGCTCTGGCCCTGGCCGGGGTGCCCTGCAGGGGCTGAGCCCAGGTGGATCCGGGGGTTCCTGGGGTGTCGGGAGCCAGCCGATGGCCAGCCGCGCTAACAAGCCCATGGAGCTTCTCGCCTCTTACCACAACGACCTTTTCCTCCCAGAGTTGTCCTGTGTTAAGCTAAATGACACGACTGGGGAGTTATCTCTCTTTAAAAAGGTTTTCCATTGCATTGCTGCAATATCAACTCTTCAGAAATGCAAGAGTGAAACCCAAGGTGAAACGGGTGCGGGGGCTGTCCTCCATCAGGGCGTCAAAGCTATGTGAGAACTTGGAACTGAATTCAAGCGTTTGCAGCCTGTTCTGCTAGAAGAGCTGCAGGTTGGACCGTGCCTATCCCAACTCATTGCTGAAAATCGCCAGTTGCAGATGGAGAAATGTGTGTCCCCCCCGGAGCCCCCACGGCTCAGCCGAGCTGCTCTCATTCCCCTCCTGCTACGGCCAAAGGAGATGCATCGCTTCTCAGCCTGACATCCTTTTCCTGGCTGCCTCAGCGGACGCGTTCTCCCCCCTGCGATACCTGGCTAGCAGAGCCGTGGCACGGTGCCTTCCCGCTGAGCCCGTGTCCCAGGGCTCCCAGCCCCCCTTCCCCGCACTGGTGGGAGGCGGCGGCACACGGTGCGGAGGGACGGGAAGCAGAGCCGTGTCGGGGGGCTGGGCTGGAAGCGGGACAGGTTTCGCTCGCCCTGGTACAGTGCCCTACGCACTTGGCTGTCCTTCCTTCCAGGCAACCTTTCAGCCCAGATGGAGAGTGCCATAAGGAGTTTTGTTTCCTTCCCAAAACACACGACACGTTCTCTGCCTGTCTAACAAGGTGTCTGCGCAGGGCTGCGCTCCGTGGTGCAAGGCACAATGGGCTCTGCAGGAATCATTCATGCTCCTTCCCTCAGGCGCTGCAGTGGGGAGCGATGGGGAGCTCTCTGCCCCCGCATGCCTCGTGCCCAGCTGCAGCAGAACCGCACGCCGCGTCTTGTACTCAGGGACATTTTGTGGGTGCGTGGCATGCTGTGCCCAGAAGGCACCGTGCATCTGCCCCGCAGCAGACGCGGTGCCATCCCGCGCAGAGTGTGCAGGGGATAACAGCTACACCAGCGTTAGCCCCGGGGCCGGTGCAGACGTGCATGGTGAAGGGCTGTCAGGAAACGGCAGTGGGGCCAGGCTGTGACTGCCTGAGCTCCCCTGCGGGGTGGCCGCCGCCTGACCACCCTCTCCTTGGCACCGGCACAGCACGGAGGAGGCTTTGGAGCTGAGGGGCAGGTCCTGGCAGCCTGGCTGGGGATGCTCACCCCCACCTGGGGCTCGTTACTGAGAGCCATTAAAAAGGGCTTGGGCTGCTGCTCCCAGGAGGCTGCTGGGGGGGGGCTGAGCTCGGAGGGGGGCTGAGCCTGGAGGATGGCTGGGCTGATGCTGTGCAAACGGTGCGTAGCAGGGCCGGCTTGCAAGAGGGTCTCCTGATAGCCCAGCTCAGGGGTTGGTATCCTGCACGTGTCCTGGTGTTGGGTGCCAAAGCCCAGCTCTCTGCAGCCGGGTGAGGGGTGGAGAGCTTCGTCAGCACAGCTGGGCTTCCCACCCCGCTTTGCAGCAATACCCTCACGTGCTTGCTGGAGTCCCTGCTCCCCCGGTGGGTGGGTGGGTGGGTGAGGGAGGGAGTGCGGCACACCGGGCTCCCCAGGGACAGGGTGGCAGGGTGGGAGCCCTGGCTGCCTCCCCCATGCACTGCCTGTGTGAGGGCTGAGCACGGGTGGGGAAGGGTCCTGGAGCAAACTCGGGGTGCCCGGGGCTGGCTGCTCCCCCCACTGTAACTAGCACCCAGGGCAGCGCGGGACCATCCCTAGCAAGTGCTCGGCTTCCCATGGAGGCACGGTGGGCCTATGCCAGGCTGGGGCTCCCCAGGGCCGGGGTCTGCCCGGGGTGCTCTCCTGCCCAGCCCCGACCGCGAGGTTTCAGTTTGGTGCTGTCTCTCTGGGGCAATCCCTCCCCAGAGGCATGTCTGCAAATGGCTTGTTATAAAACACAGCTGCAAATGTCTTAAACCTCTCTTTTATTTCTAAAAATAGCTCTGCTCGGCCGTCGCGAGGTTCAGCTCTCATGGCTTCCATCTTCTCCCTGCGGCGGGTGCGACAGGAGCTGGAGGATCGCTCGCCGCCTGCCCGTGTCCCGCTGGTCCCTGCTGCTCTCACCAGCCCAGGGAAGGTGAGGCAGCGCCTTTCCGAGGTCAGATCCATCCCATGGGAGAAGTGCTTGGTTTTGAGGGGGGGTGGTTTCTGATCCCAAGGGCCTGCTCATTGCATCCCTGTGCAAATGGACTGATTTGAGACCCCGCAAAAGGCTAGTGAAGGCTCAGGAGAGAAGCAGCACTGTGCTGTTTAAGCCCCCGCCATAAAAGCAAAGTTTTGCACCGACATCTTTAATACGTTTGTACCTCTTGCTGTGCCAGAGCCTGTGTGCTGCCCCGGGCTTGCTCAGGGCTCAGTGATGATCGCACGCGTTGTCTGCGGTGAATGCAAAGCACGCGTGTGGCTCCGACACTGCCCAGAGTCGTTTGTCTTTCCGCCTGCGTGCCGAGGTCGTCCCCGAGCGCATCTCTGCCTGCCCCGGTGCGGGTGCTGCAAGCTGCTGTCTCAGCAACAGCCCAAGGGATTGGGATGGGGAAGAGGGTCTGAGCGCAGCGGCGGCAGGCGCGGGGAGGGGGTGGCTGCGGGAATGCCTGGGCACTGGGGCAGCTGGTGCCAGTGGAGGGACGGAGAGAGGAGCTGCCAGCCGGGATTTCTTCAGTGCTTAAAAGCCAACTTCACGTTCTCTGCTATGAAACACAGCCATGATTTTTGCTTTACAAGTGTGATTGCTTATAACAGCATGAAATTACAGCAGAACTGATCAGCCTGGCAGCAGATGAGGGAAGCTGTCAAGTGTGCGTTATTACACAGGGGGATCAGAAGGAGGGAGGCTGGCAGCCCCCAGACAAGCCGGCTCCAGGACGAGCCGCCGCGCCAGGCTATCCCGGAGGGATGGTGGTGGTGGTGGTGCTCCTGGGGCAATGGCTCCGCTCACTGCTGCAGGATTAGACCTGGGCAGAGAGGATCAGGCAAGATGTGCATTCAGATAGGCTCAAATTTGGAATAAGCTCGTGGCCTGCTCAGTCCAAAGCATACCCAGTCTCTCATTTTGGGGGACTCCAGCTCTGCATGCCCTGGTTGTAACAATAACATGCACTGTCCCCTCAGTGGTGCTGGTGCATGCCCTTGCCCCAGGCTGAAAGATGCTTCCATGCAACCTCCTCCCAGGCTCGCAAACTCTTATTTTGAGCAAGTAATGAATTACCTCAGCAACTCAGGCCCTCAGATGAGCCATACAGCTGCTGGGGGCTTTGCATGGGGGTGTGAGGGGGACAGTCAGAGAAGCCCCTTCCAGCTCCATGGTGTTGGGACCTGCTCCTCCGATCCTGGCTATGGGCCATAGCCAGGGACAGTTACAAATTGATCTGGCTTCTGCTGACATCCACCAGGAAAACTGTGGGCCTGGGGATGAAGTCATTGCCGTTTCAAGTAAAGTGCTAATTCTGTGAGAGTTAGATGTAATCACCATTTCCATAATTACCTGGGGAGGGGCAGCTGTAAGCCTGTGATGTAAAGCTATGCATAGAGGCACAGGTCAGACACATGTGAACCCAGAAGAGCAGAGCTTGAATGCGTGCATGTATGGATGTATGTATACTGTGTGTGTGAGCACGGAGACCCTCTCAAGTGTCCCTATCACATATGAACTCGGCCCTGGCAGGTTGTGTCGGGCTGCATGCACATGAGGCTATGATGGGGCGATCACTGGGCGCGATGACGCACAGCCCTGGGTCATGGAGCCCTTCCCCAGCTGCACGCATGGCTTCCTGGGGCTGTGGGTGATGAGAGGATGAGCTGTATAAGCCTTCACACCTGCAGCCAAGGGCTTGAGCGTGTAACACCAATAATGTAACGTCTGTAACCACGGACAGTGATTTTTCTTGTATGGTTCTCCAAAAATTAAGACTTTTTGTAAAGCCTTTGCATTTGCTTCCTTTTCTGTACATGTGGTGGCAGATTTGTGCAGTGTACATGCCCCTACTTAGTGCCGTCTCCGTTCTGTGCCTGCAAAGCCCTCCTGATCATCAAACGCTCCCCTGTGCGTAGGAGCCCATGTACGACGCTCTCCAACACCCTCGGAGAGCCCTTCTGCCCAAGGCAGGGGCTGCCTCTCGGATTAGCTCCAGGGTCCCATTCCCCTTCTTCCGGGGCCGATGAAAGCCCCGATGGCACGAGGGGGCTGACGGGGAGGGTGGTGCACAGGGGATCACTGCCCTGGACGCCTTCAGCTCTGGGCAGGCACGGAGGGGGCTGCGCACCTCTGCCCCCGCTGGTGGGGCCTCTCCTGCTCTCCCTCTTGGAGAGCTCCTCTTGTGCAAAGGCGGCTGCGTGCCCCAGCACCTTGAGGAACATCTCGGTGGCCATTGCCAAGCCTGACTGTCGGCAAAAGGGGTTCCATGGGACCCCCGAACCTCCAGGAACGTGCTGGCTCCATGTGGTCCATCGCTCTGCCCTGCAGCTGGTGGGGACGGGCTGTTCGGTGCAGTATGGCTGTTCAGGCTGGTCCTGCCGTCGCCGGGACTGGGACGTGCTGGGGCACTGCCAACGGTGTGGGGGCTGGAGGAGGGGCTGCGGTTTCTTGTGCAATGCCAGCCGTGCTGCACAACTGCTTAACCGGCTTTTACAAGCAAAGGCTGGCCCCAGGGCGAGCAGGAGCCAAGGCTGCTCCTGCACTCTGCAAAACTCATTGAACAAATCTCTTTGGGCATTGCTGAGCCTGTGCTTCAAGGACGTTATGGAGCGATGCTTCTGTGCTGTCACAAATTGCTATTTACACATGAACTTGCAATGGTGTGTGGTCCCTGTGGCTGTTGCCTTCAGGGTGCAGTGCCAGGCTCCGCACGGGAGAACTGTGTTGCTACCAACGCTGCTCTGTGCAAGCTTCCTCTTGGCTCACCGCCGTGTCCAACAGCTCCTTAAAAACCAGTCATTCCTGGCATTTTCTCACTTTCATAAGGTCTTTTCCACTCCGGAAAAAAGGTCTCAATTTACTCATCACTGCTCTAATTCCATTTGCAAACTGTGGGTATTGATCAGAGGTGGGTTCGCCAGACCCAGGAAGGATTCCTGGTGGAACGAATGGTGGTTTCCAGCAGAAGTGCCTGCGTGTGCTGGGTGGGATTGATTTCATGGCGCAGAAGCCACTCGTCAGGCAGCCCCTGCCTGCCCTCCTGCAGTGCGCAGCACTGTGGAAAATGCACTTATTTGCATATTAGACCGATTCTCTGCTGTTCAAGCCTTCCAGGTATTTCTGGTCCCTCCCCATCTTGCCATCTGCTTTCATCCTCTTTCATCGCACTGCCCTTGTGCCTTCCCGTTTCCGAGCTGCTCTGCTTCCCTTCCCCCGGTGTTTTTCAAGAGAGAAAATAAACAAGCCGAGGGATGGCACGGGGCTGGTACCACTGCGGGGCTGGGGGATCATTTACCGAGAGACTGCACTGTGTCAGCCTGACCTTTTCAGTATGCAGCCTTGAACGGCCCTGGCAGAGGCTGCTTTCCACTGCACGCAGCTTTCCCTGCGCCGCAGCACTGGCACAGCCGGAGAAGTGGCCCATCCCGGGGTCTGGATTAATAGTCTCTGCTCAGAAAGCCTTGAGCACCATGGCATAGCAGCAGATGCCTTTCTGGGAGCAGCCATGCCGTTGGTGGGATGAGGCACCGTGCTGCACCCCAAATTGCGGAGGTGAGGGGCTCGGGGGGCTCAGTGCAATGCTGCTCTGGGAAGCAGTCGGTGCCTCTGCCTTTGCTTTCAGACACTGATGGATCCCTGTGACTGATGACTGAGTCTTTCACCCTGAACCATGCTGATAGCTTAAAAAAACCCCAGTGATGGATAGTCTCATTAAACAGGGGTGCACTGCGAGGGAGAGGAGCAAATGACTTACTGCCTTTGCTAGAGGCTTTGCCGGCAGCGCGAGGCACGGTTCATTCCTTCTTCCCCAAAGCCGGGGAAGCTGCAGGTGTTGAACACGCCTGCTACAGGGCTTGCAGCCGCCGCTGGCCTCCGTGCACGTGGGGTCCCCGGGGCACAGGAGGAGATGCCAGGCTGGGGTGCAGCGCAGGGCTTGGAGGTGCCTGTTGCAGGCAGGTCGCTGTCTCGCTGCAGCTGGGAGCAGTGCTTCATTTCCAGCTCTGATGCCCAGCAGGAGCTGGTGAGATGATCCAAAGCAGGATGGTCCCAGCTGATCCATGACCGTGCTTACAAGGCGAGTGAGAAGCCTTGACTAGGGCAGTGGCAAGTTGGGAACACAAGCCAGTGCTGCCTTCCCAGCCTCCCGCGATGCAGAACAGCTTCAGCGCGTGCAGGTGGCATCTGGGCTCGGTGGCTGTATATCCACTCGCCAGCTGGCCATGCAGTGCATGCTGGCCATGGCTGCTGCTGCAGACCCACCCGCCGCAGGGGTCTGTGCTGCACGGGGGCTGTCGCGGGGCTGGCAGTGTGCCTGCAGCCAGGGATGACACCTCATTATGCTGGAGAGCCATCTCTGCGCTCAAACACTCATGGTTATTTCATACGCATGTGCTCACAGTGTGGATATCTGACAAGGTGATGATCCAATACACGAGTGGGAGGTATTGTGATTTTTCTTTCTGGGATCATGATTATTTTCTTGGCACGCTTCAAGGATTTCTGTTGTAGGGGTGTAGGGGATGAGCAGGCTGTCCCCAGGGGTGCCTGGATGCAGGTTTCGGCAGTGGATTGGGGCACACCCTGCCTCGGCTGGGCGCTACGGAGACTCGGTTCCAGCAGCCCCTGAACGGAGATTGACTCTGCCCTTCGTCACTGCTGGGCTTTCGCCTGCCCGTCTGGGATGCTCTGGGGCTCTTGGCCTTGGTGGACCAGAGACACCATTTTTATTTGCTCAAGTTTGCTTGGCCTTGAAAGAAGAAGTTAAAAGGAAAGTGAGACTTGAGCAGGGAAAGGTTCTTGGCTGTGTTAGAAGGAGGATTTTCAGTCTCGGGCTGGCTGTGGGATCAAGGACTGCATTAGTATTGACCTCGGGTATGGCGAGCAGCAGAAGTTTCCTAACTCAGCACAAGGCCATGCCTGACTCTAAATCTCACCTAATGCTGTGTGCATCGGTAGCACCTGCCTTGCAGGAATGTTTAGGGGCTTGATTAATCAATGTCTGCAAAAATGCATTTGTACCCAGAGATGAACGATGCTCTGTCAGTATGAAGCGCTATTATGGTTGTTAATTGTGCATCATGCACAAATGTGGCATCTGTAATCATCTTGTGCAAAACAAATGTTCTGCTGAGCAGGATCCCAGCTCCTCAGCTCTGGTCTTGGGGAGGGAGGGAGAGATCCTGCCTCTGAGCTGGGGAAAATGAAGCTCCGCTGGCCGCTCGGGCCGGGCAGCAGGCTTTGTGCATGGGGGAAAGCAGCAGCGAGGGAGCACCGGTGGTTCCCTGGGGAGGGGTGATTGCAGCAGCGTGGCAGGAGCACTGTGCAGGGCAGGAGAAGGGCTGGCGTGCAGCAGCCCCGGTGCAGAGCAGCCCTGACCAGCTCATCGCTGCGTTTCCCAGTTCTCTGCAGCTGCAAGGTCCTTATGCTGCAGCTCTGCCCCAGCACTGCAGCTCAGCCCCGTGTTGGGATTAAGTCGGAACAGGAGCCGGTTGTAAAGTCTCGTGCCACTTGCGGGAATGAATTATCCGGGAAAAATGCAGGCTCTTCCCCTCCGTGGGCTCCCAAACTGCTTCGGCTTTGATACGCTTTTTCTGCAAGTGAGAGCGCCAAAGCGAACGTGAAACCAGCACCATCTTCCCCCAGGAGTTCTTTCTCTTTAGGCTTCACTTGGTGTTATAATGATCCAATCAATCTCAGGAGGCTCCAAATACTTATTAATTAATGCAATGATTAGGTGATTTGGCCATCATTGCAGCTGTCTTTCACAGGGATGAAGAAAAGCATACTCCTTTCTTATTTTTTCTAATGCCTGGCTTTCTGACGGCATGCCGCTCCTCCAGCGCAGAACACAATGTAAAAGCAGGGTGACTCACAGTCAAGGATTTGTATTCAATATCAGTTCAGATTACATTAGCTTTGCCTAATGCCTTAGCAATAAAGTGCCTCTTCATTGTATAGCTGCAATTTATTTCAGCTCCTGGGTTGGTACGGAAGGAACATCAGTCATGCTGCAACACGTGTGCCCTGCGACGGGAGCAAGCGGTGGATGTTTGCTGGTCTCGGAGGCGGTGGAGGACGCAGCCTGGGCGCTGCCTGCCGCGCTGCCTCGCCTCCCGCTCCCGGCAGGAGCTCCGTGCCGGCCGCTGCCGCTGCCCAGCGCGCTCTGATGGCAGATGGGCTCTTTAACAAGGGCAGTTTTTAAAGCCATCACTTAAAAGCCAGGACAGAGATGTCTGTGGAGGAGACCGGCCAGGCAGAGTCACAGCTGGTGGCAGGACCCCTCGTTATCCGTTTGTACAGCCCCTGCCCGGGGCTGCAGGCTGGCCTGCCGTTGCAAACAGGAGACCAGCTGAAAGCAGTGGCCGGTTCCCCAGCGAGGTCTGCTGCTCCAGCTCAGCCCTGCTGCTGGGCGCTTCGCTCCGGGAGCAGTTTCTTTAATCCCCTTGGAACAAGCTGCAGGAGCAGCATTTCAGCCCCTGGCTTGCCCGGGGCCGTGCTCCCTGCGGCGCACGGGCTGCGCCTGCTGCCTCAGAGCAGTGAACAAGGGCTTTTGCTGGGGTTTGAAGCCATCTGAGTCCCCAGAGCCCCCCTCTCCCGCCAGCCCGGCTCGGCTGCGTGGGCTGTGCAGGATCGCGGCAAGGCCCCGAGCCGATGGCTGCTTCCCTGCTGCAAACGCTGTTTCCTTGCCTTGGCTCAGGGTGCCTTTCCCACTAGCGCTTCTCCCCTGTGTGCAAGTGTCTTTGCAGAATAAGAGACATGCAGAAAAAAGCAGCAAAGACTGCTGAAAGCACAGTTAATTCCGTGATTCTGCACTGGCTGCAGATGCTTGGCAAAGGTTTCTTGTGCTGGGGCTTTGGCAGCTCAGCACCGCCGGCAGAGCCCAGAGCAAGGGCGAGGGGACAGCCAGGATTTCTTTTTTTAGTGGAGATGCAAAGGTCTAGGAAAATGGAGCATTTTCCTTTGATGCCCTTGTGGGAACCCATGATGATTCACATGGGCAGCAGTGAGTGAGTCTCTTATCTTTATTTACCTGATGACTTCTTGATGCTGGCATGGAACACCCCTGAGGAGGAGGAGCAGGTCCACAAAGACCCTCCTGGAGCACTTCCACAAGGACCTGGCTCTGGTGAGAGGAGGGCTGAGCAAGTCGTCAATGATTTATGAACCTGCCCTGTGCAGGGCAGAGGTCCCCAGCCTGCCTCGTGTGGAGGCACTGGTCTTGTCAAAGGAGGCAACTGGCCTCTGCCTCGCTCAGAGAAACTGGCAGAGATCTTCCTTGTTGCTGAAGAAACCCCCCGCACGTCCTCCTGTGGTGTGGTAGGTGTTGTGTGGTCTCATCCTGTTTGTTTGTCACCCAGCCAGGAAGCAGGAGTGATGCACAGCGCCAGTAGCAAGCCATGAGTAATCCCAGCCGCGCTCTCTGCGGGCGTCCCCTGACCTGGAAATCATCCACGGCCGCCGTCTGGTGAATAGCCACAAATGTTGAAGCCACCCACCCCAACGGGGAGCCCGCTGCTGAGCTGTGGTGACACAAAATCCCACACAATATGGAGATGAAGAGCATGACTGGGCTGGGACGGATGGCCCTGGGATGGGGTCGTTAAGGCCAGCACTAGCTGGGCAACGCGGCCTCCGTTAATTAGCCCAAGCAGTCCTAACAGAGCGGTGCTCGTGCTACCCGTGTCCCGGGGGGCTGGGTCCCTGGGACAGACTGCTGGTGTCAGCAGGCAGGGACCAGAGCTGTCCTGCTCGCACACTGCTGAGCGGGTAATGACGCTGCAGTTGGCTGGAGACGTCGTTAGGGGTGACATATAATTGCTGAGAACACCTCAGGCTTGCAACACTGTGATTGCAAGCAAGGCTGGATTAGTGCCAGTGCTGGGCGCTGCAGCAGCAACCGGCGCATGCCCGGCCCGGGATGAGGGTGCTCCTCGCTGATCTGCTCTGGTTGCCAAGCCAGAGCCTTAGGGGATGCGCTTTCTCCTCCCATGCATCTCTGCCTTCCCTCGGAGGGTGTCTCGGCCACCCCTCGCACGCCGGTGTGTGCCGATGGGGCAGCCGTGCCGGCAGCCCCAGGGAGAGCGGCAAGGACTGAGCAGGGCAGGGAGTTCCCTGGTGCTTCCCGGGCTGCCTTTGCTGATGGGGACGGGAGCGGGGATCCCTGAGCGGCAGCACTGCCCTCATCTCCCCGCAAGCGCAGCGTTACTCCCGCTAAGAAGCTTAAGCCGTGGGGCCCGATGCTAAACCTATTAGCAGTGGCACTGGCCCGGGAGCCGAGCGGCTTGGTGCCGAGGGCACTTCTGTGGGATTAAGAAACAGCTCGAGCTCTCGGCCATGGTTGCCTTCCTGCAAGGTTTGGGTGCTGCTGGAAAGCAGCTCAAGAGCCACGTTTGCTGGGACCGCTGGTGAGCTGGTGTCCCGCGGGAGCAGGGGGATCTGGGTTACTTGGTAAATTAACTGCCATCCAAGAAAAAATACGTTTTAATGCAATTCAAGGCGATGTTGCAATCTAGAGACAGAAAATATAGGCCATGCTCGCAAACCGGGAGGCTGCGTCCCAGAAAACATCAAATGTGAAAATAATTTAGAGGCTGTAGGAAAAAAGCAACTCAACAGGCACTCTTAGAGCGGCACTTCGTGATACGGCTCTGATGCTCGCTCTGTGCTGGAGCAAACAGCCCCGGCGTGTGGCGGGGGGTGGTTTTGCCATGGTCCTGCCGCGCTTCTGGGACCAAGGGGAATGTTCCAGGCAGGTCTGGGAGCTGTGGTTAATTAAAGAGGGGTTTGGGCAAACGGGAGAGGGTGAATAAAAGAGGTAGGAAAATCCTCTGAGGTCTGGAAAACTGCCTCTGAGAGGCAAGGGGGAGCGCAGTCCATGTGGTTTAGCAAAAAGAGGATCCAGAGGTGCCTTGAATCCACTGTGCAAAAACCTTCCCCGGGATAAAGCGGGCTCTGAAAGGGCCCTTTAATCTAACAGGGAAAGCGTGACAAGAACTAATGACTGGAAGCCAGAGCCAGACACGTTTAAATTAGAACAAAGGACACATTTCTAATAGTGAGGATAATTAACCACTGGAACAAATTATCAAGGGGAAGTGGTGCTTTCTCCATCTCTTGAAGTTTTCAAATTAAGACGGGATGTTTTTTCTGAGACGAAGCTTTAGTTGAACACAAATGACTGGGCTCCGTCCAGCAGCGACTGGAGGAATTTAATTGCCCATGCTCGAAGGTCAGCCCAGACCCTGCGGAATCCCTCTGGCCTTACAATCAGCATAACCACGTTTTGATGAGACTGGTGGAAGCTTTAAGGCAAAACAAGGTTCAAGTCACTGCCGTGGGCAGGGGGAGAGGAGGCGTTTCCCAGCGCTGCGCCCGTCCCCAGTGAAGCCGGGACTGCTGGTCCTGCCAGTGTCCCTGCTTTTCCACTTGCCACCCACGGGGCATTTCCTTTGCCTTTTGTAAAATGGTGCCCTGTACAAAATGTGAAGTTAGAGAGCGGTCTGGATGTGGCCCCAGGGTGTCTGCCCTGTGTGATGGGGCTGCAGCTCTCTGGTCCAAAACCACCCTGGAAGTGGAGCCCCATCCAAGCTGGGGCTCTCCTTGCAGGACTCTGTATATATCCATATATATAAAAATATATATATGTAACCTGATGAGCAGCTACTCCTTGGCCATGCTGACAGTCCTCCAGCAGTGCCGGCAGCTGGGGGGGTGCAGGCAGGGGCTGGCAGCGTGCGGGAGCCCGGGGAGGTTGCGGGATGCTTCTGGCAGGGGCTGCTGCAGCATAGTTGCAGAGGCCGTGCCCGATGCGAAGTCATCCCTGCGTGTGTTTGGGGTCAGACAGCTTAGCCCTTCCCGTGAGCTGGGCTGATCTGGGCAGGGAAGTCAATCAGAGCCACTCTGTCGAGCTACGGTCCTGTAATTACTCCGTGATTAAATAAAAAAGTAATTCCTTCAACACCTCCGCACTCCTGCTTTATTGCAGGAGAGCCCACACAAGGAATTAATGTTTAAATAATGGCTTTCCTCCCCAGGAGCAGGCTCCAAAATAGGCAGGAATATATTAATGCTCTGTCCTATGTATGGAACGAGCAGCTCCTTGCTGTGGGGCTGGGGTGGGGCCGCGGGGGCTGCAGTGCAGCGTTCACCGGGAGTTTCCCGGTGACCTGTATCTCCGTGTCTTCTGCTTTCCCTGGACACAGCCAAGGGGTCCCCGCAGGCAGAGCACACGGGTGCAGCCCTCCAAACCACCGCCCAGGCACCTCTACACCTCTGCACTGGGCTGTCAGCCGGTGCAAGGTGCCTTCCTCGGCGCGATGCCAGCTCACGCCGGCTTGGAAACTGCCCGGTAATTTTTTCAGTTCAGATGTAAGTTTTATGACTAGAGGAGTGCATAGAATTTCAGCTGCTAGCTGCACTGATTTTCTAAGTTGTCCATCTTTTTATATCAGCAGATGCCAGCTGAGCGTACCTTGTGAAGAATAGCCTCTCCCTGCAAATGGCTGTGCCGTTTTCAACCTCTTTATTAAAGCGAGTGAGAAAAGCCCCCGATAAGCGGGACTAGCCATTTCCCTGAGTTCCCAATCTCCTTGGTTACGGTAACTCCACACAACAGGCGATACAAATGCGGTTTCGGAGACCAGGCTGTTAGCAGCAGCTCCTTAGCTGGAGAGTTTGAACCCCAGATTTGAGATTCCCCGTCTCGCTTGTACCACTGCGCAGGGACCCCGGGGCTGGGGACAGCGCTGGAAGGACGCGCTGCAGAGGAGGGCATCGTGCAGGTGCCCGCACTCCTTTTGCAGAGGTGGCTGAGCACCGCAGTCGGAGCGGCGCCGGCGGACTCGGTGCAATCCCAGTTACCACCAGCTGCCTTGCAGGGTGCTGCCGGGGTCGGTTTTCAGTCGACCTCGGCCATGTCAGGGAAGAGGATCGCTTTGGACAAGCGCAGTTCTCTTTGCACGTCTCTGCAGAGTCTGCTCTTTTGTGGCCGTGGCAGGAAAGCTGCGATGGGCTGCGGGCTCAGCCCTTCCCACGGGGTGGGAGCTGCACATCTGGCAGCAGCACTGTGTCCGTGCGGCACCGCTGGAGATGCTTCCGCAAAGCCCCTGCACCCCAATGTGAGAATTTGGTTTGAACTGATCTCCATCCTTGCTGCTCCTGAAGCCAGACCAGGCTTTGCCCAGGGACCACCGGTCTCCCGTGCCTTTTCGGCTGCATCCCTGTGCCATGCACAGGCTGCAGGCAGTACTTGCTGCGAGGCGAGATTTAGGAATCTGTTAAGATTTCACAGAATTTGTGTGTTTAATGTCTGTTAAAAGTGATTTTGTTTATTTTTACTGTTGGAGTTATTGACAGCCAACCCCAGCCTAAAGCCAAGGCCAGGAGATAGTGTGGGAGAGGGATCCGATGAGTGTGTGAAGCCAGAAACACTGGGCTGCAGCTGGGAAGGGCAGTGACTGGCGCAGGACATCTCAGCTGCCTCCCCAGAAGGGAGGGGAGTTTTCCTCTGATTTCCAGGAGCCATGCACAGACCCCTTATCCCTGGGCTGGGGCAGGGAGAGGAGCTGCAGCCTCCACCTTGGCACACACGGGGAGGGGTTTCAGTGCAGAAGCCCAAGGCTGGCGGCTCCTTCCCCGCAGCTTTACTGCTGGGCAGGGATTTAGGCTCAGCCCAGCAGCAGAAAGAGCCAAAAGTTGTCCTGTAACAAGTTTTCTAAGGCCTCGAGAGCAGCAGGAGGACCTGGGACCTGCAAAGTCAAAGTGGTCACCCCTGCCCAGCTGCTGCTAATGCTCCTAATCTGCCTGAAATCCCTGGGGATTTGCTCGCTGGGCCGAGGGCAACAGCCTGTGTCGTGCCCTGTAGGTGGGGGTACCACCACCCCTGCAAGCAGTGGGTGGGGGAGCCCGGCCGAGGGCTGCCGGGTCCCCCCAACAATCGCTCATCGTTACTGCGCCGTGGCACTGCACCGAGGGCAGGAGGCCACAGCTGCCGGGGGATTGCTCTGCATGTTTTTCAGTTAATCTCTATAACAGTGAAAGCCAGAACTTCTCCCCGCCCTCCCGCGTGCTCTCTTGCTGCTGTAATTTAGCAGTATTAGCAGCAGTTATGAAATTGGCTCTGGGATGCAAAGCGCAGCCTGAGCAGCTCCCGCAGCACCTGCACAGGGATCTCTCCGGAGCTGGGATCTGTCGGCTGTGCCCCCTGGGACCGTCCCTGCGACCGTGCCTGTCCCACAGCCCTGCCCTGGCAGGGACGAACCCCGATCTGGGAGGCTCAGCACAGCCCAAGGAGCAGGTCAGGCCATTTCCAGGCAGGAGGCGATGAAGTCCTGTGCAGGGTGTCCAGAGCTTCTGCTGTCAGATGGCTAAGGGAAGAAGAGGAGGTTTCTGGCAGGAACCCCCCGGTAGCATCGCTGCAGGGCTGGGCAGAAGCAGTTCCTCCAGCGTTAATGGCCTCGTCCTTGCCGTGGAGCCGGGGCTATCAATAGGCAGCAGCACGCCCCGTGATGCACCAGCCTGGGCTGGAGCGGAGCTCGCTGGCTCCATCCTCCCGCCCCGCTCCTGGAGAACATCCCCTCCGTGCCCCATATTTCCACTTGCCACACTAATTATAATCACCGCATAATTCCTGAGCAACCTCCCCGCTGTGCTGTATTATTCATCGGGAAGCAGACAGGCTAGCGCAGCCCAGACAAGCTGCTCCGAGGTATTAACAAGACAAAGGATTAATTGGCTGTTGGGAGCTGCCAAACAGAGAATGCGCTGCCCATTATACCTGGCGTGGGACTACACCCACCGGCACGGGACTCAGCTTGCCTCAGTTCTCACCCAGCACCTCCCGGGAAGCGCAGGAGGGTGCTGCTCCGAGCTCCGGTGCACCGGGGAGGTGTAGGTGGGGTGCTGCTCCGAGCTCCGGTGCACCGGGGAGGTGTAGGTGGGGTGCTGCTCCGAGCTCCAGTGCACCGGGGAGGTGTAGGTGGGGTGCTGCTCTCGAGGAGACGCAGCTCCAGGACCGTGCTGTGCTGATGCTCTATAAGCAAATGCTTTCTCAGGTCCTGCATCCCCCCGAGGCTGTGCAGGGCTGGGCACGGCCTCACTGCAGCATCCTCGGTGCCTGAACCAGCAGCTCCTTGCCCCTTCCCAGGTTTCCTTGGTGCAGCTACGGCAGCGCCTTCCAGCTGGGAAACGAGTGCCCGTCCCAGGGCCCCCCAGCTCCTTCCCAAAAACAGCCCCTACGAGAGGGCAGCACGCCAGGCTGGTGCAAAATGTAAAATAAAAGGTGCTCAGAAGCCTTTCTCACCCTCCAACCTGGCGCTGGGTGCAGGGTGCGTCCCGGGACTGCGCCGGGAGCTGCAGGGTGCCAGCAGAGCCGGGGGACAGTGGCAGGTGACCATCAGCCCCTTTGTTAGCCGGGTTCGTCACATAGCTGCCATCTCCTATGATCTGAGTGGCTTAAATACAAGCAAGGACTCTTTTTTGTATTGACCCTGCATCCATAATGTGCCCACGGTGCCTCGTGCAGCTGACGCTGGCTCGGCGGTGTCGCGCAGGGCACGGCAGCCCCGCGTGCGTGCGAGGGATTACTGTCATGCTGCCACACGCACAGCCAACCTGTGACAGCCATTAGTAATGCGATCCACTAGCTGGTCAAAGCCTTCTGTAGCTATGGTAATGAACTAACATAATTCACAATTATAATGTCAAATTTAAACCTAGGGCTTGTGCAAAATGATAAAAATATCTCTTTGCTCATGGGATCTCAGTATTATTTGCTTAGCTATATTGGAAGCTAAATGCTCTCACTAACATAAAGCGATCTCTCTGAGATTAAACACTTTTCTTCTGTTTATGCACGTTTCACCCCTTTATAGTTTTATTAAAATGCTGGCTGCACTTTCAATTAAGTGAAACCCTTTTGCAATTGTAAGCACATTTCATATGAATAAATAATTTAATTTGCAGGGTGTTTTGGGCTCAAAACCGCAACTGGCGATGTCAATGCAAAGATGCTTGGAGGGTGCAGAGCTGGCAGCCCCCCCGCACCTCCCTTGCAGCAGGGGGGAGCCGGGCATTGCTGCTGCGGGGCCGCCGGCTCGCTCGGAGCGGAGCCCTCGAGGCCTTTACACCTTCACGCACCTGGTCTGCACCACCAGCCCTGCGGCCGCCCTGCAGCCTGGGGAGCCCGCGGGGTGGGAGGAGGCTCGTCGGCACAGCGCAGCTCCCCTTCCCGCGCACCTTCATCCCCCGCTTTGTCATCGGCCGTCTGTCATGGTACTCACACTTGACACCTTTCATCTGAGGATCCCAAAGCCCTCTGCAAATATTAATTAATTATCAAAGCTGCACAGCTTGTGCTCTGTGAAACTCACAGTCATCATTTCACTGAATTTCGCATGAAAAAATCTGTCTGTTTTCTGCCATTTCTTAACCTCCAAATGTTGCTTTCTTGGCACTTTCCATAAAGCACATGTTCACGTTTTCAGCATGGAGCCCTGTTTCCCTGGATCCCTGCCCGCGCTCCCCAGGTCCCCGTGCTCGGATGAGCCGCCGCGCTCCCCAGCCCCTGCCTGGGGCACCCCGACCTGCCCCAGCAGCCACGGGAGCAAACCCCGCTCCCGCTCCCATCTCTTCTCGGCGGCAGGAGCCCTGGGCCGCCGGCGGGGCTGTCGGTCTGTCCTGCACCCTGCTTTTTTGCACAGCGCTGTGCATGCAAGTTCCCCGTGAAATCCCACTTTTGCTGGGAAACTATGGCAAAGCAGAATGGTTTTATCCTGTAGGATGGTAGCTGACAAAGGCTATGCTGTTGGAAAGTAATTAAAATGGACAGATACCAAACTCCGTGACCTTTGTCTTAAAAAAAACAAGACTTTGAGCTGTTTTTAACATGTCAGAAAAAAATGGCAGAAGTGTGATTGTGTCCTCTCACATCCCCACGTCTACAGCCATCTCTGAGGGGCCTGTTTCCCAGGGCACAGTCGTTGTGCCTTGGCCCCTCCAACCAGCAGATGAGAATATTAATATTCATTTTGAAAAACATTTTCAGCATCAACAGTTTGCCTCATTTTTGGATTTTGCAGTTGTTCCTGTAAGTGATGTCTGGGTGGGTTGAATTTGTTTTGCCAGTGCTGCAGCTCTGCAAGAGGAATGCAAATGAATCTCAGACTAGTGATTTTCTCCTGCTGTTGGGTGTTTTTTTTTCCCTTTAAAAACCTCCCTCTATCCCAGGTCCCCTAATGCCAGCATATTACTCTGGAAAAGGTTCCTTTTGCAGCAACTGTTCTCCCCAGCTGATCTGCAGTGTGCTGCACAAGCACAAGGGCCTTTTACTGGAATCAAGCTCTCGCCATCCTTTCAGGACTTCAATTCAAAGAAATTCATCCCTTCCAACTCAGATGAGCAGCTTGACTGCGAGCCATGGAGAAGCAAGGCTTCCCCCCGAGAGCCACGGCCAACGTGTTGAGGCTCGGGCCCCCGGGGCAGCCCCGGTGGGACCCCAGGCGCCGTCCTGCCCTCCTGCCCCGGCCGCTCCTGCCCGCACCCCCCGCCGCGCCGGTCCCAGGGCCCCGGGGGGTTACGGCCGGCAGCGAGAGGTGCCTCCCCCAGCGAGGTGCTCGCATCCCTCCCCCCTCCCGGCCCGCGGTCCCGTCGCTGTCCCTGCTCCCTCTCCATCACCGGGGCGAGTGGAGGAGGGACCGTCTCCTGCTCTCAGTCCTCACACGATATAAATTATTTAGCACCATAGAAATTGTTAGAAATGATCACTAGCTGTCCAGCAAAATGTAATTGTATCAGGTTCATTTTGCAGCAATTTTGCTTAACACGCAAGAGTGGACATCAGTGTGCGTACGGTAAAAATTATCTCTCTGGATACAGGTGGGAAAGTCCTGCATGGGACTACACTCAAAAAAAAGAAAACAAAAATTAATTATAACAATTATAACTGTTCAAGCAAAAGTCCCTTTAGTGAGAACTGGAAAATAGAATGAGGATAATTATAGTGTTTTTTCCTAATGCATCAGTCATTTGATGACACATCAAACTCCTCTATAATACATATATATAAAATATGTATAATGCATATAATACCCATTCTGGACCTTTCAAGTTGAGACAGAGACCAGGAACCACATGGAGAAACACGAGTGTCCAGAGCGGGGACAGCCCTGCCCCTGCACCGGAGCCTCCCGGGCAGAGCCCACGGAGGGGGGGGGTCGCTGAAATGCACCTTTGGCTCTTAATCTGTACTCTGCAGTCCTATCACGGCCTCTGCTAATTTGCTATTCAGCTCTCAGCTTTAAACCCAGGAGCTCCGGCGGAGCTGCGCCGGTGGAGGGGCTGTGGGGGGAGTGCCAGCCTAAGCCGAGCCCAGCAGAGCCCCAGCCCAAAGACACCGGCTCTTCCTCCGGTTCCTTGTGCAACTCCAGGGAATCGCCCCCCCCTCAGCAAGCGTGAAGCGATGGCATGTGCGTGCAAGGTGTAGTGAAATATTCACCGGATTAGCCGGGGTGCTCTCGGCTCCGCCGGGATTGCCGGGAGCCTCACCGGAGCACGGCACGCAACTGTCACCGGCGCGGCAGGAGGGTGCGGGCTGGCTCGCGCTGTTGTAGGAAACCTAGCGGGACTTCAAGAGGGATAAAATTCAGCCTGATAAAACAAACCCCCAGGTCTGACAGATGCCCTTGCTCAGATCCCCTGAGCTGGGGAGAAAGGCAGCAGCGGGGAGCCGGGCAGGGAGCACAAATCCTGCCGTCGTCCTGGCAAGGATCGCTGCCGAGCAGAGCGGGCGTGTGGGCAGCCTTCCTCCCCGCCGGTCCCCACGCCGGCGTGGGCGCTGGGTGCTGGGAGGTCACTCCAGGCAGGGGTAGGGGGTGGCATTGCCGGTCCCGATCCTGGCAGGGACCTGGGGCTGGGGGGTCACCCTTAGGGGGTCCCGCACAGCCCGGGGGCACCGTCCCTGCTCTCCATCCGCGCAGGGAGGAGGGAGGTTGGCCAAGGCTGCACCGCTTTGGCAAGTCCAGGCTATTTTCGTTTCCCATCCAGCTCTGCTGTGCCGACAAAGACTTGTCTCACCTCTGCAGAGTGAATTCCCCAGCCCAAGCCCGTCTGAAGGTCACCAGTAAATCGCTGTCGTGGCGGTAGGCTTGGCTGCTGTCAGAGCAGCCACAATGGCAAACGTTGGGGAGAGCAAGAGGAGGCTTCCACGCCTGTTGAACCGCCTGCAGGAAGAATAATTTCAATTATATCTCCCTTTTGGAAGGGACACATTTAAGCGGCAGAGAGGCTCCGTGCGTGGCAGCAATCGGGTTTTAACTCCCTGCATCCAATAGGCGTGAAATTGAATCCTGTCACACGCGGGGCGGGAGCCGGACGCTGCCCGGCCCTGCCTGCGCGGGCAGAGGGGAGGCTCCTCGCTCCCCTCCCGGCTGCCCGAGCCACCAGCCCGCAGGAGAAGCCCCGGCTGCTCTGCCAGGTCCCATCCCCGGGAAGGACGCGGTGAGGACGTGCACCGCCCTGTGCTTGCCATCCCACTGAGCAGTTAGGAGTCAAAGCGGGCTGTTTCCAGATGCAGGCACCAGGAGAAACAGCTTATTTGTTTGAAAAGAGGCTTACGTACCCAGCTGATAAACTTGGAAGTATAATGAATGGAGCTCCCTGACTTCCCTGCGAGCATTGGAGGGGACCCCAGAGCACCTCCCCGACACCCCCTGCACCTCCTACAAAGGCATCGCGGTGCAGGGGGGGTGATGGGGAGCCCCAGTACTGCCCGCAGCAGGGACCGTGCGTTGCCTGGCCTGGTGGCGTGCAGCGGGCAGCACAGGCGCCCGCCCGGCTCACCCGCTCCGGCGTTCCATTCTCCGTCGGAGACGGATGTGACGCGCCAAAGGAAGCGTCTGCCAGCAGAACAGCCGGGCCCAGGCTCCGTGAACGCTGCAGTCAGCGCAGGACGGCTTTGGACACTCTCAATCCTGAATGATGAGCATCTTGCAAACGAAGGAGCTCTTTACAGAGATCGTTTCTCTGATGAAGGCTCTCCGAAGGCACATCCATGGGAAGAAAAGAGCATGCTTTAATTATGCTAATTAGAAACTTGGCAGCCTCGGTTGCTTGGTGCTTCTCTGTCTGAGTGGAGACGCTTGCCCTTCGCGGTGTCTGCCTTCCGTGGAGAGGGACGGAGGCAGCCGGCTGCCGCGGGCGCAGGGGTGCTGGGGGGTTGCCCTCACCGCACCGGCCTGATCCAGGCCCTGAGGCGCACTCGGGCGAAGGACGCCCACCGTCCGCAGGGCTCCGGGCTGGCAACGCCCTCCCTTCTCCGAGGGCGACACGGACGTCCCCGGGGGATGCCCTCTGCAAGGCACAGAGCACGCGGCAGCCCCGAGCTGGGCTGGCAACGTTTGCATCTTGGCAGCAAAACTCACCCCACAGGCACAGCACCCTTCCCAAAGCCGCGCTTTCCTCCCTGCGGGTGCCATCCCTCACAGCAGCAAACGGCAAAGCTCTTGTGCTGAAAGCGGGTAAATGTGGCTAAAATACAGGGGCAAAGAGAATAAATCTTGTCCTCCTACTCCAGGCTATAAACTGCCGTAGTCCTAAACTTGACTGACCTGGCCATCGGTTACTTGTCTCCTGTGCATTCGGGAGTGGGCAGGGAACAGGCATTTTCACACCCCACGCTGTACACGCGCAGTATTTATTGCCGGCCAGCACTGACGAATGGCTTGTTCTTGCTGCCCATGAGCATCGCTCTCCTCCTGCTCCGGCTGCTTCAAGGGCAAACAATTCTCTGGACTCAGCCTGAAAAGCTCCACTCCAAGCATCATTTTTCCCCGGTTTGTTGTTAAAGGATGTGCAAAGCCATTTCAAGTGACAGAGCAATTTCCTCTGTGTCCTGCAAAGCAAAAGGGAAAAAAAAAGAAGTCGGTGTACTACACACAAATCTGCTTTTCTTTTCCAAGTTTAAATAGTAACAGCTTAATGTTCAGCAAACCCACTGCTGTAGTAATTCCAAGTCAAAGGCTCAGTGTCAAAGGAATCATTTTGCTACAGCCACCACATAATGAGCAATTTATGTAGCGTTTTGAGATTAGATTAAAAATGAACCGCAAACCGACACCTCATCCAGCCCGTGTTTGTAGGGCAGACTTCAGAGGCCGAAGGTGGTGACGATGCTAAGCAGGGCTGGACTCCTGGCATGGGTGCTGGGTGCCCTTCAGGGTGTCCCTCCCTCCCCGCCGGTGCCACCGGCCGGCTCCGCGCTGGGCGAGCCGGGGCCCCCTTACCTGCAGACCCCACACCCTCGCGGGCGCTGGCACGGCCCCCCAGCGCCGTGCTGCAGGGAAGGAGCAGCGAGGCGACCGAGCTGCGATGCTCTTCCTGCTCGTCCGTCTGCCTTCACCCCCCGATCCGCGTCCTGCTCGCTGTCCTACAGCCCTGCACCCCACGTTTCCCGTCCCTCCCACGGCACGGACCCGCTCTGCCTCCCCTGCCGCCTGTGCCGTGGGAGCTGCCTGCCCAGGGCCGCGGGATCCCGGCGTTCCCACCACATCAGTGCTGCCGCCGCGCTGAAGTTTAATCAGATTATATCGGCTTGCCCAGCTCGTTTGGACAATTAACTCAATGAGTCCTACGGCACACACATATAGAAGTTCCTCGCAGTGAGCAGCTCCGTGGCTGCTCTCCCCCACCCTGTGTGCTGGCCCCCGTGTGCCACGTCCCCCCGCTGCAGCCCCTGCCCTGGTCACCCCACATCCACCGCGGCCTTGGCTGGGGGTCCCCGGCCTTCGCTCCCACCTGCGAGCATCTGGTGCTGCCAGCTCGGCTGGTGCTGCTTTGTAAGGTATTTCCCTGAACAGTTTGTTCAAATATATTATTGAAAAATTCCAGACAAGTTGGAAGGGCAGACCATGAAGATCTCTCTTCCAAATGGCACAATCTGTGATTTTTTTCTTTTTTCATCTGAAGCACAGAAGGAAGTACAGGATTTTTGTAAACTATTTTTTTTCTTTGAGTTGCATAGTCTATACAGAGAGAACTGGGGAGAAAATGCCTTTCACTTAATTTGTGAAATTGCAGGGACTGCAATGACGGCACAGCACACTGCAGTTTGCCCGTTTCAAGGGAAAAAGAAGATTTAAAAAACCCGTACACGTGCTTTCTTACTGGGGTTGCCCTGAGCTCCGAGAGAACTGAAGGTGCTCACAGAACCGCCGCTGACAGCCAGCTCTGCAGGGACCCTGCGAGCGCTGCTGGCGGAAGCTGGCCCCTCGCTTCCCCAGGCGGAGCACGTGTCCGGTGAACATTGCAACAAACCCTCCCTGCAGTGCAACGACCCCGCCTCGGACTGCGCAGGGGAGGCGGGGGAGGTTTGGGTGAAGCGCAGTCCCCGCGGCCGGGCCACGCTGGGGCTTGCTGTGGGGTGTTTTTCGTGCTGTTGAGTCTGAACCCGACCCCAGGAGATGCCAGTCCCTGCCCAAAGGGGCATGAAATCCATCTGGGGAGCAAGACTCGCTGCAAAGAGCAAGCCTGGGGTGTCCCAGCCCCGTGGCGATGCACAGCCCGGGGCCACCCACCCAGCCCGGCCCTCGAGCGCCGTGTTACTGCACCAGCACCGGCCCGGCACCGCGCTGCTGCGGGCAGGGCTGGCAGCCCAGGGCGCCGAACGGCAGCTTTGCCAGCCGGGAAGGGGCAGGACCCGACCACCCACCAAACACACGTACCTGGCTGCGGTGCACGGCCGGGCGTGGGCCGGGGTGGTGGTGCTGAGACATGAAGAACTACAAAATGCATTGATTTTTGCTTCCAGAAATAACAGAATCATTAGTAAGGCCAATTTTAAAATAATTAGAGAGAACTTCTTCATTTGCTGCCTTCTTGCATGAGTCGCGTCTAGCAAAAGAGACCTGGAAGCGCAGGGAACGTCACCTTGTGCGGAGCTGCCTCCTGCCAGGCTGCCGGCAGCGCGGAGCTGGCTGGGGGCGAGGAATTGCTGGGAACTGCTGACAGCCTACGGGCAGCCGAGCAAACTGCTGATGTGAACCCACGTCCGGAGGTTTTGCATTCATCTGCGACAAGGAAAATGCCTCTTGCTGCAAGGGTTTGGTTTAAATTAGAAATGAATGTGAAGAATCCAAAAGGCAAAATAAAATGCTGAAAACCACCCAATTTGCCTTTTCAAGCCGCCGCTGCGCTGCGGCTGCCCCGGAGGGTCCGACGAGGTTGTGCAAATTGGTGCAAATGTCAGTCGAGCAAATAACTTAGAAATCACTGATGGAAAGGCAAGATTTGTTCATGTACCTGTATAATTTTGCCACAAACCTCTGAAAAATGAGTAAGTTTGGATCTCTCCTAGGGAAGAGGGTTGAGGCTGAAAAAAGAGCTTTTTGTGAGTGCAGAGCAATGGGCAGGCTGGCAGGGTCGGGGTGAGAAGCCCCCAGCCGTGGGGGCTGGCGGGGGGAGCGCTCGGCTCTGCACCGCGCTGCTTCCACGGACCTGCTCTCGCTGCGGGGAACGAAAGACAAGCAGCAGCTCGTGTCAAAGAAGCAAATATTTTATTGTGTAAAAACCAAGCAGACATCCAAATACAGCCTCCCATTGCCACACGCACCGCAGTGCTGCCTGCACGCCAGTGGGATGTGCCCAGATGTCCCAAACAGGCAGGAGCCATGAAAGCACGACGGATCTGTCTTCAAATATCTACGGAACTGTAAAAGCTTCAGAGCTCCGCTGTTGCTGGGTATCACACCGAGACCCAAAAGCATCCTTTGGCCGTTCGGCTGATTTTTGAGCAGTGCTACATGGGATGAGACATCTGGGCTGCACCTTCTGGGTTAAAAAGGAGGGGGTTTGGTGTTCCTCCAGCTCTTTACAGCGTGGCCTTCCCCCGGCCAGCGTGGCATGTTATCAGGCATCTATGGCAGCCGCTGGGTTTTAATTACAGCACCAACTCCTGAGTCAAACAACTGCAGGAGAACAGGAAAGTCCCTCGTCCCCGCGGCTGGCCCTGAGCAAAGCTGCGGTGACGGAACCAGGGCAGGAGCATAAAGAAACCATGGTATGTTTAAAAACCTCCAGCGTCCAGCCAAAGCAAATCGCAAATTAACCGAATAAGCACGGGCACCGGGATGAGCGCTCAGCGGGGCTCCGGAGGACGTGTCTGTGGTAGGAGCTGGGGGACACGGTCTTTGGGAGTCCAGGGAGCTGGGGGACCCCAGTGGACTTGGAGCTGGTGTTGTGGCCAGCTCTGGGGCTGTCCCCGGCACTGGCAGCATCCCCATTGCCCACCTCCCTGCAGCTCCGAAGGGGGCAAGGAGAGGGCAAGGGGGGTGCCTGGGGGCATCCCTGGCACCGTCCTGGCTGCTGCAGAGCGGGGAGCACAGCCAGGCATTGGGGCTGAAGCCGGGCCAGTGCCTCCCCTGCCCTGGGCTGCTCCGGTGTGCCGGGGGAGAGCTTGGGGACACCCGCTGGCCCGGGGCACCCTGTCCCCACGCATCCCACGGCATCGGTGCAGGCACCGTGTGGGCTGGAGGGGCAGCGGCTCGGGGCCAGCACCGCAAACCTGCCACCGCTGCTCCAGTGTTGGGTAGCGGCTGAGCACGGTTACCTTAGTCTTTTCCCAGATACTTCCTCATGATGCTGTTGACATCGTCTTCCTTCCCTTCTGCCTCTGCCCGGCTTGCCCCGCTGCTCTGGGTGCTGGCTTTGCCGCTGCACCCCTCCCCGTCCCCCCGCTGGGGCCGGCGCTTGATGCTGTCGGCGCTCTGGGAGGAGAGGAGGGAGCCGGAGGACGAGGAGGAGTCGGAGAGGTCCCCAGGGTCCTCCCAGGGGGCCTGGCTGCGCTTGGCCGTGCCCTTCGTCTCGGAGGACGCCGAGGTGCCCGCTACGGCCTCATCCTGGAAGCGGACGGTGAGGGGCCGGTGGCCGTCCTTTCTGTCCCTCCTGGGCTTGGCCAGGCTGCTGGTGGAGCGGGATTTGCGAATGGCCGGGAGGAAGTCGTCGAAGTCGATGTTGGTTCTCCTCTCGTAGTTGAGGGTGGGTATTCTCCAGCTGAAGGGGTCGCCCGCCTTCCCCTCGCCCAGCCCGGCGCTGGACGGCGAGCTCAGGAGCCCCCCAGAGCCCCTTCCCGCCTCCGCATCTTCCACCGACGGCTCCAGGCAGCTCCTCCAGGAGCTCGGCCGCAGCACGCCTAGCATCTCCGTCCCCGCAGCCGGAGAGCTCGGCCGGCGGCCGGAGCCATCGAGGGTTTGCAGGAGGGAGTCGTAGGAGCCGAACTTCAATGCTCTTTTCAGCGCCGGAGAGCGTGCCGGCTCGGCCGGCTCCGAGGCCATGCTCCGCAGGCTGCAGGAGCGCACGAGGCTGGCGCCTGCTCCTTCGCCTTCCCCCAGCTGATTCCCGTCAAACTTCCCCAGGGAATCCTCCGGCACTGGGAAAGCCCTGCAGCGCCGCAGGGCTGCGGCACCGGTGGTGCGGTAAATGGGGAGGGGAGAGGTGTCGCCCAGCGCCGGGCGCCCCTGCTCCCGCTCCGCTCCCTGCTGCCGCCGCAGCTCCTCCACGTACTCGGAGAGGGCGGCCGACGAGCTGGGCACCGGCCCTGCCGCCGGAGAGAGCCCTCTCCTCCTCGGCACCGTCGGAGACAGCGGGCTGGGGAACCTCCCGTCCGGGGCGGGGGAGCCCCCCCGCCGCAGCACCAACGGAGACGTCTCTCCTATCCGATCCGTGGGCTTTTTTGGGCTCTCCAGCTCCTCTTCGTCTGGCGGAGGTTTTCCGTATTCCCGTCTTCTAGCACCCAGCAAGGGACTCGCCATCCTCCCCAGATCCGCAGCATCGACGGACCTGGCAGTGCTCAGGGAAGAAGCCGGCCGGCTCGTTGCTGGTTCCTTGGTGTCTCTGCTCACCCTAAACAACAGATATTGGTGTTAGTTTAAGCTGTGTGATTTCCAGTGACCGTAACGTCATCCAGCAAGGCCAAGGCTGAGCAGCAAAAAGCCGGCATTGGCAGGGTAGTCTCAGAATAAACTCCCGCTGCCACATTGAGCAGTTGGGCAATGCCCAAAGATTTTATCTTAAATAACTCTAAGTCAGCCAACCCGGCTGAATGCACGGCGTAGGGTGTGTGGCACGGCCGCCTTTAGCTCTGCCAAACCAACACATACCTCCAAACGTCCTTTCTTCTTGACAGATTATAGCAATATGTAGGATTTATTTTTGTCAAAGCCAAAGATTATTCACTAAAATTTTATGAAACCAGCTTGCAGAGCACCCCGAATGCATCTTAACGTTATTGCGGGGCATGATTCACCCAGGGTCCTGCTGGGGAGGGAAAACAATTGTGAGCTGCAAGCGCCAAACGTCGCCTGGCCAGGGGCTGCTACTGAAGAGCGACTGACAGCAGCGACGCGCGGGGCTGGGACCTCACCCTGCAAACGGGGGCTGATGCGGATGGCAGCAACCGTGCGGGTTCCACCTCCGCTCGCCAAAGAGGAGCCGCACCGGTCACCGTCACAGCCGGACGCCATCCCCGGAACAGGCAGCCCTCACCCGGCAGGCTGACGGGCAGTCTGTAGGGTTGGTTTAGCCAGAACACGGTGCCAAACTGGGGATGGCAGCGGCTCAGCACAGGCAGATGTTGATCTTGCTGCCAGGATTGCAGCTTGTGCAGAGTGCATATGTGGAGCAGCAGAAAGGGTGGTAATAATAATAATAATAATAATAATAATAATAATAATAATAATAATAATAATAATAAGGCATGCCCCTCTGTGCTGAGAGCAGAGCAGCACACAGCGGGTCTGTGGCTGGGACTGGCATATGGTTCCAGCCTGCTGGGAGACGATGCCCAGGAGGAGCCTTGCCGGCCAGCTGGTTTTCCTGATTTAACCCCTGCTCCTCGCCACGCGACTGCAAGAGCTGCTCTGGGACCGCTGTGGTGACACCCTTCCCACTCCTGCACCGGCCGCTTGCTGAGCGGGACAGGGATGGGGTGGCAGCGTGGCAGGAGCAGGGGATGGTCCTGCCTTCCCCCAAGTCCTGCCTGTCCCTCCCCAAAGCGTTCGATGGCACTGAGCACCCGCTCTGCCAGGACAGGACCTTGGGAGCATCCCCTTGGGCATCGCGGGATGCTGATGCGGTGCCTGTTCAGCTGCCGAAGCCCCTCCCAAGCAGCTGGATCCTGGCACACGCAGGCTGCAGAAAGGGCTTCTCTGCACCAAGCCTGTCCCCTTCCTTGTGCAGCTGATGCGCAGAGGTGGGGAGGGGGCTGCAATCACCGGTGGGCTCGGTGTCACTGCTGACACTAAGCTCCCAATGTGACATTTTACATGCCCCCCCCCAAGCACCTACGTTGGCTTGAAGGGCTGAAAAACTGTATTTTCTGCCTGTCCCACTGTAGGGAAAGGCAAAGGGCCTCTTCGCCAGGACACGTCTGAAACAAAGCAGGCGCTCTGCAGAGCTGCGCCGCACCTCTCCTCGGTACATCGCTTCAGATCAATGATAGCCAGTTACTATCTATAGCTGCTCACGCGCAGCCGCTTGCCGGTGAGACGAGGAGCGTAGGCGCCTGCGAGCGATGCGTTTTGACAAAGGCTGCGCCCAGTGCTGGCAGCTGCTGGCACCACCGGCGGATTATCCCCACTCGCAGATACCCCCGGCATCGCTCAGCCGAATGGGACCTGGAATTGGCCTTAATGAGAAGGCTGCCGGGATGGGAATTTGTCTGAGAAAGGAAGGAGGAGGGAAAAAAAAGAGCGAAGGGTAGAGTAATGCAGCAGAACCTAAATATAAATGCATCTCTGGGAGGCCAGCAGGCATCGAGGTGCGGGAGCAGTGGTCAAGTTTTACATCGCTGGTAATGAAGCATCCTGCCCCAGGAATGCTGGGGTTGCCATGGGAACGGGGTGAGAGCGGATCATCCAGCCACCGCGCGGGACCCGTTCGGACCAGGCTCCGCTGACCCGTGAAATAATTTACATGCCGAGACGGGTTGAAGACAAACTCCACGGCTGGGAAACGCAAGCAGAAGTGATGGGGTAATGGAGCGGCCTCAGGTCCCCGGCGCCCACTGGCACAGCTCAGGGCACGGAGATGCCCGCCTGGCCCCACACTCACTGCCACGCCGTGTGCCCGCGGCTCACTAAACGGGCCCAAACCATTTGATTATCCAATGCAAAATGAATTAACCAGAGATTTAATCTCCCTGGAACGCAGCAACCTCCAGGGCTGCCCCGCACCGCTGCACCCGACGTTGCTGAAGCCTCGCAGCTGATTAATAGTTTGAGACATTTGGCTAATGCTGGTTTTTAGGATCCTCAATTGCATCTTACCTAAATAGCTGGTGTAATCCTTCCATGAGAATTTGTACGGAAATTGCTCCAATCACTCTCTACGTTTCCAAATAATATTGTAAACTGACTGCTGCATGACCGGCTTTCATAAATTAAACAGCCAGCTTCAATATTTTTCTTTGTTTTTTAAGACTGAGATAAAAACGAGCTGGAGAGGTAAGAAACACTAATGGACTGTGAACACGGGTGGTTTACATGCTGCTATTTATCGTCCATATTATTGTTCAGCATAACGGACAGTTACTATTTTTATGAAATTCTTTAGAGCCTGAAATAGAGAACGAGCTGCAAACACGGGATTATTCCTCAGCTCCCACAGCTAGTACGAGTCCGGCCGCCGAGGCCCCGCAGCCCCCGGGGCCCCAGCAGGGACCTCTGCATAATGGAGCATCCCCTGCCCACGCTCTCCGTGCCCTGGTTTTCAGCAGAAGACCTGAAGCCCAAGACCACCCCATCCGTCCTTATCCCTCCCAACAGTTCCTAGTAGCTGCGCTCATCAAGCAAAGCCCAACCGCACACGCCAGGGAAGGGGCTGGTTTCCCCAGGGAAGCCGCATCTCTCCGGACACGCTCAGCAGCCCGTGGTCAGCGCGTGCGGCGCCGGTGCCGGCAGGTCGGTGCCAGGGTCATGGCGTGTTAACTCCGAGCAGCATCAGCTGCCTGGCGAGCGCACGCGGGGCCTGACTGGGTTTTAAAGGAAAATGCAAATATTCCTCGGGTTTACATTAGTAGCGAAAAGGCACTGCGCGGTGAGGAAACACTGCAGGGATTTCTCCGCTTTTGATGCTCTTCCTCTTGCTTTCCAGCATCTAAAACACTCAGGTCCTTCCAGCAAAAGCTGTTATCGCTTCCCCTCCTAGGAAGCCAAAACCTGCTTCGCCCCCCTCCGGAGACCCTCTCACGGCAGCTCCGAGCTGCCGCCCACCCCGGCACCAGCCAGGGCTGCGCTGAAATTACACCTCAGTTTCAATTAATTACCTTCTGCAAAAGGAGCCCGAGGACCACAAGGTCATTTCTCCCGTGCAACAGGTTTCTGACGGAACAAGCCCAGAGGCCGGTGCTGGTGCGGCCGCATCCCGCCGGGCTGCCGCAGCCGGGGAGGCTGGACTGCCGTCCCCTGTCACCGGTCAAGCTGTGCCACCGCGGCTGCACCCCACGCCACTGTACCAGCACCCCGTCCTCATCATTTGTTCCTTTAACCGTACCCTGATGGCTACCAAAAAACCCACCCAAAATCATGGCTAATCTTCTCTTGGCTGTACTCAAGCCTCCTCGCAAGGCAGGGCACAAGTGCGAGACGGTCCCGTCCCATCCTGCAGCATCCTCTGCTCATCCGTAAATCCCAGGCTAAGGGCTGACATGCCGGCAATACCTCCCAGGGCCTGGAATAACCCCCGGGAGCCCCGGTGGTGGGTGACGCAGGAGCAGCTACAGCCGCCGAGCAAACCGCCGCTCCTTGCCTCAGCGTCAGGATGATTTTCCCCAGCCAAAGGCAAAAGCAGGGCCCGATGCAGAACTGGGAAGGCATAGAATCATAGAATCACTTAGTTCGGGAAAGACCTTTAAGATCTTCAAGTCCAACCGTTAACCCAGCACTGCCACGTCCACCACTGAACCCTGTCCCTCAGCCACGTCTACACGTCTTTTAAAAACCTGCAGGGATGGGGACCCCCACTTCCCTGGGCAGCCTGTTCCCGTGCTTCCATCTGTAAGCCAAACAGAGTTCTGCAATATGCCATTCACACCAAAGCAAATGACATACAACAATAATTAGTGAAGATTACATAGCAATTAACATGATTACAATTATGCTAGCTGAAATAATTTATACAATAAAAATCCACACATGCATTGCAACACATGACCAGGGATGACAGTGTGGCTCGGATGCTTTTCCTGGTAGCTCGTAAATAAAGCCAAGACAACTCCATTTCAGGGAGAGAAAAGAGACTGGCCTAATTTCTGTCAGAAGAGGATTTTCTTGTCACACCGTCATCTACAGAAGAGCTCCCCGTTTCCCATATAATGATTTGCTTTTGAAACAAAAATTTTTAGAAATAAACGTATCGGATCCCCATCACCTTGGGACCCGGGCTCCCGCTTTCCCGTACCGCAGGAGAAGGGGGAAGGATGCCGGGGTGATGCGGGGCTGCGGATGCCGCGGTGCCGCGGGGTGCAGGCACCGCGAGGCAGGGCCCTGTGCTGCAGGTCCATTCCCTGCTGCACCTCAGGATCAGCCCCTCGATCGCAACGCAACCCTGCCCTGCCTGGCGAGGGGCAGAATAAATGCCCGAAGTTTTGAATTGGCTTCCCAAGCAAAAAACTAATAGTTTGGTCCAACTCTGCAATGTGCTGTATTTATTGAGGCTTAGCCCTGCTGGCCAACATTTTGTACAAGCACTTAAATAGCAGAGAATTAAAGAAAACGTTAATCAAATCTCTCATTCCTGTACCCTACGCTGACGATAACAGCCTTCTATGCTTTCCTCTGGCTTTTGGCAGCTGTTTGTTCAGGAAATATCCCATATGTAGTGCTGAGAAGCGAATGCTAGGAAGATTCATTTTTCATTACTGGGAGCCTGTGTAAGACAAAGGAATCTTAATAAGGAAGAGCTCGTTTAGCTGATCTCATTTTTATTACCTTACCAGTCTCGTCGTCTGTTTGTTTGCATTTCATATAGCCTGCTCTCTGGTATTTCCATCTTAGATTAGCTGAAGCCAAACACGGCTACGACACCAAGATTTGCACTTCACCTCTTCATGACCCCCGGCACGGAGGCGGATTGTCACGCTATTTCCAGGTCTAGGTACAAACTGCCTCTCACAACGGCCACGGTCAGTCCAGTAAGTTATTTTTATTAATCCCCAAGCCTACATACCTGCCCTTTTATTATAAATCCAGTGTATTTCAGCTCAGAAATATGATATTAGCCACAGCTTCTGATTTGCTGCCATTCATTTATGATCAGAGCTGGGTTATTTGGACCAAACACCTGTAAGCAGTACTGAGGAATTACTTTTCTGATGGGTGCGGGGTCCCAGCGAGCTCGGCCGGCTGCTCTCGGGGCTCCCACCCATCACCTCCCCGCAGGTCCCAGCCCTGCCCGACCACCCTTAAATTGCCTTGTATGAGCAATGGACAGCTTCAAACTGCTCCAGCATGCTCGAGGTGTCTGCTGCTGGGGGACTTGCTCTTCAGAAAATTAATTCTGGCAATAGTTATTTTACTGTACAAAGCAGGTGAATGCAGCGGGGACAGACCTCGCCAAAATCAGAGCAGAGAGCTTAATACTAATGTCTGCAATGAAACGGCAGTCTGCAAACCCTGTCGAACCCTATCGGCTCGGAGCAGCTCTCTATGGACCTGCACACGAACAGGGAGCAGGCGGGTGCCGCAGCGAGCTGTGCCGAGCGCCAGCCTGGCCCCCGCCCCGGTTCTGGGGGGAATAGGGGGAAAAGCCGGGAAAATAGTGATGCATGTCCCGGTACACCATCCCCGGGAAAGCAGTGCGGCAGGGAGGCCCCGAGCCAGGGGCTGCAGGCGGGGGCACCGCCAGGGCTGCAGGCAGGGGCACCGCCAGGGCTGCAGGCAGGGGCACCGCCAGGGCTGCAGGCAGGGTATTGCCAGGGCTGCAGGCAGGGGCACTGCCAGGGCTGCAGGCAGGGGCACCGCCAGGGCTGCAGGCAGGGGCACCGCCAGGGCTGCAGGCAGGGGCACCGCCAGGGCTGCAGGCGGGGGCACTGCCAGGGCTGCAGGCGGGGGCACTGCCGGGGCTGAGGCAGGGGTACCGCCAGCCCTGCCACTGTGAATTCAGCTGGTCGGTCCTTCCACCCATGGGCACTGCCGGCTGCCCCCTCGTCCCACGGCAATCAATGCTACAGATCACGCATTATGCAAAAAAGCCTGCTTTTGTTTGTTACAAAGCGATCACTTCGCAGATCTTTGCACGCAAAGTAGAGAAACCACCTTCCCTCGTGCGGATGATGCTCTCTGGAGCCGCTCCGGCCCCACGACTCAAAGCTCCATCCCTGCTCACCCACGGCTCTCCCAAGCCCCGAGGAGACCCGACGCCCTTCCCTGTCCCCACCACCTCCCTTCTGAGATGCAGCCACCAGACCCTGACTTGCAAGGCTTTTCAAAACTCAACCCATGCAATTGCTTCACACATGAAACACAAAGAACTGGTTTGTCTGCGACCCTGCGGTGCTGGGGACGGCTGTAAAACCGTGGGTTTGTCTCTGGGCTGGAGGGTCCCTCCGACGGGCACCCGGGCGAGGTGGCCTCGATCCAGGCTGGGTGCCCGGGCACCCGCCGAGCCCCAGGCAGCCCTGCCGCCGAGCACCCTGGGGCGGCAGCGGGAGCCGAGCAGAGGCCGTTTGGCCATGCGAGTGCTTGGGCCACTCTCCAACTCCCTCACAGCCCATTAGCATTACCGTCAAAAATTAACATATTTTATATTAGAACTGTATAAATGCATACTGTTTCCTCAGCAGCGAAAGGCGAGCATATGGCATACAAATCCTCAAATAGGCTGCATCGCCTCTTTAAATTATCTCTAGAGAATACATCAAGGGATATTATACTGCTTGAAGCATGTTTTTGATGTAGCGACTTTCATCTAGCGTTTCACTGATCCTGGCGTGGCAGCGACTACCTTCCTTGATTTGATGTTTTGACCTGAAATACCGTGGGTCCCCCGACCTCCTTTCTGCGTGTCCTGAAAGGAGCACAGCCGAAGCGCCCGCTGTCCCCAGGCCGGCACCTGCAGCACCCCCCGATGAGCCCGGGGGCCTCCCTGTCCCCCAGCAGCTGCAGGCATGTGCTCCTTGCTGCGCCGTGGGACCCGTCACCCGTAAAGGGTGACTTTATTTTTCCCACGGGAAAATAACAGCCAAAGAGAGCACGTGGGAGCCCCCGAGGATACACAGCGGTTTGGGATGCTCGGCAGCCTACTCCTGCCTCTCACACTTTTTTTTTTTTTAAATAAAAATACAGGAGGGTTTAAAATACTTTTGTGATGGCTTGCTCCTGCAAGGTATTTTTCTACCCTCCATGCATCTGCAAGATGCTGGAGCTGCCACCAAGCGCCTGCGGTTTCCCTGGAGGAAAGCTGCGGCGGGCGCCTCGTGCAGCGGGAGCAGCCGCGCGTCTGTCACTGCCGGAGGTGGCCGTGCCCGGGACGGGCTGGGGGTCCCTTACCTTGGGGTGCTGCGGCTGCCGACGAACTGCGCCGTGAGGCTCCCGGCCACGCTGGCACCCGCCGGGGAAGACCAGCCCGCGGACGACCCCGGCCAGGACTTGATGCTCTCTGCGGGCTCCAGACTGAGCGTGGAGCTGACGCTGGAGCAGGCGTCCCTGCGGGGAGAGGTGAGACCCCGTCAGCTCCACGAGCGCAGGCAGAGGGCGGCGGCCCCGGGAAGGGGTCCTGGAGCACGTGTGAGGGTGAGGCTGGGCACAGCCCGGGGCTCCGTCACAGCTCCAGCAACGGCCGGTGGGCTCTGCTCTGGCTGTTTTGTGGCACCGGCACAGGTCGGATAAAACAAACCTTTCCAGGCAGCCTGGTCCTTGTGCCGTTAACTATTTCCCTCATGCTTTTGTAAGTGCCCTGTAGCCTGTAGACAGTGGGCAGGAAAACCCCGCTGCTGCCTGCAGTGCCCCGGGACCGGAGCTGCAGCGGCAGAGCCAGTGTGACCCTGGGCACCCCACCGGGCCCTGCGCACCCCTGGGCTCCCCCGGGGCCGGAGCTACCCCTGCCCACCCGCCGGGAGCCCACACTCCAGCTGCAGCAGATTAAATCCCTTAGGATCTCAGTTTTCCTTCAAAGCCACAGATCAGCTTCATATGCTCAAAGCGCAGCCCGGAGGAAGGAGCGCATCCCACCCGGTTCAACAGGCAGAGCTCCCAGGAAAGCGAGCAGGTGGACGGGCACGGGGGGCACACGAAGCCAGCCCATCCGACAGCCCAGGGGTGCCCGAGCCGTGCCACGGCAGGCTCGGGCAGCTGGTGGTCCATAACCCATCGCACAACCCGGCGCAGGCTCCTGCCCTTCGGCGGGCAGCTCCCCGGGGCTCACTCACGTCTCCCTCCTGGAGCAGAGCGACTCCCGCGCCGTCTGCACGCTGCGGCCAAGGGACAAAAGAGAGAGTCAGCCGCGGCGCTGCCGATGGCTTGCACGGCCGCTGCGCCAGTCTGATGAGATGAAAACTTCCCAGGCTAACTATAGCAAACTGCTGCTGGGGCTTGCGGTATGGTCGGAGCTGAGCAACATGTCCCGAGCAGAGCTGCAGCGGGGACCGGGGCAGCGGCAGGGCTGTTCCCAGCACGCCGCATGGCTGAGGACCTCCTCACCTGCTCCCTGCACCCTTCAGGCCTTCGGCTGCAAGAGGGACCCCAGGGCATGCACCCCATGCACCCCCATCACAGAGATGGGTGCTACTGCAGCGTATGTTGCATTTGCACTCGCAGAACACCTCCGCTGTGCCTGCGCTGGCGAAGGACAGGGAGCAAAATACACCGCTTGTGCTGCACGCAGCAGCTGCGGACGTCCCTGCCGGGAAGCACTTCTCACCTCCCGCTAATGTGTCAATTGTATTGGAAATCACTTTTTTTTTATGAAAAAGCGAATTTCTGAGCTGACGGTTTCTATCTCACCCTTCCCTGGTTTAATCACTACATAAAGAAAACCTCTTCTCACGGCATGGCGACAAGTGCATCTCTGCTTTTTTTTTTTTTTTTGAATGTATTTATCTATTTTGTCTCCATTTGTCATGATGCCCCCTTAGCAGTGTAGCAGAGGGGAAAATTGGAGGGCTGTAGAAATAACACCTGAAAAATTCACTGGAATTTGTTTCCCGTTTTTTCCTAGTAAAATCCTCTACCCAATCCGCCCAGCTTCACTGGTTCCCTCACCCCCCCAGCTCCTGTGGCTGAACAAAGCGCAGGATTTTCAACCCATAAATCCAGCGCTGGGGCACCCGCTGACACGTGGCAGCACGCCACGCTGCTAGGGACGGGAGCTTGCTCTGCGAATGGGGCTATTTCCACCCCTTTTGCTTACTTTAAGCTGGGCCACACAGTATGATTTTAAGGGTGACACTTTTTCATGAAACCTTTCATTAACATGAAGTTTCTTGTTCGTAAACACGTGCTGCTGCAGCGAAAATGCTCGAGGATGCAGACGTGCAGCTACAGCCACCCTGGCATCGCCCTTGCACAGTGCAGCGTCCCTCCCCACCACAAAGCATCTGAGCCTGCCCCTCTGCAGCCCCCCAGCCCCCCGCAGCCCCCCAGCCCCCGGCACGCCTCGCCTCACCTCTCGGCATCGCTCTCGTCGCTGGACCGCAGCTCCTCCAGGGCCAGCTGCAGGTCGGCGATGCGCCGGATGGAGGTCCCCAGGTCAGCCTGCAGGACCTGCCGCACCGCCGCCAGCTCCGCCAGCTGCTGCTCCTGCGCAGACGGCACCGGGTTAGCGCCTGCACCCCGACGCGGCACCCCGACGCGGCACCCCGACGCGGCACCCCGACGCGGCACCCCGAGCCGCCGAGCAGGCGAGCGAGGCGTCTGCTGAAACCCCCCCCACCCCAGTGCTCTCTGTGCCCTGCCAGCGCTTGCTACCTGCCGCTGCTCCCTGGCGCGTGCGCAATAGCTTGTAAAATGCAAACTTCACCGTACACGAGAAGAGGAGCAAATGAAGCTGAACCCTTCCGTGATGGATCACAACGGAAAAAGGCTCAGAGGAGATAAGCCAAAAATCCCGAGTGCTGGGCAGAATTACCGTGTGGAAACCGAACTGAACTCCGGGGAGGGGAGGGTGACCTTGCTTTTAGGCACACGGCTGCACCAGGGCATCATCAGGTTGTACCAACAGCCTTCCCGGAGATAATGAGTAGAGACTAATGTCTTCCTGAGCCAGACAGACCAGCGTGGGGGAAGCATATATGTGGCTCAGCCCAACATATAAAACCTGTATAGAACCAGTATAAAACCTGGACAAGTAATAAAACAAACTTTGAAGAGAGCAACGGGCTTGAGCTGGCTTCAACCCACACATCCCTTCCCAGCAGCTGGGGATGCCCAGCACCGCGGCAGTGAGTGTTTAGAGATCGGGACGGGCATCACGTCTGTGCAGGACTCGGGTGTATGTTGCAATTGCTGTATTGTGCCCGTGCTGTGATTTCAGTACACCGCTGTATCGCCCTGCTAAATCCAAATGTAACGCCAATATACCAAATGAGTAAATCTGACATTAAACATTAACTCCCCACCCCGTATGTAAAAGCACCCGGGGTGAGAGCACCGGGTCCCTGCTGGGGACAGAGCGGGGCACAGACCGCGGGGATGCTCCCGGGCGTTTCAGGGCTGCTCCTCCACTCACACACACCACACACCTGCTTAGAAACGAAGCCCTTTCCAGGAACGCTGGAGCTGATAAGAAAAACCAGAAACTCCATTCATAATTTAAACTACAGGGAGGAAAAGCCGGAGGAGCAGCACAACCCGTAAGGCTCCGTGGACCCAGCATCGCCCGCGGCCGGGCAGCCTCTCGGCGCACCGAGGATGCTGCCCCGGCACTGCCCGCCGCAGCTGAGCACCACCGTGTTCATCGGATTCCAAGTCCTTTCAGCTAGGAAGGAGATCTTCATGCGGTTTGCTAAACCATCACACGGCAGAGAGAGGAGGAGAGCGAGCGCGAGCTGCAAATTCACCGTGATTGAAGCTGCCAGCTGTAAAATTGCCATCTCGGTGGTGACAAGGTGAGAGATGATTTGCAGCACGGGCTGCGACAGGCTGCGGCGCAGGAGCCGGCAGACTGTCAGAGTAAATAATGAAAGCCCTGGGATCACCGGGCCCGAGGGGAAGAGCATTTCAGTTCATAAAAACATGCAAAGAAATATCCCAGTTCGGGTTGCGCAGCATCACGGTTGCTTCTGGAAACACGCTGGTATTGGTAAAAACCTGAACGCTGCCAAGAACCTTTCTGAAACTCAGCGCTTCCAAGCCCTTTGCTTCCCTCCCGGCCCGGGCAAATGCAGGAGGGTGGAAAGGACCCGTTTTGTCGTGAAACCTCTCCGAGTGGCATGGGGATGGCCCATTGCCCAGGCAGCGGAGCTGCTCCCCACGCCGGGGCTGACGCTGCAAACAGCCGGGGGCTGGGGGGGGGCACGTGGTGAAACGCTGACCCCCGAGAGCAGAAAAGCCCAAGGGGAGAGAGCCCCAAGCCTCGGCTGGCTACGTGCCTGTATTCAGCTATTTGCAACTGCGAGACCAGGTAGTGAAACAACCGCTAGATAAAAAGCTCAACCCTTCAAACAGGCTGGTAAGAGTCTCTATTGAACCGGTTCCTCAGCTCCAGGATACGGCGCAAATTAAATATAGTTCAGTGGCTGCATTTAATTCCTTTCTTCCGCTCTGCTATTATTAACCTGACAGTGACTGGCAGGGAGGCAGCCGGGCACACAGCGGCACGCACCACTCCCGGCACCCTGACCCCGCTTCCTCTGGCCGGGGACAAACGAAATCCCCGGGGTGCAGCTGCAAGAGCAGCATCAGCGTGTCCCGGCGGCTGGTGGGGTCCCGCCAGCCCCGCTGCCTTCCGCATGACTGCCGCGGACGCCCCGAAAGAAATGGGACCACCGCGGGGCTGATGCTGCCGAGCCAGGGCTCCAGCCCGGCTCCCCTCGGGGGTGCCCCGGTCCCTGGGCACCCATGGTCTGTGGCACCCACGCTGCATGGCAGGGAGGAGCCCGGCTCCCCTCAGGGATGCCCTGGTCCCTGGGCACCCACATTGCACAGCAGGGAGGAGCCTTGGGAGGGGGCTGCGCAGGACACCGGGGGCACTTTGGGTGTATGCGGGTAGCCTTGGGGTCCCCTGCCCACATGCCGCCCGAGCAGCAATTTGAATGTGAGCCTGAAAATACCTGTTTCTTAGCGAGCTGTCGCTGCTCAAGCTCAGCGATGTTGCTAGCAGAGACTCCCTCCAGCAGAGGTACTATCACCACCGCCATCGCCCCAGGCACCCGGTGATTAATGCAGAGGAAAGCGCCAGCCACGTCCAGAGCGGGGCTGCCCCACGCTCGCGCTCCGCCGAGTGACTTGCACGAGCCTGTGCCCAAGGTGCGTTTTAGCTCTCGGGGCTCAGGCGTTACTGTAAGGTGAACTCTGGTGATACAAATCTGCAGCAAGAAGACGTGGGGAAGAGAGATGGTACCGCTCGATTTCTGTGCCCTGCCTTTCAGCTTGGGCTCAGCACATCCGCAGCTCGTGAGGATGCTGCAGCCAGCGAGGAGGAGGAGGAGGAGGAGGAGGAGGAGGAAGTCTGCAGAGCCACAGCCGGGCCAGAGGCAGAACAAGGGGAAATGCTCTGAGTAAACGCGCTGCTCAGCATTTTGGGCTCAAATCAGCGCAAAATAGAAAGGCGCGTGCTTACAGTCACAGAGCAGCTACGTCGATCAGCCCTGTGCTCGTAACGACAGCGCTGCGGTGGGGAGGAGGCTGCGAACCCACGTCCCACCCATCCCAGCGCTCAACCCACACCTCATGCATGGAGGCACTTCATGTTTTACTCAAACATAAAGTATCTGTACCATACAATTATCTCAAGGAAGGGACTAATTATGTCAATATAATTAAATTTGAAATGCAAAAAAATTATCTTCGTAATATAAACTGACAAGAATCGTCCCAGCATCAGGCCACTGCTGTCCCAGGGAGCTATTAGACACCTTTGACACACGTTGTTTCAATCTAAATGTAAATGCAAGAAGCATTTTCCCTTTTAATACAGCAACTGGTCTGAGCATTTACATCCTCACTCAGGATGAACTGCCGAGCGTCGCTGGCTTTTTCTTTTCCCTGAGCAGAAAAGGGGGGAAAAAAATGGGGAGATATATTTATTGAGAAAACTCATAACCCGCCTGTTCAGGTGGCTCTGCTGAAGCAGCGGCTCCGCCTGGGAGAGACACGCTGCACGGAGCGGAGCGAGCGGTGCTGCACCCCCGGCCGTGCTCTCCCCCCATCCCGCCAGACCCCGGGGATGAGCCCGTCCTCCCCCACCCTGGGCAGCAGCCGGAAGGCGAGGAAATCCCCCCACCAGTGCCTCCTCCCTCGGCAGAGCCCCACCTCAGCCGAGCACGAAGGGACCTGCTCCCCCCCTTCCCAGCTTCCCTGCACGTTGTGACTCGGTGGCCACAGCCAGAGCCAGCCGGCCGCTGCCCTCCACCACGTGCGAGAAACCACGCACGACGCCGATCAAGAGGCTGCCGGGGACCAGAGCGATACGCCGCAGTGCGGCTGGATCTGGGGGGATGAAAGGTGACTTGCATGTCATTTTGCTGCGTTATTCATCGTTAATGGCTCGTTATCGGAGCCCCTGTGCTCCGGCTGGCGCTGATAATGATGGGGAACCCGGACGGCTGCTGGGGGGGCTGCAATCAGAGGAGCCGCGCTGATGAACGGGGCTTATAAAGCAATGGCTGCCAGGGGAATCAGTCCTTTCCACCTAATCAAGGAGGGGGCGAAGGCTGGAGCAGCTGCCCTCGCGCTGCACAACGCCTGGGGAGTAAGGCGGCAATTTTCCAACTGTTTATGAGATTTCTTCTTCTGCTACTCTTTAGCCTCCACAGGGATCTAATAGGCATTGCACGGCAAACTGATCCGTGGGGGGATTTCACCCCAGCCATACGCATACACCTTAGCCAACGGCCCAGCAGGAGCAGTGCCGGGGCTGCCCCGGGGGGGCCCAGCGCCTCCCCAAAAGGTGTCCGCAGACGGGGGGGCTGCTTGCTCAGGGTGGGAACCCCACAACCGCCGGGCCAGGAAGGGTCCGGGTGAGGACCGCACTGCCAAAGGGGCCCCCATCAGCCGTTCACATCAGCCCTTGGAAGCACGCTCCCTCCTTCTCCCACGGAAAAGCAAGAATTATTGCCTTCTCCCTTGCAAAGCAGCAGACTCCAGACTTGCAAAAAGCCCCAGTGCTCCTGAAAAGAGCTACAGCTACTGCCACAAACCAGCGATGGTGAAGCAGAACTAACGGTCCTTTGCTTCACGCGTATGTTGATTTTTCCTTGAAAAGCTCCACTAATTTCTCTCCTGCCTTGCAGCGGTTTGGAGCAGCCCTACCCCGTCCGTCCTGCTGACCAGCAAGGAACCTGCCCACGCACCCGGCTGTGGCACGGGGAGCGTGGGGAGAGACGGGGACACGTCACCAGCTTGAGCCCAGGGAAAGGTGCACCGGCTTCCCAAATGGGGGCTGAGGGCACTTCTGCTACGCGGGCTCAGGAGCATCCTCTGCCGCTAAATCTGGCTCCTTCCACCAAACCAGTCAGTCACGCACAGCAGAAACCAGTCTGACCAGCTCAGAAACCCCGACTGATGTATATTTTATAATCAATAAATAAAATATATGTTCTGCCTGGTTTTGCATACATTTCCAAATTAGATTCTCCTATTCACAGCCTATCGGCGGACAGATCGCCCCAGAGCACAGCACTCCCCAAACCCGATGGCACCGGTCCGCTGGCAGGTCAAAAGCATTTACTTTGGAAAGCTGAGGTTCATTTCTGCTGACAGGGAGCCTGAATTAAAGGCGCTCTCAAGACACGGGGGCCGGGAGCTCGCCTGGCGATGGTCAGCACTGAGCAAACCCATGCCGAGATGCTGGTGCTCACAGCCTGGACTCCTGCCCTCGCCCGGGGGGGCTCGCAGGGGGATGCTGCTGCACATCCGCGCTGGAAAGTCCCTGACAACATGAGTTACACTGCAAAAAAATTAATTCCTACCATGAGTGTCAGAGCCGAGTGCTCAGCAGCAGGTCTGGCCTGCCGGCCACCTTTCCCTGCATTTCATACGGCCCCCCTGCACCCGCCCTGTGCAAAGCCCCTCGACCGCCAGACCACCCGCCTGCCCCCCTCACAGCACCACCCTCACTGCGAGGGGCTGGAAAGGAAGAGATTTGGGTCGGAAAGGAAGAGATTTGGGTCGGAAAGGAAGAGATTTGGGTCGGAAAGGAAGAGATTTGGCTGGGGCTGACACCCAGCAGGCAGCCAGCGCCGCGGCAGAAGAGATCAAGACGAGCGCGGGCTGTGCACCAGGCCAGGCCAGCCAGCAAGGACAGGAGGAGACGTGGGCTGGCAGCTCCCGGGGGGCTCCCTGCTCCTGGGGGGCTGCTGCCCCGCTCTGCCCCCCGCGCAGCCGGCAGGCGAGACCCCGCTGCCCACCATCGCCCCGAGCATCGCTGGGGCTTCCTCCTGCGGCTCGCCAGCGGTCTTTTCCAATAGCCAGGGCAAGATGCTCAAGCCCTTGGCAGGCTGCGTGGCGCGAGGGGCACCAGCAGGCAGCCCCTGCCCAGAGCCCACCTGGAAATAGGGGGAGAGGGGACATCTCAGCTGGCAGCTCCCTCCCTCCTACCCCCGTCCCCTGCCATCTCTCCACATCCTGGCTTTGCTTTCATTGCTTCTCTGGAAAAGGATTTCTAAAACCTCTTTTTCTTAAGAATTTCTTTTTCATCTAATTTTGTCTCAGAAGCATTTGAGGATAAGTTAAAAGGAGCCAAGCAAAACCAGCAGTGAAATAATTGATGGACTATAAAGGATGCCAAGGCAGGCACCACAGAGCATCCAGCGCCGCGTCCTCGTCCCTGTCTTTTATTTTTGTTTGTGGTTCTGCTGTCACAACATAACCTTTGCAAGCTCCCATCCACCTGAAGTGAAGTGTAATCTAATTAGTCCAATTTGGATTGCTTCTAGTTGAATAATTTAGCGTACACCTGCAGTATTCATCAATCATTATTATTTTTAATTACGTAATTAACTTGCAGGTTTTCAGAAAGTTTGAAGTGACAAAATTTCCGTGGTTGAAGTCTCGAGTGAGACGGGGCGAGCGGCTCTTTCTGCACTCGCACACACCAGCGTTACCGGTAATTGCTGCGAGCAGCCACAAGTGCTGATGATTTCCTGAAGAATTTACTTCTTTAATGGCAAACCAGAAATCACAGGCCTGCTATACAACAGGCCTAATTAGCGCATACGGTCGAGTTTTCACTCAGGGCTCCTCCATCACCCAACCTCACCTCTAAGGACCGGCTCCCTTTGATGATAATTGTTGTTACACTTAGCCAAGTCATTAGCTGCTAAAGAAAAGAGCAACTCGGAAAGACCCAGGCGCGGGCGGTGCGGGGCCGAGGGCTGCGGAGACATCAGAGGTTTGCTGGGACCCTGCTGGGAGCTGTAGGTTTGCCTGGGCGGGAGCGCGGCGTTCCCGGCTGGAGGCACAGACAGCTCCCGCTTCACTTCTCGAGTTCACTGAAAGCACCAAAAAATCTTTAAAGCTTGCAAACGAAAAAAAATCATAGAGATCAGGCTGTAATGTGCTACAGCGTGCTGGATTGCGATAACAGGGCTGCATTACAAAGGAGATCTGCCATCGTAAGAACCAGAGAAAAAGGTTATTTACACTGTGACTCTCACCTTTTTTAAAAAAAAAAAAGTGTGAAGAGTATCTTCACACCTGTACTTCAGTTTTCAGTAAAAATAGTTAATTAATATGCTGATGAATTTCACAGCTTCATTAAAGAAGCCTGACTTTAAGACAGCGCCCGCAAGTCCCCCCCGCGTGCCCCAGCGGCGGGGGCTCGGGGGTTAGCAGAGCTGTCGGTCGGTCCAGGGCGGCTGGCGGAGACGCAGCGAGACCGCGGCTCCCTGGCACGCGGCTCTGCCCGCCGGGGCTCCATCCCAGCAGGATCAGCTCCTGCTTTTCCCCGGGCATCTCAGCAAGGTGCCCACGCGGGCGGGAGGCACCCAGCTCTCCAGGGCAGGAGGGACCCCGGGGTTTCTTTAAGCTTTTTAGCTATTGCTTGGCACCTCCTGGAAGATTTACTATCTAAAAGGTGGAATTAGTCCATCCCGGCTTGTTAGCAGTTCGCATCTCCCCCCTCTGCTGCAGCAAACCCGCAGGTAAGGAGGGAGATGCTCTGCCAGAGGCTCTGTGAAAACCGCCCCGTCAAGGCAAGGCATGGGACAGGGTCCTCAAGCAGCGTCCCTGTCCCTGTCCCTGTCCTGCCCCTGTCCCTGTCCCTGTCCTGCCCCTATGCTGCCCTCGCCCAAGCCTTCCAGTGATGGTTGTGGACACCCAAAGCAGCTGAGACGAGGCCTCTTGCACACACCCCCTTGTCTCCCCGATGCTCATGATGGACCATCTACCCATCTCCAGCATCACCTCCGGAGCACTGAAGCCAGGAGCCGTGGCTCCATCCTGCCCTAACAGCAGTCAGGAGGGAAATCGCAGCCGCTGGCTGGTCCCAGCCGCAGTGACGGCAGCTCATCGCCCCACACGCCTGGTCCCAGCCCCTGCTCCACCCTTCCCTGCACCGCACCACGCAGCTTCACCAGGGGACACTTGCATGGGGACAAGCACGAGCGCATGTGCATACACAATGAGTGAAGAGCCCAGGGCTTGTTTTTAAGCTCCCCAGCATTGACTCTAGGTTGGAAATCCATCTCTCGCTTCTCGCTATGACTCAGTTTCTGCTGTGGCCCGAGGAGACCAGGCAGCTGGGTCTAGCCTTTCAAGCTCTGGGTGTCAGCACAGCAGCTGAGAAATGAGGAGCTGCGGCAGGCTGGGATCCAGGTTTTATCAGAAGAGGAGCTACAGCTTCATGGAGGCAATTCAGTACATGCAACCGGAGCAAAGACAGAGACAACCAGGCCAAGTACTACCCCCGCCATTAGAAAACATGCCTCCCTCACTGCGATGGCACCGGGCTTGGAAAGTGTTCAAAACCCATTCGTCTTACAAAATTCATACGGCAGAGCCATCTGCCAGGCAGCCAGCTCTCCTGCTCCCATCCCTGCTTCCTGCTGGATTTTCCCTGCTGGCTGTGAATGGCATGAGTCTGCCTCCCAACTGCCCAAGGCTGGGTCGAAGATGAGGGAGGGGTGAAAATAGCTGTCCTGAGCCTGGCTGAAGGTACGGGGACGGTGGGACAGGATTTTCAAGTGCCCCCACCACTGACAAATACGAGCTGTGAGAATAAAATACCTTGTATACAGGCACCAGCTCTTAGGACCCCAGGAAACAAGACGGGATTTCTAACCCAATCTGTACAACATATTTGTCCCTTCAATGCATCGCTTAAACCCTGACAGTGTGTGGCAAGTCCACAACCTCGCGACTGTTTATTTAAATAAACTAAAAAAAAATTGCTAGGCGCAGACTATGACTTAAGTAATGTTCAGTGAATAATTCATGCAGTATTTATAATTGATGGGGGATTTAACAGGAGCAGAGCCGTAAGTGGCTTTCTATTAACTATTGATGCTCTCCGCCAGCCGCTCGACAAGCACGGCCGGGCTCTGCGATCACAGCTCTCCCGCGATGTTTTATTTAAGCGCTGTTAAGAGAACACACAGTCTGGGGGAACGCCTCCGCTCCCGGGGAACGCCGCGGCAGCCCCTGGCTCCCGACGCGGCCGTGCCGTCAGGGGCTCACGGGGCCCCGGGGCCCGCGGAGCAATGGCCCCGTCCAGCTGCCTCGTGCCGGGGGGAGGCACCGGGGGCTGCTGTGATGTGTCTGGGGGAGCTCACCCCCCGCAGGGCCGCCTGGCTCCTTCCTCCCGCACCCTGCAGCAGACGCCAGATAACCCCAAACGCCTGGGTGCCTGGATAGAGCCAGACCCCTCCGCACTGGCTTACGAGTTTGTCTGCTTACGGGGTTTTGGGTCGTATTCCAGGGAGGTGCTTCTAAAATGCCTTTCAGATTTTTTTGCAAACTTCATTTGTGAGAACAGAAGCGTGCTAAGAAGACCAAGTATCTTGCTACACCCATCATTCACATCACCCTATGAAACATTCAAAAAGCTTCTAAAAATATATGCACAAATACGAAAATACAGTTAAAAGAACCCACCCATATGCTAACAGACAGCGCATCTGTGTTCCAAAACATCGCATTTGTAACAAAGCTGCGATAAACACACAGTTATCATAGCAACTGAAGCTGTGTCTCGCTTGGTGCCCGCAGGGAAAGCAGCAGGATCCGGCCCCGGGGTGGGCTGCTGCAAGCCTGGCGGGCAGCCCTGCAGCCCGGGGAGCCGCTCGGCATGCGGGCACACAGCAACTGGGCTGCACACCCAGCAGAGCATCTGGTTTTAAAATCTCATGGCTCCCAAGAGCATCAATGGCTGCACGACTCCAGGCCAGCCGAGGGACCTGTTTCGTGCCCGGGGGAGGGCGTCCCGGCAGCCAGAGCTGGCGCGAGCACCCAGGATTCGGGCTGGCGGAGCAAGGACAGAGCCTGTTCGCGGCGCAGGCAGGGGATGTGGAATAATTCACACCAAAGCACCATTCCCTTCAGAAAGGCTGGCAGCCTCAGGGAGAAATAAATGCTGAAATCTCCTTGATTGTTAAATAAAAGATTATTGATAAAATAACTGCTTCTAATGTGGCTGTGCTGCCAGCGGAAATGCAATATCTTTCAATTACTGCTTGGAAGCAAGGCTTTCCGTTTGTTTACTGGAAAACAACAACATGAAAAGAGATGCTCGTAGCGGACTGTAAATGAAGGTGAATCTATTTTTGCCATACTCCAAATCCGGTCGGGGCTCTGCGTGCGCAGAGCAGGTTAGCTGCTTGTCGGCACCGACTGACGCGCCGCCGTGCCACAGCGGAGTTACTTGGCCGGGGCCGGGAGCGCGAGGAGGAGCCGGCGCTTCGGCTGAGCCCCGGCACGCCGAGCCACGCGGCCAGCTTTCGGCATGTGGGGGTCTGGCAGGAGGACGGGCATTTCCCCCGTGCCGGGGGAGCCCTTGGTCCCGCTGCGGTTCTGCCTGACACGTGGAAAACCAGCACAGGGAGGTGCAGGAATGACCTGAGCAACTTCTCAGCATTTCTTAGAGCTGAGCAGGCAAAGCGATCTCCTTCTGGGAGCAAAACGGGGAGCAGAGCGACTGCCCAGGCTGCCGGCCCAGCTATGGAGAAATGAAACGCGAGGTGCCTCAGTAACAGCTTCGGTTCAATCGTTTGGGGCTGCGGAGGGATGCGAAGCAATTCCCTGCCCCTCCGAGCGCTCCCTGGCTCCGCTCGCCAAAGCCGAGCCTGACACCCCGACATTAGCAAGACGCAGGGCAGCCGTGGGGGAGCAGCCCGGGAAACACGGCTTACCTGCGCGGGGGCCAGCTCCAGCAAATTGGCCAGCTCCAGCTCCAAACACAGAGCGCACAAAGCACCACGCAGAAAATTACTTTTCTGGGACCCTCGCGCAGCAAACCCCTGCCACGGCTACCCCCCCGGGGCAGCACCCCCTTACCAGCTCCACGCGCCGGCGGCTGGACTCCAGCTCCCTCTGCACCAGCTCGTCCATGTCAGCCTTCATCTCCTCCATCCTCCTCTGGTAGTACTGGGTGTTCTCCTTCTCCCGCGCCTCCGACTCGGCCGCCTTCTCCAGCTCCTCGCCCATCTTTATGATGCTGTCTCGCAAGCGCAGCACCAGCACCTGGGCAGGCGGCAAGGGGGGCAGGAGGTGAAGCAAGGGAGGTGGAGGTGAGGACTTGCAAAGCTCTCCGCAAGGACCAAGCGATGTGGAGAGCGCTCCCTCCCCGACCCGCACCGCAGGGCCAGTCGCTATTAGTACTGGTATCAAGCATCGCCCTGAAATCTTGCAAGTGGCAGCAGCTGCCTGCAGCGGGTGCGGACCCCCGTGTCCCCAGCCCGTTCCTGCACCCAGCTCTGCACCCACCACAGCAGGCAGCAACATCCCCCACGGCCACGCCGTGTCCCCCAGGGCTCCCACGGAGCCAGCTGCTGCTTTTGGGAGCACAAGAGCATTTTCCTTCACCCCTGGGCTCGGCTCGTTCGGGCAACACAACTCTGGGAAGAAGTGACAGTAAAAACGTATTCCGGGGTGCCAGCAGACGTGCTGATTAATGGGGACAGTGAAATATTGCGATGGAGCCTGACGTCCTGCCCTCTGGACGGCGCCAGCGCAGGGGGACGCCTGTCGGGGCGGTGCTGTGATGGACGTGCCCAGCGGTCAGCACACACCGCGCCCTGTGTCCGGAGGCAGGACCACATATTCCTCCAGGGGTTCACAGCGCTGGACCCACTGTTGGCTTCCAATAAACACCGCAGTAAAGCATGAACAGATAACGGCAGTGGCATTACGTGGAAGTATATGGACTGTCCACAAGCTGCTGAGAGCTGGCCGAAAACCCCACCTGTCCCTCCCCTCCCCTTCCCGGGGGCTTCTTCCCCGCAAAGCCGAGGCGGTGGCATCACTGCGCCCGCCTTTTGCAAGCAAGCTGCATCTCCCCAGGGCTCCGCATCCCCTCTGCGAGCAGTGAAGAGGTGGTACCTCAAAGCGCTTCATCTGCACGGCCTGGAAGTCCAGCTGGCTCTCCAGGTCGCGGATGCGGGCTTCCTGCCGGCTGATGATGGAGCGCTCGGCCGGGCACTGCTCCAGGCGCACCGCTCTTGCCTGCGCTGCCTGCAGCTGCACGAAGAAGGGCTGCGTTAGCACCTCCCCGGCCCCTGACCCATGCAAACACCTCCCGGTCCCTTTCCCAGATCCGCCCCCAGTCCCTCTCCTTGGTGTGACGTGCACCCAGGACCTCTCATGGCTCCTGAGACAAAGTGAATGTGCAGGACCTGGCTTAGGCTGCCACAGAAAAAAGCATTGCCTTTGGCTTCCTGAAGGACTCCCTGCTGTTAAAATCCACAATAAATGCATGACACTAACGTGTATTTTTGAATGAAAAATGTGCCAGCAAGACGACACGTGTCTGGGTCTCTCTGGCTTTTCTCTTCTCAGCAAACTCTTTGAGGACAGCAGGCGTAAAAATTCACAGTTTACCCCTATGTGGAAAGCTGCCTGCACCAAGTCGTTTTTTCAGCCGTTACACTGAGATCTCCAAAGCAAACTGCCCTTTTAGCAACCCCGGTACAAGTTTGGTTCAGATTTTGTATTTGACCTGGAAGTATGGGAATTTGCCTTCTTTTATCTGGCCTATCTCTAAAGCACCACCCGCTCCGCCTCGCAGGAGCGAGTCCTGCTTCTGATTCCTGGGCAGCTTAGCCACGCTCCAATAAAGCACTTAAGTTAATGGGATTACTCATGTGTTTAAAATGAAATCCATGCATTCCAAGAGGGCCGGTGCAGCTGCAGAGGCGAGGCAGCGCAGCACCCGCCAGCACCCACCCCGGGGCCAGCCCCGACCCCGGGGCCGGCCCCGTCCCGAGCTCGCTCGGCCCCGCGGGGCAGCTCCTGCCTCGGCACCAGCAGAGGGAAGGGAGGAGGGAGAAGTGGGGCTCTCCATCCCGAGAGCCCTGCCGCATGGGCTCTTGCTCCTCAGCCCTGGGTGCAACGGGCTGGGGAGGAATTACCTTCTCCTGAAGGCTCTGCTTTTCTTTCTTCACATCCTCCACCTGCGTCTGCAGGTCCTGGATCTGAGCGATATCCGCTGCCGACTGCGGAAAGAGAAAGCCCAGCAGTGGGAGCAGACCCGAGGCTGGGAGGGCACTCGCCGCGAGGAGTGCGGTGCCGAAGGCTGGCTCCTGCCTGCCCCTCCTGCCACCGAAGCAGTGAGCCGCTCCTGCACGGGACTGAAGGAGCTTAATTCACCTGACTCAATGCAACTTCCCTAATTTTTGAAACAAATCTGTGTAGATCAGGACAGAAAGCACGATGTCAAGGTCATTTCTGTCCTCAGGGTCCTTTCAGATACAGACTCTCGGCTCCGCAACACCACTGCAAGGGGCACCAGACTGTGAATTGTCAGTCTCGCCAGCCTACCCCCGCTCCACCGGGAGCCTCGGGGTCCCTCAGCCCCAGGTACAATCCTTTGGGAGAGCCTGCCTCAGTCGGGATATTGCGCAGAAAGCCCCAGGGCTGTCTGTCAGCACTTTTTAAGCTCTGCATGAGTAAACAGTGAAAGAAAGAATACAGAAGGATCCAGACAGGGATGCTATAGGATTTCCCAGCTATTGAAACTAAAGCCAAGACGCCTCTTGAACGAAAACTCAAAACTACGGGTGAGAAGAGATGGAGCCGTGAGCCATTCCTTCCTCTCGTCACAGCATCTCCTTCCTGGGGTCCCCAAGCTGCTGTGCACTGATGGGGACTGCTGTTTGCTCTCAGCCAGGCTGCAGCGTTTCCCAAGCCCCCTCCCGGGGAGGGGGATGCTGCCCAGCCTCCACTGCCCCGGCTCCTACCTGGGCAATCAGAGCCTTGTGCTTTGCCATGAGCTCGTTCAGGTCTTCCTGGTCCTCGTCGATGCGTTTCAGGAGGTCGGCTCTCTCGTGCTGCAGCTGGTTCAGCTGCTCGTCCACCTGCGGGAGGACCCACGGGGCCGCTGGCTCGCGCATCCCACGGGGGACCCACCGCCCAGCACCGCCCGGGCCGCGGCACCCTCGGGGACACGCTGCCGCCAGCCCCCGACCCCGCGCTCGCGCCGGGAGAGGCAAGGGGAGCTGCTGCGCGTCTGCAGGGGGGGACTACGGGATGCTGCTCCCTTTTGCTCTCCATTGCTGCACCCTTATGCATCCATTAAGCCACCCGGGGGCTGTTCCCAAAGAGGCTGGGTGATTTAGTAAAGAGGCTGGGTGATTTAGTAAAGAGGCTGGGTGATTTAGTAAAGAAGCTGGGTGATTTAGCATGCTGATTGTTGCTGATTTAGTAAAAAAGCTGATTATTGCTATCAAACACGAGCAGGTAGGACTGCGCCGCTGCCCTCCCACCTCCCCAGCCCCGCTGTGTCTCCGCACCAGGGTCTTGTTTCTGCTGAGCGTCTCCAGCTCCGTGTGCAAGTTCTCCAGCTCCAGGGCCGCCGTCTGCTGGGACCTCTGGGCCTCCGCGCACTTTGCTTCGCTCTCTTCCAACTGGGAAAAGTTGAGGGAGATCATAATTAAAGGAGCGCTCGGTGCCTGCAGAAACCGCGTGCTGATTATGCTGGTCCCCTTGCTGCACCGTCACGTCTATTTACACTGCACCCCCGAGCATTCTCCCCTGCTAACGCACACGGAAACTCGACCTTTTAAAATCTGTGCTGCTCTTCAGCCCGTCTGCTCCTGGTTTACAGTGAAAACTCTTCCCTTCCCAGCCGGTGCGGCAGGGCTTCCCTGGCAGCTCCCGGCACACCTAGCCGTGGATCCTAACACCACTGACCGTCCTGCTGCGTGCTGAAGTAAGCGCCTCGATCTGCACATCCACCCTCTGTCTGGCACTGCCGTGGTGAGGTAGAGCTGGGATCATTAATTTGCAAAATTATGTGAATTACATGTAATTCCTGATTAGAGCAATTCATGATTCGGAGTTTGCAAATGGGCTTTTCACGTGGCATAAATTGCATTTGCAAATACACATGAAATATCACACTTATAAATGCTAATTTGCTCTCGGTTTTTATAGCTCAGCCATTAAGACTACAATGATCTTAAATGGGCTGCAAGCATCTGGAAGATGCAGCGTCATCCCAAAAACTCACATCGCCAGGACGGACAAGTTTACGTAGGCTGTACCTGAACATCCAGTTCCTTCCCTTGCTCGCTTGGGTTTCTTTCTTTTCTTTATGAAAAAGAAAACTAAACCCCTGCGCTGGCTGCTCATTTCCCGTGCCTGGTCCCCATTCCCCTGCAGAGGATGCAGAGCTCCCGGGGGCAAGAGGAGCTGCTGTGCACCACGATGAGACTTTGAGCATTTTAGGCTATTTTCTCAGGGTTTACTTGTCTTTTTTTGACTCTCTCCCTCAAAAAAAGGGGGATTACAAAGTACTGTAACTGCAGCAATCCTCGGCTCATTTCCCTCAACTGTTTGGGGTGCTTGAGACCTCCTTGGAGAAGCGGAGCAGGTAATTTGCTTCCTCAGTGCCTAACCTGCAGAGGAACTGGAAGTCGTTTTTCCCTTAAAGGCAATGATTCTTTTTATGTACCTGGCACAGTGCCATCTCCGAACGGCCGCTGCCCAGCCCTGCCCAGCCCTGCAGTGGTGCCAGCACGCCGGCCGCCTTCCTCACCGCCTGCCCGCAGCAAGGGAGAGCCCGGGGTGCGGGGGGACGCAGCACACTGCGCCCAAGGGCTGCCCGGGCGTGGGGGGGACCCAGCGCTGCCACTGCAGCCAGCAGCAAGGGAAACCTTTTCCCCCTCCATCCCAGGGCCAGAGCAATGGCCTTTCTGCTGCACATGGAAGCGTCAGAGGGTTCTGATCTTCAGCCTCCGCCTTGCTTTCTAAATTGCATCCCCTATTTTTCACTCCTTTGGTGAGAGAATCAGGCAGAGGACATGTCCCCCATTGCCACGAGGCACAGCGCCGACGGCTCCCACCAGCAACTTCAGCAAAACCTCCGGAAGCAAACAGGCATCTGCCCCGAGGCGCCGTCGTTCCACCACCGAGGCGCGCTGGGTGGTCTCTGCCCCTGGGACCACCGTTTCCACCTCTGAGCCCTTCTGCCACCCCCGCACGACCCAAGGAACGGATGGGAAGAAATAATCCCGAACACCGTTGGGTCTTCAGCTACAGTGCCAGCCAGAAGCTGCTCACCGTGGGGAACATAAAGCTCTGGCATAGAGACATTCAGCAGTTCGAATCCTGCAGAACTGTTATTTAAAATGATGTTCCTGTGTCCAAACTCAGCCCGCGTTGATGGATTGTCTAGCCGGTCTGTTCATACATCTGCAGAGCCACTCTCACAGCGACACACGCCGTGTTCCCCTTTCTTCCACCAGCTGAAAAATAGCCTTTATGTTTTGCATAAAGCTCAGGCAGCCGTTACTGAAATGACCCCAGCGATAGCTGCTGGGAGACGTTAAAGATGCCGATCTGACCGACTGCTGGTTTTACGGACAAGGGCTTTTCCACCCGCCCAGCTTCGGGCTCCTCCAGAAGCAACCCCGTCCACGACCAGCCCCCGGGACTGGCCTTTCCCCTGCCATGATTACACTAAAACTCCGGATAGTTTAATCAGAGAGAAATGCATCTCCAGGACCTCTCATTAAATACCAGCTTCCATTTCACCTCGTGTAATGGAATTTTCCCACTTGGGAGGAATAAATTGAAATCCCCCCCAAAAATGCATAATGTATGAACTTCCGAACAACATTACTTTGCTGTGCTACACCATCTGTTAAATACCTGCGTAAAATGGATGGCTTCAGCCTTATTAAGAAACAATGCTATATTTCTAGCCATATGGATTTTGATTAACGGAAATGTAGCATTTTAGCAAAGTTTTTATTCTTGTAGAGGTTTGTGGGCTGGTGGTAGGATGTATTGGCTTTTGAGAAAGTTGTCATGAATGCCATTAGAAATCGTTTAAATTTAAAGGACGGCATAATCATGAGGCATTTGTAACGCATGCAGAGTCTCAGTGTTGGCGGCGCAGCAACAACCCAGAATTCCCAACATTAAGGGCTTTCCGCTCTCCCTCTCCAAGGCGCGAGGCAGCCGGGCAGAGGCCACCCACGCGGGAGCCGGGAGGGAGCCGGGGACGGACCGTGTGGCACCGCGGCCACAGGCAAGAGGAAGCAACCCCCTGCACGAGCCTGCCTCGCTGCGGGGACCGGGCTGCTCGGGGAACAGGGCGTTATCCCCCTGGCAAGATGTGGCTGGACGCCACGGGGATGGCCACGCTCGCTGGGGAGAGCAAGCGCCCCGGCATCGCCGCTCGGTCCCTGGGATCAGCACGTGGAAGGGGTCCCTCTGCCTCAGCCCCCTGCAGCGAGCTGCGGCGCTGAGCAGGGCCCAGCCCCGTTAAGAGCACCGGGGGCTGGGAAAGAGCAAAGCCGGGGCTGTGCATCACCTCCAGCAGGATTTGGGAAATGCTGAGGGATTAATTGTTAAGTGCAGCATTACAGCATCAGCTCAATAATGTTTAAGCGAGAACTCACGAGTGCCAAAGATGGCCATTCCTGCTGCCTGCCCCCGCCATGGCCATCCCCTGCCCGGCCAGGTCAGCGGCACAGGCATGGCCATGGCCACGGGCACGGGCATTCCGGCGGCCACGTCAGGCCGAGCTCACCTTCGCCTTCTCCCCCGGCGCAGGTGGGAACAGCTGCTGCTCACAGATGTTATTTATGCAGATCTATTATCTCAATTATATATGTATGTTGTTGGAATCGCTCATGCCTCCCGAGCAGTTTGCTTCCAGGGGAAATGTACAGTACAGATTAATGACTGAGAGGTTTCGGAGGACTGGCATCATCAGCTCAGCCCCGGTGCAGGATGCGTGTGCACGGCCAGCCTGGGGATGGACAGCCCCGTGCCACCCCTGTCCCGAGGCAGGGCACCCCACGGACCCCGAGCTCACCCCGGGGCTGACACCGTCCCCAGCTGGTGGCACGGTGGGCACAAGCACGGCACCCGCCTGCAGCCACGCGCCGGGTGGCTCAGCACCGGCTGTGAACTGCACTTAAACTATGGCAAATCTGCTGCGATCCCTGCTCCTGCCTTATAGCATCCCTATGGCAACACGTCCCGAACGCAGCGCCTCTGGAGCTCCTTATTAGACAGACAGAAAACGCAGAACAGAAGGTAATTAACAGGGCTGCGGGAAAAAAAAGGAAAAAAATACTTAACCACTGTTGGCCTAATTACAGAGAAGCGCTCCTTACAAGACAACCCTCGTCAGCGCAAGAGGCGCTTCTCGCCCTGGCCTGGGTGATGCTCACGATTACAGCCAGGAGATCCGGAAACATTTCTTGCAGCTTCCCCTTGGCCGAGGCAAAGGGCGATGCTCCAAGGGGCAGAGAGATGCCCGCACCCCCAAGGGCACCCACCTGCTTGCGCAGCCGCTCCAGCTCCTGGGCGCCGGCGCCGGGCTCCCCGGGGGCTGCCAGCAGCAGCTGCACGTCGGCGAGCAGGGCGCGCGTCCGCCGCAGGTCCCGCCGCAGCCGCTTCTCCACGTCGAAGTCACGGTGGCCGATCTGGGGAGGGGAGAGGGGGTGTCCTGAGCCCTGCCGCCCCCGCAGAACCTCCCTCGGACCCTTCCGCCCCACCCCAAGGCATTCGCAATTTGGGAATAGGGAAATATTTTGGTAATGCTGAAGTCACGATGCACGACGGTATTAAATATCTATGTATAGATATTGCAATTTTCCCTCTTTATCAAGTAAAAAAAATTAATAGTTAAGTAAAAGGGAGAAAATAAATCACATAAACATCAAAACTGGCAGATTCTACCAAAACACCACATTTTTTCCCCACCAGAAAGCTGTTCCTCCGAAAACATTAGCCCACCCCTGCTCTCCATCAGGCACGTGCCTGCCCAGCGACCACCCCTGTGCCCAGAGGGACAGTCCGGCCGCTCAAGCGGGGGGCACAGGGGGGCACTGCGGGTCCCCAGAGCCATAGTGCCCTGTCCTCGTGGCCACCGGGCACTGTCACCCCCCGGGAAACCACCCTGACTGCGGGGTACGGTCAGAGAGGGGCAGACCCAGAAGATGTGGGTCCAGCATCTGTGCTGAGAGCTGGCACAGAAAATGCAAAAGTCATTGTGTGAAAGAAAAAACCCAGAAAAACCCCTCTGCCCCTTTGGGGAAAAGAGTGACAAAGGCAGGAGAAAGTCAGTCCAAAGGGGAAAGAGGAAAAAAAAATGCAAAACGCTGATGAGGAAAGCTCATCAGAAAATTAGGAGTTATTTACACATCTCTAATGCAAAGCATCTGGAGTCCCCGTCAGCCGCGGAGGGCCATAACCGACGCTGCCGCCTTCGGTGCGGGAGGCAGCAACCTCCCGAGCGTGAATCCCCAGCAGCGCTGGCGGAAAATAACTGCTGGGAGATTTTGGAGGCTCGTCCCTGGGCGGTGTGGTGTCACCACATTACTCTGAAGCCTTTTAAAGAAGGGAAGTAGGAAACGCCTTAAAAAAAACCCCTCTACATTCCCCCCTGAAGCTGAGAGCAACCATGGTTACGAGGATAAAGGAATTAGAAAAACACCAAATAAACAGGGACATGGTTTCAGTGCTTGATTTCAGACTAATTGAAATATAAGAGCATTTTCCATGTAGTCTGTTTTCCATGGCTCTTCTTGGTTCAAACTCCTATTTTCTGTTCACTGGCTAAAATTAATTGTGCGGATTTGACCTTGTAACCTGGTTTAAGCTGGTTGGCATTTGCTGGAAACAGAAATCGTTGGCATCTCCATTTCCTTAATTAGTTTTCTGGCTTGGCTTTTTTTTTTCTTTTTTAATAAACTGCTCTGAAGCACACTGTCCACTGTAAATCAGACGGCATTTATAACACCACTGCAGCGCAGCAGATTTGCTGTTATCCCTGCCATCCCTACAGACTGTACCTTGGACGCTGTTCAGCATCATTTTCCCGTCGCTCAGGGTCTGCCCGCCGCCACAGACGATAGATTTTGTACCGTAACTGGAAGCAGCAGGTACGGCAGCCACCGCTGCCTCCCACCATTGCAGCCCGGTGCTTTTTAAGTTACAAAGCCAGGATTTCATTTAATAGCTGCTTTCAAAGCTCCGGCTGTATTTTGCATATGCTATAGCAATACCCAGATCCACTATGCCATCCCCCCTTCCCCTCTTGGCGGGGGCCGGGGGCTGCCTGGGCAGTGCCTGGGGACGGTCCCGGGAAGCAGAAGGTGCTTTTCCTCGAGAGCCCCCCCCGGCTTCGCTCCGTGCAGCTCCTGCTGCCTCCTCGTCCATCTTAGTTCTCCTCCACCAAACAGAAGGGACATGTTGGACTGAGAGGCAGTTATAATAATAACCTGCTTTTATACAGCAAGATTTATTCTGACAGTTCCCAAAACATTTTATAAGCCAGGAGCTGGGGGGACGTTATGGATAAGCCTCGTCAGACCATTGTGTGTCTACTTGAAATATGTCCACCATTTTAGTGTTGCAAAGCTCCCAGATTCATCCCGTTTAATGAGCACGTGCAATTGCCAGGGCTGGTGAAATGGTGAAAGCCAGCCAGCTTGTGCCAATGGCCGGAGGATGCGCTGCCTAATTACCGCTGCTTAATTCCTGCGCGTGCAGGGCGAGTTGCAACGCGATGGGGGCTGTGCAAGGGCGGTTGGGAGGCATCAGCACAAACCCAGCCTTGCTGAGCTCCGGGGAGCCCTGGGGTGCAGCAGCACTGAGATGGCCGCTCTGAACCGTGCCAGGCTGACACCGTCCTCGCCCCTGGCAGCACCGCGGCCCCAGGCAAGGACCAGGCGGGACCTTTCTTTGTCACCAGAGCTCCTTCAGCAGGAGCTGGTGCGTGAGGCGGCCTCTGGGCCTGGCTGCTCGGCGATGCTGAGTGATGCCCAAGCCGATAAATGCTGTTCAATGAGGCTGCGTTCAGCCCCTCGCCTTCTAATTTAACAGGGAGCAGCTGTGTGTTCTTTTCCCATTACGTGCACTTCAATCACTGCCACAGACACATTAGAGAGTGAAAAAGGATTTGTTCAACAAATGTGTCTGGGACAGAATTCCTCTGCAAAGAGCAGAATCTGATAAACTGCTTTTCTGGGCAGCTGGAGCTGCTCCAGCGTTAGTCCTGTTTGTTTGACTCTCATGAAAACATCAGCAAGAAGCAAATCCCTCCCCGTGCTTAGATAATTCTCCTGTAGAAAAACAAACAGTTCCCCTCCGTGGGTCCTTGGTGGGACTGGCTCTCTCCTATGTGACACCTGCAGTCCCGAAACCCTCCTGGCACCCAGCGCCTGCTGCGGCACGCGCCGCTGCTCCGCCGGGTGGCATTTGGAAGAGGCGAGGGATGGGGGGATCACAGCCAGCCGCACGTGCGTGAACAACCAAGCTATTGCCCCGTCCACAGGCGTGCATGCATTCACGCTCCCTTTTTTTTACGGGCAGTGTTTTGAGCCGGGGCACGGCCAGCGAAGCGGCTTGGCTGGCCGGGAGGTAGCAGCAAGGAGAGCGGAGCACGCTTCTCCCCGCCGGCAGCCCCGCCAGGCTGGCCCAGGGAGGCACCGTCCTCTTACCTGCTCGCACAGGGTGCCGATGAGCCCCTCCAGGTCCTGCTTCTCATGCAGCACCATCTGCTTCTCCTCGTACTCCTGCTCCAGCTGCATCTCCAGCTGCCGGAGCTGTGTGCGGGAGACAACCCCAGCCACGTTCAGAGCCCGGCCACCCCCTGCCAAAGCCCGGCGTGCCGGCCACCACGGCGGGGACCCGGGCAGCCCCTGGGAGAGGGTGCGCACCGAAGCCTCCCATCACTGCAGCCGGCGCTGGGGACCGGGACCAGGCCACCTCCCCCGGAGCCCCTGCTACCCCCAGGCAGTGCAACTGCTCCTGGCCACGAGCAGCAAGGGTTAGCACTCCAGGAGCCTGCAGGACTTTTGGGGACACGATGGGCTCTTTGAGCCACCCCGCCTGCGAGGCATGCTCAGATGTCCCCAGGGGCTGTCCCTGCAGTTCTGGAGCAGTATCAGGGGGCATTCAGCCAACCGAGAAGGGGGTCGGCTCTAATCCCTCCAGGTTTCCTCAAGGCATCCCGTGACCACGAGCCAGGCAGGCAGCATGCTTCTTGCTCCAGCTCCCCACCAGCGAGGAGGTGGCAGTGGCCTCGCAGGGCAGAGTGTGCCGTAAAGGCAGGATTTGTGCTGCTCCGGGGAGCAAAGGGAGCCTCAGAGCCAGCACTGAGCGCAGGAGCCTGCATCCCTCTGCCTTTGCCTCTGCTCAAGCATCGCCATCCCGCAGCACTGCAGCAATGGCAAGTGCTGCGCAGGAGGGAACGGGACCCGGGGCTGCATCGCAGAGCTCTGCTGTGCAGCTGTGAGGGGTCCAGCAAGTCCAGCTGGGGGGGGTGGTGGAAACGTGTTAACAAAGCCAGCCAGCCCATTTCACGGCCCGCTCCTCCCCTTGCGAGCTGCTGCGCGGCTGTGCCCGCGGGAGCGGACGTGCCAGGCTGCGATCCTGGCACAGCTCCCCAGAGCCCTCCCTGCCCCAGCCGCCTCCTGCACCCCCAGCCGCTGCTCAGAAACAGGGTTTAGAAAGGGAACGGGAGCAGACTGCTAAATATGGATTGCTCTCCAGAGTGTCTCTGCCATTTACTCATTTGGAAAATAATACTCGGGCCACGCAGGGTGAGGGAGAGAAAGGATGAACGACACCCCATCGGTCGAGAGCAGCCGCATCTCCTTTAGTGACGCTGCCAGTACCTTGCTCTCTGCACAGGGCAATTAAACAGAGAGAGAGGTGTGGAAGGGCAGGGACGATCCCGGGGAGGAGCCCTGAGCAACGCGTCCTCCTGACCAGCCCAGAGCTTCGGCAAAAACTGGCCAGGGGAGAGGGGGAGAGAGCAGCACTGCGCTCTTGCTGCACCACCCAGCAGAAGGGCAGCACCGTGGGAAGGCAGCGTGGTGGGGAACGGCAGCGCCTGCACCCGGTGGCAGCCCCCGGGCAGCCCCCCGGCACACAGAGCCCTACGGCTTAGGGCACGACTAGGTGCTGACAGGAGCAGGAGGAGCAGAGATTGCCTTGTTTGCCTTCCCACTTGTCCTGCCTTCCTGAAATAGCACACGCAAAGCCCCACCGACCTCTTCGTTAAGCCTCAGCAATGTTAATTCACTATCGACAGCCAGGTATGCCCCAGGCCTAATGGCAACTGGCTGCTACCATGCAGCCCCACAGCCCCGCAGCAAACACCCTTGGATTTCGGAGAAATTGGAATTTGTGTCTGCAAGCCACCGACCTCGCGGCCTTGCTGAAAGGGTATTTTCTGTTCGTTGTCACTATACACAAAGCCCTGGCTGGCTGGAGCTGGTGCCCTTGGCGTGACGCTGGCGTTACCGGGAGCACCGTGCCCGTGTGCTGCACGTGGCTCTCGCACACCATCCCCGACAGCCCCTCCAGCGCGGCAGGGACTCACGCCTGACCCAGACCCTGATTTTGCACCCCGGGGCTGTGACGGGGCTCACGCCGGGCTGGTGGTGGGAAAGCAGCGCTCGCCCACGCTGCCCCGCTCCCCTGGGAACGGCTCCTCCTCTGCACTGCGGACAGGGGCAGCTCGGGGCGAGCACCCAGCATCGTCCCCCCCGGCACCGACCTACCCTCCTCTGGCAGGACTGCCGCACGTCCTCCAGCTCCTCGTCCTTGTCCTCCAGCTCCTTCTGGTGGATCTGCTTCATCCGCTCTATCTCCAGCTCCAGCCTCTGGTGGAGCTGAAAGACGAAGGCGCAGCGGTTGCACACAACCCCGGAGGGACAAGGAAGGTGCAGGGGTGAACATCCCCGGCACACCCAGCCCAGCGTGGGGCCACGCTACCTGCTCCAGGTGATCGACGGCGGCCGTTTGCCGCTCCAGCTCTTTCCGCTGCTCGGCAGCGCTGGCCTCCAGGTCCCAGAGCTGCTTCCTGAGCGCAGGCACAGCGCGGGCGTCCAGGGCGCTGGGGGTGCTGAGCTCCTGCACCCGGCCGGCCAGCACGGTCGCCCGCTGCGCCAGGCTGGCCGCCTCCGCCTCCTTCTGCTGCTCGGCAGGGGCAGAGCGGCGGGTCAGCAGCCGAGCCCCAGACGTGGGAGACGCACACGCACCTCGCTCTTAAAACCCAGACCGTTTCCAACGGCATCCTCAGAAACACGCCGCAGCAGCAGCAGGCAGCGGTCAGCCCCGTGCCCACCACGAGCCCCGAGCAATCCTTTCCCTCTGGGTTTTGCTCACTCGCCCCCGACCTCCCCTTCCTCCTCCCATGGGCTGTCCCCGAGGCGGGTTCCCCGCAGCGCCCGCAGCCCCCGCCGCCTGGGGTGGCTGGCAGCCACCGTGCGGCTTCCCCCCCGCCCCAGCACACCGTGCCCCTGCCGCTGCGGGGGGCTCGGCGGGCGCCCGGTGCGGCACCGTCCCACCAGGGCACAGACCTGCGGCTTCTTGCAGGTGAGATTGCGGGTAGAGGCGTGCAGAAGAGCAGGAGTGACTTCAGTGAAAATGAGGGTGGGCCTAATTAGCTAAACCGTGGGATGGGTATCACTTGTAAAAAGTGATAGCCTTTCTTCTGGCAGAGGATAATGTTGTTTAAATACAGCAGGCACATCCCAGAACTGCACTAAAAGAAATTGGAATCAAGTTGCCGGGTTTGTGCCTGATTGCCTCTGCTATAATTGCAAAAGATAATGGCTTTGCTCTGAGAGCTGCTCCCGAAACTGGCTATAATGCAGCAAAGCGGGATACTCTCCTCTTACCTCTAAGCTCTGCTGAAGTTTGCCCATCTCCCATCGGATGCTGGTGTTCTCCTGTGACACTTTTTCACGGAGGCTCTTCTCAAAGGCAGACTCTCCCAGGGCCTGGGCTAACTGCAGGTCAAACCTGGAGGGGGAAACACACGTTACCTCTCCCGAGCGGGTCTGCGACGGCAGCACGGCTGCCTCCGGGCCGGGGGAGCTGCACCAAGGCAGGCAGGGAGACAGCCTCAGCGGTGGCAAGCCGCTTCTCCTGGCACTGGACTTCCCAAGTGCTTTTGAGAGGACAAAAAAAAAAAAAGCCTGTTGTCTGTGAAGCGCTGCCATCATTTTGTGAACCCCTAATTACTCCGCACAAGTGCCAGCCACGGGAAGCGCACGGTGTGGCGCAGCAGCGATGTGCACACATCTTGGCAGTCGCCAAGAGCAGAGCACAAAAAACTGCTGCAACTGGCTGCTACAGACCCAAAACACCCTGAAATGTGCCTGTGCGTGGGCAGCAGCCCTCTGCTCCCCGCCACCGCGGGCAGCTCCATCCCCAGGGCTGGCCAGGACGCTGCCGCGCCGAGGCTTTGGTTTCAGCTCAGGAAGAGTTGCCGCTTCGGAGCAATGATCCTCAGAGCTTCTCAGCACCTTCGTATTCCTGGGTCAGACCAAGCCCCAGCCCACAGTCAGCGTCTCAGCACAGGTAAGCAGGGCAATGAAGTGTAAATTTAAAGAAATTATAAAGAACGCGATTGGTGATTTCCCATGTTTTCTGTGCCTGCTTGGTCTTGGTATCCTGTTTTTGGGCAGAAAATCTATTTAATTCACTGGTATCAAACGGCAGCATTAAAACGCTGGGGGCCATTTCTTGGTAGCGGGGCTTCTCTCCTCCACACCAGGTGCCCGGTTTGCCAGCAGCGCTCCCGGTGCGGGCACCTCTGCGTCCAGGCACACCGAAGCCTGGGACACCCCGGCACGAGGGTGCCCCGCACCCAGCGACGCAGGAGCCAGCGTGCTCTCCCAGCCCCTCCGTGCCACCGAGCACTGCGTTGGGAGTGATTTCTATTACGGAAGCGTGTTACAGTCACACAGCAAGGGGATGTAAAAATAACCTCCCGGCTTGGTGCAACCTCCAGCAGTCGAAGTAGACAAAAATAGCAGCCCTTCCAGGAACTCCTCACCCGAAGCCGCCCTACGCATCCCCGTCCCCTGCCCTCCCGCTCCAGCAGCCCCAGCCCTCCCCGGTGCTCCCGCCAGCCTTACTTCTTCTGCCTCTTCTCCAGCTCGTGGCTGCGGCTCTGCTGGCTCTCGGCGAGCACCCGCGCGTCCTCCAGCTCGCAGGCCAGCTGCCTGCACCGCCGCCGCAGCTGCTGGGACACCTTCTTGGCTGCCTCGCACGCTGCCTGCACCTCGCCGAGCTGCGGGCAGAGGCGACGGTGAGCGGCGGAGGGACCCCACGGCACACGCACCCCGCAGCCGCTCCCGCCCGGGGCTCAGCCCCGCGCCAGCGCCAGGGGATGCTTCACCCGGAGGTCTCTCGCCAAGCAAGGACAAATTTAGGTGCCCCGACCCCTCTCACTCCAGTGCCCGCAGCATCCCAGCCCTCCTGCTGAGTCAGCGAAGCTGCCCCGGGGGCGGACGCCTGATCCCGTTTCTCTGCAAAAGGCAGCGCCAGCACCGAAGGAGCTGGATCCCCTAAGGATTTGCGTCGTGTTTGGGGCAGAGAGACACGCAGAGCTCTTGCCAGCCAGAGAATGGAGTCATTAAGCAATGACTTTAAATAAGCAAAATCTTGCATTAATGAAGTCTGTAATTCCAAACCAACTATCTGAAAGCAAATGGGTTGTTTTGCTTTACCCAAGCTCCTAAGACTGGGCTGCTTTTCTTATTACTTTTTAATGTACCATGAATAATACCCATTTCTTTATTTTATCCTTATGGGAAGTGACCTGACTCCCAGGCACTGCTCAGGGAAGCACATTGGCTTTTTCCCTCCTCATGGCAAAGCTTGGGAGCTGCCAGCTCTTTACATTAACAGCTCTTCGTGTGACGGTGGTACAGGCACAACCCAGTCCGGTATCCAAAAGCCAGACTAACACCAAGACCCACCGCTGAGCCCCTCTCCACCCCACAGCTTTCCACCCTGTGCTCACGCTCACGCTTGACCAAGGTTGAATTTTGCCATGTTACGGTGCAAAAGTAACTTTTTAAGCTTGAAGGAAGCTTTGGGGTATTTATTCTCAAACCAGCAGAAAACAGCCGGTTTCCCCTGGACAGTGAGAGCATCAGCAGCAAACGGCTGCATTTCCGAGCCTCAGCCCTGTGAAGCTTTGCCTGCTCTGGGAGCGAGGAGAGGACAACCGGCTCCAGCCGCAGCCCCGCTCCTCGGTGTGTCCCCGGGGAGCCCCTGTCCCCTCCTGTGCCCCGGGGCCGGCAGCACTTGCCTTTTGCTGGAGCCCCGTCCGGGCGCCCAGCTCGCCCTCCAGCCGCTCCTCCAGCTGCGCCAGCCGCTTCTGCAGGAAGGTGATCTCCGTCTGCGCGCAGTCGAAGCGCACTTGCCACTCGTCCTCTGTGAACGGAGAGACCCCGAGGTGCTGGGTGGGTGCTCACGCCTGACCAGCCCGAGCGGCCGTGCCAGGGTCGGATGGGCAAATGCACAACGGCACCGCGGCTCCTCTATGGCACGAACGCCAGCACCGAGCTCTTAGGGTGCAGCTCTGCTTTGGGCACGCAGGGCTGCCCCGGCTCGCATAGCACATGCACCCCCACCCTAAGCTAAGCATGCATGCTCATCCCACCCCATCCCACTCTATCCCATCCCACTTGTGTCTTAGCAGCCTCCTCATCACCCCAAACCATGCTTCAAACACGCTTGGAGCTGCCAGGAGTGCCGGGCAGTGCCAGCGAGCGCCAGCAGTGCCCTCAGGCAGAATCCCTGCCTGCAGCCCCAGCCCCGCGCAAGAGCCAGAGCCGTGTGCGACCGAGCCGTCGCTGCCAGCTCCTGCCGGACAAGCAATGCAGAATGACAGGGTGCCAAAAATACACTGGGGTGGCCAGGGGCTGGAGAAGCAGAGCTGCCTGGCAGGGGAGCAAGCCTCTGCCCATTGCAAGAGGCTTTCCTGCCCCGCTGGGGTGGCCGTGCTGGCCCCACAGGTCAGGCTGGATGCCCAGAGCATGCATGGCCCCCGAAGGGACGTCCCTACCTCCTCCAGAGCCACTTATCTTCATCTCACGCAACTGAACCAGCTGCTGGGCCTCTTCCAGCTGCTTTTCCACCGACTCCAGTTTCTTCTGCACTTGGTCGTGTTTGCTCTGGGGAAACCCGGGGAAGGAAGGGAGCAGCTCTACCCGGCGCCAGGGCACTCGGGTCCAGGAAGGCTGTTCCAAGAGCGCAGCATCGCCACCGGCACGGCCCAACGGCTCAGGGCTCTCCTACCTGCAGCTCCTGCAGCTCGCGGGCGCCCCGCATTCTCTCTGCCCGCTCCCCGTCCAGGACCTGGCAGGCGACATCACCCTTGTACCGCTCGTCCGACAGCTCCGTCGTCAGGTCGATGATCTGGGGGGGCAACGCCGAGTCAGGCTGGGCATCGCGGTGCATGCCAGCCTGGGGGGGCCCGGCCAGCCTGCGTCGACCCGCGTGTCCTGACCGCTCTCCTTTGGCAGCTGCCTGTGCTTAGGGGAGGTGGTAAGTGCACACCGTCACCAACCAGTGTCACCAGCGGGAACCCAGGGTCCTGCTGGCAGTGCCCAGCAAAGAGCAACTGCTGCTGGAGCCCGTGGCTGCACTCCTCGCTTGGCTGCCTGTGGCAGGGCAGCTGCCCGCTGCGGCTGCACAGCCAGCAGCTGGCACCAGCAGTGCTGCCTGCAGTGCGCTGCCTGCACTGTGCTGCCTGCAGTGCACTGCCTGCAGTGCGCTGCCTGCACTGTGCTGCCTGCAGCATGCGCCTGCAGTGCGTTGCAGGCAGGGCTCATCAGATTTCTGCACCGTTTTAGCTGATTAGCATTAAGTTTAATTAGAAACAACAAGCAGGTGAATGAAGGAGTGAATTATTAATCCGGAGAATTAATGCCATGTTCTGCCAAGCAGAGGTGAACCCGGCCTGTCCCGCTAATCCTGCCGAGCGAGCGGCTGCAGAGGCGGCAGGGCCAGCAGGAACACGCAGGCTTCCAGGGCTCCTTTTCCTCCGCCTGACAGCATTCTGGGGCACTCCACATTTCGCAGGCACACTACACAAGCTCTTCAGGGGCCCAACAAGTGTAACTGGGCAAGTAAACTCAACGGGTTTTCTTTCCCTGGGGTAGACGCTATTTTTCTAGGTCTGTCCTGAGGCGTTAGCCTCGCTCAGCAGTCCCAGCCTCACGGGTGTGATTTCATTTATAGCACGGAGCTTAAGGTAAATCATCTTTAGCCGCTTCCCGTTGAGAAGGGGGTCCCTGGCCCCAGGGCTGTTGGTACCGTTAACCAGAGCTGCAGCGTTACACCGACCACAGCCCGGCCACCCCTCGCGAGGGCCGGGAGCCGCAGCCCGGCGAGCCGGGTAAACCCAGGGTATTTGTAGCAAACTTGGGAGCTCTTCTCCTCCCGGTGCTTAACGAAACCCCAGCTGCAATTGCGCAGGAGCCCGTGCCTCCGAGGAGGCACTCCGCACAGGAGCAGCGGCCGGCCGGGGATGCACGTGGTCCCCAACGTGCCTCCGAGTCCCTTCTGACAGGCACCACGGGGCGGCCGAGCGGCTGCCCGGCAGCTGCCACCCCGCGAGCACCGGCACGGCGGGGGCACGCTCGGAGCCAGGGGATGGGCAGGACACTTCTGTGCGCTGTCCCCTCGGTATTAGCATTCGTCCCGTGAAACTAAGTCATTTCTGGTGTCTGCAGAGGTCGGCGAGCCTGCAGTCCTGAGAGCGTGATGAGAACATGACACATCTGTGTGTAATTTCCCATTCTAATTACACCCTTTTGTCAGCAGAAGGGATGACATTGGCACTGCCACTTTTCAGCCTCCTATGCTGCGCCGGTGGCAGCATGAGGTGACGTCTGTCCTTGCCAGAGGGGACAGGAGGCTTTCCCTGGGGACACCCCCGGGCATGGCCCATTCCCGGGGCGTCTGGGCTGCTCCCTGGGTGCAGACCCTGGGGGCACCCGTTGCTCTGGCAGGCAGGATCCCTCCCAGCACGGACCCTGCAGCGGTGCTGGCCCTGGGTGCTGCAGCCGGGCACCGCAGCCCGTCCGGGTCCTGCGCAGAGAACCGCCGCTGGCTGCGGTTACTCTGCCGGCAGTTCGGCAGCTGCCCCTGCCCAACCCTCTGCTGATCGCGGCTCCTGCTGCTGTAATGTAATTGGGGGTCATGTTTATCCCGATACGGCTTAATTTTCAACTCGCCCCAACACGCGGGGCTGCGGCGGAGGCTTTTTTCGGGCTCTACCTTGCTTTCCAGCTTCTCTGCGGTCTGCCTGAGCTCGCTGCACGCCTGCTCGGATTTTTCCAGCTTCCTTCTCAGCGCCGCCAGCTCCTCCTAGGGAAGATTGCAAAAAAACACAGCATCCTCAGTTCATTTATGAAAAATCTTGTTTGCTCTTAAAAATAAGTGGGAGAGACATAGCTGCCTTATTAATAAAATTTACTAGGCAACTTTGAAGGCTGCTCACTGCAAATCGCCGGGACTCCAGCTCCTGACATGAATTTCGTCGGAGGGAATGTCAGCTTTGGTGTACTTACAGAGCACATTTTATGAGAAAGAAGCAAACCTCAAAAGCCGGGGATGAACAGCCCAACATCTGAATTTTGCTCATGGAGCATTCCTGGGGCCCTGGCAGGCTATCACAGAGCGGCCGCAAAGGCACATTGTTTTCTGTGATTCTTTTTCAGGCAGCCTGACTATAATGGCAGAAAGAGCCGCTCGGTGCAGCCTTGTCCTGCTTTGATGTCCAACACTGAGCAGAAGCAGAAGTTGTGCAGAGTTGTGATAAAAACAGAGGTTAACGGGTGATGGGGCCTGATGGATCCCAGGCGGGTTTGGAGAGAGAAACAGAGGCTTGGGCAGCTTTTATTTCATCTGAACCAGCCTGAAAACATCTTGTTAAAACCTCACTAAGGCAAGAGGAGGAGCAGGACACCAGAGAAGACGGACTAAGAATTTAGCGCAGGCCTCAGACGGTGCGGAGGGGCGAAAGGTGCCTTTCCCGGGTCAGCAAATGCCCATTAACGTCCCCCATCAGCAGCGGCAGCTCAGGCGGAAGGCAGCCCAGCTCCGGCGACAGCACAGGGCAGCGTCCCCTGCCGCAAGGATGCGTTTGGCTGCTCATCGTCCGCCCTCCCACAGACCGATGTGGGGCACCCCTCCCCACGGGGCTCGGCTCAGCGGACCCAGCCCCAGCGAGCTCGCGGGGAGGGCAGTGGCCAGGGCCCTGGGACAGGGCTTCACCTACAGGGACATGGTGCGGTCGCTGCTGTCCTTCTAAGGAAGGAGAGTTATTTCTCCCTCCACTGGAGGGAGGCTCTGCAAATGTTTTGCTCTGCAAAACACATTACTTGGAGAAAAAAATGCAGTGCTAAGAACAGATGACGACTTCTGGATGGTCAGCAAAACATCTCTGCCCTGGCAGAAGTGACTTCCAGTTTGACCGACCCACCAGGCAGAGCCCCTAAAGCATCCCATCCCATCCCATCCCCTCCCATCCCGTCCCGTCCAGCCCCGTCCCGTCGCTTGGTGCATACTTCTTTTGCCCGGAGCTGCTCCTCCACGAGGTTAACGCTGAGCAAGGGCCGCACGCGGCTCAGCAGCTGCCACCAGGGCCAGTGCCTGACCGCCTGGAAGACCACCAGGTTCTTCTGGATGCAGTGGACGGCGAGGCGCTGGATCTGTGGGGAGACATGGCCCCTTGCCCAGTCATGACCGAGCCCACCGGGAAGGAGCAGGCTGGGGCACCAGGATGGAGAGGGATGAGGTGGTGGAGGAGGTCTGCACCGCAGGGGACGGCAGTACGGCACCTTACGGCTGCCCACAGGGCAGGGCAGAGAGGGCACCCTTCAAAGGAGCAGCCTACTCCGCTCAAAGAGCTGTAATTTGGATGCTCTGGGCTGTATCACAGCAGCACCAAGCCTGTGCTTTGGTGGGCACAGGGTATTCATGACCCGCGGGATGGATACCTTCAACCTCTTGAACTTCTGACGGCTGAGGAAGCCCTTGCAAGCAGCCTGGAGCAGGACCATCTTCTGGGCTATCAGCTTGTCGCGCTGCTTCTCCAGTCTGGAGATGACCCCCGGCTTCAGGAAAACCTGACAGCAAGCAAGGGAGGTTACACACCCCCAGGACGGGGTCCGAAACCTGCCTGCAGCCAGCAGGATGTATTTCTGGCTGGGACCTGGCAGCCTCCCCTGAAACCTGCGGGAGACCAAAGGTCCTTGGACCGGCCGGGACCAGTGAGTGCCACCACTGCACCAGCCCAAGACGCCGGGCTGGAAGGGGACTCCAGCCCCACCTGGCCAAACCCGCAATACACCCCTCTGCCCCGTGCCACGACGGTACCTGAGGTGGCCCTGGCACCAACCTCCCTGGGGACGCTCATGGGACAGCAAGAGGGAGCTGCGTCCCAGCTCCGTCCCACCCCCGAGGCAGCGGGATAGCTGCACATCCCGAGAGCACCTTCCACCCGCCCCTCCATCTCCGGCTCCCGGGCATCGCCGAAACGGGGCATGCAGGGCTGCCCGGGTCCCACTGACTGCCCGGGGACAGGGCTGCTGAGCGCCCTTCGGGGTCCGGCCCTCGCACTCTGCGCACGCTGGCATTTGCTCCCTGTCCCTGCCTCTTCTCACTCCTCCTTTTTGACATAGGCATCAACCATCACAAGAAGCTGCAAGTCCTTGAAACTCTTCCCATGGGCCACTCCCATTTCCCACCCGCAGCTCGGACGGCAGGGCCACCTCGCTGAACATCTTTGACAGCTACACACAGATACACACAGATAACAGCAAAGGTGCCAGTTTACCATAGGAAAAACAGAATTAACCACATCATTTTCTTTAACTGAACTTGTCAGAAACATCTCATAAATGATACAGGTTTGCTGATGCCATCAAATTTAGCCCGATATCGATCTCTCAGAGTGCAAGATGTCTCTCGGTCATTGCCTGGCGAAGCTCTCGGGATATGGGACAATCACTCCTGAATATTGTGCACCATTTGCATAATTCAGCTTTAATAAAAACTGAATTACACTTGTGAAGCCGGTGGTGTACTTAAAGAGCTGCATTTTAAAGATGCCAAATTGAATCAAAGGACAATTCCAAGGAAACTCACTTTCTTGAGATAATGCTATGATTGCTCCGCCACCTATTTGATTGTCTCATTAATGTCTGTATTAACTTCACAAGCCAGCGGGTTTTAGAAGCTAGTACAAAATCAATGCTCAAAGCAATGGCAAAACTAACTCCTCTATAACAAGATGTGACTGGAGCCGCTATCGCACTATTGATTAAGTACAAGGGTTTCATAGAAGAGATAATTGCAAACTGCACTGTGCAGGATAAAAGAAAGTTATTTGCTCCACAGAACCATTTCATGAATTCTTTCTTTATAGACTCTGAGAGCTGCATGCATGCAAAATTAATTTTTCTTTGAGATTATCGCATTTAAGTTCTAATGTTGTTGCTGCGACAACTCTTGCACCTGCAGCTGCCCGGCTCGGCAGACTAACCCCAGCCCACCAAAACCATGAGCTGCCCAAGCCCCATTTACTCCCGTGAGATATCAAAGGTAATTAGGAACCTAAATGCCACAAGGGGCCAGATTTTGATAATTAGGTACACAGTTTACCCAGGGTAACGCTTTCAAATGTGAATTAGGAGCTTTGATTTTGGCTTGGTTTCCCAGCCCACCTGGAGAGGAGGCTTTCTCTCCAGTTGGGAAGCTTTGGGCAGGCGGCAGCGCCCGGCGCGGGCTGGCTGTGCCCACACGCACCGAGAGCAACGGGGAAGCAGAGACCGGAGCCGTCGTACCTGGCTGCGTCCTATGGCGACGCTCTTCTTCTCCAGATCCAGCACCTGGAAGAGCTCCTCTATAGCCTGTGGAGAAGGAGTTCATCGTGGAGTTGCTCAGAAAACATTTACACCCTGGCACGAGCCTGCTGAAATGGGGTGCAGAGACCCCTGGTCCTTATGGGCACCCAGTAAGGTGCGTCCAGCTTACGGGCACCCAGTAAGCGTGCATCCTGTAGTGCTCTCCTTCCTCCTCCCCACGCAAAAGTGCACCCACCCAGCCCAAGAGCAGCCTTTGAAACGGCTGCCCCAGCCCCGAGTCCCTCTCGGAGGGAAAGCGAGAGGGGCTTTCTGCCCCGGAGGCTTTCGGTAGGATGGGGAGCGGAGACCCTTGCAGCATGCAAGATTTTCCCCCTTTTGCTGCCATCCGGAAGGACCCCGATGCACAGACGGCCTGGGAGGAGGCTGCTCTGGGGAAGCTGAGAGCCCGTCCCGGCACCGTCCAGCCGGGATCCAACTGCGCGGCTTGGCTGTGAGCCCCCGGAGCTCTCCTCCTGCCCGGCTTGCCAGCGGCTCAGCCCGTTGAGCCGAAAGCAGGGGGAAAAGTGCCGAGTTCCCCCCCGAGCCCGCCGGCGCAGGGCCAAGCCCCCGCGAGGAGGCAAGCAGGAGATGAGTCCGAGCCATAGGAGAACCTGAACTCAATTACCCTGAGCTTTGGATCGACGTGCGAATGTAACAGCCAGCAATACTGTACGTTTCCCCAGGGCAGCAAACACTATCTGGACGAATGGATGATTTGAAAACCCCAGAGCTACAGAAACTGCAACAAAAATCCTCCGCGAGTACTTCATTCCATACAACATCCTCCAGCCACCTCGCGCATCTCCTCCACGAAGGACAAACCCATGTGAGAAATATTTTGGCACGGCCCCAGGAGCACCCTGCTGCAGCAGAACTGCAGCCCTGGCCCTCGCCAGCAGCCGAGCACGCACCGGGGCGAGGTGGGGACGGAGCATGCGAGCGCACGGGGACAGACACCACAGTGCAGAGAACTGCCTCTGCAGTGAGGAAGCGCCCCGCTCCTGCGGCACTGCTGGGACTGGGGCCAGGCGCAGGGCTGCGCGGGACCATCCCATCCCATCCCATCCCATCCCACCCCATCCCCAACAGCAGGGCTGGCGCGAGCACAGGGTCGGTTATCGCTGCACCGTCACCTTTGCTACAGACAGGCATCTCTTGTGCTCCAGCGGCCGAGTCAACGCACTTACCGGGAAGCACTCTCCAGCTAACAAAACCACGTGGCAACAAGCTCCAGGGAAGATGGGATTTTTCAAATCCCCTGCGTACACGCTGCTGACGAGGCACCCTCTGCCTCCTTACAGCATTTAATAACAATATTGACCTTTTCCGACTGTCAAACTTGTCTTATTAAATCCCGAGGTCTTAACTGAATTTGCACGTGCTGGCTGGCAGTTTGCACAACAGAGCACGTGCCCATGTTTAATTCATCTCCTCTCAGCTTCTCCCGGCTCGCTCATGGCCTGTTCTAGGGGTAGGGGCGGTTCTCCCCGGTTTTTGCTACAAATTTATTATGAAACAAATAAAACTGGAAAGTCTACGCCTACATCCCTGAGCTCCTTTGGCTTTCAGGCTTCGTGGGACGAGGCGAGGAGCCACCCTGGGCTGCTGCTTTACAGGTGCCTGAAGGCAGGGGATCCCCGGTCCCCAGGAACCTCCACGGTCCCTGCTCTGTTGGGTCCCTGGGAATGCTGCCTGGCTTGTCCTCAGCCAGACGGTTTTTGGGGAGCCAGGGCGAGGGATGGGGTGCCGCCACACTGGACCAGAGCAATGCACGGATCCTGCCCTCCGCACATGCCTCCAGTCCCACAGTTAGTGCCCCGTCCTGCAAAACGAGATCTACTGGGCACGCAGCCAGAGCACCGGAGGACTGCGGCACAGCCCTCAGCAAGCAGGATTTTCAAAGCCGTTTCCTCTCGAGTATTAAAAAGAAGCAATAACAGGCTTCATTTCCAGGCTGGTTTCTCCAAGTCCTCTCCATGGTGCAATAACGTTGGCAAATGCAGCCCATGCCAGGCATGTTTATTGCCTTTGCAAAAACAGTCCTCGGGGGGAGAAACTCCGGGACGAAGAGCCGAGCTTGGCTGCTCTGCCAGGTTGCTGGAGGACCCACGTCCTCCCGTGCTCGGGCACGTGTGGGAAGGGTGAAGAGGAGCAGAATGCAAAGCCACCCCTGCAACCCAGCGCTGCACGAGGCTGCACCCACGCAGGACGCAGCCCCACTGCCAGATCATTGCTAGGGAACTCGGCTGCCCAGAGCCCGGACCTGCGGGCTGACCCCGCAGACTCCCAAACCCAACCGCCATTTCTCAGCAGCACGGCGAATGCTGGTGAGCTACCCTGAGCCTTGCTGAACGTGGGTTTTCTCCTTCATTCCTAGTTCCCGAGGCCCCATTTAAGAAACACCCAGAGGCGCGCTGACAACCCTGCTACCGAAGCGGCTCCACAGCTGTCCAGATGTGCGCTCCCACCCATGGCGGGTTCTGCAGCAACAAAGGAGCATCGCCCACAGCTGTCGGGAGACGCCGGAGCTCAGCAGCCCGCAGACCTGCGGGTATTGACCCTACAGCAGCCGAAGGAATAATATCAGCCACACCGAATGCCTGCGCGAGGCAGGGACTGGGAAGCCGGGAGGACAGCCGGGCTCACGCAGGGTACAGGCGATGCCAGCGCAGCGGCTGCCTGCAGGGAGCTCCAGGAATTGCTCCTCATTGCAAAGAAAGCCCTGACAGCATTGGGGAGGGCTCAAAGAGCCCCACTTGGGGCTCTCAGCCCGCGCTCCCCAGGCCAGCCCGGCACGCACCTTGCTCTCGTCCGGCACCTCGTAGGCAGAGGTGTACTTCTTCATGACATCCGGAGCCAGGACCTGGAAGCGCCGTCGGAACTGGGTCAGGAGCAGGCGATCCGCATACCCTGGGGGCAGACAGACATCGCTGGGGGCCACGCCAGCCCCGGGGCACGTGGCTTGCACCGAAATATCAGGGAGGGAACCGGCAGTGGAGGCTGCTGCAAAGGGTGGCATGTCCTGCACACAGCAAAAGGTGTCGCAGGTGGTGGGGACTGAGGGAATGGAGAGAAACCCCTGCAGCGAGGGCAGGGCGGAGGGAGCGGAGAAGCAGCAGAGATGTGCTTGAGGTGGCCAGACGCCATCCCAGTGCCTTGTGTTCGTGCAAGAGATTCCCCTGGGCCTCCTGCATGGGTCCCTCTACCCCTGGCAGGGACCGTGACCGTGGTCGGTGCAGGTACAGCCTGATGCACGGATGCTCCAAGGGGAGCACGGGGGAAGCCCACCAGAGCTGCAGCCACCGTGCTCAGGGCTGGGAACCCCTGCAAAAAGCAGCAATAAAAACCTGGGGGCTTTCTGAAGTGGGGCTGGCAAGGGGCAGATGATGAGCAAAGCGTGGGAGGGCTGAGCTGCCGGCAGGGCAGCACCGGCAGCTGGGACCGGCACGGCACACGGCAGCGGTGGAGGGCCGGGCGTACCGATGCGGTGGAGGCGCAGGGCGTCCAGGAGCTGGGTCCCCTCCAGCTGGGCTCGCAGGGTCGGCACGTCCAGCCGCAGTGCTGCGTCGGGCGGCGCGGGGGGCCGAGGGACCGGCCCCTCCGCCCCCTCTGCCCCCGCTCCCGGGAGGAGGCAGTGGACGAAGTGCAGCTGGGACCGTCGGAGCAGGTTCGTGAGCGCGTCCTGCCGGGCAAGCAGAGCTCAGGGGGACGGCAGGGAGCACGAAGGCGCAGCACAGCATCGGTGGGAAACGCTCCCCGTGCACCCGCCGGCAGGTGTCTGGGCAGGTAAAGGAGCCATCCTCGGAGCCCTCCAAGCTCAAGTGCACGTTAGGAACAACAGCTTTGCTCAGAGAGGTGACCCCGAAGTGCAGGTCTCAGATGCTGAGCGGGACCCTTCCTCCTAATGCCCCACGTTTTCAGTTGATGGGCTACAAAAAGTTACAGGGGTGGAGGGTTGCTGGGCGGGGGGTTGACAGGGACAGCCAGGACCACAAAGCGGGCTGGCCGGGGGTCTACGGAGACTGAGCCTCATCTCCTCCAGAGAGTTGAGGCACCTAATTATGGCTAAGATCAGCAGGAGCTTGGCACGTGCCCAGCACGGAGGGCTAGTCTACTCGTCTGAGCGCTTAAGAGGATTAAGCGGCGGCACAGCGAAGTGCGTGTGTAATCTGCTTTATGAGTTGTTTGCCTGGGAAGCCTTCCCCGAGCAACAGCAGTGCTGGGGAGGCTCGTGGCCACCCGCAGCCAGAGCAGCATCCCGGGCCAAGAGCCCTGCGGGACACAGAGCGCACTGGTGACCCCCAGCCCCGCGGTGCAGGAGGTGCCTGCCGGGGGGTGCGGGCTCCCCGCTAAGGAGGCGTGCGTCTAAGGCAGGGTCTCAGTGTGGGGTCAGGATACGCAGTGCTGCAAACACCCCGACCTGCAGCCACGAGGGTCCCGGTGCCCGCACTCACCGCCTGCAGTTTGAGCTGAGCACACACCGACCTCTTCTTCACGGCTGCAAAGCTGCTGGCGAAGGTCTTCCTCACGCAGCCGTTGCGGTGCAGGACCGCCTGGGAGCGTCCCTCCAGCCCCGCCACGGCGCGGCAGGCCAGCGGCGCCCGCGAGCGCGGCAACACCAGCTCCTTCACGGCGTCTCTGTCGGGGCGAGCAACAAGACGGGGCGATGGGGCTGCAGCGGCGCCGGCGCCGGGCAACCTCTGCTTCCCAGCCCCTTCAATGGGGATCCAGTGCTCTGCACCCCATTCGGCATTGGTGCTGCCGCAGCGCGCCTGGCCGCGGAGCAGAGCAGGGGTGCTGGGACACCCCCCACCCCCTCTGTTCCTCTCTGGTTCAGGCACCAAGCTGTTCACCGCTACTAAAATTTTCCTGAATTGAAGCCTGAAACAAAATGAGCTGGGAGTGTTTAAGCAGAAGGTTAAAATCATCCCGCGTGTGGAGACATCTGCAGCAGCTCGATTACATTTCAATTCCAATTTAGTTTACAAGGTTCCTCGAAGTGGTGGGGAAAACCTGAGCGGTTGCTGCACGGGGAGCTGCCCTCGCCGGCCCCGACCTGTGCCGGACGCCCAAGCGCGCATCGCTGCGGAGCCGAGGACATCGCGGGGTCCCCCCCTGCCCCCCACCCCCCACGCCTGCAGGAGGGGACCCCCACGGAAACGTCAATGGCACGGCTCTGCTGACTCGAAGAACCCAGACAGCTTTGATGGAAAGCTGTTCACCGCAGCATTATTCACCAGCATCTACTGCGATCACAACGTGTACATCTGGCTGTCAGTCAGCCCGGGGGCTTGATGGCTGTAAATCAAATCACTTGACATCTGCTCCCCCACCTTAACTAAACTCTCAAGATTCCCTCAAAGCTGGGTTGAAAGCTGTGGTTTTTTTCCGGCTTCCTTGCAGTTTCTCCCCCAGGCAGAGCTGGACTCCAGCAAGGCGACGCTGGTGTCGGCAGGTGCCTCGGGCTGCCCCGCAGACGGGATCTGCTCGAGATCCCATCCCCTCCTTGCCCACCCACGGCTGGGTCAGCTCCGTCCCCTGGGCTGTGCATTGAGCAGGAGGTGGGGGGACAGGCAGGGACCCCTCGCAGCTGGTGCCGAGGCCATTGCCCACCCCGGCTGACCTCGGCCAGGCTATGGGTCCTCTCCTCCCCGTTGGGATGCCTCACAACCCTCCGCCTTCCCCACCAGGAACCACCTCTCAGAGCTGGGGCAGGTTTGCAACCTCCAGCCCCAGCTGGAGCAACTCAGCTCTCGGTGGGAGCCATCCCAAACCGCTCTCGCGGGCACGGGGACGACCGCCGGTGCCGTGGCAGACCAGCCCTGCGGCACCCCCTCGTACTTACACCTTGGACCGCTGCAGCACCTGGATGGCGTTTTGTGCCGAGAGGTTGAGCTTGGCTTTGCTGACCCAGCCCGTGAGGTCGTAGCGCACGGGGTCCGTGCCCAGCTGGTGGGAGATCTCGAAGTGCAGCGCCTGCTCGCACCGGCGCATGCAGCCGTCCCCTGCGACGGCACCCCAGAATCGCCCGAGAAGAAAAGCCCAGTGAGATATTTCATTTGCTGCATGGTTTCTTAAATTTCCAAAGCTAAATGGCGATGCCAAAGGACGGGCAGCCGCGCTGACCCGGACTTACCCTCCTGATCGGGTCCCTTCGTGGCGAAGTAGGAGCACAGGCGGTCGAAGGCAGCGCCGTCCCCGGAGCCTGGGATCAGCACCTCCTCGTCCAGGATCCACAGCAGCCCCCTGCGATCGGCCCCCGGGCTGCCGGGCAGCACCTGCGGCTGCCGAAGGGAGACGGCCTTTGGTGACGGGGAAGGGGCAGGAGGGCTGCAGACAGCCGGCTCCAGCCACCGCCATGCCAGCCTGCTCCCACCTCGCTCCCACCCTGCTCCCCACCACCTCTGCTCAGCCGTGCCCCCTGCCCCAGACCAGGGTCCTGATCCAGCTCTGGACATGAGACCCCCGCAGTCACACGGTGTCCCGGGGAGGCCAGTCATCCCAGCGCTGCAGCCAGGCGTGGAGGGGTGCCCGGGGCGCAGGGCTTGACCAGGAGGGGTGCTTGTGTTTTAAAAAGCCAGAAAGGTCCCGGTTGATGCTGTCCCCTGCAACGCCCCGGGCTGCTCTGTGCAAAACACACCGCAAGGTCTCACTCTGCCTCCGAAATCCTCACTCCTCTGAGCACAAGGATGCTTCAAGCACAGCCAGAGCAACCAGCTCCCGCCGTGGCCGCGGGACAGGTTACCTGTGAGGGGCTCAGGTCGATGATGGACAGCGTGGCCAGTGGCGAGCGCTCTGGAAGATCAAAAGACACCTCAACATTTTCCTGGAAAACATTATTTAAAAGCTTGCTTCAGTCATGGTCTGGCATCTGAAAGCCAAGAGGAGATGTGTTTGCACGGAGGGGGAGGATGGTGCGGGCTGTGCTCCCGCTCGGCTTTGCGGGGATCCAGCGCCAGCGGAGCGGAGCAGCCACTGGAGATGCCTCTGCCGTGACATGGAGGCATGGCCACGTCCGCCCCGCGGGCAGGGCTCTCGGGACCACCGCACCCAACGGGCTCCTGTGGATGTCAGACAAGCTGCATAAATCATGGATATGACAATAACTGAAGACTTAACGAGAAAGCACCAAGAAAACAATCAATTATTTAATTGTCAGCTTGCAGGCATTGTTTCCCTTTCTCAACTGAGAGCTTCAGGCTGCAAACCCCCGGCTGCAGGGCTCACCCACCACCCCCGGCTCCAGCACCCGCTCCCGACACCCCCCGTGCCGTGCCCTGGAGCGCGGGGAGCCCCCCGGGAGGGGCAGGGTAAGCACGGCTTGCTCTCGCTCAGGTGTGAACTGGGGATGTTCAGCCAGGGCCGTAGCTTTAACGTCTCTCCATGGTAACAGGGCGAGATTTTGCTCAGGGATTCAGGTTTGCAGCCTGAGCGTGCAGGCGGAGCAGAAAGCCGCAGCGGGGCTGAGCTTCTTCCTATCATGGGTGCCACCATCACCCCCATGTGTGACCCCGCTCTGGGAGTAAATGGGTCACTGGGGCTCGGGCTCACCGTCGCAGTCCCGTGGCTCACAGGGAAATGCCTTGCACCAGGGCAGCCGTCCTTAGCCAGCCACAAAGCCAAGGCAAGGCGAGCCTGCTGAGCTCGCTGTCATTTCAAGCTTGGCCAGTAACTACATATTCATCACCAGTGAAGAGCACATATATACTTACTTGGCGCAAGTGATGTGTGAATATTAAGCCATGGGAATTCAACTATTTTTCCAGGGCTAGAGATATTAAAGTAACTTCTGCAAGCCTAATAAGTTCATCTCTGCTAGTAGATTTTTCAGCAGCTTATTTCTGCAATAATTTATCATTTTCCATTCTATTCTCTATTATTCATCACCTGAGGAAAAACTCAGCGGCACCACAGAAGGGCACGAAGCCTCCTGAGCTGGAACAAGCATGCCCTGCTGCCTGGCATCCCTGGCACGTCGGAAATACCCAAGAGGATCCGTGCCTGGGGCAGCGGGGGGATGACAGACCCGGCTCAAGGCTACAGACCCCTCATTTCCCGTTAAAGCTACTGAGCGTGTTATTCGGTCTCACCACGGCGGGGCACAGGGACCCACTGGGTCAAAGGCAGCCCCGTCCCCAGGTGCTGGGAAGCGGCTCCCGGGGACGCTGCTCCCAGCCCTCGCTCCTCACCTCTCTGTACCTCTCCGTTTCCAAAACAAAGGTTTTCTCGTAGAAGAGAGCCTGCAGCCGCTCGTGCACGTAGTTGTGGCAGAGCTCTTCAAAAGTCGCCGCTCGCTCGCCCCGCTGGTGCCGCGGGTTGTGAAAGCCAGGAGTGTCCACCACCGCGATGGAGGCCATGGAGAGGTGCTGGGAGGAGAAGGACCTGGGGAAAGAGCCGCACACACCACCGGGTTTTACCCACGGACATCCCTCAGCTCTCCCTTCGGAGGTGACACTGCCTCCTCCCCACGACGTGCACGCCCCTGGGTGGGCACCAGCCCACGCAGCAGTGACCAGCCCAGCGCTTCCCCCTCTCCCAGTGTCTCCCATCAAGGAGCACCTCCTGGCACGGTTCCTTTGCTTGTCCCTTTCGCTTCACCCACCTCTTCTCTGATCTACTCAAGCCAGGCTTCTCCTCCCAGCCTGGATGGGGACACATGGCACAGGCTGCTCCTGACCTGGCCCCACGGACACCTAACGATGGGGTGGGATGAGATGCCACCCTTCCCATGTTTGGCCCATCCTGGCACTCTAGATTTAAAGCACTACATCTTCATCCAAATGTATTAAGTTTGATGGACCGGTTCATTTGAAAAGCAGCTAAACTGGCACGCGACACCAACACTGAGGACAACGGGAGTGTCCAAAGCCCCGGCTGCCATGCCACGCCGTGCCGTGCCGTGCCGTCTGCGGCATTTCTACAGGGAAGCTGCCGATGTTCAGCTCCTGAAGAAATCGCCAACAGGAACCGCAGCCCGTAACACGCGTGATCTGAGAAGCAGACATCAAGGGGCTTCTTGGGAGAGCCAGAGATGTTTGCTTCTTCAAATGTTGCTTGCAGTCATTTCCAGTATTTCAGATAAGGACAGCAGGGGATTCTGACCCTGGGAAACCTCTAAGATTGTTTTTAATGTGCATTTCTGAAACAGCCATCGCGTTCTGCTGCTCCGCCGGCTGCAGTGCTGCCCCTTCCCCGGCAGCCCCGCTGCTGCTTCGGAGAGGTTAAAAGAGATGCATTTCTCCTCGGTGGCACAGGGCACCGAGGATCCCAGCACCTCCGTGAAAGCACAGGGTTCAATGAAGAAAGAAAAGTATATTTATGAAGTGCTTGCAGATTTTCATAGCAGCACCCTCCTGCAGCCAGAATTGAAAAGATCCAGGTTCACCATCACCATCACCTCACTGAGGAAACAGCATTTTCATGATGCACTGAAATATGCCTCTTCACCTGGATCATTGTTGCAATGGTTTAATAGGCTTTGGTGGGCTGGTGTGGAAAACAAGGCCAGGCAAAACAAAGCTTCCTTTAAAGGGAAGAGGGGACCCGGGACACATCCTGAGCTAATGCTGTTGTCAGGAGAATCAGCAACATTTTGCTCTTCTGTCAGCCCTTTGAGTACCATCAGCAATTTCCCTTTGGAGTGTGGTTGCTAGGAATTACAATAAAAATATTCTGCAGGTTAAATAACTGCAGGTTAAAATAAACCTGCAGCAACCACTCAGAGTATTTTGGGCACCAGCTTTTATGGGGATGCTGACTTCAACAGAGCTGCGCACTGGAATTGAGAAAATGGAACGGTTCGGGGGCCTGATCCTTACCGCGGTGTTAAATTATTCTGTTTATCCAAATAGATCATTTCAGATTTACACCACCTGAAGAGAGAGATACACCCAGCCACAGAGGATCTGGCCACATCCTGGCTCTCCAGACAGACATATGCAGAGTGAGGACAAGTCCCCGGGGCAGAGGACGGTGCTGCCTGCTCGGCCGCACCAGCACCAGCAGCAGGACACGGACGCAGCGTCCCAGGGCACCTCGGCAGCTCCTCTGGTGCCAGACCCTCTCACTCTCGACATCTCGATCCCCTCCTGCAATCAAGCTTTTACCACGAAGCGACTCCTACCAGCATCTGCAGGGCTCGCTGCGAGATTCCCTGACTGCTTTATTGCTTTGCCCATACTGGTAACACTGATTTCGGTCTCCAAAGTCACATCTGTTGTTAACAGGTAGCCGGGCTGCTCCTCTCAGCGCTGCCGTGCCCTGCTCCCCGCTGCTCGGTACGCCTGCTCACGGTGCTGCCTCCAGCAGTGCAGCAGAGCGGTGCCAGCCAGGCGCTGCCGGTGCCGGGTCTCCATGCCAGGCTGCGCGCCCGCAGGAGGGGAGGGCACGTGCTGCCCCGTGCAAGACCCGGATGCGCAGAGACTGCTGCTCCGTGGGGGCATTCACCCCGGTGGCGGCTCGCCTGGGGCCGACAGCCCGTGGAAGGTCCTGAGTGCCAGCGTGCTCTCCCAGATGGAGATTTTCAGACAACTTTCTTTTTTCAGCAGGCAGCAGTTGCCTGCTCCACGCCTCTCTCTGGAGAGCCCCTGGCAAAGGTTCCTCTTCAGCAGCCCCAGGAGAAGGAGCCATCGCCCACAGACACCCTCAGCGCAGCACCCGGCAGCTCCGTACCTGTTGATCAGCGAGACGACCGCGGCAAAGAGCTCTTCATAGAGACCCGAAGCCATCCCCTCCACGCACTCCACGCCCGTCATCTTCGGCCCTGGCACAGGCAGAGAGAAAAGCAGGCAAAGACACACCATTTATTTCCAGCTGAGTCCAGCCTACGCGGAGCCGAGCCGGTAACAGGGGATTCCCTCGCTGGCTGGGCAGGATAACCCGCGCGGCTCCCAGCCTCTGTCTGCCGGGCACGGCATCGCTCCGGTTACACCAGCAGTGCATATCCACCCGCCTGCATCAGCTCCTCTAGTGTCTCCTGCCTAACGTATATTTAAGAAATAGAACTATTCTCATGTCAAAGGCCAGTTCTGCAAGTTCTTGCCTTTATCGGAATAACTGGCAGGGGCCCAGCTGCAATCCTGCTGCCGAGGACGAGCTGGGCATGTAAAGGCTGACCCTAAGGCCGGGCAGTATCTCACACCCCCCCACCGTGTGCCTGCTGGATCTGCCTCTGTGAATTAGATCCATATATTAATTCGAGGTTTATAGTGGCAGCAGCACAACTCCCCGCCGTGTCCAGCCCGTGGGCGCACGCAGCACAATGCTGGCACGGCTTCATCTGTGGGCAGGGGAAGGACGCCCACCCTGCTGCCCTCCTGGTTTGGGGTTTTCCCCCCCCTTTTCTAGGGAGAGCTCTCACAGCATTTAAGCCACATCGCTCATCCGCCAGTGGCACTATCTGAATTCGCCTGATCTGCGGGTGTCCCGAAGGAGCGGCAGGCAGGGTCAGCTGTAGAGCCGAGGGTAGCTCCATGACGGAGCAGTTAATAGTTTAATTAACATGAACAGACTCAAACGGACCTCGCTGCCTGAAAAGAAAAGTCCAGAGCAGCAGAGAGCACAGCATTTCCCTATCACCCACAATAAAGGAAAAAGGGACGCAGCATCCCGGTACCTGCCGGGCTCTCCTCCGCCGGGGGCAGGCGGCTGCCTCGTGCCGTGACCTGCGCCAGGATCTGCTTCAGGTGGTGCTTGAAGACGGCGGTGGTGAGCTCCTCCAGGTCGCAGCCCAGCACCTCTGCGGCGGTGCTCGCACACCCGAATTTCAGGAACTGCTTCCTGCCAACTGGGGAGGGGGACGCGGGGGGCACGGACGGGTCAGGCAGAGCCAGCCGGAGCGGAGCCGGGTGCAGGCTCGGTGCCTCCGGCAATCACCCCTGCCCACTTCCACCTGCAAGCCCTCAAAATCAAAATAAAATAAAACAAAAAAGGACTGCTGTTCGCAGCGTGGGATGGGGAGCAGGTGGAGGTGCTGTACCACTGCACCCCACTTTCCTTCCATCCCCCCAGGACTGCTGGATCAGCCCTTCCCTTGCATCCCTAGCGGGCGGTTTCAGACCAGGCGCTGCCCTTGCCGACCCGCTCAGAGCAACGACCTGCAGAGCACAGCCTGGAAATGCCCTTCGGGCAAAGAGCGAGCCTGGGCAAAGCAGGCAGGAGCCGTGCCGGGGGCAGGGAGGGGGCCTCTGCCCCCAGCGCCTGGATGCTTGCAGAGACGGGCCTGCAGAATGGCTGTAAATAACCCACAGCAAAAGATGATTCCACCTTGACGGCCTGGCTGCTAGGAAGAGTTTTAGCATTACCTCACTGCCCATCTGCATAACATCGCTAACTGAAGCGAAAAGCTTTTTCCTCCTGTAAGTCCATCCGCCGCCTCCTGCAATCCCTTCTCCTTCAGGGACAACTCCCGCACCTCTCTCTAGGCACCGGACCCCGTCTCGGTGGCCTGCCCGGCTCCCGCTCCCACAGTGCGCAGTACGTGGGGCTGCCCCCCCCCCACGTGCTTCTGCTCACAGCAGCTGTAAGGATTTTCTCAGCTTTGCAAGACACTTATCATATCAAAGGCTGGCTGACTTGAGAAAGGTTGACGGATTTGTCCCTTGGGCAATCACTTAGCATAAGAGGACCTTCTTTTTTTGGTCAGAAGATAGTTCAAAACTTTAAGGATCTCAAATCCATGCTTTTGAACGTATTTTCCTTGCTATAGTGCTCCCCAGGTGCTCAGAGCATCCCTCCTGCCCAGCAAGACCAGGCAGAGGAGAGACCTGCTCCGAGGAGATGTTTTAAGGCAATTCAGAGGCGGACCACGCGACCTGCCCAGGCTGCTGCTGCGAGCACAGCATCGGTAATGTTGTGCATTTCAAGAGCTGCTGTGGAGCAAACTAGCAGATGTGTTTATGGAAGCTGATGGGATTATGAACCAATCCCTCAAAATCCCAGATCACCTTCCTCAGCCCCAGCAATGTTTGCTGTCCCCGTCAGCCCGAGAGCAGCACTCCTCCCAGCTCCGTCAGCAAACAGAGCCGGCACACATTATTTACATCCAGCAATAGCAAATTCCAGCTTAATGATTAAAACCAATAGGGAAGCAATCTGCAGGATAAATCCTTTTACAAATCGAGGAAGGAAAGGTGCTGCGGAGGCAGCCGGCCGACGCACGCTCAGGAATACAGAGGGACGAGCAGGAGTGGGAGCAGACGGGCGAAGTCGCCCGGAGACCTCTGGGTAGCGCTTTTAGGTGGTGACTGATGAGGAGCCGGCCTGGGGGCTCACGGCTCAGGTACCCCTTAAAATACAGCAGGCGGCGGGTGGCCGGGGAGAGGGTTTGGGATGGAGAGCGGGAGATGACCGCAGGGTCCCCCGCTCCTGGCCGAGGTGATGCACAAAGCAGCAAAAGGCCACGTTCCCCAGGGCCGGGGGCTGAGGGGTGCTTACAGCACACCCACGAGTCATCCCCCCCTTTCCCTCCCATTTCATCTTTTCCCATTATTTTTTATTCTGACTGAAGGGCTCCAACATCAAGGGCTACACTGGAGCAGACAGAGGAATTGCCTCAACAGTCCAGGCTTTGATTTATTTTGTTTTCGTCTTAGCTGGCTGGACAGAGGCTGATCCCCATCAGACAGAAGATCTCCGCACGCTGCTGCACGCCGGGGAGCGGAGGGGCTGCGGGGCCAGGGCTGCACAGACCTGCCCCGCCGGCGGGGCTCCCGCAGCCAGCATCCCACACTGCCCGCTCCGGCAGCCCTGGGACGAGCGAGGGGCTCCGCTCAGCCCAGCCTGCCACAGTGCAAACTCTTCCCATCGGAGCAGTTGCAAGGGGGGAAGCAGATGCCCACGCCCTGCTGCTCTGGCATGCAAGACGTCCTGCTGCGCTGGGCAGAGGGATGCAGCGCCGTGTTTCACACCTCCACAAAACCAAACAATCGCTGTCTGACCGGCACGTGGTGTCGGAGGCTGGCGTGATGCTGCCCGGCATGTTGGTACCCCCCGGACACGCTCCTTCTCCCACCGAGGGGTTGGCCCTTTGGTGCTCCCCAAATTACACCCTCGCTGTTAGCCGCTGGCGTGCGCTGAGTCAGCAAGTCTGGGGGCACGGCCGCTGCTGCAAACCCCACTGCGCCCGCAGCTTGCCCAGCTGCGGATCTGCCCAGCCCACAGCCGCTGGCCCCCGGCAGCCCACCCCAGGAGAGGCTGGGCACCATTTCACACTTCATAAAATATAAACAGCAGCAGCCCTCCTGGGTGCGATGTGACCATTGTAAAACACGCCAGCTTTAACACCTAAAAGGTAATTACTTTGGCCCATTTAATATTTAAAAGAAGCAGTAGGAAAATACAGGGTCAGCACCAGCTTCGTCTCGCTTGCATGCCCATGCGTGCTGCCCGGGCAGCAGCAGGGTTCCTATTTTTTATTTCAATTTGGGAAGCATGGGGAGCAGCAGGGAAGCCCGGAGGGGCTGGACCCCGTCCCCCTGACCCCATCCCTGCCTCTGCCTGGGCTGGTACCTGCGAGCCGACAGCAGCGGCGCCCGGGAGCGGAGGGGAGCTGCACCACGGGCCCGCTGCCAGGACGGGGCAGCTCAGCCTCGCCGCGAGCCCCCTTCCCATGCAAGCCAGCAGCCCCCTTCACCTGCCTTCCCTCGGCTGCTCGGGGTGCACGTTGTCAGCCTGTCCTTTTTCTTCCACTTATTTTGTCATTAAAACATTTGCACTGCTAATGGGACAAATAAAAAAGCCCATTTATTCCTCTTTATTACCCTGGGAGGGTGCAGGGAGAGAGAGGAGGCTCCTCCTGACTTGAATGCTTAATTTATTTGTCCTGCACTAAATTCTCCAGTCTATTCTCTGTTGACCCATTGCCTGATGTATGACATATTAAAGCCTATATATAACAAAGGGAAGAGCTGTGTAATAGCATGATTAAAGAAATCTGCCATTCTGGCTGCATTTCCCTGACTGTTTGCAGTAAAGATGTCAGAGCACTGAACAGATAGTGCCATAACTCGGTGTGTGGGGAGACAGCCCACCCGGACCAGGAGCTGCGGTGGTGATCGTAAAAACCTCCACGAAGGAGAGGCAATGTCAACAGGAATCCCCGAGCCGGCCCCCGACAAGCCGGCAGCAGCAGCCAGGCTCCAGCCAGGACTCCGGCTATTCCCAGTGTTTTCTGCTCCTGCTCCCCTGGCTCCCACGCGGAGCAGGGATGCGCCAAGGTGCAGACCCCCCGGCACCCCGCTGCCCGCAGGGCTGGATCTCCCTCCTGCTCCCTGCACGGGGCTTGAGCAGCTCAAAGCACAATTTCCAGCAAACCTCCTCATTTTGCAGACCCGGGCAGCAGATCACGCAGCTCTGCCCGATCTGTGCTCCAAACCAGGGTCCCCCTGCCCTGGGGGGGACGCATCATTCTGCCTAAATCCTCTCGCCTGGGGAAAAGAAATCCTAAGGACATCCCGCAGCGGAGAGAGGCCTGTGGCTGGACGCTCACTGCACCATGAGCCAGCCCCTGGAGGCTGTGCCACCTTGGTTTAGGTCTTTCCCGTGAAGCCATCAGGCTTCATCAGGGCAGAACTGTTGCTCCTGAGGGTTGCAATTCAAGAAGCACTGAGAGCCACCATACTACCGAAAACAAAACATGCAAAATCAGCTGCGCTTCCTTCTACGGCAGGAGAACCCAGGTGCTGAAGAGCAAAAGGCTTTAACAGAGAGAAAGAAAAATTGGCAAGATCAAGAGGCCAGCCCTAATGCAATCCTTTCCAAGGATCATTTTGACGAACGATGCAGGAAAGCAGAGCAGCCCTTCCCGTCAGGAGCGAGGTGGCCTTTCACTGACCCGCAGCACAGAGCTACGGCAAAGCCAGTGATTTAACAACACCCAAGGGCCCCGCTGGGCGCCAGCCCCGGGACAGCAAAGGAAAAGCAAAGCGAAAGCAGGGGCAGAGGCTCCCCGCGCTGGGTCCTGCTCTCTCCTCTTCACCTCCGACGCCAGCAAGGCTGTCGCAGCCGGTGCCGAGGAACATGCAAGCGGCACCAAAACCACAAGCGACGATGCCTGGGCTTTCCTTGCAAACCCGTGTCCTCTGCACGCACAGGAATCCCAGGGAAAGGAGGGGCTGCAGCGGGCTCCCCCCGCACAGAGCGGACTGCAAAGGCTTGCACTCTGCAGGCAGGTACCTGAGAGCGTTGCAAGGTGGAGTTGCTGGAAGAGGAACGATCGGCACGCAGCTTCGCGATGTTGCTTTAGGCAATTTACTGCCCGGCCCCCTGTGCGCTCCTCTCCCGACGGCAGCCCTCGCGCTGCCGGAGCACCGGGCTTGGGCTGTGCCGGCAGCAGCCCCGCAATCCATCCTCCCACCACGCATTTTTCCCTCTGCACCAGTGACCACCCTGGGGACAGATATATTTGCCACAGAAGGGAAACCCTGGCACAGTGCTAATTATGGATACGCTGTTCCCTCCGCCTTTCAGCAACAGGCAGCAATAAAAAATTCGGGTAAATCTAGGCGTTGAGCTTGGGTGGAACTAAGAACAAAGTGTCATTTCCACATCAATTAAGGAAAGGTCACTACATCTCAGAGGCTGTAAAACAGCAGCGATAATGCAGGTTTAAGGCTTTTTTCTCAGCTCTGGTGAGAAAGCAATAAGTCATCCGAGCCCACTCCTGATTGACATCTGCGCTCAGGAAGCTGCATAATTAACGCCCGTCGGATCCTGCCAGGTGCTCTCCCTCTTACGTTTTGATGGAGGTCCCCAGCAACTGGGGGTCTCCCCTACCGGACCCCAAACCCGCCCGGCTGCCTGGGCGCTCCCATCCCTCCGCCGTCAGGGCTGCTGCGGGGAACCAGCCCCATCCGCGCGGCGAGGCGGGAGGGCGGCGGATGCAGGATGCCGCCCCGGTGCTGCCGACCTCCGCGGGGTTTGGGGGGGCTCAGAGCCTCCCCCGCCTGAGCAGCGGCTCCTGCCCCCTCCTCCTGCACTTCTGCCCTTATGGTTTTCCTCCTTCCAAGGGGTTCAGGCCGCTGGTTTTGCAGCGGCCTCTGCCCAGTGCCGCGGGGGTGCGGGGGGAGCCGCGCTTGGCTCCCGTCCACGGCGCACACCCGCCTGCAGCACCGGCAGGGCCTCGGTGACTCGCAGCCGCTGGAAACCCAGTCGCCTTTATTAAAGGCGCGCGGTGGGAAGCCCGCAGAAAGCAGGGAGCCACGGTGCTTTATTTTTATAACAGTCAGCAAAACGGCGAGCTGAGAGCGAGCTGAATGCCGACCCCCAGCTGCGCTCGAAACCTCCCTCCTGGTTAAAGAATCAATGAATAAATGAAAATATGTAATATTCTGCAGCCCACAAAGGGGACTGGAAGCACTTAGGTGAATGGGTACCTAGGATGCCCCGCTGGCCTCTCGCTGTCAGGCTGCTCTCTCACAAAAAGAGCTGCTCTAACACGTTTCAAAGGCAACGGGGAACGCTGACACGGGGACGGAGCAGGCTTTTGAAATGCAACCTTTTCTTCTCGGTGTTTTTCTAGCTGCAAACGTATTTTCCACTCTCAGCCAGAGAGAGGTGGTGCTGTTCGCTCCTGTTTCATCCCTGGACAAACTGAATTTGTGATGAGACGACACCCATCAGCAGAAGGAAAAAAAGGTGCATTTAACCTGTGCTGGGGCCCAGCAGCCGGAGCACGGCACGTGCCGGGGCCGCTGTCGCGGGGATGGCGGCGGCGGCGGCTGCGACCGCGGCTGCAGCGCCTGGCTGCGCTCCTGAATGCAAGTGAAAAACCAGTGATGAGGCTCCCTTCGGCGAGATCTCAGGCAGAGGACTTGGAATATACAACTTCAAAGCGCATGAAAGCGGAAGGGAAGAGATGGCTATCGGGAGACAGGTTTAACCACATTAAAAGAGTCATCGCCCCCACTGAGACTCTTGCTCCATCCAGCTTTGATCCATTTTTTATCCATATTTCCTTTCATTTCTCCCCTTTTGTTGACACACGATGGGGGAATCAATACCAGAGTGAGTGATGCTGAGACATGCTCTGGTTGTTAATCCCGTACCCAAGCCTGCTCCGAAGCCACAAGCCCTGCCTGGGCCCGCGGTTAACATTCCTATTCGTGCTGAAATCATTGCGACAAGATTTGTTGAGTATCGCACTCGATTCACTTCTAGACTGACCTGCAGGATGCTTGGGACAGAAAGTTCAGTAAGTTTGAGCAAACCAGCTCCGCTCACCCAGCAAGCCCCCGTGGCCAACACAGTAACCGTCCCCCCTGCTGCCTTTCAGCTGGCCGCTCTTAAAATGAGACGCGTCTCCAGAATCTGCTCTCCTGAAAACCCTCAAGGCAGAAGGACTGACTTTTTTTTTTTTTTGCCAAGAGCCTTATCCCACACTTCAGCCTGAGACAGCAGGGTCATTTTTTTAAAAGCTGGAAGGGCATTAGGGGAGATGGAGATGGGGAAAGAGAACACCAGAGAGAAGGAGAAAGAGAACTCGCTGTAAGTGACGACAGCATTCATCCTTTTAAAATAATTAATAAATGATTAATGGCATAAATTACCATAGATGTGTTATGACATGTTGCAGAGACATTTATAAATGTCTATGGTTTAGTTTATAGCAGCCTTTATGCAGCCCTCATAAATTGAAGTGTGTAAATCAACGTGGCTGTCTCTAAAATGGGTTAGAGCACATCTTAAAATAATTTATAAGGGATACGGCAATTTCTATATGCCCATATTAACAAAGTCTTTATAAATACAATCTTCACCCAGACTCACGCTATTATAATTCAGTTACTGTATTAGACACTGAAGAGATGATAACATTATTGCTACCTGAAGCTGTCCCTTCGCAGTGTCCTTGGGGACAATGTGCCAACAAACGAGTCACCTACCCCGGTCCTTCCCAAAGAGCAGACACAAGGCGACGCCTTGCAGCCCCCGTCCTGCCCGTGCGTGGCCGCGGGACGGACCCGCTCCAGAAGCCCCCGCGGGGCAGGACGCCGGCACGCAGCATCGCCCAGCTCGAGGCAGCTCCTCCACGTGCAACGGGGAGCTCGGAGCAGCCGCCTGTGCAACAGCCTCCGGGCGAGCATCGCTCCCGAACGCTTCTTGGTGTGCAACGTGCCCAAGCACCGAACGCCGCTGGGACGTGCTTGCTCACCCCCGGCACCGAGACGAGGTATAAGGGAAGGAGAGGCAGGAGCCGCCCTTACCTTTACAGGCCCCGGCGGCTCCCAGGTGGTAGATGCCGGCTAAGACGCGCCAGACGGCCGTCTGCTCCTCCGCCGTGATGCCCAGCATGCCCATGGCAGCCCGGAGCTGGGCGAACGCCGCTGAGGCTTTCTGCTTCTCCTCGGGCTGCAGGCAGAAAGAGACGGGAGGGGAAACGTCACTGCCTCTGCCGGAGCATCCCGGGCGCTGGGCACAGGGGATACAGGGATACACGCGGGGGGAACGCAAAAGGGCATAAGAAAACCACGTGGCCAGCAAGGAAAAAACAATAAGGGACTCTAGGACCAGTTTGGACAGCAGTGGGAGAAGCCCCTGGCGTTAGGAGTAAGCCTGGGTACGTCTTCTCGTTGTACACCACCGCATAATTCCCACTTCAGGAGTGCCTACAGAGTCGTTAAGCAGCAGCTGGAGACAGACATTTTATATCTGCTGACTTCTCGCCACACACCCCCGCCCCGGTGTGCGGGGCCGCTGAACAGCTCCCAGCCACCAGCAGGACCGTATCCGCCCGCCTCCAACACCGTGGCCCCGTCCACGGCTCCTGCAATTTTTTTTGCAAATACAGCCCCACCGCAAAATTAGGGCTTTTTTCTCCTGAACTGAGGATTTTCGATGCAGACACGTGCAGCCCTGGGGGCAGACACCGCACGTGGGCTCCATCCCTGTCTTGGCAAGGACCAGCCCGCCCGGGCTAAAGGATTTTGGCTCCCGCAGAGGTCTACGGGGCGGCTACTAATGAGAAAACAGAGCTGGGTTTGCAATTTCTCCAGACTCAAACAAATACCCCAAATACTTGTGACACCGCTGTCACAGCAGAGGTTATCCATCCCCACTGGCTGCGGGGATGAAGGCTGGGATGCCGCCTATTAGATTTTTGATCTCGGCATCCAAAGCACTGTTCAGAAAGGAAAATCTGACAAATTTCCCCAAACTCCAACGGAAACCAAACGCAGCACACCACCGCCCTGGCTTTCCTTCTGGGCTGGTTCCAGAGCAGGCAAACAGAGCGCTACCAACGTCCCTGCTCAGCCCGGCCAGGCTGCAGCGCAGGATTTCATCCCCCCGGGGCGCTTTTGGGCAGTTCATCCTTCCACGTCCCCATCCCCAGTGCCCTGGGTGCTCCTCGGACAGCCCTGCCATGTCCGTGCTGAACAGAATGCCAAGCCCGGTTTTCCAGGGACATGCGTGCTCCGTGGGGAATGTTGCTGGGAAGGAGGAGAAGTGGTGGTGGGGACAGCGCTTGTCCCCTTTGCAGAGCTCGCACTCCCTGAACTGAAGAGGTGCTGTCCGGGGCCGGTGCTGCCCGGCTCCTGCTGACCCTCTGCATCCCAGTGGGAAAACCCTCCGTGCTGGGATGGGGAACGCACAGGAATCGGGGGCTGCGACGGGAGGGTAAAACCCCATCTCTGAACCCAAATCTGCTGCTGCATCAGCAGGGCGAGGACCCGCGGTACCCGCCGTGCCCTCCACGAGAGCCGCTGCTCAAACAGCTGATGCCTTTGGCTGCCAGACCGGCGCAGGAGCTCCCTAATGAAGATCGAATATTGAATTCATCGATAGATGATGTAACTGCAAATTGCTGCGATTCATCCAAGTGCTTTGGCTCATAGACCTTCTGCCTGATCTTTGCAAACGGCTCAGACTAATAAGGAGCCGGGGCTGGAAATCAAATGCAGTACTTTAGCCCCTAAAAATTGCTTTCTGGGCCCTCCAAAGGATGCGCTCGCCCCCCAGGAGCTGCTGCCACAGGGAAACGTCAGGGGTTGTTGGCCCCGGAGCAGCAGGCTCCGTCCCCGGGGCGAACAGGGGGTGTCCGAAACCCGAGCACAGACACCAGGCAGCAGCGGCCCCGGCCCTGGCAGCCCCCCTGCTCCCGCGGGGCTGTCGGAGGGGTGCTGGAGGCTGTTTGGGCAGACGCTCCCTCCCTCCACGCGCCCGGTACGGCCGCACCATCCCTAGTCGCCCAGCAGCCGAGCACCCCAACACATCCTCTAACCGGGGGTGACAAAGGCGTGCGCTGCAGCATCCCGCTGCAGGCTGCTGCGTGGCTCCGGCATTTCTCCCTACCTTCGTGAACGGCTTGATCCCAAAGGAGTTGTTCTCAGCCACCTGGTGCAAGTGCAGCATCGTCCTGGAAGCAGTTACAGAAAATGAGACTCGAGCTCGCTCCTGCCCCCAGCACTCCCCAGACCCCCCGCCCTCTCCTCGGGGACCATCTCCGACACCCGCAGAGCCCCTTTGCCTTTACGGCAACGTCCGAGGGGCCTCGTCGGGAAAGGCTCCCGCGGCTCTGCCCCTGGCAGGGGGACGGAGCTGGCACCTTCACCCGGGGCAGCCCGGGCATGCGCAGCTTGTGGGGAAAGCCAGAAGCAAGCAGGGAAAGGGACCTCTACTCTCATTTGATCAGCCCAATTTCAGTTTTAGTAAAGGTTCAGAAAAAGCACCAGAAAATGCCCGTTTCCTGGAAAATCTCTAATATATAAGTGTATAAAAATCCCTGCAGCATCACTAATGCGATCACCCTCACAATCTCTTTCTTATCAGAGAGGTCTCAAAAACCACATTGCTGGAGCAAACTGGGGTATAAATCACAGGGAGCCCCTCGGCGACGGGGCTACCCATCAGCGGAGCCGCCCGGTGCCCTGGAGCCGCACACCCACCTGTGAGCCGCATCCAGCCCCGCCAGCATCAGGGGGAAGACGCTGAAGCTGCTCTCTCCGTGGGGCTGCTGGGCGACGCGGCCCCTCTCCAGCAGCATGGTCTGGGGGAGGGAGCGGAGGCAGGCGTGAGCGGCAGCCCCCAGCCCCAGCGTGCAGGCGGGGACAGCCCCTGGTGCTGCAGGGGGGCCGGTCTGCTCGGGGGTCCAGGGAAGCCGGGCACACAGGGTAGAGAGGGGACAGTGGCACCCGGAGACGGGGAGATGCTATTGGGAGCTGTCAAGGAGGGGCTGGATTTCTCCTTGCGGGGCCACGGCTGGCTTTGGGGGCTGCTCCTCCCGCGGGGTGCGCAAGCAAGAGCCGAATCGTGCCCCAGGCGTGCATCAAGGGGCAACATCTCAGCACATGGGTGCAACACCCATGGTCCCTCCCCGCCTCCGGAGGTCTGGGCAATACGATGGCCCTAGCAGAGATGCTACAATCTCTGTGTTCCAGCAACGGGTGAGCCATTGCCCAGGACTGAGACAAGCCCAGACCTGCCTCCAGCCTTCTCAAACTTGTTCAATCCAGCCCTGACACCAGGAACAAGTCCCTGCAGAGCTGGGACCCTCGGTTGTCCTGTCCTCCCCACGAGCATCCCAGGACGGTACTGGTGGTCCAGAGAGCGAATGCTCCCAGGGGCACAGTCCCACTGCTGCACAAGGACGGCCACGCCGGGCCATCGGCTCCCTGCCGGTGCCTGGGGCAGAGGAGGGGCAGCAATGGGGCAGCCCTGGGAAGCCCTGGGCAGACACCGGCTCAAGCCCTCTCCTCCATCAGTCGAGGCCCGGGGCCACGGCAGCTCTGGTTAAAGTGCCTTTGTGTAACAGCCCTGATGGTGATAAAAGCCCTCAGAGGCTTCTGCTCAAGGCTGACGTGCAAGGTGCTGCTAATGAAATGCTGAATTATACATTTCCTCATAAACATTTCATTCCAGCGCTGTTCTGCGCTCCCTGCCAGGGGAGGGGGGGTGGGTTGTGGGGGACCCCGCCACACTGCTGACAGAGCTGCTGCTCAGCTGCGGCCCGGGGGCACCTTTGGTCCAGGAGGAGAAGCAGAGCAGAGCATCACTCCTCTCGCGCCCAGCCTGGCTGGGAAGCGGCGCAGGGGCTGTTCGGCCCCAACCCGAGGCTCCCCGGGTTCAGTCACAGCCCTCCCGTCTCGCCAGGCGACGGGGCCCGTGGGGTACCTGGAGGTGAGCAGCCGTTATCCGGCCGGTGGCACTGAAATCCAGCGACAGGACCATGGAGAAGCGCGTGGAGCTGCTGCTGTGGCCGGTGGTCACTGACCCAAAGGCGCCCAGGACTGTGAACATCGCCTGGATCTTCTCCACTGCAAAACCAGCACCGGCAGCCCCCTGAGCCGCCCTGCGATGGCTGTAGCCCTGCATCACTCCACTGCTTGCCGGGAGAGAGCCAGACTGCGCCGCTGCTGCAGCAGCGCAGCCTCAGGGCTGCAAACAAGCGCTGGAGAAGGCTTCTCCTGGCTGCGCCTCCGCCTGCTCCTCCCGGGCGTCTGTCCCAGTGCACGGGGACCTGGGGTACTGGCCAGGTTAGCAGCCCGCACTGCGAGAGCACGTGTGCTGGCAGGAGGGACACGTGCCAGCCTGCCCACACCTCCACCCTGCTCCGGGCCATTCATCAGCCCTTTGCAAGAGCATGGTGTACCCAGAGCTCGCTCCAAAATCCAAACCTGTCCTCTACAGCTACTGATTGATTGCTTAACAGCGCTTCCTCTCACGTCACCAGTAACTTGATCAGATGGGAAAAGTGCTGCCCCAAGCATGCAAGTAATTCCCTTCTGGTGCTTACTCAGTTGTTTATCAAAATAGCAAATGTGTTGGGTCTGGGACGGGTAAGAGGCAGGGGCACTCACAGCCCCGCTGCTGCAGCCTCCCGGCCTGCAGCCCTGCAGCCCCACCAGCCTGTGCTGCGCTTGCACAGCCACATGGAACCACCCCAACAGGGCACGAATCAGACCGGGAATGGGTCAAATGGAGGCCATTGGATGGAAACGGCATCACCTTCACGTTTGCATGCACTCCCCAGCCTGCACGGACACTCTCTGTGCACCAACTCTTCCCAGCACCAAGCACCTCACAACCTCACTGCCAGCGCTCGGTGCATCGCTGCCGGGGCTCGGAGCTCACAGTGGCCGCCCAGCACCATACCTGAGACCCTGCCGTCCACGCTGCCCGCCGTGCCCCGTACCTGAGACCCTGCCGTCCACGCTGCCCGCCGTGCCCCGTACCTGAGACCCTGCCGTCCACGCTGCCCGCCGTGCCCCGTACCTGAGACCCTGCCGTCCACGCTGCCCGCGGTGCCCACCAGGTACTCCAGGGCACTCTGGCAGCACGTGGTCTTCCCAGCCCCGCTGCGCCCCAGGGGCACAATGGCCTGATCCTGCCGCTGCATCAGCAGGTTCCTGTAGGCTCTCTGTGCCACCGAGCAGATGTGCGGGGGCATGCTGTCCCACTTCCCCTTGAACGCCTGCGGGCAGGGAGAGAGTTGGAGGGCACATCCCAAAACAACCCTCAGAGGTTCTCTCCTTGTGGATAAAATCCTGAGGACATGTCACACTCAGGACGATGGTTTCTCCCCAGGGTGCAGACCCCGCCCCGAGATTCCCAGGGAGAGGGGAAACGCCGCCCGGCCCGGCCAGCCTAGCCTCGCTGCACCAGCACCGGAGAGAGGGTTGGGGACCGACCAGGGAACCCGCAGCAGGACCTGCTCTGGCTTGCCTGTGAGCAAGAGCTCGGCCAAGCACCACCCCAGGCACTGCGCCCCAGCCCCGGCACCCCTGGACCACTCGGGGGGTGCAGTCACAGCAACACAGCGATTTTCTCCTGGAAACCAGGAAAACTGTGCTGGAGCGGTGCCCAGCTGCGAGCACCCCTGGCCCCGAGTATCCTCAGAACACCCCCCGCCCCGAGCACCCCCCAGAGCATCCCCGGTCCCGAGTGTCCTCAGAGCATCCCCGGCCCCTATCCTTCCCGGCCCCGAGCACCCCGGTCCTGAGTGTCCTCAGAGCATCCCCTGCCGCGCGCTGTGACGGTCCCACGGTGCCACCTGCCGGCACCGCAGCGCCCGGCGCCCCCCACCACTGTCCCCACGGGGGTCGCTGACCGCTTCCCACAGGAGACCCCGGCCGCCCCACGGCCCCCCCCTCACCTTCCCCGAGCTGCTGCTGGCAGCCAGGCTGGGCCTGATGGCCACCAGGCTGGGCCCGGCGTAGGTGTAGGGGAGCCGGCACTGGTAGCGCTGCTGCAGCGTGTTCATGGCGCTGCACTCGTTGAGGTTGACGAGCGCGGCCAGATCCTCGGCGTAATCCAGGCTGGGGGGGTTGGTCTGCAGGAAGAGAGCCAGAGCCCCCCTCGAGCTCTGCCGTTGTGGCACGGGCTGTGCCGGACCCTGCCGGCACCCCAGCACCCCGGACCCATCCAGCCCGGGATGATGGCCCAAGCAACGGGGCTGCCCTGGGTCTAATCCTGCCTGGGCGCTGCCATGCACCAAGGTGCTGTGGGCCAAAACCGAGGAGGGGGCTCACCCGCTGCACGCTGTCCTCGTCCACCTCGGTGACGCTGCCGTCCGCCTCCCGGCGCACCCTCACCCTCCCCGCCGGCAGCTCGGGCGTCCCCACGTCCGGCTTCAGCTGCGTGGCTGCAACAAGAGGATGATGAGTCCTTCCTGCGCGGCACGGCCGAGGCAGCTCGGGGCAGAGCCAGCTGCAGTGTGGGGAGCTGCCGAGGGGCCACCTCCGACCGCAGGCACAGCTGGGCACGGTGCCGGCGCAGCACCCGGTGCCCACCCTGCTCCCAACCCACAGCCAAGCTGAAGACAGCTCGAATCTTCAGCGCTGGAAAGCAAGGGCAGAGGAAGGCAAGTTACCAAGCGTAAATCCATCCTGCTGGACAAGCCAGACCTTCTCTGCCTCGTACCAAACATCCCTCGGAGCCTGCGGGGAGGAGAGAGGGGAATCGTGCAGGAACCGGTGGAAAACTGAGCTGGACAAACTGCACTTGCCCCATGGGCAGCAACACTTCCAGCCAGAACCCCTCCCCTCCTCTGCCCTCCTGGCTGGCCCTGGGGACACCTTCCCCCAGCCCCCAGCTGAGCCCACGCGAACGGGGAGAGCTGCGTGAAACCAGAAAATGGCATCAGTGCCCCCGAGACATGGGGTAACAGCCCGGCAGCTCTGCGGACACATTACCTGGTCCTTGTCCGTGCTCTCGCCTGTCTCCTCTTTGCTCTCTCCCGGTGCCTCTTTACCCTCTCCCGGCTCTTCCTTCACCTTCCCCACCTCCTTTGCCACATCTTCTGACTTTTCTTGGATCCCTCCTGGCTCCCCCTTGGGCCCCTCTGACTTGTTTGTAGTTTTTCCAGGCTTTTTGATTTCCCTTGGCTCCTTCTTGCCGCCTGCGACATCTTTCTTCATCTTCTCCGGCTCTGTCCTAGCTGGCCCCGGCTCCCTCTTGGCTCTCCCCTTGGCTGGGTGCTGCTCGTGGCTCGGGGGTGCCCCCTTCTCCTTCTTGGTGGTCTCAGGGCCTGTCCCCTTAGGCGCGTCCCCCTCCTTCGCTGGGACTTTGCTGCAGCGCTGGGGGCTCTTGCTGGGTGCGGGGGCTGGAGCTGGGGGGCTGCGCCCTGGGCGGGGGTCCTTGGGGCTCTTCTCCGGGCACGACAGCTTCGCTGCCTTGGGAGCCTCCGGGTGAGGGGTCTCCGCTGGTTTGGGGGCAGCCGCTGCTGGGCTGGGCGCAGGGGATGGGGCTTTGCTGGGGATGGCCCCCGGTGCAGCCCTCCCGGGTGGCAGCTCCTTGCGTGGGGGGGCCACGACCCCCTCGCCCCCCTGCCCCTCCGTGTGCAGCCCGTTCTGCAGCGGCTGCCCCTCGCTGGCCACCTCTCCTCCGGCAGCTGGGGTGTCCCCGGCTCGGGCCTCGCCGTCCTCCCCCGCGGGCTGCCAAGCAAAGGAGAGGAGCCGGGTCCGACAGGGACGGGGCGAAGGACCTGGCCCCAGCCCCGGCCCCAGGAGCCGCAGCGCGGTGCAGGATGCCCGTGCAGAGCACAGCCCGGCAGGACACGCAGCTCCAGCCCTGACCCGCTTGCTCCAGGCACGGCCGATGGCTGCAGGTGCCTGCCTGGACCTGGCCGCAAGATCACAGTCGGTGGTGGCGTCTTTCTCCTCCTCCTCCTCCTCCTCCCTTCTGCTTGGCCACGTCCCGTCCCTTCACCCACCGCATCCTGGGTCACCGCTCGGTGCTGTGCCCGGGGACGCCCCACGCAATCCCCTTCCTGCGCTAAGTGAGCCGAACTGGAGAGCCTTGTGCTCTGCTTAATTACTTGCCTTCCAATTAAGCAAGTCAGGAATGGCAAGTTGCATTAATGAAGTCTCCAGCATTAATTGCTCAAGGTTGGCATCTGGCCGGGGCCGCAGCTTGCTGCAGCCGATGGCGTGCTGCGAGCCCAGGCCTCGCCGTCCAGCCCAGCTCATGCAGAAAAAAAAGCTCAGGCTCCCGGCTGGTGGGGGCAGGCAGCACCGCAGCAACCCCGGCTGCTGCCGCGAATGGGAACCGCTTTGGGCTGGGGACAGATGGGGACACCAGCCAGCGCCAAGGCAGGACGCCCTGGCGCTGCGTGGGGTTCATCACTGCTCACCTCTTTCACGCTCGCCTTGGTTTCCTTCTTCAGTTTCGCCGCCTTGGCCTCCTTCTCGGTCTCCCGCACCAGCTGCTTGATGAACCCCCCGGGGATGACCGACAGGAGCAGGGGGGGGGCGGACGGGGGCGGCCCCCGGTCCTCGTCCCGTATCTGTTTGCAGGAGCAGAGGCTGGGTTACGGGGCACGGTGCGGGGACGCGACCCCGGCAAAGCCAGCGCCGTGGGCGCGTCAGCAGCACGAGCGGTGGAGCCGAGCACCAGGGCCCTGCTCTGCCGGCGGGGCCAGCCGCGGTTGCAGGCATCTTGCAGGTTGCCGGCGAGGCCGCGGGCTGCTCGCAAGCACCAGGCTGGTTCGGGGATGCTGTGGCGAGCGGGAGAAGCACCAAGAAGAAAAGCCCCGCAGAGAAGCGCCGAGGTTTCCGCACGCTGCCAAGGGCCAGGCGCCGCGGGGAGCCCACGTGCGCTGCCAGCTCTGCCCAACACCCAGCAGCTCCAGCACGGCCACGGGGGGAACTGCCCCGGCTGCAGCAAGTCAAGAAGCGGTTTCTGGCATCGCTGCGGCCACGTGCAGACCTGCTGCATGCCGGGCCCCAAGCCAAAACCCGGCCCCACTTCCCGCAGCTCGCACGGCAAAGGGCTTTCCCAGCTGTGCCACCGCGCAGCAGCACCAGCACCAAGCCCTGCAGACTCCTACAACTCTCGGCCCTGCAGGGAACCGCGTGTCCCAAACGGCAGCAAAATTGCTCAAACCAGAACATTCAGGCTGCAAAGGTGCCCGGAGCCGGCAGGGTTGGACTCAGCAGGAGCAATGTGCGCAGGGAGCCGAGGGGACGCCGACCCCGAGGCGTGTGGCAGGCTGGCTGCGGTGCGTCCCCCCGCCCAGCACTGAGCCCCCGGGCAGCCCGCGACCATCCAGCCCCGAAACACCGCTGGTGCCACCCCGGACCGAGACTTTCCTTCTGCTCCCAGAGCGCGAGGCGCGAGGAGATGGCCATGCTGGCGGCGAGGTGGGACGGTGCTGTACGGAGAGCCACGGGCCACGCCGGGCGCACGAGGCGGAGAGAGAGGAGAGAGTTAGCCAGGGGCTCCTGCTGGCCCCGGGGCTGTGCCGGGGCCGGCAGCACCATGACCTTGCCGGGCATTGCCCCAGTCTGAGCTCGTGGCACCGGCTGGAGCGCGGCAGCCCGGGCACGAGGGGACGGGCCGTTTGGCAGTGCTGGGGAGGGCACGGCCATGAGCAGCCACCTCCAGCCCCCGGCACGGCGAGGGGCCAGGAGGTGTGGGGAGGTGGTGGCACAGGGTGTCAGTGGTACAGGGTGTCGGTGGCACCGGGCTGGTGCTGGGACCCCACTGCCCTGGGCTGGGTGGCACAGGGCGGCCGCGGGAGCCCGCCTGTGCCTCATTTTGGGCTGACCCCGGCTTCACCTGTCGAGATCATTCATGCACCGAGCGGGTCGGGGCTCGTCTGGCCCTGCCGCTCGCGCCGGCAGCCACATCTCCTTGTACAGTAAAGGGCAGGAGCGCCGGGAGCAGCCAGGAGCCGGCTGAGGAATGTCACTTGCCTTCTCGGGCGGCAGCCCTGGGCACCATGTGCCCTCACTCCCGCCAGGGACCAGCGCTGCCCCATGCTGTCCCCCCAGGCAGGGCTCTGCGGCCGCGGGGGAGAGCCAGCCCTGAACGGCACAGCCAGAGCCCTGAGCCAGAGGGTGCCCGCTGCAGGCAACCCCGCTCCCGCTAGCCGGAGCTGGATCCTCAGTCCTGCTCCGCACACGGGGAAACTGAGGCACAGAGGGGCATGTGCCTCGACCCAGCACGCAGCATGGCACAAACAAGGGCTGGGGACCACCACCACCACCATTCTGGCTGCCCCCCCCCAGGGAGCAGGATGCAGCCCCGTTTGGGCCACAGCCACATGGGTCTGGTCCCCACACAGGAGCCGGCTGGGTACTCGCTCCTGCTGCCACCCAGGACCCGCTGCGCCACCCCAGTGGGTGCCCCATCGAGGGGTCCCCAGCCGCCCTCCTGCACAGGGCAGGGAGTGCTGTCCCTGTTCCTGTCCCCGCTCCCACCGCAGCCCTCCCGTGCACCTCTCCCCAGCACAGACCGGTGGCTGGAAGCCGCCCCCGAAGCCGGGGCTGCCGCTATCGCCATCCATTCCCACCTAAAAATAGCCCTCCCCACCGAGGGGCCCACGGCCCGGCTGCCAGCACACCCAAAAAGCTCCATTCAGACCCTAGCCCTGAACCCCTGCCCCAAAGGCCCCCCCAGAGCGCACGTACCTGGGTGGGGGGCTGCAGGCGCAGGGGGCTGACGGCCCACGCCGGCACCGGGCTCTGCCGCCGGTGCGGGACCCCAGCGAGCTGGAGAGCGAAGGCGGCACGCAGGCGAGCGGCGGCAGCGGGGCAGCGTGCGCCTCCCCCCGCCACCCCCCTGCCGTGGCGGCAGCTGAGGTGACACATGTCACTGCTAAAAATACCCGCGGCGGTGGCACCGGGGCCTCGGCTGGGGAGAGGCGATGGCACCGCATTCCCTGGCCTCTCTGCACCGCCCAGCACACGTGTGCCACCCGCGCCCTCCCTGGCACGCGTGTTTGTGCCCTCCTCGGTGCACGGCCGCACCCCACAGAAGCCGGGGAACGGCTGTGGGTTGACATGAGCCAGCCCAGGGCACTCTGCTGCTGCAGGAGGGGACCCCAGGCTGGACCCCGGGACTGCGGGTCGGAGCTCCGGCACGGGGCTCCCCGGAGCACCCCAGCTCCCCCCGCCAGCCCCAGCCCTGAGATGGGGGGGCCGAGCTGGGGAGGGACCTGAGAGCAACGCTCAAAATAGCCTCCCGTCGGTGGAAAGAAAAAGTCACCGTGGCACCAACGCCAACGCGGTCAGCAGCACGGCCAGGGCAGGTGGGGAGGGAGCGGGCAGCCCCGCCCGCCCGGGGGGGACTCCTGGCATGGCCATCCCCAGCCTCACCTCCCCACTGAGCTCTGCTGGGGACAAAGCCATGGAGGGGCCATCGGGTGACGGCGCGGCGCAGAGGGTGACCCTCCAGGGACCGGCAGGACCTGCGTCCCACCCGCCCCAGTGCAGCCACCACCAGCATCCAAGTCCCAGCCAGGGGTGCAGGACGCAGGATCCGGCCAAGCCCAGCTGCAAAGGTGAACCCACCCTCCGCCGCTCCACGTCTCCCCTGAAGAGGTCCACGGACGTGCCCAGGGCATCAGCACCGACAGCTGGAAAAGCTCTGTGAATAAGAAAGGAAATAGGATTGTTAGGCTGTAGTTGCCCGGCACGAGACCAAGGGTTGCCCCAAGCGTCTCACCAACACGGGTTAAAACACACCCCGTGTCCAGCCGGGAACGGCACGAGGGCACGCAGCTTCGGATGATCCTTCGCATGGTCTCCGAAGGCGCCGCAGCCTCGGGGGAGCCTGGCTGTGTGCCGGGCTCGCTGCTGGGGCTCCCCTCGGCTCTGAGCATTGGGGTCCCTCCTGCGCTTTCAGAGAGCCACTGTTCGTCCCCCGTAGCACACCTCAGAGTCCCTGCCAGGCCCGTTTTTCGTGCCGCTCCAGCACACCGGGCCGAGGATCACCCCCAGGGCCCTCCTCGCCGCAGCGGGCACCGTCCCATCCGCAGGACGCAGCGGGCGCGTCCCCCAGCAGCCACCCGTGGCAAAAGCACGAAGGAACACGGTGCACGTGAACACCGCTTCTCCGGCGAGCGAAGGGACTTACCTCTGCACAGAGCAGCGGGGGGCAATGGGGGCGCGGGGGTTCGCCGCACGGGAAGGGGCAGGCGAGACCGAAAGAACCAGGCGGCAGCACACACGCAAAGGACGGGTTTTATTGGGGTTCTCGTCGTATGAGAGCAGTTGTACTGACCAACACACAGAAGCAGCTTAGCTGTGCCAACATAATCCTTTAAAAAAATACTGGCGGAATTAACTAAGTGTGGCACGTCAGTCACAAATCGCCGAGGACTGTAAACTCTGAAGATAGTCTCTGTGAGAAGTACTACTGGGACGTGCAGCAGCATACACCGGCACGGGGCACACCCTCCTCTGCACAATAAATATGAAAAGAGCCAAGTACATAAAACAAAGAATGATTCTCATAGATACAATATCTAAAGTTATTTACAGATACTGGCTTTTCTTACCATTAAATTACACATTGAAAACAGGTTCTCTTTCAATATATTTCTTTAAATCACTAGTAGCTATTCATGTGAATCTGCTCCTTTTTTTTTTTTTTTTTTTTTTTTAAAGGACCAAATGTAGTCACTGAAACAGTGCTCATAAAAACGCCTCTCCTGGGATGCTCTTGCTTTATTCTGTTTTTCAGACTTATTTTTTATTTGCCATCTCACCTGCTCTCTGAACTCTCCCTTTCCTTACGGAAAAGATGCCTGCCACAGCCAGGAAAGCCTCTGCCCAGCCCCATAGCCAGGCAAGCCCTGGTCTGTCTCCTCTTCCAGTCTGGCCGCACAGCGAGTGACACAAACCCGGACGAGTCCTGACCCTGGGCAAACAACCAGCTTTCTGATCTGTCCCCAGGTTTTCTAACAAATCCCTGCTCGGGCACGTGTCCGGTTTGCGGCACTGGGCTCGGCACTACCCCCATCATGGCACGTTTCTGGCGGGTGACGCCGAGAAACGGCGATCCCACCGGCACCGGCGCGGTTTCGCGCCCGCCGCTGGCCTCTCCCTCCCTCCGGGCGCCGCCGGGCAGCGCAGCTCAGCCCTGCAGCTCACTCCTCGGCCGCAGAAAGAAAACCCCATCAGGCAGGCGTGAGAAGGGGAAAGTGGAAAAGGCGGCAAGAACTACCACGAGGGGAAAAGCAGCCACCCCTCCCCGCTTCGGGCAGCGTCTCAACAAGAGGCGGCTTCAGCAGCACGGCTGGCAAAAGCCACGTTTCGCCCTCGAGCTGTCATTCGGTTAAGCCCTGAAGAGCACGTCCTTCAGGCTCCACCACAGTGGAAATTAAAAGCACGTGCCTTAATACCTTGAGTATTCCTCAAACTACAGAGGCCATGACTGCAACTGGAACTATTTTTAGCAAATGAGCTATCTGATGAATTTCCTGCTATTTTTGTACCTTGCTCGGCCTGGGTTACCTGCAGAGGTGCCCGGCAGCGGCACGCTCCAGCACGCACCTCCGCGGGCAGAGCGAGCCCGCCCAGCGGGCCCAGCCGCGGGGGACGGCAGCGCAGCCCAGCCCCGCTCCCCGCCGGCCGGGCCTGCCCCGCCGCCACCCGCGGCGAGGGGCTGGCTCGCCAGGCGGGTTCAGCTCGGGGGGCGCAGGCTCGCCTCCCCGACACCCCCCGAGGGACGGGCCCCGCCGGGGCCCCGGGGCGCCGCTCCCCTCCTCGGCTGCGGCGCGGGGGCAACGAGCAGAGTCCCGGCTCTGCCGGACCCCTCTCCTGTCCTCATGGGCTCTGGCCTATTTTTAAGGACCAAGTTATCACCCTGAAACAGCAAAAATCATTTCCAGTACGCACATTTTTGCCATCACCGACGCCAGCGAGCCCCTCTCTGCCCTAAACCCGAACCAGCCCGACACAAGGCACCCCCGGCGCGGACCCGCGGGGCCTGCGCCCGCGCTCGAAGGGCAGCCGCTCCCTTCCACGCGCTCAGCAACCTCGCCATCGAAGAGCTCCGCAACAGCTGAGCTGTCTCCGAGCTTTTTCAAGTATCAAGCTGATTCCGTGCCCCAATTTAAGGCCATCAGTTCTTGTTAACCCAGCACAGGCTCACGCGAACAAAAGCTCGCTCTCTGGAATGCTGAGGAATAAAGGGGAAACTTGAAATATCAAACGGATATTGCAAGAGCTTTTCAGATGTCTCTGCATTCAGGAGCCTCTGCACTTCGAGACGGTCCTGACAGTGCCTGCAAGTCCCTGTGCTCGGAACAGAATGGTGAGCTGGACAGACTGACGGAAACTATTTCGACTTTATTATGAAAAACAGAATAAAGCTGACTGATCCTGCTTGAAAGGAACGGCCACTTCTATACATATACGGAGCAGAAAATCTGTGGAATGTCAGAAGTTGGAGAAACATGTATTTAATAAATAATATAAAATGCTTTTTTGTTAAAATAGAATTCTTGGTTTTATACCTACATAGCATAGCAACCTTTACATAAACAAAATAAAGCTGAGTCTGTGATGATTAGTTTAACACAAAATAAAAATACAATTTAACAATAGTATTAAAACAGCCAATGTTCAATCCACACAATATGTACACCATGGAATAGAAATCAACAGAAAACAAAAGTAGATTATCTTGAAACTCCTCAGACATTTGGATATACATATGTTCTCTGCATATTTTAGATATTTTCTTTTTTTTTTACAATATTAAAATTAATACTATGCTTTTTCAAAATACGCTTTTCAGATTTTTTAATTTGTAGAATTGACTCATTCCTTATATTAATCAACACAACTAGAATTATTTACTTTCTACTGTACACTTCAAAATAGTCCTTCCTCCATATATATTTAGAGTGTGAGCATTTCAGAGCTAAATTAACTGTGTCATTGCCATCTGCTCTGTGGGGAACAGTGAAACCAGCGTGCGATTGCGAAGGTCTGCGGTATGTAGATATGTACGTGATACTAAAGAAGAACCTAGTCCTAAAACTGATCAGCTGCTGGGAAAAGAGCAACACACAGAGCTCCAGGTATTTCGCTGTTCAGGAGCTAATAATTTACTATCATCGGAGACGGTAAACCTAGGAACCGTTAACGCGCAAGTCATCACACGCGTCGGGGGCTTGATCCTGCTCGTGACCTCAGCCGCGCAGAATCAACGCCCCGAGCAGTTCTGCTGGACATCAACAGCATCCGCTTGCACAGGATCACAACTTGGACAAACAGGTTTGTTTTTAGCACCAAATACACAACGTTTCCTCTTATCTATCCACTGGACTGCAATTTATATTAAAACCAAAACCGATCCGATGATCCTATTTCCTTTTTTCCCTCCCTCGACAGAAGTGGGAGAAGAAAAACTTCTGCTGCATTTCTAAAGGAGAGTTGTTGAAATGAAGGAAAATTCCAATGCGACTAAGCTGAGGTATATCACCCTCGCCCAGCGAGCACAGCGCTGTCCCTGCCTGCCAGGTTGCCCATCCGCACATCCAACTGTTATTAGCGTGCTCGGAGCCTTTGTTTTTGAAGCCTCACGGGGGGTAACATACCGGGAACAGCAGTGCAAGTTGGATCAGCTCCAGTACTTACACCAGCGGGGCTTATCTCACAGCGGTTTGAGAAGTACCCCGTGAAACTGCAGCCGTAGACTTTGCTGGACCAGTGACAAGACAAAGCTCAAACATAACTAACATGAAGAAGCTTTAAATCTTAGTAAACTGGATAGCTTACAGTTAAATGAAGGACTTAAAAAAAAAAACTAGTAAATGTTCCTTTAACAGTTTCATGAATTTGCAAAATAATTACCAAATAAATCTGAATACTAAAAATTGCCTAATTATACTTGCAATGATGGGACATCTCAGCCGACAGAGGGTCCAGGGAACGCCCTACAGCGCCGGCCCAGCTCGTGCCCAGCTCCAAACGGTTCCTCAGTCACACTCTGCTTGCAGCAGGAATAAACTGGTGCTTTGCTTCTCCTGCACTTGAATTTCAACTCATAAAAGTCTGATTTTGGCAGGAATTTGCTGTATCCCTATCTTGAAACCAGACACTAATTTAGAGCAACTCCCACCTATCAAAAATGCCAGCCTACCTCAGAGAGGAGGGAAAGGGAAAGGAAAAGCACACAGAACAAGAGCTGCAGCTCTCCTAAAAGTCACCGTGACCCCCCGAGCCCAGCTCCTGCAGAAACTGCGCATCTTTCTACAATCACGGCACTCACGCACTTGCTTTCCAGGATCTAGTCTTACTGCGTTTGTCAGCTTGTACGTCAGGGACAAAGAATAATTAGAAAATAATCCCTGCAGCTCTGAAGGCATGTGGATGTGTCAGGGGAGCGTTTAATATGGCCCTATCTGGCATGTAATTCTCTATTTTGAAATATAAGAAACAATTCCCGTGCATGCTTAAATCTTCAGTACGGCTGATCTTTTTTTAAAGGACTTTCAGATAATTTGTTTAAAAATCTGTGTTTAAACATTCACTCAGCTCTGTTGATGCCTGAAGCTCTAATTTCTTTTATCTTTACTTTGATCACAAAAGTAAAGTTGTGGTCAAAGTGCGTAGACAACACGGTGCCTTATTTTCTCTGTGTTCAACAAGATTTTCTACACATACAGCTAGAGACCCCCATGTAAAATAACACCATCAAGAATCTTTATCCAAGAAAAAAACTCAGAGAATTTGGTACCTAAACCAGGAACGATCAGTTCGGAGCAGTAGCTAATATTTTGCTTTGAAGAGCGGAATTCCAGCTCTCCCTCCACACCAGAAGATCCAGTCCCTTCCACACAGAACCCCACTTGTTACTGGGATCCCAACTTCCCCCACGCGTACGGGAGTTTTTCACTACCGTAATCTCTCCTTCTCTCCTAACAGCACAGTCGTTATGTGTGTCACAAATACAAAGTTTTCATAAATTGTCGATAAATCAGTTGAGTAAAGAAAAACATATCTTTTACTATTCCGCTCCCGTCCGACATTGGCGAGCGGTGCTGACCGACGGCACAGCTCGGCTGTCGTGTACCCGGGCAAGGCAATAAGGACCACACTAACAAGCATGTTCCAGGGCCATCACAGCTCCATTACACTTCAAAATACGCGTATTTCCGTAAGTCAATAGGCAGCCTTCGTTTCATGTAAAATCTATGTTTTTGAGGCACAATTTCCCAATGACAGATCTGTCCCTCCCCTCCTCACAGACACCAGTGTCCGGAATCCATGGTATGCTGCATCAGAAACCGCAAAACTATGCCAACAAGGATTTAGCGTAAAAAGCAACTGTGGAAAATAACGAAAAGAGAAGAATGGAACTGATAATGAACTAAGTATGAACAAGTTACATGAGAACTAAGAGCGGTTCATATCACAATCTGAGGTTTTTTCCCAAATCAAGAAGAAAAATAAGAGCATTGCATGGTATTGTAGGAAAAGCTTAACAACATCCAGTGCACAGTCAGCGCCAGTAAGATGAGACATTTTCTATTCCAAACCTTGGTAAATACCACAACTACTCATTACAGAGGATGCCGAGATGCTAAACATCACTTACCAGTAAGAATAACAGAGAAGTTGGTACTCTTTTTACAGAGTAACCCGAAAAATAAATGGGGAAAAAAATCATTACAAGATATCACCTGACTCACACGGGGTACCTTCCAAAACGCGTTTTTCCATTTATGCTGCACCAGATGATGACAGTTCGCACACGTGTGAAAGCTCATGCTGTGCAGAGTTAAGCCACTCCCACTTCTAGAAGCAAATACATCCAATTTTATTACAAGTCCGTTCAGGATAAACAAATACTTCCAAAATAATTCTCCTATTTTTGCCAATTTGTACTTTTCTACAAGGAAAACAGCTCTAGAACTCTGTGGTTATCGGTTAGCAACACAGGCTACACGCCGTGCACACTGGGTGGGCAGAGTAAGCTTTGGTGTAACTTCGGTTCCCATTTACGGAGATGCAATTCCCATCGTCTTTAGGGACCATGAGAGTTGTACCACCATAATTAGGCAGAAAATGTTCTCTAAGATGTTTACTGAATCAGAAAAAAGCTTGAATTAAGCCCTGACCTATCTCTTACAAAACATCACAATAACCAGGGAAAGGCTGATTCACATGCTTAAAGTTGTCTAACAGTTAAGAGATTATATCTTCACTTTAGCAAGAGTTTCCACATGACACGACTGATGTCTCAAGTAGAATTAATACAAATCTGGCATTTGACCAGCTCGTTTTGTCAGTTCCATCCTCATTATTCTCAGACTGTTTTCAGTGTGGACAGTTTGAACTCTCTAGAAAAGAAAATTAAAAATCCTTTTGCAAGCCGAGCCACGTGATGTGCACAAACCTCCCGAGCTGAGCTACAATGGAAGTCTGGGGTATCTACGCTATGAGAACACACTTGCTTAATGTTTGTGTGTGCAACAGAGAAGGATCCACAAGTCCCATAACTGAAGAGTGATCCAGAATACGTACCGAGGTACCCAGACATTTTAACCCAGTACATGCACTAAAATGCATTGGATTTGAATAATTTCTTTTTAATTTTTAAAAAGTGCAGTTGACCTGAAATGGAAAAGAACTGTCTTTATGTTCACTGTAAACTTGTCAAAAGGAATCTGCTCTTTAAAAACGGTGCTAAAATAGTCAATTTATACAACAGAGCACTAGATGAAGCTACCATAAATTCCTCTTCACCAATTATTACTCTATTGTGTCAGTTATAGTACTGCATATACGTAGAAGAAGCAAAACGGTGGTAGCTACTATTAGTGAGTACAACAAACTAAGTGAATAAATTGAGTTCAATGTTTCCATGAAGTAGCAATAACATTTAAACCACAGGACAGTTAGAATTCAGTACTTTGAAGTGCATAAGAGTCACACTGTTGATCATCAGCAGTATGGAGAAAGGTTATTATCAAGTCAGCAGTAATGGTCGGAAAGAACATGGCAACACGACAGATTAAAGGTTATCCAACATGGCAAGTCTGCAGCTCCTTCCGCAGCTGAGGGGTTCGTCGGTATCGCACGCACACGTGCAATCCCAGCCAGCAGTAACCTCTTCAGTCTCCAGGCTTGGTAGGCACCAAACAAGGGTATTGCAGAGAAAACATCATCTTCCTTCCATCAGTAGTTCTAGAGTAACGGACCACGTTTTAGACACCGCCAGGGTGCGGGAATGCATGGGAGCAATATGCAGCCTCTACGCGTGGTAGTTTCCACCGCTGCTAGGAGCATGAATTCACTTGCCATTGTTCCAGTCTTCACAACCTCCAGAGACAAGAGTTCTGACATTATCCCACGCTGTAAACATCTAATTCTTCCTCTTCTAAGCACATCCCGCGTCGAGGATTGCACAAAGTAACTCATAAGGATTCTGTGAAACTCAACATGTCCACAAAGTAGCTTTCCCTAAGTGAACTTTGTTCTCTGTTTCTCCTACAGACCATTGCTATTCCTGTGGCTGAGCGGTGGTTTTGAAAGCTCTACAACTGTTGAGCGAGATTTATTGAGAAACTTTGGAGCCCGACGCAGCAACCTCTGTGCCTCAGTAAAAGCTTCTGTCAGCTCTTTTTTCCACTGAACAAATTCTGGGTCACTCTGAAAGAGATACAGAAGTAGTTTGGCACTTCATAGTAAACTGCCAATAGCGTCTTCTCTCTTAGATAGCACTTTTAAGCAACTTATTTTAGTTTTCCAAAGGAATGAGTAACTTTGGATATTGAAAACGTGCAGCCCTTTGCTTCTCCGTCACCCCACCGAAGCCAGGCAAGGCAGCAGCAACTGCAGCCGGTCAAGATGTGACGAGGACTTGTGTACTTCCTCCCTGGCAAACACATTAGCTACCATGAACTAACTGCGGTGAGACACATGCCGACAAGGCCTTCCAAGCCCACGTAGGTTGAGAAGTTTTGACGTTTTTAGCTATTTATTAAACCGAACTCATTTTGGCCCAAATACCATTGAAATCCATGACAGAAACTGGCATAGCTGCAGCTTTCCTGCTTTCAAAATTCAAGTGTGATAAAAACTTCCCAGTTTTGCTTAGGTTCAGCTTTGCATCGTAAAGTACACTTAGTTAATACATAACGGGAGGACCTGAAAAACTTTTCAATTGTTTTATCATATGTAAAACAATCTGATTAACAGTTATTGAAAAACAAGTGTCTCACCTCACACTGTAGGACAAACTGTTTTCCTCCTTTAATTCTCAGTAAGATGCATTTCTTATCTTTAATTTGTGTTTCTTCAACAGATACGATTTGTTCCATTGTCAGCAGGTTTTGCTGTAGCATTTGCAAAAATAAAGCAGAGAGATGATTCAAAAAAACCTGCTGCCCATCAAATAAAGCCACTATCTAATTTTTCAGGACTACCCACATAATCAAGTTATGAACATCCAACAGTCATTACACAAACATTTCTTGATTTCTGGAGACTGGGTCATGAACTAAAGATAGATTATAAGGTAAGAGAGAGATTTAGCAAGGAGCTTGGTTGCTTCAACAGAGACAACGAAACATAAGCTAAGAAAGCCAGTAATGACAGCATGAAATAAGAATCTACAAATAGGAGTGTCTACAAACAAAATATTCATTATTTTCCCCCAAGAGAGTTGCATATAATTTTATATCTTTTCCAAGTATTATTGCCGTTATAAAAGAAAAAGGCAATCTTACTATTTCAAAGAGCTGAAAGGGAATATTTAAGCACTATACGCTTACAAAGAAGCAAACATATGCAACAGTTTGCAGAAAGGCTTTCCCTATAGACTGTGAGAGGAGAACAATGTTTTGAAATTCCAAAACCTTAATTAACCAAATATACAAATGATCTGCCTAGCACATGATCACGGCTGGACTAAACTAAAGTTACTATAGCATTTTCTTTGAAGTAAAATGCTATAGCATTTATGACCTTACCAGTTTATGTTTTTTTGTATAAATAGTCCAGAGGTCCTAAATGAAAAACAACACCATGAACTACCAAATTCCTTTAAAAACATAACAAAACAAAGTAAACAGGTTTCTCAAGTCAACTTTATGTTTCCTCAGTGCAGTGTGGCTACCCATTAACTACAGCGATACTCAAGTTACTCAGATCCACTGGTCATTTACTTGACAAAACTCTACTTCCATGGGAGGTATGCCCGAGTAGGAGTTCTCAGGTTTCCCTCAACATCCACCTGCCTTCCATGCCCTTGGAAGCTGCTGCTCTCCAGAGTGACCTCACTTACCCGTGACTCTCCTTCTCCTCGCCATTCAAGTCGGTTTGGGAAGAGGTAAAAGTAACGACGCTGCCACTGAGTCAAGAACGGGTTCCCCAATTTCAGCATGTATCCATGCATAATACAATCCTTCCCAAGTGCATAATCTATAACAAGAGAAAACAATAGTATGCAAAACAAGGTAGTACTGGCTAAAAGCATTCTGCAAATGTGCTATGTTGAGAAAGGACACAGTCCTGGACACAACGTGACTCAATGTGCTCTCACCAGGCTTGCAGTAGTGCTTCTATGTGCACAGGCATACACAGCCGATTCTGCCTTAATTACATGAGCTGATGCGGCTGCAGTGGAGTAACCAAGAACAGAACTTGGTTCTTAAAAAAGCATCTTACTGACTATTAAAAGAATTGTATATTGCTATCCAAAGTTCAGAGTTTGTGATGCGACACCCTCGTGCAAACAAGTGAAGTTTGCTGTAAAGGACCTCCTGTTTTCTTTCCCGGCTTCTTTGTCATGAAATCAAATCCCACATACTCTTTTCTGGGCATACACCATAAACACAAATGATGAAAGGTTGTACATGGTAATCTTTAAAAGAGAGTACAAAAGATTTTCCAAAACATTATGTCATCATACAGCATTTCGAAACATTAAGAAACATCTTAAGAAACATGATACTGACTAAATGAATTCTAACAATTACTGGTGAATGACAGTAATATGAGAGTCTGTTGTGTGAAACTTCAAACACATGAATTACTACCTAGCAGCAAAAGATGGAGAGAAGTGTATTTGACAGATTACCTTCCTCATGGCCAAGCTGCTTATTTTTAGCCCTTTTTCTGGCCTCAATCTTATCTGTGTCTGCATTTACTGCATCATAAACAGTTTCTGCTACTTCTTGCTGCCAACGCTCCGATATCACCAGAGGGAAGTTCTTATATAATTCCTGGTCACTATCAAGCAACTTGCAAGAGAAAAACAACATAAAAACCCAACATTTTAATAACTTTTACTATTCTTATCCCCAATAGTTAATATTTACCCCTATAACAGTATTATTTTAAAAGACATATTGAACTCTAACCTTACCAGAACAAACAGGTGCAAACAAAAGAAAACACATATACTAATTTAAGCAAAGACATTCATTTATATACAGAGAACAGGCCAGCTGTTCAAAACTTGTTTGGTTTGATAGCTCTAAAAGCCTTACTTCATTGCATAGTCAGTGTTACCAAAATGTCTACTTGTGTTAAAAACTTTCTCAGCACAAAAACTCCACGAATAAATGAAAAGATACCTTTTATACAATAATGCCATCCATGCTTCCACAGCTTAATTTTACATTCTTAATAATTAACCTTCAAAATTCAGCAGTGCATGCTGCAATTTTCCTGTTACATAGATTCTCTTCTCCCCTAATCTTTAACTACATTACTTGAATTGAATTATACTACAGGAAACTAAAATCACTGGATCTTCAGGAAGGACTGTTTGTTGCTTGACACAGCCATATTCTGGGTTTAGCCACAAGGCACTTCGACGCAGTACAGAAGGTGATCAATGTTTTCCCTATAACTTTAATAGAGGTTTTTGTTTGGCAATGAATTTAAACTCAGTCGCTTCAGTTTCTGTCAATCAGTAGAGAGATTAGACCTTTCTTTCAGAGAGCAAGACAAAGAGCACCCTGTGCCCTGTTGCCAACGCAGTAAGCCCGCCAGACTGCCCTGCCTGACGGCGGTCCGGGCTGCGGCAGCGTGCCGGGGGAAGGCACGCACGCGCCCCGCCGCTCAGGGCGAACCCAGCGCCGCCAGCCGCTGCTGCCACACACGGCAGCGGCAGGAGCAGGACAGGAAAGCCTTGCTCAATGCTCCTTTGCAGCCAGGCCAGACTCCCCCAGAATCGATATTCTCCTCCTTTTCAGAGATCCATAGCCCTACCACGGCAGGAAAATACACACTGGACCTGAAGCCAGAAGCCAGCTCTGCCATTCCGCACAAGGGGCTCATGGGGACTCCTTATGGCATCCGAGTAAGAGGGGAAAGCCACAGGCATCCACTGTAGGCTTTCCAGTTTGTAACCTCAAAGCACACGTGTTCTTCTGGGTGTCACAGGACACTCTGCAGTATAAATATAATCCGCGGGAGCAACGGAAGAGAGCAAGGCACTCAAAACTGGCGTCCTCACGGGCAGAGACGGCTCCTGACACCTTAATGGAAGCTCCGACTGCAGCTGACTCAGAGGCATGAATTATTCAGTCCCTTCTAAAAGACTGTGACATCCCAGTGAAAGCGCAGAGCAAAGCAGCTGTACATGATACCCCTCACTGACTCATGACTAAGAATAAATTCACCTTATAGGCAGTCTGAACAAAGATTACATGGAAGTGATCTGGCAATACAATTTACAGGCCTTTGCTGAGAATATCTGATCCCCTCAATAAATAAAAAGACCACCTGGTTTCTCCTTGCAAAATGTTCCTCCAAATTATGATGTTCCAGAACTGCAGGAAACTGGAATCCTGTTAGACTAACACTGACGCTGAAGATGCGGAGTTTTCTGGGATAAAGAACATCTTGGGTTCTCTGCATTTCTCTTTAAACACGTAAAATCTTTTCTGTGCCAACTTCTGTAATTACAGCAGGTGACACTGACAGACAAGTTCCTTTTTAGGCACAGTGAGTACTTAACATGTTTTTTTGCTTATGAAGTTTAGAGCAATTAGTTTCTCTCCTGACTCACTTCTGTAATAACAAGAATAAAGTTTGATCTACCGAAGAAATGTATGATAAAAATAATGAACGGGACAGACCCAAGACAAGCACTGATTCACCTATTGTCTCAAAGTACCGGGGAGGCTTCAGAAGAGGGGATGAATACGCAGGTACGTCACACCACCTCCACGCAAGTCAGAAACGGGCCAGCAGCTTTAACTTCTCGTTTTTTCCTTTACACTGTTTTCATTAGATTTTGGATAGTATCAGAACCTGAAAGTTTCTTTTATCACTTTTCTAATTTACAAAGCTGCTACCATTAATATACAGTTTGTCATTTGTAAGAGTTTTCCAATGCACTCTTTGACCATGAGGTAACACTATTAAAATAAGGGTTAGTTCAATTCATCCAAGCTACCAGAAACAAATTACAATTTCTAAAACTACAAACCATTAAGTATTCTTGAAAATCTCAGGATTTCCCAAAAGTTGTCTGACCATTTGAAATATTTGCTTTATCATATAAAACTTCTGATAGCAAGGTAGATTTTCAGTCAATCTAAAAAATAAAACACAAGGACTTGGCAAGCAACAACAAACCAGCCGACCAGCCCAAGCTACCTCTTTCGTAACAGCATGATTAAGTTTCCCAACTTGAAAGCAATTCCTTGCACATTCAGTAGCCCCTGAAGCGAAGGAATGGCATGCACACACGAAAAGTTAAGCACAGCAATCACAGTGCCATTCTCTACCTATCATTTAAAGTTGTATACCTTAATGCCTTTAGTGTCCTCTTCATCAAATGACCCAATATCAAAAGCATCTGCTGCATTTACTTCTCCCCTGGGAGGAATCAATGGTGGAGGATACTAGAAATTAAAAGCAGCATAATTAAAGACAAATTAATGGACGTTATTTAAATCCATTCTGCCTTTTTATTTTTTGCACAAATTACACATGACTGCGCAAAAGTATGTCCCTTGAAATGAAACTTCAGTGCAAAGAAGTTCTCCCCTCCTTTAATAAACGGTCCTCCAAAAATTCAGGGGAAAAAACCCTACAGCTTAGAGACAGCTAAGCAGAAGAAACCATGCAGTCATTTGACCCTGAAAAAGTAGTAATTCAGTACTACCGATCAGGAGGACTTGTAGTAATGAATATACAGCAGGTTTCATCAACAACCCTCCACGTATTCGTGCAAATGAGTACACGTGCTGGGGACTGGAACCCCGAAGTTTTCTGTCCATTACCTGTTTAGGCTTAGTTTCTTTTTACTGCTTTACCAAGTAAGCAAAGGTTACTATCTTAATCCTTTACCTTTTGTAAATAGACTTGCTGCCAATCAATGCCTTTGAAGAAAGGATGTTCTTTTACTTCTTGTGCACTGCAAAATAAAAGTAACTGAAGTCAACAAAATGAAGGGGTTTTTCAAAGGTATTTGAGAAAGCCTTCAAAGGTCACATTTCTATCACTTGAAAACATCGGTAAAATGCTCTTTTTTTCAAGGAAAAAAAAAGTCTTCCAAAATAAACAACAGAAGAAAATACTTTCATGTGGAAACACTGGAAATAGTGCTGTAGGTCTGGCAAGCCATCACTCTTGTTTTGCTACGGTATTCCATCATTTCAAACAACAATCAATACTCGTCTGTTGTCAAATCCCATACACTACTTCTAAGTAACAAGCTCACTCCACTCCGTATGATATTATACACACTTTATGGCAAAATAAGCAACTCCTCTTGATAGCGCCAAGGCTGAAAAGCAACCTCAGGTCATTATCACACATGTCTCCAGGATAAAAAGGCCTCTGAACATCTCAGTGGAATTAAAGCCAGCCCCAGTCTCAGGTATCACACATTGCCAAGGGTTTCTCAACAGTTATTTACTCCTCTCATAGTTTTCTCTCCTCGTCTCACACAAGGCACACACTGGTTTTTTAAATAGGTGATAACAAGATTTCGGTTAACAGCTACAAGCAAGGTAAGCTTGGCAGGAGCAAGTAGTGTTTTGTAGTCAATAAACAAAAAAAATGCCCTTTTCCTTAGAATCATGAAATGAAACATGGAAATAGAGGCAGCTTTCTGTGCATGGTGGTTTGGGGGTTGGGTTTTTTTGTGTAATATGCACATATTATTACAGCTACAATATAAGCAATAGATTTTAGCTATCAGTATGTCTGAATCAAGTAATATGACTTCATGCCAAAACAGATCAGGCAAAACCAAAAACAACACAGGGATGAGAAGTATGAACACCGTCCAATGTAAGCATGACTGCAGAAAGCTTGGGGGAAGTCTGTAATGACTGAAATGGTCCAAAAATTTGTCCAAACCAAAGCAAGCTGAAATGTAATTCCATGCAATAGCACTTTTTAGAGTTCTCTTTCCAAAATTAAAATCATCACAACAGGAAGCAGATTTTCACTTGGAATTCATTCATTCATTTACAGCGAAGTGGAAATTTTTAAAGGCAGTGGTCCAAGGAGAAGACAACACCTACCTTCTTCCTTGGCATCCAAGTCTCTTGCTAACGTCCCGTTGCAGGAGCCCTTCTAAAAGGGACTTCAGTTCGGGAGAAAAGGAATCTGGTAGCTCCACATTCTACAAAAAAAAGAAAAACAAAAAGCGACATTTAATTATAGAAGTAGTGTGAGCTGCCTTCCCTACATAGGAGCGTATCTTTTCTTTGACAGTGTTTGTAAACAACTCTTCCATGTGTAAATACAGCTTTCGCAGAAAGCAGGCCAGATACTTCCAGTTTTTAGAGGAAATGGGAGTTTACTAAACAAGAGGAAGGTAACTGCGACTGTCACCAGGCTCCTTACCACGGTGAGCGTCATCCGGTCGATCTCATGCTTATCTTTGGTTTTGTGCTGTCTGAAAGGACTGTGACTGTAGAAATAAGAAAATGCACTAATAAATGTAAAGCCATAACATATCAGGTTATTTCAGCTGTGGCAACCCCAGGAAAGACTGTAGCATCCTTTTAGTCCCATTCTTCCACCTCATCAATCCTGTCCTGCAGAACAATAAAACAAGTAGTAAAACATTTAGCATTTACAACAAAAATGAGACTTTACACACTAGCATACTGTGGCTACTAGCTGCCTCAAAAATATCAATGTTTGACCTCTTACAACATTGTTTTCTTTTCTTACTACAGACAGCTGCACCACTTTGCAAGAAAGTTTATCCCTTCTGTTTTCAGTACAATTGCATGTAGTGGACATCAAAATCAAATCCAGAGAAAAGCAACCATTCAATTTCTTTGAAACTACACACAGACATCCCTGAGGATAATCAAACTCAGGGAAATCTCATCTAGTTACTCCAATAAAGGCATGCAGAGGGTTAGTTTATTCTTAAATGCACTGATCCGTCCTTAAAGATGGTGTTTCAAACACCTTACCAATTATACCTACGTCTCCCAAAAACCAGAACAGTTTCATCTAACAAGAAAACCCTGAACAGCTATCACAACACAGATATTTAACAACATTGATCTATATACGGAAACTGAGTATGACCTACAGAACTTACCACTCATTTATATGGGAAGAATGAAGCAAGATCTTAGAGTAAGTAGATGAAACAGAAGATAATCATAGATACCACAACATTAGTGACTGGGAAGGTATTTGATGATATCTGGTAAATCATCATCTTTATCCCTTTCCTGCTTTATAATTCTGTTTTGAGTTTTAATTTTTCCTTTTATCATAGAATCATAGAATGGTTTGGGTTGGAAGGGACCTCAAAGATCATCTAGTTCCAACCCCAAGCTACAGAAGACCTTAGGATATTACAGATTTACCATGCAGTGCTTAAACAACAGCAAGAGAAAGAAAGCAGAAACATTTTAGTATCAGACTTTTTAATTAGATTTAGGATATATTCCCTGTTTCTTAGTTTTCTTCAAAACCTTGCAGGAATGGTATTTTTCAAAATTAAAATGTGGATTTACTTATCAATACATTTGTTAGCTATTATAAAGCATTTTGTCTTGCCACACGGCAGTGTGTACTAGCTTGTTTCAACTGGGGACCTGCCACTCAAGAGTTATTTCCCTTTTATCCTCAAAAACATTTCTGATGAATGGATCTGATGGACAGACCAGGACTTCCATTTTTCTGTTTTTAAGCATGATAGGTAAGAAGGCAAGACTAAATGGCTAACATACAGCCTCATATGAGGCCTAACCTTGACCATGAGGCTCTGAGTAGATCAGGGAAGCAAATGATTCACTGTGGACTTATGGGCAGATTTTATGCCAGACTAAATTTACTAAACACCAAGAAATGGCACCATGTGCCCAACCCTTGTTTTGGGATGTAAGTTGTTTAATTGGCTTCAGAACAGATGAGGAAGGATAGTTCACGATGAATAATGCTTTGGCTTCTGGCCGACCACCGATACCACCCCACACATCTCTGTCAGGAAGAATCACAGCCCACAAAGACTGAGATCTCCCCGTGAGTTTCCGTGGTAAATGGGACCATTTGCCCCTAGGTGGTAGTTCTTTGCTCACACAACTTCAGTCCTGTGAAGGAGGAACCACGCCAGTCAGTCAGATGCCCTCATCCTCTGTGCCCAAGTGACTCAAAAGGAAAAGGTCTCAAAAGACAAGACGAGGAGTCCACGGTGGTCCTGCGTGTGAAAGTCACTCTCCTCTCTCCTCCTGGCAAACCCAAACTGTTGTGTGTCCTTCTACCTACAGAACCCTTCAACGATTAGAGACAGAGTACTGCTCACAGCTGTGTGATGCTGTCCATACTTAGAAATTTTTTTTTTCAATTTAAACACCATTTCTTTCTTTATTTGCACACTTTTAGTCTATTTTGTGACAATTAATGTTAAATTGATACAGCTCTATACTTCAATTCAGAAGTCACACGCTTACCCTCCTTTGTACAGTGTCTGGGATAGAGGTAAGAGCTTATAATTAATTATGTGCGAGGATGATCTAACTAATGATCAATCTTTTCAGATAAGCACTCTGAAAAGCTTAAAAGATTTTTCCTGTTTTGCCATTAACACTGAAGATGCTATTTTCAACAAACACTTGCCAATCAGTGCTTATTGACTGTTCAGATAAATCCCTTAGTCTTAGTAAATTCTACATAGCCACATAAGTTAACTGAGAAGGAAATAGCTGACGAAGTTGTAATTACCATAATCTTTTGTACACCTGTATGGTTACAGGCCAGACTCAGCAAACGGAAGCATCCACACATTACAACTTACCCCCACACCACAGAAGGAAAGACTGAGCATCATGTAAAAAGGGAACAACGCAGCAAAGAGCTTCACCATAACAGCAGGTCTTAAGCATAAAATTAAGTCCATAATTTAACAGGGCTGCTAGTGTATTTAAGAAATCAATAACGTCGTATCATTTAAAACACTAACAATTGCCAAAAGATGAGTAAACTGTCTATCAGTGGAAGTCAAAAGAGCAGATAGAGCATCTGCTTTCCTCAGTGCCCCACACCTGTACCTACTAAAGGAAGCAGGGCTTGTGTTTTGTTTGTTTTGGAAGCAAAAGAAGCCTGTTCTAGTCTCACGTGCAGACGTGGTCTAAGTTGCACAGATGGCAGCAAGGTATCATTTCAGATAATATGTAATACGTTACATATTAGTATTTCAAGGGACAGACATGTGATGAGGCACAGGCTGAAAAAAAAGCAGCACACGGGACATAAAACTTCACTCACCCTCTCAGAAGTTTGAAAAGCATGCAGCCTAACGAGAACCAGTCTGCGCTGCTATCGTATGCTGTTCCCTTCTGGAGCACCTCTGGAGCCATGTATCCATGGGTACCTCTGAGAAGCAGAAAGGGACAAAATTTTGTTTACAACCAAAACTATCATTGTAAAAAAAAAAAAAAAAAAAAAAATCAGTGTTTTCTCAATAAGATAGCCTAATTTAAAAATAATTAATTTTAAACATGATTTTATTTTGCTTTGTCTTTGACCATACATATGCATGTTTTCTGTTTGTATGTATCTACTGAGGAAATACCTTAAAACAAGCAAGAGAACAACAGGAATGATTAGGCAAGCTGAAGCAGCTACAGCAAGATTTAGCAGAATCAGTACTGGGGTCAGTAAGTAGCCTTCTGCCTAAGAGGGGAACGCAAAAGAGAGGTGGAAAAGCTGCGTGCTCTGTCCACTCGGCTCACAGGAAAGACAGACACCAGGACAGAGCCAGGGCTCCTGATATTTCAGGCCAGATCGCCCCAGCCCTGGGCCCTGCAAGACTGAGACCTGCTCTCGCCCCCGGCCCCAGACACAGGGGGAGCAGAGCTGGCCTGTGCGCCCTCCATGCGTTTCACGTGCCTCCGTCCAGCTCCACCCCTGTGCCAGATTTGACAACCTCCGCCAGAAGTCATCGCTGGTCACCACTAGGAAGCAGTCACCATGAACTACTGCTTTTACCCTTGACGTAATTGGAACGTATGAACTTTTTCAAGAAGCTACTGAATTGCAAATTTTTTAAGATATGACAGGATGAAGCTTTGCTTTTTGCATAAATTCTGAGACGAAATCAGGGCAAATGAGGACCTAAGAATAAAACGTGCCAGATAAGATGTGGAATCCACACACAACCCAAGAGATTCAGATCCCAAGTTATGACCTGATGCCAAGAGGCAGTAAGGAACACAATTTGCCTCCAGTTCTACAAAGATCCAGAAAGAGAAAGACACAGTAAATCCTGTTTTTTAGTCAGTTTTGGAATATTTAATTATCCATTTAGGACAATGAAAACAATCTGGTACTTTAACTCAGTCAGGTTCTTATCTTCTCTGAACAGTGAATCATCTCGAAATAATGTGTCATCTTCCAGCCATGCCTACACATCAGCTGCTACAACTGTGCAGGAAAACAGAAAGAGGAGACTGAAAAACCTTATTAGAGTATCCAGCTTAGCTGTGTTATAAAGCTAGCCTGTGCCACGCAAGTGTTATTTTTTTTCCTTTAGGCAAAGTTAAATTATAAAGAGACATAAAGGACTCATTTAGCAATAACTATATGTGCAGCAAAGCTACCATACATAATACTTACACACTAGCATGCGGCTTCTTTTTGGAGAAATCACAAGCCAGCCCAAGGTCTGATATCCTCACATGCCCATGTTCATCCAACAAGATGTTTGCAGGCTAGGAACGCATAGAGGCAGAAAGGTTACCGCTTGGTATTTTTCAGCTGACAGAGCTACAAATTCTCAGAACAGAGTAACTCATTCTCAAACATCAATACTCTCTGGTAATAGGTAATTGCCTTTCCCCCCCCCGCCCCCCCCCATCAATATAATAGACGTTTTCTAGATAAAATCCACATTCTAACAGAGCACTACCATCGACTCCGGAGCAGATTATGAAATACTGACAAATAACAGAAGAGAAAAAACAGGCAAGGTTTGAAACACAAAGCACATGAAAAAATAATTCCGTTTTGGCCTCAAGTCCACATTGCTTTTGGTTCTTTCACAGAAGGGGCTGTGTGTGGCTCTTACATCCTTTACTTGCAATCTACACTCTGCGCTCTCTGTGCAGATTTCTTCCCCACTTTTGTTGTCACCTGGCTCATGGATCTCTCTGGGAGCAGTCCTCAACTTCCCAATCCTCAGCAGAACACCCCCGAGCAACTCTCTTCCTATTAGTCTCCCATCACACACACTCCTCTTTCAGGGCTCTCAGAAATATAATACACTCTCTAAATTAATAGCGTCATTAAGATGGTAAGTGAGATGAATAAGACTCCACAGGATTTATTCTGACCCCAAGGAAGCATCTCCCAGGCCTATTAAAACTAGATAATAGCACAGATTATAACTATGTTGAAAAATTATTAGAAAAATCAGCCAAAAACAAACGATCTGTCTGGTTCCCAAGAAAAGGTTTCAGGTAAGATACTTCATTTAACTTATCAGTATCTCTGGATTGTTTGCCGCTATCTAACAACCACCTGTGTGAATGCAGTCACTACATTAACGATTACCTTTAGGTCTCTGTATACAACAAAGCGATTGTGCATGTGTTCTAAGCCCAGGATGATTTCAGTAGCATAAAACCTCATTTCTTTTTCAGAAAACACTCCGTGCTGGGAGAGGTGGTAGTGCAAATCTCCTCCTAAATTTAGAAGAATTGAGATGCAATTAAAAGAACAGTAAAATCTTGCCTCACAGGCAGACAGCATGATGTAGGGGGGGGAACAGCATAACATTTGTAGGTTCTGATAACCTGTGGAGCATACAGGAACCCAGACGTACACTCTGAAAGTACACATGGTGACAAAATACCTGAGAAAGTTAGTAAATAAATTTGATCAATCTGAAACTCCGTTTTAACAATACATTCACTTCATACACATTTGCATTTAGTGACTAATCCAGCAACCAAGTCTTAGCGCAAAGGATTTCCACAGCAAGTAAACGCAGTCACATACACAGGTTTCTGGAGAACTGAATAAATAAGCATATAGAACAGCCCAGGTTGGGAGGGACCTCGAAAGGTCATCTGGGCCAAAATATTCTAATATTCATGCTGGGGATGTTTTCACACTTTCCTAATGAAAGAACAGGCACAACACAATGTCACGCTGTGAGCTAATCCACACCATCAACATATCAAATTGTGAATATTCCTAAAAAACTGTTTCTGATCAAGCTACAGATTTAAAATAACCAACCAGTTACTTGAATTTGACCTACAGCTTAGGTTTTAATGAGAATCTTCACTTGCAAAACACCAAAGCCAGTCTCTGTTACTTACAGGACATGAGCTCTAATTCTCAATTACATTTCCAGCTTTGCAACACGGTACGTGCAGATGCGCTCCAACATCTTTAGGTGCTTACCGCAGGACCACAGTCAGAGTTCGAGTCCAAGTCCCACAAGTGCTGAGCATCCTCAGCGAATAAGGGCACTGCAGTACCTTCTCTTAACTCTGCCCATTTCTCTCTCTCTGTGTTCTCATAAGAGTTATCCTAAGGCTTCTAGGTATCATTTCTTTCCTTTGAGGAATCTTCCCCCATCTATTTTCTTTGCAGAGCTCTTTATAGCAGCCCTTTTATTTTTATTCTGAAAGCTGTGTCCCTGATCTCCTCACACATTTCTCCACATGACCATCGTTTCGTTAAGCTTCCAGCCTAGTAGGCCCTTTGATATCTTTATTTAAACATGCTAATGTTATAAGGTATCAGAAATTTTTCAGTCTGTTCTATACATTCCCCGCTTTAGATCAATTCACCCCTCCTGCCCGCAGGCTGGTGCTTCACACCAGATTATTTTTCCCTCATTCTCCTTATGACCTCAGCAAGTCCTTCTGCCAATATTTCTGTAATATTATCATCACCTGCATGAGCCTTGCTTACCATTCATCAGGTCCAGAATGAAACAGAGTTTGTCAGGGGTGTGGAAGGCATAGGTCATACACACTATAAAAGGACAGTCCTAGGAGGAAAGGAGCAAAGAGTTCATCTCAGGCAATAAGCAAAGTACTACTTAGAGAAGCTAAAAATACATATGATATTTCTCCTATGATATTTGCCAATATTAATAATAATTTTCTAAAGCAATTTGTGTACTAATCTACATCCTCTGATGTTTCACTTACAGTCTAGAGATCTGAGATTTTGCCATCTCATTCCAATACAAAAACAAAAAAGCTATGACAAGCCAAAGGCTTAAAAAATGCAGGTAGCATCACTATCTTCTAGAGACTTTCAGCTACAGCATATTATAAAAATATCCACCTGAGTTTGCACTTGACTTACAGCTCAGAAAAAAATGAAGCTGTTCCCACGAAGTGTAAAGGATACGCACCATTTCCCGTGACTGCATGGCGAGCGTTCTGCTGTCAGAACGCTCATCGGGAGTCTGAGCCACATCACGTACAAAATCCCAAAGGAAAGAAAGTTTTATCCTCACCTATACATTAAACGCAGCTACGCTGGTAACACCCTGGCCAGGCCGCCGAACCCCCCTGCAGAGCTGCACGAGGGTGACAGCGAGGTGTCCCGCCGCTCGCTGCTGCCCTTCAGCTCTCCAGCAGCATTTGCAACGGATGATTGAAAGGAACATAAATACACTAGGAAGGAAGTCGCAACTCCATGCGCATGCAATGCACGGGAAGCAAGAACAGCAAGGTCCAGACTACGCAAAACCCAGAAAACAAGTATGGTGGGCGCAGATTTCGGAACGTCGCTGCAGAGCAGCCGCGCGCAGGGAAGGATACGTGAGCCCATTCCCACTGCTTGAAGCGCTTTAACCTTAATTCACACCGGTGTTTCAGACAAGCAGCCATAAAAAAAATGCAGCTGGAAAAACACCTCTTTACTGCAAGTGACCTGTGCAGCGCGCTGTACCTCTGTAACGCACCGAAAGACGCCATGGCGGAAAGCTGGCAGACCTTCCTCCCTTCGTTAGGCCTATCCTGGATGTAGCGGCTAATTAACAGGGGGTGGCTATTACCTTGTCGGCCCCTTCTCCAGAGCCAGGGCTGCTCGGTTAGTCTACAAGGAAAACGTAAGGAAGGGCTGTGCTGCCCAAGCAGACGGGACGGCCGGTCGGCCGACGGCCGGCCCCGACGCGAGGCTGGCGGGAAGACGAGCTGCGAGGGGCTCAACTGCTGACGGGCCAGGACCCCCCCAGCAAGCACGGACGCGACCTAGCGTGCCTTACGCAATCTGTTAATTGCCGCGGTACTGATAGCGAAAGCTCTGGGAATCTCTAACGGGAACTCGTTTCCTTCCCAATCTAAAGCGGCAAAGGCCGGTGGCCGTGGGCCGGGGCTCGGGGTGCCCCTGGCCGCCCCTGCCCCGGGGAAGGGAGGAGCGGCGGCACCATCCTCAGCGGCCGGCCGGGACGGTTCGAGTCGCCTCATCCTTCCACAGGGCAAAACCACGCAAGGTTGAAATGTAAAGCTTTATATACTGGACTGCGATCCCAAACGACTGCCGCACCACGTGGACTGACCCTGCAGTAACGTTCAAACCTAACTATTTCATTGTTTACTGTGCGAGTACTAATTCCAAATACACCTCTGCAGAAGGCGGGCACGCGCCTGAAACGTGCACGAAAACGCCTAACTGCTAAATGGCCCTAGAAATAAGGATACTACAGGCAAGGCAACAAAAGATACTACCTCTCCTGATAAACTTCGTATTGCTCATAACTGCGGACTATTGTAGTTACCACTTAACAGAACAAAAGCTGCAGTAGCATTATTAACTTAATTTTCTGAATCAACTGGATAATTCGGAAGTGCCCCCAAGCAGGCTTCCTAAAGCCTTAGAGCAATCTAATTACCCAGAAGGATTTAGTGTTAGAATTTAAACACCATACACAGAAAAATAAACGGGTGTCTCTATACCAGAACATAGTATGCCTATATTTTTATGGATCTCATTTTTTAAATAGAAGAAATCTGCAAGTGTAAATGTGATGCATAATTCATTTTTGTGTAAGCCTTCCTAATTTAATGACTACCCTCTCACTGTTTAACAGAGAGAAGAAATTGTAGTACTGCGATATTTTTCCGACACAAAAACCACTGCAAGAGTATTTTCCAGCATAAAAATAAAAAAACATCCCACAGGTATTTTTTAAATGAAACATAAGGCAATAAAGCAAATTTTCCAAGAGAGTAATACTTCGTTGCAGTCAAGTTTCTGCTCTGAAAAAAATAAGCGACAGTATGATGTGAATGTGTGAATTAAGAATAGTTTGGAAACAGTTCCTTACATCCAAACAACCCTGGATTAAGTCCAAAAAATTGTAGAAGACAAATTTCTGGTAATAAATCATGTGGAAGGAAAAAAAATTAGAATAACTATAAAAAATTGTACAAATGTAATATTTTCAAGACATCAGCACACTAACAATCGCTTCAGAAGAAAAACTTTGATTCTGACTCTTTCCTGTAACCCGGATTTGGAGCACGACCATAGAAATGGCAGCAAACAGGTGAAAAACGTGTTCGCAGTGTACAGCAGCTGTGTAGCATTTTTAAGTAAAGAGTAGCTCAGTCCTGACAGGTCTCACTCAGAAAGATGTGTAAATCAATGCTTGAAACACCGAGCTATTATCTGCCATTCCCATAGATGTTCCTTCAAGTGACTATCAAGATTTGGGAATAGATTCCATTTTTTGAGCACAATCAAGACTCCTACAAATCTCGGTGCTCTTGACAACAAAGTACCTGCTCTTCTCAGAAAAAAAATACTTGATTATTGATCTCAGATGTTTTATTGCTCAGCCTGTCCACTTTTGCTGTACCTTGTGTTTATCATCCCTTGAGGGAACCTTGAATCCAGTCTTTAGAATCATAGAATCATTAAGGTTGGAAAGGACCTCTAAGATCATCGAGTCCAAAATTTAGTCAAATTATCTCAAAAGAGCTGAATAAGACAGCTTTACTGCCGAGTTTTGTCAGAACCAGAGAACTGGAAGAGACAGTAGAGCTGAGCCACAGCCCCGCAAGGCCCCTGGTCTTGCAAGAGACTGCCGGAATGACCACCTCCTACCCGGGAGAAGATTTATTAAATAACCACTTCCTTCCACAAACAGCACCTTTTGGCGGACTGTTTTTATTCAGTCCACCAGCAGCAATGTTCTTGGTGATTTCAAAGTTCCACGTTGTGAACGTTAGGCAAATATTGGGTATTACAGAAAATAAATATTTTTTTTTTCTTTTAACAGAAAGTAAAATATTTTCCCTACTATGCTATCTTCTAAGAATTTCAAAATGCATTTCCAGCCTCCAGACCGAGCATCTCTATGGGTAAGGAAGACAGGGCCTGCATCTTGCAGAAAAGGAAACACAAACCTCAGCAACAGTTTGTCCATCTTACACCAAAGCGACAAGGCAAACACACCAACGGAGAACCTGAATAACGCAGAGCCCGTGTTAACCTGCGCAGTCCCCTTGCTCTGTAGAGGTGTCTGCCGTACTGCTGAGCTGGGCTGATTCGAAATGTTACCCTGAAAAGCTACTCTCACAACGTGGCCACGATGTACTCAAATTTGGGAGCTCCCTATTCAAGAAGTAGTTGTGAATGCCAAAATTTTAGGCGGATTAACAAAAATGATTACACAAACGTATGTGTAATCTGCACAGCTGTTATTATGTATTTTGCAGAGACATCTGGATTCCCAGTTAAATGACTAATTGTACTACCATGAACTTCCCAGTTCCATTTCGTTCCGGGCAGCACATAAATCCTGTCATTGGGGAAGGCACGCGCCATTCAAACCTAACAGCTTATATTCAGGAATGAAATGAATTATCTTATTCTACCATTTTCAAACCTACTTAATTCTGCATATTCAAAACGCTCCAGCAGCTCTCGCACCAGCAGGTGTATCCAACCTGAATGGGTGGCATTTTGCACAAAATCTCTCTTTTCAAACTCTCTTTCAAATTTCTGAGAATCTAAAGAAGTTACACTCTAATGAGCTGATAATCCTTAACAGAAAAGCCCAAATGGTTTGTCTTGCTTTTCTGTTGCTAAATGACTAGCTATGCGCTCCATTAGCAGCCTTGTGAACAATTTTCTTTTTGAATCGCTAGACGCGAAAATTCACATTCAGTACTGGAGCAACAGAATCACAAATTGAAGTTAATAGGACGATTATTACTAATGTGCCTAGATTTCTTGTCTAGTCTCCCCTACAGAACTTCACCCCGCTGGCTCTCGAGACTCCTGACACTTCTGGACAAGCCACAACTTATCTTTGGTGAAAACAGTTAACTTCATTTAAAAGTGTAACCGATAAATCCCAATTGTTAATTTGACAGATAAAAGAACAAAGAAATACTTTCCAGTCCTTTGTCTATCTTTACGTTCCAGCCAAATGTGAATGCAATTCTGTGTTAAAGGAAGCACACTGACTTTTAACTTCAGCGCGCGCTTGCCCTTCTCCAGAGAGGGGCTGGGGCAGGGGGGAGCTTCCAGTGAAAGGCACCAGAAGAAGTGCCTCGTCCTTCCTCCGCAGCTTTGCACCGAGGAAAAAGTTAAACCTTTTGATAACACCTTGATGTGTAGCTTCCCTAATTTCCAGTTTAGGATTTGCCTTACCAGGATATTTCTAACAGCAGGAAAATGATCTGATGGGTAGCAGGCAAAGTCCAAAAGCTAATCTTCTAGGGCCAAAATTGCAACCAGCTTTCCCGTTCTGTCAGTCTGCACAAGAGAGCACCTCCCATGCCTACCGCGCGGCTGGAAAGCACTGCGTGTTGTCTGCTTCACAATGCATTCATGTGACAATAAAAGGGCACTGTTTAGCAATTATAGCTCTGTATTTATATCTAAGCCCTGAAAAACACATCTCCGTTATTTAAAGCCAAGTTTGCGGAAGACAAGGGCCGCCGCAGCACGGGCAGCTCTCCTGCGGCTGCGCCTACAAGCAATGCAGTGCAAAGCCCCAGACCATCTGCGGGCAGAAGACAGCCCGATCGGACTGATGGGTTCCCTGAACAACAGAAGACAGCCAGGGTGCTGCGCGAGCACTTACAGGACAAAAGGATGCTAAATGCATCACAAGTGAGATTTTTTTACAAGGAAATCAGTATTTACTAACCCTCCTGGGTAACGCAGAACCAAAACCAGGATTTACCCAGTCTCTGCAGTCTCTGCAAGATACAGATCTTGTCTCAGAGTACAGCACAGCGTTTGCTCTCTGCCATCTTGTAAGCCAAAGCAGTAATCCCCCTGCGCTGCAGACACGGTGCGATTCGCACACCTGTGTACAAGCCTAGAGCAAAATCACGCGCAGTTCCTTCTCATGCTTTAACTGGGCTGGGAAAAGGGGATGTGTTTACCCTGAGCTGCAAACGGAATATTTAATTCGTACACCACAATAGTCATGAGGAAAATTAACCTTTTTACCAGCATCACCTGTAACCATGGTGATACGAGCTGATTTCAAGTTTTGTTTAATGAGGCCAGTGTACTCAGCAGGCTCTGGCACTTCAAAGCCTGCTCTGAAGCTGTCTGAGCGCAACGTGCTGCAGCCACTGCCGAGCTTCTCTTCTGCGGGTCGCAAGACACGGTCTGGTGAGACCAACGCCAGTTGCGTTGCTTTTTATGCACATTAGCGATACTTCTAACTGGAAAGAGACTTGTATGCTAGATGGACAGATTTACTTGGTACTCCTGGACAGGTACTCAGCTAAAGCACATAAGAAACGAAATGGAAAAATTGGATGAGGTAATATCAGAGTTACAGGAAAAGGAGGACGAAGAGGTAACTGAAGGTTTTTTTCTGAAATAGCATCTTATATTCTGCAAAAGTACTATGTAACTATAGCAGAAAAGGACAATTCTTTACAAGACAGAATAATGTTTTTGAAAAGTTTCAAACATAAATACTTGAAAAAGGAATGTTTAAAAAATCAGAAGGGGGTGGGGGGAGAGAGAGAGAGAATGAATTACCTAAGAAATGGGAACCTCCTCAAGCCTCTTTAGCTGAGATGCTCATTTCTGTAAGTACCCAAACTGAAAAGCAAGCTTGCTTTTCCATTCTTATTCCAGACACATTGCTAGAATCAGGGGGAAGGCTCCAGGGGGGTTTAACTTTTGCATGTCACACAACTGAATTGATGGAATGTGTATTATCTGTAAAAGCTGTTACATTATATGCAAAAAAAAAAAACAAAACCCAACAACCAAAGAATAACAAATCAATGATACTTACTCCTGTACTGACAAGAGACAGCATAATTCTTTCATTTAAGGCTAATGTTTCTCCTTGCTTCATCTTGATTCTCTTCTTATCTAAACATTTCATTGCATACCTGAAAATATTAACCGTTCAGAAAAAGCACCAGAAAAAATTTCCTCCTATACTATTATTCACTAGCAGTTATGCCATGAGTATTTACAGTATCCTGTAAGCAAGCTCTTTAAAGACTTAAATCTGGTACTAAAAACATCATTATATGACTAAACAAGAAAATCTCCAAAATCTCACAGAATTAAACAATTTCAACAGAAGCCTCCTAACAGAGAAATGTGCTTTACAAATAATTCTGTGTCCAAACAACCACAGTGATATAGGAATTACATATCGTACGTCCATTTTTCAATATCTACAAGCAAGAATTTTCAGTATGAATTAAATAACAGAGACCCTATTACGGTTCCATTTAATTCTAACAGTTTCAACCTTACCAGGAAAGAAATATCTTGAACACACGCCGTTTTTTGTTTGTTTGTTTGTTTTAAATTTTCTTTCTACTCAAAGAAAAATCAGATACACACAAGAAAGCTTTTTTAATCTTCTATCATCTGTATTACAGAAATTAATAAAATTTTGCTCAAAAAAGAATGTTACCCTAACAACCATCAAACAAGAGTAGCATATAATACAGCCTGTGGATGTTCTTCCAAGACGTTAGGTGAGCCTACTATTAGAGAACAGCCGAGAAGGACATGTGTGTTCCTCCATACAAGATTTCTAGACGTGGGCAGCCATGGATTTTTAGGCCATTCGTTTTAAAATATGCTCAGGAAAACACCATGTTACAGCACTGCACCAATGCTAATCAACTGCCTACGCTGTGACAGCTCTGTGCAGAAGCAGGGCCTCGTATCACCCTCGCTTTGCGCTCCCTAAAAAAGCCACGTCATTCCTTGCCATGCATGGGTTTGAGTGGGGGAAGAGCGAGCGTGAACACGCTGGAATTTCAAGTTTCCAAAACAAGGAATATATTCACAGCACGTGCTCCTGCTGAGAAGTCTGTAAACGACGACTATAAATAACATTTCACACGCTACCCTTTATTTATGCTTTGACATCACTGATCAAAGCGAACGACTGGGGCCACTGAAGGCTGATCGACATCAAGTGTCTCCTTCTTCTACCGCGTTAGGTGCTCAAAAAGCACTGCTATCCCTCCCCCTTTGGACTGCTTTCTGCATTGTACTTCTGGCCCCTATTTAGACGTCCTTGAAGGAGGTGATGTGAAAGAAGCCTCAGGTGTATCTTTGTGGGTTAGTGAAACACCGATGGCATTTACCTTGCAGGGGTGGCTTCCCAAGCTCCTTGCAGGCAGTAAGTGCAGCAGAGGCAGCCATCTAGAGTGGACGGGATCTGGATTAGGGATGGGTAAACAGGTTTGGATTAAGAAAGAACTAAACCAAACCTCTACCCAGAAACTGAACCTAATCTAAAGTTTTGCTTCAAATCTGAAAAAGGTTGGTTTTCCCACATTTCACTTCCCTCTACTCTATTTATACCTGATAAAAACTGTCCTTTGCCTCCCTTGCTAGTCCCAAGGTTTATCCACCTCCTGCCAGAGCAAAACTCAGACAGGAAAATGTCTGGGAATCTGAGAACTACCTCTTCAGGGCGGACACCTGCTTAGCGTGGCTCAAGCTAAATAAAATGTTTGGTTTTGTACATGGACAAATTAATGAATTGTACATGGACAAAAAAGTACCAAAGCAAGAATAAAGACAGTATTGTTAGTAATAATATTAATATAAACACTGGAGGTCACTGCAAAAATACTGAGCATGATAACAACATTAAGATGCCTTCCACTTGTTAATAGCTCCAAAGTTTATTATTATCAAGGATGCCAAGCACACACCATTGCCAGTGAAGCCAGCTGTAATCACAGAGACTTGGCACTTCAAACACACCATGCTTACTTAGAAGAGAAATGTGTAAGGACAGTCCCTGGACTAAAACTGTTAGGAGAAAAGCAAGATGAAAGGGGGGGTGGGAAGGGGGGTGGAGTGTAAATAAATAAATAAACGGATAGGTATTGAGACCGATTTTTAAATCAATGCCCAGATGTTCAAAACAGGACATAATGGGACAATTATGCCTAGAGATTGAAATCTGTTGATTAGGAGAAGTGTGTGAATGGTAAGTCCAGAAAAAGAAAAAACCACACAGGTTGATCTTGGAGTTCCCACCGAGAGCTCTGTTAAACTGAATTTCAACACTGGAACTATATTCTTCCAAACGTAAGCAAGGATCACTGCTTTCGCCAGTGAAACGTGCTCATCAGGGCAGAAACGTATGCAACTACACAAATCTGGAGTACCGTATTCAGGTACGACCCTACAGATTGAACACACTGAGGTCATATTCCCGTGTCATCCTCCAGCCCTACATCAGCACCAGCTACGTGATGCGCTTTGTTGTGAGAAGAGCAACCTTCAGCAGATGAGAGGTGACATCTCACCAGGCTTCCACAAGAACATCGTTCTACGCCGTCAGGCTCTGATCCAGGAAATCATTTAAGCACATACTTAATTTTAAACACATGTGCAGTCTCCATTAATTTTGACAAGACCATTTAAATGAAGGATGTGCTTAAGAGCTCTGCTAGACTGAAGCCCCACTGCATGGCATGTAACAGGATCAAATATCAAACTAACCTTAAAGATGATCCAGAAATCAGAACCTCTTGGGATGAAATTTAATTACAAAGAGCTATACAGTAACGCGACACTGCTTTCCAGTGATTTTGTAAGAAATGACTGGAAGGATTTCCTTACTAGTTCAGAGTTTACAGTTACTTCTAAAATAAAGCGTGTATATACTCACATTTTTCCAGTGTCTGCTTTTCTGCAACCATACACTTCACCAAATCCCCCTCTTCCTATTATTCTATGTACACTAAAATCATTCATGGTCAGCTGTGAATGCAAAAACAAAACAAAACAAAACCAGACGTCATTTTTCAGTACTAAAAAAACCTTACTGTAAAAACATCTAAATAATCCATTACTGCCTTAATATACTTAACTACTGTAATTCACATAGCACTTATTGTTTTGGAAAAGGAGCCCCTTGTTGTCTATATTTCAACATACTTGCAAGCACTACGGTCCGAAGCACCAACGGGACGAATGAGACTGTCGCTGCCAAAGACGGGCAGTCTCATTCATCACAGGCTCTGCAGAAGAACAGGGCTATTTTTACAGACAAAGTGGTAGAAGAGCAGTGCAGAGGGACAAAAGCGGAGGCCGAGGCACGGGCTGCTGGGGACAACGTCAGAACCATAGTGGGAAAACGGAGACAGACGGTGGCCGGGGCTGCTGAAGAGCAGCAATTCTGGCAGTTCAGTTTCTTTCAGCTATTACAAAAATCAAAAAGCTATTAACTCGCGACAGACAGAAGGGACGTCCAGGAAGGAATTGTTAGGACTGTACGTCTAAGAATAGCAGAGCGGATCAGTAGCGTTCACCGTGCTCCTTAATAAGGCCTTTTCAGAAGCAGAATTCAAAACTGAACATTTTCTTTCCTGTATCAGCCTTTGACAAGACAAATATACTTGTAAGTACTTACATGAATATTTAGTTCTACGTTTTTCCATTGACAAAATCTAGTAAACTTGTCACTGTAGAAAAAAAGTTTAAAAGTTGTCTGAGACTATTCTGTAAAGTATTATAGAAAACATCAAGACTCTGATATTTAAAACAAAGTTTGCTCTAGGGCATGTTGTGATATTTAGTAAATGATAGCCCTCCTTTCAAACAACTGTAATCTTACCCGCACCAAGAAAAACAATTACTAGGCAGTGCACACTTCATATTTTACATCCTTATCAGAGAAGGATATCAGATAACCTTATCCCTGTAATTGTAAGTGCTCAGTATGTCCTCACATCTCTCTCTCAGATGGTTTTTAATTTTTAAAAACAACTAAGTTTGGAACTAACAAACATTTAAATTACATAAAGAGAGAGATAATTATAAGAAAACAGAGGCAGCTCGATTTATGTTAATGAACCGCCGTATACCCCAAGGAACATTTTAAACTCATTTTATCTTAAAATAGGAAAAACATCAATAATACCACAAGCTGTTGCCAAAAAAATAGCTTCTCATTTCTACATAAATAATTAAGTATTTATTTTCAGAGTAAGAAATAATAGTTCTATGGAGGCAATTTTTGCATTTAATAACAATTTTTACAATTATTTCAGTTTGACTGCAGAATACCACCTTTATATACCATTTTATACAGTCTATTTGGCTGTCGCTGGACGAGAGCCATACTTTACAGACCCTGCACGCAAGAGCAGTTCCGTTAAGGTTAAGAGGGCTGCTCAGCTGAACCAGGTCTACGCCTTGTATTCTTTTCTAGACCTTTTCTGCTTAATTGCAAGGTGTCCAGACACAAACCAGAATGACTGGGTCTTTCAGTCACACGCGAGAGATGGTTACTCAGGAGAACATCCCTCAACAACATAGTTCTGCATTTTTAAACCTTTAAGATCAAACTGCAATCTATTATTACTGCTACACAGAGCAACAGAAAAATCTATCACCTTTACAATTTTTCCACGCATACATCTTAACATTAATCATGATATACAACAAAGCTAGTCATTTGCAGAAGCTTGCTGATGATAGACTATTAATTAAATGAAGTTTATTAAACATTTTTGGCCTTACTTTACAGCAATACTTAAGGGACCTGGCTTCCTGCTACATTAGGTAGAAAGTCCGGATAGCATGTCATGCTCATACCTTTCCATAAATTTTTGAAATATTTTTCCTCGGAGACTATCACAAATTTCTTCTATATATGGCTAAAAAGGGTTAAGAAACACAGTTAGTATTTAAGCATACAAGAAACTGATGATGCAATACTACCCATTACGTATAACTCGCGTTGGCCCTACAGAACTACAGCATTTACTGTGTTTTCCTTGAAGAAGGCTCAATGAAACATTTAAGCTTCATTTAGCTTTTGGCATCCGAGCAGGTGCCCTGGGGTCAAATATAAAATATTTTCATGAGCTAGAAAACCTTAAATATTTGCCTTGGGGGGGCTGCATGCAGCCTGCATAAAGCACCTGTCTGTGGACAACAAGTTTGGCAGAACAATCACAGCACAGTTCTTTTTTCAATTATATTTAAACACAATAGATGGTCACTCCCGCGGAGTGTGACTTCCCAGCGCTGCTGCCACGCTTCATCTTTTTGGTGCTTCTCTCCTCTCTAAGAAACCAGCACCTTCAATTCACAAGTGACTTCTTCTAGAGAAACACTTCTCTTGATGTGTGATGGCATGCAGCGATCTCAAATCCCAACCCAATTAGCGGTGAGATATAACCCAAGCAATGCAGTTATCAATTTGTCAGTTCACCTAATTGCAACATTAAAAACAGTTCACTGAGCAGTAAGAAAAATCAGCAGGGGCAGCCTTCACATTTTTGCAGTATATAAAAATATGTAAGATTTACATCAAAGACATTTAAGCTTATAAACACTCCCATGATTGATGAGGTTCATTATGTGCAAAACCACAGTGGTTTAATGCACCTAGCTATGAAAGTCAGCATAATTCTGAATTTCTTGTCTTGTATCAACGTGTATTAGAGCTATAACAATACAAGAAATATTTCACTTCTCATTTCTTTATTTTCTAAAGTAAATAAAACCATAAAAGATGTATCATTTCGCAAATGAGCCAGGATACCATTTATATTTCTATTCAAACGGAGGATATGCAAATCCCACACTTTCTTCTAACAATTCAGAATTTTAGGAAGTTTTAAAAAAGCACCACAATTTGAATGGTGCAGAAACTCCTGTTCAGAAAAGTAATTTTTTGATTGGGTTTTGTCTTGTGGAGAGACATGTAAAATGGTAAAAATGCTTAATTCCTCACCATCATCAACTAGGAATTAATATACCTTAAAATAAAAGAAAAAGGAAAAATGTTTTCAAAGATTTCACATTACTGAAACACTAAGGCAATTTCTCCACTATGCAATTTGCTTTATCCTGACAGGATGTGTATCTTTCTGATGTACGGTGATTTACTCTAAATCATTTAATGGCTTAAATTACATAAATTTAAAAACTATTCTGCTCATATACCAAGGAATAGTTTGCTTTCATAAATGTGCTTAAAAATATTTTAGATAAGAATAGTAATTTGTAATTTTTATTTGACTGAGAAAAGCATTCTAATATCACTATTACCAGTGAAGAATATTTACCAGTACCATTTTATTCTGTCTCCTTAAATAATATGTACAAAGTCACTTACTGTCAAATAAGTGAAGAAAACTTGAGCATTCAGACTGTCTTAACCTCACCTGAAAAAGGCTGGCTGGCACTTGTTTCTTGGCTAAATGCGTTTGGACATGATCTACAGCTTGTTTTGAGAAAGGCTTTTGAAAAAGAAAAAGAAAGATTTCAAACAGTTGGAAATGTAAGAAGTTTCATTTAAGGTCTACAGCACTGTTGCTCTTGAACCATATAAAAAATACACGTACTCCAGAATGAATGCAATATAGCTCTTCCAAGTGCGTTATCGTGAAACACACAGAATGATCCAGTAAAACAATTATTCTAAAGCGGGAAGGCAGGAGAGGGGAAGATGAGGAGGAGCAAGGTGAAGATAAAAGGGCTAGATGATGCTCCTTTAACCCATTCATGACGAATCCCATACACAGGGACAGCTCCAGGTACAGCAGTGGGCACGGACTCTTCACCACTGCAGAGCCAATAATGCACGCTTAACAAAGGAATGGCTTAAACCCTTCATCCAAAGAACCACTAGGGTGAAACACACTCCCTATTTTTCTTTAAAGTAAGAGCAAATGAAACCGTTAAATACAGATCAAGGGGCCAAAACCTCAGCTGGAGGAAACCTGTGTCTTCACTGACTTCAACAGAGCTGCATCTGTCACAACACAGCCCCAAGCCCTTCACTTACCATACCGCAGCTACAAAGCGTACGGTCTCTGGTATGAAAGTCTGCTTTACGACCAAACAAATAATAATAAAAAAATCTTTGTGTGATCCGTTTTAGACAAAATCTCAAACTTTACTCAAAATCTCAAACTTTCAGGGATACGAAAGCTCAACATCCAAACTGTCCCGCAGAGCCCCTGGCAGCTCACATCTCTCTGAGTTTTTGGGGGCAGCGCTGTGGCTGGGTTGGAGGGGGCTGGTTAATCTGCGTATATGTGTGCATGTATATATACACACAAACGGCACTCATCATATTTTAAAATAGAGATTTAGTTCAAAGAAATATAAAACAGATAAATCTCCAAATACTTCCTTCGCGTGCCACCAAGTTTAACAAAAATTGGCACACACCACCATCTTTACACCTCATTACTGAAGGGAAAAAAAAAAAAAAACACAAAAAAAGCATGCTGAATTCAGCCAAACCCAGTCCCACGGACTTCAAACGGAAATCCACAGCACTGCAAGTATCTGTAGTAACAATTCCTGCGGCAATAGTCTTAATTGTTCTCTGAATGAAAGAGCAGTTATTTTGGATTATCACTGCTGTTAAGCTACTCGAGTAAGGCAGAGAGCAGTGCGAAACCCGGGTGATACACACGTGCGAACAGGACAGCAGCTCCTTCATTATGTACATGTCATAAATCTGCCGACTTCGGGTCAGACGCTCATCCTCAGAATCCAGTTTCTCGTATTCTTTTATCTGCAATACAAGAGAGAAGGATCCATTAGATGAGCACATTTCTAATGATTTTTCACTCACTTGGTAAAAACAAGACTTTTGCTGAAGTTTTATTTTACTTTATTATTTTCTTAAGACTTAAAGAAAAACCACCTGCAATACCATAGTTACAGCTGACCTCAGCTTTCCCTCCTATCTTAGAATTTTTATGCACGGAAACGGATTTGCTTAAAATTGCTACAGAACTTTGTTTTCCGAAATTTGAAAAGGACGGAGCTGACGCAGCGTGTTTTCCATCTGCCACTGGCCAGGATCCCTGCAGGGCAGTCAGAAGCTAACTGCGGGAGGACTGGACCGTGCAAGGAGAGCGAGACGAGCAAACAGGCACAGCAGCGCTTCTGAAGGTTTTCTTCCCCCCTACACCGACTCAAGAAAACCACAGCAGAGTAAGACCCAGCTGGATTTCATTCAGTGCCTGTTAGAGAAGGAGCAGGCCGTATCAGAGCTGTCTGTGCTTCCAGCCTACAGAACAAACCCTGCGCAAGCGATGTCCCAGAGCATCTCCTCCGGAGGCAGGGAACCACGCCTGCTGGACCGCCAGGACAAACAGCGCGGCTCCTCCAGCCCAGAGCAGCGCCAGGGCTTACAGAAAGCACGTTACTGAGGACTTCTAAAAGCACAGATTTTAACAACATGTGTTTTGCCTCTATTTCACAATAGAATTTTTTTTTTATTTTCATTCAGAGGCTGCTCCTTTACAGGATGAGCTGTACCTGACAGCCCTTGAGCAGGTCTCCACGTGACAAACCCAGACCAATCTATCTCTGAAGGTGGAACACCGTAATTAAACTCGGTATTTTTCTAGCTGTAGTCCTCTTGTTTGCTGACTATGATAAGGCAACAGGTTCCACCACCATTTGCCATCTGTGACTACCTCCCCCTTGGTACCAATCTATAATTAAAATGATTCAAAACATCTTTGCCAAAGAAACATTTTTTAATTAACGCAATGCTGCAAAATAACTGGAAGTACAGGAGAAAGCCTGATGCATGTCATACTGTCTTACTTGAATGCAACCTCCTGCCCTTTGATATTTCTTTTTTTACACCACCTAACTCCGCACCCAAAGCGGAGGGGTCTCTTGCAGCAGCCTCCCTCAGCCACGCTGGCACCCGGTCGGTGTCACTGCCACCCTTTCAGTGGGCTTTCCAACCACTCCAAGTGCCTTTGTTCTGTAGAGGTCTGAAGAAAAGAACAGCAGGTGACAAAAGTCCCCCCGATGTATTCCCGGGCTGCTCAGCCCGCTCCCCCCGGCCGGGAGAACGCCCTCCGAACACGCTGCCCGGCCCCGCTCTCCACACCAGCGACGCGACGAGACGCCTCCGCTCCATCACGTAACAGGCGTGCCCGACCTGGTCAGCAGCGAACTGTACATGTTCATCGAGCAGAACATTACCGTACCTTGCCAAAACACCACAGCGAGCTAGCAGTGTCACCACCTATAAACGCAACCTGCTCTGCCAGCAGCAGCCGCCGCAGCACCGCTCCTGACCCAGCCGTAACGTGCTGCGACACCACGCATCGCCTCGCCTCCTGGCAAACTTCAGCTCACCTCAAGAAAAGTGTCTGACAAAGCCTCTTTTCAAAAACCGAAATCAGAATGCATTAGTTTTCAAGCACCTAGAAGTTCTTTTTCTTTTTTTTTCTCCTTTTTCTTTTTTTTCTTTTTTTTTTCCTTTTTCTTTTTCTTTTTTTTGAAACCGATCTGGATGAATCACTCATCCAGTTAAATGCTTGATCGTGACTTAAGCTGCAGAAGTATGAAATCCCTGGAGTACGGAGCCCTTCTACATCAAGTGATTTTTAATGTAGCAATGTACTCAAATTATTCTACATAAATGCACTAAGTAAACCAAATATATATAAAAAAGAAAAGCTTCTGAATCTGGTATGTCACAGAAGAAAATGCAACGAACCTCTCTTTAAATACCTTTAATGGGATTTTTCAAAAAGTACATGACAAAGCATTTAAATTCTTTTTAGGCAACACTTTGCTAATAACCTAAAAATACAATTTCAAATTGTTTCAGAGATAGAGGCAGCTAAAAATACCTTGCTAAACGATCTGTTACAACATGCCTTTTTGATTACCTATGACCGTGATATCTTCAGTATATAAAAAGATGAAAACGATAGAAAGATTCTTCTTTATTGATGAGTATCTAATTTGAGTGGGGGAACTGTATATTGCTAAGGATTTATCTCCAAACTGATAACCAGCTTAGCCTATTTTGTGCTGTTAGCCCACGAGCAAGAAAAATTTTAAATCACCGGCTTGAAGAGTAATCCAGACAGAAGGTTACCTCAGGCAGCACTTCTAATTAATACTGAGCAATACAGGCTGCCTTTTAAAAGCACGTGTGCATGTTTTAACCGAAACCAGCACCTATGATAGGATTAACTACAGTTTTATATTTAGAGTGTCACAAATATAACAAGGAGTGAATGGAGCGGCAAGACTCATCGCGCTTCCCGAGCGGTCCTTGCAGAAGCGCTGACGGAGCCCTTTCGCAAGGAGGGCTGCCGAAGGACGCGACGCGCTCCCCCCGCGCTCGTCTCAAACACCGATCCTCCTGGACGCGTGCCTGCCCTGGGCACGACGTCTGTTAGTTCCTTCGTTGATGACCTCGTGACGATGGAGCACAACTGACTTATCGATCCAGAGCCACCTCTCGTATCCCTCCCGGAGGATCCCCGCACCACCTGCAGCGTTTGACAGGGCTTTCCCGCAGCCCGAGAGACCTCAGAAGCTGGCACAGCTCAGCTGTCCCCACGTCCCTCGCGCCACGCCATGGGCAGCCGTACCCTGCCGTCTCCTCTACCGGTAAAAGGGTGTTAGAGAAAGGCACGAAGCATTTGAGAGTGCGGTCAAACACCGGTAACTTCAGTCGCACCTCCTCTTCCACAGGCCCAGGCAGCTGCTCGGAATCCGCTACAGACAACAGGGCATCGTTCTCTGCCCGGGCGGGTGCTACACAGAGGTGCCTGGGACGGAAGGCGCAGGGTTTGGCATCTCTGAAGCGCGAGGGCACGGGGAAAGCTTCAGGGAGGAGAGGGCCAGACGCGCCGATTCCTCCGGTGGATGACGCGGAGCCGAGCCAGGAGCTGGCTGGGATGCCAGGGACGTCCGTGCCAGGGACAAGCAAGCAAAGTGCAGCGGGGAGCCACGCGCCATTTTCCACTTTTGCTCTTTGGGACAGCGTAAGACAAGTTGGCTTATTTTAGGCTTTCTGCCTTTAAGGAAAATTTCGCTATGTGCAATAGATATGAATCCACATCCCACGTCAGCTATAATAATAAAAAGCACTGGTTTTGCTTTCAGGTCTTTTCGAAAGAAGGAATCCACTGTTGTAATTCCACTGAGAGCTGGCAAATGTCACTTACTTTAACTTCATCTTTGTTTTGTAGCACAACTAAGATTTATCATCTTCACAAGTGAAGATCAAAAGCTTATCCCATTTCTCAAGAACATACACGGCTTAACTTGAGGTATCAGAGATATTTAACAAGTAGAGACGGAGATGAACCTCATTTCAACTCATTTCTTAAGAATATTTGAAATGAACCACAGTCAAAGAGCATACCTTATGATAAAAAACATTAATAAACCTAAAGGTATTTTAGCCTCTCTTAGTATTCTTCCCCTTTCCATCATTCTCTCAGCATTTTCCAAGTTATCTCTTGACACATTAATGTGGTGAATGAACATTTGGTTAAGTGGCTGCTCAGGTACCTCCCTTCCATTGTTTTGTTTTCAACATACTGTGCCTTCAGACGAAACACACAACTCTTGAAGGACAAAAACTGTAACAGTAGCTTTTAAAAGGCTTTGTTAGCTTATGTTTGATAAAAAGACACCATTTTAGTATACGCAAATAAAAGCACTGTTAGAAGCTGGCTAAGTAGATTTTTCCTACAAATACTCCATTTTCTAAATCTTAAGTATTTGCCCAGGAAGACGGCAAAAAAAGTCATCGACGCTACTCTCATAACATACGCTGTACGAATACCGTACCAAATTACCGACCTGATTGAATAGTTACACTGCTATTTTTAAAAGTCTCTCGAACATGTCTAAAATGATAGTTTTGTCCCTTTGAGATGCAATCGTTACTACACAAAACATTGCCTCTCCCGAACCGACCACTCCGTACGAAGCTGAAATGACCCCGAACAAGGCGCACCCTTGCACGCCTCCCCCTCCCGCCAGCACCCCTGCCCGAGGACGCCCTCCTCGGCCCCGCAACGCCATCCACCGCCGCTTACCTCTTCATAAAACTTCAGTTGAGGGACAGCTTCGTCAATCTCATTCATGCAGTAGTCTTTGAAAAGCAAAAATCCTGGAAAGAAAAAAGTGGGGGAAAACAGTCTCAGAAAAAATGTATCACTACCACGATAACTTGTAAAAAGGGATCCAAACCCACCCAGGTCACATCACGGACCGTATATACCTGGGTAAGCACCCCGAATTGCCAAGGCTTCGCAATACTGATTATCAAGCGGCTCTAGAGCATTCTGAACAGAAAAGGATCATAAACCTCACTCACCGCCCATAGGTATATTAAGCATATTCCAATTTCTACCTGCTGAGAATTTTATGAGATGTTTACATAATGCACCGAAATACCCCATTCCTCTTCACGGGTCAGATTTTGTTTCTTTTTTCAGAGTAAAAACTAGATACTATTCACGGTTTTTTGAAATAGATTTACCTACTTTTTATTGATAAAAAGCAACCTCTTCTGCATTCCAATTTTAGAATTCCCGGTTAATGTTACCTCTAACAGGTTTTACAGCACAATAAATTACATCAGGATCTTTATGGTTCCTTTGCAAGTAATTTAAAGCACGACCGCTGCAGCCTGCTGATGAGTATTTTCCATTATAAGCATTTTAACGCACCGTTCCACGCTTCACCTCGTGGAAGTACCGTCTTTACGCTCGCCTGAGCTGGTACCTGCCACCCTTTTACTTTACCTGGGTACCTGTTGTCGCAGCTCATTGTCTGGGTTATCTGCAAGCCCCTTAGAGCTGTAAACAAACGAGCTTTCAGTTCATTGCAGCAGGCAATACCTTTCCTCATTTAGAATTACTGCGTACTTACTGACATCACACCCAACTTTTGGGGGTAAGACCACAAAAGTGCAAACTAAAATAACAACGCGAGCAAGAGAAGGCAGAGCCGCCAGCTGGAGGGCTGGCGCTGGCTGGGAACCGCTCCGTCCCGCTCGACCGCGCTCCCAACAGGGCAGCACAGCGAGATATAAACCACCCCTTTTCAACTTAAAAAAAAAAAAAATATATATATACACAAGAGATCATTTTTTTTTAAATTAAAATGTAACTGTAATTTGAACTTACAGCAAAATTATATTACCAAAAAAAGTAGCACATCACCGTATGCTCTGCTAAGAAATAATACAACCACCTACGACATCTCATGTTTTCCAGAGTGTACTATCTTTAAAAAAATGCAAAACCCACTTCATGTGCTACATAGCAATTTCATTGTAGAGTGTACAGGAGAGCGTTTAACTGTCAGTTATGAACATCATGTTCTTTCAACTCACTATCATCTAATTTTATCAAAGACCTAAATAAGAAAAGAAACCACCACCTACTGAGAAGCAAAACCATTAGTCTCAGCGGACAAAGCAACACTAATCAGGCAAACAAAAGCTTTAATTTATGTATAATGAAAACATTTATCAGCTTCTTGGTAGCCCCTCTAGCTATATCTGGATCCCAAGTTAAATTTCCTACTGGAAGAGCTTGTTTTCCCAGGGTCCCCTGGATTTATTTGGTCGCAGTCAGAATACCAGAAAAGGGATTGTGACCAGACTACTCTTATACTTCGCTTGACTCATTTAGCTGATTAGGATGATATTTCGAAGATTATACAAACTGGGTTTTGTTCTCTAAATAAGGGCAGGAATCTAATTAAGAGATTCTCTTATGAGATTCTCCAAACTTTCTAATTATTCTCAACAAAAAGAATCATTCTTGAAATACTTCATAAACAAATGTGCTTTTCTGAAAACAAACAAACCAACCAACCCCAAGTTTTCTATTCCTTAAAAGCAATTTGCAATCAGAGTGCTTTTTTTCTTTCTCTTTTTTTTTTTTCCCCAGAGCTCGTCTTAGTTCCTATTTTCCTGGAGATATTCCCAGCACGTTGTCTCCCCTCACCGCAGAGGGGACAGGAGCGAAGCAGGAGCAGCCCCAGCAGTGCCCACGCCTGACGCCCATCCCCAGCCAGGCACCCGAGAGCCCCCGCGGAGCGCGGTCTCCTGCCGCAGCGGGGACACGCGCGCCCTCCCCGAGCGCTGCCAAGGCCACTGCAGGGACGGGCACCCCGCGGAGCACCCCTCTTCCTGCCCGCCCCCCGCGGTTAACGGGGCGCGAAGCCGGTTCTGAGAGCAAAACCTGCCGCTTACGGACCGGAACCCAATGCAGTATTTTACACGTGATCGAAACAGCAGCAGCGCCGAGCAAAATAATGCTGAATTGACTGAACTTTTATTTGGACAATGAACCAAAGACGATTACAGTCATGTAATTAAGAGACTAAAGAGTGGCACAAACAGCAATGAATGCAGTGAAAGAAAAATCCCTGGCGTGGTCCCAGCTCCTGGCTGTTTACCAAAAAACCCCACAAACAAAAAAAAAAAAACAAAACACAAACCACAAAGACAACTGTGGGCGGAGTGTGAAAATATACCAACACAAATTTTCAACAATGCCATGCCAAACATTTTAGCCCTGTTTAATATTTTCCAAACTTTTTAATTTAATTACGCAGAGAAAGAAAAGGCTCGCAAGACCAGAGCACAGGGAACAATAGCAGGCTTATGCCGTCTGCGTTATACAGCCCGCTTCTCACCACGTCTCTCCTGTAAACTGCATTGCTATGACAAAACCAAGAAGTTAGAAACTTTTAATATAGTCATAGTAAGTTACAGCCATATGCATCAATACTGAGAAAATGCTGTTAGCCAGGTTCCAGTGAAGATGAGCAGAATCATTACAGCAGCATTTTAAAGTGTCTGACGACCAAAAAAAAAAAAAAAAAAAATTAAAAAATACTGCAGTAAAATAAATTATAGCACGGAACATCTCCATGAAGTTACCAACGTTGTAATTATTCACTAGCAGGGCACCCAAGCCATCTCCAAGTCCTCTGCAGACTCAAGCGTACGGTGGTGGTTCCAGCTCCGCAGCACCCTGAAGAGCAGAGGGCGGTGGGGAGAGGGTGGGAGTGGGGGTGGCCCCGGAGGGTGGGCACCGTGCTCGGGGGCTGGTCCCGCTCCCAGGGCACGGCCGTGTGTGTAACAGCAGGAGGTCACACGGAAATTCGCCCGTAGCCGGAAAAATGGTTAAGATCTTTTTTTTGTTGTAATTTTTACAAGTTGCAAGAGGGGAAAAAAAACCACCTGAAAAGGTCAGTAGCATCCGAGAAGAATATTATTCTAACACTTGGGGAGTGTTCTAACACATAAATTAGAGCATCAGCTTTCATCAACTATTCACCATTGTCTTTTCAGGAAAAAAAAAAACCACCACATTCCCTGTTTGATACCAGTTAAGTTGAAATAAAAATAGATATTTCAAGTTTCCTTTGAAGAACCTATGGACTGGGAGCATTTATGTAGGTATATTAAGATACACTGTATACATACATGCAGCTTATATAGTCATCAAAAAACCAGGATTTCACACGGACCAGCTTCCCTTGACAGAAAGGTTTCCAGTATTATTTTTCAAAAGATACGCTCTAACAAACCATAAGAAGGATTAGGTACCATAAGCTTTCCAAGCAACAGTTTAGAAAGGCAGACACGTGCGCTGCTCTGCAAATAAGTACCAGGTTATTTCATCCTGCAAGTTTTCCACGTGACTGTTAGTACCGCTCCACGCCTTACAAGCGGAACCATGCATTTTGAATACCTCCAAGAATACGTTTCTAATGGCTATGTGACGGTGCCTGCACCCGTCACTGAAACACTGTCTGGTGCCTTCAGCACCGGGAAAATACTTTAGAACTGGATAGCCAGCTGCAGAATTCATTACTGCCTCTGCGGTGGCAACGGACAAAGCAGTTGCCGGTCCCACGCGGGAGCCATGCCAGCGGCCTCCGGCAACGGGTCCAGGCGCCGCGGCAGCCCTCTCCCTGCGCTGGGGAAATGACCTCCTCCCGGCGACGATATTCCACGTGGGACTGGCGACAGCCAGATTCTTGCACAGGTTTTTAAGTATATCCTAATGCTTGGTTTGCATTAGGCAACCCTGAGTGCTGCTCTTAAAATTATTAGCAACGCAGACATCAGAGAAAATCTGTGGGTGTCCAGCACAACCTTTTCCTTCAGCAGGTTGTATCTGGGGAGGGATAAGCCGAGTGATGGGAGTTCTTTTTAATTAATTTGGAACCCCATGATTAATGAGATTTGTTTCACTTGCCTCATGAAAACAGGGGGGAAAGGTGTCAGCTCAGGCATTTTCCCTGTCAAAACGACCGCGGTGTCAGACAGCCCAGTGCAGGCAGCAGAACGCCCCCCTCCTCGCCCTGCCCGCTGGAGAGCTGCCCCGCCGCCTGCGCCGGGAAGCGGCGGGAGGAGGCGAATCGCCGCCACGGTGCCCGGAAGGTGGGAGGTCTGCAGGAAAACGTTATTTCCAGGGATGATTGATGAGAGGCCGGTGGCCAAGCACAAGGAATGAAGAGGATCTGGGGACTGTAAGAGACTCTTGCGGAGCCTGGAGGACAGAGACGTTATGGAAAAATCCTTGGGGAAGCCAAGAAACAAAGACAGGTTGCAAAGCGATGAGAGCGGTTTTTAGTGACTTGTAGTTACTTCGCTGAAGATTTACAACTGAATCAGAGTCTCCACCACCCAGTCGAGAGTATTGCTCAAAAGGATCTAAAACTCTTAAGTATTAAGAAAAATTCAAAAGATTTTGTGGGTAAACCCTTCGTTTTAGAAGTTCTATTCCCTGATTTTTACCTTCTTTTGAATGATTGGCCTTCAACCATTAGCTCTTTTACAGCACAAATGCCTGTGCAAACATACTTACTCCTCCCTGTCTTGCGTTTTCAGCTTGTCTGACCGTGCAATCCACGGCCCCAGGTATCAGCGCACTTGAGATCCTTCCGCTGTCCTGAATTCAAACAAATCCAATTAGAGCTTAATGTTAATGTTCTCCATACTGGAAGCGTTTCTGTTTCGACCTCCCGTTGTATCAATGGATTCTGCACTTCCACTGCAGCATAAAGGAACTCTCTTCTTTTATTGATGTTCTTAGATTGAGTGAAAAATTATTAGCCAGAAACCGTAGCTCTCAGATAATAGCAAAACTAACTGACAGATGCAGCATTGAATAAGTGACAGTAGTTTTAAGGAGTTCAAGGAGAATTGACGAAAAGCACAATAAGCACCGTTAACTACACACAGAAAAATAAGACCAAGAACAGAAAGCAGGAATTAAAAAAATGATAGCGTTAAGTAACAGATAAAAGGAACCAGCAATTATTTATGAAATAAAGATGCTGACAGCTTTTGCTTTAAAGATTTCTTCTTCTATACTATATAATTTCTACAACCAGACCACTAGTTGTTAAGGGAAGAAAAAAAAAATTTAAAAGCTTTTTCTGGCAACACCAAAGTGATGGATGCTATCAGTAATACATACATGCGAGTGCAAGACAGCACCTAGCTCCAAGCCTCTTCTTTCCCAGTCTCTGGACAATAATTTTTTCCCATTATCTTTTTATGGACAATCCTGTACAGCTAAGTTTGCCAAATGCCATTAATTGCACTAACTTCAATTACCAAGACAAAATGTCTGTCAAGGAGGGGTAAAGACGACCCTTCACGTTTGCAGCTCAGTCTTAACTGGACACTCGCGACCAGGTACGGGTGGGGAGATGCGGGGAGCACCGGAGGACTTGGGCAAGGACGCCTGCGCCCTCTTGAGTCATCGGGCCATTCCCAGACCTCAACCGGACAAGGTCCGTTTCACAACCTTGAAGGGGACAAGGTGAGGGAATTAAGTTAACCCATCTCTTTTTAAAAAGAACATACTTTTTACTTCTCTATTTATTCAAATTACGTTTTTCTAACATAACTTCAGAAATTTTGCATGAAATCCTATCTCAAGCCAACGGCAATCCCCCACTCCACCCCTGAATTAATTAGGTCTGCCTTTTGTTTCCCGAATCCAGCATTTTTCGGGCCAGGCTGGGGCAGAGAACAGAACTGCAGCTGGTGACCAGCCTACACACTTCTGCCAAACCTGTCCTGGCCACAGACACCACGTTTACAAGCTGAGTATGGGTTATACTATTTTGTTGCCCCAAAGCAAGCCTTCTGCACCACTTCTCACTTCCACAGAAGGCTTCCATGCCATCCACGCCACCTTTCTCCCACCAAATGGCCAGCGGGTACCCACGGCTACGTGCCCGTCCCCCACAAGCCCGCAGCTCTTCCCAGGCCATCCCGGGCTGGCCCGTTTATCCATTTAACACACTCTATCTACTTCAGTCTCCTCTACGAAATTCTGAATCCACACCTCCGCAGTTGCCCGGGTTTGATGCAAGCCCAGGGCTTCTTAGTGGCCACCCTCGGCTCTGCAGCGAGACCGATGCCGCTGGGCTGCGGCCACCCCGGCACCAGCAAGGCTCCGCCTGAAGCCTCCCCGAAACAGCCTCCCCGCACGGGGTTGCCCAACGCTATCGAGACCAACAGCACCGGCTTTGCCGAGACACAGCATATTTAAAAGCCACCTGTTTGTTAGCAGAGTCTTCTTTTAAAAAAGAAATAAAACCTGCAATGTAGAACCCCTCTCTTACATTTCTAATAAAGAAACGCTGGCCCTTCCGCTTGTAGGGATTAAAGCCGCCTTCTCATTTTAGTTACTTGCAATCTTCCCGCCCTGCTACGGGTGCTATTAAAGCAGGATGCATCGCCCCACCAGCGGGTTCGGCAGGCGTCGAGCCGCAGCCCGCCGGGGCGGCTCCGCCAGCGCTCACCGAGGGGACGGCAGCTCGAGCCCCGCTGCCAGCAGAGCGCTGGCCCTCTGCCTTCTGCCGACTAAAGGTCGCCGCTGCGCTCGTAACGCCCTATCTTGATCTTCACGAGAATGTCAATCACCTGAGAGCGTGGAGTAATAAAAAAAAAAAAATTAATGAGGAGCTCCATAATAAAACAAACCTTGGAGAAAACTACTTATCTAATTCTAACTGGAATTTCATTAGTATCTGATTCAAATACCCCTTTAACAGGAGTAAATAAAAATCTTATTAAAACAAACAGAAGTGACTAGGTAAGACAGCAGAGCTAAAAATAGACACATTTAGCCCTCATGTAAGTATTCACAATGGCACTGATTGAAAGGAAGCTGCATCTATTTACAGCAGACCTGAACGTGGTCCAAAATGCTGATGTAGACTCTTTCTAGTAGGCAAAATAGCAAATTAGAAAACAAAAAATATCAAGCTGTTTCCAAATCCTAACTAAACGTGCTGTGTATAAATACGGAATAATGACAAACAAATAAGTAGCGACATCTGCACCAGAATCAGCCCAGGCTCGTTTCCCGTCGGCTGCGGCTAATGGCTCCGACTCCCAGGCAGAAAAAGCTTCAGCGCAAGCTTCCCCGGATCAGGCTGCTCGGGAACGCGCGCCGGTGCTCTGCAAACCCCGCAGCACGAGGGCTTTTCCTCATTTAGGGCACTCAAGGTCTCTGCCCTAAGTCCCTCCGAGACCTCTCCTGACCCTTCTTGCTTGGCTGAACCCGGACAACAGCACGCAGCGGAGCGTAACCAGAGGGACATCTGCACGCCGTGTCACCGCAGACGCCTCTTGCGCAGAACTGCCGAGGAAGCTGCAGGACAGCATGCAGTAACAGCAAAACGCCACCAACACGCCGTAGTGAAATTACTGTACGGTTATGTTTAAAACCCACTGGTAGTTTTTTCAACCACCTGAAACGGCCCTCACCTGGAAGCAAGGCTTTGTCACCCCTCCACCAAACGGTGCAGATCCGCTGAGCTCTTCTCCAGCGCGGTCTGTAGCCTCTGCACAACAGGGAGCCAGGACCAGAAACAGGGGATCACGCTTGGCTTTTCTGCTGGAAAATTACCATTCCTCCCAACTGCCATCTCATGGTTTATCCCATTTTACTTTATGTCTCAAGTAATGTAACGAGCCCACCATCGGTACCGACACCACATCTGGGTCTTAGACACAAAAAGTTAGGGTAGAGGTCTATTATTAAACCATATAAAAACTGCAATTCAAACCAGCCTGCAGTTGTTATAGAATATCCAGTCAAGTTCAAAATCTTGTTCTGTATGGTATACGCACTCAGTTGCCATAGCACAGGATAATTAAGACCACCTAAAAGCTCCAGAACTGAGAGAACCACCAATTTCCTTGTTCAGGAACAAAGAGACTTGCTACTACCAGGGAAAACTCATCTGTGTAGGAATCACGGCTTTGGCTAGGTACAAAGCCACAAAAATCCTCACAGCCCAGAAGGCATTACAGATTTCACAACTTTTCTTTCCAATTATGAGTTATTTGTCCTTAACCTATTTTTCCTAATAGACCCTAATGTGTATTTACTTTTTATTAAAGATAATACATCATAACAAATTAAAACATATCTTTGTGCATAAAAAGCAGGTGAAAGAACAAATTATATTTTACAAGACGGGACTTGCATATGATGGTGAGGAGTGCAGAACGATTTCCCTAGAACGGAGTCAAACTGAGCTCAAATTAGTCTGTAAGTTGCCAGGTAGCTTGTTTAATGACGTCTATAAATCATTGTATGAAAATAAACTTTGGCTAAAAGGTTTCAAGTGCCTTCAGAGAAAATCCTTATTTCCAGGCATATTTTCCAATAGCTTTTCACCCAGTGAAATCACTAACGCTTGTTAAAACTTGGTCAGCATCTTCCCCAACGCTAGACCCGCGCATGCCTTAAAACCTGCCTGAGAGCAGCAGCAGGAGCAGACGTGCACGCGCCGTTCAGACGCAGCGGAGGAGCATCCCCAGATTCTGTGTCAAACCTCAACATAGGCTTACAAGGTAGAGGATCTTAAGCAGCTAATATAGTGACTTACTGAGAGCATTCAATTATTATTCCGCTCCAAGCCCAGAAGAGCAGTTGGGAGCAAAATACTCGAGGTGGATGAGAGAGTCTGCATTTCGAACGGGAAGCACATGGCAAACACCCGTCCTCCGCCAGCAGCCAGGAGTTCAGCGCTTTCAAAGGGTAGGACCAGCAGCTGTCAAGATGTCAAGTGGAGGCACACCAATTGAAACGATAAAAGGATTTCTAAGGAAAAGGCGAATGTGCTCTATTTTTAACACGCAGATGTAAATCATTAAAAAAAATGTGATGTCTCTGCTTCACCCACTGCAATTGGCACTGGATCTTTGCCTCAGAAAAACCCTCCACCACATATCGTCCTAAGACCTTCATGAAATGTACCTCTGAGTATTGAGCATGCAATAGATCATTTTTTAAAGCCATGAAAAGAAAAGAATGCGGAAAAATTATATCTGAACCACATTTAGTACACGTCTCCCTTAACATGCAGAATTCCAGTCCACCAAAGCAGATCTATACATACATTGAAAGTGGAGTATCAGAGGCATTCAACATATCAAAGGTGAAAGAAAAAAAAGGGTTGTACATAAGAAAAAGTACCTCTGAAAGACCAAGGACTAATATCACTAAACAAAGATACGTAAAAATATTCTAATTTTTAAAAGAACAACTAACTACAGAATGGAAGCATTTCATTTCAATCCATCAGTTATTGCAAAGAATGTGATTAAATTCCTTCACCAAAGCTCATCAGGAAATACATAGCACTTGAGGTTTTGTTCTTTTTTCACTTGTAAAGAGAAGAAACTCCCACAGCTTTTACAAGTGGTATTAGCAGCTACTAGCAAGCTATTAGCAAGCTAACAAGTATTAGCAGCTTAAAGACATCATGACAGTTGTTTGTTATTTGTTGTATCCGTTCTTTCCCCACCTCACAAGAATATTCAGTCCCTATGAAGGACGTGACAGTTGTTATTTTCTTGATCAGTTTTTTCCATTTTTTAAAAATTACCTTTTAAAATTACTTACATAATGCAAGCCAATATCCCTTTATTACTGCAAAGCACACTATTTCTTTTGACATGCTCCAAGTTACGCAGTGTTCACTGTTACGAGTTATTTAACACGCAAAGTTCACTGGGAGGTGTATTTCTACTTCTTAGAAAGGGCCTACATCTGTGTGCGTTTTTTCTTGGGGGTGAGGGGATCCTTTAATGAAGACATGGAATAATTTCATAACAGAAGAGTATTCTCTGTTGTGAGAGTAAGTCTCTGACGCCAATATTCACTTCAGCAAGTACTCTTCAGCATCTTAACCACTGTAAAGAATCCAACTGTTCTGCAATAGCATCTAGGAACTGCTGTACTGTGGTTAAAATCAAAACACAAAACCAGTAGTATTCAGCTCGTAAATACACACAGCGCTTAGGTAAAGAGGAGCAAAACCACTAAAACAACAGTGACAGAGCACAGATGATTCTCCTACATGAATTTTAAAGCCTTCCTCTGGTTAACTGCGCACTCTAAGGGAGAAGAAAGCTGCTGAGAGCAGGAGGTTCAGGAACAGATGGCTCTACTTCTCTTCAGACTCCTTCCCCTTGCAAGCAAAGGAATTATTGACAGAAGTATCTAGAAGCATTAAGAAGCTGTTTTGCATGTCTCTGAACCTACCTATCCAACCACCGCAGACATGCGCACGTTTGAGAGCAGCATATCATCGAGGCACTGGCTGGACGTAACGTGTCAGTGGAAAGGGGCCAGGAAAGGGAGAAGCAGCTACCCTATAAGGTTACTGCCTGCTCCCCTACGGAGTCTGACGATTCGGAGTCAACAGTGTACGTTACTCACCGCCTGACAGTGCACCAAGTTCTGCAGCAAGAACCTCGCAAATCTGGACCAATTCCCCGGGGGGTTTGCAAGTCGTATTATGCACCGTTCTTTTATAGAGCAGATACTGGTATAGAACAATAAAAGCATTTGAAAGGCTTATAGTAAATATCCACATCTGTCCTCTGCTCTACAAATGCATTCATGAGATAATTGATAGCCAGAGCTCTCCAGCTTCTCTGCTCTGCCACTTTCTAACTGCTCCATCTCTTAAAAGCACTGCTGAAAGTTAGAAGACTTAACAGCTTCAGTAATTTAGATTCTACTTACTCTTCCCCTGGTTTCTGAGCTCTTCTCCTGTTACTAATGAGTTATCCCACTGAGATAAGTGAGCAGCACTGGCAGGACCAGAGAATCTGCTTTATTATTAGTACAGAGCTGTGCAGGTAAATCTCATTAAAGTTGTTATTATGCCATGTTACAGACCTGGAAAACTAATATTTACCTATTGCACAGTGGTGTTCAGAGGCTTAATGGGTCTGTGAATTGTTGGAAGACACATTGATAAAAACTCCATGGGAGTGCAACTGTTTCGGATCGACTGAGGAGGGGGAAATCAAAATTGTACACCATCACTGTTTATATACAAGTATAAACATCAGAAATGAGCTAAGAAAGCTCAAGTGAGTACACGCAGACAGAAAACACTCTGTGGAAGTTGGTGTGGAAGTCACTTTGCTGTATTAAGGACATTTTAGCTCAAAGCTTTCCGAACTGGTCTTCGCAAGCCCTCCCCAGCAGCGGGCAGGGGTCCTGGCAAGGCACGAAGGCGCACAAACAGCTCACCCGGCAATGGGCTAACCGGGGAGCCCGGCCACGCTCTGCGCCCGAGCAGCGCCTGCACAAGGACCCTCTGGAGGCCACAGCCGCCCGGCTGCAGCACCAGCGGCGTGCTGGCAGTGCCGTCCCTCGCCGGCACCCACGCAGAGCCCTGGGGCCGGCCGCCCTCTCCTCTCCTCAGCGCCCCGCACGCCAGCAAAGCCGCTGCCAACGGAGCCGGAGGGGCGGGCCGGGGACCCGGCGCTGCAGGAGGCTGCTGCCGCAGCCGGCGGGGTGCGGCTGCGGGACGGCCGGGCAGATCACCCAGGGCCCATCTAATCGGAAAGGAGCGAGTTTACGTACATGCTTCCTGGGGAAAACCAAACCGACCGCCGAAACGTACGCGAAGTCACTGCAGGCTGTGTGCGACCAGCTTGGGGTTTACTGCCTGGTATCTGTTTTTGCTGAAAACTTACACGTGGACACATCCAAGTGAAATTTCATTCAAATAGTTTGTAATTTGTTACCTCTAGATGTATTATACTCATTAGCTGTCCTGCTCATTTACTCTCCTACAGTACTACTTCCAGAGCTCAAAATTTCCAGTCTACCCGGAATTCCTGATAATCTAACCCAAAAACTGTGTTATTACAGTGCTCTGCTGAGGTAGAGACTGTTTTTCCCCATGACTTAAATCTTCCAAGAACTACACTGTATATAAATGCTAATATGTATCAGCATGTGTACCTTATCCATTATGTGAAGTTCCAGATGATAGGAGATATATTTTTCCTATTTTAAAGCTCAGAGTTAATCTGCAAGTCCACTGGGAAATCACACAGCTGAGTATCTTCCACCCCTCCACAAAGAAAGGCATGGGAGCGTATCGGGCTGCATCCCAACAAAGGAATGCTCAATTATTTATGATCAGAAGAAAAACCAAATTGAACACATACATTTTTTATAGTGACTTTGGATACTGTTTGTCCCTGACACATGAGACAGACACCTCCTTAAAACTGCCTGCAGGTAAAACGCACAGAAAATCTGCAGCAGGAAGCTTCGTCAGCATCCCTCTAAATGATCGTCAATGTAATTCATGCAAGTATCGCGTTTATTTTACCACAAAATAAAAGTATGCTGAAAGAAATGCAGCTTCCAGTAACATTTAAATTCTGACATAAAAACTAGATCTTAAACCTAACACTAATTCGGTGAAAAAAAACTGCATACAGCAAAACAGACCGAGTTTTATAAGGCGGCTCTGGGTGCGTATTTTCTCTCTTTCACTGTCCACACCCCAGCTTGGTACAAGTGGAGAATCGCCGCACAGCTCCACTGTGAAATGTCTTACGTTAATAGTTTCTGTTTCGGTTTACAATCACACAGTTTCCAACATCTACTTGTGGTTTGGTTTTTGTGTTGTTTTTAACTGATCATACGAACCGTGCAAGGAGAGCATGGGTCCAATAGATTCAGAAAGGCCTCCTGCAGACTATCCACAATCCAAGTTTTAGTCTAAACTTGAATTGAAACTAAGAAGTTACACAAGAAAGCAGAAGATCAGTCTTCAAACAGTATTTTAAATATAATTTTTCGTTCGTATAGTTACTTCCTAGTTTTGACGGTGTCTACTTCTGTATGGTGGCCATCTTCCCCGGGTCAGAACAGGAACCCCCAGAATAAAACCACTTGAAGAAGCAACCTGCCTTCTTGCTCTTGCAGAAAACCCGCCAAGAAGTAACTATTTTCCCTACTATATGGCTGCACGTTATTTACCGTCAATATGCCAGAATAGAGTAAACCTATCGCAGTGCTACAAGTCTCATGAACGCTCTAAGAAGGAAGCCCAAGGCTGTGGCACTTCCGATCATTCAAGTCTTGGATCAGCAGCTAGTGTATGCCCCCAGGCGACTTGCCTCTAAACATACTGGTTTTAAAGACGCGTTAGCGCAGGTTTTTGCGCAGCCCCTCCTCCTCCTCGCCGCCGTCCTCCCCGGGAAGGCCGGAGGACCTCGCTCCAGCCCCGGGACTCCGCTCCCCAGCACGCCCGGGCCAGCCCCGCCGCCCCGGGGGCGAGCCGGACCGCGGGTGGAGGGAACGCCGCTCGCGCCTCCTTCCCCGAGGGTGCCGGCGAGCGGGCGGCTTCAGAGCCATCACGAGCGGCTGGAAATGGCTAGAAGCAAGACCTACCAATAATTTTGTCACCCCCTGCTCATTTAATAGCCAAAAACTCAGGTGCTTTTCTTTACTCCCAACCAAGTTTTATTGCTTTCATTGTTATTTCCTCAGAGGACTATTTAATTAGTTCAGAATGCCAACGGCACATAGATCTTATGCTTAAATTAAACAATAGCTTAAATAATGCTCTAGGGAGGTACTTTTCCCAGCCTGTTATTTTTAGGTATCTCGGGGAGCACAGCGCGCTGTGCTACCACACTGGCAACAGAAAGAGGAAGAGCAAGAATGTTTTTCTCAACAGATTTTAACTCAAGATCCATCTAATGATTAGCATCAAAATTCTGAAATAATGAAATACGATGGGTCCATAACTAGAGAAACAAGCAACAGAAAGCATGATTCATTGCCCTAAAAAAAAAACCCTCTTTAGCTGTTCTCACCCTAGTTTGTTGATTTTCAACAGAAAGTTGTCACTGACAGAGCTGGAGGAAACAGCAGCCAGAACGGTCCGGAGTGCGTTTCCCTCTAACTGCAGAGGGCAGGCAGAAAAGTCCCTCCCCGCAGTTGTAGGTTGTCTGTGCAGAAGGAACTACAAAACAGACCAAACGCTCCTCTGCTCTGGAAACCCAGCTAAACAGCAACCAGAACATACACCAGCTATACTTGGCTGCAGCAGTATAAAGGGAGCAGATAAGATGCGAGAGAGCCCCTCGCAAGAGATGCGTGTGTAGGAAGCAGCACTGATACAGATGGCAAAATGCTCACCCCGGCTGGGAAGACCTCCAACTTGGAGCCTGCTGATTTAAGAGGATATAAAAGACAGTTAAATGAATCACCCAAGAAAGATCATTCCTCACTATACAAAAGTGGATGGTAAATAGGAAAAAACAACGTTTGTAACTTGTTACGTCAACTACAAGTTTTTTTAACTGGTTCTTTTTACAAGTGTTATATTTCAAGAAAATAAAACAGAAATTAGGTCCAGCTTCAGGGGAAAAAAAGCCACAAGTTACTTACTAGGCAAGGTGAAAAGCTTATATTGCATATGACCAGCTGCTGAAACAGCTAAAATATATTCTGTTCTCATCTTTCCCCAAGACCCCAACCCAACGGCTCTGTCTATCAGATGAGAAACTGAGAGGGGTGTAGACAAACGGCCACGTCCCGCCGGCTTCCAGGCAGGCACCAGGGAACCCGAGGCCGAACCTAAGCCAGGACCTGAAGTTGTAGGATGCTTTACCGTCACATCCCAGAATTTCTAAGCCAACTTTATTCACTGCCTACAAGGTAGATGCCATTTGTCAGAAAGTCCAGTGTCAGACGTAAAAGTCACTGAACTATAACTGGCAACAAGTTCGCTCCAAAGCACTTAACTTTAATAACCACGATAATCCTGTTCTAAAGTAATATTATGACCTAATTCACTCCCTTCAGCACTTGGCACTTGTACTTGCTGCAGCAGACCCCGATCCGCCCAGCAGCTACGCACACGACAGCTCACATCAAAACTGCCCTCGGAAAGCGGCGTTTTCACAAGCGTGCCCACCCCGCAGCGCAAGGGAGCACGAGAAGAGCTCCACCTGCAATTTTAACGCAGTCCTGAGGCAGCGTGGATTCCGCATGTAAATTATAGATATTGGGATACCAGAAAATGTCTCTTTTTCTAAGGCAAACACATAATCTGGTGTTGTAGCAAACAGGATGTGGTAAAAAGAAAACTAGCTAAAGGTGGTTATGCGCTCCGCTTCGAGACATGCTGTACTTCCCCACGAAGCTTCTGCTGTGGAGGAAGCAGCTTCTGCGGGAACAGCCGGCTGCTGGGCTATTAAGCGCTGCCAGAGCATTTTTCTGGGTGGCTCTATTATCTTCATGTCCTCTGACTCATTAGGCAATTCTTAGAGAGTTCAAGATCACTGTGGAGCATCACTCGTGCAAACAGTCGTGCCATCTTCAAGAGATGAGAGCAACCTATTTGCCTTCATAAACAGAGGACAGACACTTGTTTATGCAAATGTTATGAAGTCTCCAGGCCATTTTCATCCCCAGAAGGGCTGCTGCCACACCGCACGCTGACAGAGCTTCCTGCTCTTATTTGGATCCTAAAGAGCAGAGGAAAGGTTTTGGTTTCCAAGCTCAAGCCGCCCGCGCGATTCCCTGCAGTTGCACTCCTGGGGGAGGTGGCGGGGAGGGAATTTGGGCCAATCTTTTACAATGGGACCTGGAAAGCACTGATCCTAAAAGGATGTAAGGGTCCATTAAGGATGAACACTCGCAGCTGATAAGACCAGCACCATAATTAGACATACCCATAGGAAAACATCCAACAGGAACACTCCATATAGGACATCAGAAAAACTTGTACCAGACAACTGATCACAGCCCTGGTTTTTACATTTGAAAGAAGGATACTAAAAAACAGGAAAAACAATGACCTGGAGAGAATTGTGGTCTGGAAAAAAAAGCTTAACAGTCCTCATCTACATCGCTTGCCAAAGGAAAAAATAGGGAGCTTGATGAAATTTTATAATTAGTATATAGGGAGAAAGCACTGTATACTAGACAGCTCTTTAACTGAGAAAATAAAGGCATAGGAAGAGCCGGCAGCAAGGGGATGAAGCAGCAGAATTACAGCTCACAATCAGAGACTCCTTTGGCTCGGCTGATTTAAACTCCCCCGAGCAGGAGCTGCCTCCCGTGGGGCGTCCGCCCCAGAAGGGCACGCGCGGGTCCAGCCTCAGCTGCGGCCGCTCCACATCCCCCCATACAGAGAGAGAACAACAAGAGTAAAGAGGCGATTAGACTTTTAATCACCTCACCATATTTATTTTCACAGCCTTCTGCATAATGCTTGCCTAAAATTGAAGGTACTTTAGCACAAGCAATTATGCTAATGTCTGGAAACAGAACTAATTTAATGGCAAAGAACAAGCTAGAAAACGCAATAAAATTTAAATGAACAACCACAGTAAAGAAATACAGTAATTTCCAGTGCAATGCAAAGTCTTCTGTTAAGAACAGTCATGTTTATCTTTAATCTTTTTTTTCTTCCATTCTAAATCCTTCTTCAGAAGAAACCAGCTTCAGAAGCAACCGAAACTCCAGCAAAGTGGTCAGAGAAGACCTCCTCATTTCCAGGTAACAGAGGGCAAGTACTGCTATGACTGTACAAGGGGAGAGGAGGAAAAAACCTCTCTGCACATCTGTGAACTACGCATCTCAAGATCTGGGGGAGAAACTAATATGTTAACGAAACTCTGGGCTCTAAAATTCCAGGTTCGATGGCTACTAACATGGGGAAAAAAGAAAGATAAAATCCTTCCAAGGTTACAGTTACCTAACTATAATTGCTGTAATTTACCAAAATATTCTTCACCATTCTTTGGAACCAATTATTAATGAAAAGTATACAATTACATAAATAGAAACATCATTACATATAAGCTGCTCTGTTTGACTACTTTTTTTTTTAAAGGAGGGGAGGAAAAGAAAAAAAAAAAAAGACTTCCTCACTTCATTGCCACCAAACAGAATCAAACAGTTAAAGTCAGTTTATGTTTGGTTGCTTAAAATTCCACTTATTTTGCCACTGCCATGCTATAGCAAAATATTAATGATTCAGCACAGACATCTAAGCTGAAGCACATACTGAGAGATGTCAGCACAAGCAAATGATGTATCTATGCATTTACAGTGTAAAATTTTTGGCCAGAATAAAAAGTCATAGTTTTTATGCACAGAGATACAGACCACACTTCAATTACTGTAATACAATGGAAAGCTCCATGAAACTCCTATGAACACATCCCTCAGACTGGCGTTTCCACAACCCTCTTTGTATAAAGCTATGAAACCCATTAATGACAATCTCTGATACTATACAGGAATACTATTTATTTTAATCTGGCCATACTCAAAACTCTCACTCCAGAATATTCTCATACCTACTGAGCTGCACATTTCCAGGCGACTAGGAAGGCTGGACGTTTCTGCTCCAGCCAGGAAGGGAGACCAGCTAAAGCTCAACCAGCCCGAGGATACCCCCACTGCACCACCTGGGAAACCGGGCGCAGCGGCAGTTTGTTCTTGGGTGTTTGCTTCCACTCCTAATTACAGTCTCGGTGTATTTCAGACAGGAATAGGTCCACTGAGAGTCTTCCCAGTCCGTTTTACGGTTTTGTCCCCATTTTGCAAGACGAGAGCAGCTGTACTAACCTAGCAGACGTATGCCAACCCACTCCTCAAATCTACTGGACAAAGATTTCACAAGCCCCTCGTGAAATCCATTCCCCTGCTTTACTACCCATCCTACTACTAAAATGGTTTTATCCATATCCAGATTTTTTTTTAATTCACATGTTAAGCCTCTGGAAAATTGACTAACCTCATCATTTCTGCAACAACTCTTCTGTTTTTGAAGATTGTTCAACCTCACTTCTCTCTTTCATAGCCTAACACCCTATTTCAATACTTCCTTCTAGGTCATATTTAGCAGACTGCTAAGTAAGGTCTGCTCACTCCCACTGCTCTTTCCTGGGCTCTTTCCAGCAAGTCCATGTATATTTTGTAGTCCAGTGCCAGGATGGACATAATATTCTGCCAAAAGAGGATTACTTCACATGCCTCACTGGCTACAATCCTGATTTTATATTTAGTCGTATGATCTAGCTGAGACAATACAACCTACGGCTCAGTATAACAGCCAAGTCAATTAAAAATGTCTACCCGACCAGTGGTTCTCCACCCTGTATTTGTGTAATTACTCCAGCACAGGTGTAGAGGACACCACCTGTTTTAACTGAGAAGCACTGCGTTTTTCCCCCTCCTCTAGTTTATGGAGATCTTTTGTAATTCTGCCCTTGTCCTCGGTGTGGTTACAGTCTTTCTCAGCACGCAAGCAGAATACGGAGGTTCTTCATCCCAGCATTCACACTGTTAACTAAAACGCTGCATAGTAACTGATCTCTGACGCTCTTGTGCAAACTCCCTGGATACATCCTTCCACGTTCACACAGAAGCACCGATAACTATTCCTCAGGTCGAGCTTCCCCACAGTTTCTCCCCCTGCACGCAGCGGTTTCACCCAGGCCACATCTCCCTGTGTCGCCAGCAAGAGCACGATGTCAGACAGTCACGACAACACGTACGGTATCTTTTCTACTACTGCTCCCTTTATCAACAAGGCTTATTACCCCTGCAGAGAAAAAAAAAGTTTAACTGATGTGACACATTATAATGTTGACAAGCCCATACCAAGTAATATAATTTTCTCCTTGATGTTTCCAAATAATTTAATTATTTTTCCAGTAGTTTTCCAGAGCATGAAGTTAAGTTGACAGATTGCCTTGCTTCATCTTCTTCTCTTTCACAACATTTCATTTTATTGAAGACCTTTGTTTTGCTAGGTCCTGCCCATATTCCAGTGTTCTTCAGACCATCTACAACACTGATTTTTCAGCAGTCATTACAGAGAAGTGGCAGGCAAGCCAATCTTAAAAATATTTACATAAGTAACGTTTTATTGAAATATGACTTACCAATTTTCTGATGAAAGATCTTGTCGAAGGTTAATTCACCCCTTTCCTCAAGGTATTTCTGCATAACACTGCGGATACTGAAAGAAAAAAAAGAAAAGAAAAAAAGGAGTTACTTGAAACCGCTTCTTTTCAACCAGACCTTCAACATACTTTGGAGAAAAGGATCACTAAAATGAAACATCAATGTAAAAGACTCATGCAAAATGAGATACCACTGCCCATCTACCGCATCAACTCCCAGCACGACAGGCAGCCTGCTGCTCTACCTAAAGACCAGAGAGTCCGTTGGACTGCAGCCACGAACGTCAACTGGCTGTAGTCAAGTCACACGCACAGAGAGATTGTCGAGCTCACAGAATTCAACGTTGCAAATTATTTTATGAAAATTCAGTCTTCGCCTACGAATACCTTTCCAGACATCACCTTCCTAGCCTGAAACTAGACCTGCAGTCTCAATACCGTGATTTTTTTAAGGTTTTTTTTTAAAGGTTCTTAGGGTTTGAGGTACCCAAGAAATACCCCTTTTCCCCACTGTAAATATTAATACTAACCACTGTGGAATATTAGTAATATTAGTACCTATTCAGTGTAGAAGATAGATAACTCTCATACTTCAAGCTTAACACACCAATAGCCTACACCACACAGCGTGACGTTGCTTTAAGAATCTATACTATCTAATAAGGTTTGAAAATGCCACAACCGAGCATAAACTGGAAAAAAAAAGCGCCATCGGTGATTGCACGTACCTCCCTTCACCCCATGCCGCCACAGAAGCGAGAGCACAGCAGTTTAAAGGAGAGCTCCCAGGCTTTCCCGGGGTTTGCCCAGCGGGGTTTTTATCCCAGTTAGGTATTTGCGGGTTGAATGGAAGGGCAGTACGGGGCTGCCGCCGGGAGCTGGAGCAGCAAACGCTGGGTGTTTTTCCCCAAAACCAGAGGCGGCGGCTGCGGGCAGAAGCACAGAGGCGGCATCAGGTGCAGCCCCGGGCTGGCCTGGCCTCGGGCGAGCGGAGCCCTGGCTCACAGCACTTCCCAGGGGACACTCTGGTCACCACTTCGCTTCGCCATTCTCGCATCGAGTTTTGGCTTCCACCATGTAAAATAAATGTACACGTCAGCCACAGCTCCATCAGGCCGTTAACGCTGCAATTGCCGTGTATCACTTAGAAAATGAGCCAACACAAGCTCCATTAGGCCCCTAGCTTGGCCACAGTGCACTTAACATCTACTTCGCTTAATTTATAATGTCACCATCACTCATTTAAACCGCATTAACAAAGATTTCCTGTATTTGTCAAGTAACCTCAATATTCGTTTTAATATAATGCCTATAAAAATTTCATACGGGCAACAATACAAGTACATAAATTTTAAAATCAGTGCAGCCTACCAGCGCTGAGCCTCAGTAAAACAACTATATTGTCACAGTATTAAGTCAAAATTTCACCAGACTTTTTCTGTTTCCAATTTTAAAATTGGTGTTTTCATATGTGCCATTTATTCTTATAAAAATAACCACAAATACCCTGTACAAAGTACTCATGCCCTAAACACGATTGTTAAATATCACTCACACTTTTGCAGAAGTAAGGCTGAGCACCTAAGCCTTGTAAAAGGTGGACCCTGAACTACTTCACATCAGGAAAAAACTGAAAAACCTACTTCTGAAACGCAGCAGAACAGGCCAGTTCTCATGGACAAATTTTAACATCTTCTGGAGAGGAAAAACTGGATTTCTGTGGTTACTTCTCACCCGTTTTTTCTCTAAAGCCTCTTCATTTTGGGTCCCGCACCCCCCGAGCCCCCAAAGGCTGCAGAGCTCGCAGGCAGCCCGCGACGGGCTGAGACCGTCCCCTCCCGCCTGCACGGAGCCCAGCACCAGAGCTCCTGAAAAACCTCTCAAATATTAACAAACATCCTTCCATCGTCTTCGAGGGAGGAAAGCACTGGCACTCCTCCTCAAATGAGGACCTGAGGCATGAAGTCTGAATGACTTGACCAGGAAAAAGTCCATGAAAAGCCAAGAAATTAACTCGAGGGCCCTAAACCCCGATCTAGGAAATTATTCTATTAATAGTTTTTATGTGTATCTCAAAGCCTCACATGGAGCACAGATCTCTGAACACGGTGATCCAAAGCGAGAACTCTGGAGGCTAACCGCCACATCAAGTTAAACAAGAATTGGGAGGGCTAAACGTTGTTCATCAGGTTTGAGACTATAAATTATTCAGTGACGAACTTGCTAGTCTTTTTATTTGTTCATTAAAAACGAGGTCTACTCTCTGTGTATTTTTACAACCTAAACGAAATCCTGATTCCAAATGAAGAGGAAGCAGTAAATGGAGATCATGTTCTGTACTCGGGAAAAGCAGGGTAGTAAAATAAAATTTACCATATAATTGACAGAATTGCAAAGTTTGGCCGCCTGTTCTATGGGCAGATTTTAAAAATATACATCCTAGCTTCACGTGTTTAAAATGGTGGCCGTAAAACTTAATTCTTCCCTTGAATCCATAAAATGTCAGCACATCGATGGCAAAACACCTCCAGTCGCACTGACACCGTCACGTACCGGTGAGCGCGGGCAGCGGGAGCCGCGGAGCAGCGCGGCCAGGCTGCAGGAGCGGGGGGACCGTCAGCCCAGGAAGGTTTAGGAGAGCTCTGCCCACCCCTGGGCTCCTTCCCCCTGCACCCCTCTTCTCCCAACCCTGCCTTCCCCTCGTCCCCCCGTGCGTGCAGGAGGACCCCCACAACTGAAGCCGGCGTGGATCGCAAACTCCCCCCTCCTCTGCCTCCCGGTCGAGCCCAGCCCGCCAGCGCGGGAGCGTGGAGCGCTCTTCGGCGATGTCCCGTTCCCACTGACCGCTAGACCATCAGTAACATAATAAGCCTTTTTAATAATAATGACATCAAGAAAGCTTTCTTCTGCGCTAACCAGTGCGCGGCAAGAAATTACACAAACATCTCTTAGCCTAGACAGTGGGAGAAGAAAACGAAAAATTTAACGTATGACTGCAGTGTCCAGGAAAACACTCCGATTGTGTAACGAACAAATCTCTCCAACGCCTCTCCTCCTCTCCCTTGACATCTAGTACTTCTGGTCTGATGGATAACACGTCAAAGGAACAAAACGTTTTTGTAGCTACAGAATCTGAACAAATCTGTAAAATGATCACAGGCTACAGGAGTCCACGCTGCATTCCAGCTTCTAAAGAAGAGACTTTCACCCCTTCAAAATCATTTCTCCTTATCCATGCGAATAAATAGGAAATGACACAGAGTGGATTATGACTACCCAGAATAATCACCTTCTAATTCTCACACAGAAGTTAAAGGTGAAAATCCTACTGAGTTCAAGAGAACTGAAGCAGAATCCATACAGCCTTCAGAAGGATGGAAAATTTTAAAATGGAGCCCAGCACATTCCGCAAATAGGAAGGAAGGTTCCCTCTCTGCCTCTGTATATTGAATCATCAGTTGCCCTACACGTAAACAATCTGGGATTAAAAGCTGCATTTTACAGAAAAGTAGCCATTTCTAAAAAGCTTTCCATATCCAAATATGCTTTCGGCGCAAACAATGCACTAATGAGAGAAGTGGACTTTTTGCATAAGTTCATCTCAGTTCACAGCATGATCTACCTTAATAGCAACCCGCAAAATAAGCAGAAACAAAAGCTGGCTAAAAATGAAATCCAGGGAGACTTCAGAAACAAAAGCACATCCGACTGTACTGCAGCAAAACCTTTTGTCCATATATTTTTTATTTCAGAGAGGAAGAAAATAGCAAACAACAAAAATTTCAGAAACGCTCGGTTTGCTGTCCACATACCACAAGTCAACTGCAATAACAGGACAAGTATATTTAGGGGAAATCAAAGTCAGGCTTAAAATCTTGTGAGAAATGCAACTTGGACTCTGTATACCTCTTTGCCGGTTTAACCGGGACCAAATTTAAGCAGGTACGCGGGAGCACGGTGCAGCCTTTGCCCCTGACCAGGCAGGCAAGGGAGCGGCACCGGCCCCAGGGCCGGCACGCAGCAGCACCCGCGCCGAGGCCAGCCGGAGAGAGCCGAGGCAGCACTGAGACAGTAAAGAAGTTTTGGGAGAGTTTTTTTATCGCAAATAAAACGAGCATCTCGATCCCTGGCAAGGCAAACGGTACCCACGAAGCCCCTCACGCTGACGTCTCGTCTCTTGCAGCCCCCCGGGAGAAGCTGCCCTTAAGAAAGGGCTGAACCAAACCACCAGGCTGGCGAAGCAGCTCGGAGCGCGCTGCCTGCCCAGAAGCAGGCAGAAAGATGACTATCCGCACCCTCACAAACGATAAACTTTGTGAAGAGCACAGGTCGCTCTAACCTGCTCAGCTCCTCCACCTCCCCAGAAAAGGGGTTTATTACAAGCGTGAGCTGAAGAATCTGTTAAAAGGAGCTTTAAGCTGCACCCTGAAGCTCTGGTTACTATAGCCAGCGCCCTGGTCTTTCAGACTTGGTCAAAGAAATCCACCGAAAAGCAACCTTAAAGGTTAAAATACATTCTGTAATTAAAAAGCTCTCGCCGTCCACAAGCATGCATGGTGGCATGCAGTTTGACAGGACACAGACAACAGCCACAGCGCCAAGGTCAGTACAGGTGGAAAACACCTACTCGAAAGCACATCTTCTGAAAAACTAAGAAGAAAACACATTATGTTCTTTTTAACACAGAAAAGGACATGTGCACAGCAAGAGCACCGCTCCTCCGCAGTCCTCCCTCTCTGCGAGCTACGCAGAAGGAGCAAACCAGGAGGTCCCCCCAAGCCAGGACCTGCCCTTGGCCGCAGCCACACGCCGGTGCCGACAGCAATACTTAGCCCTGCTGTTCCCCCCCAACAGACCAGCAGTATTCTGTCACTCCAACAACAAGCATACCTATCAGAAGGTGGGTGTACGACTGCATCTGCAACCGCACAGCCCGCAGGACGGCCACGGAGCCCGAGGTCCATCAGGCAGCCCGCGTCAGTACAGGCAGCCAGGAGCACGACCGCAACGGATGCGGGCGTGCGCAGAAACTAGAAGTTATGGAGGAGAGCAAAATAAACAGCATTCATTTTGACATCTCCTAAAAGTTCTGCTATTAATTTCACAGAGGCATGGATTTTGTCCCCGCAGGTTTGTTATACTAAATTATACAGGAGTTCTTTCGAAAGCATCTCGCACCTAGAAAATGGAAAGGGTAAAGAAAGATGCGATGGTATGTATACGTATACATACTCTTACTATTGGAACTAGATCAAGAAGCTACTTACAATTGGCCTTCTTACTACTGTATCTCAAAGGAGCTTTTAATTATTTATCATAAAAGCAGATTATTTTTTCCTATACATCAATACGAGTTCAGATTGTGGGATATTATCTATTGTACAGATGCACACATGCACACCACAGCTTGAAAAAAGAATGTTTGGCCTTACTGCAAGCATTAAAGAATCATACCTACATTAATGCGCAGTTACACTCACTAATATATTCCCCTATAAGCTGAAACAGAAAAAGGAGAACAGAAAAACAAGACAAGAACGAAATGGCTTTACAGAGACTGGCCTGAGAAGAGCAGAGTTCAGTATTTAACTCTGCCAACATTTCCTGTACCATCTCGGGCAAGTCATAAACTTTACCTGCCTCAGATCCCCAGTCTGTAAAATAAAGCTGTATTTCTTTTTTACCTGCCCTGACGACAAAGAGGGATCATCCTTCGCCATGTGTGTATTCTGTACCCAGCACACTAAGCTCCCGATGGCTCCTGGCATGTCCAAAAACTACTCCAATGCTAATAACTATTTCAAGAAAATGCCAGGTATTCAGCACCCAAATTACCACTGCCTTTGACTGCCGACCTTCTGCACCGCCCCCCCGCCTTCCCGCACTTCGAGCATCCCGCTCCCACCCTGGACAGCCACCTTCCGTTCACTCTTGTCTGCTTTCTCCTCTTCCTTCTTGTTATCACTCCCTCTTTCCCTTTTTCAGCTCTCTCATCCTGCTCTCACCTGGCTTTCCCCACTGTATTTATCACGTCCCTCATCCCCTCCAGCTTTCACCTCTACTTTCTGCTTCGCCTTCTCATTCTGCACAAAGGCACCAGCCCGCAGACCCAAGTCTCACACAGCCCACGAAGACCTGCGCTTGCCTGCAGTCAGGAAGTAACTAAGCCCGCTCAGACCCGATTTCAAATGAGAAGAAAATCTGGAAGTCTGAAGTATAATACTACCAATGCGTCCCTAGTAATGCAGTTGCTCTTTAAAAGTATTTTTACTGAGGTTTTGCAGAGTAGGGAAGAAAACAAGTCACATAACAGAAGACGACAGGGAGAAGGAATGAAACATCTCACCACGAAGAGTAAATCTGTGTGACTGATTACTAATGATGCTATTATTTTCTTGTAATATGTTCATCACCGGCATGAAGTACCTCCCCAACTGAACAGAAAACTCCCCTTGAACAAGGCTGGAAACTGCAGTGAGTCACTGGATCACAGCCCCCCGGCCAGCTTAATGCTCCACTTCGGGGCTGAAAGCGAAGGGCAGACACTTGATGCCACCAGTAAAAAAGAACTAGCTTCCCTCCTATGTAAGAGGTAAAAATAGTGAGCATATCACAAACATTCAATCCATTTCATTTTGCTTCCCCTCACACTTGTGCCCAGCTCAAAGTTCAGCAGAAGTTAATACTTCTCCAAATGATTTTGTTCTCAGATGCAGTCAAAGCTATTTTACACATTGCAACTTTTTCTCAAGCAATTCATGGGGCAAAGTAAATTCCCAGCATACAAAGCCAGAAAGGACCATCAGACCACCTAATCTGATACATTTATCTATTACTTGTAAAATTCCATATTTGAGAAGGAAACAAATCATTAGAAGACCGTGAAAAAACATTTTTGGACAACAATGAAATAACACGGAAAAAAATATGTTCCTTTTATTCTTGTACTTTTGAGCATCCTATACTATTACTAGAATACTCCTGACAGCAATGCAATATCCAACTGACTTCATTATTTAATAGAGAAATAAAAGGGATCACGGGTGCAGATGCCCATTCCACTCTTCGTCTCGTCAGCTGACAAATGAAGTAGCAATGAGCGAAACCGAACAGTTTCCCCTCTCGCCACAAACACAGCACATCCACACGCATGCCCACACAGCCCCATACACGCAGCAACGGCGCCTGCTGAACAAATCCCAGTTATTCTGGCACTGGATGTCACACAGGGCAAGAACAGGGCTCTGCCATTTTCTATCCCAAGTTCACCCATTTCTATCCCATTTTCTGCCTTTGCGCACCCTCTAAAGTTTATGCTAAGCCCACTGCCAAGTCATTTCACTGCAGTGAACTAATGCTCTTATAATTGTCAAGGATGATTAATAGCATATTCCACCCAAGAACCTGTTTGCAATGGAAGGGATTAAAGCTCAGCAACAACCCCCCTCTGGTGCGTGCATCTCATCCAGGAGACGAAGCAGCTTCACTTATGCAAATTATATTAATGGCAAAAGTTTACAACAAGGGAGCCAAAAGCAATAGCTATGTAGCTACGATTTCAAAATACGCACTATCCTCATGTTCCTTGAGGACCATTTGCATTATCATTGCTGAAATCTGAAACTAATACAAAAGCTTCTAAGTACATGAATTTTTCAGGAATAATTACACTGAACTGAATGTCAAGGACTTGCCCTTCCACCAGAACGCTGCTACTGAGAAATTACAAGAAACAGAAGTCGGAGCAAAATCACATCTCCTCGCCCCTACTGCAATTAAGTAATCCATCAATCATAATTTTTTTTTTAAACAAATACAAAATTACTGAAGACTTGCCAATTTTTTTTAATCTTTCCATATCTATAAAATGTTTATAACTTTCTTCAAAAGCAGCGTGCAAGTATAAACATTAACTAAGCTACCAAGAACCACAGCCAACATTGACTGAAACACATTACCTTGGCCTGTGATTTATTTATTCATTTATAAGTCTCAGGATGCAATTTTACAGAGACTGAAATGTTTATTTGCACTATCCAAATCCATTGTAAAGTTGCTAAAATTGGACCAAAGATCCTGCCCCAAAGGCCCCTGAACTGAAAGCACGACAGGGTCAACAAGCACAATTCAAAGCAATGGCAGAATGGCACACAGCCACTACAGCCAAAACTTTTTTTGGTCTCTTTATAAAAGTGCATTTGAAAGGTTTAGCAATGCAAGATTGATCAAAAGTGAAAACTGCTATGAAATATTTGGCCTAAGAATCAGATCTTCTCAGAACTCTTTTAAACCACAAGCTAAAACTACAGAAAAGTTCCTGCATGTTTTTCTCCCCCGGAGGAAACAATCCCCTTCGGGCAGGCAAGCATCCCTCCAGAGCCTTGCATCCCAAACACCGCAGCAGCGATTCTCCTAAAGCAAAACGAAAAAAGAAGTGTAAAATTGTCTTCGCTGATTTTTTGCTTCTCATTGTACGTTTTAACCTGGCAGTTATTTTAAGGTCCCAGAAGTAAGGGAGATGTGAACAAAGTAACCATAACCATTGGAACAATTTGGAAAGAAGACTGGGAAAACATGGAGTAACAAAAAAAACCCCACAAAACCAGAAAACAAGAGAGGACTGATGCACAGAGAGACAGAATCGCTTAAGTGTGAAAATGAACAGAACGTGATGGGGAAGACACGGGGAAGGCAGGCCGCAGACTTAAGAAAAACAGCCGGTGCCGAGAAGGCTCAGAAAGGACAGGCACCGCAGGGGCACCGCTGGGCTGCCCGCGCAGCCCCGAGGGCTGCGACCCCAGCCGGGCAGCCGCATGCCCGAACCAAACCCCCGCCCGAGCAGGTCCGCTGGTGCGGCAGGCTGGCTTCACCAGGCACTTACGGCTCAAGAGCAAAACGCCTACCCACCTTTTGACTTCTTTCCATTTAAAGTTCAGCTTAACCGAGACTTGCATTCACAGAGCTTGCTTTCCCTCCAGCAATTAAGACAGAAATGCAATAAACAGAACAGCAGCCGAGTAGCATCCAGAGAGCTGTCATGTGGAGGCTGCGTTCTACGCTCAGTCCCTCGGGAGAGGGGTCTTCCTCCAAGGTTTGAAGCATTGAGTACTGTGTTGGGTTCCCCAGTGCTTTTTAATTTTCTGGGAGGATGCAGAAGCTACTGGGAGCTCTTTTCTCATCTGCACCTTAAACAGAGGTAGCAGCTCCTCGTGGGTGACGAGCACCCATCCGTTCCCAGCTCCACACAGAGCTTCCGCAGCGTGCATCCCCGCGGAATCCCCCAAGGCTGCAGCGAAGTGCGGAGAGGTCGGAATGCAGCTGGTGCTTGTCTGCTGGGGTGTATCGCAAACACGCTGCATCAGCTGGACTGGATTTCTCCGGGCGTTTAATGAAGGCTTTGATTTGCACAGCTCTACCAGATCCCAAGCAATCTGCCTTTCCCCAGTTCCTTTCTCAATAGGATATGACATGTGCTGACAGGACAAATTCCGGGCACACTGGGAGGGGACTGGGGGGTTTCTATATGGAAGCGGTTTCTCCGAACACTCTCAGAAGTTTTTATTTATTTATGCAAGGCATATTTATATAGGTGTTTATTCAGTATTGGAATTATTTTCTTGGAGAAACTAGTAAGCATAGGGTGAAGCTCTTTATGTGGAAAACAGCTGTATTTTCTAAAGCTAGAAACTGCTGCTTTTACATCAATTTAGTTCAATTAAACTATGTGATTCGGTTTATGCACCTGCACCTGACAGCTCCTGATAAGCTTTCTTCTAATTTTATTAATTACCCCAAAAAATGCTATTATTGATAAGAAGATTAAACCAGGCCATTCCACATGATTTCACCAGAACAGAAACTAGGAGCTGCATACGTTCATTTCCTGATGTTATAGTTCCAGCGTTTTGCTGAAAACATTTCACATGGGAAGGCTCAGGCGCTGAAAAGCCGTCATACCTATAAAAGGAGTAATAGCTAGAAGGTTTATTAATTTTACTGAAAAGGCAAATCTGCCTGTACATATCTCCCACTAGAAACACCAAGCGTGCTCCGTGTGCCGCAGCTCAGCTGAACCCCCTGCAGTCGCTGCACCCAGCGCTGGCCGCTGCTCCAGGTCCCCGCAGCAGCACCCGCAGCCCGGCCGCAGCCGCTCCCCACGGGATCACACAGACGCACGACACCTATCACGCAACATCACATTACGGAAGCCTTCCCCAAAAACGTCTCCCCTCTGTTTTTAGCACAGTAACAGAAGGCTGCACGCTGATCTCTTCCCAGATCACCCCCATTTACCTTTTTCTTAATTAAGGTAATAACGCCCGAGGGAACGTCTAAGTTTCAAAACATAAGCTTCAGCCTTAGAGCATCCCACAGGAGGATTAATTGGAACATCTCTCGAGGCCAGATCTCTTTCCCGTGCCCAGAGACGCGCCAAGTAACGTAGGCTCAGGAGCTGGGACAGCCCAGGGCCTCCACTGCTGCTCTGAAGCTCAGAGCGTCTAACTTCAACCCCTGCATCTGCCCAGCGCCCTACTGTGAACAAAGGTACATCATTTCTTTTCTAATCGGCCTAGCTTCTGATCTGTGCAATGCGGTAACACCAGCGCCCTTCTTCCAGACCCTCATTTCTCGTCTGTTAAAGCTTCAAGAGCTTTGCAACAGGACCGTCGTCTGCCCATGCTCTTCTGCATAGGCCTGTCTTTTATCAAGGTATCAGACACCGCAGTTACAACAAAAACCGACCTGAATTCCCAAATGACAGAACACCGGCTGGTGCGGAGAGCAGCATCCGCAGCAAGCGGGAGCCCTCCTATACAGGCTCCTACACTGACAGGCTATATCCATCCCTAAAGCATGCATTTTTCCTAAGAAAGTTCTCTAGGACAAAGCAAACTTGAGATAAAAAGCACGTGCACTTTGTCAGCAGCCCGAGCTTTCCGTACGTATACAAGATGAGAAAGCCATCTTGTTACTACCTTCTCAGCCACACACTTCTACTGACAGCAAAGTTAGGAGGCTGAATTTCTAAGCCAAATTTAACTACTCTGTCATCCATACTCACCCTGAGCAGGACTAAGCTATTCCACAATAAAAACACAAATGTTCAGTCTTCCTTGTAATGCTAGTTCAGAAAAAAAGAAGTTTTTCCCCCTCCTCAAACAGTCACCATATGAATATTCAAGCATGCCTTTTCACCAAGTAACATAAGATCTAAGATAAGCTTCGGTCTACGTACGTCATCATTCCTGAACATGTAAACTACGTCATCATTCCTGAACATGTAAACTAACTACTATGAATTGCACCAAACCAAATAAACAATGGCTTTCTTGACCATAATCATCAATAATAATTTAATACTTTAAGTAAGGAAATAAAAAAAATCGAGGGATAGTCTAGGACACGACACAAGCACAATGAGCAAGCACCATCGCCTGGGGGCAGGGGGCAAAAGGCACCTCAAGTGCCTCAAAAGCACTCTCACAGGTATCTTTAGCACTTGAAAAATGTGCAGACGCTCTGCTGTCTCACTGAAATGAGAAGACATTCACCATTTCAGAAGTATTAGTTGCACCTCCTAGACGGCAATGCTTTCAGAAGCACAGTACCATGGAATGCATCCATTCAAGTAGCTTACTACGCGCTTCGAGGAAGTGCCCGGTGAACTATGAGATGCTCCGTTTAACGGGGACGCTCTGACCTGGAAAAGTACAAATCCACACTGCCTGCTGCGGCACGCTCCCACCTCAGGCTCACCTGCAGCACTTACCCCAGTCCTCAGAACACCTGCCTGGCGCACACCACGTCCTCAGCCGTCTTTGGCCCTCGCCAAGCTTTGCTCCCCTTACTCTTCGCTCAGATGTTCAACTCAAACAGTGCGATATAGTATAGCAGCAAAATAATAAATTAGTTTATAAAACCATTTCATTTAGAATCCTTTTTCCTTCCGTAGTTTCACAAATTACATGTCGAAGAAACCATTTTGAACAGTCTGAGCGTCCACATGCTGGTTTTAATCGCTTACTTCAAATTTTTCAATTTTTACCAAGTACTGGAAACGGTATAAAAATACCAAGAAACAATCTTGCTTGAACTAAAAAAACTGTAAGTGTCAAACAAAAACCTAAACCGTTTTGAAATTTTAGACAGCCAAGCTTAAGAAGTTCTGCTAAAATAATTTACAGTCATTACTGCTACAAGCAGATGGAACAAGCTTCAGTAAAGCATCACCACCTTACAGAGCTGAAGTTACCGTGACACAAATTCATCTGAATTAACCATTAGATCCCTAATCCTCCATATCATCTCCTATTTAACTTTGCATTCATCGGCACCGTTTCTGTGCAAAGCCCAGTAAATGCATAAGCCTTTGAAAAATCTGGGCCTACTTTTTTTCTGAAAACAGTACTTTTGCAGGTTTCTGCCATTTGCATTCAGATCGTGAGGAAGAAGCACAACATAGCACTAGGCCTCCTGGAGCCACTACATTCTCTAAACAAACCGCATATAAAGTAGGGGTTTTTGGTATTAACATCACTGCTGAGACGCTGCTAGACCCTGCCGTGCTGTGCCACGGACCCACACCACAAAAGGCGTTCCAGGTCCCGCGCTCGCCATCGGAGACAAGCGGCTGCGCACGGAGAGAGGCGGGAACCACCACCGGCAAACGTGACAAGCCCTGCACCAACACTGGCAGATCCATCGCAGTCAAACTTCACAAGCTTCGTAACAAACGGGCGTTTTGATGAGGGATTTAGGGGAGGAGTTTTGGAGACCCGATGGCAACGAACAGCACAGACCGAAGCAGGCTGTGCCTCCCAACCCACGCAGGGGAACGGGGGGAGCCGGCTGCAGGAGCCTTCCGCACCGTGACATTGAGCAAGAGGTGTTCAGTGAGTTAGGCGCTACCCGCAGAAGCCCAAAACTGAACAGTATGCTTGAAGCAAGAGACAAAGAAGCACCTAGAAAGACGCAAAGGGATGACACAAGCGTAATAGCAACAAATATGAAAATGACACGAACAATTGTCTGGAAAATTTTCTTAGAGACAGCACTCTAAATGAATAAGCACAACAAGAAGGCGTTAAACAAAGCCAGAGAAAATGCCGTCAAAGTAACCGAGACTGACAGCAGAGAGAGCAGAGTTTTAGCCTGTGACTTAGAGATGTTACAGAACTTTCAAGAGGTACATCAACACGCTGAAGGACACACCAAAGAAACAACTGAAATTCAGAGAAAGAGTATAGCAATGCCAAGAGAACAAAATTGAAGACGCAGAAGCAACGATGCTTAACTCCTAGCGGGAGATGTCGCTTGGGTTTCGCCAATATTCAGCGCTGCAACAGGAAGAAAGCAAATCACAAGTGGCTCAGGATGGAATTGGAGAAGAAAAAGCAACCTCCGTGCATTCAATGAACCTCAGTTGGAGTTTTAAACAAGTTTGAATACTAGGTAAGAAAGCAAAGAGCGCATCGCAGACTCAACTGTCCCAGCGAGAGGCAGCTGGGGACCAGTGCATTAGTCTCCATCTCCAGAGGTAAAGTGAAGATGCAATGGTAACTGAGGAAAAATGTCATGTTAAAAGTCTGATTTTTAAGAGCTAAGTGACTGCAACATGCCTTTTTTTCCCCCAGAGGGGTAGGATTCAGAGGAATGTAGGAGACCAAAGAAAAAGTTTGGGAGAAAAATAGGAATTAACTTGAAAAGGAGGCAATTACTGAAATAAGCAAGTTAGAAAAGGAAAGATGAGATGAGAAACATCTACAACTGCAGCAAGAGAAGCAGGAGAGAAGCCTGGACAGACGCATGCTATGTTTTGTTACCATGCCCTTGGTATTTGTACACCCAAAGCACCCTAACTTACGTGATGTTTATAGCAAGGAAGCTTTAATCTTAACTTTCCTGGCGAGGACAGCCGCAGCCAGTGTGAGGACAGCAGTGCTGTATGCAAGCCCTCTGCAAGCCCTGCACCCTCTCTGATTCCACTTACCTGATTCCCCGGACTATTTTTCTCAACTTCACATTATGCAAATCCTTTACTCAAAACAGAAGCAGCTGCTGGCAAATAAAAAGAGGTGTTATAGAGGTCCACTCCCTTTGACCAAAACAAGGGAAATCTAAAATTTACACGGAAAAGGGAAAAACTTCAAAAGTCTGCTGAATAGCCTAAAAAAATAAGAGTGCAGTTAATTTACTCCTTTCCCCCCAAACTTAAAATATTTGACGGTAATTCTGCAGAAAAAGATTAAGGTTTCGTATTTACTCATATTTCAATATGTATGTCGTCTTTTCCGTTTTAGGTCCTATTTCTGCAGGTCATCCTGCCTCTGACAGCCCTTCTGTCCACCCATGCGACTCCACCCGCAAAACAGGCTTTTAAGAAACAACGTGAAACTACAAGATATCGCAGCTTTCCCAGTTCTTGGCAAGGCTCTGAGGCACGAAAGGAGGAAACGCAGAAGGGAAGGAAAAGCAGATGACAGAGGATGGAAAAAGGGTTGTTTTGTTTTGGTGTTTTAAAAAAAACAAAAACACACTAAGCCTCTTCCTTAGGCACTCTTGTCTCATTCGCATTTTCTGTCCTCTTCCTTCCCAAACTGTGATATTTAACGATTTCGGTACAAAAACAGTCTGAGGATGCTTCATGTAAACTCAGCAATAATCAGCCCCACGGCCAATAAACTCTTCACCCTCATAGTTTATTTGCTGCTAAGCCTTGGCCTGCAGCCTTGGAATTTATCCTGCCTGCACTACAGCTATTTCCTTGTAAACAGGAAGCCCCCTCAAATTTGCATTACGGTAAACTCGGTTACTTCATTTAGTGTCAGTCTTATCTCAGACAGATAAAACGGTGCTGACAGGTGTCCAGGCTCCAGCAAGGAGACAAATTGCAACGGGGGGGCAAAACCTTCGTAATATTTCTCGGGGAGATAACGTCAGCAGCACAGGATGCCATCGCTGGGCAGCGGCTGCCCGCCGGAGATAAACCAACGCCGAACGCGTTCCTGCGAGAAGAGCACTGCAATAAGGCCGAGACATTTATTTTCAAGCGTGGATGTGATATTCCAGTGACCTTCCTGCTATCTGTCCCAGTGACAGCCAGGAGCCGAACACGACGACGGCTGCTCACAGCCCGGCGTTACAAAGCTGCGCTCACGCTCCTCCCAGGAGCTGCTCTCAGACACACACAGAGAGAAATAAAACAAAATTATTTGGAAAAATTGTTTGATTTCAAACTCATGTAAGAGAGGACTGTGTGTTGTATTTTTTTTACTGTTACTATATCAACCTGCATTTAACCAGCCAATTTATATAATTTTAAATGAATCACTTTGCCAGTGATACAGAATATTTAAGTATACCCAACACACCACGTCAGTTTTAATGAGAGGGATCAAAAAAACCCAACCAGAAACCAGCATGAAGACATCTGACACCAGAATAACGGTCACAATTTCCTACTGTATGAGGAAATCCCTTGTTTCAGTTAGAAGCTGAGAAGTTCAGTCATTTCAAGCAACCTAGAGCCGTTTGTGGTCCCAGGGTTAGGTAAGTCTCTGTTCTCATTTAGGTCCACGCTTCCTCTCATTCATCTGCTGAGCTGTCTTACACGTCCCCCGTCCCACGGCACCCCGGCACCGCTTGCAGCTGCAAACCTCTCCCTCGCTTAAGGCCTCTCACCTTCCTCAGAGCATGCCAGTCTGGGGGGGATGGCAAATAATCTTTTTCCGTTAGTATTTCATGTAATCTGCAAACAGGTTCTTCCACATGCAGGTCTAGGAGCGAGACACTTCAGCCACCTAACCCTTCACCTTTCCTCCTACTCTGCAAAACTTCCTCTTGCCTGGCTGCCGTTTCCCACCCTGCGGAGCCGAACGCGGGTGAACCACCTCTCCGAGCTCAGGAAAACTACCAAACATCGACAAAATGCAAATCCTGCAGGAGGAGAGCAGCACACCGCAGGGTCTTCAGGCCTCGTGCTGTGCTGCGAGGCTTGCGCCGCACTTTGCGCAAGGGGATGTCGGTCCAGGCAGCGGCTTTCGAGCCTCCCCACAAGCGCCAACGGTGCTGATACTTCTCCTGGCGCTGGAAGGACTCCTCCCCTGCACACCCTCGCATCCCCACCCGGCACCACCCCAGGGGGGCCGCGTCCCTGTTGCAAACAGGGAGCACCGCTGCACACCGCTGACACCAAGGACACTCACAGCCACAACCACAGCACTGATAAATGTAAAGCTACCAGCGCTCCCGATAAAGCGTGCTGTACCTCAGGTTAACAGTGTAGGCTGAATCTCATGGATATTGTTTTTATAAGCATTTACACATACCAGAAGAAAAACAGGCGCCTTCGTCTGTCCAGCAAGCCATCCTCAACCGGACCTCAAAAACGACTGCCAAACTTCTTTATCTGAGGTTTCACTGCCTCTGCAAGGGGGATTAACGTGGGCTGGGCACCCCCGTGCCCCTCGCCTTCCCCTGCTCTGCAGCCTCACTGCGCTGCTCAGAATTCAAGCATAAAGGCAGAAAAACGAGTGAACAAGTGAGAAGAGGGCTTCCGTGATCTCTCGTTCGCGGCAGACAGCTAGGCTAGGCCACCAGCAGGCTTGCAAACTGCCTATACATTTTGCAATAAATTTTGGTTCAGATTTTTTCTCTTGCAATATTTTGTCTGCTGGCTAAATCTTTGTTTTAAATATATAACAGAGCCATGAAAGAGAGGGAAAGCTCACTTCTAATTTCAGCAATAAATAAGTAAGCGATGCTCAGGTGATTTTACAACGCATGCATAACCAGGGACTGTCGTTCAGAAGAAAAGCTGCTTTTACCACCAAACCCCAAGAAAACGACCTCAGCTACGCCAAGGCACCCGTCCGCTCACCCGGCGAGACCCGTGGAAGCCCACAGCGATGGAGCCGGCCGCGAGCCCGCGACCTGCACTAGTTCGTGGCTGTACACCACCTCTGCTCCGTGAGCTGCTTGCTAAGAGAAAACCTCTCTCCCGAGCCTGTCCTCCCTCCCCGCATCTCCCTGCTCTCTTGTCAAACCTCATGAAGCATCACCAAAAAAGAGCTCTGCAGAATAAAACCGTGAGAATGATTCAGTTTGGTTTTACCATTTTATTTAGCTCACCACTTAAAGAATTTCTCACCCACTGGATGAAGCATCAAGTTTAGGATGAAATAAACACCCGAACCGCGGGGTTTTTCTCCCCGGGAGAAGCGGGCTTCTCCGCATCTTTACCTCCCCAGAAACGCCTGCAGAAGTTGTTCCGAATACGCGCATCCAACCCGACCCCGCTACTCGCTCCGGCCGCTCGCCCGGGCGCTGCGCCGCCAGCCCGCGCCCGCCCGAGGCCGGGGTGCCGGGCACGGCGGGAGGGCCGGCCGCCGCCAGACCGTTATGTTCAGCACCGCGGAGCCGGCGCGGGGGGGCAGGGAGCGGGGAGGCCGCCGGGCAGGAGCCGGGGCCGGGCAGGGGCGCCGGGCCGGGCAGGGGCTCCCGGGCGGGGCGGGCGGTACCTGGGCTCGGGCAGGGTGATCTTCTTGCTGGCCCTGGCCGCCGGGGTGCTCTTGCTCTTCTCCATCGCCATCAGGTAGCTGACATCGGCCAGCACCGCCTCCAGGTCCGCCATGTTCCCGCTCCCGCCGCCGGGCTGCAGATGGAGGCTCCGCCGGGGGCAGCCGCCCCCGAGGCGGGGGGTTGGCGGCGGGCGGGCGAGGCGGGCGGCGGCGGCTCCCCCTCCGCCGGTGCCGCCGAGCGCCTCCCGGGTGCGCGTGTGCGTGTGTGAGCGCGGGGGGGGGGGGCAGCGGCCGCCTCCCCGCCCTCCGCGCCCGGGGCTCGCCGCCGGCCCTGCGCGCCCTCAGCCCGCGGCCGCCGCGGCGGGCGGGCGGGAAACCCCCCCCCCGCGGCCGTGCGCCGCCCCCGCCGGGCCGGGCCGCAGCGCCCCCCGCCCCCGCGGCCCCTCAGCGCTCGCCCGCCCCCGCCGGGCCCATGGCGGCGGCAGGGCGGCCCGGCGCGGCCCCCGCGGCTCGCAGCCTACGCGGCCCCCGCGGCGCCGGGCGGGCAGGTCCGAGTGCGCCCGCGGGGCTCGGTGGCCATGGGCGGGCGGCGCGGCCGCAGGGGCTGCCCGGCGGCGGCGCGGCGTTAGGGGCTGCGGCGCGGCGGCGCCTGCAAAAATCCGGACCTGGATTCGGCGGCGGCCGCCGGCGCGGCGGCGTGGGGGTGGGGGGCCCGCCCGCGGGGGTCCCGGGGAGGGGGCGGCCGCCGCCGGGGTCCGCCCGGCCCCGAGGGGCTTCCGCGTCCCGTGTCCCGGCCGCATCGCCCCCCGTGCGGGCGGGGCGGGAGCCCGCCGACCCCGCGGAAGCAGGGAGGCCGGGGCCGGCTCCCGGTGCTGCTGCCGGGGGCGGGGGAGGCAGGGAGCGAAGGGTTTATATGGCTTAAGCAGCCGAGGGGGCCGGCGCGGGGTCGTCCTTGTCTCTTGGGCTCAGCCAGGGTTTGGGGGATGCGGGTGCTCCCCGGGACGCCCGGCAAGGGAACGCCGAAGCCACCGCCGGCCTGGCAGAGCGCGCATCCGCGGCGCTGCCAGCCGCGCCGAGCCGAGGAGCGCGATGGCCTGGCTGCTGCTGAGCCTCAGCGCCGAGCCGGACGCCTGTCTTTAAAATTGATTTCCTCATAGTTTATTGAAACGCGATGTGCATAAGAAAAACTGGATACAAATAAATGCATCTGTATGAAACCCTGTTACTGGTCACTGAAACTTTATTGCTGGCAAAAACCGGTGCAAAACCAGGCTGGGCACTGAAACCAGAGGGCTAGCTGTGCCAGTCGGGGTGCTCCCGCGCGTCCTCGGGCACCGAGGGGCTCCGAGCAGAGCTCCTCGCTCGTATTCCTGCTTATAACTGTAGTAGTAGCTCTACTGCAGCCAAGCAGATATGCAGATTTCAACTTCTTCCTTTTCTGAATTTCGTCAAATATGTCATAAATAATTGGCTCAATGAAAGGCTAAGTCAATGACAAGTCTGAAGTTTAAAACTCAGCTTGTTTTGAGCTCTTTTGAAGTGCCGCCACTCCTCCTTCCTACATCTTTGTGAAAGTTAATGATCTGATTAAAGCTAGGTAGAGTATACAGCTGGGAGGATTTCACCGTGCAGCTCATTACGAACCGTCTGAGAACCCGCTTTTTGCTGAAAATGTTAATTTAAACCAACACTTTTTGCCGGAACAGATCCGTTGGGGAAGGTTTCTCCTCCGCCAGTGAAGTTCCTCATCGCCACGGGGCAGTGCTGAGGCTTGGGGTGTTCAAGCTAGAGGTGGAGGGGAGCAGAGGAGGACCTGGGGCAGGTCCCTCTGGGAAGCTCAGTGTAAAGTTTCCCACCAGCCCTGTTTAAAATTTTCACTGAGCCAAGATACGGGATGGACAGGGGTATTTTTATTTTCATAATTCCGCCGGGCTGGCAGCGAGCGCTGGGTCTGGCTTGTGGGCCAGACGTGGTTCCCGTCACTCCGCAGGCTCATCCAGACCCCAGTCTCCCGCCCCAAAGCTTATTTCGGTGCCTCTGCGTGGGCTCTCCTTTTGCAGGGGTCCTGACGGGACAGACATTCCACCTGCGTGCGGTGATTTCGGGGGCTTCCCGTGGTACCTCTCCCCCCGCCCGGCCGAGCGTTCTTGCTCAGTCCTCCGCGTGGGAGGGGGCCCGTTGCTGTCTGTGAAGCCGTCCAGGCACATACAGCTGTGCACCCTCATCAACACTTGCAGCCTTATTGTCTAATTGTAAATACATAAGTGTACATTATTAGTGCTGTAGCGCACTAATCTACTGACTAAGGGAAAAACCATTGTCCGCGCCTCATCTGTGGAAACATTTGAGAGTTTTAAAATGTTTGAGTTTTGATGAGAAAGACTGACATTGCCTAATGACGAGTCCAAAACCGTTCGGCTCCAGTGATATAAGGAGTATTCTAATTTGTTGAACCAGGAGTAAACATTTGTCACCCTTACCACGTCCTTAGCCTGGTTACGTGAGCGGACACGTGCATTTTGCTGGCTCCTCCACATGCATTGCTGCTGGCTAAGCTGCAGCTCCTGCGGCCCCTCTGCCCCTCCACTCACAGATAGTTCCATGGAGAGAACGGGGTTTTGCTTCCCGAAACGTGAACGTGCAGAAGCAGCAGCAGCACTGCAGGGAGGTTGTCAGCGCTGGCCCGATGATGTTGCTAAACACCACTATCATGATGCACCCACACCGGGGGGAGCAGAAAGCAAACAGAAAGCCATCGCTACCCGCCAAAGACGGCCCTTTTGTTTTCTAAAAGATTTAAATGACTTTACGGTGATGATGATTGCAATAATGGCCACAAAAATGCCACTTAGGCTTCATAATGTTCTCCTTGTTCCTATGCCACGTTTTCGCCATTATTATCTGGATATTATTGTAATGCACACTTCAAAGGCATTCTTGGTGGCAATTTCTAGGAAGTCGTGTTTGGTGATGGCTAATACAGAAACCCAGTTAAGAAACCTGTTCTCTTCTTCCTGCTGTTGTGTTTCCATTGGTGCTAGCTGGCGTGGCAGCAGCAGCTGGAGCTGAAGCAGTGGTGGGTTATAATAAAAGGTGTTCTCTTCACTCTTCGTTTAAAATGTGTATTTGCAATGCAGTCAGAGGTGGTGGCATGACCCCCTGGCCACCCCTCTGCATGCCTGGGGAGATGGGCACGCTGCCGGCTAGCAGAGCTCCAGCTTCCCTCCTTACACCCAGCTGGAGCTGTGCTGCACCAGCATGGGGGCAGGGGGTCTGTTTATTAATTGTGACCTCTCGCAGCATGTAAAACTCATGCATTTTGCAGTTTTATATTCAGAAGTTTTTGAAGGTCACTTGGGTGGGCGTTTTTTTAATTATGGAGTGGGAGCAGCCCTGATTTTTTTCCCAAAGCTGAAGCTGCAGAGAGCGGCACGGGCAGTGCTAGCATCCCTCGCAGGGAAGTTCCATTCCCCAAGTGCAAGTCTGCAGCTTTTCTTAGCACTTGTTTGTATCCCAGGTTTAGTGTTTGTCTGTATTGTACCTGGGGTTGGCTTTTTTGTGAGTGTTGCTTTATGCATTGTGTGTCGGTGTCAGTGTTTGGATGTGGTATTTGTGTGTGTTTATAAACAGCGCTCGGTGCCGGCCTGTGTATTCCGCTAGGTAAAGGAAACCCTGAATTAATCGATGCCAGGGTTAGCAGAGGTCAGAATATGATACACTCACGCACGCCCTGAATGCATTTAAGTATCTCCTGACATTTCTGTGAGTGCTGACTGATACTGTTCAATCAATTTAAACGTGTCTCGAGGCCTGTCTGGGCTCGAGCGCAGGGTTTTGCGTGCATCCGTTGCAGAGCCAAGAAACCCTGCCTCCTCTCTGGTGTTCCTTCCTTCCGAGGAGTGAGCTTCTCCTACCATCTGTATAAGATTTAAATGTTTAATTTTGCACTGCTGTGCTTCGCAGGATGACACATGATATTACAGAGAGTAACGCGTCTAAAGTAGATTTATTAGCGCGCCCTATACTAACATCATCCCACCAAGATAGTGGTGCAAAACGGCACACCAGGACGGAGGCATATTCGTCCTGCTGCCCTCGAACCTGTGGCAAATCTGGTAATGAATAAGGTCTTTGCTGCTATGCATGGTTAATGCTAACAATATACCTCTTGAGGAGAACGTTCACACAGAAGATTATAAAATGCTATTTTTTAAATATTTCTAACATCTTACCAGAAATGCGCATAGTTTGAGATTAAGAGCGTTAAGCAGTGTTTAGCTCAGTTCCCTCCATGGGATGCTGCTGTCTACAGAGAGAGCAAGCCAGCGGCGTTCCCTGCTCCTCCTCAGCAGTGCTGGTAGAGGATGATACATTCATTGGGGATGGGTCCCGATGGGATCTGACTCTCCGTGGCTTGTTTGTGTAATAGCCAAGCAGGGAGGTTACGTTTTGCGGCTCCTCTACTTCTGGCAGTATTATCTGGGGTGCGACCGCGTGCTAGGCTGGAAGGGAGAGGGCAGAAGGCCCTTCCCCACGCCTCCGCCGAGCTCCTCTCGCCAAAGTGTTTGAAATCGGGTTCTGACCGCAGGGTTACCTGGAGGTAAAGCACAGGAGCAGCAGCTCCTGCTTAATGAGGTTGTGTGAGGCTTCATTAGCAAGCAACGGTAAAGTGCCCAGAGGACAGTAAGAGATAAATAAATGCAAACTATTCTTAGTAAAAATTAGGCAATGTAAGCCCTCCTCGGTCTGCTGCCTTTTCCCGGTCTTGCCCTACAGCAGAGACAAGAAGGTGCAGAGTCACGGCTCCCGCGGGACGCGGCGCAGGGGGACGTTTTTAGCCCGGCGTCCCAAGGAAACAGCCTCACGCTATTCCCTTTGCCTGTCGGCCTTCTCCGATTTCTGGGGTCCGGGGTGGCTTTGCCCCCCCTGCCCACCCACGCGGAGCGGAGCAGGGCGGGAGGCACAGCCAGGCCCCCACGCGGGCACTCCTCTGCAGCACCCGCGCTGAGACTGAAGTTGCATACCATCTCCTTAATGCTATGCTAAGAAGCAGCGAGAGGCAATATGGAAAACAAATAGAGTAATTAATGGCCATTTCTGCTGCTGCCTTTATTCACTGACTATTCCAGAAGGAGCAATTTTACAGAAGACAGCCCCTGCCTTTGCACTGCCGTCGCATAGGCACCCTGAACCTCGGGAGGCGAATGAGCGCTGCAGCTCTGGCCTCCCGGAGAAACGCGATGGCTCCTCTGCATCTCCACAAATTCCTCCAGCTTTCTCCTAAATCCTCTTAAGGAAGGTACTTCAACCACTTCTGATAGGTAGAGCACTCAAGGTAGTCTAACATCATCACGTTCCTTTTTGTAACTAGCTGACGTGATGATGAGGCTAAGTTTTAATTAGGAAACAAATGGTAATTAAATTATCAAACATATTATTCACCATCAAACATTTGTACTTGAATAGTCTGAGCCCCGGCTCTGCCCAAACTGTCGTGCCTGTCTCTGCTGCTGCCAAGCAGAGCGTGCACCCTTCCGAGCATCCAGCACGGCACGTATCCTGCAGGAGTGCCCAGGGCACCGCTGGACGCCAGTGACAACCTCTCTGATTTGTCGTTCCGCCCATTCAGTGGGGAATTAAAAGAAGCCAGAAAGGATCCTCTGCAAATTCCCTTTTTTCTCCTGAAAAGAATGGTCCGTGTACATCAGCACTAATTCTAGTAATAATCCTCTTCCGTAACAGGCTAACAGCTACTAATGTCCTGTCCGTCCGGGCTGCAAGACAATATTCTATTCTACATCTGCCATAAACGGGGACCCTGGCTTTTGAACCGGAATAGCACAACTCTCTGAAATGCTCCGGTTAGATGCTGCTGGCGTGCAACCCACCACAACCCCAGACGCTTTTTTCCTAGCAGTGCTTTTGTAGCACCTTGGTGTTCTGTGTTCCCAGCCTGCGCACTCTCGGGGGGCTGGTCCCTTTACCCATCAGCTGGGCTGATGCTCCGGCAGTATCGCTCTCTTTAATAGCCATTAATGGTCATTAATAGCAACAGTAAACATCTATTTTGTGACCGAGTCCAAATGCCCCGCTGCAGACAAGCTGCTGCACTGATGGTTCATGTACCAGCACGTGTCACAAGCTGGGGAGCTCATCAGGTACCTGGAGCCCCGCAAATCTTTTAACATAATGGGAAAAACCCAGCCTAAGGGATGGGAAAGCCAGCTCTCGCTCATCTGCAAAGAAGCGGGGCTCTGCTTTCCCCAGGGTGCGATGCTGGTGGTGAGGCAGGTTGGCATAAACCTGTCACGGAAAGGGTGTGCTACGACAGGGGCCGAGGACCCGAGGGGTTCCCAGGGACCGGTGGCCTGACCGAAATGACAGCACTCCCTGTGCTGGGCTCTCCGCAGCAGCAGATCAGGCTTGTTTGCTTGTATTGAGAACCAGAAGTCCCAGCAGAGGGTTCAAATCCAAGCTGTATGGGCTGAGCCAAATCATTTACTGGGAAGAACAGTTACTGAAGACAATTTATTTATTTACTTTATAACTGAGCTGTAAATGGAGAGTTAACAGGGACATTTGTGTGCCAACAGAGACCTTCACCTGAGGCCACCCACAGACGTCAAATGTAAAAACGATCTTAGCACCTGAACGACGACTGCTAGCTCCACAGGCATGGCAAAAAAATAAAGCTTTTCCTTGAAAACATGAGTGCCAGACAAGCCGTCCCTGCCAGCTGTGACACGCACCCGCTGCTGTGCAAAGCCATGGGTCCCTTCCCATGGGCTGTGTTTTTGCCGTCCCTACAGCCCGCAGCCCGATGCCCTCGCGTGCTGCCGGGGCTGGCTGTGACCTCTTCGCAGAGCGCACAGGAATGTTACTAAAGCTGAGCACGGCGATGAAACAGCTTGCTTTCCCACCACGCACACATCTAAAAAAAGAAGCATGCCTCTGACCTGGCCAGTGCAAGCGTAAAAAGCGCAGGAGCAGCATCCCCGTGCAGAGCCGGCATCACCGCGCCAAAACCAGCGCAGCCCCGGGTAAGCAGCCGAGGCACAGGACCGGCACAGGAACACCCGCTGTTACTGCCGCAGTAACCCGCGGATCTGGGCTAATCCCCCGCCCTGGTTCTGCTCCTTAAGCAGCATCACCTGGTGCCACTTGCACCCACCCCGTGTTCCTCTGCGAGGGGGGCTGCCCTGCATGAATTGCCACGGAGGAGGGGACCAAGGAGAAGTTCGAGCCATTTTTACACTTAAATCTCCCCCCTGGATTCTCCTTACAGCTCGATCACAATATGGCCATAGCATCTCAGACCTTGCTGAGGCTCCTTGCAGCCCTGTCCCTGGGGTTAGAGGTGCCTGCTGAGAGCCAGGAGAGGAGGGGCAGTGGCCCCACAGACCCCCCCGTCCTGGGGTTGCAGAGGACCCCCCTGGGCTCCTCCACTCCTGCCGTCCTTTGCCCAGCTCAGAACTGACCCGTCTTCAGGGGCTCCCTGGTACAAAAACAACAGCGTGTGTTGTTAGAGTTTAAAGCAAATAAACCCAATGAGGACTGTAACAGCGAATGTCTTAAAGCCCTAAAAAGACTCCCCCTTCAGCACTGTACGGGAGAGCTAATATCAGCTGGCATTAAAGAAGCATTTTCGCTGTACAGACTGATTAGACAAACAGACGTCAAGAGGGAACCATTCAGCATTCACTGTTCCACGGTCTGGCTTGAATGTAACTTGATAAAGGGGAAAAAAAATCAATAATTGACTAATTTAGCTAGAAATTTTGAGGGCTAGAAGGAGAAAACCCGACAACTGTGGAGATATTGAAATGGCAGAATTAATTCAGATCCTGTCACAACATCTTATGGAAGGTAAATCATGCAGTGCTGAAAATAAAAGCCCTCAGCTCCAGGGTGGTTTTGCTGCCTGGTGCAGGAGTATATCAGAAGGGCACAGTTAACTCTGGCAGGCAGTGGGAGGGCGCAGGGCTCGCTCCGGACGGCGGCAGCCCCAGGGCGATGCCGAATGCACCAGGCGCGGTGGGAGCAGGTTGGCAGCCGGGGGGTGCGGGGCGCCAGCGCCGCTTTGCTGAAATTCCCTCGGAGTGCCAGGAAGGCTGCCTGCGACGAGCCAGCCAAGCCAGGCTGCTAGAAAACCTTTAAAATATGCTCCTTGGAAACAATTCTAGTTATGTGGGAAATGCTTTCTAGTTATTTCTCTTCCCTGGCTTTTCGTACTCAAAGTCTATTTGCACACAAATTGGCATTTGCTGCCCTGGCTGATCATTCACCCGAATCCAATACTACACCTCTGCTCCCCGAGCTGGCCCTCGGCGCCTGATGTCACCGCAGACGGCAGCAGTGTCAGCTGGAAGGTGCAGGGTGGCAGAAGCCGAAGTCGCGGTCCCCCATGGCCGAGCCACCCCCGAGCCGGCGCATCCCCCCGTGCTGGGCGAGCGCGGGGCGGCTCTGCCGCGCTCTGGCACCAGAAGCTGCGCGGCACCGAGAGCCAGGCGTCAGCGTCTCGCCCAGGACCGGGGCGTGGAGCTCCAGCACACGTGCCTCCAGCGGCGCTGGATGGCCCCTTCCTCCAGCCTGGCAGCTCGGGCTCGCCCCGGGCAGAGCGGAGCCGGCTTGGCCCTGCTCGGCCGCTGCCCTCGCTGCTCGTCCACTGTCGTCTTGCTGGAGGCAAGAGCCTCCTGCCCAGCGGAGGGGATGCCTTCTGCCTGCAGCACCGGCCACCGTGCCCACAAATAACGAGGTGTGGAAGGAGGCTCATCTCCGTCGGCTGCGGATGGAGGAAGCAAGACACCGGGGAAAGCCAGGCTGCCCCAGCCTCCTGCTCCCCACTGCCTGTGTCCCAGCCCTTCTTTCTCCCTACCTGCTCGTTGTGTTTAAAACCTACTTGGGAAAAGTCCTTCCTCCGAGCCTGCTGAGGAAACCAGCAGGGAAATCACGCTGTTCTGCCTGAGCCAGCCATTATGCCGTTAATTTTTCTACTTGGCTGCATCGCGCTCTATTTCAGTGAGAGAAAACAACTCTTTCTGCAAAACAAAACCAACCTGGTGCTTTCCGTGTCCCGTGGCAGCAGAGCGGTGCTGCAGGCTGCTCCTCCGCCTCGGCCGCCCTGCTCCAGGGCACCCCGGGTGCTGCGGATCGAGCCCTCGCGCAAGAAACCTCACCAGAAACATGGGGTGAAGCGGCAGGAATGCACTGCCAGCTTGGGAACAAAATGGCATGGAGTTTATTTGTACTTCTGTCACATCAAAGGGGCCCTTGTTTGAATTCTTCTCCCTTTAGCCTGGAGGAGAAGAAGGGGAAAGATTGGTTCCTATTAATAGCCTCGCATCCCACAAGATTCGAGCCTTGCAAGAAGCCATGAAAGACTGCGGCATCTGATTCTCTGAATAAATGAGGTAATTTTGGAAGAAGTGTGTGCTCAGCAGCTTAATTCCTGCCTTCTCCAGTTTGGCAGGAGATGACAGTGATAGCTTACTTGGGTGTCGGTAGTGCCCGGGTCCCGGAGGAGCTGCGCAGTGCCGCTGTGCCCGGCACGGGCAGGTGTGCTGCCTTTCCCCAAAACTTCCTGATTTTGCAGCAAACATCCCCAGGACCTGCACAGAGCGCGGGGAAGGAGCTCCCCAGCAAGCTGATGGCCAGCAAAGGGGGGGCACAGCTCACTGCAGGGACGCCGAGGGACTGGTGCTGGTAGGGGGATGAGGATGCTCGGGAAATCATCCGTACCGGGGAAGGAGCCAGCAGGGAGAAGACCGTGCGGTGTGGCTCCGGCCCTGCTCCCTGACAAGGCAACGCCGCCGGGGACCTCCCTGCTGCGGGGAAGGGCCGGGGGCTGCGGGCGGGCTGGCCATTTCGGGGACATCTGCTGCCCATCTGCAGGCACCGGACATCATCCCGTAAGGTGATTTTTCTCTCGTCGGCTGTAGGATGGTGCGAAGGGGCGTCCCGCTATATCAGCTGTGGTTAAAGCCAGCGGGTGCACCGTCCGTGGGCACCTGCCTTGGATTAGCAGGAGAGCAGGGAGGGATCTGCCCCCGCCCCGCAGCGCACGCCCTGGGAACCCACAGAATTGTGTCAGCTTTCCCTTAAGCAGATTTTCAGGCTCTGGATACCAGGTTTAATCCAGACACCAAAGGTACGTGTGGCAGCGGGTGCCTCCGGCAGGCAGCAATGGCTGCGTCATCGCCCCGCGCGCGGATGCTGGAGGCCAGGTTGCCCTTTGCATGCCAAGCGTGAGGCCACCAGAGCTGCCGGCTGTGCCGTGCCCGGGACGCTGGTTCTGCCCTTGTGCCGGCGCCCGAGTCTGTGGCCTCCTGGTCAGGAGCGATGCCGCAGGAAAGGTCCACGGGGGAAAGGAGCCCACGATCGCCACGGCGCAGTGCACTCCTGCTGCACTGTGCATGACAATGAAGCAGAAGGATTTGCAGGATCGTAACCCATCCTGTCTGCGGTCCCCATATGCCAAACAATTAATCTACCCTCTCGGTGCCCTTGTAAAGCAAACCAGTAAATTATCTTCATTTCACAGCTGAGGAAACGCGGTTGCAATGAGGCCGCCTTGCCCAGAGGCGCACGGGAGCCCATCCATGGGTGGGGTGCAGGGGCCCATCCGGGCAGATAGCTGCAGCATCCCGAAGACAGCCTGCCTGGGAAAAAAGGGACAATTCACAGAGAGATTTGCATGTCAAAAAAGCACCGTGAATAAACGGTCAGTGACCTCAAAAGCATCTTTCTGCTAAAACGCATTCACATGGATTTAGCATCTTTAGCTCAGCTTGACCCGTGGTGCTGGTGAAAAGCACCTCTCCGACAGGACAATTTCCTTTGTCCTCTAAGAGAAGCGGTCATTACCATGCACTGTACTAAGAGCACATCAAACAGATGGGATGTAGAAAAGATACTTGTTTCGATTAAACACTAAAAGCAATGAGCTCCTTTCTGCTTGGGTAGGGCAGAGAAGGACTAAATGCCTCCAAACCACACACAGGAAAATGCAAGGTATTAATTACGTTGTCGTGTAGGCACATGCACTGCAAACTCAGCAAATAACACCTTTCCTATTGCTTTCTGTGCGAGAGCTGCAGCGTGGCAGGCACACTGCACACAACAGGTGCTTAAACCAAGCGCTCCGTCACGTATGCTCACGTTTCTCATCAGCCAGGCTGTTACAAGAGAATCGGGGCTAATGCAGGTACCAAAATGCCATTACTGTGGCAAGGGAAAGGCAGCGCGTGGACCTGCTGCGGTCCTCGGGCCGGCATCCTTGCAGGGGCCACCATCCCCGCTGCTGTCCTTCGGATACCGGCTCGGTGTCGAAAGGGACTTCAACAGTTAAAGCGTCCTACTTCCCCGTTCAGCCTCTTCCTTTGGAGCTCATCTCAGCAGGTAATGGACTTTGCCTTCTGACTTAATCTTCTGTAAATCTCTCTCCCTTAATTGCTTATTATCCAGAAACCTCGGAGTGAACCAGGACAGACGCTCCCCCCGATGTGATACAGCCGTCCTCTCCCTCCCTGCTGCTGTCCTGCTGCCAGCATGACCCAGTGCGCCCAGCGCGCCCAGCGCACTCCTGTGCCCGTTCGCCTCCACGTGTGGCACATCGCAGACAAAATCTGCGGTGGCACGAGCAGCACTGGCAGAGAGCAGGGGCTGGTTTTCAATCTGCTTCTCCGAAGACGCTTTTCATGAACAAAATGCCAGGAGGTTTTATAGCTGCGCTTCCCGTAAACGATGCTGCTGCGTTTGCCATCAGCCATTGCAGCGCTGTCAGAGAGACACCCTGACGGCTCAGCAGCTCTCAACGGGAACTGAAATCGCAGCTCTCCTGCTCAGTCCCCAAAATGGAAGGGCTCCGTTTCCCCCCCCCATGCCCCAGCTTCTTTCCTCCCGTAGAAGAGCAGAGGAAGCCGTCAGGAAGGCAGCGCTCGAATGTGCTGGTGTAAGTCAGAAGCTAGCAGGACCCGAACCGCCCCTCGTAAAAGGCTGCCTGGGGTCTAACTCGGGGCACAAGCCTGAATCAAGAATTTGATGTTAATGGGAGCTGGTGTGTCTTTCAATTAAAAATGCCTCTTTTGGCAGCTGCGAGCAGCATTTTGTTCTCCTGGCTGTTGAAGGAGCAATCCCGTCCTGCAGAGAGGGAAGACGTCATGCGATGGGAAGGTTGCTAAGTGAGCGGTTCCCTCCTTATGATGCATGACTTCATTACTCGGCTCCCTAAATGGATGTTACATACAAATGACATTTGCCTTAGAGCATATGAGCATCCCAAAATAGTGTGCGTGTTTCTGTGTTATTTGTATGGTTTTCTGAAGAATGTCCCTATTGTCTGCTGGCTTTGCAGTGTCTGGTGGCTGGAAATCGCTGCTTGTTGCTGCACAGAATCCTTTCGTGGTGGGTCGGCTGGGGTGTGGGAGGGATGGGGGGTCCCAAACCAGCCAAGCCGTGCTGGGGTCCCATCGGCGGGGGAGCCCCGGGGTGGCCCCGTGTGCAGGCGAGCTGGCGGGCATGGGACACAATGCAGGTTTCTCTCATGCTCTGATCATCTTTCTCTCCCTGCCTTGAATTTCTTCTTTCCTAGTGCTTCGCTCAGTCTTCTTCTGCAGGCCAAACGTTACGAGCAGAGGACACAGCCCAAGGGGAAGAGCCTCTCGCCGCTGCGCCCCGGGGGTGCTCGCAGACACGGCCCCGCTCCTGCACGAGCCGCCCGCCGCTGCTTGACTCCTGCCTCTTGCACAAGGCACGGCTCTACCCAGGGACCGAATCCTGCTCACGCCGCACCTTCCAGACCCGCCAGCGGGAGCAGAGGCCGCACAGAGGTGGCAGGGGGGACAGCCACCATTTCATACCCCAGGCACCCGGGTAAAGCATTTCACACGGGCTGCAGCCTCCCACCGTGCAGCCACGGCCGCGCAGGCAGCGCCCGCGGACCGGGAGGGACCAGCTGCTCACGTGGCCACTTCCTCTGAAATTGCTTAAACTCAGCTCAGCCCGGGCTGTCTCTTAGATGAACTGAACCGTACAGAGAAAAGGTATGGCACCAGCTCCTGCACGTTACGTAAGACACAAATTAAGAAATAAAAAAAAAAGAAAAAAATAGGTTATGTCCATCCTGAAGGGAGAAATTTGTTTTTCATTTTTCCCCCTGATTTCATAAGAACATCCACAGCAGCTGATCTTTGCAGCACTAACATAATCTGGTGATATATTTTAATCCCATTATGTTGCCACGCGGTTGCTCATAGTCCGCCTGGACTACGAGGAACAGATGTTTCCTAATTGGCACTTCTGCTGCCCAGGAGTTTACATCACTGAAAATAGTTTCTTTGCCTTTCGTGTTGACATTGAAAGCGAGACCCCGCCGCTGGTTTTCACAGCCTTAAATTATATAATGGCGTTGGCTGCTCATATTCCAATTACCCACCTCGAGCTGCTATTTTCTGTACAAAGGCGGCAGCGCTGATGCCGGCTCGCAGTGCGCGGGCACAATGGATGGGTCACACCGCGTTTGCTGGCGATCGCCGGGGTTTAATTGCCGGCAGCAGCGGGACGAGGAAGCAATCGGGGCTGCCCTGGCCGCTCGCCCGGAGGGAAAGACAACATTTTCTTTTTTCAGATGTGTTTGGGTAAAGCCGTTCGATGCAAAGCCCCGTCCCGCGGCAGAGTGGCACGGGGGTGTCTGCAGCCCCCGCGCGGGGGCCGGGGCTGAGCGCCGCAGCCATGCGCAGGGGGCTCCTCACCCTCGGCTGCAGCCCGCTCTCTATTTCCCGGCGCATCCCTTTGGCTTTTCGTGTTATTAAAACATTTTGGTTTTGTCCTGAGTGTTTCATAATCAAGCGCTGGGAAAAACACACTGAGCGACTGGCTGCAGTGCACGGGGCAGGAGCCGCGCGCTGAGCCCTTGCCGCTGCTGTAATCCCCTGATACCTTTTAATCCCATTACGTCTCCATGTGGCTGTTTCCAATTCTGGCCTTTGAAGAAGCGATGTTTCTTAATTAGCATTTCAACTGGACAGGAGTTTTACTTGCTGAAAGAAGCCTAGGAAGCTGTAAAGCTTTCTTTCCTTCCTTTTTCTCCCTCTTCGCACTAATGTTAGGAACAAAAACAAGCAGCAGGAAAGCGAATGGCAGCCTGGCGTTCTGGCCAGGAGCATCCATCAGCTCCGGTCATCTGCTCCCGGCGCAGCGCGGAGCCCAGGGTACCACGAGGAGATCAAGGCGCATTTGTCTCACCGGTTGCTGGACAGGACCTGGTATTACCTCTGCTTATAAGTACTGGAGATCTCCTCCGCTGACCCGCACGGCCCCCTCTAAGACGGGAGAAGCCGTACCCCGGGCTGGCAGGAGGCCAGCAACGCTAACGGGTCCTGTGCTGGTGTCCAGCAGCCATCAGAACCGGCTGAGTTCCCTTCCACTTCTAATCCTGCGTTTTGGCTGCAGCATTCAGAGCCTGAAATGGAAAAATCACTTGAGCCCCACACACCCCTCACACAGAGCACTAAAAACCATAAACAGAGGTGATTTTATCAAGACAAGCCAAGCAGGGTCGTTCTGCTCGCCGGGGCCGCGCGGCACAGTGCCAGCGCCCGGCGTACCCCTCCTGCCCCCCAGCTCTGCCAGCCAGCGTGGTGCCAGCCCACGGCAGGACCCACCGCGCAGCAGGTCCCCTCGCTCACAGCGGCTGCTTTTTCTCCCCAGATGTTTTCTCTAATCAGAAGAGGGGGAAAACCAAGGCCGCAGCAGCCGTTGGGAGCTCAGCATCCAGCCCCGCTGCCCAGCCCCGCTGCTCCCCATCGCCCCGGGGACAGCAGGAGCCCGGCGTCCCTCGCCGAAGCGGGGAGAGGCTCCTCTCTCGGCTGGAGAAACGACGCCCGGTTATTTCACCCTTGTCCCAACTTTCGCATTAATCAGAGGTGAGGTTACTTTTCCATGTGCCAAAGCTGAGCATTGATAAATCACAAATCTGCCCTGAAAACCACAAGACTTTAATAATACCTGTTGGGTTCCTGCTTATTTTTCCTTCCTTTCTTAAGCCTTTAGTATTGGTGGCTAGGGTCTGTGCGTGTATGCACAAACAGGAGGCTAGAGGCTCAATTTAATTTAAAGAAGAAAAAAAAATCAAAGCTAAGAATCTCACGTAGTCACGTGGCTCCAGAAGCTGGAGAATTAAACATAACAATAACAATAATTTTCAAAGGACAAAAAATGTGAAACCTGCAGTAAACGCCTAAGAGTTGGCAGGGTGCATTCAATGCCCAAAGCATCCAGGTTGCAGACAAGACAGACCTCACCCCACTATAACTAAGAATAAACATTTCATATTTTTCAAGGCTATTGTTTTTTAGCCAATGATTTCCCCGACCTTGGCGTGCCTCCCAGGGCCTCGGCACCCTGCACACAAAGAGGGATTCGCCCCGCTGCCGCCGCTGGGCTCGGCGGGCACAGTGGGAAGGCGAAGGAAAGCCAGTGTGAGCACCGGGCATCTTCACATCTCTTCCCACCGCACTTGCTTCCTCCCCGCCAGCCAGCCCATGCCGCATGGGACACGCTCCCCCATGAAGGCACGTTGCAAGGACAGACAATGGCCGGTGCTCAAGATGAAAAATAAAACAGGAACGAAAAGGCACCTAAATCTCAGGTGTGATTTAGCCAGAGTTTTGCATTATTTTTATTCTGGCATGAATTACTCCATAGCAAATTGCTGCTGCGCTTTCCCCTGCAGCCAGCACCCGTTCCTGCCTCCGGCCCGCGGGCCCCCGGCGCTCGGGGGGGATTAACCTGCAGAGGGTCCCGGGGGTCCCCACCGCCCGATGGCACCTGCAGCTCCTGCGAGCACCGAACGTGCCCCAGCCACCGCAGGCGTCGGAGGAACCGGCCACCCGAGGGGGCTGAAACCCAGTGTGGCTGGTGGCAACCGGGTTTGAGCCCCCCCATGGTATTTGCCAGCTGAAAAAAAATAGTTTGCCAGTCTGCAGAACAGCTTTAGCTCTCCCGTCTATTGGCATGACAGCAAAACCACCCACCCGCCGGCAGAGCCGTGGGACCGCTGAAATATCACCAGCTACTGCCGCTGACAGCGCCCGCGGTTCCCCCGCGCGCCGGCAGCGAGGCCTGGGGGGCAGCGGTGCGGGAGGGGGTCCGGGAGGCGCAGCTTGGGGCGGCCAGGGGCACCCAGCCGCTGCGGCGGGCGGCCGGGCCGGGGCGGGCGGGCGGCAGGAGAGCAGCGTGGCAGATGGCAGCTCCGCAGCTCGCGTGGGACGGAGGCGATCTTGTGCTTTTGAATAACATTTTTTAAAAAGTTTTAAAAAACTAAAAAAAAAAAATTTGCAGCACATTTCTCTCTGAGCCAGTGACGGCATCTGCTCGGCCGTGCCGAGGAGCCGTGCCTTTCGGGTGACCACGTCTCCCGAAACACTGGGTTCGGTGGTGACGTTTCCAATGGTGGCGAATCCCCCCGAAGCCAAGGGTGCTTCTTGCACAGGCCGGTTGCCCTCACCCTCGAGCCCAGCCCTCGCTCCTCCGCTGGGTTTGCTCAGCTTCAAGCGCCAACCGCTGGCTCTGCTGTTCCTGTCTGCGGAGCTGCACCGCCGCCCAGTCTCAGATTTCTCTCCCCCGCCCCAGGTCCTACCACTTCTACGGTTTCTCAAAAGGGAAAAGGGAGCAAAGGGAGGAAACACCCCGGAGGAGGACACCGAGCCGGAGCGAGCAGCCCACGCTGCCTTCTCCAGCCCCACGCTCCTGGGTGGTGGATCCAAACCTCTGGGAAAGCGTAAGCGGCCGAAAAACGATCCCTGTAAGAGGAGAACCAGGAGGGCTCCGCAGCTGACAGCGGTGCTGCAGCGTTGCTGCCCCGAGAGCCGAACCCCGGCTTTCCCTGCTCCCACGGTGCGGCCACCCCGTAACCGGGGCAGGGGCTAGTGGGGTGCCCTGTCCTGTGCCCCCCGCATCCTGCCAGCCCCGTGCCACGGCCGGGGACCAGCGCAGAGGGTGCAGCGGTTGTTCATGCCATCACCTCCCACGTGCTGCCGGCAGCCGCCAGGCAAGGTGGGTGGCACCCAGGGCCCCATCGGGTCCTGACCACGCGCCAGCATCTGACAGCTCCCGCCTCGGCGATTGGCACAGGGCGACACAAGACCGGAGACCCGGCTCTGCCCTGGTGACACGGGGTGACAGCGCACGGCGAGTCTCTGCTCGCCTTCCCCAGACCAGACTGGCTCTTTGCCTCTCTCGGTGGAGCCCACGCCTCTGGGAGGACTGGGAGATCTGCCCGCCCTGCCGGGCTGCCTGCGTTGCCGGGCAGATGGCTTCACATTTGTTGTCTGTGTCTCCTTAAAAACGCAGCCAGATGGGGAAGTGGCTCTCTCCGGAGCTCTCCCTGCTTGTAGCAGCCGGGAACAGCAGCGATGCTGGGAGGCCGACCAGGGCATAACGCCGCTCCCACCCAGCAGCACGCCCATGCTCCGTCCCAGCCGGCAGCCGTGGTGCCTGGTGGCGCGGGGAGCGAGAGCCGCGCAGCCGTCCGGCTGCCAACCCCGTGGCTCGGGGCCCCTCCGCGGGCAGCGGGGGCAAGGCGGGGAACGAGGTGCTCTGTCCCGGCACCTCTCCAGCCCGGCCAAGGACGGCTGCGTGTGGGGGCACGGGTTGCGCTGTGGATGACACCCAGCAGCACCGTTTGCAGGACGAGACGGGACTTCCTTTGGCAGGTTTTGGGGCTGGGGTTACTGGTGAGTCAGAACAGGAGCAGTTGCCACATACAGAAGCCCTCGCTTGGTCACGTCTCCTCCTATGTGAGCCCCTGCAGAAACCACCTGTTCTGCTGCACCACCGTTGCCCCATGGCAAGCGGGGTGCAGCCCACCCGCCGGTGCAAAGCACCCGCCTGGGGGGCCAGGTCCTGCTCGTGCCGCGGCCACTCTGTTTCCTCCCATCTCTGGCTCAGGCCATGAAACCGTGGGGCCAGCAACGAGGATTGCCATGCTGGGGAGGTGATGCAGCCGGGCAGGACCCCGGGGGCTCGGGGCATCACCGAGTCCCCTTGCCGTGGGCACCTGGGGCAGCGCGGTGGCCCCTGATGCCCCAGGGAGCAGCCGGAGTCAGAGAGCGGAAAAACCCAGCCGGCAGAGCTGAAGTAGCATCGAGGTGACCTGAGGGCACCCACCTGAGTGCAGCCAGCCGCCAGACGAGGAAATTCCCTCAAGTCCCAGACGAGCCGCCTCTGGGCTCATTCACATTTTCCGCTTCTGCTTTTGGTGCAAGACCCCCCCGCTGCTCACAGCCCCCCCCGCAGGGGCTGCCCCGGTCCCTGGCTGCAAGCACTGCGGGTCTCTGCTCTGCCTCGCTGCTGACTTCAGCAGTTTGCACCCCCTGAAGACGCCGTTTCCCACTGACGATTCACAGCCAAACGCCCAGACGAGGCCGTGCTCGCCCATCGGCAGCACAGAGCGGCGTGTGTCACTACTTTCATTAAAACCCCATTTTTCACGAGAAATTTTCAGCTCTGGGATCATCGTGAATTTTCCCCGTCGAGGGAAACGCACAGATTTTCGCAGGGAAGCGGCTCGGTCGAGGCGACATGGCAGCGCGCTGCCAAAGCACGACTCGCCGAGGAGCTGACATTTCACAGCAACATTTGGCAAATGATTAATTCAGATTCTCGCCCGGTGGAGCTGGGCCTTGCCAAACCGCTGATTTATGCCGGGCTCAGTCATCCCTGAGCACAGCGGAAAGGGCTCTGAAACACGGAGGATTCAGGGGGCAAAACACCGTCCGCCGGGGCGGTCGCGCGTGGGAGCCGACGGAGGGGAGGGCTGCGCATCCCCACCTCCCCGCGGTGCCCGGGTTTGCTGGTGTTCACGCCAAAACATGGCAGCCAGGTCCCCGCTCCCCGGGAGCTGCGGTGCAGGGGTGAGAGCGTGGCAGGGGGTGGCCGGGGCATCCCGCCAGATGCACATCACGGGGGCTGGGAGGCGGCCCCCCCCAGCCGTGCAGCCCCCCGGCCCCCACATGCCCACAGCCGCCCCGCGCCGCAATCCTGCAGGGACACACAGCGGCGGCCGCATCCTGCCAGGGGAGGGGACCGAACCGGGCCGGCCCCGCAGCCTCCACACCGCCTCCGCCGCTGCACCGAGCCCCGGCAGAGCCGTGGAGCTGCGAGGACGGTGCCGCCGCCTCGCCGAGCGCAGCCGGGCAGCGTGAGCTGCGGTTCCACTGGGAGCCGGCACTCGACAGCTTCCTTTGCTCGACTTAGGATGCATTAAAGCATTCTTTAGCATTATTAATGCTAAATTAATATTACTGCTAAGTAAAGCTTACAATGCCTAATAATTAAAGCAATTATTTGGCTTGGAGGTCCTGACCAGGAAGGCAAACCCCCCAGCCGTTGTTGCATCCGCCCTGGCACCGTGGTGCGCCGGGGACACCTTTGTGGCCACAGCAGGACGCGCGGCTGCGGAGGAGCCGCTCACCCTTGGCCGTGCCCCCCAGGACAGGGCTGAGCCCCGCAGCCGTCGCAGTCGGGCCGGACCCCCCCAGGGGTGCTGGCTGCGGCGGAGATGAGCAGCTCCCGTCCCTCCTGCTGAGCCCCCCAGCCCACCTCCCTCCGGGCAGTTCAGTCCTTCAGCGCCGGCCGGCGACCACGGCGATGCCGCTGGCGATGAGCGGGCGACCGGGAGGCGGGTGGGATGCGGGCGGCACGGAGAGCATTGGGGGTGCGGCAATGGGCCCCCCTCCCCGCCCAGGAGCACGGGGGCATCCCGCTGGCGGGGTCCCTCTGCACCCCCCGGGAATGAAGGGGCCAGAGCCGGGACTTTGAAACTCCAAGCTTTATTCAGTTGCTTCGGCAGCAGCGTGCATCACACGGAGCGAGGCGGGAGGCGAGGCCGCGGGGGGACAGCAGCGGCCGGGGGAAAGCTTTCTCCGCTCCCCACGCCCCGGCGCGGGCCGGGGGCTCTAGTTGGTGGGGTGGTAGGCGCCGCGCTGGTGCCACTGCATGTCCCGGATGCGCCTGACCGACTGGATCTGGGGGTGCTGAGCGCCGAAATCCGAGCTGTCCTTGTAATCCCCCTTTTCAAACAGGTACTGGTAGCCCCTGTAGCCGGGGTACTGGTATCCCACCCACCTGCCAAGGCAAGCCCGGGGGTCACACACCATCGCCCCTACCACGGCACAGCCGAAGCTGCTCAGCCGCATGATGCTCCGGCATCGCCCAGGTCCCACCGCCCCCGGTACTCACGTGCCGCTCTGCACCCGCACGGATGAGACCTTCTCCTGGTAGCCGTGCGCGTGGAAGCTGGGCACATCGTCATCTATGATTTCGATCTTCTTGCCGGTGAAGCTGGGGTTTTCGTACAGCACGATCTTGTGCTCCTGGCTGTCCTGCAGCGGGGAGAGCAGAAACGGGGCGTCAGCGGCTGCCGGCACCCGGGGCTGGGCAGGGGGGGCAAAGCCCAGGGCTATGGGGAAACCGAGGCAAGGGGCCGGCACCATGTGCCAGGGGTGCTCCGCATCCCTCCACCCAGCTCAGAGAGCCGGCGCCCGCCCGGGCACTGCCAGACTTACCAGCAGACATCCTCCGCTCTGGGGTCACCTGCCACTACCCCCGTCCCCGCGCTCCCTCCGACCCCCCACCGGCTCCCCGGGCCCCGAGGGCCGGGGCGAGGGTGCGCAGGAGGGGGTGCCCCTCCGCCCGCGGGGCTGGGGAGGGCGGGGGAAGGCTGGGGAAGACTTCTGGCTGCAGACCTTGGTCTGGCGGGTGGGTAGTGGCTGTCTGGGTGCTCTCACCACTTTGATGGGTCTCAGGGAAGTGATGCTGTCGCTTCTCCGGCTGTTGGTCCAGGAGTCCCAGCGGGGGTACTCCCCCTTCTCAAACACAAACTGCTCCCCTTTGCAGCTTGCCTGCTCGTAGCCCACCCAGCTGGAAGAGAGCAGGGGACGAGCTTCAGACGGGGCAGCGGCGCGGGGACCGAGCCCCCGGCACCAACCCCGGCAAACGCCCTTGGGCTGAGCCCCCAGCCGTGCCCCCTGGCAGGGCGCAGGCCCCTCTGCTCCCTGTTGGAAAATGGAAACGAGCACCGCGGTGCCCGGTGAGGTGCCGGCAGGGTGCCAGGGTGGGAGCGGGCAGCCCTGCCCGCGGAGCAATGCCTCCGTCCAGCGCACGGGGCCCGCCACAGCCCCTCCTGGGTCTCTGCTGGCACCGGCACCACAGGAGCACCGGCGCTGCCAGCGCGGTGCTCAGACGTGGTGACCGCCAATCCTTGGTCCCTGGGGACCCAGAGAGGCCGGGGTCACCCGCACATCCCAGACGGGGCTGTGCTCCTCCCAGGGTGTTGCTGGCCACAGGGTGCAGGCAAGGAACCCGCCCTGGTGCTTCCCCAGGTGCTTTTCAGGGGCTCCCCACTGCCCAGAGCCCCCAGCCTGGGGAGCACGGCCCCCCTCCGAGGGCGCACGCAGGGGTCAGCAGGTGGATGGGGGCAGGAGGTGCCGCCGGCAGCGCCGGCACTGCCGAGGGGTGCCATCCGCGCCGGTCCCCGCGCCCGGAAGGAAGGAAACCGAACTGGGGGTAATGCCGCGATCCGTGCCCATGCCCACACCCCTCCAGCTCCCCTCCCACCGAGGGGGAGACCAGCCCGCCCAGGGCTCCCGCTGGCACCGGGCACCCGCCGGGGCGGGGTGGGGAAGCAGCACGGCAGCATCGGCCGTGTGAAATCCGGGGTGCGGTGCAGGTGCCGGCAGCGGGGAGACCCCCTCCACATCCCAGCCCCTGCCTCCCTCCCATGCCCCGCTGCGGCCCCCCCAGGCCCCCCAGCACGTACGGTCCGGAGTGCACGAGGATGGAGCCCACTTTGTCCACGCCGGCATCCTTCAGGTTGGGGCAGGCAGCGCTGAGCTCATGGCAGCGGCCCTGGAAGTTCTCCTGCTCGAAGATGGCGATCTGGAAGACAGCGGGGGCCTCAGGAGGGGCACGCCGCCCCCGGCACCGCGAGGGGGGCACACGCAGTCCCCGGCCGGTGGCTCAGCGCAGCCCCATGTCTGCTGCAGCCCAGACCTCGTGCTGCCCCCCAAAACCTGCACTTCAGTGATTTAACGAGCCTGATAGCGTGAACCAACGTTTCCCTCCCTCTGAGCGTGCAGCGCTCGCTCCTGCACGGCTGCGAGTCCCTGCCGGCGCCGGCCCAGCGCCCTGGTGCTGCTCGCAGGGGGCTGCCTGCGCTCACACCAGGCTCCAGCCAGGCTCTGGCCCGAGCACCGCGGCCGCCGTCGGGACACAGCGAGCCGGGCGCCCAGCACGCACGGGGAGGGCCCAGGGCAGCCCCGGGGCCGAGCGCCGCCAGCTCAGCAGAGATTTCACGGGTCAGCGGGCGCGGATCTGCTGTGTCTGCAGCGGTGGCGGGAGATCAGGGGTTGATCCGTTCCCACCCGCTCCACCTGCGCCGTGGGATGCCAGCAGAATCCCATGCATCTCCCACCCCGCTCCCCGTCCCCCCGTCCCTCTGCCAGTGGCTCAGCACCAGCCGGGAGCGCTGCGGGTGCTGGCGAGGGGCTGCATGGCGGCAGCTCAGCTGCTCCCGGCCTGGCGGGGGCCCCAGGACACCCCAGGGGGATGATTTGGGTGCTGGGTGAGGCTGAGGGTGCCCCGGCCCTGCCGCAGAGCCGAGGAGAAGCCACGCACTGACCTTGGAGCTGGCTTGCTGCTGCTTGGAGGCTGGCATTTGGTGCTCGGAAGCCATCATAAGCCGGGTTGTCCGCTGCCTTGGATGGAAAACTCAGGAGGTTAAAAGCTGGCACCGAGGACGCGCTCAGGACTGCGCTGACATCCCCGCATCTGTGCCCCCCCCGTACCCCACAGCCTGCCCGGCGCCCGGCTGCTGCCTGCTCCTTGCTGCTGACTTGCACAGAAAGGGGTGCCAGTCCCCGCTCAGGGCTGCTCAGCACCACTCGCTCGCAGGATAAACCTCCCTAGCTCGTGGAGGAGCCCACGTGATGGTCCCAGCACAGCATCACCCGTGATGGGACCTGCAAAAGGCCTCTAGCCCGGAGCGAGGGGACCCGTGAGCCCAGGGCATTCCCAAGTCATTCCCGGGGGAGCCCAGCCCCTGCAGCCGAGGCTTTTCCCACTGTCCCTGCACCGCAAGTGACAGCCGAGGAGTCCCTGTGCCGTGTGGGTGCCTGAACGGGGTGACGGGGAGAAGCACTGGGGCTCCCACTGCCCCCCCGGCCATGCACGCCTGTGCGTGTGCAGGGTCACTGGTGCTGAGCCCTCCCCGCTCCGCCTGGCACAGCCGCCCCTACGAAGGGCCCTCGTCCTCAAGCCCAGCAGTGTCTGAGCAGGCTCCAAACCAGCTGCAAACGGGTCATTCCCGATAAAATAAAAACCGAGCCATGGCCGGTGGCAACACTCCTGAGCTGGCCGCCCGGTTTGGGCTGCAGGGACAGGACTGTCCCCGCGGCTCACCCCCTGCGTGCCCGCACCCCACTGCCACCTCCGCGCCTCTGCCCGGCACTGCGGGAGGGAGCTCCGGCACTGGGGGTCGGGAGGAGGCAATGACAAAAAAGAGGACAATAAATCGAAAAGTCTTACCAGTTATACCAGTACCCGCTTGCGCCAGTGAAGGGCTAGGGCCGAGAGGTGGAATTTATACCGAGCTGCAGAAGAATGGTGCCAAAACTATTTACAAAACAGTTAAAGCATGATTCAAAGCGAGAATGCTGGATTAAAACCCAATGAAAACCAAGGTCAGCTGATCGGCCGCAGCCTTTGTCTCCCCAAACACCAAGTCGGGGAGTTATTTCATTAGCTTTCACATTCGAGTCGCCCGCTTTGTTGGGTTTGTTGGCAAGGAGATTTGGAGCTTGCATGCATCAGCCGAATGCATGCCAAGACCCAGACCGGCCCTTGCAAACAAAGCGCCCGCCAGCCCTGCTTCAGGAGTTTTGGAGCCAGAGACTTTATCCCTCCAACAAACCGGCGAGCCGCCCCGCCGCTGGAACCGCCACAAACTGCTGAAGTTGGCTCCTTCCATGCGTGATAAAACGAGCCTTCAAATAACTGGTAAACGTCTGGCTTTGCCCGTCTGCATCCCCAGCAAGGGAGCGCCCGCGCCCCGCAGCCGGTGCCAGTGCCGACGCCGGTGCTGCCGCAGGGGGACCCCACGAGGCTCCTGGGCCTGGGGGCACCACGGGAGCCCCTTCCCACTGCCGTCTCCTGCGGCCAACTCGGGGCTTCAGGGACGGGCAGGGTCTGGTCCTGGTGGCACGACGCAGTGGGGCAGCATCCTCAGCCTGAGCGCGTGGGCACCCAGGCGCCAGGGTCCATTATCCCCCCCCCTTTTCGGGTCCCCGAGAAGCCTCCCAGCCCCACGGGGCAGCAGGAACAGCAGCACAGAGGCCCCTCCATCCCACCAGGACAAAGCCGAGGTCAGCGGCGGGGGCTCGCAGCCTGGGAGACGTCCCCGTAGCCGGGCTGTGCTGGGGGTTAGGGGCGGCAGCGAAACCCCTTGGCTGGCACCTTGCTGCCGGCTGCGCTGGGGAGACACGACAGGGCTGGGGGCCGAATCTGGCTGCAGCAGAGCGAGTTTCCCGGCACGGGGGGGACGACAACACAGCTATCAGACTCCCCGGGTGCTGTGCAGCACCCACAGTCCCCTCTCACTCACCCAGAGGAGTGGGATCCCCCTCGCCACCCCAGCAAGTGTCACACAGGGTTAATGTGGCCCAGACCAGCTCTCCTCTGCAAGCAACATGTCTTGGGGGTCCCGCAGCAGATGTGCCGCCAGCCCCCCCGATGGCACCTCCGGACGCTCCCCCCGCCCCGGCGCGCAGGGTCACCTCCGCCGGGTGCTGCCACCAGCGCCTGCCCTGGCAGTGACGCGCGCAGGGGTCGGTCCCCACGATCTGCAGCTGCCCCGGCTGCGGCGATGGGGCCTCGTGGGGCTGGGGGGGCTGCAGGTGACCGTGGGGCTCTGCAAGAAATCACGCCATGGACAGGTTTTGGCAGGTTGGGTTCGTGAGCAAGTGCCTACAACGGTCCCAGCCCTGCCGCCATCCTTCTCCATTCCCTATGCCTCCGGCTGCGGCACCACAGAGGGATCCAGCCACTGCCCTCCCCACCTTCCTGGGCTAATTCGTAGGGGTCCCCAGCCCAGGACCCCCGTGGACCTGCCCCAGGACCCAGTGCAGGGCACGTGCATCCCCACAGCTGCCGTCCGGCACATCCCAGCCCCTCGCGCACCTCAGCGAGTTGCGGACATGGTGCTCAGCACGGCTCCTGCCGGGCTGCCATTCCCTCCCCTGGGCTCTGCAGGGCCGGTTTGGGCTCATCCCAGCCATGGGCAGTGGGATGCCGCAGGCAGCCGCAGCGCCCGGGGCCCCGGCAGCCCCATGGACTGTCCTGGAAGCAGCTTTTGCCACTCAGGGCCACGCAATCTCCTTTAATAGCTGCAAACCCGGGCCCAAAAAGAAAAGCTCTGGAGCGGCTGTTGGGTGACCAGCACGACGTGCTGGGGCAGCCTCGAGCCCCTCTCCCGTCTCTGCCACCAGCCCCGGGTGGTCCCCGAGCGCAGCCGCTGCGCTTGCACGGCTGAGGTTGCTGGGCGCTGGGATGCCCAGCTCCCTGCCGCATCCTCGGGGCACGTGGCCTTTGCAACCAAACCAGCTGCCCCACGTGCCAGAGAGAGCATCCCCAGGGAGCAACAACCCCGGCTGCTGGGGGGAAGCTTCCTCGGGGCCAGGCGGGGGCCCTGCAGGGTGCTGGGGCTGGGCACAGCCCTGACCCCGCGGGGTGAGTCCCCCCTTTGGGGTGCACGAGGCCATTCTCCACGTCCCCGCTGCTCCCAGGGCCACCCCAGCCTCACCGCCCCTGAGGCTGCCCGAGTCCCCCAGGACCCCCCAGCCGCCACCGTGCCCTTTGGGCTGGACGCCCTCCCGCAGCGGAGCAGGCAGGGCTGGGGAAAGAGCCACGAGCAGAGCTGCCCCGGCCCAGGGGGGTGTTTTGAGAAGGGGCAGAGTCACAAGAAAAACCCTTGCCGAGAGCCCCACACCACCCCCCGGGCTGGGCTGCCCCCGGCGCAGGGCTCGCCCCCACACGGCTCCACACCCCCGGCCACGCCAGCACCCCCGGCCACGCCAGCACCGCGCCGCGGCACCACCGGGGGTTATTTTTGGAAAACTGCAGCCTTTATATAACGCTGTGAATACTCGCTCTGCACAGGAGGTGCTAGGGGAGCTGCCATGCACCCATCCGCGTCCCACCAGCCCCGGACTGCGGCTCCGCTCGCTGCAGTCCCCCCGCCCCGAGCACGACCCTGGCCCCGGACCAGGCAGGCCCCCGGCAGCCTCCAGCTCAGAGCTTTATTGAGGTTTTTGCACAAAAAAACACCAACAAGGTCACGGCATCAGCCGGTGGCATCACGGTGGCCAGCCCCTGGCACGGGTGGCAGCGGGGGCAGCGCGGGGCCGGGGCGTCCCTCAGCTGTTCTCGAAGGAGCCCCGCTGGTGCCACTGCTGGTCCCGCACGCGGCGCACGGACTGGATGAGGGGCTGGTTGGCGTCCCACTCGTTCCAGTGGCGGTACTCCCCCTTCTCGAAGACGTGCTGGCGGCCCCGGTACCCGGGGTACTCGTAGCCCACCCACCTGCAGGGGATGGAGGCAGCGCTCAGCAGTGCCCCGGGTCAGCTCCAGCCACCCCGCTGCAGCCCCCCGCAGTGGGCACGTTGCCCCCCGGCTCCTCTCCGGGCAGAATGGGAGGGCAGCATCCCCATAACAGAGGCCGCGGCAGCGCTGGTGACTCTGCTCGCCGCAGCCACGCGATGCTCTGCAGCGCTGCCCAGGGCCACCGCTCCACTGGCACCGAGCATCGCTGCCGGAACAAGGCTGCGGCTGCAGAGCCTGGGTGGGAGATGCCATCGTGCTGGGAGGTGATGGCCAGCCCAGGGTGGAGAACGGACCACGGCTTGCAGCAGTGCCCCGCTGTTTGGGACAGGACATGGAGCCATCACACAGCCCTAGGGACGCTGCCCCGGTCCCCGTCACTCCCTACGGCCCAGGGGACACGATGGGCATGAGCAGCATCGTGGGGACAGCTGCCGCGTCCCTGCTGTAGTGGCTGTGCCAGGCATCCCTGCCACCACCCCGCAGCGCCACGGGACGGGACCTTGTCGGGGTGCCCCGCGTGCCCCCGGTGCCCCCGTCCTTACGTTCCGTTCAGGGCCCTGACGCTGGCCACGCGGTCCTGGAAGCCGTGGGCCCAGAGGCTGGGGACGTCATCGTCCACGATCTCCATCTTCCGCCCCGTGTAGCCCACGTTCTCAAAGAGGTGGATCTTGTGGTCGGGGCTGTCCTGGGGGGAAGCACGGGTCAGGGTGCCTGCGCGACCCCAGCCCCCAGGACCCTCCCAGCCTGGCAGACCCCATTGCTGCAGCCTCGCTGCTTGTCCCCGGGGCACAGACACCCCAACGCAGCCGCTACTCACGATCTGGAGGGGACGGACGGACATCAGGCTGTCGCTGCTGCGGCTGTTGGACCAGGAGTCCCAGCGCGGGTAGTCCCCCTTCTCCAGCACGAACTGCTCCCCGGCGAAGGCTTGCCGCTCGAAGCCCAGCCACCTGCGGGACCGGGGGGTCGGGGATGGCACGGCCACCCCCGCACCGGGGGAGCACCCCAGCACGAGGCAGCACTGCTGCTCCCCGTGAGCGGGAGGTGGGGGATGCTCTCCCTGCCTCCCCACCCCGGGGCTTGTCCGTCCTCCGCACCCCGGACTTACGGGCCAGACTCCACCTGGATGGAGCCCACCTTCTCCAGCTCTTTCTCGGTGATGTTGTGGAGCTCCTCCGTCAGCTCGCACTTCTTCCCCTGGAAATTCTCCAGCTCGTAGATCGTGATCTAAAGCGGGGAGAGACGCCGTCGGCTGCTGCTGCAGCCACGCGGGGGGAAGCACCCTGCACTGGTGCAGGGCCCCCCCTTGGCAAATGCTCCGGCTGCGTCCCCTCCATCCCTGCCGACATCGCTCCTCTCCTGCGGCAGAGCTGGATCCTGCCACCTGCCTCTGCCCGACAGACGGCTCCCAGGCTTTGCTCCACAGCCGGGTATTGGCCAAAGATGTTTGCTCGGTAAAACGCAGCCTGATATTTCATCCGTGGCAGGCTGAAAACAAGCTGACCAGCTCAAACACTGCATCAAAAATGCAGAGGACTTGTGCTAAGAGACCTCCAGGGCCGTGGGCTGCCGTCTCCTGCCCACAGCCTGGTCACAGCCCGGTCACAGCCCGTCGTTTCCTCCTCACTGCTCCCTCCAGATCCATTAGTTCCCCTGGCCTGGCCTGGCCCAAGCTCATTTTTCGGTGTTCTCCTCTAAACCCTGCCAGGTGCAGAGACCCCAACGCCTCCCCGGGACCTCGGCAGGGCTGCGGGGCTGAGCTGCAGGACGCGTTCGAGCCAGTGCCAGTGGCCAGGGTGCAGTGGGAGCAGGGTCCAGGGTGCCCGGCACGACTCGGGGACCGGGAGGGTCACGGCAGCCAGGCTGCACACGCGTGCGGCCACGCACCCCCCGGCCCCTGCCCTAAGGGGGTCCCAGCTGAAACCCCCAGAGCCTCCTGCAGACACTGCGTGATGGGGGTATCAAGGGACAGAGGTGACACCCGTGGTCCTCAGGAACTTCTTTCCACCCAAAGCCACAAGCAGCCGAAGCTCCTGGCACCTCTTTTCCCCATTTGCAGGATCTGCTCCCACCTCCAGCCCTCCCCGTCCAGGAGCGGCTTTGCCCAGCTTCCCGAGCTGCGGGAAGGGCTGCAGCCATTGCAGCACCCGCAGCTGATTTACCTCTAACCAACCTACGAGCGTAAGAATTATAACCTAAAAAAATGCATAAGGAATTTCACTGCTCAAACCTACAGCCGATCCCCGCCGTGACGGGATACTTTATCTCCTGGATTAAAACGCTGCGCAGCTGCACACCAGACTGCCAGGCGAATGTACTTGGCAGCCACAAACGCAGCGAGCAGCGTCTCCTCCTGCCAGGCAGCAGCAAATCCCCCGGAGGAAGCCTCCCTCCCCGGCCCGCAGCCCCGCGCACTCGGCTCGGTGGGCGAGGAGCAGATTTACCAGAGCACTGACACCAACACGCTGCTGCGTTAAGAGAGCCGGAGGCTGCTTGCTTCCCCAGCACAACCTGCAGCGTTTTGACACCGGTACCAGCCTGGTGTCTGGCACTGCACACTGCAACGCACGGTGACCTACAGCATCACCCGAAGTCCGTCCGTAACCAGTTGGCCCCAGTATACCTTGTAATTGCCAGCTCGCTCGCCAGCACCCTCCCCAGTCGCCATCTGCTCGGGGGGACTTTGCTGCTCAGTCATTGTGCCTGGAAAACCCAAATTGTAGGAGGTTAAAACAGCATCACTTTTATGTGCGGTATCAGCCTTTAAATTATGAAGTGCTTAATAAAATAGAAAGGATGAAGCCGGCATGGGAACAGGTAGCGAAAGTTAATACAGTTCCCCCCGACAGCAGCAGCTGTAAATCCCCAGGGATGTCCAGGCTAGAAGGAAGCGCTCCGTTATCCATCCTCCTCTCCCTCCTGCACGTGGGCATCCTCACCCGGGCATCACCGTGGGGCCAAGAGCCCATGACCGAACCGAGCCATCTTCCAAGTGACACGGGATCCCTCTCTGGCCCTGGGCAGCTCGCCCAGTTGCTCATTAAATTCACGTCTAAAAGCCTGTCCTTTGTTTCCAGCAGGAATTTGCTGGCTTTCAGCTTCCAGCTGCTGACATCTTTCCCCACTAACGTAAATCTGACGGCTCTCCCTTGCTCCCGCAGCCCAGCGTCCCGGGGGGCACCAGCCCCGGCAGCTGGAGCCGCTGCCGCCGCGTTGGCTGGGAGGAGGCAGCGAGAGCCCCCTCCTTGCTCTCCAGGAACATCTCACAAAGTTCCTACTCGAATAGGAAACCCCGTCGGAACAAGCCTCCCCCGTCTGCTCTCGCCACGCTAACGCAAGGGCTTGTCGGGAGGTTAATAGCAGACGAATAAAAGAAACCGAGTTTGACTGGCGTCCTTAATCAAAACCCTGCAGCACTTCTCGCCAAGCATTAGCAAAACGTTCGCTCTGAGACCTCGACTCAGACATGCTAATTCTTTTTTAAAGCCCCTTCCAGTCCAAGCAGTGCCGCCGCTACCTCTCCCGGCGAGGTTCCGCTCTGCCGGCCGGCGCGGGCAGCCCTGCTATTTATGGGTTGCTTCTGAACAGAACAGCACATTATTTGGACGCTGATACAGCAGCTGCGTCTACTGAATTCCATCCATGAGATTTCATCTCAATAGCGCGGGCTCGCAGCGTGCTATGGAAACGTTATTCAGATTTCTCCCGGCTGTCCCTTAAAAATGTGCCACTCGATTTACAGAAGATTAACGTAGAAATTCACATCAGCACGTTCACGCTGCTTCTTGCCAGGTTCTCTGGAAAACTCTCCCATCAGCAGTTAACGGGAGGGTTTAGCTTAGAAACCAAGCACAGCGCAAAGCAAAAAAACCATGCAAAATATTTACAGCTTGTTTGGGCTCAAACGCAAGACGAGAAGCGGGGCCGGTGTCAACTCCCGGGAGCTCTGCTGGAAGCACGGCAAGGGAGCAGGACGGGCACTCGAGATTCGGGTTCTCACCTCAGCTCTGACCCTCATCAGGAAGGTTTTCTCCATTAAGCCCCTTTTCCTTCTTTGCACCCCAGTTCATCTCCCACCCTGCGTGTTTGCTGGGAGCACCGCACAGGCACTGCCCTGGGCTCAAGGAGACGAGCAGGGTCTTTGGGAGCCCAGTGCCTCGAACACGGGTTCATCCACCTTTACAGGCAAAGCATGACCTATCGGGGGAAAGGCACTCCTCCCACACCAGAAGCCAAGCTGAGAGCATTTTACTTCGCTGGTAGTGGGCTCGATCCCCTCCTCTTTAGGGAACACTCAACCTACACACACCTCCATTTAGTGCTGCTCTCGCGGGGTTTTCTGCCTGCTCTGCGCGTGCCTCATCTTGAGACCAGAACTACACAGGGAACATTTACCAAAATGGCCAAAAAGCTACCCCGCTTGGCCAGATTGGACAACTTGAAGTTTGTCGAATTGGCAGACGGCCGGAAACCTGTCCCGCCCGCGAGGGCGCCCGGATGGGGCTCTCTGCTGCCGTTTGCTCTACCGGACCAGACATTAGAGCCGTTTATGCACGGCTCTTCCCCCCCATCCCGGCTCGGGCGTACGGCCACGCCGGCGGCTTTCCTGGGGAGGCTGGGCCCCAGCGCAGAGCGGGGGCGATGCGCCAAGCCCGGTACGACAGAGACGATCCGCACGCTGGCTGGTGCAGCGCTGCGCTCCAACCGACTCTTTTTCACGTCGCTGCAGTTTCTGACGAAGGACGAGACAAATCGCCTCCAAAGGAGATTTGCCTCCCCTGCTGCGCAGCTCCGACACGCGGGAGTCGAGGTGGGGTGGGATAGGGTCTCAGTGACGTAAAGCGAAACATGAAGCGCAACTGGCAGCCGGTGCAGCCCAACAGCATTTGCCGTCACTAGTCAAATGACGTTTTGGACCTATGAAGGCCCCAGCACAGGGAGCGGTTCCATATAGTCCATTTCTCTTGCCGGTCCTTTTCACATTTTCATCTTTTCTTTGAATACAAAACTGCTTGGCTGTAAAATATAGAACCACTTCTGCACAGGAGGAGGACTCAAAGGAGAGCGTGGAATGGATTGTGTCTTTTACCAAACACGATAGCATCTGTTTTCAACAGATTAGAAATACAGAATTTTTCTTACCAGTCCATTCCTCGCCCGCGTCCCCATTACACTTACCTCTGTAGGGGCTGCAGTGCCCGTCAATCTTCCTTTCCCAAACTCACGGATCTTGCACATTGATAAGGCAATTGCAAAAACATGACAGAAGGGGCACTAGATCTCGTTGATTTGTCTTCCTAACAGAACTCAATTTCCTTTTGCTGTCAGCCTCTTAAATCCCTTTGAGAAATGCTTAGGGTATACTGTTAGGAAACAGATTTTTTTCTTAATATCTGGTAAAGCTAAACTTGAATCGTAATTGTACAGTACAATACACAACAGCCAGAATATCTGTATTACTTAGGAAACTACGTAGTACAACATTTTTCCCACAGCACAATATATTTATTGTGACCCATATTTACATATTCTATAAGATTACGTGGAACGATATAAAATTTTAATCTATACAATAGCTCCTTTAAAAACAGGCTTGACACCATCATGTTTAATATGGAAAGAGAAAAATCCGTGAGACACTAGACGTTGTCTCTCCTCCTCCTCCAATCCCACCAGAAGAATCAAGTTATTTCAGATGGCATTTTTGTGAAAATATTTCGAGCTGAGGCCGGCCGCGGGAGGGGGAGAGGGGGCCGCGGGCGGCTGGGCGTGCTCAGGGCAGTGCTCACCATGACCAGCTCTTTCGAACCCCACCTCAGAAAGGACGCCCACCGTTCACCCTCCACTCGCACCAGCGCGGGCAGAACCAGGTTGGACCAGAGGTTCCCGGACCCTGCAGTCCCCGCTCAGAACACCGCATCCCCAAATCCACGTTAAAGCTCCACGAGGCTGGTTTCTGCCCCAAAAGTCCTGGCCTACCAAAAAGCTCCTTTGTTCCTTTAATTCACATGAAGATCTGGGAAAACCAACAACTGACAGCTCTCACGAGCGCAGAGCTGGAGTCCATGAGAAAACAAACATCTGCTTTTCCTTCACACCGCTTCTATTTGAGGACAGCGAGACCTCCACCCCCCGCACTTGCCCCGACGGCAGCGGCTGGGGCGACTTATCCCGCAGAGCCGTCACACCCCGGACGCGGGGTGGGCTGCCCGCTGCTTTGCTGCGTCTGCGCCGTGGGCTTGCGCAAGCGTCCTTCAGGAAGGCGAAGACGGCGATCTCTGACCAACAGCGTCATCTTCATGCGAGCACAGTCGCGGCGACACCACCGCGCTTTTACTGGCATCGTTTGTTCCGTTCACGGGGGCTGGCTTGGCGACAGCAGTAACAGTGCTGAAAACACGGCTCCAGGAGCTTCCGTACCTGGATGCAGCTTCTGCGGAAGAGCCACACTGCGTGGCAGCACGCTGAAACACCCACCCCACCGCCCAGCAAAACAAGCCGTGCCAGGAGAAAGCGCAGTTTTACTGTTCGAAGTCAGGTACCTGCAGCAGGCGATCATCAAACCGCTCCCACCACACCGCGTGTGGAACACACTGCCATCTCCCAAAATACCACGTTCACCTGACCTCACAATTTTCCACAAACCAGATACAGGCTCGTCCGTGCTGGCAATCCTGCTCTCCTCCACGGACTCACTCCGACCGCATCCGGGGTACCACAACACAGAGCACACTGGGGCTGGGCCCACAGGAGCTCTGGATATGCCGTTCCCTGGCTCCAGAGGATCAAGTCAAATGCCTGCCAAAGGTGCTCTCGCTTCCCCCGTGCGGTAACACTAAGGGCAATAATACCGTAGTATCAGCAACAGACTTTTTTCGTAGTAAGGGGAAAAAGTTGTAGAGACAGAAGTGCCTTTTACTGGGGCACAGACTTTTAAAGCATTGTATTTAAAACTATTTATACGATATAGTCTAAGAACTGCCCTGATCCCCACTAAGCTATTCTGGTATCTCAGCTCTCCATTTAACACCTTGACGTCAGACCGCATCCTCAGTTTAATACCTAAGACAGGAGGCATATTTCAGTGTGTTTGCTCAAGTACTAAAGATTATAAACTAACGGATGCTGCTGCTCCAGATGAAATGGACCATTAACAGTTTGCATTCATAAATCTGACAGGTAGTGCACTTAACTGTTTGCCAATAATTGTTTGCAAACAAATAAGAGGGGGTAAAGCAAACTTTTGTGCAAGCACAAAGGTGGGGGGGTTAATTCCTATAAGGCCGCTTTATAAAAAGGTTTCAGACTTCAAAGGCTGAAGAACAGAAACGTTGCACTTTCTCTGCAGGAAGTAAAACCAAAGCAGCAAGACTGAACAGCTACTCAAATTAAAGGACTCAAATTAAAGCTACACAGACCTTGAAGAGGTGAATTTGCAAACAGAAAAATAAAAAGGAAGAAATCCGCAACTGGGGATTCCAATAAAAAGAAACAGAACAGCTGTGTACATCCTCAAATGACAAACTAAAACAGAGGGAGGATTTGGTAATAACGAGAGAAAAGTGCAATCAGAAAAGAAGTATTTCTAAATCCCACAAACCATGTACTTTCACTTCTAAAAAACATTACTGAAGAAGCTTTTTAAGTTAGCAAAAAAAGCAGAGCAGCTGTAAGGGAAGGGAGGAGGGCACTGCACTCCACGAGGAGGGGCCAGGATCTCCATCACGTTTGTTATTACTCAGACACTGTTAGGACAAGAGCCAAAACCTGCTCTAAGACAGGTTCCAGTAATTAATGAAAAAGCATAACGAGAAAGTGCTGAAGCTCAGAGCTCACTCCCATCTCATATTAACAGGAAAAAAAATATGTGGCAACGAAAGTAAAAGCATAAAAAATTCAACAAGCATTATTTGGAATTAAAACAGAATTGTATAAAGTGTATTACAGTATGTTCTATCATTTAAGAAGTAATAACATATTTATAGATCTTTTATTACATAGTGATAACCTGAAAGGAAGGAAATAGATATTTAATCCATGTACAATATAAAGAAATAATAGAGCAGAAAAAACACTTTCCCATTCAATAACATTCTAAAGATGCTTTTTAATTAGACATTTAAGCATTAAACATTTCTCAGTAGTAGGTTAAACTACTAAATACAGTAAGTTTCAGTGCATTGTCCAAGCAGATGTGGAAATGCATACACATTCAAAGGGCTTTGTGGAAACCTAGTATTAATCCCCTCAGTTTCCTCAAACACAGAGCAAACACTGCAGCTACAGAATTTCTGGCCTTCATTTATTAGAGCAAGAACCAGTAAATCCTCCAACCATTGGTAATGCAACACTGTCAACCTGCTGAATTCGAAAATCAAGCCTGTGTAAATATTCTCGTAAGCAAGGGGAATTTACCCAATTTCTCGATACTGTTTAAAGTAAGCCCCACTTCATCTGGGTAAGAAAAGCAATCATCATTCTTCTCTCACACCTACGAACCCTGCTGCTCAGGGCTGACCAAAGCGTGTGTCGCACGTGGTATACAACCGATGGTACACCGCCAGTGCTGCCATAACAAAAGTATCCCAAAAGACACATATGCAAAGCTTATCTTAAAGAGTCGCCTTTTCCACCATCATCTAAAGAGGAGGGAAGAAAATATGTGCAACATTTTAAAATTAGCTAAGAGTAGCTCTTTAATGGTGGTCGGCTGCATTCAAATGGAAGCCCATCTCCCATCGCCCAGAGTTAAAAGCCACGCAGAATGAAACACTTGGCAGAAATCTTGGGTGATCATTTCTTAATTGGTAACAGAAGGGGCCGTAAAACTGTAATGGTGGCAACAGCTCTGATGTGAAATAGGCAAAGCAGCAAGTAAAGATTTTTTTACATAAGAGAAATGTATTCATTTCATCTCCATTAAGTACAGGGAGCTATCGGAACTAAATCTAGGAGAGATGCACATATGGGACTTGTCTCCTGACATACTGCTGTTATTTCCTACGAGCAGACTGGGACTAAAAATCACCTCATCTGTGACTCCTCCATGAGAAGAATTGGCACATGGTTTTGGCAGCTACAAGCCTGATAGACAGCAGACCAGGCATGCCACTCTGGCTAGCAGATGCACCACTGTGGTAACCCCACGTAAATCAAGCTTTCCGAAACGCTGATCATAAGAAAAAAAGGAAAACGAGTTCAAGTGCTGGTGCTTTATCTTTAATATCTAGAGAAGCCCATCAGCAGGACACGGGAGGTGCAACGCAAGGAGCAGCATCTGCTCGCGCTCCAGCCCCACGGCCGCCGCGCTGTCCCACGCGGCTTTGGGGCTCTGCCCAGCCCTCGCTGCAGGAGGGCCCCAGGGGAGGAGGGCGCTCCGCTCTCGCTGCGTTTTTCTATGTTGCTGCTTTCTTAGTCGAGTCGGGAGGAATACTGATGCAACAGAACAACCTCCCTCGTTGGGCTACATCTTTAAAGGTTTACTGAAAAGAGCACTTATTTGGGGAAAGAATAAAGTATGTCTTAAATGGACATCTTGGTTGGTATTTCAGAATCTGTATTCAAAGATACTAACATATTTGAGATATTAGTGATATTCATCACACCCGTGTTATGCATGAGATATCTATACCGCTATTATAACATCAGTCTTACCAAAAGAAGAAAAGTAAATAATCTCAGAAACTGAAGATCACATTTAGGTTATCCCACAAAATCAGCATAAAAATAAAAACTTAAACCTGGTATTTACAGATTAACGAATAAAAATATGAAGTGGGACTATCCAAACTGCTATTAAAGTGACATTCAGCAATTAACTGGAACCCTGATATGAGTGTAACATCCTCCCTCTTCCCTTCCTTTTTTGTTATAAAAACAGTATTTACATTTTTTTTTTTTAAAGAGAACTGGTTGACATTATTGCTTGATCCTTTTTAGGAAAGACATTCCGATGAAGCAATTATTCCACATGCTGACAAAACACAGAATATACCATTTCAAGAGTGACAAAAGTTAACATTTTGTTCATCTAAAAATTATATTCATCTGCTAGGTCAGCAGATCACATGTAAATATAAGCCAATCAAAAATACATTTTACAAAAAATAATCAAGTTTCCTTTTTCAATATGGCAGTAAACATGATTTGTTCTTTCACTCTCACTTTCCACAAACTTCATTCTAAATAGGAGCTTACTATTTTTTCCACAAAAAAAGATAAATTTGATTAAAATTGTTATTTTCATAAACAAACACAAAGCCTTACACCTGACACATCTACCAAAAGTCATACTTCCGAGTTGCTGAACACCTACATAGAAATGCAGTCTTTGTTCAACAGCGAGGGGACTTTTCTGGTGCACAGCACTCCTAGATCAAATATTACAATCTTTGAAGACTTTCTGAAGCGCTAACTATGAACCACCAGTTCTTCTTCCAGGCAGGTCTAAAGTGACTCTCCTCCCATATCTGAAAAGATACAGCTTTGTATTTGACTATGAATATTAAGCAGCTTTCTCCACAAAACAGGAAGGCACCATGCACATAGCAGTTGAGGCAGGAAGCAAACAGCAGCAACATGACATGTGAATTTTAGGTTCAGATGAGTTAAGGCTTCTGTTAAACTTCTTTATCTTCTTCTAGTTAGAATCACTCTCTGGAAAGAAAAAACAGAAGCAATTAAAGTACTGGTATGACATGGTCAAGGAAGCACTCAGACCCCTCTCAGTGTCTGTAACAGGAAAGCCCCCACAAATGCATATTACTGTTGTAGTGTCGTCCTGGTCTCGTCCTATTCAATGTGCTAAATGCTCAAGAGCTGCCCAGAATACTGCTGAAACGACATACGCCAAGGTTTACAAAATGTGTGCCAGCCCGTTATTCAATGTGCTCGCTTGATGGCAGCACTATGAAATGGCAGCACAAACAGACCGAGTGTTGTTAAAATAAAGTTATCTGCAGAGAATCAGTGAAACTGTATCACCTGGGAATTGAAACTTCACTTCTACGAAACCTGCTCCGAATTCTGCCTCAACACAGAATTACCTTACATTCCTGGGTAAGTCTGTTTTAATGTTTATGCTTACAGAGTTGTTATACTGACACATTAAGGAAACGTTTTCCACCCGTGTTTTTATCACTGCATACTTTCGCTTAGCAAAGCCCCTCTTTCTGTCGGAAGGTACCTTTTCAAACCTGATTCTCATAATGGCTCTGTCTCTTCTTTGATTTCAGCTCCTTCAGCCACTGAGGAGACTTTTCTTCTGACCTAAGATATTAAAAAAATACTCTTTATTCTTTAATTATGAAAACTCATTACAGAAACAAAAAAAAGAAATATACAATTTCCCCTATAGCCTTGGGAAGCCTACTTGCATTATTTTTTTTTCCGCCAAAACGAGTATTAGCATCTTTCTGACACTGGTGGAAGTCTCTCACCTGTCCTCCTTCTCTACACTGGAGGGCAGCAGTCTGCTACCAGGAGTTCCAAGCTGCAGTTGTGGTTTAGGGGATTTGAACAGCTGAGGAGAACTTATTTCACCAGGACTCTCAGACTCTTGTCTTTTCCGCAGTTGGGCCTAAAAGATAAAAATAAAGAAAAGAGCTCCTTTTTAAGGTAGCATTCCGACTTTTTTTGGAATACAAAACAAATAACTCAGATTTATAAAAACAAAAAAATCCATGCCTGAAATCAGTGAAGGGATTCCTTATAAACCTATGCAGTTTTGAAAGCATGTTTGCTATTGCGAAGCTAATTTTATTCCAAATCAGTTAGTATTTCTAACCAACAGTTAAAAGCGAGAAAGATAACTGCAAGGTTTTTCTACACATCACCCCCACCCATCTCAAACAACATTGTCATCTTCAGCAAAATTTCCTAGCTTTACTCCTAGAGAGCACCTGCAGCTACTGAACTGGTCTAACTCTCATCTGATGTGTTCTGCCTATGTTCACCTTGAGAACAGAGTGGTCCATTCCTGGAAATACGGGAAGTCTCTGAGCTTGTACAGAAGGCGATCTCGCAGTATGCTGTATCTTGTCATCCTCATCAGAATCTTCCTGTTGCATAGTTTTCTTCTCTTCTAATTAATTGTTTTACAAAAAAAAAAAGGCAGAGGGGAAAAAAACGTTAGTCAGCAGGCTTTTCAGCTATACCTTGTTCTAGATCTCCTTCCATTCAAAAATATATTAACAGTAATATTACTGCACCTCAAGACTGGGTTCAATGCTTCAATAGAGACCAAAGCAACAAACATACTAAGTACTCAGCAATAGAAAGATTTCTTGCTGACAGAGGTGAGGGAGCAGCAGGTACTCCTTATTTAAGGAATGCTGGTGCTTCTAAACATCTCACATTCTGCGATCATCTGAGATTAACTGAGATTGGAAGAGACACCTGAAAGTTATCTGGTCCACCCCCTGCTCAAAGCAGGGCTTTGATACAAAGAGACTGAGTAGCAGAAGTCTGCATACTACAGGGAAAGATGCAATGGTATGGTTGGCTTTACGTGCACTGGGTCTTTAGTTGATAATTACACTCCAGCTTCCAGTACAGCATTTCTTATCAAGGTAAATCTTCAAAATATTTTAGGTCTGTTAGACCTGCACCAAAGCAACCACCGTACAGATAACAATCTTTCCGTTGATTAGGAGGCTACGGAAGAGATCAGTTGGATCACACATTCTTCCCTGTATTCATAGGCTTTAAGGGAAAGCAGAAATGGCATGTACAAAACTGACTTTTTTAATAGGTGCCCTCAGTTACAAAAAATCACCAGCCTCTCTAAAGAACAGGCTGCAACACCAGTAATTCCTCCGCTCAGGGAATATCAGGATATCTGCAGCATATATCACATAGCACCAAAGTGCTGCGGGTACTAAATTGTGGATCTATAATGAGTGCGTGCATTAAGCCATTCATTCACTTCCATGAGCAAGGATTTTCAATGCCCGATGCATTTCCTCATTGCATCCTAAGGAACAGGAGAGGCCAGGAGGATTTGGAGGAGTTGATTTATGCTTAACTAGGCCTCTTTAGTCCTGTACTACTTATAGATGCTAGAAAGAAAGAATATTTATGAGGACATACAGAATATGAACAATTACAGTTGCTCTTATCAATAATACACAGGCTTAGATATAAAGAATGTGCTAGAGAATGCATCCAACCATAGCAGTTTCTAAACTCAGTATTTTCTCAGTAAACAAAATTCTCTTAAGTCAGCAGCCAGAAACTAAAGGAAATTGCATCAAAGCTCTCCTTCGCCCTGGTCTTCTGTACGTCTGGTTACTGCAGCTTCCCTCACCCCAAAGGCTCCAAGGAATGGAGGGCAAGACTTGGTTTAGAGGATGACCAAGAGGTGGGAAAAGGAAGCTATTGTTAAATCTTGATGCAACTTCATTTAGAAAGTCCTGCCCTTACAACCAAGTTGATTACAGCTAATTATTTCAGATAGTTGAGGGATACCTGTGGAATCTTTAAACATCCAGGTATTATCTGGTTCTTCCGTCAAAGAAAATCTGTTTTCAAACTCCAGCCCTCTGCTTCTTCTAAGGGAGTGGGAAATAGGAGCCCGACGGCGTCTCTTTTTGCTGAGCTGCACACGAGTTTTCAGCGCACTGGAGTCCAGGATAGTGGTTTGCTATAAAAAGAAACAAAGCCTTTACTTTCAACCAGCCTGAAAACAACAGTCATCTCCTCCATAATGATTTCCCAACCTACTTTATCGCATTAACCCGTTCAGTTTAATTAAACTATATATATTTGCCTGATTATTATTCTTGTAGTTACTTAAAACCATATTAAAGAGAATTTACGGTGAGGATATGCTATATTGTGGCTAACTGGGTGCAATGCTGGTTCTTTGATCTCTCTTGGCTGTGGATGTCTGATCTGCATGAATTATTTTCACTAAGTTAATTAAAAAATAACTGCAATAAATAGGATTTTGGTTCGTAGCGTGTTTTAAGAATACAGGCCTTGCTAGCTGGTAACAGCTGAGGGCCAATAAGAAGACTGGGATCCACAAAGAGCGACTACACAAAATTCTCTTGTGGTAGAGTGCTGTCATTTCATTGTTCTGACGGGTTGCCATCCACAGAAATTTCAAGCCACTCACCAGCAACAAGGAGACTGCAAGTTAAGTGTCACAGCATTCAGAAAATTTCTGTGATCAGTCATTTCAAACACATCCATCTCTGTGCCTGATGGTAAGGCAATAATATTTACAGAGCAAAAGAAGGAGCTGTAATTTATTTATTTATTTAAAGCAATTTGTTGTTAGAGACTTGCCTGTAATCAGCAAACATCAATGAGCCGCCTTTTCTTCGGAAGATGTGTTTTTATTTCTTTTCAAGAGATTTCAGGTCAGGAATAAACTACTTATTAAAACAGCATATTGCCAGCTGTACTTGAAGCTATTAATGTTTTAAAGAGACACCTTTAGCTGTCCAGGGAACAGCATAAAACAGGACCATCTCCACTATGCGCAGACCACTGACAGACAGAGACAAAGTGCCATCCGCGCTGTTCTGAGCTACTAACACTTCCTTTACAGAGCAAAAAGTGCACTTGGGATATCCTGCCAAAGGATTAACAACAGATACCAAGGCCACGGCATAGGCAGTTAGGGATCTTAAAGCAACGGACCGCCAAACACGGCCTCTGCTGCAGAGCCGGAGTGGGCTGCAAGACGAGAGCAGCCTACTTTGGCAAAACACAGGTTTCTGCAGTTCTCCGTAGATGGCAACACCAGTGGAGAACAGAGCTGGCTGGAGGCACTTTCGAACAGCCTACGCAGGAAGCAGCTGCGATTTTAACAGTCAACTCTGCTGCACCAGACTAAACTGCCTCCGGCACAAACCCGCTTGCATCCTTCGTACGTTTTACAGACCAGTCTGCTCCTCAATTCAGAAGGCGTTATGGCACTTCAACAGCAAGGCAGTGCATCCGAGACCTTCCTAGCAGCTGCACGTCCCAGGTAAGTTGGGAATCTTGCATTTACCAATATATCTGTCATTAGATATCATATAATATTAAAAAAAAAAAAAAGGTGCCCCAACTCTTCATGAAGAAAAAGCAGTACTTCCTAGATGTTGTGCTGAAAAACTACAGTTGTGTTAGTGCTTTCAAAGAACACTAAACCTCATCTAACTGTGTATGGCCAGAAATTACTGCTCTTATACTAGCTGCAAGATTCTCAAGTATGAAAAAAAATCCTCTAAAATGCAATTGTAAGCTACTACAGGAAGAGGCCAACTGTAAATAAGAAAAATATTAGTAAATGTCTTTATAGCCTTAAATCTGCATGGCTCACACCACAGCAGTCACTAGCTATTTGTGTTATTTAATTATGTTTCCAATGTTCATAAAGCCATTTAACTCTTCTGTTACAGCTCACTGAGAAGCAGAAAGAGAAACAGCAACTTCATTAAGCCACTGGCAGACACTATCCAAGGCCAATAGCTTTTTGGAATCTCTCAGAACCTAAGCATTACAGGCACTAGAAGAAGTTTGTAGCTTTGATCTTAAACTTTGCAGGCAGGAAGTCAGCTGGGAAAATTCAATGTGATACAGAAAAGACAGAGGAAGATTGAGTGCAAAGTTTCCAGAAGATACTGCTTTGCAGTAATTAACGCAGGTAACGATATAGTTAACATAGAAGGAGAACGTCTGTTTCCCATTATGGTAACTTACATCAATGAAAGAGAAATCAGTGGTCTTTTCAGCAGGGTAGGTGTCTCCCAGAGGAGGTAAATCGGTCCCATCAGTAGAGTCCATGTCAGTGCTGGAACGGTCCAAGCTTGTGCTCCTTTGGTCTTTTGAGAAGTCATGGTGATCAACCAGGGAGGCAGGTTCCGTTTGAGAGGACAGTGAAGACGGGTGGCTATTTGGAGGTTGCTTTCTCGTTGAAATGACATCGTTGTCCAAGGAAGGAGATTCGGGCACAAAGCTGCAAATTAAGAAAATGAAATCTGTGAGACTTCAGGGTAAATAAATACATGCAAGGATAGTTTGGATCACGCATACTCAGCAGATGATAAATAAAGGTAGAACTGAAACTACAGCTACAAGTAACAAAGGCATCTTTGGAGGCAGCAGGTTCCAGCAACAAGGGTGTGGATCGCTTGCGTTATCACAGCTTTTTACCCACGTGGATTTACAGTGTATTGAATACTGCAAGTATGCAGATAAATTGTAATAATTTGATTGTAACATGCTTTTATTGCTTGGGGTTTCATTTCCCCACACAAAGGTCCCTTCAAACATATACATGCAAACGAGACGAGGGAAATCGCAAGCTGCTTAAAAGCCGTAAGCAATTTGCCCATTTGATATATAACAGCAGCGGACCTTACACTTTGGCACTGTATACATTTGAACACATTGTGAAGGGCAATACCCTGCCACAGGCAAAGAGTAACTGTTAAAAGATTCTTCTCCTTGCTCATCCAAAACTATCTTATATACATATAAATGCATATAAATACAAAACAGTGACTACTCTTTTACTGTAAGTGAATTCCTGCAGGACACTACAAGCTACTTGCAGCCCTTTCAAGAACACACCTTACAAACACCTCTGTTGTTCACGTTCCCATCTTTTCCCTAGGAGGACGTTTTTTAATATATATCTCTCTCTCAAAAGTATATTCATATCATATTTATTTTAATTCATACTCATCTATTATTAATATATTATTACATATTATATATTTATATTTTTATATATATGGTAGATACAAAAGTTTTATACACACTTTCTGAAATCACAAGAAGGCTGTGTACACGTCTGGCCCTGAAGAAAACGTGAGTGTATTGGGAATGGCCCTAGCCACCATGGCAGCTCCTGCAACACAGTATGTGCTCCATGCGTTGCAAGCAGCAGGTGTGAGTAATTTCTATTTCACATAACTCCAAGGAAACTGAAGCATCTTCAGCAATGCAGAGGATCTAAACGTTTTGGGATGCAATTTTTAGATGCCAATAGACACTGGATTTAAAAAAATTGCATCCCTTGTGTCCTGACAGAAAGAAGCGTCTCTGTTGGTGCCATCCCGAGAACAGCAGCTCCTCCGCTGGAGCTGTGTTAGATTTTGTTTCTTTTAGCTTTGGTCCTTACGAGACAAGGAACACAAGCAACAGTAACCCAGTGAACCATAATTGCCAAGATGTGAAAGAGGAGAGAGGACATTGCTAGTTTAGGTGGATCAGATGCTATTGGGAAGTTCAGCAGTTTTTAAGCAACAACACGATCACACAGAAGTGCTACGGGCTCGTCGATTCGCTCTTGCCAGGCAGGAGGTCTGCTGGCTTCACAGTGGGTGACTTTAAAGCATGCGAAGAGTGAACTGGCGGGGAAGGGGACTGGAAAGGGGCAAGAAGAGGGCTGGAAATCACTGCAGAAAGCTCTGCAGGGGAGAGCCTGAGCTAGTGCCTCTGGACTGGGGACGGCAGTAGGGACCCCGTGCTCCCCCACCACGCTCATTCGTAGCATGGGAACTAAGAGCTGAGAAATGCCCGCGCAACTGCGGAACTGGTTCTCTGAACCAACCATTTTCTTAAAGAGCTTCTCTTTTATCTCGGGGTATATTTCGGAGAGAGCTGGCCATCCAGAGGTTTTTTTCCTTTCAGGATGCTGGGAGGAGCTGAAGGGCGAGGTGGGCAGCAGGTGGCACCCTAAGGCAGGGCTCTGCGAGCAGAGGCTTTCAGGGTGCTTGGGGAGAGCACCGAGGGCGGCAGGACCTGCACCCCAGTGGTGCGATGCTCCACTGTATTCCTAGAAATCTCCCCTTTGCCTAGACTAACAGAAACGAGTTGTAGTGTCAGGACTGAAGCTGTACACAGTTACGTGTCTCCCTTTGCCACATAGGTTGGGGTATTCCTTTAAGCAGCAGGAGACTGTAGGAAACACATAAGACTCTACTTAGTAAAAAATAGGGCTGTCTTCCTTCTAATTTTAGGAGTTTCTAGTTCAAAAAACAAAACCTGAAGTATTTAAGGAGGTCAGGTTTTTTTTTCTCTGGTTAACAAGAGTCTTTTGTTACTAAGCACTTTTTCCTGAGCAAGTATCTAGGAAAACTGTTCTAAAACCAAAAAAACCTGATCATGTAGGTATGAATATATGCACTTTTTTAAACAATAGACCTTAGTATTTGGTACAGTCCACAGCGATGGCAATCTTGGGAGGAAAACACTCAGGAGTCTACTGTTGAATAACCACTTGCTATCAAGCTGCAGCACATGATATAATTTCCAGTCTGGCAGAGCGAACGCTGCACAGAGGGTTTCCAGCACACAAGTAGAGTGAATGCCTCTTCCCTCCTTCAGCAGTGGGCCCCAGGATAATTAAGAAATGGTACTAATGAGCTCCAGGGGGAAGTTTTCGTGTCGTATTTTTGCTTCGAATGATATTTGGTATCTGCAGCATTAGGCTTTAGATCCACTAGAATATGGAAGAATGTAGAGACAAAAGACAATCTGCAGACTTATCACCTTTCATCGAAATTAAAATGTATATTAAAAGGATCCTGTCTGATTTGTATATCTCCAGAAAGCCTCTTTCCTTCTACATCCTAGGGCTTCAGCTAATACAACTCTGTGCAGTTTTTCAAACTGAAATATTTGAGAGTAAGCAATGAAAGAAATACAGATGCATTTAGACTGATTGGTGGTTTCTAATTCACAAACCTTTCTAATGGATTCTCCTTCCGAGTTCTTGCACAATTACAGCATCGTTACACACTAAACACTGTGCCACAGCTAATCACCAAACGCAGCAAGGATGACTCGAGTACAAACACTGTTATGCACAGTGGATTCTTTCCGTCTGAACAGCAAATTAGGGGGCAAATTCCCTACAGAATAATGGTCAAATATTGAAATTTAAAACATGTTTTCAGTTCTCATTACTGAGGTGTGTTATGCATCTTTTTCTATTACTTCATTAAGATTTCAAATTTTATGAGCATATCCTTAAGCCGCCAACAATGTTCAACAAGTATCATTTACAGACACTTGCTTCTCTGAAAAATTATCCTTCATGTAGTGCGCACAAGTATCAGCAGAACAGTTATCACAAATATGCAATAAACAAAGATCAATCTTCACTTTCGATTGCAATTAAATTTAATTAGTTTTAGCAAGACAGTGCTAACGAGGCCACAAAGAATGTGTTGCTTCATCATGTGAAATTAGGAGTCAAAAAGTAAAGGAATCTTACTTTTTACAATAACACTGCTCAGGAGTCAGAATCAAAGGGCAGCTCTCATTACCTGCCTAGGGATCACACAAGAAATAATGTCCATTTAAAAATGCCCTTTTATATTCTGTAACTGCAGATTTCCATCTATTACAGGTAGCTGATACCCTATAGTGGGTTTTCTTTTCCAAAACTTTGTTGCAGTCTAGCTTCAAGGATTTGAAGAAACAAATGGCTAAAACGTTATGAAGTCAGAGCTGTATAGATCCATCATCTAAGAAACACAGTCCCTTTTCTGTAAAAGAGAACCGTTTTTCTGTATGAAGACTGTTCAGATCTAAAAGTAAGAATTTTCTATGATGTCAACTTGGAAAAGCTTACTAAAGCACTTGAGAAAAAATAAAAACAAAATCTTTCAGATAAGCTAAGAAAAATCCAATTAACACCTCCAAATTAAACCATCTCCTTCCATTCTAAGAAGTCACTTGCCAAAGCCCATTGCAACCAGCCAAGAGCAGCCCCATAATTATGCTCATTCTAGCGGTGACCAAGTTCTAGTTGAAATCAATCCTTCCCCCACCTTCCTAGAAGCTTATCTAGCAAAAAGGACCACGTTTATCCTGTTGCCATGTAGTCATGGCTTTTTATTTTAAAATTCTCTTCCTCTCTCAGAGAAAATGAGTTCATTCACAGATGCATTAATAAAACACTCCTAACGGGGCTAAAATAATTGCTTCCTGACTCAAATACTGGCAAGTGCCAGAAACTGGAAGTTCCTCCCACACAGCAGCAGCAGGCTGGTGACGATGTTTCATCCCCTGCCGCGGTGTTCCCCGTTTGCTCCCCGGGTGCCGTCCCAGGACGCAGGTAAGCGAGCCACGGTGCCTGTTCCCCCATTGCTCTCAGCCGTGGTTCAGCTTCTGGCCAAGCGCCGGCTGCGAGGGCGTATCGGGGTGCGTGAGGAATGCAACACCACGGGCCGTACGGCTGGCAAGATATGAAGCCTAAGGGAAGTGAGCCAGGCAAAACAGGAAAGCGGAATTATCAAAGTCTCCTGTAAGTTCCTGCTCTGGGCCGAGCAGAGGATGAGACGACTGCCTCGGCAGCGGCTGAACGCAGAGACGTGCTCGAATCACCCATGGCAAGAGGAGGAGAACGTCTGCACTTGTCCTGGCGGAAGGCCTTCTACTTCATAATAAAATGCAAACAAAATGCAGTTGCAGTATATTCCAGGAAGACTTCCATTATTAATTTAGTATTTAAGAGTACATTACTCTCATTCCTCTCCAAGTGCTTGAATTAATACACCAGTAATTCCCCCACAATGAACCGTAAGTCAAGCTAAAGCAGAGCAAGGGGGGTGGCAAAATGCTGAAAAGTCAGTATACTGTCATCATTACACTGTAAAAAAAGAAAAAACTAAACATTTCTCACAGTGGAAACAAAATTCCAGGACATGGGGATTGAGTTCAATACTTCAATAAACCAGAATTTTTAGGTGGAGCTCTTCCAATCACGAAGAATCCTCCCGGTTTGAAGTAACATTCAAATCCTGTCTGTTTTCGAGCTGAGACAAGCACCTTTGTTAAGAAATTGATTTCAGAAAATGTCTATAACATACTGAAATCAAAGTTAATTTTACAGAAGACTTGGATGTCACTATTGGCATGTCACTTAGCTCACTGAACTTCAAGTTGAAAGCTACCCTGTTTTCATAAGCAATAAAATATTTATAACGCACAGTTCTCAAGTGTAGAACACACCAAACATTACTGACATTAATGTCTGCTATAAGATCTCAACAAGTACAGCATTAAAAAGAAACAGATAAAATGCTATTTTCATACTACACTGAGCAGATAGGATATTGGCTCAAACAGTGTAGATCAAGCTATAATTTACACAACAGGTGTAAATTATGAAAAACCTCACACTTCAATGCTCTAGGTTTATGTCATTAAATCGTTTTAGTAACAGATATCTTTCATTCAACTGATACTCCATTTCATCCTCCACTTCACCATACTAAAATGCTTCAGGGTTGGCGAGACGTGGACATCGCACCCCGAGGCGTATCAGGACACGTGAAGAGGCGCACCACAGTCATCCTGCTGTCGGAGCAGGTGCCTGGCATTCAGAGCACCCGTTCCAAATGGATTTTGCCATTCAGCCTATCTAATAGCACAGCTTTTAAGGCCATGTTAATTGGTGTGGGAGAGACCAAATCTATAAAACAAATAAACCCCAAAACTGTTCGTGTACCCTGTCTAACCATAACCAGACACTTCCTTACCTACCTGAGAGGGAGGAAATCAGACAGTTTTAGCAAAATCTTCCCAGAACTCTAGTTCTATCCGTCAGAGGCACATAGCATACAAGCAGGAAACTACTTTCTAAATATGAAAATGTACATTTCTAATTTTAATTACAAACACATAAATACAAAGCATAAAAAAAGTTTTACTACCTATGTTAATCTAGTCAAAGCCATTTGGTGTATTTTTTTGAGAAAAACTGTTTTTCTCATATCTTCTTTCTACCATTTTAGTACTAAAAAATAACACCTAACTTGTGTTTCACTCACTAGTGGACTTGTTAAATCTATTCCAGTCCAAGCTGGTTTTGTCATTGCTTATAAAAGTGGTGACACTGCATTCTCGCTGGAGGATGGAGTTTAGATTTCAAACCTTATTGCTACTTGCAGATATTAAAGAAATATTTCTTCACCTATAGACTAAAGAAACTGTATAGTCACTGAAACTGAGCATGCAGCTTTAAAAAACCCATACATGTGCACACATACACACCCAAAACAACCGTTTCGTCTCAGTGCTCAGCTAGGGAAAAGCTAGCGTGGATGGCAGAGGGGACCTTGCTCACCCTTACCTGTCCCCACTGTGCCGCTGCTCATTCCAGGTACCGTACTGGCTGTCGGGCTCCTGCACCAGCGTGTCTGTGTCCTTCACTCCCGGGGGCTGTCTGGAGAAGCACTGCTTCAGCTGATCCTGCAACAGAACAATTGCAACATTTCAGCATTCCTGTAGCCCTTGCCTGAATGATTAACAGATTTTATTTGCAATAGTGTTTTTGAATCTACCAGTTAAATTTGGTCAACATAAAACTGGGAATAAACTTAAACATGGAAAATGGCTATGAACTCAGAACAACGATTCTCTATAAAATGAGCACTATTTTCCTGGGCAAATAACCGGTTCTAAAGGCCGGGGCTGACTCCCTAGTTTTAGTAACTCCATATTGCTTTAACATTATTCGTATCTCAGGTTGCACAAAATTTTTAGAAGCACCTATGCAAACACGAAGAATTCTGCTGGGGACTACATTTAATCTCCCCAAGCATACAAGGGAAACATCAACTCTACTGCTCTTTTCCTGGGTTTAATAAAAGGACCCTTTTTTTTTCAGCTCTTTCTTTGGAAGACATTCAAAATAAAAAGCATAAATAAATAAGCACAGTGCCAGATACCAGAAAGCCTTTGACAAATTGATGTGTGCTAATGTAAAGTTCAAACAGAATGTACAATGTAGAAGGACAGACCACGGTGTTTCTTCTGTGTTCTACTCTGACCTCTCATTTCCTAAGTATTTTTATTTCATAGATCTACTACTTTCATAAGAGGGAAACAGTGCATCTAAGGTCCCTTCCCTTTCAGGGGAGAGAAGTGGGTCAGCTGCTGCTGCTGGTACCCTAGATTTGCAGCAGACCAATGTTAATATGCTCCAGAACATAGCACTGTTGCACCTTTTGTTTTGCAGTTGTATTGAGTTACACACTGAAGCTAGATAGTTACTGAAATAATACATTGTGCGTAGATAATTAAATGTTGGCCCCTTTCGCATTCGTTATCCTGAACAAATACAAGTATGGTTTTCAGTGCCATATCGACCTTGCTTATGAAGATCTCATCTGACAGCAGATTACATTGTTTTCCACCTGTCCTAAGCTTTTTCTCTCTTTAAACAAAAGGGGGGGAGAGGGGGGGAAAAAGAAACAACACCCACCCACCCCCTCAAACCCATCTAGCAGAACACGCTGGTGGAAACTACCAACACATCGATTTCACTTCAGGCAGCAACACAAAGTAACAACGATATTCAATGAAATGGGATTCCTTAATATTATCGGGGAAAAAAAAGAGATTTCATGTTTTCTTGTTTAATTTTGTAAACCTAAAGACTATAAAAATACTGACATTGAGGATAATTCACCTGATACTTGGCTACTGAAGAAGTCCTACAATGCTTGCATCTTTTGCTTATCTCCCCAACCCTACTAGGAGCCATTGCCATTCTCTAGTTCTATCATACTCTTTGCTGCTGACAACGTGGTCTATTTTAATGCTGAGTGAAATAAGCAGCAAAAGGCTCCACCATTTATTCCAACTATTACAATGCACCGTTACTAGACACAGTAAAATTCTCAGTTCGTAATACTCAAGTAAAACAGGGGCTTAGTTTGTGAGTTACAAGAAACAGAAGTTTCCTGCTTTTCATCTTCCAGATGTTCTCACAGCTTAATAATTCACTGGTAGTAATTCTTACACTTTATATATAGATATACACATGTACGCCCAGAGGCAAGCTGAGTTCTTACATTTTTCGGTCCATTCCAGGAACAAGCCTTCAGCCATGGGCAAGGCATACACTTCTAACAGCTAGGTGAGTGGCAGGGGAAATAGTCCTGTATTTCTTAGAAACCACAGGGCATTTCCTCCTGCTTGGCTCAGGCATATGTTTTGCTTTCCACAAATTCCCTCTGTAGCTCCATGATTTCATGCTTTGCACAAGGGGCTAAGCTAACACTCCTGGGCTCAGCCTTCTGCTGTCACTTGGTGGCCGCGTATCCTTTGGCAAGTTGATTCACTTCTAGGAAAGGCATTAACAAATGCAAATCGTCGTTCTCGCTTTCCTCCCTACTGTCCATGCTAGTTCAGGGTTTTTTCCAACTTGATGCTTGTTACGAATTTTTTTCAATCCCAATCTCGCATTTCAAGCTACCGCATTCTTGTAAACAATATGAACAGAATATTTACCAACTTTTGCCACTGCACAGAAAAAGTTGCATCTATATCAAGAGCTGTAACTGCAGCATCTGGCAGTCTTCGTGGCAGCACACTCACCTCCACAGCCCTTGCCTGGTCCCCCCGGGTAACACTTGCTGCCACAAACAGAAGATGACCCAACAGACACAAGCATGTTACCCTTTTTGTTGGAAGCCAGTATTTCCCACTAGAGAACTACAGCATCTCTATGCATGGTACAGACTGTATTACTTGCAATTACTCACATTGTTTTGAACTAGACAATAGTCCAAAAAGCTCAGAAACAGGAATGGGAGCAGCAGAAAAGCAATGTCGTGTATTGCATTTAGGAGACATTGTTTATAAAAAGTGTGTTGTGTTATCATGAAAGTGATGGTTGTAAGGGGCAAGCATGCACAACCCAGATAATAACATTTCAGAAGCAACAGGAAAGAAATTTAGATGCAAATATATTGCTCATCTGAAGGCTCAGTAATTCTTAACAAAATTTTACATTGCAGACAAACTGATCAGCACATACTCCTCAGTTGTGGGCAACATTTTACTTGATGTTATATATATTTGAACTTTGACATGCTGTTTTATAACCAAAACGATGTAATTAACACTCAGATAGTGATTCTCTATGCTAAAACCAAAAGAAGTCTGAAGAAAAAAAAATTACTACTTCTGTAGACATTATGAACTTAAATTCAATAAAACAAACTGAGAAGTCTAAATGTAAGGAATAAGACACTCCAAATTCTAAGAGATTACTTCATTATACCGAGTAATCTTACTGCATTTGCTTCTGGAAGAACCTACTTATTTCAGAAGACGACTGTGCATCTTTCCCTGGTGATCCCTTTCAACCCATACTTTTTAATAGGCCAAATGATTAGCTGGAAAAAATAAACATTCTTTCAAGACCACAAACCGTTCCTTAGGCCTAAACTATTTAAAGACTCCGGCTTCTACTGGCTAAGAAGAACTGCAGAGAATTTAATGAGGTACGACAACCCGGTCAGCTATCTGAGAGAAAAAAGGTACCAACTACGACCAAAATAGGGAGAGGCAAGAGGAGCCGATGCTCTGCCCAGCTTGTGGAGGAGGTGTCAGCTGGGGGGACCGAGGGTGACGCAGAAAAGCAATTTATAGCCCGTGCAGTTTGGAGGAGATGGCGTGTGCTGAACAAGGAAGCGACAACAAACCACAAAGATTATTCTTTCCAGTACATGATTATTAGCAAGCACAAGAATGATGAGTTTTAGCTTTTCTTTTGAAGATCTCTTTTGTATCATCTTCACTGCACTCCAGAAGGACTCAAGGCAATCTGGTAATACCGAAACACTGGGCATCGGGACCTTGGAGGTGCCTGGGAAAAATCCATTCCCCTTGTTTTCAAAATGTTTACTCTCAGTAACTATAAGCTTCTTTTTAAAAAACAGTAGAGGCTAGTTAAAAAAAAAAAAAAAAAAAAAGAGGAGGGATCATTTTCTCCACTTCCATCCTCTTTCAGCCTTCATACTCTCTGGATAGCACTTAATAGTTGCTATTAAACTTTTGGTTTTTTAAATACTGTCAAAATTACACAAATTCTCTGAGAACTGTACATATGTACCGTTGTGTTTTATGGCTGAGATGCTTTTAGACACAAGCAACTCAAATTAGATCATACAGATACATTTGCATTTTCTGGCACTAACATTTTACTTGGAACAACTCGGTGTTACAGACAAACAGCATGAATGAAGAACAAACTGGGATTACAAATCAAAAGCTTTAAAACCTGACAGATTGGGAAAATAATGTAAGACTTACTGAACGTGCTAGAGTGACAATTTTTAGGTCTGCCACAAGCCCATTATATCACACATCCCACAGTGCCCTATATCACATTAATTTACATAAAACCATAGAAGACAGATTGAAGAACCCTACCTATTGCCTAGTAGCACTTGCAACACATCCAGTGGCACAATGAAGTGCATTAAAGCCAGTTTTTACCCAAGGAGGAAGAAGGAAATACTTTCTGACATGTACTGCTCCCAAACGTGGCCAGTTTCTGCTTCATACTTTGTTCCCTAGCCTAAATCCTAATTTAAAGCTCACTTCTTCAGATGGATTAAAATATTCTTTTTTTTTTTTTTTTTTTAATGTATAAGCTCCACAGAACAAGAGATCCTGCAAGATAAAGAACTGACACATCTGGCTTTGACTTTTGTTGCTCTTAAGAACAGATCTGCTCTGAACAGAAACCTTTTTTTCCTGTAAGAGACAACTACCCATTATTAACAGAACAAACTCGTGCTAATATCTGTGATCCATGCTCTTTCTTTACCCATCCCTTGGAAGAACAAACCAAAGTTGAAAGAAGAGGTGTACAACACGTGAAGCTAGGCCAGATACAGCTATTTCCTCGATAAACTGAATATTCATGATATAGTAAAACCAGACATTTTAAAGGAAGAGGCAACAAAAGGAGGGGTCTGGTGTCTTCTCAGCGCACAAGATAATAAAATTCCTAATTTGGGTTTATTTATAATCACAAAAAAATCTCCCCAATCAAATAAATACTACTCTCGATCCAATATTCAAATGCTGTAATTCTCCATGCTTTGATCTTTAACTTTGTAGTTCTTACACCAGTAGCCAGGATAAAAATCAACTTAATTTTTATACAAAATAAAACAGCTAAGTTGTATACTGATTTGCCTCTAGTTCTTCTTCTAAAATGAGACATTATGATTATGCCTCTTTCGGTACTCCCTCGGAATTAAGCTGGGTTTGGCAATAGTCCAGGGCTGATTACTCCTGCAATTTCCAGTTCCTGAAAATGATGCACACACAATATTGGTCCTAGCAGCGCAGAAATTAACCGTAACTAAGAATGAATGCATACGTTTACGTGAAAAACTCTTTTGCACTGATGTGAAATAAAGACCTGGCATATGAGGAATACCAGTTGAAAGAGATCTCATGAGTCAGAATCTGCACAGTTTCAAAAATATCTTTGTTTGCAAAAGAGACCAAGACATCAGACAGCCAAAATGACACCCCACAGCTTGAAGTGCAAAAATTAAAAGTTAAAATCTACTGGCATAAATTGAATATGAATAGGTAATTGCACAATGGAATGAAGTTTTGACCATCTGCCTTCTTAATACAAAACTCAGAGAAAAATTTTTACTAATTTCTTGAAAAGCCCTCCCCCCCCCCCCCCCCCCTTTTTCTCTCTCCTTTTTTTAATTAAGAGAGTCAGATGTTTGGTCAAATTACTCATATTCAGAACTCCCCTGCCCCTTAAGTATGACACGGCACTTAGGGAGAGTTTACAAGTCCTTACAAATCCAGAAAACAGTCTCCATTGTTCCCCTGCAATGTGCCAGGAAGATGGCAATACACTTTATTCTATTAAAATTTTATTCTATTATTTCATAGTTGACTCTGCTTTGAACAGGATGTGGGGCTAGATAACCTCCAGAGGTCCTTTCTAACCTGAATTATTCTACAATTATCCTAATGATTCTAAGGTTTATTACTAAAAGGTAAACTATATATTTTGAACCACTAACAGAATTATCAAGAACATAACACCATATCAAAACCAACCAACCAACAAAAACCACCACAAAAAGAGGGCCTTAGAAACTATACAACATTTCACAACCCATATTATTTTTTCTTTTTAAGTATCTAAGTGCCAAGACAGCACGTGGAAAGTCTAACTTTGTGGAATCAGCATCCTAGGGTTTCCATATATACTTACTATTCGTCGAATTAATGCTGCCCAGAAGGAGTAAGTCATGGTTCAAGACCAACGCTCCAGTTAGTTCCTAGCAATCAGGCGAGAAGATTTACCAACTCAGTGTTTAAATTAATTGTTGACAGGAGTAACCGCCTTAGTGTAATGTCCCAGGCAGAAGGTGCTACCTTCTGCCTCCCACCCCACCCTTCATGCTGCAGTGACAGATAAACAGTTCCAGGAATTGTACATTTTCTTTCTGACCTCACTGATGAGGAAAGTTAAGAGACCTCCAGTGCAGGCTCCACCCACGGCATCGATACGCGAGGGTGACCTCCTCAGCCCTCTCAAATACCCTGTTCTGCACAGTATCTTCAGACCAAGGAAGCACTTTACAAACGCTGGAGACCAAGCCTAAGAGCAGTGACAAAAGTAATTCAATTAATCAATCTCATAACCCCAAGGCCTTCACAGTACTATGCAGGCCATCTCCCCTGCTGCCAGCAGCTAAGGAGACTGCGGTGAGCAGCCTTGGGGTGTCCCCAAGAGGGACACCCCGCCAGCCCCAGCGCCTCCGGGGATGAGGCTGGAGAGGACAAGCCGCTTCAACGTGGCAAACTGCATGAGCACACGCACGGGGAAACACAAGCGTGCTCCCGCCTGCGTCCGAAAGCACTCACACAACATATTTAGCGCTGTTATATCCTAAGGATCCGCGCTGCTCTACTCAAAAACCCCTTCAGTCGTAAAATGTTTAATTTTTCCACGTGCAGTGGAGTACGTACCAAGTCCCGCGGTATAAAACGTTCTCATAAATGACATCAGCCACTACATCCTCACTGTTGCTATGCAACCCAGGGCTGTATCAGCCATATGTGTCTTCTCTACCTCTTCCACCGGGACATGATAAGCAACAACCAAGTATATCCCTAATGTTAAAAGCTGACAGCATTTACCTTCCAAAACATGGGTTTTTTAAGAGGGTGACTGGTTTAATGCTCCACCTTTTCATAGCTTCCCAGCTTGATGCACGGGCCTGAATCCCACCCCCTTCCCCCTGGAAAGGCACGGCAAAAAATGCAGAAAGCAGACCTACGTCTGCAGAAATAAGGGGGAGGGCAAGCGTCCCTTCCAGCCCCTAACCCGAGGGAGCAAATGCCAAGAGTAAGTTGTGAACAGCCGGTGCCCGAGAGTAGCCAGGTGGAGAAGGCAGAGAACACCCCAAGCTGCGATACCCCGCGTACACTGTTAGCTCAGCTGCTCTCCTTTAAAAAGCTTTATATTCACCCACGACAGGCCTTATCACTAGTCCTACGGCCTTGCTGATAGGAAAGCCAGCCTTAACCTTAGAGGCTGAACTCTTTGCTTCAGTACTGTATTTGAACTGAATCGAAACAAAACTAAATCCCTTTGAAACATATACATGCCTTACGCTACGCTAAAAGTATTTTCAACTCAATCAAAACACCCAAACTGTGCAACAGACCTAAACACTACAAATGATTTGACAAGCGGGTTAGTGCAGAGCTGACAGGGATCCTCCTTGCCACACCAGCACAAAACATCCGCTGCAAACAGCGACAAAGGAGCCAGAGGAAATCACTGCCAGCAGTTCAATGATTTACTCAAGTTCAAACAGCGGGTTCCCAGCAACACCTTTCCAGCCTAAACCTGAACCTGAATACTATCACAGCTCCCCAAACCCTGGCATTTTCCACACCTTCTGACATACAAAATGACTTCCCCTGCTTGCCGGTCTTTAGCTGATCACTACTTCTACGTTAATGGATCTTTCACTCATAACCACCAGCCATGCCGTGCCTCTCGGGAGCCAGGTCCAGCTGAGAGACTCAGGATTTGAAAGGCAGCAGCACCAAAGAGAGACCCAAAGCCTATCCTGAGCTGACTCTGGCCACAACAGAGAATAGGGCCAAATTAATTCAGATTGTTAGTTCTGCCAGGAATCTGGTTACCATCGTGCAATGAAATCTACTCACTGCTTTTGCAGTGACTCTCAGTAAAGTTAAACCTCCTCGCTCCATTCAGGATTTCAAAGACATTTTGGAGTTTGTCATTTTTTTATACCCTGAAAATAGAGCTGCTATGACTTGCTTTGAGCACTCACCACGCACTATCATGTGGTTTCAGTGTAAGGCTGAAGATAGAGCAGAGGTTGACTTGATGTGCAAAAAGCAGACACAAGAACCAAATTCTAAATATATACCTTGCTAGGTCTGAGTGAGCCATGACAGTACTTCCTCTGAGAAATGGGAAAGTAGAAAACCAAAGCAGAGCAGAGGAAATAGTTGGGAACACCTTTAAAATCCCTCCTAGATTAACATATTAAATTTTTTTTTCAGCCTTAGGCAGTCAAGCTAAAAAGAAATTAAACCCCAAGAAACCAAACCCAGCATCAGAGCCAGAGGCATGCCAGCCTGTCCATCAGGAAGATTTTGAGCAGAATCGTGCTGTCCGACCTCAGAGATGAGGAATTCACTCTCTCCCAGAGGGCATATGCAACTCTCATCAGCATTAATAGAAGTTGGCACTCGGAGTTGAACAGGATCCCCTCATCTTCAATGTTGCAAGAGATACAAGCCAGAACAAGACAATTTTATACTGTTATGCTAGGAAGTGAATATATTTGCTTCTTTTGAAAAGCTACATGCTTGAAATCAACACCTCCTACTTGAAATGCTTTACTTCACAGCTCTTCTGCACAGTTAACGTTTTTCTACATAAGACACAAGTCAAACTTCAAACAAACATTCCTGGTAAAAAGGGCTCTTTAGTTTAAAGTCTAGATTTAAAGATGTACAGAAAGTGATAGGATTTCTTGACAACAAGTGAATAACAAGCATGCAGACTTTGGAAACTGTGCACTGTGCTCGTTTGAACAAAAATCTCAGACAACTTAGAAGATGTTTTAGAAGAGAGCAGTCAAAATACACACACACACAGACCAATGAACCACCACTAGTATTTCCTGAAACTATCACGATTCGTTACAAAATTTCAATAAAAATGGATTGCCAGTGTTAAGAGTTGTGTTCGGTGATGTTTTTGTTTAATGTATTTTATTTCCCTCTGAAAGCTAACTGCTATCACTTAGTGCTTTTAAAAACAAACAAACAAAAAAACCGAAGGTGAATGAGCACAAAATGACCAGCTCTAAATATATTTACATTCTTTTCTTATGCTCTAAGAACATGGTAAAAATCAACTCCTTGCAGACAGCCTAAGTAAAACCACAGAGTGAAGTCATCTAAGTGATTATTCCTGTCAAAATAACAAGGGATCAACAAAGGCAGTCTACTAAATACCCATCACTACAGTTTTATGGCCCAGATTTATGCTGCCAGCTATGTTCATGGCCTGTTAAACCAAAGAAAAGTTGTTAAGAATGAAAAAGCATGAACTGTTTCAGTATTGGCCCCTGTATCTTCATTAATTAAACTGAACAGCTTTACTGCCCCCCCCATCCCCGAAACAAGACAAACAACTCATTTTTAAAAGCCTGCTTTCTGCAAACATGCTTCACGCTACAATAACAGCTCTCCGGAAATTTAAAGATAAAATTCCATTCACTGATGGTTCAAAAAAAAAATATTTTTGAGAGCAATTCATTGCACTTTTGGTGAATATTAGGGCAAAATAATTGAGCAACTCTTTGTTGTAGAGTCTGTATCAAAATAGCCAAGCTCAGAATAAAAATGTCAACTTGTATTAACTTCTTTTTACAAGCAGTTTGTGGAAGGATGTTCACCATAAAAGGACAAACATTTGCAGACAGACCGGGGGTAAAAATCAAAACAGATAGTACAGATCAACGCTCTTTTAAAAGCGGAGATAGAATCCCAGGCGATGTGCAGGTGAATGGCACGTGTATAGTTCAAACCAGGTTTTAACAGCGCTCCTTTTGGTCCCTCACCTGCTCTTCAGCGCCAGAGAAGGACCCGACTCAGATGGAAAAAGTGATAGCCCATCAACTTTTCCAACAAACAAGCTGGCTGCACAAGCTTATATTGGCTAAACCAGCTTAGAAAGAAACATCTGTGAAGATTAAAAAACCAAGATGGGAATTTCAACCTCTAGTAGAGAGGACGATAGTGAAAGGGCTGTGGGATGCAACAAAAACCCTCTGAAGGACTAAGCACCCTCCCAGCACATCTGGGACATGTGCAGTCAAACAAAACACTCAATTCCCATCTTTACTTTGGAACTATATTAAAACTGAATCCAAACGAAATAACTGATGCTGTCAGATTAAGCCTGAATGAAAAGACCATTTTGATCAACGGGCCAGTACAGCAGAAAGAAAGCCAAACACAATTAAAATGCACTTTGGTGTGATTTTTAGCACCTATCTGAACAACTCGCATAAAACACCTCGAGCCCAAGCAGCCATAGAATTAATCATTTCTGTTCTATTTAAAATTCTTCTCCCAAAGAATCTGAAACATCTCTGAGGTTTTCCACAGCTTTGTTGTTCATCCTAGCAGTCTGAAAGTAGTTAAACTTCTTACAAAGAAACAAACTGCCACACCTTTTTAGCAGTGTAAGGGGATAGCTAGGAACTGAGGGTATTAAACAACTATCCTGTTTTTATTGCACGGCAACAAACTTGGACATCTAGAACTAATGGTGTCGGCTGTGAAACCAGATATAACAGAAACATGACTGATATTAGCATGATTAAAACAGAGGCAATGTTTAATGAAAGTATCTCTGCTCCTATTACAACAACGACACTGAGCTGATGACATGAGACGAAAAATGGAAAAAAGCCTCAATAAAAACGTCTGGGAGAAAAATCAGCTTCCATTTAAAAGGTTTCACTGTAAAGTAAAAAATTCTGCAAGCTCAGCTACAGATTCCAGATCTGATATTAATATGCCAGAATAATGATGCGATTAAAATTGGTCCTGTGTCATTATGGGCAGATGGTTTTCAGTGCACATGACCTGCAGCAGCAGGGCCCAGGCATTCATGGGTGCAGCAGCCAGTAAGTTTCTTCAGTCCATGGTGACATCTTTCTTCCTTAAATTAAATATGAGAACACTATATTTGTAGAAAATATTCTCAGACCAATTAAATTCAGTTTCAGTGGAAACAAAACGGACAGATGACTAGCTTTGAAGATATGGCTACATGAACAGACTACCACAAGGCAGAAGAGAAGAAGGACAAGCTTGCTGGGAAACAGCAATTGATCAGAAAAACAGTGTGCTCAGCGGTTTGGGCTATGAATGAAGGTAGGACAAATGACAGAGTATTCCATTTCAATGAAGAAATTCATAGGAGTACTACAGGGAAAAATAATAATTAAAAAAAAAAATCTTTTTCCAAACAGGCTGCTGTCAAATATACCAGAGAAGCTATTTAAAATAAAAATTATTCCTGCACTCCTGTTTGTGATTTGCAGATTTGCATATACTAAATTTTGACTGATCAACTGTTGGTTTGAGAACCATAAGATAAATTAGTTTTAGCTCTCAGGCTCATTTTATTCCTTGATCGTCCTAGCTTTCAAGCAATTCTTAAAAACATGGCTGTACTTTCTCTAGATTCAGCATAAGATTGCCCTGTGTTAGACATTTATTTATCTAGGTGTAATTTAAGGCGTGTGGCTTTAAATTAAAAAAAAAAAAAAAAGAAAAAGTGGAGGTTAGGAGAGATTTTATAAGGCACAAATTAAATTCACAATGTCCTGTGTATAAAGACTGGTTCCCATATAAAAACTAGCAGATTACATTTTAAATAAGGTATATCCACCCAGCCTCCCTTCCCGAGGAAGCTGCTGCAGAACCTCCTCTCTGCGGCGCTACAGAGAAACACCGAGCATCAGAGATGGAGTTGGGTCAGGAAGTCAGCCCTGCCAGACATCGAATAGGAAAATGTGACAAGGTGTGAACAGAAAAACAAAGCGAATACGTAATCCCTGAGCTGTTCAAGAGAAGTGTTTGAAAAGAAAATTATTTCTTCTCTCTTCCAGCCTGATTCCTACTTTTATGACCTCCAGCAAGGAAATAACCAATTACGTCAAATCCCTTTCACTCCAATCCTAAAGCTCCTCTGTAGTGGATAAAAATCTCTTACAGCCCAGAAAAAAAATGCAATACCCGTGAGCCCTTCCCCAACTACGTAGCTTGCAGTAATTACCAGCTAAAATATGTTGTAGTATGTTATTAATAAGGTGCCAACCTGCCAGTTTCCCCACATGTAAAGAGATTGGGTACTGCACCTATGCCAGACCTATGGAACAGCCCCGAGTTTTCCCACTGGGGGATCCAGCAGACAGCACGCACAGCATCAGCCCTTTGCCATAAAAGCTGCTACAAACATAGGATTGCAACTTAAGTACAGAACTAAACAGAAAACAAGACAACTTTTGAGCCTAAGCATTTCTTAAAAGTCACAGATATCCAAATTTAAATACAATACTCTTAATTCCCCTAAAAGATATCTGAAGCAGTGACAGGGGATCCATACAAACTGTAACCTATTATTTCCCTTAAGTTATTTCATCTGAAAGTCCACCAAAGTCACGAGAAGGGACAAACGGACAGCTACATCGAATGCAGCGGAATGCACTCTCACACCTCCACTATCTTCAACCTCAGCAGCAAGTTTACTTACGCTATCTTAAATTGTGCTGTTTAACTTGAATTTTGGCAGGTTTCTTGGTCTTGTACAATGCTAAGTTCTCAGCCAGCAGCCACCAGCGACAGCAGAGACGGAGCTGAAGCCCCCCAGCCCTCGCTGTGTCGGGCACACGGCAGCAGCTGGCTCACAAGCCAACGAGCCCGGCTGCTCCTTGTTTAAAAACTGCATCGCTGAAGTATCAGCACTGAGTGACTACTGAGTGAGTACATCCCTAAAACAACAAACAAGTCAGTTTACGATGAACTACATGCATTATACTAATTCCATAGGTTTTTGTAGAAAAATGTCAGTGGCTCCAAGGACTAAGTAAAACCAGGACCCTGTTCCAGCCAGATAAACAATAGCTGAAGGTCCGTGTGTGCAAGTTGTTCTGTGGAAGACGCGATGGCACAAACTATGAACTTTCACAAGTGCCGAGACCTTAAGTTTGAGCACAGGGAGTTGGGCACAAGTTAAACCAAATTCATGCGTAAAGCCAAGCACATGCAAAATTACTGCTGAAACAGAGGAACAGCAGCTCCGGTGGCTGTCACCAGTGAACTAAGTGAAAAGGTCATCCTGTGTCTCACGATTTCTGCTCTGTAAGCAGTGCAGTGTAAGGAAAGTAGTACAGTTGCCCTCTGCAGGTTCCACATTTCCGTTTTTCAGTCTTCACTTCTTTTAAACAAGTTTTTTTATTCAGATGATCCTAATATATCTAAAATATCAGCTTAAAAAAAGAAACCAACAGAACTTCACCATGCTAACACTGTAACAGTGGTTACCAAGTATTTTCCTCTTCATTCTTTTGTGCTCACTCAACAGTATTTTCTTTTCCAGAACAGCCAAACAGGAGATGAATAGCAAGCTAGGACAAAAATGCTGTAGACCATAACTGATAAAAAGTACTGGAAATAGCCCATACACAAACACCACACCTCCCCAAGGAATGCAACTTTACCCTCAATCATTCAGTGAACAAACCTCTGTGAGGCCACATCAGAACTTTATGTATTTACACTTACAATGAATAACTACTTTGTTTAAAAACAAAACAAAACAAAACGTTTTAGCCACTTCAGAGCGCAAGCTGTTCAGGATTTACCCACATACTGGTACCAAGGCTTTGGTGCCCATTCCACTCAAGTCAACCACAGCACACCCACCTCCCATGGTTCAAACACCAGCCTTAAATTACCAGTTTCAGGTACAACTCAAATCACCAGTTTAGGCTCCTCTCCATGAAATAAAACAGAAGAAACTGGATTCATTTACCTTTCAACACACTATCACCTAAAAACCTTGCCGCTTTGCAGTCTTTGCTGGAACTAGAATTGGGGGGCGTGGAATAACGCCTGCAAGGAGCATGGCAGACCCCCGCCCAGCTGCCAGAGCCCGCACCCCCTCCACCCGGGAAGGGGCTTCTCTCTACACAACCGGCGTTTCCTCCACCACTTTGCCACGCCATTAAATACAGATTGTCCCTCCTGAAAATAACACGGAGACTAGGAAAGGTATTTAATGGAAAGGGACGGGTGGGGGGCTCCGCGTGGCACCCAGTCGTGGTGAACCGAGGGCTCTTCACCTTTCCCTTGCTCCCATGGAATTATACCCTTGCAAGTCATGCTGGTCATATAACTTCTATTTCATGACAAAGTGGCAATTACACGGAGAAAAAACACCTCTTTTTCAATAAAAGAAGAGAATAATGATCATCTACCATTGACTGCAGAGTGACAGCGCTTAACTCTTTACAAATTTAGCTTCAGGCATTTTTTACTGAAAAATTACAAGTATTCATGTACGTTAAAAGTCACGCTGACCTGTGGTGTTTGAAATGACCAACATGAGTGCAGTTTCAGACTAACTTTCTAACTCTAGACAAATATTTGTCCTACTGTGTTGCTTTAAAAAAGATCAACAACATTCTTCCCCATTCCCAAAACCTTGATTAACTGTGTTCCCTGGCAAATGAAAATATCCACCTGCGCTGCAGAAAGAAACCAGCTGGGAGCAGACAGACAGACATCACTACCTGAAGTGTTTTGGGGGCTATTTTAAAATTGAAAAGCAGACATGGTATAGGTTTTGTTACTAGATAAAACGCTGCAACAAAACCAAGTTTTTTGCATTGTATTATCTCCCTCGAGAGTCTCAAAAAGGTGTATAGCTTACAAGCTCAGGTGGCTCTGAACTGGTCTGCCTCTTCCTCAAAGAGGAAAACCTCTGCTGACTCCGCACTGAAAACCTTCGGAAGGACTCTCTGCTCCGGGATGCAAAGTGCCTGAAGGAGGAGGTTCGCTTGAAGGGAGTCCTGCTTCCACCTTCCCCGCTAGTCCGTTCATGAGCAACCGCAGTAGTGACTAAATTTAGTGCTTCCTGTAAGGATCTCCGCACTGTACCCATCCACTGGGTCATGTGAGTTTGTGCCACTGTCAGTTTGTCTCCAAGGTAATCCATTTTTCCAGCAGAGATGAGAAATCAATATTCAGTAGCACTTACTGTAAAATATATTCTCCTTAACAACCCTGATTTTATTTTGCAAAAACGATTCCGCTTATAAAATATTTTCAGCTAATGTAAATAGCACTACACTATAACCATCAGCATATTTCTGTATTTAAATAACAAAAGGTATGTGAGGTTGGAGATTGGTATTTGTTAAGTAGGAAAAAATAAAAGAGTTTTCCTACTTACACTCAGATTTCCAGAGTTCCATCAAAATATGTTTAATTCAGCCATGTTAAAGAGAGAAATCAAGGTTTAAATCCTGACACAGTCACTTGAAATTAGTCCATTTACAAGCACAGAATTAGTCTCTTACTGTCTCATTTCAGAACCAGAAAAGCAACTCCCTTTTTAAGCCAAGTTTTTGTTTTGCTGTAAATATCAGAAAGACAAAAAAAATCGTATTCTTCTGGCTCGGCAGCTTTTCAGGTAACAGTACATTAAACAAAGTTCTGATGCTTCTATACAATCCATTTAGCAGCAAAATAATTAGATCTTCTGAACAATAAATCCGAATTATTTTCTTCCCCAAAAAGTCTGCGGGAAGGTATCAGCACCAGCAGAATCCCCTCCTCACCAGTCTTCCCATCTTCAGAACCATTCTACAAGATTTTCACTTCCAGAAACGCAGATCACAAGCTCGTGAGGCACAGTGAAGCTGAGGGGGAACCGTGTCAAGCCTGCTGCCGTCAAGACTGGACTTGCTGGCTGCTCAGAGCCTGCCAAAAGATCTTCTGAATGACATCAGCTCCTCTGCTTCAAGGGGGGCTTCAGAACAGAGGAACGTAGCCGGGAATGGTAAAACGCCGTACCAGCAGCCAGCACAGAGACTTTCCCCACGCCTATTAAAGCCGCTGCACACGCCAGCTCCTCTCCTTACACAATCCGGAGACGCACTCTGAAGAAGCTGCCGGGTATCCCAGCTGTTCGCAAGCCCGTCTCGCTCTGGCACAGCAAGGCTCGCCGTGCTCCGAACGCTCCCCGAACAAGGCGCGGGAGGTTACACGCAGGCGAAAGCTGCCGCTGCCTCTGGTATCCTCTTCCCTCCTCTCTGTCCCTGCCTTGCCTCTTCTCCGGAGAGGAAACAATGAGCTAGGTGAAACAGCCGCAGAGGTCTGCCTAAGGAAGGATCTGGGCCGGGCTTTATTATAGTACAGGCAGGGTTACCATGGCAACCAAGGGAACAGCATCTGCTTGCTGCCTAAGCAGGCAGGAGTTGCACAGATCTATTGGAATGATTCATAGTTTGCATATGTCACGTGTACTTACTGATTTTAACCCTTCCTTGGGAAAACAACAGCAACGTCTGCCAGGGAATGTTTTACACCGACACCAAAAGGCTTCCTATTCGGAGGGGGCAGGTTAGGACAAAACCTACACCCCGTTCCCATTGTTTGACGGGTACTCGGGCAGCACCATCACGCAGAACTATCTTATTATGCGATTTACAGACTCAAGCAAGATACTTTCAAGTTAGTGACTGTGATATCAGCGCAAGATAATGATTAAGCCAGAAGCTGAAAACACAGCTGAACAGGTCTGACAGTTTAAAGCCGTTTTTTCCACTTTCACACACTGTTAACAACTTTCGCTGTCACTCCCCAGCTCTGCTCCCTCCCTGGCAGCTGGGAGACCATGGGGTTGGTACTGCTGCTGCAAAGCCTGAAACGGTGGGGGTAACGAGAAGACCCCATGGATAAAAGCAGGTAACACTGAGCAGTCAAATGTCACCAGCCATGGAATTTCTGGAAACAGCCCGTTTGGGAGGACAGCAGAAATAACAGCTAAGGTTTTAGATCAATAAACATAAGTAGGTGTGCAAAGTCAAGACGTGACTAGTTTAGAACTGAGCGGAAACAGATACAGGTATGAAGGTAAGAAAGGCATGTTGGAAGCTGCTCACTTTCTTGTTTATTCAAGGGCTTTTTGTTGCTGTTGCTTAATCTGCCACACAAAGTACCACGGTCTTGCATCATCCTCTCCTCCCCTAAACCTTTCAGGAAGAGATTTAATGGAATGAAAAATTTCTAGATAATATTTTATGAAATGGCTCTCACGCAAAGTTTTACTGTATCAGAAATTCTACTTACAAACACGCACACAAGCATAAGATGCTCTGAGGAAATGGGGTGTCTTGCCTTTTAAGCATTGTTTTTAAGAGTTGAACTCCACCAACCTGTAACTTATCTCCAAGAAAAACTTTGGTGACAAAATGCAGTGTTCCATACCTTACTCTTCATTTCTGAATACATCATATTTGTTTTCAACATTCTCAAATTAGCAGTCTAACAACAACCCTCAGTGTTAAAAGGGAATCCAACAATAGAGAAAAACCTTTTTTCCTCACATAGCTCTTCTTTTAAAGAGCTACAGAGTTGTTTTTGTACGGAAATGGAAAGAGAGACTTTTGATCACCCAAGAGCTGGGTGTTTCTTATATTTTCAAAGAAACAGAAAAAAAAATTAGATTTATTCTGACACAGTTATGGATAATGCTTCACGAACAATGGAGATCTTGTGTCCAAGCCTGAATTTGAAGACTTACTACACATTTTTATGCTGTTTAATCTAACTCTGTATTTCAAACATCTGCGCATTTGCAAGTGCAGCTCTGCGCTTGCTGCAGTACAGGGATTCTTCATGAGGCACTTTGCTATTTTAGATGGATTCAGGCTCTGTCTGATTCGGTAGCCCCCCGGAATAGCAATCAGAGAGCTCTGGACTGTAGCTGCCATGCAAGTTAGTCAGCAGTCCCTTCATCTAAACAGGACAGGCAGAGCAGAACTGAAATTTCACCAACCTTCTGGTATATCGCCTGTCACAAAATGGGAGGAGATGCACGACCAGATTCAACTCAACACCGACAGAAGGCGGCTTTTCTTACAGCTTGCTGCAAGAACTTCTCACACATGTATGTGACTTTAAGGATCTGAAAATTCACTAGAGAATATATTCCACTTTCGTATTAGACCTCCCATGAAAAGAGTGAGATGTTATGCCCCATTTACCATTTTCATCCTTAGAAGACTGTAAAACTGCTGATTTGAGTCTATCTGCAATACTAAATTTAGTATCTTTTGGCTACCACATGAACATACTGCTAGGTATTTAAGTATACTCAACATTTGAATTATTGCTTAGATTTACACTTCAATTAACATCATGGCAAAACATTTTAGAAGATAATCAGATGCGCTTTCACCATCAAATTCAAATGGTTGAAGATTTTTCCACCCCTTCAGCTGAAATGCAGTAAGTGACTGCATGTTCTCCTGCTTGAGCTCCACACCAAAACTGGCCGAGTTCAGCAGCTGCCAGGAGACTGACAGACTATGCAGTCAAACTTAGTTTCCTTAGAAAATCCATCTAAAAATAACTGAGGTCTGAAAAAAATGGATTACATTTTAAGAAAATTTGTAGGAATATTGCTTTATTAAAATGCATCTGCATAGCAATTATAGAGAAGAAACGTCCTCAAAAATACCTCTCACTGGACACTGCAAGGACTGGATAGATTATTTCACAATGTATTTTTTTATTTTCACCCCTCCCCACCAAAAGCATAATATGCTGACCTCTGCCTTGATCTGTGCAGAGCGTGTGTGTGTGTGAGGAGGGTTATTCTACTCTATTAAAATGGACTGCTTCTATCCCTTCTATTCTAGTAAGCAAAATAATCCAGTGAAACCTCAGAGGACCCCGTTACATCAGCCAAGCAAAGCTGGACCACACTTGAAAAATCTAAAGGATGGAGTTTTCAAAAGCTGTTCAAAAGCAAATCATGTTTTGGGGCATTTCTGATTCAAGTGAGATTTCACCTGTATGAAAAACACAAGCCACTATTAAAAATAATTTTAAAAGACATAAATCAACTTCACAATAGATTAAGGACTATATTAGCCATAGAAGAGTACCGATTTCAAAGAGCACGCTGCCACAGACAAGATCTCCTGCCTGTGGGCGCGCACACAACGGACCAAGAAAGCCTGGGCTCCCCGGGGAGTACACCAACTTGTTCTCTTTCTTTCTTTCCTAAGGCTCCCCAGAATATGATGCTCTATAGGACTCCACGCAAACTTCCCAGCTGGCAAAAGCTCACAACCATATTTTTATTAAATAACAGCATGTGGGTTACACACAGGCTCTATTCACTACTTCTCTGGTGAATCCACGTATCTTTTTATAACTATCAGCCTAAAGAACATAGCTCAAACCATACAGATGTTCTATAATTGTCTCCCAGCCACTTCAGTCCAGCAGTTTCTCAGGCTGAGCAAGGGTTTGTTTCTGAACAAGAACAGCACAAGATGATCTTCTGCCCTTGAAAAATACTAGTGATTATCTCGTGCCGCAGCCACCCTGGATCTGTCAAGGGTCTGCAGTTTCAGAAAACAGAGAGCACACATTGCTAACCATTACTGCATGACTAATTACCAGAGTAGCAAATGGGACCTCGTTATTAAAACATTGCTGGATACTTTTATTAAACAACTTCTATTCCACCTACAATTCAAAAAACCAAACCTGCACAAAGAAGTAACAATCCCTATTTTTCCTCTCATTCAGTAGAAAACAAAATTCTATGGTTACATTATATTTTCCAAAAGCTTCTTTCAGCTCATTGTGAGCTTCACCTGTTCTCAAATACATATAATTATGCTAATGCCTATATAGGATTGGAAGGTCAAATTAAAAACAGGCCTGCATGTAGCACAGCACATAATACACACACCATGAGAGGCAGGTGGAACCTGCAGCACAGCCATGAGTGTCAGCCATTCAAGTCCACAGGGTCTTTAGCAATGGCTGGGTCCCCCCATCACCACCTCCCTTCTGGCAGCACTTGCACGCATGGAACTGGGAAGGCAATCCAGCTGAAGACCTATCAAAAGGATATTGGGGATTAGTTTTCACCTAGACCGGATCCCTGAATGATCCTTTGTCATTGTGATGAGGACAGAGAAGGATGGGCAACGTTAGTTTAAACTGCAAAAACGAAGTCTCTGCTTCTCCCTTGTGGGACCCTCAGTCAGAAACCCATTCTCCTGATGCTTACCTGCCTCACACCCCATCGCTCCACTTAAGTTAGCAATTATTAATAATTCATGCATTTCTTAAGTGTTTTCTGCAAGTCATCATCGCACGTACAAACAAATATCATGATCAAGTACTTGCAAAGATCACGACAGCTTCAATTCCATCTCAGGCCTCTTAGTTTGTCCATCTCAATTACACTCAGTCTTCAGCAACCACCGAGGAGTAAAGCCTGCCCTTGTAAGGCTGTTCTGGTCTTGCATTCCACATCAAGTCTCTTTCTGTTTCATTAGTAAGAGAACTTAATTTAACCTGTTGTGTTTGACATTATGGACTATTTAAAGACGCAGCACTGTGCTGAGCTTAGCTACATGGCTCCAGACTCAATTACTCCCTGGGTTCCTCAGACACTACAAAACAACTTACGTTTTTTATATCCTCCTTATTTTTGCCTCTGTATTCTCTATTTTGCTATCTGAATTGTCATGTTCAAAGAAGGACTAGCAAGCATTCCTAACTACAGGCTGAATTTCTTACATGTAACATCCCATAATAAAAGTTTTTATCATGTCACCTTCAAATTCTCGTTTAAAGTAAAAAAGAAATGCTTTAATACTCAGTCATCTGAAATGCCAAGTAATATTCTCAAGGCTTCCCAATGATCTGCCAGTTTGCAACAGTCCTGCTCCCCCTACGATCCATTCCCCAACCGCCCCACTGCCCTGGCCGCTCGGCAGGGCCCCGGCCGCACATCTGGCAGAGACACAAAAGCCTGGAGCAAAGGTTTTTGTTTTTTTCTTTCATTCCAAACCAAGACCAACTGAACTGCTTTAAACCAGTCCTAACTTGGGAAAACACATAATTTGGTAAGAGCCTGGACAGATACAGTATGTTTGGCTTTGCACATGCAAAGAACAAAACTGTTTGTGTATCAAGTTGGTTTCTTTAAAACGTCCCTATCCACTTGCCAGTTCTCACGCCCCCCCTTTCTCTTCAAAATGACTTGCTGTTACACAAACAAAAAAGACACATCCCAAGGGTACATTTTGTAGAACACCTGGATTTGGGGAAATATGAAAAATGCGCAAGTTTCAATCAGATTTATGGGTAAAAACCATCTACGTTTGTCTGCCAGGTTAAATCTCACTTCACTGGCAAGACTTCCTCTGTTCCTGTCAGTGAGCTGTCACGACTGTTCATAGAACTGTCTTACTGCACAAAGTCTTTAATTTTTGGTCATAGCACATAGCAATCTTTTTTTCATTTAAGCTAAAAAAAAAAATTAACGCAGAGCTCAAGTTAAACAAAAGGCTTACATTTAGGTCCATGAACAAAAGACTGGAATTGTTCAGGCTCCTGCACCTGTTTATACTTGACAGAGTTCAAAACCTAGCATAATTTCAAAACCGTAACAAGCTGCTTGGTGCATGGGTGCAGAAGATTGCTGTGACACGCATCGTCTAGGGGAAATAGAAATAAATCCCTTGGTCCAATCAAGGTCTGTTCTCAGAGAGGAGAAGGAGATGATACAATTCACATCACAGCATCCATCTCTACCTCGAAGCCAGCAGTCCAGACAAGGCTCTGCAGCAGGCTAGGCGCTCTGTCTGCAGCTCAGCATCCTTCAGACTCACACCTTCCCTGTATGCTTCCAACACACTGGGCATCGTCAGCTGTGACGCAGGTACCAGTACACCCATACTGGAACAAATTTATGACACGGGCCCCAGCAAAACCAACACTGTTGCACAGGTACTCTGAAGACAACAAAAACCTTGCTTCTCCTCTGATTTTTACACAGTATCACATATACCGTCACAAAATAATTGAGATGACATGGACTCTAAGCCAATCATTGAGGTAAATTTGCTTCTTACTCCATCCTTTTTCCCCACTTGCTGTACCTAGCTTTCCCATCCCTCAAATCCAAGATTCCTCATGAAACTTAACACAGCCAAAGATGAAAGAGCTTAGTGGTTTTATCTGCTTTGTTTTGCTTTTTTTCTTTTTCATGGTGGTACGATAAATGAATAAATTAATTCAGATGCCTAGACTGTTTCACTTGCCACAACAACCATAAGCAGTCTATGGCCAAAAGAGAAAGGAAAAAAAAAAAAAAGAGAGAAAGAGTTGAATGGATGAGTGTTTTAGCACAAGGACTTTGTACACTGTCTATATACAGTGAAATCTCTTTTGTAACCTGAAACACCGGGTATCTCAATATTTACACTAAATATTTGTTTTCTATTCCTACTTTCGTTTCCTACTGAAACTAAGCAAATTAAGCTCATGTATAGAGTTTTAATTTATGCTTATTCAGAATTTAAGACAACTTGCATAGAACTTGACATTAAAGGCGTTCCCCTCGTACACATAGCCAACTACAAGAGAGACTGAAATTCCATTTCCAGACTTTTTTCTTTTATTAGGTTATTTTAAAAGCCCACAGAGGCCTCACAAAGTAGTGAGCAGCGAGAGACTGCAGTAGCAACAGGTTCTGGATCAGTGCTTGTAAAGTTTACGCAAGCACACATTAATACAAGAGACTTAAAAAAAGTGCTAAAGCACTTCATAAAGTATCTCAGCAATGTAGTCCATGGCTATTTTTAAAATCTTTATTTTAAACAGAAGTAATAATAACCTCAGAGTAATACTAATTTCTTAAAGAAGTAACGCATTTCAATCTTGGGAACAATTACATTTTGAAATTCAGTGCCAGTGGCTTTGCAGACAAGTACTTTTAATTTATTCCTCCAGATTGAAGAGCAAAAGGAAATTTCTTGATACTTATGCACCATAACTGCAAAAAGGCTTATGTAATAAAACTGTCTTTGCAATTTGCCTCTGAAATCAGTCTCATCTGATCTGGAACAGGACACAAGAATTCTTTATTTATCATCCAATTAAATTTGCTTCAGGACAACCTTCACTAAGAAACTTATTTGTGTCCCTTTGAAGACATCACATTCCCTAGTACACAAGTGTCCGCACAGACCATGTCACGTTAGGACAGATACTCATCATGGTCTCATCTCCTACCCCGCAATGTAACAGAACGGTGGCAGTGCAAGCTCCAGAAGACTGAATCACTTGACAGCCAGACGTTGAAAACAGGAATTATACCACCCGCATGCTGCACATCCTTATTCCACAACTACTTTATTCTTAGAGTTCACCTGTGGTATTACTACTTTTATTTGATAAATAATAGAGCTGAACTCACTTGGCTGCCATCATGCTATCCTGCCTACTCCAGCTGAAGTGTCCAAGGTAAGGAGAAAATGATGATTCAGAACAGCCCAACTCCCAAGCACGGAGGGGTAAGGGGAGGCTTTATTCTCTGCCTTGCTGGGTGCTAACCTGACAATCCTTTCAGAGCACAAAGCGCTTTATAAAAATAATCATGTTTTATGGCAGGCACAACAGAGTCTCCTCATGCAAGGGCAGAAAAGCAACACGAACATTCCCTGCCACAGAAAGTGATTTCAGGGAGGAAACTAGCAACTTCCCTGCAGACCTACAGCACAGGTTTTGCCACTTCCCCAATATAAATGAATATGATCTGCCAAGGTTTCACAACCAACCAAATAGCTCATAGTCACTGCAACATATCTTCTTGAATATCAGCTAAGAGAGGACAACAAAAAGGAACAAGGAAAGACAAAACAAGAGAAATATATCCTTTCTCCAGGTCTCGTACAGAAAAAGACTTGGTTAGACTACAGGGAGGACAAAATGGCAGTGAAATTTTTAAAACAAAAAGTGAAACAAGAAAAAAAAAAAACCCACACTCCCCAGGTACAACTGTCGTCTTACAGCACCACTGGAACATCCCTGGCCAGGCGAAGGAACAGGTATGAGCCGTTCCCAGATCAGTGTGCGAAGGGATAGCGGACACACTGTTCCTCGGGCTTGGCGCTGCCTGAGCACTGCTGCCAAGTGGAGCCAGTGCTCAGCGCTGATAAAAACGAGCTTACATTAGACAGGGCTCCTTCCTCACCTGCAGTCCAACTCCCCTCTCCCCTGTCCCCCATTGCTGAATGTGAGTTTTGTTTCCAAAGATCTCTGCAAGCAGCATATCGCCTGTCTGGGGAGCAGGAAGGAAATTTTTCACATCCTATTTTGTACCATTTGTCTTGACTGCGGGCATTCCAACCTTCTCACTCTGTATACATTTATCTGCAGTAAGAATGACTTGGAGTTAGAAGCATGAAAACAAGCAGAAAAATGCATCAAGAAGTGCTCAAGAAGTAGAGGTTAAAATGGCCAGGTCTAAAGAGAATCAGAGGATTCAGAAGCAAGTATGAGGGAGATCCTTGACACTCTGTAACTCAAACAGGAGCTGGAACATTAAAGGGGTAAACTTCTCATATCTACCTAGTGGTAATTTATTAAAGCTGAAGCTTATGCCTGAACATGGATTCCCGTCTCACCCACATCTTCTGACAAATAAAACATTCCCCGTGGCATACAATGAGAATTGTCCAACATAATACCGTGAAAACAGCAAAAAGCTGTTGAAGTGTTATGCGTGCAGCTGATTAAACTTCCATGGGCAAGGTTCCAAACCATTTTTATATACAAAGAGCTACTACTTTTAACACCTTTTCTTCTTCAATCTTTTAAAAAAAAATAGAGTGACCCAGTCTGATCAATAATTTTGAAATAGTGTTAGACATTCACGCACTTCAAACAAGACAAGAAAAAGATTAGAAATTTTGCTGGGACATCATCTTTTCCCCTCTCACGCAAGAAGCACGTTAGCACATATGAAATGAAGCTGTTTATCACAGAGAAACGTTTTGCAATGTTTGCTAAAGAAGGTCAGATACCGAACGCATCTAATCTGCCTCGAAGTCCATCCCACGGCCTGACTCTTCTCACCAGGAACACTTGGTGCCGAGCTGTCGTGCACTCTCTGCCCACTTTTGTAAGCGCTCACCGCATCCCCCCTCTCTGCTACCACCACCCTTCCCAACATGTTTCATGATATCGTGTGGCTTACACCCACTCTTTAGATTATGACTCTTTGAGGGTAGATTTGCCTTACTGTTTCTGTAGATGTAACACACTCATGCACATTGTAACAACAAAACAAACCAAACAAATAAAATCACAGCACTATCACCTCAATATGATAAAATTCCGTACCTTACCTTCTCATTTAAGAAAAGTCACATTTAAGTACGATACTTACACTTCTTACAGAAGTGAGAAAGAAGAGGGGAAAGCAGAGGCACAGAGTGAGGCACAAATGTGCTTCAAAGCTGTGCTTTCCTCCGAATTAACCAATATTAGAGGAATGAGGTAAGAAGAAAAAAAAACCACTTAAATTTGCATTCCTTGTTTTCTTTACAGAACTACACTTGTGATAAAAGAAAACACATTAATAATTTTCATGATTGAACACTCCACCTACTTGGTTATGCCTGCCAAAATAATTTTACCATTCTACTACCACGGTCATCCTTAATGGGATCAGTGAAAAACTGCAGTTTCCCATTTCATTTGTAATCAAAGTAGAAAATCAGCCAGCCTTTTCTCTATACAAAATTCTGCACACTTTTACAGTAGTATGTAATTATTCCAAGATTAATAAAAATCTGTAAACAAAGGTAATTATGAAATACAACTTTTAATCTAAGTTTTTAAACAATTTAAGTTTAAATACGATTACCAGTAAGAATTACAACAACTAGAGTGCCAAAACAGTTTTTCGGAAAATGTTAATTCTTTTGTCCCCCAAACTATGTTTCTCTTGAACTTAAGAAAGGCCCAGTTAAACATCCTGAATATCCATAGTTTTTGTACCTTGAATTGTTTCAGTATAAAACAAAGCTATCAACGTTAAAGCTGCGGGAACAAGCTAAAAATATACTATGCTGTTTGAAAGCCCATGTACATAATCATTCAGCACTTCCCTTCCATCTCAATGGAGGAGGAAAAACTGAAAAACAAAACAGAAACAGGAAATTCCTACAGCACAAATATTCTGGAAAGTACTAAAAACATTTTCCTTACATTTGTTTACATCAAAAGGATCAAGCCAAGCAAAAGATGGATAGATACAGTTTTTTCCATTTATACAAATAAAAATCCAGGATGAAGAAAGTTTTTTGTTGATAAACATTACCATAGAAATACTAGACATTCCCTCCAATGTGGGCTGAAAACTACAAACAAATTAGCTAAGCATTAGTTTTGTATCACCTAAGAAAGATGCTATGGAAAACCAGGAGCTATCTTACAGTAGGGGAGATATCTAATGTCAACAAGAAACACAATGTGAAACTTATCCATAAGAAAAGGAAGCTATTTGCACAGTGCAATGAAAATATGAACATGTAAACAAATACAAAAGCAGGCTGAACACCACATGCTCCCTGCAAACGTGCCCAAGCGTTCTCAGGAGCAGTTCTGCTGCTTTGATCAAATACACGATCTCAACACGCAACTGATCCAATTTTCCCCAAGGTCCCAATCTTCAGTTAGGGGATCTCCCCAGCATGCCAGGCAGCCACAGGGCAAAAGCTTCAGCCTGCAAAGGATCTCCTTGCACCAAGGAGGCAAAACAAAGCAGCACCATAGCCAGAGCTTTTATATTAAGTCCAACAGGGGAACAGTTATTTCTCCATCACTTGATCCAATAGACTCTCACACGTGAAGCACAGGTTAACTGCAAAACATCTTTAACAGAGACTTCCCAAGGACAGAACGTGGCCTAAAATACCTCCAACTGCTGAACTTTTCTCACAGGGCAAAGCAGGTAAGCGAAGTGAAAGAAAACAAGCATGGGAACATGCTACTTCTGCTCAAAATGATAACGGGAAGAAGAGGGGTTGGGAAAGCTCTTGCTCCCGTAAAAGTGAGTCAAATTATGTGCAAACGAGAAAGGACAATCCGATATGAAGAGACATTCAAAGTATTTCCTTTTCTTTGACTGATAAAAAGTCAATCCAGACCTGCATACGAGCAGTCATTCAAACCCCTCCTCACCAACACCCTTCCGCAAAGACATCAAAATCTGACTTCAGGGATAATGCCAGATTCACCAATTTCATTCCATCTCCTTAAAAGTTCGCCATGAAATTCTGATTCATCTTGCTACATGCGGTCTGGGCAGTTTTGTAGCATTACACCTCAGCCAGCATCTCACTTTTCACCAGAGGCAGTCGGTCCCAGTACGCAGGCTGGATGGGGTCTGTCATCTCCATCCTGTCACAGCAGGAATTCCCTCATGCGAGAAGAGCTCTTTTCTTGTGCACAGCTGAGCTTTCGGGTAAGCAGGATTTGGCCCACACACGTTACATTTATTAAGCAGGTTCTAGCAGTCAGAAAATGTCTCCTCAAATCTCACAAGTTTTAGCGTTGCTTGGTAACACCATACCTAAAGTCAGGGTCATTTCAGTGTGCTCCCAGAGTCAGGCAGCACGGGCAATTCAAAACACAGCAAACACAGGCAGGCCAATTTCAAGAAGTGACAGACAGACACACTGCATGCTATACTGGGGAACGATATGTTCTCTGAAGAGTTAGATTTGGTCCAAAGCACGCCGCTCTCTTAAATCAGTCAGTAAATGACAAGTTTACTATTTCTTAAATAGTGCATTTCTGTCATCCCTTTCAAAGACAGAAAATACGGAACTTTTTATTACCGTCTGCCTGGAGAAATTTGGTAGTATTTCTCTTTCTCACAGAGGGTACTCAGGTAATCTCCAACTACTGAAGGTTCAAATCTGACTTTCAGAATTCAGAGAACTCCAAAGGAGGAGCATGCTTTTTTGTGCAAGGGATTTCCTTCTTCAGGGAGTAGTAACAAGAAGCTGGAAGGTAAAACTGCGTCTTAAATCATGTTGGCTGTTCTCAGCATAATCACATGCTGCCTAACAACTGCCTAAACCACCTTCCCACTGCACAGCTGGGAAGCACTGGGTGCCTGATTGTTCTTTCCATTACAGAACACTGTATTCCATGCATCTTTCATTTACATCAGTCACTTCTTGACCGCAGTAAGTAGAACAAATATCAGGTATAAGTTTATACAATACATCCTTCATCCACTTTATCTTGCAACATGCCATGTTGGGGGGGGGGGGGGTGGCAGGGAAAAAAAAGCAATAGCATTTATTTGCCATTGCTGTGTAACACTGCATGCATACACGGTTCCATTATTTCTTGGACTCTTTGCTCTTACTACCTCCTCCTCCTCCCATGCACAGCACGTCAGCCCCACGTCATCTGAGGGGACAGAGGCTGCACAGCCCAGCCACACAACAGCCCGATGCTCCCACTTCCCCCAGGACACGGTCAGCACACCGATGAGGGACCACAAGACAGCCGACCCCACGCTTCCAGCGAGCTACACCCAGCCAACATGCTTTTCGGGAGCCCAGAGCAGTGGCATGGTACAAGAATAGCCATGCGACCCTGCAGAAGGCTGCATCTTAAATTGCTTATCAGGGTCATTGTTACAGGTGTGGCCTTCGTTTACATTTTTTAGATTAAGTGCATTATTATTTGGTTTGGAACTCTGTGAAGCTAAAAGGTTGATTTGCTGAAATTCCTTCTGCATTCTCAACTAGATTTGCTGTATTTCCTTCCCTGAACTGTGCAATAGTGCTGAATTATGGAACAAACGCAGAAGTAAATCCAGTCTCATCTGACATCTGCAATCTCCAATCCCAGCAATCAAAACTTTCCAAATATGTACCGTGGTTAGCATATAACCTATACTGCCTTCCTTAATGTGGCAGGTATTTATTAGCCTCAACCCTGAATCACAAAACCAAATACTACATTTTTTCCAAGCTTCATTCAGGCTTCAGATTTATAGAATCATAGAATCACAGAATCATTAAGGTTGGAAAGGACCTCTAAGATCATCGAGTCCAACCCTCAACCCAACACCCCCATGCCCACTACACCATGTCCCTAAGCGCCTCGTCTACACGTCTTTTAAATACCTCCAGGGATGGCAACTCCACCACTTCCCTGGGCAGCCTGTTCCAAGGCCTGACCACTCTTTCAGTAAAGAAATTTCTCCTAATGTCCAGCCTAAACCTCCCTTGGCGCAACTTGAGGCCATTTCCTCTCGTCCTGTTACTTGGGAGAAGAGAACAACATCCACCTCACTACAACCTCCTTTCAGGCAGTTGTAGAGCGTGATGAGGTCTCCCCTCCGCCTCCTCTTCTCCAGACTAAACACCCCCAGTTCCCTCAGCCGCTCCCCATCAGACTTGTGCTCCAGGCCCTTCACCAGCTTCGTTGCCCTTCTCTGGACACGCTCCAGCACCTGCATGTCCTTCTTGTCGTGAGGGGCCCAAAACTGAACACAGGATTCGAGGTGCGTTATCTTAAGTTACTTTTCAAAAGAAGCTTTGCACTGCAGTACAAAGTCCTGTCATATCTCGAGGAAAGGCCAGCACAAAGAACTACTTTCACCATGCTCAAGTTGCTCTCTAAAATGCCATTTCCTTTCAGTACAGTAAACACGCACTGGCTGTATGAACAACTCACAACTGCTGAAAGAACAGGAACAATAGTGGGAACTTGGCTGTCTCCCAGCATTAGCGACATGGACAACAGCATGGGAAAGCAGGAACTGAGTCAAAACAACTTTAGATCAAAATATTAGTGGAGAGGCAGTGAAGTTACCTCTGCTTTGTATGTATAAATGAGGTTTAACAATCCACTTCGGCCTCGTATCAGAAGCGTACTCACTACTTTGGACTCAAACTAAAGAGGAGAGGGGCTGGGGCAGACAGTCCCCCAGTTCCAGCTGCTCTGAGCCTGGAATGACACAGTCATTACAAAAAAAAAATTACCAGGCTTCCACCTGGTTACATCTTACTGAACACAAACCTTATTGCACCGAGTTAACCTAGAATGCGCTATTTCATAAAAGCATTTTATGGTAAATTAAACTTAATACCGCACCTAACTATAACAAACTGTTTTGGATTCTGCACTGTTTCCCTTGTGCGAGCTCTGAAGCTGCACGAGGACGAGTGGCCTCGGGCCAGCACGCCGGCTTCCTGCGGCTGAACAGCACTCTCTCGCGTTCCCACAGGGAACGGGCTTCCTTGGCCGGGTTTATTTTGTCTGCTTGCTCTTAGCAATGACACAAAAGCTAGAATTCCTCTTCTACAGCAGCATTCAGGAATTAAGAAAATAAGAAAATGCCTTTCCAAACAGATTTTTCCCTGCAACAGGGCTTCGCTTACTCAGATTATCTAAAAGGAAGATTTAGCTGCTGACATCAGCACAGCAGATATACCTCAGCACTACCTGGGTGTGAGGGGTTTTTAAGTCTTTGGAAAAAATGTATGCCTGAAATGCGATTGCCCCGTCATCAAAAGTAAACCCCGTAACAGAACAGCAGCAGACACTGTCCACAGGAAATCCCCAGGCAGCACACACAAAGGGAAAGCCACACACCACCGACACAGAATGCCTTCCCTCCCTTAAAGCAGGGATAACCATACCCACGGCACGCAGACCAGTGATTACGGTTTCCCTCCATCACCCATCAAAATGCTATTGCAGTGACATGCCGTGGCAGCATGGCTATTAACGAGCTGCCACTTCCTTTGGAGTCACCTGATAAAGAGGTATCAAAACCACTCCTAGAAGGCAGCAACTAAAATCTTGTCAAAACAAACTTTAGATCTTACTTCTTACTTAAATACCCCAATTTTCTTTTGATTTTGTAATTATTGTTTAATGACTGTCAAAGAATAAGAAGGTCCTTTTAAACCATCACAGTGCTTCAGGGTAACATTTTATTTAAAACATGCCATTTACTTTTGAATGCTTTCAGGATGTAGCATTTGTTTGCTATTTGAACAAAGACAAGTGCCAGACTGAGAAGAAACAACTCATCGAGAATGGTACCTAGCATGCTCAGGAGACTCACCACCATCATCCATTCCAGAAGGCCAAAACTGTGCACTGAATCTGGAGCCCACTTTCATTTCCACTGTATATCACAATATATGTATGTATAACGTGTATGAGCTACGGAGCTACAACGTGTATGAGAGATTCTCTGCTCCTAATAGGACACCGGTCTCCCACAGGCTTTTCAGACCTCTGTTTTGTTAAAGTGGAGCCAAGGCCGTTCTTAGACCATAGCTATCATGTTTTCATGTTTTCAAGGCATCTTCAGGCACCCACTTGCCCCAGATGCTTTTCCTGTCACACTCAATAGAAACTAATGCAACTATCCATTTGATGAGGCATCAGGATTTATGCACCTACCACACAGACTGGCGGGCGGATCCAGACCAGGCCAACATCTGGCTGTCAAGGGAAAGACTACACACTCACTAGAGATCACGGTGCTCTCTCATGTAACGGGGTGCACTGGTAGCTGCTCTCAGCTCTTCCAGCTGTCTTCTCTCATCTACTGACTTTACCTGTCTTATCTAGATTGAACAGCAATCACATAGCTCTCCATCGAGCCCCAAGATTTTGATTGTTGATTGTCTCCGATACCACAGCAGCACAGCTGGAGGCCCAGCCAGCACTCTGAGCCAGGTCCCTCACTAACCATCAAGCCAGCCAGGACCATTCTGAAGGTGGCTCAGCAGAAGCAACCACCAAAGTCGCAGCTGGTTCCTAACCAAGGTACTAAAAATTGCACCTAACATAGTTCATGTCCACCAACCCTCTTCTCCCTGCAAATACCGCAGCGCCTGTTCAAAATCAGCCAGGGCTCCTATCCTTTTCCTTCACCACCTATTCCAGAACAGATCCAGAGCTCTCCTATCTCTTGCCAGCTCTGCCCCCACTCCAAGAAGGCTGGCCTCCACTCACTGAGCTGGCTTATGTTACCTGGTCCTACTTGTGACATGGATCATTGTTTATCAGCGTGCTCCTACGTGTATCCGAGCGTAGCCTCAGATACATCAAAAAAGAGATTACATCATCCAAATTGCAGTAGCCCACAAAATGCCCTGGGGCAGAGGAAGAATTGCTCACAATTCTGAGATGGCTAAGGACAGGAACAGAACCAACTGAGACACTCCACTAGTGGCTGTGTCCACAAGCGAGCCAAAAAAGCTGGTTATTGGACAAAGGGCATTACAAAGGAACAGGAAACCTCAGTAGTGTGGCTGCATACCTGGCGTGCTGACCAGCTCGACAGTGTGACTGATGCAAGCAGCTGGACAACAGACTACTGAGCTGCACTTAAAGGACTTCTTATGCAAGTCAGACCTAAAGATGTCTAGTATCAGCTGCACCAAAGCTCCTCACCAACTGGAAAAGGGATGATGAATACCCTATGTACCCTGGAAAATACTCAAATATAATAAATATAGCACATGGTCACCAAAAGACTGGCACTTGAACACATAATTACATTAATTAAACAATTAAAGATGATGAAAAGATCACAGCTAGGAGGAAGGTACATGGCAGAGCAGAGAAGGAAGTGATGATGGGGAATACAGAGAGCTATGATTCAGTCTCTGAATTTCAGCTGCTGAACTACAGACCACCACAATGCCTTTGGCGATTAGACAGAGTGCTCTGCTTTATGCTTATCTGAGCGTTTGACTGAAGGGGTCCAAACAACAAATACAGTCTGTAACTGAACGTATGACTGAAAGCGACTCAGTTAGTTTGGATTCGAGGCTGATGGAAAAGGCAGCAAAAGGAGTCAGTGCTGACACCAGCTGGATGGTGAAGAGCCAGCCCTGAAAACACCAGGAAGCAGAGCACCACCAGCACCCTCGTGAAAACACAGGCTAAGGCAAGACCAACCACAGGCAGTCCTACCACAGGCTGCTGACAGACCTAGGAGGCAGCCCAGAGCGTTCTTCCCCCTGTCACCAGCAAAAGCCTGGTTGTATGCCATACAGATAATCTCTCACACCATCTATAATCTGAATGGCCAGAATCAAAGGAGGACCGATATATTGCTGGAGTCACAAATCCACAAGCTTCTGAGAAATCTCTCCCAACAACGAGCACATCTGTAGTATGAAGAGACAATTTACTGAGAGTGAACCAAACACGGACCGGTGCCTAAGAGTCCTGCTCTTCCCCTTCTCAAAGAAACATCAACTAATTTGACCAAAACTAGACTGTGTTATCACACCAGACAGGAACTTCTGGGTTCTTGAACAGTCATCCTAAAGACTCATAAAAGCCTTATGCAGCAACCTGCAAGGCTCCATCAGCACTTTTCGCTTTCATTTTTTATTGTGTTTTTTTTTTTTACCGAGTTGGTACAGTTACAGCAATAGTTCTCAGTAGCTCTCATTAGTCCATCTGCTGTCATCAAAAAATCTAATGCTCGGTCTTCCCTAGGAACCAGCTTCTCAGTAATCCCTGTTTCAGTGTTATGCATCACACTAAAGAAAACACCAGCCACGAACGACTGCAGTATGAGTCCTGCAGCATGCCTCATTAAGAGTGCAAACGATCCAGGTGTGATAAGCTTGCTCTCCTCCTCATTATTGCAACTTGACTTGAAAAGGGAGCTCTAGGTTGAATTACTGGACAGAACTCTGCAGGCATCTAATACAACCTACTGAACAAAACATTTTGCCAGACACAAAGACTACTTTTCAGAAACTTAGAGCTGTCACTCAACACCCTGACTACAGGATACAGACTTCTTGGAGGTCAGTCATCATTTCACACATACTCGGGCAGACCACAAACTATGCTGTGCTCAAAAAATACTATGAAGACTTCTTTTTTGACAACTTTCCTACACATCACAATAATACACATCCTATTCAAAGATCAGAAGAGGAATCAGCAAGTAATTAGCAGATAGCTGGCACTGAGTGGGTCCACTGATGTCTAACAACTCCACCACCGTGTAGGAGTAAAACAAATACACAGCAGAAGAGATGCAACCTATTGATAACTCAAAATAGTAGCTTTAAAAATGGATTTTCATTATAATATTTTTTAACTAAGAGTTACAGCTTCTTCAGGTATGTCTACCTAATGAATAAAGTACCTTGGCTCCCCAAGATAGATTAAATAACACAAAGCTTGACAACTAACCCCGACATCTCTGGTTACTCCTGATTATAGAGAGAACTGATAAATATCTCCTTGGTAGCCTTCAGCTGTAACATCAACACAGAAAGTGACAAAAGGCACAGCTGTGCTTTTCCCTTGAAATTTCTTTTTTTTATATATATTTAACATCATGAATATCACAATTGTCCTTCCAATATTTTCTTGCAACATATCAGGAGAGTGTACACTAATGAAAATGCTTAAGAAATACTTCAAGGCCTCTAAAAGAGCATATACACACAGAAAATATAACATACCTGTTTCTGTTACAGACTAAAATTGCACAATATTAGGTATCATCCCAGTGATCTTCTGGACTAATCAAAAAGTTTGGTTTGGTTTGTTTTATTTTTCCTGGCCTTATGGAAAATCGCCAGATATATGTGAAAGCAAAAGCATTCAGAGATCTCTTTCAGACTTCTTCTCACACATGGCAAACCATGAAGAACATCCACCCCTCGTCATATTAAAGTCTGATATATCACACTCATTTTTTAATGTGCAATTTAAAGAAAGCCTCTTAAAAACCTAGCTAATCAAATTAAAATACCTTCAGAAATGTCCAAAGACTTCCATGTTTTACAATACTACAGTCTCCAACAGGAAAAGATTTTTAAGAAAATGCCCAGTTCTTCATGTACTATTTTCTCTCCCAGCTGCAAAAAAATTACAGTAGGCAATCTCATCTCACTACTGATCAAAGCACATACAAGGCGAGGACTGTAAAATAATACTCTAAATGAGGGAAGCCAACTCTTTGCTATAGTTTCAAAATGCGTTAGCAAACAGCTAGCATTAAAAGGTTTAAAGTGTCAGTGCTGATTACATGCTGAATTTACAGCTGAAAAAATTGCTAGGTTAATGCAGACAATACCACAAACAAATGAGAATTGGTATTTGATTAGTACTGAAGAAATTAAAACATTAACTAGTTAGGTTCAAAGTAATATAGTATCTATTCATAAAGGCTTTAAAAATCAAATTCATCTTTTATAAATGTGGAAATGTCAGACAAATAGCAATCACTGTGCAAAAGTAACCCTTCAAAGCCGGCAGACTAGCACAGTAAAAGCAGCCTGTTAAAAAGAGCTTTTCATTGAAGAGGGCCCTAAGGATTGTTTGAAGAGGAAGTGCTCACTGAGAAGGGTGAAACCTATTAACACAGTCAAATTAAAAATAAATAAGGAATTGTACACACACACACATACACACTTCCAAAGCCATTAGTACTGGCCATTTTACTTAAACAGGAGGCAGCAGCTCTAGCTAGCAGCAGGGGAAGGAGTGCGTCTGAAAGCAGCAGTCTCCAGAGTCCAAGGATAGCTTTTAAACAAATGGGGAAAAATATTTCTAACGTGCAGTATGCAAAACTACAACCCCTACAGTTAGACATAAACAAGGAAGAAATTCCAATTACTAAGAGAGTTTTCTGAGGCACATTTAAGTAGTCTGCAGTCTCCTCGTTTATAAGTGAGTATTAAAGACAAAATAGCCTTTCTCACCCAAAATAACTCCCAAGTTTAACGTTACTACTCAAAAAGATCAGAAGCAAACTGCAAGCAAAGCCATCGCTACTTATGAAGAGTCTCAGGATTTTTGTAAACAGTTAAAAATGTCCAACTTGGTAAGTGCAGTTACATTAAAGAGTACACTTACCCACAAATATTGCAGCAACTTCAACAAACGTGGACAGTAATAATACTCCATCTTCCAAAGTACAAAGTTAACGCAAAACCATTCTCGTTAGATTCAGCCTCCCCACTCTTCCCCGCCTCCAGCAGAAGTTAAAAGCAGACCGGAGCAATTAAAAGCAACATGAATAATGTACGGTGTCTGTTTATCCGGCCCCACGTCACCACGTTGAGCCCTGCGCCTTTAACAGATGCTGTGGCTACTTATAAGCAGTGGCTGAGCTACCGGCACCATGTGACTTAACCACTTGTTATTTAGCATCTAACTGCTCAGACTTCTCCCATCTCAGTAATCCGTAATGTGTTAGTCTAGAATTAATAATAGTACTTTGGGTTTCACACTAAAAAGCCCTTCATCTGGAAGGAAAGAGAAGCTTCTAAACCCACTCTGTTTTGCAGGCTGGGTTATGAAACGCTATTAATGCCACCGCGGTTGTCGGGGTTGCTAGCTGACCTTATTTTTGGGTAATGTACAAGAAAAAGAAAAAACCACATATGAAAGAAAAGCTCCTGCTTTTAATATAAAAATGTCTTTTGCGAACGAGAAGAAATAGACACAACAAAGTGTCTTTTTATATACCACTGGAATGTTCCCAGCAAACGAATACTACCAAAAAAGGAAGAAAGCCTGGGCAAACCAAGTTATTAACCAACACTGGGCTGCTTTTAGAAATAGGAAGCAGAGCTAAATGACTAAATGATGGTAGGTATTTTGTGAAGAGCAAAAAAGGGAATCCTAACATTTCTATCTGTTCCTACTTTTTTGACGGGAAAAGGAAAGACAAGTGACAGGAGCCCGTCCAGGGAGGACCCCGACTGCTTCCCCCCAACCCAGCACTCCTCAGGCTCCCACCTTTCCCGGGGAGGGACAACACCGAGGTGACACAAAACAGCTTCCACATCTCTTTTGCTTGCAATTTTGGTTCTGGATGTTTAAGAAAATACCCCCCACTTTTCTAATGGCCATCTCTAAGATCTTGTACAGCTGACAAATTCTTTTGATTTTCTTCCAGGCTGATTCAGTTTTTAGGCTAACAGAACAATTTGCATAGGATGGTTTTTTTAGTACATCTGTTTCCATCTGGGAAGGAGTGAAGCTGCAATATTAGAGGTTTTATACAATCAGAAGATGAGAAGGCTTGGTTTTCAATGGGCAGGAGAGAGACCTGTTGTGGGCAGAATTGGAAACAACTGGTGAACTGTGACAAGCCAAACTCTAAATTCATCTGCACATGTTTATAAAATATTTATCTTCTCTCCCTTGCAGTTCATTTCCAAAATATTTTTTAAGAGTCAGCTCATGATTTTCTTAAACAAATCCTTCTCCACCCACACATCACAGTCTCAAGTAAGTGCATCTTCATATGGATACCATTACAGATACCAGATTTTCCTCACCAAAGGACAAAAAATGCAGTTTAATGTAAAATAAATAAATAAAATATATAACCAGAGGCTTCAAAATAATTCATGCCTACACCAGTTCTAGTACCAGAGTGCTCTGTTTTAACTACACACACCAGCAATTTTGGTTATAAACCATAGTTGCATTAAAGCTGCTCTGTTTCCAGATGAAGGCGCAAGCCCTTCAGCCCAATAGAGCAAGCGCAGTTACTTCTGTTTGGGGGATGAGCAGCATCGCACATACCTCAGTTTTTAATTCATAAGACTCCTATCAGTCCTGATGACTTAATCAGGAATTGAGGTTTGTGACCAAACGTCAGAGAATTAAAGACCTGTGTCAGCTGTGATGGAATCATTACGATTGAAAGACAATACTTGAAAACACCTTCTGAAATGCAAGTGGTTTACCACAGCACGTTGCAGTTATAGTGCCTTCTAAGGGAGCACAGAGTGCATAATAACCCTAAGTCTTACAACAGGCTACAAAACCAGAGAGCATTTTTATTTTACAGATAGTTACAACAGAGGCTCGCAGTCCCTCAAATTGCATTCAAGGTCTAAAGGAAGACTCCTACAATAGCCTAAGGTATTAAGCCATGCAGATGAGCTCTCTGCTTGCTAGAGAGTCCGAGAGACTTGCAGCTAATTCTGTGAGCTAAAATCCCAATTGTCCAGAGCAAACATAAGAACAACTTTATTTTTATACATATACTGTGATGCAGGCAGGGCTAAAGCACAACATACAGAGTATCTGACTTCATGAAGGAGTAAATATTTTTAAATGAGCAGGGAAAAGTTTTGTCTTCTTGATACTGTTAGCTCTAGCGAAGCAAACAGGAAATTATTTATTCACATAAATTCTATTTGTTTCCTTAATTCTCTATTAGGTGAATGCCTTTAAATATGAAACTATTTCCTTCTTTATTAGAATCAGGCTATATCAAAGAGTGAAAAGGGAAAGGAAAAAAAAAATCTTCTGTTGGAATAGAACATTTAAGCACTAAGCTACAATTAGCAGTAATATTTATAACACAGTCAGTCACTTGTTAAAAAAATACTAACAACAAAGCTTACAATCATAAACTTATTCTAACCTCCAAGAAAAGAGAGAAAGGCCAAAATATTCACATAGGAATCATACATTAGAAGAATTTGCCTTGCTATATTGACCTATATCTGTGTCACTCACGCACCCCAGAAAGCAGAAGTCCATCTCCCGTCCTAACCCCAAGGACATGGCTATCCGGCTGACTGCTGCGGCGCAAGTCACTCTCTGACAAAAGGCAGCCAAGAGAACACTAAAACATCCAACTACACAGCAGCAGGAATAGATCTGCAGATCATAACGTGTTCTCCAGTACATGAGATGTAATGCTACTGACCTCAGAGGAAAATATACTCTAAGAAATCTGTCAGTCTTCAAAGATCTTCTCAGTTTGAAGACATGACACCTCCACAGTCTCAAAGACCATCACATTAAAATGCAGACTTTGTTATTCTTTATTCTGCAACAGCCCAAATAAATAAGGGGGCAGTTTCAAACTGTGATATTTCTATTATTCATGGAGAGAGAAACCATCTTTTCAGGTTGTAGAACACTTGATTTTTTTTTTTTTAAAGTACATAGACACATTGTAGCCCAAGCACAATTCTTCCTCAAACTCCAGCATATAAACCACTGGTAGTATGATACATACACAGTCATTAATTCACCACAATCTTCGAAGGTGGTGAAGTCTGGACGCTACTGCTGTAAGTACAGAACACCTCTCCTTTCCACCAGAACATAACCTCTTTGAATGCTGTGATGCTTTACCAGCCTTGTAATCCTTACAGCACTGAAGATTTTCTTTGTAAAAGACATACAGAGAGAAGCACCACCCATAGCAAAAACACAATGATAGCAATGATACTGAAACCTTTACAAAAGCCTGACTCTGTGTTTAAGCAATACAAACTGGAAATAGCTAAAAAATGCAATCCAGATGAGTGTTAAATCTCAAGAGTATCATGCTTCATAGTTTCAACCACCAATCCTGTATCGTCAATTGTATTTTGTAATGGTTTGATTTAAAAGAAGTCCTAGATAACGTTTTGAAAAATAACCTCATTGGAAGTAGATTCCCTAGAATATAATCACAAAGAAATGACTTCTCCAGAAGTAAAATTATACTATTGCACCTTGCTTCTATTTAGAATTGTGTTCGTCCGAAAGAATCTAGTTCATTAGCTGTCCTGGAAAATTTCATTCAAGTAGTTGTTTATTATCATAGCCAGATGGGAAATAATGCAACAAATGCATATCAATTTAAGTTGGTTTGTCAAATATCAAAGAATACGGGACAGTTCATTACACTATGTTGGTAATGAATGTGAATGAAAGTGAATCTTTTATTCTACAATAAAAGCAGCAACTTGTCACTTTGAGCACTAGAGTCTCATTAGAAAGATAACATCTTGAGTGACCAGTGATATGTACTGTAGCATATTTTTTGTCACTACGCTACAAGAAAAAGCAAGTAATTCACAACTAAACAGACAGACTAGAAACTGTTCAAAGAAAACAGCGGCAGTTTTGTTTCCTTCTAATCCTCTTTTAAACGTGTACTAAGTGAAACACAGATTGCATTCAAATTCAGAGGAAATATGTCACTTAACCGTGAGTCTCCTGTGAATCTATCTTGACCTCTCACGTCCCTCGAACTCAAAGACAACACAACGTGTCTCTCCACCAGAGGGAAGTATTGAAACGCACTGCTGAGAACGGCGACTGCACAGCAAAAGCCTTTGTATCTCCTCCAAATGAAAACAGAGGTATTAACCTTGGTGCCGGAAGAAATGGTTCAGTTTTACATAATCTTCTGCAGTATCTATGTGAGGCTTTGGGAAACATGAAAGCACAGCGACTTTTCCACGTCCCGAATGCATGTAAAAATCGCTTCTCTGCACCTGCTCGCTCTCAATTTATATGCACGAAGGCCAGACTGCCCTTTTGCTACCATGGCACTGCAGAACAACAAATACACCACGATTAGGCTTTTCAAAGCAATACAAAGGAGTAAAGCACTCGGATCCTACTGAATTCCAGTGGATGCTGGACATGTGAATTTTCTCTTTTAGTGGGGCTGACAGCCTTCCTTCCCTGTCTCAGGCTACACTTGATGAAGTCAAGGTTTACTGAGTAACCTCACACTTAAAGACCAAGTTGGAGAGTAACAGTCGTATTTATCCGAGTACACTACCTGAATAGTTCAATTATCACAGCGCTATTTCTGACAGCACTTTTCTCCCACATATTCTGCCTCGTCAACGACCTCTTTGCATATTTGTACTGTAAGCTGATGGCATATAACAACTTTTAGGGATTGAATGATAATTGCCAATTCTGTAAATAACCCAAACTCCCCCGAAGATGAACATTTAACCTGAAGTCCACGCTAAGAATAGGAAAGACAAGGGGATATCAGCCCTTGGATACCTTCCATGAAGTTTTAAGACTAAAATTGGAACAATATGAGCCCGTTTCCAAAACTCCTATTAGGAAACTTGTTTACAAAATCCTTATAGGTTTGGATGTTTTCTTTTGCTTAACTACAAGAGAAAAAAGAACTCACTCAGTTCCTTTCCTTTTTTATCTTTTTGTCTATTCTCTATTAAAGGGCTGTAAATAGCAGTATGAGTAATTACAAAAACAGGATCTCTGCAGAGGGCAGTACATTCAGTCACCACACGAGTGTGCTAGCAGACTAAGAGGACAGATGAGATTTGACCTTGGGACAGTTAGTATGGTAACATCTTTCAGTCACCCCTTTTCCATACAAGTGGAAGAGTTTTGAATAGATGTGGGACATCCAGATTTTCAAAAACTGCAAATATGTATGTGAAGAGTTATAAAAGAGTGCACTCTGAAGTGACTACAGTATTATCCCAGTGTATCAAATCTGTTTCCATGCACAAGGTTTTTTTTTTAAAAAAAAAAAAACCAACCCACACCAAAAAAAAACAAAAACAACAAAAACCAACCACACAGCACTTGCAGTGGTTCAAAACAAGTTCTTCCAGTAAGGAAGGATTTCAGTGGCAGCAGCAATGTCTCTCTTACAATTCTAGAGTTCTGTGCTGTTGATGTGGTTTTCAAATCCTTTATTTTCCACAGAAAATGTTTATATTTCATTTCTTACATAACTTTTGGAAGAGCCAGATCTTGCTTTGTATTTCAGAACAACATCTGGACATAAGATGCTATTTCCCAACATAAAATTCATCTGTGGGCTAAAGTCAGGACATCCTTCTGCAACTTAGGAGAATATCACCCAACAACTTAAGTGGGAATTTACCCCAAAAGTACGCGTATTAGGGACAAATCAGACTACCAAAAATGTCAGCGGTGATTCTTCACATAAATACTTCTCTGTGTCTTGCTTACAGAAAGGAAACGAAACCCATCATTTTTCAGGGTATGACATGGTTCTATTTGTCTGCACAATTTTCCAGAAAAGATTTTCTGGAATCTAACCAATTTTCGTTATCTAAGCTGAGAAACAAACAAAAAGCATAATGATCTAGATCTATCTTAAGAGTTTAGGATGAAAATTCTTCGCGTAGAAAGGAAAATGAACAAGCTGCATGGTTAATGCTTTGTGTTTTGAAGATTTGGCATAGACCAGTGTGGTGGAATCCCAGGGAGCAGCATTCTCTGCCAGTTAAACTCCACAGAAAATGCATCTGCTCCTTCTGCTAGGAAGACGCATACTCTCTTTCACGGCCATTTGCAAAGAGGAAAGCAGGGCTGAATGGAGTAAGCCAGGCTGCATCTCCCTTATCCGTCCCCTAGCCCCTGCCCAAGAACCTCCTCCAAAATAACATACCGTCCCATTATCTGCCCTTCTGTCCTTATAAAAACTGTGGCGGCTTCTCTGAGCAGAAACCAATGAAAAGTCTGTTCCGTCTGTTTTGCCTGAACTCTGCTTGGTCCATTCTTTCCTAGAAGCCTGTTAAAATAAAGTTGTATATGTTGTTACATATACATGCATACACATACATATGTATATAAAATGCCCTTTCGGAAAAAAAAACCCAGAAGTTCAAAGCTGAAAACACAAAATGGAAAAACACTATAGCCATCAACGTCCAGCTGGCTATGCATTAATGCATTAACGTGTCACTGTGTTAAGAGAATCACTTGCATTTCACCAAAGTCAGTATCAGCAGTGAAGTTTCACATACAAATGAGGACCATTCACCCAGGGTGGTGGTGGGGGGAATTTGCTTCCTTCAGAAAAACAAAACAAAAAGAACTCCAAAAAGATCACTGTTGACAACTTATAAAATAAACCCAAACTACCTCTTTTTAAGTAATTATAAAATTGCAGTTAACAATTTAACATCCCAGGTTCATAGCATTAATAAAATAATATGCACACGTTTTAAAGCTTTTTCAAGCTCTCCATGGAAACATCAATAAATATTTATACACTTGAAACAAAAATATAGTCATCTAGTACAATACAAATTCCTCACGAAAATACAACCCAAAAGGAAATGAACTCTATTGAAAAGTATGTATCTGCTCACTTGCTGCAAAATCACACCTAATGCTGAAAAGTTTCAATGTTAGTTACAGGAAACACTTAGAAACCATTTGGAAATACCTTTTTATCCTCATGGAAGAATGATTCTGACTGAGATGACATCTTGTGTTTCCATCCATTATCGGCACTTTCCAAAGGGAAGCTTTGCCTGGATCGGTATAGATCCTTTCTTCCCCTCACTTCTTGCATAAACGGTAGATTGTCTTTTCCTTGGCGGCTCTTTTCTGAATAGGATCGTCTTAAATCTGGGGCTGCACTTCCTAAACCAGATGTATAGTTCTTCCAATCAGTTTTACTTTTCACATTGGAAGAGTCGTTCCCACACATCGTCTTATTTGCATTGTCTTCGTTCCTCGTTATAGAGCTCCTTGCTACATTTTTGCTCCAATCACCTTCTGGAGACACCTCCAAGAACTGTTCTTTTGTGACCAACTTCTTCTGTAAGAGGCCATCATCTGCCTTTATGGACAACTTAGAAGCAAAATTAACTTCCAACCTTTGGTCTGTACCAACTGCATTTATAGGCTGTACCTTATCAATTACAAATTTTGAACTTTGATTCCTGGAAGTTAAGTTCACTTCTTCATCTTCATCAACAATGAAAGTTTTCTTCCTAGTGAACTCCACAGGTGAATTTACAAACTTATCTGAAAAAAAGCTGCTAGGATTTCCCCAGTAAGGAGGACTGAACTTTCTGTCTTTGGACTTCTGTTTATCAAATTCAGGGCTGCATGATTCTAGTTTCTCTTTGCTCTTTTCATTTAGAATTAATTTATCTGGCCTGTGGTACTCTTCTGCACAGTTACCTTGTTTGTTATTAACAGAATAGTGATCTGATGCCTTCCACTCTTTCCAGCTATAGGAAGAAGTCGTCCTATCTGACACATTTCTTTTGTTCTTTGATTTCTCCCTGCTAAATGAACTGTACTCTTCAGAGAGCTTGTCTGGAACGTTACTGGCCTTCATTGATTCTTCTTTATATTCTGCCATAAGCGCATCAATATCGAGAATTTGGGATCTGTAACCATCCTCAGCCTTCCTTCCAGATAAACCATAATTATTTTCACTCCTTTTCTGGGGAACTAGCTCACTGTCTTTATGTAACTGTGCAAAACGCAGGGGGGATCTGGGTTCATGGTAAGAGGAGACTTTTCTTCTGCTACTTTTGAGATCAGTTTGAGCTGTATTTTCCAGATCCTGTTTTAACAGGAAAGCATCAACATCTATAATTTTCTCTTTAGAAGGATCCAGACCTCTTTCATGATACTGTTGGTTATCTTTCCTAGATACAGGAAAATTACCAACTGCAATGTTTTTGGAAAAAATATCTTTGTTTTCTTCTTTGACCCAATCCTTGTTAACATGCACTTCCCATGAGTCTTCTCTACAATTTGTACTTGTCAGATTTTTATTTGGTTGTTGCAATAAAGGTTTGGACCTTCCACGAAAAACAGGGTCCAGATTAATTGGTGCTCCCTCACTTGAGCTAGAAATTGTATTAGTTTCACTTGCACTAGAAGTGCCAACAAAGCTTTTCTCTTTTTTGTTACCAGGAATCTGGTAAGTCACTGCAAAATAAGTTGCCTTTGGCTCAAAGGCAGAACTCTGATTTTTCAAGTAATCATCAGGACAGCCAAGAACAGTTTGGTTTGCTTCATTCCCTTCCACCCCTTCTTTGCTTTTTTTGCTTCTCTTTTTAACTGAACCTTCATCCAATTGCAATGAATCTGTCCGACTCAGCCTTTTGATATTTTCAGGAGTGAGCCAGACGACTTCTTCTGTCTTGATAGAATCCTGAGGCAAGGTCCTCCTCCTCCACCTTTCAGAAATCTTCAAGTCAGAAATGCTACTTCTGGTTCTCCTGACTTTTTCTTCTGGATCTATTACTTTGATTTTTTCACTGTTTTCATGAGCTGTACTATCTAAGCTAAAGTCTTGTTCTTTGCAATTTAAGTCTAGACTTGTCCTCAAACCGAAGGCCCCAGATTCCTCTTTATTGGTTAGTACTTTTGTATCAGGATGGTGGCTACTGGAAGATTTACAAAATTGTTCACTTGAAAGCACTGAAGAAGACTGGGCCCCATGTTTGTTTACACTTGTTGAAATAACTTCACGATCAAAGCTGGTTCTGAATTCATAGCTGTCTGTCCCACCTGGTCTAAAACTTCTTTTCTCAGAAGAGCATTTCATCATATTAGACCTCTCCGTTTTATCCATGGAAGAGACCTCACTCTTATTATTTTTAATTTCAGAATATAGTTGGTTTACTTTTTCATTCATTCCCAAACATTTACTTTTATTTGTAGAATAGGGTATTTTCTCAGCTATTGATATCGGATCAGTTTCAGTTTTATCGGAGCCTTTTTTCTCTTCAGGTGAAGTGCACTCATTGGAGAAAAAATCATTCGGTTCTCTCAGTGCAGACTTGCTTGTAAAAACCTTTGTGTCTCTAGCTTCTGAAATAATGCTATCTTCTTTCAAGAAGAGAGTTTTACTATTTGCCCTAGTCGATTGACCAGTGTGTAAAACATCCTCGTTGTTTTTATTCTCTTTCACAGATGATTTTCTACTTCTGAGTGTCATGGCCTTTTTTTCAGGAGCCATTGTAATGGCTTCACTAAGAGCTCTTTCACCACACGTCTGAAAGATTTCATATCTTGGCTCTATTCTTTGGTAAAATAGAGAGTCTTCTGCATTTTTAGGAGTGGGTTTTTCAGTTTTCTCAACCAAAGATTTTTCTAAGAGAATTCCCAGAGTCATTTTCTTGTCTTCACTTGAACAAGCCAGTTTTCCACTTTTTTCCACATCTGCTATATGTTTTGATGAATCAGATTGCTTGTGATACTCCTTCTTTGTACTAGTGGTTTCCTCCACTTCTCCCATCCACGACCGTCTGTTATGCCCTGAAGTCACCACGTCGTGCTTTGCCTCAAGCTCATTATTCATTTTCAGTGCAAAATCAGTCCCAGGATGATCAGCAGCAACGTTATGCCTCTGAACATTATGGTCAAACATGGTGGCTCGGACAGTTTTAATGTACGTCTTTTCCATAAGTGCGGTTGGTTTTAACTTTTTTTCCAAGTTGCCTGTGAATGAGACAGATTTTTCACTTTGCTGAGAAAAATGCCGACCATCTCCAAGGAAGCTTCCTTTCCTCTCTATCTGATCAGGTTTATTTGTTATTTTTAAAATCTGCCGGGGTTTCCAAGGGTTCCCAGTAGCATGTGCTTCAGTGAAATCTGTGCCATATGCAAGCTTGATCTCCTTACTCTGGAACAAGAAAATCCAACAGTTAAGATAGTTTATTTAAAAGATGCGTAATAAAGTTCATTTTAAAACTTACTTGCACCTACTCTGTGCAACACAGCCTGCACAAGTTAAACACATCCATGTTCTCTGAACACAAAATCCACCGAGATCAGGGTAATCTGAGCAACTGTGTACCTCCAGCTCCTGAATCTTGATAACAGAACTCTTATAGTTTGATTTTTACTTTTAATACAAAAAAGGAGAAATGTAAGAAGTGTCGATACATGAGATATGCATGACTCCAAGTTCCTGAGCTCAGATTTCACAAGAGATTTCAATCTGCAGTGAATTTACACCCACAGCATACTCCAGAGAAGGAACACATTCAAAAATAGTACAAAACTTCAGAAGGTTCATAACCGCTGCTACCACAGAAACACTTATGAACATTTACGTTGCAAGCCCTACAGAAATTCAGGTTCAAAAGCAAAGCATAGAACAGCACCACAGGGATGTAGGCACCTTCAGAGGAAGTCTAAACTCCCAGGAGACACCAAATACACTGTATTTTGTCAAAACTATCTTTTCAAATATAGCTGTTCGCTAACTAAATAGTTACATGGTCAGTAACTGCAAGGAACATGAAGACCTGAGTAAATACCACAGCTGGAGCTGCTCAAGAAGAACATTAAGGCTGAGCTGAAGTGAAAAGAGAAAGTGGGAATTAGTATTTATTGCCAATTCTTTACTATTATCTACTTGCAGGAAATGCAACTAGCATCCTGAAAGCTGTTATTTTTAATAACATTCGTTAAAAAAGCACAGCATGTAAATAATAAACAGAATCAAAGAATACTCCCTGGTCCTACAAGAGTTCAATCTTTTTTTCAAGTTTTAAAATTTAAAACTTGGAATTGACTTAAGATTCTCTTTTAAAAAAAGCTGAATAATGTCAGAAAGTTAACACTAAAGACATTTATCAATAAAGACTTTTAAATCTGATCTATATTCTTCTAGGAATTCAAAGGAATTTTTTTAATCCTACTTTTATTCAGATTCTGAAAACAGCACTTCCATTAAAGAAAGATTTTCTTTCTAAAACAAATTCATCTTCTTTAAAATTATATTGAACTACAGAAACTTTGTATCTAGCTGCTAGTTTCCTTACCATATATTCCTATCTTAAACCTAGACAGGAAAAAAGCACAGCCACAAGAACATACAAGAAATACCCTTAAAACGACATTAAATCTCCAATATTAAGAAGTGTCAGCAGAGAAGTTATGTTTTGCAACACCAAAGTGTTGCTTAGAAACAAAGACAGCCTAACAGCTTTTACAGCAAATCAGAACTTCTGTATAACACTTTATTGTCAAAACTTCTAAGCTAAATGTTATTTAGGAGATCGACATGAAACATACAGCATATATTTAACACGGTGTTGTGACTTAGACGTAGAAATACACTACACTAATGCTATGCTTAGAGAAAATAAAGGATAATCACTGCACAAAACCACAACAGCCATAGTCAATTCACTATGGGTTTTCATGCATTTTAAGTCCTTTTAAAATAGTATACAAAATACTTTTCCCTCTATACCACTGCATGCATTTAACAGCATGCATATTTAACTTTTAAAAACTGAACAGACATGATACTCCCATACTTTATCAGTGTGTCCTAAAGACAGACTTACACAAGTAAACCTATTAGGATTACGTCATTCTTAATACTCTCAATACCCGTTTTAAAGTCATGGATTGATAAAGACACATGGGACACAGGACAGTGCTCTCTGCCTTCTAAATGCAAACCTAGCTGGAGACCACATCAGCTGATGCCATTTTCTTACTTTTTGATTTTCTTGCATTTCATTGGTAGAGTCGTTTCTAGTTTCAGCAGGTTTCTCAGGCTTTGCTTCATTGCTTGATGTCGGACTTGAAAACCTAAGACAAAAGACTTCTGTTACTTCTTTTAGTCCAGTTAGTTAGTTAGCAGGTACGCTTCCTACCAAAGCAGATTGGTAGAAATTATCCAATAAATTATATTTCTTAAAGGAGAAACATCACTATTTCATAGTAAGTAACTGTATTTGGTGGTTTAATTGTATCTAGACCAAAGGATTGTTGTTTCCCAAAAAATGGTTAGTTATGCAGCTTATTGTAGAGTATAAGATTTAGAGATGCGGCATAGTGAAAGAGATACTAATACTCTCATGCCTCAGTTAAATTTCCTTTCTTTATTTTGATCACAATGTTCAAAGACCAAGGTTTGCTGAAAAAGTCTACTATTCCACTGTTCATAAAGCAGGTCCTGTTCGCCAAACGTCTGCTGCATTCATTATGTGAAGCACACTTCCTTTACACTACCAAAAAACATTATCCTTCTTCCCTTAGCCCTTTGTCACCACATACAGAACATGAACTACCCGGACTAGTACCAGGCCCTGCAGTATGGCCTCAGATAGTACTGCAAAGTGCACAAAGCGCCATCTCATTCACGTCACAAACAAATTTTTATGATTTTGAATCATCAATTACCCAACTTTGTACTGAGAGAATACATTTTATCTTGGAATAAATCTCTTTTTACTGGACAAGATTTTTTTTGTTTTGTTTTGGTATGTAAAAATTAGCAGATCTCATATTACTCTAACAACACTGCTCATTGCCACAGCTTAGGCAGAATAGACATCATAGATCTTTAGGCTTTAATATGACAGCGACATAAGATTCCTGTCTGGCTGAAAAGCTGATACTCTACACCGCTGTCAAAGGCATGCTAACCATTCTTTTCCTTTCTCACAAATATATAAGCTTGCAGTCTACAATGCTCACCACAAGATTTCCAAATGCATGAAATTTTAATAATAGATATACAGTTACAGCAACATGCAAAGACCACAATATTGACAGCTTTTTTTTTTTTTGCAGCTGTTGTCAGGGTATATTTCATTAAATTTTCTTTTTTTTTTTGGGTGGGAAAAGGTGGGAAAGGGGCTCAAGAATAATAGTAGAAAGGATAATTACATTTAGTGGAACCAAAATAATCAGTTATTTTACTATACTGAGAGAGCAAGTTTTACTGAATGAGATGAAGTTAAGAGGATTAAATAGAATTTCTCTGCAACCTACATCTTTGTTAAGTCTGCAGAAAGTGGTCGTGATTGAAGAGATCTGCGTAGATTTCCTGGCTTAACATCAGTATTTTCTGTTGTCAGTTCTTTGATTCTCTGTTGGATGTTCACACATCTGTTTTCCTTCTCAGCAGTTGATGGGAGAAGTTCTGTATCCATTGAGGTACTGGGATTTTCTGAAGTAAACAAATTAATGTGTTTTTTAACACTACCTCTTACGATATTATTCTCTTTTTCCGCAGAAGCTGCAGGGCTTTCACAGCCTAGAAACATAGACGTTTCCTTTTGATCTGGCCTTCCCCCCCCCTTATTAGTTCTGCTTTCACTAGTGGTTTCATGGCTTCTTTCAGAGCCATGCAAGTTAGTCATTATTTCTGGGTTTGTCTCAGTTTGTTCACTTTTAGATTTAAGCTTCGTTTCCCATATGTATTTTCCATTATTTAGGATGCCTATGTCCTGACTACTGCACTTCAAATTTGTTTTAGAAGAACTGCCTTTATTAAATTCAGTTTCTTCAGTTTTTGGCCCCATTTCAGACTGATCGTGACAGCCCACGTCAGTAGAAGAAGTTATCGATACATCCTGCTTGCTTTCGTGAGATGAACAAGTCTTCTTGCAAGAAGAAAGATCTTTATGTTCAAACTTAGCTGTCAGGTCCATGGACAAAGGCCTTGGTTTTCTAGCCCAGGATTTCTCTGTAGGAGATTCTTCCTCAGAAGCTTCGACGGTGCGATGGTTTTGATCTCGTAATGATTCCAGAAAAATAGCAGATACTGGTCTATGTTTTGGCCTTTGCTGCACATCAATAGAGAAATCAACTTTACTGTTGATATTATTTGCATCGTCATTGTTTTTCTCCCCTGGACGAACTTCATAAGCATCTTTTTTTTCACCAGTTTTGAGGGAGTTCCAAGAGACTGGTCTAAGACTGGTGGAAAGCGATATCTGCCTATGAAGAGACCCTTCAGGATTCCTGGATGTTTCAGATGGCTGAGATGGTTTCTCCAGCTTCGCATTGCACTGAAGCTCTTTTGTTTGCATAGTACTAAACACTCTGTGGTCATCAGCAGCCCTTTTTTCTTGGGCAAGGCTTACCTTTGATTGCTCTGTGCCTGCTGTCTCAAAAAGAATGACCGTATTCGCACTGGGACCAGTGTAGAAAGTCATGTTTGTGACTACTTCACTGCCAGCCTTATTTTCATTTTCAATTGCTTTCTGATCTACTAACGGAGGAACATTTCCACTTAATACCTTAACAGATGATGTTTCTTCAGTGGCCTTTCTTATAAAACTACTTGATCTGAAAGCCGGAATAGGTGGTTTTACATTTGCAAAAGTATCTGAAGATTTCTCTTTAGAAAAAGGCTTTGGGAAAAGTCTTGGCCGTGATCCTAGTGACGGCATTGTTGCAGATCTCAAAGTACTCCCAAACTTGTTCTTCTCTTCAAGAGTTAGTGATGCTGAAGCCTCCTTTGTCTTGCTACTTGCATCTGAAAGCACACTTACATACACACGCTGTGATTTATCCTCATTTCTGATTTCATTTAAGTCAGGTACTGTCGTCAAAGACGCCAAAGTAGAATTTATTTCTACTCTTGTTGCCATAGTTGTAATTACACATTCAACAGAATTGAAAAAATCCAACGAGGAAAAAGAATCTGCAAAAAAAGAAAGAAAATGCAAGTATTGATGTAGAGTCAGCATGAATATCAAATAACATCATTCTAATTTAAATTCATAAGGTAGCTAAACTCAGATTAAGGTGCCTTTCAGATATGCTGTTTACAGAGTGTATCACACAATGAAAGACATACTGTTCCTCCTCCTCTAAAAAAACAGCAAGAAACACCATTATTCATTGATTAGGCCTAACAACCAAAGAATACATCACAAAATCTGCAAGAGCATCTGCACAGCACTGAGTTCCCATTAATCGAGTAAGTTTCAAGGGTTGAGATACTTAAAAATAAAGAAATTAATTTATTTTTTGAAGCAGACATCTCAATGTTGACATACAACATCAACTCTTTTTTACAATATAAATAGCTGGCCAGATGCATTGAGTATGTACTTTCAAACTAACAAAAACATCAAGATTGGTGTGACTGAAAGTGTTATTTGTAATCTATTAGCTAAAGCTTACAGTTAAACAATGGAAATAAATGCATATTCTACAAATCTCCAAAAGCTTTGCTACCACTTACCTTAATTTGCATTTTCTGCTGCAACCAGTCCATACAACTGGATTCACTTCTCATAGCAAAAACAAGATCTTGGTCACCAAGATCACATTAAGAACAGGGGAAAGCGATCACTTCAGCAACACTGATCAGACCTCTCCTGCAAACAAACAAAGCGTGTTCAGATTCAAGTATGGCACATACCCAGATCTACACAGGGAATACACATGAGGCAAAAATCCTGAGCGTTTTAAGTAAAAACAGCTGGCTCCTATTTTGAATTATAAAGCCACCTGATTTAACTATATAAAGCAAAAGACTATTTTTCAGACCGTTATTAACGAATCAACAAGAAATTATCACCTAAAGCCTTAAAGGTGTAAGTGAAAGGTGAAGGGTAAATAACTTGGTCTGCACAATAGACAGACCAAATTTGAACATAGTTAAAACCACACTTCCATGAGTACTGTTTGCAAATTCAAGTATTGTCAATCACTGGTTAAAAACACTGAGCTCTATATTACTGTAATCTCAATTACTGTAATTTACTTTCTATTGTAAATCGCCTTTCTGTGACAAGAGTATGTGAAGTGCTACCTGAGAAGCTGACCTTCAAACGGCTGATTTTCAATCAAAATATAACTTTTACCATGACAAAGCAGTTTTTCAATATCTCGCCAACAAAGGCAGGAGATTAGCTTTGGCTTTAATTATATTCTTACTGCAGAGATGAGGAAAAACCAGCAATAATTAGAATTTCAGCAACAAGAAGTAACCTGAATTTTTCTCTAATAAAAAGTGTATTTAAATTTTGTAGCAGATGCAGGTGGCTATGTAAGGTTTGATGCATTATCATTTGTTTTCCTTTAAAAGCTGTCATACTCTTCATTTTTAGGAAATTCATACTGTATTTCATATAGTCTTTCACTCAGGGGCTCAATTTTGTGTTGCCACCCTCTTGTCTACTTTTGGGCAGCCTGTGAAGGAGCAGTCTTTGGACTTCTCTCGCCTGATCTATTTTGGTGTGTATTTACTCTACAGATATGCCTATTTGTAGATTCTGTGAAAGATGAAGGCCCCTGCACGTGAATATTAGAAAAACAGATATTGCCTTCCTGATCCTACAGTCTGGAAAAATGGTTATTTCACCTTCAGCTTTCCTTGAAGAGACTAACACCACACCGGCACCATAAATTGCAGAGATTTATTTTTGTCCCTTGCGTTTATGCCTTCCTCTCTCAGGCAGGCTAATGAACTCTCTTCACCTTGCCCATTCCCTTTCATCTTTCAATCCACTTGAAATTCTGTCTCAACTACTTACACGCTATGCTAGTCCCCTTTGAGTCCACGACCTCTCCTTTCCAAAATAGTCACTAACCCAATCAGCTTATCAGAATCAATCTGTTCCTTCCACAATCTCACAGATCTTAATGAAATCTTCCTCCCTCTCCCACTCCTTATTCTAAGAAACACCATCAAAATCCGATTAAAATGCTCTCACATTCCAAGGACGCAAAGGTTTTGCGAAGCGCAGTTATACTCTAAAAGTAGAATAGTAACACTTGCTGAAAAAAGGGCAATGCTACAGGAAATACCGCAAAGCAAAAAATTAAGCTGTAAAACCAGCATCTGTCTTGCAGTACTTGAGAGCAGGTTTAGCTCATATCATTCTGTAGTTCTTTTTTTTTGGAAAAGAAGAAGGGGGCACGGAGCTTCTTAAATGGAATAAAACTTGATCCTCAACGGAACGCAAGGCAGTGAGTATACAATGCGGGGCATAATCCTTGCTAACAGCATACAACTCATTTCTTCAGCCAACATTCCTACACCACAGTTTACCCATTCTGATGATATCTGTTCCTTAGTTTTATTACACTACACCTCAGCTTTACAGGATCCCATTTTTTCTACATGATCTAGCAAAGTCCGTTTTCAGGTTTTAAATCCTTATTACTCAGATACCCTACAACGGATATGTGGCCCAAAACAGACAAGTATTCAAAAAAGGAGAACAAATATTTGGGGAAAAAAAATATCACCCAATTTTGGAAATTATAAAGCTCCTGGAACTTCAGAAAGCTGTACATTCGATAAAGAGGAATCATGTTATCAATGCAACCTATAACATACACTAGACATTGTGTCTCGGTTTTGAAATACAACCTTGGTTTTGATAAATGTGCTTCTCTCTAATAAAATACTATCTAGTTAAGTTGGCAATGTACAAAATTTTGGGTAATTTAAAAAAATCAACTGTAAACTAAACTGCATGAGAATTTTGGATGCTATTCATATTTAGTGTAACTACTGTAATTGTACTATTACAACTGTAAATACCCCAGTGTTAGCTACAATATGTTATTCCTTTCCCTGACCCACCTCTGCTCAGGGCCAATTTGCACGTGCTGCGTGGCCGCCGAGCCGGCTGCGCTGCCCCACGCTGCCACTCTGTCCTCTACACGTCCCCACTCCGTCCAGCAAAGCACCCAAACCATGCTGTCACCTTTTCTAGACTTTATTTCTCTTCGTGCTCCCTACACTTTGTCACGCTCCCCTTGGCTGTTCTGGGTTGCATTCTGCATGCACAAATGAAAGCATAAATGGCACTGAAATATCTTTTGAAATTCTTCCTGCTTTTAATGAAAAGAATGGCGCATGAAGGCTTGGCTCTTCCCCCGCTGCTCTTCCTCCTCAGCTTCAAAACAACTGCAACTGTGATTTTTCCTGGGCCAAGCTGAACCACTACAGGGTGTTACAGAGATGCACACACAAACACCAGTGCAGGCTCAAACGGAGTCTTAAATTCTTAATGTCTTAAGGTCTTGTTTGGATTTTTCATTAAACAATCTATCTTTACTAAGATTATTAACATTGCCTATTAGAAATCAAAATGGATTATTCACTTCACACTGTATTTTTGCAAAAATCATACAGGAGGGGCTTTACCCAAAACACGCCCTTTATATTTAGCGTTTGCCTGCCCTGCCTTGCCCATCAGCGGCACACAGAACTATTATTTACATCACTGGTAATTCCTTTAAGCCTATTAGGGCAACAGGAGCAGCAGCCTGCAGATAATTTTCCACCATGAATCACGTGATTATTGCCAACTTCCTTGCTCATAAATAAGAATGTTTTAAATGACACAAAGCAAAATAATCTATAATCTGTCCCTGAACCTCACAGCAGATAAACAAGTCCATCTGTCTTTTGTAAGGATGGAAAGCATAAAAATTCCACAGAGAAAATCTCTCTGCTATTTTAAAAAAACCCAAACAAAACAAAAACAAACCCCAAAAATCCAGTTTCTAAAATTGAAAACAACCAGAAAGCATGGCTCCAACAGTGAATATCTGTGTCTGTTTATACTAAGAATACTCCAGTAGAAAACTACCAAATATACACAAGGTTTTCCTTCTTTAAATACAACTTTACCAGCAAATCTGCCAGCAGTATAAAAAAATTACTCCCTTAGTGTGTAAATACAGGAAGAGATTTGTATAACTACATGTATTATCAGCTTCTGAAAACACAACTTTGCCAATGACTATATATTCATCTTCCTGCAGGTTTTCACTGGTATAGCAAGCCACAGGAGCTACTAAAAACAAATGCAGCGACCATACATGCCGCACAGACACAAAACAATACAAGATTTATTTCATTCCAAGCCAAAAGGCTTCCCCACCGTCTGAAATTTTTCAATCTTTAAAAAAAAGTTTTTTCTTTTTCTTTTTTTTTCCTTCCTCTCCTCACTGACCATATATTGGTATCAGTCTACAGCAATTCATGTCAGTTATCCCAAGCAATCATCCTTCTGCTGCTTCCTGCGACACTTGGAGAGTTGCTGATAGGATCTGCTCTGCTAATTCTTATTTAATCCAATCACGCACTGTGCATATATGAAAAAAAGAATAGCTTAACCATGTGTGTGAATACTGTCCAGAACGTAAGACTTACTATAGCACAGTCAAATTAACATGAAGAGGAAAAAGAAAACCCTCTTCTGAAACTGTTATAACTAAGTAGATCATGCAACTAACTCAGTAAAAAAAGGCTTGTTCTATTCTTGGATTTAAGGCTGATTCACGTTACTAGGACCGTCATTCACTGAAATGGGAGCCATCAGTTGTATTTAAGAGGACATACAGGGTCTCTCAAAGAGAAAGATTAACAAAAATATGGTCATACTGGCTCTAATTTTTAAAAATATTCCTGGACAAATTTATTCACAAAGTAAGAACAAGCAATAAAATGCATTTAAATTATCTTTTCCCAGATTCAAAGTGAGAAGTTCAGTAGAACAAGGTGCTTGTTCTGCTCCTCAATAATCAAAATTAACAGGTTGAGAACTAAAAATACATATTCCAAATCTCACAAGATGGGTATCTTGTGACCTGCAAAGCCCCACAGATCTTTAATACTAATATTCCAAAGCATTGCAAAATTTAAAATATTCTTTCTCCATTGCCCATGTGCAAGCCTATTTGAAACCTCTAGTTTTTTTAGAAAAAAGGACAAAGTACTGTTCTTTTGGATATTATAGTCCAGTCCCATCACAAGGATGAAACACTCCACTCTGACATTTTCACCCACTGCAGAGAAAGATTAGCGTTTCGTTAAATAAAGTGCCCATCCTATAAATAGCAGCATTTACAAGCACTTGTAAATCTCTAATTGCTATTGCCAGTACAATTGTGTAACTATCATCACTTGCTAGAGCTTCACTGAGATCTAGACATGCACTAAAGAATAGAAATATTTTCAACTATCCTTTTGATTGTGCTGGAATCTCAGTACTAGAGTGACAATTTTACACCTTATATTTTAATACTCATTATTTTAATAATTTAAATATCCTAACCCACGTTACAAGGTAAGATAGTTAAAAGGGTAACAAATTATAAAGCACTACAAGCAAGTAACTTCAGTAATCCAAACTGGCCCCACACAGGCAATAACATTTATAGCAAACCAAAAATTGGATGTTAAATATGCTGGCGTGTCCACATAGTAGACAACAAATATAAGATGACATTCTTGATGTAGCAGGACAATCAATTGATTGAGACAATCATTCAGGAAAACACATTAATTTATGTTAAAATAGGATTCAACAGCAAAACGCAATTGTCCATAACCAAGACTGAAACGCACTGTGACGGCTGGGGGGCAAAGGGAGTCATCCTCCAAATTTCCTTGAATTTGTGAGACAAAGATTGGTCTGGAGGGAATCGCTCGTGAAAAAAATGGTATGTAATTGTCTGCTTCCGCAGCTGTCAGTCCTTTGGAGTGTTCATAACAATGTTTGCGTGTCACATATAAAAAGTAACCAAACAGGATTACTCTACAAAAATCACAGTCACCACTAGCGAGCAGTAATGTCCCCGGCCCCTGTCTGTCCGGCAGCATCTCTGCACTCTGTTCAGAAAGAAAAGGTTATTTCAAGAAAACAGTTTCAGAATTTCACCCTTTAAAAATGACCAGTCTGATTCTGGGTTATCAGCCTGCTTGTTCTGTTGCTCTCCCCCCACGCAGCCCAGCCTCCACCACGCAGCACCCATGGACAGCGCCCGCCACCCCTCCTGTCCAACAAAACGCTCTTCTCCTCTCTAGTGCCGAATGGCTCTAAAGGAAGAATCTGTGATTCTTCCCAGCAAAGAGAGATCCCTCCAAACATCAACCGTGACCATACTTTCCCCTACACAGCCATCGCATTTATTATCAACCCTCACCCATTTTCAGGGTTTTCAGCTCTGAAAAGATCTCAAAGAAATTCTGCACTGTGAGTTTTGGGGGCAATTACCACCGTTCCACAGACAATTAAGGGCAACTACTTCTCTGTCAAGATGAACTTTGTTAAAACCAGACTCTTGACTAGGCTTCTTCTTCTTTGTACATCATTGCCAGTGTGTTCTCCTCAAGAGAGAGGTCCACCAAGAGCACACAGGCTGAAAAAGCATGTTAGGCATTTCCTCTGACCTGTACAACTACCTCATTACATCTCATTCTTCCATAATTTCATTCTCCACAACCCTCTCATTGACAGTTTCAGAGTAAACTCTTCTCCCTTCCAAGTTTCACAGAGGGTCTAATTTGTTTTGAAAGTCTCATGAGACCTAGCTAGAACAAACCCTAACCAAAGGAAAAAAAGTTTTGAAATATTGGTGAATCATCATTTTTTGGTACCAGATGCTGTGCATCCTCACCCTCCTGAGTGAGTCATCTTTTATTTCCAGCTATCATTCTGCACGAGGGATTCCACCTGGCTCATTAGTGGGTGGGTATTTTCAGAAAGTCCAATTCTTTTGGCCATTGAAATAGAGAACAAAGACAAAATCTTGATTTCTGCCAACGGAGGATATCATTCAGCAGGAACAACAAGAATTACTGGATAAGGCTGAAGTCAGGCTAAGAGCATGTTTGTGCGGAAGGTCAGTATTCCCAGCAGGCCTCAGAAAGCGCTGCTTTGTTTGCTTATGTCATCAAACATTTGTTTTTGTGGTCAGCTTCAACTCCTGTTAATATTCTTTTAGGTTTCATCCTCATAAATGCGTTTCACCCACAAACAAGGCCTGCAAATAACTTCCCCCCATTATATGCAGTTTAGCGTGAAAAAAAGACATTCCAGAAACAATTGCATTGCATGCCAGATGAAATATTAATGATCAGGTTTAGCTACAAGCAAGAAAAATTGACTACGGAACTGAAAAAAGAAAAAGAAGTCAAACCAAGGCTCTTAGAGGAAGATGATGTTTCAGGCAGAAGCCTATTCTATATGCAGTTCCCACAGGTCAACAGGGTTACATCCCTAACACAACGGAGGGTGGATACTTTAATTTGCAGCCTGGCAAATTTCTCCTCAAACCTTTTCAGAATCATTATAAAACTTCCTCCTGGTTAATTTGTAGGAACAACACAAGTTGTCTTGCTGCAGGAAGGTTAACTTGATTTTTAATTGTATTTAAAATAAATTTTGATTAGAATAAGATTTTTTTGCACAGATTCTAAAAGGACAGGGTTAAATCCCTGGCTATGTCTTTTTCATACTCTTATGCTGTACATCACAAATACGATGAAATTAATCACATAATAATTTATTTATACCTCCTTTGAGCGTATGGTCTCCATGACCTTGCTTTAGAAGAGGTGAAATTTGGTTCATTATGGTTTCAGAAATACATCAAGTAGCTACTGATCCCTCTGACCTCGAGCAGGTGGCACTTTCAACCATCCCCTTCTAGCTGAAGCCCACAGAGGCGAGGCAGGGCTGCATTTTCTCTGCAGCTTTGAGCGTGAATGCTCTCATTTGGCAGGCACACCATGGGCGCGGCTGAAGGAGAGTAAGGAGATGGACGAGCCAGCTGTCTGCAGCACAGATAGAAATACAGGACTGAAAAAAACCTTTGGCATTCTTCCATTTCATACTCCCCTACAGAATACCATATTCAATACCATGTTTCAACAGTAAAAGGAGCTTAGAGACCACCCACACCTGAAAATATTTACTGTAATTGCGCATACTTCTTGTCCTCTTGGCAGCAAGGGAAGACAAAGGACAACTGTCTCCTATCTCGGAGCTGACAGGACACAGATACTACCACTGGATTTTCTGTTTCGCTCACCACGCTTGCTGCCTTCAGAGGTACCAGCTGCTGCAAATGCTTTATTAGCAGCAACGATATTATTGGGACAGTTTCCTCCCAAAACATTGGTGAAAACTACACAGACACTGACATTGAAACTTTTTACTTCATGGAGCAAATGTGAAGTTAAAATATCCCTGAGAAAATCCCTGCAGTAAACCACCTTGCTAAGCTTGCCAGCCAGTATGGAAACAAGCAAAGTTAATGACAACTGCAAAGGTGCAACACTCCCACTCCTCATGAGAGATAGGTCTGCTTCTGACCCGAAGTGGCACGCAAGTCAAAGTATCGAGTGAAACAGATCCGTGGGCTTTGGTTTATTAAAAAAACAAAATCCACCTACTTGTTACAAAAATAGGCAAGTGCCTTCACAAACTACTGCTTGCAGGCAAAGGCTATGAAGCCTTCAGAAATAAACCTGACACATCACCCTCTGCACCCAGGAAGGAATCAGAGGGAACGGATCACTCTATATAAACTGAGCTTCTGAAGGTCACTATATTACAGAAATAGCGTGATGTGAGAAGACATTTCCTGCTTGCCTTTATGCGTGGCAGGTGCTTTTATGTCAGAAGGGACTGTAAGAAAGGACAAAGCCCATAATCCTCTGATCTTCCTCTTCAAATTCTAACAGGATTTCCAGCACTGGAAAACACATTTGTGACCTGGCCCAGTAAACCACCTTCAGAAAGCATAACCAGCTCGCGTTGACTTGGAATCTCCAGTACTAATTTATAAATGCTATGTCTTTTATACATTTGTCTGATTGCTGAAAAAGGGATTAAGGTATTACCACATGGAGGAAAAAAAACAAAGTAGTTTCATCAAGACTTTAAGAAAACCTGAGGCTACTTGCCTTGGAGCATTACCTTCAACACACTAGATCACTTCAACAGTTTAATTGTCAGAAGAAAACCTGAACCCATAAAATGGAGGGCAAAGGAAACAGAGTGATGGGATAGAAGACCAAAAAGAATCATGACAGATTAAAAATTTTTTATATATATATATATGCACATCTTCTCCAAGACAGAACACCTGGGCAAAGCTAAACTGCACAGCTTCCATAAGGAGGACAGCTTTCCTCCTGTTCTAATCCTCAGGATTTGTTCTCACCATGAAGGTTCACAGCCAGCTGTCTCAGACCACTATACAGCCACTGCCAACGATTATTAATAGCGAAAACTAACTGACCCTAGGAAAATGTCTCTTGTATTAGTTTTACACCTGTACTTGTCTTGACAGATAGATTCTGAGCTGCACAATCACTAGCTAAAAGATTCATTCACAAAAAACATGTGCCACCTACAGATGAAATACTTAGAGCAGAGATGCTGTAATAGATTATGCTGCTTCTAAGCTTTCACCTAGCTAAAAAGAAATTTGTCATTGCCGATTCTTGTTACAAATGCTTATGTTCTGCTTGAGCTCTTACCATTTGATGTCTTCACTAGCTTATTTTCCACTTCTTTTCTTAAATATAACACACTAAAAAGCTCTGTGTTCAACAGCTTTGGATTTTGCTGCTAACGACACATTTTCTTTCAATACAGACAGCCAATATTGTCTAGCAGCGATTTCTCCATTCAGTCCACCATTCTATCTTTCAAATATTTGCATTAGTCATAACAGAAGCATGTAGCCCCGCTTGGTCAACAAGCAACTATACTCAAGCCCAAAATACTTGTCCCAAGCCCTACTCTAGCAATGAGCTGCAGCATAATGGGAGAAAGACATTCTGAACTGGCCCTGCTCTAAACAGGGGGTTGGACCAGATGATTCCCGGGAACAGATTATTCTGTTCCATGAACAAATGAACAATTTCTAACCTGCTCCTCTAAATTGTAGCACCTTTGTCTTAAAGATCAAGCTTGCCACAAAGCTGTACCATGGCAGTACCTATCTGAAGTGGACAATAATGATATCTCACTGTCACTGTTGGAAAAGACAAACGCCATGACAACAGACTGACAGAGTTAGCATTAATAAACAACACAACACAATCTCACTTCCCCCCATTTGCATGCCAAGGCAGGCAGGTGGTCCCACAGAGCAGCTTTTAAAGGCACTGCCAGCAGGGACACCGAGTGCTGACACTAGAACAACGCCTTGCACCAAGCTTTGCTTCTCCGAGATTCAGCTCTGAATTACCACAGAATGCAACTAAGTGCACTGGGTACAAACATTTAAAGAAAAGCCGTAGGCACCACCTAGCAAATTTTGACTAACGACATTCCTAACAGCTGACAATAACAACGGTGGCAGCGCACATAACACTGGATTGCCTGGAAAGGGGGAAGCACCTCCGCCCCGAGCCCTGGGGTCTGCAGGCACAGGGCTGACTGGCACTGCCAAGACAAACCTCAGCTTCACTGACAAGCTTCCTTTTGTGTGCTAGCAGAAGCAGATCCCGACACGTCTCTCTCGGACATGTGAATACAGAGGAGTTTTTATGACTGACCCTTTTTTATGCATGGTCCCCATAACCCAAAAATATTTAAGGCAAAATGGAGGGAATAGAAGAGTTGAAATTGGACTTGGGTGTACATGTTATTGCATCAACTCTGGGGGAAATTTTCCAGTGCACTCAGCAACGGCCTGACCACATTGAAAATCCAACTTCAGCACCGGTTCTGGCAGGCCAACACGACACAGCACGGAAAATACTGCTCTTAGCTCTTTTACCCAGCACTACGTATGATGCAGGGTAGGTTATCTGATAAAAACCCTCCCTTTCCCAACCTGTTGCTCCTATAGCAGTAATTCAAATGCTTTACTTAAAAGACGACCCGATTTTGAACAAGCCAATTATTAACAATCTTCAACTGGATTAATTTTACTCTAGTTATGCCTTTCAGTATACAGATGGAGCCATTGAAACTCATTCAAATGGACATGACCATCAGATTTACAATTTCCACTCACTTCTCATAAATATTGAAAAAATTACCAGACCAGCAAGAGATGGGTGGATCTATTTTGAGTCAAATAAAATATTGTTATAAAAGGAAAATACTTGGTGGCATTTATCATTCTCTAGGCCAAAATCCCTTATGTCATCCTCTGCTCTACAAAACAGTTACATACTTTGAAATTAATCTTTTTGCCTCTCAGGTTAACAACAATTTTCAGACAGCTCTGTGATCTCTTCCATATATACTCAACACAGCATTAATTTCGGTAGGATACGTTATGCAGCAGGGTGCTGCCTCCTGTCAGGCATCAATAATCTGCCCCAAGCTGCACAGCCGTAAAAAAGCTGCTATGTCAAGAATGTTTTATGTGCCAGAGGAGCTACTGCTGCTACCTTGATGATAAGGCTCCCATTTTTCCTTCAGTGGTCACATCTAGCTTTTCACATATGCAGGAAATAGTCTAAGTTTTTTTCCTCCACCAATGCAATTACCCATTTCAGAAACACTGGCTGGTTTTGCTAATTTGTATGTATGTTTCTTTTGTTACCTGCTAGCAGGTTATTGTTATCAGCAATCCACAAAGGAGTTTCCCCTTCTTCCAAAAGTGATATGAATTGAACACGGCATCAGAGTCCTGTATGACTATGAGGAACCACCGCAGTGACACTACATTTCTTCCCGTTTGTGAACAAAAGCGTGTTTAAGCCAAGAACTCTGACAGCACAAAGCCTGCATGTGCACGTTAGCCATCGTTTACTACTTTGCTTTTCAGAAACACAATGTTATTCAGCACGATCAAGGCCTATAATGAATTACTGGTCAACACACTTATCTAGCAGCTTTATGACAACAAAAACAATCCACTCCATCTCCCTATATGCTTGAGAAAGCACACAAAGGGAAAAATTGCCTATTAATTAAAAGGCAACAGTTCAGACACTTAAAATGTTAACATTTTTATTGAGGGGGGCGGAAGAAAAAAGAAAATAGCAGAAGTACTAACAAAACAGCACTGAAATCCACACTGTGGAGGCACTGAGAACGTGGAAGCGCCTGGCTGTGAACAAACACTCATGGGGAACGCACCCCCACGTCCAGCACACTGCACTAGCAGGGGCACGGAGGGGAGGTGAAGGAAAGCATAAGTGGCTACTTAAATGACATTCACAAGCTTTAGCATACAAGTGCATTATTAACCACGAGTGAACAGTGGTTTTTTTAAACTTCCTGGCAAGTTTTAAGCATAGAAACCACAGAACCACTCTAACACATCAAAATGAAGATAAGAGTAACATAAAAACACTTAAAAAAAAGCAGACACTGTCGAAGAATACATGGTACAGCGTAGAGATCACTTACATTTTAAGGCAGAATTATAATGAATAGCTGACACAGGCATACTTTGGAGCTCACAAAAATTACCAGGAATGAAGGATCACAGGTATGTTCTCAACAGTTCATCCAGGCCATGAGCACTCACTTGCCTGCAAGCATCCAGAAGCTTCCCTCAAACCACACCCACCTAACCACAATCACACCTGATCCAAATTTCTCAGGGCATATCCAAAGAAAGGATTTTAATAGCATTTTAGTAACCTGAGAATGGCCTCACAGTGAACTTCTAAACAACATGTTTCCAAAGTTAATACAAAGAACGTCCCTTTGACTGAAATCTGATCCAACACCAAACCAGAATACACGGAGTTCTCCCAGCTCCCCACCTCTGTTCATTCCTGCCCCCAGAAAGCCACACAGCAAAGCACGACTAACTGATCCTGGGTTTAGCTTCACTGTTAATACCACTGGATGCCTCTGGAAGGCACAAGACACGTTCACCAACTTCAAGAGGCACGGTAAGTGCTGCAGCTACTGGGGAGCAAAGCTGACTCCCTCACTGGCCTTTTTTTTGCAGATCTGCAAGTTCAAACAGCGACACGATGCTGTCATGAAAACAACAGGTAACTGACACTGGACCCTGAATTTCTGCAGGAGGAATCCCATCTGAATCAAACCATTTACAGAACAGGAGCCAGGCCAATCCAAGGAGCTGAATGTTAAGGCCAAATGTATCTTCGGCTTCCCCAAGTCAGTGGCAAACTTGGCAAGTGAAATCAAAGATCCACACATCCCAGTATCTTTCATTAGACAGCAGCCAGCGGAGGATGCTTCAGAAGTGACATAAGCACAAAATATCATTTCTTTTCAGTTTCCAGTAATCTATAGTTCAGCCACTTGATGAGCCAACAGAAGACAAGCTGCCTGCCCGGTGAAGAAGATCGGCTCATTGTTTTCTTTTGTTTCATCACCTATGAACCAACCAGCATATCGTGTCAGAACTACCGGACACAAACTCTGCCCAGGAACCGTACTGATCAGCCTGAGCTCCCCTCTCCAGAAGTCTTCAGGTTCAAAAGCCAAAGTGATAAAAATCAGAGTGAACAAAAAACAGATATACAGGATGAGAGAAGAGACCCATCTGACCAAAGCTGCCCAACGTTCAGGCAGTGCATGGCCTGTTTGTTTTGCAGCAAAATGATAAACCCTACAGATTTTGATGCCTAATAAAAGCCAGTCCAACTTACTATAAACACTTGCACATTGGTTTAAAGCCAATATTGGTTAAACAGTTATAAACAACCTTCTGTTAATTATGTAGTTTAAAATATACACTCATGCCTCAACAAGTTTTTCACTCCAGCCTCCTCTCCAGTACACTCTCCATAATCGAGAGCAGAGCCACTGAATCTGGCCAACAGTACATTCTCTAGTTACTCTTTGAAGACAAGTTCAGGTATTGACTCTCCCTGTTTCATTAGCAGTTACTATCCCTGGTCTCAAACACGCCAGAGAGCTCAACAACCGGAGCCCATCAAGCACTGGCAGTGGCCACCACACTCAAAGCAATGCCAGGGACTCAGACAGAACCCCCAAGCAGGAAGCTGCCAGACACCCAAGCATCCAAATGGCATCCTTTGCCTTCCAGTATGGGCTGTTACCAGGTTTAAAGCTCTCCAGATGCTAACCTGCCATCTGCTTCATTACCTCCTTCTCCACACTCCTGAAGATGTTCCCAAAATCCTGGGTTTAGGTGCCCCTCCCACATTCACAGGTTTTTTCCACACTCCCATCAGCAACTGAGTCCTGGTGGAACCAGTGTAATTAACAGGATGCTGAGATGCAGATCTCCAGAATAGAGTTGCCTCACAGTATTTGAAGAAGCCAACATAAGCAGAAAATGGAGCAGGCCACAGTTTATAAGGGTTTTAAAGCATTAAGAAAAATCCAGACTACAGCAGCCCTGAGCAGGAGGTAGGCAGGAAAGCTGAAGTCACCCTGCCCTGAGAACTTGTGGGAAGGCTCCAACTGTCCCAAGGTACAACGATGCTTCTAATTCATCAGGAGCAATACCACCAAGTTCAACTTCCCAGCGTTATTAGAAAGGATGTAACAGACATAAGAGCACAATCATTTCTACAGCAAAGCTGAACAGAAAAGATGGCAAGATCTTTAACCTCAAAGTAACCATTTTCAGTATCTATAATGGCAGCATTCTGAAAGTGTACTAATCTGGAATTAAAGCTGTTACATTTAAAAAAAAAAATTTAAAAAATTAAACTCAGTGGAGCTGAGACAAGACATTTGGAGACAATTTGAAAAATATACTAACCTACTCCTTACAGAGCCAAGCTTGTGCAAAAACCATCTTAGTCAATCATATATCTATACTACAAAAAAACTGGATTCAAAATTAACTGCTTCTTACATTGTGTGCAACAGTCCAATATCAACACACACAACATTACACATATATCACATATGCTTTAACATATCACAAATAATCTTTAAAGATACTACACATGCTGGTTAGGAAACAATACTAATTGTTTACTAATACACATTCCTAGTATTCAAGACCAAATATGAGAGAAAAGGCTTAGTAGTGTTTGTAAGAGGTGTCAGTAACAGGACCTAAGTTACACACCTGCTTCAATACACACTCTCATTTCATTTTCTCATGTACATAAATGATGAATTCAATCATTACAGCTACTAGCCTACCCTAGCCTTTTATCCCAATATAAAGTGCCTTTGGGAGAGGAAAATACATATTTCATCTTAAACAAGGCTTCAACCTCTCCATCACGGTATCATCTCCTTAGATTTCATCTTCATGCATAAGCACCAGCATGACAGTGACACTATTTAAGCAAGTACTTCATGTAAAGAACTCCATACAAACTGAGATCTGCAGACACGTTTCTTGCATGTGATTACAATACAGCGTACAAGAAAGCTTCTCCATGTCCAAACTAACCCCCTGTACTCCAAGCGCAGCGCAAAGGCTCTGATGGAATCTGCAAGCACTGCAGAAGCAAAAGGAAGCACAATTCCAATATGTTTAACAACCAAATTAGCATAATGCTCACCACGCAGAAACCGGTTTCCCCGACCTCCTTGAAATGCTGATCTGCAACTATTGATGAGTCTTTCCTATGTGTACTGTGACTCAACTATATTGAAGAAGTCAAGAAACATCCATTGCCCTGTCAAGTTTAGTGAGACTAAGTCAGACACGCAGAAACCTCTCCTGCAGCCTGACACAACCATGTAGCAATAGTGCGCATCTCTCTCCTACTAGGTAAAACTGTATTTACGAGAGTAACAAAAGATCTGAGGTTGTACTAGAAACTCTACTGTAATCAAATCAATCCATTTACTCGCTCCTTCGCAAGCAGTAACCACAGAGAGCTGCAGTAATCTTTTTTAAAAAAAAAAATCATTTTGTGAATAATGTAAACTGAACATTATGATGACTAGCAAGAATTACGAGATACATAAACTTAAACATGTTTTAGAAATACTTAATATTATTTGCATAAATCAAGATATCTGTTTTCTTGGACATAACTTACTGTAGGCTCGAACATGCAAAAGACAAACCCTATATCATTTGTACGTGCGTACTGCAAGAACAGGATCATATTTAGGTAAGTCTGCAACCATCATGTTGCTTAAAACATTCTAAGGGCAGATCATACTAACATCTGACATTTAATAGTGCCAATACAGTAGAAGCACTGTTTGACAACAAATAATAAAAATGACATTTCTTGTAAGGTCTCTAAGTAAAGGAACGAGCCAGCTGAGCTGCACAACTTCAGCACAAACGCCCATTTTAGAAAGGCATCTGTGCTCATTTCGTTCAATGAAGAATTCTGAGCGTTCTCACGAAAAATCAAACACAATTATGGTGGCCAAAAATTCCAACCCTGTTTAAAATGTATCACGGCTTTGCTGGGCCGAATGCTTTCGTTACAGATGAGACAGCTTTGTCCATCGAAAGCCTTGTATGGTTGAATATACTTGCAGCAGATAAACATCCCTCTTAAATTTTGGCACAACTCACTCCCTACCAAGAGTTACTGATACTAAGGCTGAACTGAAAAAGCAGCCAGACTTAATCCAAGCTGAAGTCTGAGCTCATTAAAAGAATGGAATAAAGACAAACTTAAATTCCACTCCTATTTATGTGTTTAAAATTCTCATCAACACTGTAAAATAAAGATCATCCTAGTTTTACAACAGTAGGAATAACAAGTTTTAGAACTTCACATTTATTAGTATCACTTGTTGAAAGGCACAGAAAGCATGTATTTAACCAATACCAGAAAAAACAATCACTATGAAAATATAAACAGAAGGGGCTGATGTGTATGGCAAAAACATTGTTTGCATCAGCAAAAGCACACACAAATACTTGTATTTTCATGCATTTCACTAAAATACTGGCAGCTTTTTATCCCTAGAAACTATGAAGGGTGAAATTGTTTTTAACTACTAGAATTAAAGAAAAACTAACAAAATAAAGCATTAGCAGCTTCACTTCTTCACCTCTTCTCCAATGTGCCAAACCTATGTATTTTAGATTTAAACAACAAAACGCAGCTAATTTCTTTTTCTTCTATTTTTGCCATCCATCTTATTTGCATCCAAGTGCTGCTTCTGCCGCACAGTTAAAGTTGTCTATTCCTGGGCTGCCATGGCTGGAAGAGCGCACGCACTGCCCAGCGATGCCAGAGCTCTGCAGACTTCGCCGCCGAACTGTAACTGGGTCAAGCTTGTAGCTGGAGTGAACAGGCCACTCGGCTCATGGCAATTCTCTCCCCAGCCCCCAACCAAATTAAAGGGGTATTTTGACCTGGAAAAAAGACTTAGATCTCCTACCACCCCACACTAAAGCTTACGCTAATTCTGTAAAATAAGACAAGTAAAAATTACACCAAAGATAGAGCCGTTCGTATACTGCATACAGACACTCTTTAAAGAGACTGCTGGAATGCACACGCATGCTTTTTCCCTGTAAGTGAAAACTGTGTAGGTAACAATTCAGTTGCTGAAGGTTTGGTTATCTTTTTCTACTTGTTACAGCAGGCTAATGACCATCCTGACTCATAATTATTACAATAGTAAGAAGCTTTCAGTTCTCACACTGCTGCAAGTCCAACACTTATCTTCTTTCAGGCATGCAACAGCTTTATTATAGCCCAAAACTGAAAGTTTTGGCACTTAATTCTGATAAGAACTTTTAATGAACAGCTCTGTATGTGGTTTTAACAGAGCCCAGATTTCCAGCCCCAATGTTTAAGTGCACGTTCATAGGACATTACTCAAAACAAAACCAAGCAATGTTTCACATAATAATCCTCTGTAGTCCTAGACTGCTCAAATCGCATCACCGCAATCACACAAGCCTAAGAAAAAATTCATTTCCTCTCCTCAAGCACATTTTGTAGAGATGAAGAGTATGAAAAGAAAATTCAACTCCCATTGTTTCAACGTAATTGTAAGGCATTCAGGAACTGTGAAAACATGTATTAACAATCTCCTATTTGTACAGATGCATTGAAAAATAACCCCAAACAGTTTGGAAAGCTGTTTGAAGGCTTTGTTGTCTGCAGAACTTTCAGCATTACATATTTCCAGAACAAATCAAAGACAGTGGGAAGCAAGAAAATAAGCCACCTTGATTTGAGAAAAGAATCTGATGATTAAGCTGTTTACGGAAGTATACTTCTTTTAAGAGTCTAGATTATTTAAGCCCAGGCCTGAGGAAAATCGTCATCCAGGAGACTTACCTATCTCTTTCTGATCCAATGTTCAGGTCATGCTAGCGTAAATTGATACTCAGTCATGAAAAGAAAAGGGAAACGTTACTAACTTTTTTTAACCAATAGCTGCAAAAAGATAGAATAGTCATCATACTAAATTTAGTGTGTTTTGCCAAAACTCAATACCCAGGTTTTCTTAAGAATTTGGTTTTTCTGCCACTTAATAGAACCTAAGATAAGGAAAGTGCACTGTGCATAAAACTGCTTCACCCACAGAAGCCCATCCAAGGCAAACAGTAATTGACTTGCTATGTTTTTGTTACTTTTTTTTTTTAACTATTACTAGAACGCAGCTTCAAAAGAAAGGCCTGAAAGTTCAGACAAAAGTTTATGTATGCCCTACTAAGTCAATCAAGGAAAAGAAAGCAGACAAGTTCTTTCACCTCTTTCCATCCAGCAAGTAGAGTATCTCCTCAGAATCGGCTCCTTACAGTCACATCTCACTGGAAGCACATATATGGGCAACCCAACAGCAAATTCCTGTACATTTTTAGGAAAAGTCTGTACGTTCAACTGCATCGGGCAGGTGCATCTAGACTTTATCAAGCATGATGTTTTCCAGTTAAACTATTAAATCTACCAGGTCTGTGGTCATTCAGAAGGTTGTGATTAGGATTCAAGACTAGTTTGCTGCGGAGGGAATTCCACAGCTCTCCTGACGCTATTATTCCAGTGTCTTTGGCTGCAAACTCAAGACAACCACGCGGCGGTTTAGTCTGCAAAGACTACTGCCACCAGGGAGTCTTCATTTAAATAGATTCCTGAAGCAAAACCAAAAAGTTTATGGCTTTTTCCATATGATGTCTTTGGGCGATTCCTACATACAAAACAAAAAACACACCTAAAACATTGCAACATTCTCAGGTTCTAGTCACCCTTGTGCATCAAACACAAAGAAGTGATACAGATTGTGCTCACAGCATCACTGCAAGCTTCATGCCTGGGCTTGCAGGATTAAGTAGTTTACTTCAGTCTCGCTTTTACAAACAGCCCACTGAATACAGTATGATCTCCTATTCCGCGAACGTCTCTTTAAAGTATTGAATAGACATAGTACTTTCCTCCCAAAAGCTGCCTGCTACTTAAGAATCAAACAAGGAGCCCCAAAGGGCTGCACCTGCGTTAAGAAATAAATTAATAACCTAAATTAGCAGAAAAGCTAAGACATTGAATACCTCCCTACAACCAACAGCATCATGTAAATTTACCAAGTTATGAAAGTGAAAGAAAGACTTCCAACGAGCATCATTCATATCCTCATGCAGGAAAACATCCTTTAAGAAGAAACAGCTTGAAAATAAGAAAAAAACAGTGACATTACATGTAACTGGATGCAGAACATTCAAAACTTGCATTTAGACATGCATGCACACACACACCCCTTTTACTAGTTAAATTTTTAAATAACTACACAGCATACAACTCAGCATGACAAACTCATTTGCCAAAGGAAACTTCCCCTGGCTAGTGAGCAGTGCCAAGTTATCAATTTCTGTGGAATATCAATTCGAGAAAACATACCAAGTCTTAGAGAAAAATCTTGATATATGAGATCCTTAATAAGAAACCAGTACAATTTTTAAACACATGAGCAGCCAAAGGTATGAGAGAGGTAGTTTTCTACAGCCACAACTGTACCGTGTCCCTAACTGATGTGCTTGGAGTAATCCTCTCAAATATGACCCCGAGTCCTGTGTCCCTGATCTGCAGAGTATTCCTCACAAGCACCGCTATACTGAAATTTTCACGACTATGGGCAGTTTTCTTACCACTATTAAAAACTCTATGACTCAAGGAGAAAAATCACTAGGAGTTCTATCAACTTGACTCTGATGATACTTGGAAAACCTACCAGAAGAGAGAAAACTCCATGACCAAAGATCAAAGAAAGACTAATCCCGAGGAAAGGACTAGGCAGCGAACGCAGCAACACATCCTTCACCAAGGACAGAGAGCTCCTTTTTTACTTTACAGTAACCAAGCACGTGTGAAAGAGAAGGGAGGTGACAGGACTGGTTTCAAAATTATCTAGTAGCCAGAGAAACAGAAGCACTGAATGGAGCAGAGTCCAGGACAACACCCAAGGAAAATCACAGAGCCGTGCAAAGAATCCCAGGAGGTGGAATACTCAAGCTCTCCATCTACCTTCCACCTGGGACCTGCTGGTCAGGACTTGCTTCTTTCACATGCGGTCTGAATTTTACCTTCAGTCCATGGAGCAGTAAGGGCTGGCAAGCTTTTCAAACACAGACCTTAGAGCCTAAAATTCTTTCTTTCAATAAAGCCTACTTCCAAGTCGTAACTTATTTTTTTTTTCCTTTGGGAGAAATCAGGCATACAGGAAGCACATTACTACTGTCAGAGGAGTCTGCAGACACACAAGGGGCTCAATTAGCATCCAAGATGACAGTGTTACACATGGTTGGAAACAGTATTAAAAAAAAAAAACATACACATGGCAATGATGATGATGAGAGGTAATAAATTGTTTAATCACCAGACATTACAATTTTCCTAATACATTGGTATCTAGTCAGTTAAGAGCCCAGGTCAGGAGAAACGTAGATGGGTACTCTGCCCTTTCTCCTCCAGCCCTAAGATAGGCAGCCTCTAGAACTGCAGCGTGAGCACAAACCTTGGATTGGTGACATTCACATCGTTTGCTACCATATATAAAATGAGATAGTGAAAAATGACAAACGCAAGTATTTGAATTGGAAAACAGTCCTAGATTTTAACCTCTTCTAGGGACCATCTATACTATGACACTTCAGTCACTTTGTTCTATGTCTTACATATATTGGAAAAGAAACATTTAGCTTAGAACTAGTTCAGAGCATCGTCTGAGAGAGAACAGATTACAGTTTACAAGTGTATTTTCAACACCTATCAAAAGTGAATTACAGGCTACGTCTTCTATTTAAGTAGGATTCCTACCTCTTTAATTATTCTACAGTAGAAAGGCTTTATAGATTTACTTGCTAATAAATATCCTTGACAACTTTTACAGAAAACGCATAGCATACAGTGAAGAAAATCCTACACAAAAAAAAACCAAAAACAAAACCAAAAAAAAGTTTATAAATTCTTGAAAGATTTTTTGGAAAAAGTCTTTACTGGATTAAGCTGCCAGGCAACGTTATTAGCATTTCTGCCGTACATTGTCTGTTTCCCTACCACACCCTAAAAATGTCACAGGAAAACAAAGAAAAATAGTATTTTCATGTTAAAAAGGTCGTTAAAAAGATGCAAAGCCTTCTAATTTATGGAAGAGAGACAAGGAAAAGAAAATACCAAAAACCTTCAGTTCTGGCAAAAAGTACCTCTGAAGCAGCTAAACAACTTCACAGTTACCCTGGAAACATAGTTTACCTCTTCAGCCTACCATGAAAATTGCCTGCAATTACCACAATGGAATAAAGCATCAGTTTTGACAAAATATCAATTGCTGAATGCTGCAATTGCTTTAACGCAGTACCAGTATTTTATCATGAGCAATACTTTATTTTAAATAGAATTATATTACTAAACTTTGAAAAATCAAATCTGTAGGTATAATAAAAGGTTACAATATCTCATGATGGTATAGAAGAGCTCCGCCATCTGCCAAGTGTGATTTCCCTTAATCCCATTCCTCACACACACATCAAAATCACACAGATTACGCCACAGAAATAGAAGTCAAGTCAATACCTGAATCCAAAAGATTAATCTCCCACCTTCAGACGGGAGAAACGCCAAGAACAGTAACAATGCTGCAAACTGACTCAGGAAGGCAAAGCTTTTTACACGACTCGATGCAATACCACACAGGAAATAAAGTGATTTCACAGATTAGCTTCACCCTTTCAGAATCCCGATTTTGCCCCCTCCCAAATCCAAGCGCAGAACTCCATGCAAATTCAGGGAATTGGGAACTGACCTCCACGTGATCTTTCGGATCAGCTATTTCCACCCATAAGCAGAACTCCACATCCCTTCATCCACACATAAATCACTTACATTTGGAGTTAGGAAGAAAAATGGACAAATGAGTTGCATAACACAAGACAGCAATACAAATCTATCCACCCAAATGTCAGACATGCTTTTCAAATAAAAACATATACACATCCACGGGCTGATATACCAACAAGCAAAGGTATGTGCATGTGCAATTAAAAAGAACCAGCACGATGACCTTAAACTGGCACTTAAAACTAACTCTAGAGAGCAGGTACATTTCCTAAAGTCCAAGGCATAAGAGAGTCACATACCGCACTTCTGAAACGCCCGTGTCCCTTCTGCAGACTGCTGTTAACCCAAGCAGTAGTCGGCACGGCTGTAAACTCCTCGGGGGGAGAGGGGGGGACATCTTTATTTGTACATTTAAGAATGCCAAGCACATTATCATCACTAATCCAGAGGGGAACAGATAATTGCAGTGCTTACAAAAGTCATCTTGGATTACAAAATAAGGCTCTAATCTGCAGCGCTCGCCAGCAAAACGGTATACCCGTGAACCACCAAAATCACCACCAAACTACCTACAACCGCACACGGACGCTACATTAAAAGCACGAAGGGCTTTTTTCTTTTTAACCCGGAGCACACAGACACACGACGACCCAACTTCTCCCCTCGCCCTTGGCTCTGACGCAGTGAAAAACAAGCAGCGAGGCGATCCCAACACCACCGCCACGGACCCCCGCGCACCCCGAGCCCCGGGATCCCCGTGTTCCCGCCCCCGCTGCCGGGGAACCGGGAGCAGCACGGGCAGCGACGCCCCGGCCCCCCCACCCTTCCCCCGGGCCGGCTTCGCCCTCATGAGCCGGCCCGGGGGAAGGGTGGGGGGGCCCCCGGGGCGTCGCTCCCCTCAGGGAGCCTCACCGGGCCGGGCCGCCTTTGTCCCGCCGCCACCAGCGCGGTTCCGCGCCCCTCACCGGGGACTCACCGCCGGCACTTACCCTGACGGGGCACCGGCTCGTCCCTCAGAGGAGCCGGCGCGGGACGGCGCTGGCTCCGGCGCAACGGGGAAGTTGTTAACTTAAGTTTGAGACCGGCGGAGCCCAGCGGCCTGCCCGGCTGAGGTGATCAGCGGCCGGGCACGGCCGGACACCCCCACCCGGGGGCGGGGCGGGACGGGGCGGAGCGGGGGCCGCCCCTCCGCACTCCCCAGGGGCGAGGGGCTGCCGGGGGGCAGCGGGAGGGCCGCGGAGGGGAGGGGTCGGGAGGGCCGCGGTGCCCCGCCCCGGTCCCGCCGCGTTCCGGGCTGCGGGAGCCGCGGGGCGGGCCCGGCCCTTCGCCCCGGCGCCAGGAGCCGCCGGCCGCGGCGCGCGCGCAGCCCGGCCCGGCCCCGCGGGAAGCGCCTCTGTTGCCATGACGACCGCGCGGCTCCGCCGGGATGGGCGGGGCCTCGCGCGCGTAGCCCGGTGCCCGTTCACGGGTGGCTCCGCCCCCTCCACCTGCCCCCCCCGCCCCCCCCCGCCGGTGGCCCCGGGCGCGGCGGACGCGGGTTCGCGTCCCGGCCCTCGCCCGCGGCCAGCGGTGCCAACGCCCCGGCCCCCTGAGGGAGAGGGCCCGGATGAGGGCAGACCCCCCCCCCCCCCCCTCGGCACGCCGCAGCGCTCTGCCGCTGCCCTTCCTCCTCCCCTAAGGAAAGCACAACCCCCTGCCCCTTCGCCCAGCCTCCCGCAGCCCCCCGGGCCTCCCGCCCTCCCCGGGCAGGCGCTGGGTGAGGGGCACCCCGGACACGGGTGGCCCTTTGGGTGAGCTTTGTGCCGCCATGGTTCAGGCTCTCTGCTTTGTGCTGCAGAGAGGGACCCCCGTGAGAGCCTCCCTGAGACCCCCGCCAGAGCAGCGGCCACAGCCTTTGCAGGGTGCTCAAATGGCGGCCTGGAAGGAGCCCAGTCCAGGGAGCACATCTCCTCCGTTGGGGAACCTTTCTCCTCAGGCCGGGGAACGTCCCTCTTCAGACCAGGGAACATCCCTCTTCAGACCAGGGCGCGTTTCTCCTCAGACTGGGGAGCATTTCTCCTTAGCCAGATGCCCCCCCATCGAGGAATGGCGCCCAAGTCACTAAATCTGCCCACGGGCACCTCGTGGCCCCTCCAAGGCCGTGCCACAGTTGTAGTAATTTAAATGCTCCAAATGCTGCTTTTCGTCATTACAAAAGGTGTGGTTTTGTGTGACGGAGGAGTCCAAAGTCGGCCTCTGAGGCAGGGCCGGCGCGGAGGCTCGTGACTCCCGGCAGGCGGGCAGTGCCCACGCTGTGGCCTGGAGGGAAAGGAGCGCCGGGAGGGCCAGCGCTGTGGCATGCCGAGAAAGCAGCTCCGCATCCCCACCTTAGCAGGACCTTGAAAGGTCACGCAGCAGGTCCCGTGTCCCTGCCTTCACTGGGGACCTTACTAGTCTGCCATTAACCATCCCCGGAGGGAGCCGGTTGCAATCTCGCCTCTTTTGCAGACGTCGGGGGTCCTGAGCAAATCAAGCTGATTGATCTCTCTGTGACCCGTTCCCGAACTGCAAGAGAGAGGTGACACTTTCTCGGCGTGCCTTAGCTATACGGGTGCACAGTAGCTGCCTCTCAGCAGGTGCATGGATGGGGGCCAGCGGAAAGGTTTCAGCAGCAAAAGCATCCAGCTCTGCAACAGCTGCACTAATAGAAGAGCGCGCCTCACCTCCTCTGTCCCCGCCCACGCCCACATCCCATTTAAATTAAGATCTTTTTCCCACAGACCCCCCTTGCTCCCAAATCAGGATAATATGTGTTTTCCCCACCTTAGCAACCCTTTTATCTTCACCACACATGCAAACACAAAGGGATCCCAATTCCATGACTCATTTGCCTTTCTCTTTTCCAGAAACCAAGACATAACCCATCCCCTCATCCACCTATCCCCCCCAGCACCCCTCCCCGGCAGCCTGGCAGCAGTCACCTCCGTGCCAGCACCCACCCTGCAGCTCAGGCTGTTGCTGGTGACTGGTACCTGCGCGTACAGAAGAGGATGATCCACGGCTCGGACCAGTGCCTCTGCAAAGAGGGTGTTACTGCTTCTTACGCCTCTTTGAAGTGGTTCTTGTTCCACCCATGGCTTGGGAACCCCTGCTCTAGCACATGGGGCTTTCAGCGAGTAATGCGAAACAATGAAATCGCCTGATCAGTTATTCAGGAGCCGCTCTAATGGCAGCACCCTCCACAAAAACACCTACATGCGTCGACACAGCCAGAGACGAGAGAACTGGCCAAGCCAGGCTCCGGAGGCTACATACCCTCTGGGAGGCTGCATTCAAATGGACAACTTCAAGAAGAGCAGACGCATTCCCAAGAAGCTGCTGCCTTGTTTCCCACTGTCTGAGGAGGAACCTCAGCGTGTGCCTTTGCAAATGCCCGGGGAGATGAGACCTGGGAGCTTCAAAGTAGCCACAAAAACTCTCGATGCTTCAAGCCCCGGCAGGCCAGAGGCAGCAGCTGCACCTGCGGGATCGCAGGGCTGCGGGGTAGATGCAGTGGCGCAGAGCAGGCCTGGTCTCGACGAGCCTCCGTGCAAAGCTGGAGGGGCCGTATCCTCACCCTCACTCAGCCTCTGTTGCCCTGGGGACATCCCGACCGTGTGGGAAAGGGAACGGCTGTAGTGCGGGTCCAGCACAGAGCAGGGAACGGTGGGATCTGCAGTGCTGCTGCGAGGAGCTGGGTACCCCACCGGCCGTCACGCTCAGCCCTTGCACCCCAGCTCAAGCACCAGGCAGGAGAACCACCACCCCCCCACCACCCCCCCGGCACCCCGCCGCTGCCGCTGCCTTGGGCAAGCGCAGGACCTAACGTGGGGCACGCAGCCCTGGCTCCAGGAAGGGTTTCTTCCCCCGTGCTCTCTCCCCATCTGAGGCCCTGCGTGAACCTTTCTCCCACTGTGTTTATCAGCAAGCGTTGGACTAGAGTTAACTGCAATCTAGGGGCAGAGTTAAATGCAGAGTCCTGTTCCGTCACCCCATGTATATAAATTAGAGCTGTAATTCCACCCTGCGGTGTGGATGGCAATAGCAAACAGACACTGCCAGACCCATCTCACACAGACATTTGAGCTTTGAACCTTTGGGTTATGATTTGACCAGAACCATCCGTACGATGATATGCAAGCAATATACAGCGAAGGAGTGCTTGTACTCAGAAAAAATGACAGGCCCCTTATCTATGAGAAGTTTCCATTTTTTAAACAATTCTTAGCCATCAAACCAACAAAAGGCTCAGCCAGGCTGATGCACCAGTTTACTAGCAGCTCCGCTTCTCAAGAAGGGTAATGCCACTATTTCTACCATACAATTAACTTCCAGGGTGGGACCTTTTCAGAATTAAACTACGAATTGCATAAAACAGTGAAGAATAGCAAATGTTGCGTGTACCAGCGAGGCTGCTCCGGTGCTCTGGTTCCTCTCACATAGTCTGTCAGTGCCCTATAGTGGAGAAATGGGTTAATTGCATATGCCACATGGAGCGACTGCCAAACTGCTGTGTTGCACTCCCGCAAACCTGAGGTCAGGCCACAGAAGCCGGTGAGGAGATCCCAGGCAAACACCATTGCCGCTGCATAACAGCATCTGGCCTGCTGCCTCCGCGGGGACAAAAGTCTGCTCCCGCGTCACCTCTGCCGTAATGGCAGCCAGGCTCTGCCTGACTTCACCCCCTCCTTTGTTCCAGCCATTAACAATCTCCATCTCTTCCCGCCGAGCAAGTTGCTCCTGTTATGAAGAGGTGGAGATGTATGCAAAAACACTTCATTGGATCTGGGGAACAAGCATCTGCTCTTCTCAGGCCCACGTGGGTTTGAAATGCTTTGGCGCTAAGCAGTGAAGCACTTCAGTGTCCTGTCTTGCAACCCTCCACGAAGTAAGTGCTCCCATGAAAGCCAAAACAGTCGGTGAAGGTTCAAGATGAGGCCCCAGGAGGAACCGGCCCGGAACTCCCTGCACACCTCAGGCATTAAGTACTGCAGGAAGGTGCCCCGCTGCCAACTACAGGTAATCTGCAAAAAGGAAAGCAGAAAATCCTCCTACTCCCCATCACCACCACGGCAGGGGTCCTTAAAAGCTCCTTTCCCACCTCTTCATGTTCATCCACCATGAAAATCAGTGCAGAGCTACACAGAGGGCACTAAATGCCCAGCTCAGAGCACAGCAGAGGGGACAGCCCGAGCACGGCCCTCCTGATAAAAGCCCCATCAGCCACGGGACCCCCCATTGCTTCCTCTCCCACCCCCCAAGTTTCACTCCTTATTTAAACGGGAGCAGGACTGGGAGAAGGAACGCAGAAGGGAGAGTCCTGATTTAATGAGAAGAGTCTGTAAAACACACAGTCCAACGTCAGCCAGCTCGCTTTGACCATCATTCGCGCCCTTGCGAAGGTTGAGCTCTGCCAGGGTGCTGAGCAGCCCTGGAAAGGGCATCACCCCTCCAATGGGTGCACGGTGTCTCACAGGATTATACCTTCCGTATCCACAAAATACTTCTTCCTCCAGAAAGGAGTAATTCAGGAAGGCAGAGGTTGTCAAACCTTCCTTATCCCTCAGCTGCTGAAAGCAGCAATAGCCAGAAATCCTTGACAAAAAAACAAGGATAATTGAGCATCAAATTTGTGTGTATAATGCTCTTCAGTAGGACGGAGATATTAGATTGCACTGTAGTGCAGGGTTTATGGCATCAGAGTCAAAAATCAGTGGGTGTGGAATTTTTGTCAATTATGTAATCTCTGGCGGTTTTGCCTCCGCTGGTTTGGGCGAGGACACAGCACCCATCCCGGTCGGGGGGCCCGCCCTGTGCTATCAGCGAACGGCACATGGTCAGACGTGGGGGGACTGTGGTGAGAACAAAGGAAAGCAGATTTCCTGGGAGTCTCTTTCTGTTTTCCCAAGCAGAAGAATGACTCAGATTTCAGCTCGCACTCCTGTAACTCAGCCAACAACAACACGTTGTTAGTCAAAGTGATAAAGGCGAGTATCTTTGTTCTACTTGCTGAACTAATAAAAGCTCAAATAAACTTGTTCACCCAACAGCCAGCTCAGTCACTAAACCAGAGACCATGTGCTGAACCCCAAGCCCCCCTCACAGTGACCACAGCATCTTGCTCCCGAACAGCCTCGCTGAACTCCTGGAAACTCCTCGGCAAATACGCTTCTGTCTAAACCAGCACAGATGATCTCATTTTGTGCATTAGCATATTTGAGAGCTTTCTGATAAATATCGTGAATGCTTACATATCGTTCTATGCAGCTGCTAAAAGTGTTGCAGAAATGCTTTCACTTTCTGAGAAATGCTTCAGGAAAAAAGCACTCTACTTCCTTGTGCTTAAGAAACAGCTTAACACATCCCTGCTCCTTTGTCTCCTGCGTCTGAGCTTGTTTTTCATGGCTGTGAGGTACATCCACAGATCTTTGGAAATAGCATAGCACGAATTGCTCCACCACAGCCACCACACACAAATCTAGCAGAAGGTGACTCCAAATCCCCGGCTGGCAAAGCCCGTCCCTATTGCACAGACCTCCGGCTCTCGGCGCTGCTGGGCTGGGTAGGGCCCCAAGGCTGGTTTGTGCTACTGCACAAACCTGGCATCAGGGTAAGTGAGTGGCACCTCTGCAAACCGTGCTGTACTGGTGCAAAATGGGGCTAGCCAAAGGATTTGCTACAGCCAGTTGTGGGTAAGCCTTTGTATACTGGCTTTATTTTTGCTAGAAAAAGAGCATCTCTGAAATACGTATTAGAACACTTTAAACAGTCAGACGTAGCTAGAGGTGTTAACAGGACAGAGCAGACCTTAGCAGAAGTAGATGTTTAGACTAGAAGTACTTTCTTTGTGCTGAGACTTTAACATGTTCATTCATGTATGTTAGCAATGTGCTATAAATACGCCTGGTCCTTCCCTGCCGCTGCGGCCACGGCCGAGGCGCTGCGCAGGTGCCATGTGCCGCGATGTTGCGGGGAGGGTGTGTTAGGACAAGCGCCGGCAGCCGCAGCGCCGGGCTTACCAACACAGCCCCTCGGCCGCCCGCTCACCCCCATCAGACACAGCCACCGCCTTGGGCTGCCCTGGGCATGTGCCACGGAAAACTGGTTTGTCAGCCGCAGTTGCTGCAGTGGCACAGGCAGCCCAAGGGCTCAGACTCATGCAGCAGAGATCAAAATGGACCACGGAAAATACTGGGGCTGGCACCACCCCTCCCGCTCTCGGAGGAGCTGCCACCCTCCAACACCGGCTGATGGTGAAGCATCTCCCGAAGTGCCCTTGTTCGCACCCAGCGCACAACGTCGGGAACAGTTCTTCCTGCTACCGCTCAGGAGCTGCTTTGCAGGCTGTTGTCTCCTCCGCCGCATGGAGGTGGCAATTCTGATGGAAATTTCAGTGGCCGTACCAACGTAAGTGCACTTCAAAGCACAACCTCAGGATATCTGCTTTTGTGAGAAAGTATCCCGTGTTAAAAATTAATGAAATTCACTTTTAGGATCATTTACTTTCCTCCATCTAAACAGCAGGATTTTTGCCAGTCTCTCCGCACCATGAATGCAGAGCATTTCTGCTTTTGCACAGTGGGGACTGGCCTCTAGTGATTAGATTGCCAATTAATATCAGGTAATTAACACATTCGCAAGGGCTGGTGGAATCCCACCCTGACATTTTGCAAACGATGCATGTTTGGGGAGTGTCTTCATCAGCCTTTTGAAGTTCTTAACCGTGAGCTCCCTGGCAATCAATTAGCCTGTGCTAAAAACTGGTGCTGTGCCATTAGAGCAAACATGCCCCAAGAAGCAAACATATTAAGGATTAATTAAATACCAGGTTTTATTTAATTAAGCCTCTTCTCGTAAGTAGGTAGAGCCAGGCATCTGGAGTTAGCATCCACTCTTGCTTTCACTTCTATCCCATTTTTAGAAATGCATTTAAACTTGGTTGGTGCTGTTTAAAACATGACATTCAGGCTGATGCAAATCTGTTCTGCCTTCCCAGTGCGCGCAGGAAGCGACAAGCGCAACGTCGTTAAAAGGTGGCTGATGGCACCGAGCGCTCCCATGGTCGGGGTTCACTTCTTCCTCACGCCCACACGCAACACCCTCCCCGGGGAGCGCTGGAAGCCCCCGTGAGCACCCAAAGACCTTCTGGAGTCTACGGGTGCCAGCCCTGAGCAAAGCAGGGACCCGTGAGCAGCTCGTCCTCCCGCTCTCCTCTCATCCTCCTTGCAGTTTTTAACGAGAAGCTTGTCACTCCCATTACCCGCTTACCTGCAGCGAGAAAGGCACCGCAGCCTGTCATATCACCACCGGTTTAAAGTTCTAGAGAGAGATCCAGGAAATACCAAGGCAAGCTAATGAGATCAAGTCCAAAGGTCATTGTACGCGGTGGTACAGAGAGCACTCCCTCGCCTTCTGCACACCCCGTCTGTGTTAGCGGAGGATCACGGGCAGGTGTGAAAAACCACCACCGCGTCCTGGCTCTGGGCTGCCCCACGGCCAGGAGCTGCCCCCGCAGCAGGGCCCTCCGCCACCTCCCATCCGCCGTACGGTGGTGCAGTTCACCCCGTGCAGCAGCGAGGGTCTGGCCCAGCCCTTCCCTAGCGATTGGCAGCCTTTTTTCTCCTCTTTAGGGGCTCTATTTCAGCTTGACAGTCATCAGTTTAAACTCTCCACACCACCAGGGTACCAGCACGAGGAAGGACAGAGGTGACAGTATCAGCAGGCAGCAGAGGCGAGGAGGTGTCACCGCCCGGCTGCACACAGCATCTGCCCGGGGAGGGAACGGGTCAGGCTGCGAGGCCCCGGGCCGGCTGGACCGAGAAGGCCAAGAGAAGCCATCGGGGAAGGCGAGGACCACGATGCAGATCAAAACAAGCACTGCAACAGGGCAAGAGGGGAGAAGCGCAAAAGGGAGAAGAGGGGCTTGACAAGAGCCAAGGAGGGCTCTGAAAGCTGGGAGTGATGTGAAAATACAAATATCCTCAAAAACGCAGTTCTAAGATCATCCCTCTGGCTGCTGGGGATCCTGCGGTGCGTGCTCCTCACCTGGCTGCCTCCGTGCCTCCATGACCCCGGGACCCAGCCCTCGGCTCTGCAGAGCAAAGCTGTTCTCCACCTCCCGCGGAGCGATGGCCTGGCTCCGGGAACGGGACCGGGTGCGTGCGGAGCTGCGGCGGGGTCTGAGTTTGAGAAAAGACGATCAGGGGGAAGAGCCACCCCCGGCGAGCTGGGGGTGGTGGGGTGCGGAGGGCTGCAGTTTCCCAGCCTTGGTCGTGTTTCCCCAGCCCGGCGGCAACCCCCAGCGACCCCTGCCCACTGCGACCCCTGCCCACCCCGGCCAGCCACGCTCGCCCGCTCCGTGCCCCAGGTCCCCAGCTGTGGAGCAGGGCTGGGCTGCGGCAGGGCGTGTGCTGGCCCGGAGCTGCAGCGCGGGCCTGTCCCAGCACTGCTCCGACCCCCCCAATTCATTACCACGGCACTCCCGCCTCCCCCTCGGGCCCAGCTCGTTTCAGCTCCCCCATCCCACGCGCTGCAAATTCTCAGGGTCTTGGTAAAACTTGGCCCCGGCCCCAGATGAGTCACTCGGCTGGCGAGCAAGCGGAGCAGACTGCAGCCCCGTGTGCTGGGACGGGAGCCCGGGTGACCACGGTGCAGCCGGTCACGCCGGCGCAACCAGGGGGCTGGAAGCAGAGCCGGGAGCCTCCCGCCATTCCGCTGCAGGAGAAGGAGCAGCAGCTCTGCCCCAGAGCACCCGCCCTGCCGGAGGCTGGGACTAACGGGATGCTGAGGAGCATCTCACCCTGTCACGTGCGGCTCCTGGCAGGCCTCTGCACAGCCCGGCAGCGATGGCCCTCTCGGGGTTATTTTGGAAAGGAGACGCCTGGGCAAGACGCACACGACCCCCAGCACCGCGGGGAGCCTGGCATTGCCCACACGGGCAGGGACCCGGAGCTCTGCCGAACTGCAGCCGGCAGCCAGGCTTCTCAAAACACCCCCAGAGCCATTCCCCGTCCCACTCCCTACGGCCACGCCTGAACTCCCCTGCACAAGCCAGCCTGCGGCCCCGGGCCCTTCTCGCCCCTCCGGAGCTGCGGGATGCAGGCAGGTCTCCAGCCAAGCTGCCTGCACCCCAGCTGCAGCTGCTGCCTGCGGGGCTGCGCACGCCGCAGCTCCACGGCACCCGAGGGGACGAAACCAGCACGCCTCTGCCCGCCCCGGGACGATCTGCTCCCCCAGCCACGCGTACCCAAGAGGCACCATTGGATCTCAGGCCTTCCCCTCGCAGCGCTGCGAGGAAGCAAGAGAAGCTGCTACACAGCGCAAAATAAGCCGAAGCGCAATCGCAGCGCGGCGCAGAGCTGCCTGTGACTTTTGGAAAATAACAGAAGTGCCGGCAGCGGGAGGAGGGCAAGCGGAAGATTCTGCTCTAGAAGATCTCAGGCCACGCACTGATTCTTACTTTGAAAAATTCCTTGTCAGCAGCTTAGAGAGCACAAAAATAGCCTGGTGCAGATTAACTTCATTGGAATTACTGTTTCATTAATGGCGCCAGTGAGCATTTACTGACATGCATTCGGCAACGAGAGGAGCTTTTTCCAGCCCAAAGTTGAGTTATTTTGCTGTGGCTCTGAGCGCTCATTAAAAATTAGTAGCAGTTTTTCTAGCAAGGAGGAGCAGATATCCTGAGGAGGGAAGCAGAAATCTGTCCTCCAAACATGGATGACGGCACCTGAGCATCCCACTGCTCCCCCAGAGACGAAAGCATTTTTGGGTGCCACCGTTACCCCCAGTGCTCTCGGACGCAGCATTTCTGAAGGCGTCAGCACTGCCTTGTCGGGGTACTCCATGTTTGCTGTCTTACGGGACTGCGCAGCCGTAAAGAACAACCAGGATTTTATTGATTTGAAAATACATTAACCATAGAGAATAGAGCTTTAATTTTTCTTTCTGAACAACAATAAGGAACAGTTTACATAAAAAACCGAAAGCATGGATAAAATAATATAAAACAGATATTATACCACAGTGTGGAATTCAAATAATCTAAGAACGTTAGCAGCACTTCTACAAATATATTAAAAGCTATAGTGCTCGTTAAGCTCAGATAGAGCAACTCCCAGAGACCAAAATGGCATCCAACATATAAAAGCAGCAATTCCGTGTAGGGCAACATAAAAGTCTAATGCCAGTACATCAGATACATTCATAACCCTGCTGTTGAGAGGTGATCCCTTGTGCCACAGAGCTTGGGATGGTACCTGTCATCTCCACGATGGTTGCAGCAGGGTGACAGCCCAGCGTCACCCGCTCACCCTGCCAAGCTCTCCAGAACACACCTTAGCACTGGGGAGGTGACAATCATGTGTCTAAGGTTACATCCGACTTGGATTTTCCACAGAAGTTTTTGTTAATTCTGTTCGCGAAAAACAGCTTTCGCCTTCCCTGGCTCCTGGGAATTACTCTCCAAGAAGAGACTGAATTTCGGAGAATTTAAGTAGATCTTCTTATGTAGTCACGAAAATGAAATTGTTAGTACCTCAGTATGCAGTATTAGGATTTTCAATTCTTTATCTTCCTTAGCAGTGAAGCCACACTGATTCTTAAAACTTCCACGTACTTTTTGAGATCTTGTGCATAGTCTAAATTTTAGCATTGATTTATTTAAAAAAAAAGATAAATGGTGCTTTTTATCCCTCACAAAGAATTTGATGAAAAGCGGCCTTCCTCCTAGCCATCTCCCGCTTCAGCAGCACGCAGTGCCCGTCCCCTGCCGCCTGCCGAGCTCCTCGGAGGCTCTCGCCAGCGCCGAGGGCACGGGCGACGGCTGCTCTTGCTGGGCAGAGGAAAGCGGGGGCTTTCTGCGGGAGACCCGAGAGACTCGGCGGACCCGTCCGGTGGGGCAGAGGCCGGGACACAACCCGCCTGCTCCGGGCACGGCTGCGCCTGCAGGACTGGCCCCCGGCGCAGGCAGAGCCGATGGGGCCACAGACCCTTCGTGTGCCAGCGGCTCGGGAGCGATCGCACCGGGCCGTGGACCGGAGGCCGTCACCTGCTGCTCCGTCTGCGGGCTCCCTGCTCCGTCTCCGTGTGCAAAACCAATTTAAAAAAGGAAGTTATTAAACTACCGAATGAGAATTTAAGGTTGAATATGCTTATCGCTAATCTAAAATTAGACACATATTAAAAGACTGCTATGGCTATTCCAACAACGTACATTCTCCAGGAAATTCAGGATTCGGACAAAGTTTAGAAGAAATCCAAGCACTCTAAGCTGTAGAAACGCACGGCTATGGCACCAAACAGCCTTAACTTTGCCCCACGCTGCCACTGTAAAACATAAACGCGGTGAGTGTGACTGGGGACCACAAAGACCTCAGGTGCCTTAATCAGTGGTATATGTTTACTTCAGGGCAGGCAACAAGGGTAGTGACCTTGAGTGGAGATCATTGAAGTGCCTGAAATAGCAGGCAACAGTAAGCAGCATTTTATCTACTTCAGGGTATCTGAAAACTTTTTTAAGAATTTCTTAAAACTGGTTCTGGTGAGAGTTACAACCCTTCCGTATTGCTAGAATATTGTCACTTCATCTGCCAGTTGTGCTCTTTCACTATCAGTTTGTGCTCACGCGATAGTAAAATGCAGAAAATGTGCCCAGAACTGCTCGGTGCTACTGGAAATTCCCAAACGGAGTGAAAGATATTTGACAGATGTTTTGATGAAATGACAATCATTTTGGCCCCACTGATGAACAGGCTCAAAGGCTACCACTACCTGAACAGCAATGCCACAGTAGAGAGCAGCAATTTAGGCTAGTATAAGGTATTTTTAAAAGCAAACTTACACGATGAGAATCCTGAAACTGGTCCCATACCTATTTTGAGGACTGGGTGCCACAGTGGCTCCCAGTGCAGAGAATTAGCCAGCTACTCAAAGTAAATGGGGAAAGAAAGGAAAACTAGCCAGCCAGATTAAAAGAAGTAAACAAATAAATAAATAAAGAATAAGAAGAATCTCATCCCATAGATTGCTCTTCACCACCACAAGGCTTGTGTCTCCAAGGTGGGATTTAGGGATGGGCTCAGCTTGCCCATGATGGGTTCCCAGCAGAACTGCGGTTCCTAGCTGCCACATCAAGAATAGTCACTTCTCTTGACCCGTTTTTTACTTAGCCGTGACAATGGTTGCCGATATCTGCATTTCTACTGCTGGCTCTAGTTACAATAAAAGGTATGTTTGGATACCTTAGGGGATGTTCAAAATGCAAGAGGCTGGATGAGAGCAGAACAGGGTGGCAGCAAGAAGTTCCCATGCAAAAAAACTCTCTCAATCTTCATGAAAAATGTTAATAGCAAAGCAATTCAGAGACTCAACACAGTAAGAGAAAAACTCCTATAAAAATCTCACATTTAGGAACAAAGGCAACTTCTAAAGTGTCTACATGAGTAACACTAAAAGAGATGGGTACCAAGAGTTATTTGGTAGGTTGCATCAGCAGAAAGCTCAAATGCAGAAAGAGAATCCATTAGTGACTCCCTCAGGAGAACACAGGGCCAGGACACAAACACTCACTGTATTTAAACACACCGAGATTACCTGCGAGCTGAGCAGCTCTAACAAAAGATAAAGCGAAAACCCCACACCTCTGGGGATGCTCAGGGCGGGTGCAATGCGAGCTGAACAGCTCAGCCCCTGGAGCCCGTCCTTCAGCCAAGCTCAGCTCTGGAGCGACCCGGAGCGGAGAACACGGGCTGGGGGCAAGTGGGATGCAAAGCTCGCTGCGCCCGGCGGGAAGCACGCAGCGGTCTCGAGTCAGAAGGCACAGCAGCTCGAGTCCCTGGTCCCGCAGCGTGAACAGCAGCAGGCTAAAGATAGTCCCCGGCTCGCAGGGCCATTGCACGGGGTGGATTTCAGCTGCACGGAGCTGCTGGGACGAGACATTCCTCTCCCCCAAGGAGCCAGACAAGATGACTGTATATGGGCAAGCATTCCCCTGCGACGGGCTTCTCCCTCCGCGGTAAACAGGCGATGCTCCGGCTGCAGGGCCGGGAGAGATGCGTGCTGCCCTGCAGGGCCACGAGGATTCGCGCTGTTGGAAACCTCAGGGCGATCTGGCAGAGGGGCAGAGCCAGGCAGGAGAGGCTGAGGCAGGGGAAGGCCTACGAACAGCTGGACAACAAAAACCTTTCCTTAAATTTTAGTAGCTTTTACCCCTCGAACAGATCTTCTGCCCCAGACTCCTGGTTGTCTTCCCCTGGGTCTCCACAAGCACACAAACCTGCCGGCCAGGGGCCAGCACGGAGCACAGCTCCCACCCGCTGCGACTCTGACAAGATGCTCAAACCCGGGACCACGCGTGGGGCTGCGGAAGGCAGAGCACAGGGACTGTCACAGCCTATTTCTGACCTCGGCAGCAGGGCGAGGGTCTGGCAGGGCGGGCAGCGGGGGAACGGCCTCCTGCTGCCGTACCAGGACAACTCTCACAGTACAGGGACAGTGACAGATTGCCACATCATGGAATAGGTGCTATAGAAACAACACGGTTCCTAGAAGCAAAAGATTTCTTCTCCCCCCTCAAAAAAATAACCCACTTAATTCACATATTTTCTCTCTATACTATATATATATTATATATAGACACAATTTTCTGGTAAACATTTACAAGATATTGTAAAGAACATTGAAAAGATATATCTCCATTTGCATAACGATGCACACTCACATACTTCAGTATACAAGGACACACAGTAATGTACAATCAATAAATAAATACTTTTTTCCCCAGAAGTTATTCAAAAAACACTGCTATTGAGCGGCCCAAAGACACTCTCAGTTAATACAGACAGCAAATATTGTGCAGAATTTCTTGGCTGTTTTTGTCTAAAAAACCAAGAAAAGGAAAACAGAAGCTTGAAAGATAAAGTGTCAGCGACGTTGCTTGATAAGACCGTGTTTAAGTTGATCTATGGGTTCTTGTCCCTCAGAAAGGGGAGGACAGGTCCCTTCCCCTTCGGAGAAGGTGAGCCCTGACCTGTCCTAGGACCTAGAGGGAACAGGAACAGCCTGGTAGGGAGGGCACGAGATTCCCGCTCTGCTTTGTAGAAAGAGAAAAGATTCACACGTGAACGGCCAGATTTGAAGCTCAAATACCTTTGTTTCCTGTGCTACTACAGACCAAGCACTCTTTGGAGATTTAGTGCAGAAAATTGCTTCAAAGAATTTCCTAGATTGTTGGTACACCTTTGCTTGTTGGGATTATGAGAAATGACAGGCTCCCCATTACGCTCACTCCCTGCTGCAGTCCTCTTCCCCAAAGGGTTCAGCACCTACTACAGTTCCCGGGTTTTTCTAGCTGCAGCCTGTGTCCCAGCTGCAGAAAGACTAGCTGATTTGCTCAGAAACGGCAAATCGCTTCACCACACTGCAGAGCTTCTCTGAAGCAGCAGTTTTCTCTCCGGCAGATTTACATCTGTCGTCTTTTCTCCAAGCAACATCTGACACACGCCACAAGTAAATACAAAACACAGTCAGCACAGACAGATGTTCCACAGAAGGGAAGGGCCCCTCTTCCCTTCTGGTGAGCAGCACCCCAACAGCAAGGGAAGAGCAGGGCCTTACCTTGCAGAGGGGAGGAGGAGAGCGCACACACATCGCACATTGCATGGAGGGGGAACACAAATTTTTGCAGCAAAATTTGAGAGAAAGTACCCTTCAGAGAGCTACCACCCAGCGTCTTCCCTGCTGCTGGAAGCGCACATTCATGGCAGCCTTCTGTGGCCATGACAAAGCCCTCCCTGGCTGAACTAGACCTACCAACAACCTACACCTCTCCTTTTCCTTTATTGTTTTTACCTGAGTTGAAAAATGAATCCAAACCCTCCGTAGCGCAGCCTTAGCATGACACAGCAGCTCAGCTCTCACGCCGGCAGCGCTGGAGAGGCACTTCATGCAGTGTGCTCCAGGGGCTGCGGCGCTGGAGAGCCACTGCAGGAAAAGTGGCCGCAGAAGTGCATCTTCCGAAAGCAAAGACCACTCAGGGACCTCGGGCTATTTTCCTCTTCACAGGCATGTGCAAGAAGCCCACCAAGACCTAACTGGAGACTTTCAGTGGACTTAGGGGGCTTTGCAGCCAGCCCCAGAAGCACACAGAAAACCTGCAGGCACCAAGGCGATTGCTTGCACTGTCTAGCCTTGAGCAGCTGGTCTCTTAATTAAGACAGGAGGAGACGGGCACCTTCAGAGGGAAAGTCAGGACAGTCACCGAAGTCGGGAGCTCTGACCGGCCTTCCGAGGAGCTCTCCCCTAACGGGGGTTGCGAAGGAATGACAGGGAGACCAGACTCCTAACACAAGCAGCTAGAGTAAGGCAGGTATGAAAACCTCAAGTCTAGAATTCCCAGAGGAGGTTAGGACCAGATTTTCTAGCGTTCAGAGAGCGTTACAGAGGCTGGATTTTAAAAGAAAAACCCAATGCTGAATTTGGAGCTCTTCTGAAAATCCATCCAAAGCTGGATGCTTGTGTGCTCAGATATTGTAGTAACAAACAACGTAAAAATCCCAGGGAGAGAACAGAGCCCTAAAAAAATACGAAAGGGGATGCTATGCATCAAGGGACAAGATCAAAAGAATAGGAATTTCTGTGATCAAAGTCCCTCTCTGTTACCAGCAGAACCTCATGATGTTAGTAAGAAACTGAGTCCTGGCAGCAGCCCTGTCTTGCCCAGGCTTGCAGGGCTGGCTGGCTTCCCCGTGCCACAGGGTAACGGCTGTCCAAGGAAGCAGCTTTATTTCCTTGCAACAAAGACTGGCGAGCCCCAGTCGGCCCCGAGGGGGGCTGGCAGCTCTGCCCTCCCAGACCCCGAGCTCTGAGCTGGGATGCTGGCAACTGCCTCGGTAGTTGTGGTAGTAACCACACGTGCTGCCCTTCTGCTGCAGCAAGGCAAGGAAGTGACTGCCTGGGTCCTGCTTCCAAAGCAAGTCCTTAGCGATAAAATGCAATTGTACAGATCTTTGGTTAAGTCACTGAAGAAGGCTGCGAAGATCTGAGCCGGGGCCCCTGGACCTAACACTGAACACAGCACTCGGAGAGCTAAGGGTACTTCCAGTTTAGACAGCAGCATGTGTCCAACTACCTTACTTCCACAGGTGTGGCACTTCGAGAAAAAGGAGAAGGGAGGAAGCATTGAAGGAGAGTCCCGGATCTTTGTCCGGATGCCTCGTCTTCCCCGTGTCCTTCATTTGTTCTCAATCAGAGTCTGGACTTTATAGACAAGGTCCCGAGCCAGCTTCAGGATCTGCTTGGTGTTGTGCCGCTCAGCCATTTCTGGAACACAGACAGAAGGAACCCCCAAAGAGGCTAGACCCGAGCAGCCCGGCACCTCCAGGGGTCCCCCAGCCTCACAGCTCTTGCTCCTCAGCCGAGCCCCAGGCGGGAGCTGAAGCTGTGAATCCCTGCCCCAGTCCCCGAGCACCGTCCCTCGCAGACGCCTGACTGCAGAGCCGTCACCAGCTCATCTCGGGCTGACTGCAGCCAGCAGGAAGCACAGCCTACGCTCACAGCTCCCTTCAAGCACGGCAAGGTGGGCTGTTGCCAGGGATGGCAGTGGCTTCCCCCAGGCACCACCAGACCCCCTCAGAGCCTGACTGTTCAGGGGCAAGGGGTCTCTTTACCATCGCCTCCCAAGTATCAGCATCGCACAACCATACACTGCTGTTTTAAACATTTACCCAGATGTAAGTGTCTATAGTCAGACAGACATGTGCTGCCTACATCTGAGCGGCTGCCCTAAGTTCAGCCCAACAGAACACAAGCCGTACCGTTGAAAAACTTGATGATGTCTGTAAAATCCATGTTGTTCTCCAAGATTATGTCCCGGTACATCTCCACCAAAGCCAGGGCTATGAAGAGCACATAGTGTGCAGAGGAAACGTGTGCCGCTGCCCAGATGGTCTCCCAGACGGCGAACACATCATCATACACCAGCTCTGTTAACAGAGGAAAAAGCCCAGCAGTTACTACACCAGCCACGGGTTTACAATCATCCTGACTCACGGAGTTCACAGCAGCACTGGGAAGACACGCTGGGTGGTTTCTTCCCACAAGAACCTGTTCCAGTTGGAAGCAATAAGTCAGTCATCTGTAGAGACAAATATTCTGGCCTGCAGCAGGTGGCACAGGCTTCAGGACGCAAACCCGGTGGAGGCTCACCAGCAGCTCTGGAACAACAGGTTCTGTATCTAGACAGAAAAGTCAGCCGCAAATCTACCAGGGAAAAGCAAAACAGGAACATATGGTAAAAAGTTAAGTTCAGACAACTGAAGTGGCAGAGTGTGTTGAGACGTGTGGAAGCTGGCAGACCTTGCCTTTCCTCCCCATTTGCTGGTCTTAGCTGCCTCCCTCCCAGCACACACCTCTCTTGAAGTCCAGGAGAAACCACCGGTAGCAGAAGTAGAAATGAGTGTAATCGCCATTCTGGTGCATCAGCTCGAAGAGCTCAGAGTCCAGAATCTGCCAAGAAAAGCAAAAGGAAACTCATCAGTGCACACCGAAGGCACCAGCCATTCCTCTGCCTGCCTTCCTCCATTCCTACTGCTCTCCTACCGCACCATCTTCCACCGGCTTCTCCCTCCTTCGCAATCCTGGCACGTGTCACTCCCAGGCTCTTTTTACAGCCCCCTGCTCTCCCTCCTGCCACTGAAAGCTCCTCTCAGCCCCTCCGAGACCCCCGCCCCAAGAACAGCTTTCCCCCTCCGCTTTGAGAGGCTGCCGACCCTGCGCCAGGACCCCCCTACCTGGATCAGAGATCTCATGTTGGCAAAGTGGGTGTCCATGGCTCCCCCGTGGGGGAAGTTCTGATTCATCCTCTTCATAAGCTCGGTGAAACAGCTGAAAGCCAGAGCCTCTGCGCAGGGAAGAGAGACAGTCGCTGCTCTGCTGCACGGACACCGCTGCATCTGCAGCCGCATCGCCACACCCCGCCATCCACCCGCAGCAGCAATGTCCCCCCACGCCCCACACACACACAGCCAGGGCTGCGCAGCAGGGACTGGCCTCGGAAACACACCTCACCCTGCAAAGGTACGCGCTGTCCGTTGGGCTCCCGGGAGTCAGGCAGCATCAAGGACAAATGGGATCCTGCCACCAGCTGCTCCGCACCTCCAAGCACGGGACACTCCTACTACAAAGGGCCACCACCAGCCCGGCAGATCCCCCCACGCGCTCCCAACACAGGTATGGGGCCAGTGGAGCAGAGCCACCCACTCACCGTCATCCAGGATGACCAGGAGGGGGGCTAGCAGGTCACACATCCCCTGCACGTAGCCAATCTCAATGTGCTGCCAGATGTAGCTGTGTGAGAGAGCAGGAAAGGTGGCCCGTGAGCCCTTCCCGTGCCACACGAGTGCCACAACCTGCCACCTCGCTTGCCTGCGCCCTGCCTCCGTTCCTGGGACGCTGGCGTTCCCTACGTGCTGCCACCAACGCCCAGCAGCAGGCAGGGCAAATCAGACCCGTTTATTCTGTTACGCCTGTGCTCCGTTCCTCTACAGCCGGCCTGTAAATGATTAAGTTTCCCGTGGTGACTTTCAGGTAAGCCATGCACGGGCACAGCCCGGGATCAACACCCCGCGATGGCCATGGCCGTGGCCATGGTGCAGTGTTGATCCAGGGCTGTGCCACGGCCATTGCATGGAAATCAGTGCAGGGAAAAGTGAAATCAAAAAGCACAGCAAGGTGGAGTGGTTGGTCAAAGGGCCGAGACTGACAGAGTTGTTAATTTATCTCTCATTCTCACCCTTCTCCCTCGATTCATCCTCTTGCACGATATTGCCTGCTTTGCTTCCCCGCACCCAGCGTCCCAGGAAGCAACCAGCCCTGCAGAGATATCTTCCCATATTTGGTAGCAAGTCAAAATGTGTTCAGAAAGGATTCAGATCCACTGCTGGCACAAGGAAACAATCTTTTCCATCCTGCCCGTTAGTTTTCCAAAATCTGCTGTATTGTAGGTCTAATCTCAGCAGAGATCTCCAACTCTGGCTGTCAGATAAAGTGACAGCTCTAATGAAATAGCAGCTTCTCCTCATATTTGCAAGATGAGTAACAATATTTTAGCCTTCGCTGCCCCTGAAGCAGCCGCAGCTGCTGAGCTGGAGCTGGTTTGAGTCGGTGAATGTCACACCTCTTAGTCACGGGGACTAAGCAAAGAGAATCAGAAACGCACCCAGGTATTGCCGTCTCCTGGGTTCTTGGGTAGGCACTAACCCTTGGTCGCTTCAGGCACTTCCTCATTAGCACTACAGCTCTGCAGGCTGATCCTCATTACAACATTTTCCAGGCATATTCCAGAGAGCAGCGGGCTGCGCTGGGTTGACAGCGCGAGGCAGCACGCATGGGCAGCCCCAGGGGCCCTCTGCTTTGGCCAGCAACCCCGACACACGGCAGTCACGGGGCAGAGCCGCGCAAGCGGGACGGCTGGACTCCGCGGTCTGGTAACCGTGAGGTCCTCGGAGCTGTGGCTCCCGGAGGAGATGACGAGGGGATTTGGGGGAGGAAGCCAAGGAGGCAAAACTCAGTAACCAGAACAGAGTTTGAGGCTCCAGCCTCAGGGTGAATTCAGGGAGACCAGCCAGCAGTGTCAGGAGCCCGCTCCTGTCGCAGGGAGGGCTGGCAGGCCCCCCCTCCCCAACCCCGCAGCTCCCACCTGCACATGATGTTGCGGAGTTTCTCCAGGTTGGCAGGGGTGAAGTACCAGTAGTTGCGGTCACACCGCTGCACGTCCTTCTCAATGCGGTGCAGGTTCACCGTGTACATGTCCAGTAGCTCTGGCTGCCCAAAACAAAAGCAAAGTTGATTTGTTTTCAAATAACAACCAAAAAAAAATTGTAAGGGCAACGGAGCGACAGGGCAGAGTTTGGGTGGGAGGTGGAGAGCCCCTGTACACACAACTGCAGGACTAGCACAGGGCAAATGCAGGTAAATAGTGGGACACCCAGGAAGAAACCCACTCAGTGAACAAGTCCATACTTACAGAGTAGGTGACACCCGTCGAGGAGACAGCAGATGTTTCACTGGTGGCCAGATCCCCTACAGCCAGAGAATCCAGCTGCGGGTACAAACTCTCCATCTCCGGCTCCTCGGAGAGGTTATCTTCACTCTCCACCAAGCTTTGCTTTTCAGCTTCGCTGTCTGCCCAGCTCTCTACCACAGTCAGGGCCACAGCGTGACGATCGCGCAGGACCCCTGCCGAGCTCTCAGCCACGGGAACAAAGTCCACGTTTACACCGGTGGGAAATTCACCTTCCAGGCTGTCTTGGCCCTGCAGCTTCTCCTCCTGCTGGGCACCATCCCGGTCCTGTGGGCCTGGCACGTCAGACCCACCGGCCTTTCCCTGAGAGCTGGCCGAGGATTTGTTGGTTTCCAGGGCACTGTCCTCATTGCTGAAGCTGCGCTCCGAGAATCCCGATGCGATGGAGAAGTTCTGGGAAGAGGGGTGGCCAGAATCAGGGGAACACGTGCCATTGGGAACCGTCCCATTGGGCATCTTGCTTTGTTTGCCATCTTCCAGTTGAGCTTCTGCTTCGGTCTGTTCCACTTCGTCAACAGATTCAAACACCTGCAAAGCACGAGCAGAGAGCCACAGGAGAGCGAGCCAACCCCCTGCATTCAGCAAACTGTTGGGAACACAGGCGTTATATCCCCAAGAGCTGCATTCAGCAGTTACACTGTGTTTGTGTTCCCAGCGGTGAGGAGGGAGGAAGATCCGCTCTCTACGTGCAGGGCTCCTACAAGCAACCAGCGGAAGAAAGCTCAGAGGACTTGAGGGCATTTTAACTTGCTAGTGCTGTGCCTGGCTGTGGCTCCACGTCTTCACTATAGTGAGAGACAACTTCAGCCCGAGCATCTAGCGCTCTGTCCCATTTTAACCAGACTCCTGGAGGAATTTCTGGGCACAGTCCTCAGCCTTTAGGTTGCCCTGCCTGGACTTGGCAGGTCAGTGCTTGGGCATTTGCACAACTTGGAGCCCACAGTCCCTGCTCCAAAGGACTACGCTTTACTCAGCGTAATGTATTGGGCAGAACGTCATTTAAACAGGTTGGTTAAACCCATGGCTACTAACATACGGAGCAGCCAAGGCTCCTCAAGTGTGAAGGCCACATAGGAGTTGGTCCTTCGAGCCTGGGCAGAGCAGGCTGGTGAATATTAAACACCGTCAAGCAGTGCGTAGTGGCTCCAGAGGCAGGTTTGCGAGTCATTTACCTCCTGCAGCTACCGCTTCTGTTTGCCAGAAATCACTAGGGTTATCGACTAGCCATCAGCCCAGGCCGGGGCAGAGAGACGTGTGCTGTTGGGTGTCCGAACAAGCAAGAGGGGACACAGCGCTGCCGCTCACCTGCGTGCTGGAGCTGGAGTCGCTCTGCAGCCGGGCATGATTCTGTAGGCCAGAGCTGCAGCTCTGCGAAGACTGCAAGAGAGAGGGAAAAGGCCAGTGAAAAGGCAAAGAGCATGGTGGGGGAGGCTTAAGCCATGCTATCAGAGGTGGGCACATCTGCATGTAAAGAACACACAGAAAATGCATCCAATAAATTCTCGTATTTGACCGTGAAAGACGTTCACGTCACATCAACTCTGCCGTGCAGATTTGTCACACGGCGCAGCACCTTGCCTCAGCCCGCCACTGCCATTTACTGCTGGAGAAGATGACAAAAAACAAAATCCCAGGCCAACCCCGTTGTTCAAGCACTGTATGTTTGCGTCTGGAAGGAACTGCTTTCTTCTGGCCTTCAGAGAGGTCACGCTGTCTCCCTGGAGTGCAAATTTCTACAAATCTCTGTCCTAATTTGGCAGCAATGTGGCTCACTCCATCTTAGTTTACATAAACGATGAAGTCACAGGCTATAAAACAATCCCTCCAAGCATATTAATGTTTTTTCCTTTTCTTAAAGGACAAATATTGGTGTTTCAAGCCAAACTCAGTCGAGGCAGCCCCTCTAAAAGTCAACAGCACCCTTTTCTGGCTTCCAGCTGAAGCACAGAAGGAAGCACTGGGCTTTGCAGTGAGCAGTTCAGCGCCCTGCCTCGTGGATTCCCTCTGAGCCACAGCCTTCACTTAAGAGCGAGTCCTCCCTGTTACCTGAGCCGCCCCTGTGCCAGGCTTATCGTAGCGCAGGAGCCCGCGGCTGCTCACGCTGCACGCAAGTTGGGATGTACGGAGCATTGCAATGACCTCAGACACAAACAATAGGGTTTTAAGAAAACACTTAATGGCAGCAGAACGGCAGCAGGAGTTGTCCCCACCCTAGTATTGTGGGTGTTTGCTGGGCAGGGCTCTGATGGAGAGAGGAAGGGCGACAGTTTTCCTCCATTTCCATGGGAGCATTTTATAACAGGAAATTTCACGTTAAGATGGGAAAAGGGCGAACCCTTGCATGTATTAACTCTGCCAGCTCCCCTCCCAGGGCGCGTTCCCAGAACAGGCAGACATGGATAAAAAAAAAGGACCACAGCGGAGATGCTGTGGGGATGGGAATGACTGACAGGGCTTCAGCAACGCCGGCCATGCAGCCCACCTCTGCTCATCCCCTGCGAGAGCTGCGTCATCAGCGCCTGCACACAGACCCTGGTTTGGACTTGCCTTCCCTGCACCTCTCCCTCCCCGTACACACACGTAGCCCGCGTGGTGGGGGCTGAGCTCATCTCTTTCCAAAAGCATCACTCAAACTCCCCAGAGGGAACCAAGTGAAGTCTCCAGCGCTGCACCTACCGGGCCCTTTTCGGCTTGGCCTCCATTTGCCTCCGGTGCAGCGGCACAAGGTCAGATAACCCAGCACCGCTTGCTCTGCCGTGCCGGCTGTTCTCCTCCAAGAGCAAAACCCACGGGGAAACACTCCCTGGACTCTGTTCCCAGGACTGCCTTTCCTTTAACGGGCTTTTCCCTCCACAGCCTTTGGTTTGGGCTGTGGATCTAACTCCTCACTGCACTGCTACAAGCCAGTCCCACGGAGCCGGGTGCCGGTGCCCACCTCTGTCCCACGATGGCACCGAGGCTGCCGCGAGCCCCGCAGGCTCCGTCAGGGCCAGTCCTAGAGCCACCCCGCTCCTCCTGCCCCCAGGCAGCGGCTCTCTGCTGAGCAGCTGGTGGGAGGAGGGAGTCAAGAAGCCCACGGACCGCTTTCACAGTCCCTCAGTGCCAGAAACATGGTCTTCCTCCCTCCCCCTAATTCAACACTGACTTCCATGGAGCTAATCCTGATGTGCACCAGGAGTGCAAACCGGGTAACGGATCTCTCTTCTTCTCCAGAAATACCCCCAAGGAACGTTTCACAGGACTGGTGAGAGTGTCTGGATTCGGACACGCGGCCCCACAAACAAGTTCTGGGCTCCTGGCTGCCCTCTGCCAGGACCCCCTGCCCTCTCCCTGCTGCCCCTGGCTTTCAGGTCCTCTGTGCCCAGCACCCCCACCCAGGGTCACGGACGCAGAGCAGTGCTGCTGTGGACACTGCGGCTGCAAGAACCAAAGCAAATTGTTAGACCTCCGATACGTCACTCAGGCTGCAGCCCAAAACCTCTCGGTCAGTGCAGTACCCCGGAGTGTGGGAACTGGGGTCATACCGCAGGAGATGCCCACTCCTGCTGCGGAACAGGGAGAGCAGATGAAAGAGAACAGGTAAGAAAGCTCCAACTCTAGCTTGCACGGATTACAGTGAGCAACGAGGCGCAGAGGCAGGCAGAGGTCAGGGAAGGAGGGTGAGCAAGAACTGTGTCTCTGTCCCTCCCTTTAGCACAGGCCAACAGGGAGCCTGGGTGGGCACAGCCCTCCCCAAGCCCCCGCACCGCACCTCGTTGCTGATGGTCGAGTCCCTGTGCATCATCCTCTGAATGTGGGAGTCCAGACTGGCCCCGGAGGAGCACTTGGCCAGAGCTGCTGCGTGCGACTCCTTCTCCCGCTGCCGGACAATGGCCTCGCAGCCCAGCCACTCCGCCATGGTGTGCTCGTAGCAGGCGCGGATCTGGTCGTCAGCCTGCAGCGTTTAGAGAGAGGGTCTTTGAACGGATGCCCCTGGAACAGCCCAGGGGCCAGTGCCTCCTCCGTCCCCCAAAGAGCCCTGCACAGACAAGGTAAGCGCAGGCTTGCATTCACTATGGCTAGATGAGACAGTCACCCATCTCCAGCACCGTGACGCCAGAGCCTGACCCACAAAACCTCGCAAAAATTAGGATGGCAAAATGACCATCCACCTCCTTCCTGGCTTGCAGAGGCGTGCAGGGCGCTGAACATCAGCAGCCGGCAGCTGCATAGGGGGGCGTCGAGCTCGGTCCTATCAATTCTTGCTTATCTGAGTCTTTCTCCCACCTCCTATCTACAGCTGCCATACAAAGGGGACACAACGGTGGGACACAAGGTGGACTCTGGCGTATGGACGCTTCAAGCTGTGAAATATCCAGGGCACACCAATGCAATACAGCAGGCTGCTGGGCTGGCAGCACACCCATACCAACCTCTTTCCTTTCTGCCTCCGTCATCCCAAACTGATAATGGCCCAAAAGGAAGGGCCAGACAGCCTTCCTGATCTCGTGCTGGATCCCGCCATAGTAGATCAGCCGCAGCAGCTCCTGGTCCTCGTAACTCTGTGGGAAGAGCTCTGAGTCAGTGCACAGCCCATCAGCCGGCAGATGCAAGGGCAACCCCAGCCCAGCCATGCCGCCTTTCAGCACCCAGAGTGCTGCCCAGACGCTGACCACCCGCAAACTCACTGCCCATTCATTGCAGATGCTCTCTCAGATCTCCACTTGGGCTTAAGCACAGCCAGAGGCCCCTGCAGATGGACATTTTGGGAAACACTGGCTCACCACAGCCAGAAAGTGGCCCAAAGTCACATCAGGACTGTGGCACTGGTCACAGGTCCCCAGCTATCCAGCTGTAACAGAATGCTGGGACCCCCCTCAAGACCACAGTACGCAGGGTGACAGACGCTGCTGCAGACAGGCTCTGCACAGAAGCGTGCTAAGGAGAGCAGCCTTCCTTCCCCGGCTTCCACGTGTCAAGGATTAGGAGCCCCCGGCTCTGGGCAGCCTGGGGCAGGCTGTATGACTTCTCTTCTCAGGGAACGTCTCAATTTGCTTTACCTCGTCATGCTACGACCACTTAAGTGACGCTGCTCTGACACCCCAAGCCCACCACAACTGGCATGTCCCAAGAGCGTTGGCCCTACCGTGCTGTCCTGCAGGTATCTCTGCCATATGTCCACAGTCAGTCCCGAGCTGGCGTTGCAGGGCACATCAGGAGACACAATGTTGTGGTTAACCAGTGCAGATAGGTGGGTTCGCACCGTGGAGAGGTGTCTGCAATAGGCCAGCCCTGCATCAGGCAGAAGCAAACATTCAGCCAGGGAACTCAGGGAGCCATAAGGCTGACGTGCAGGAGAAGGCTCTGACGAATCTGGTCCCTGAAGGAGACCCTCTGAAGCCACATCCAGCCTAAGCAGCAAAGCAGGAGTCTACTGGGACAGGTCAGCATCTCATCGTCTTGTACCACCAGCACTGCTGCTCGCTGGGCTGAAGTCCGAGGATCAGAGTTCAGATGTTTGCTCCCAATCCTGAGCATGTGTACATAGGGCCCTGCATGCAACTGGTCCCAGTACCCTTGGCCACTGCCCTGCTGCCTCAGCACCACTCCTAGCCCGGAGCCCAGGACCTTAACCCTTGCCCATCACACACCTCAAGGCATCATGGATGTGACAAGTACTCACAGCCGTAGAAGGCCCGGGAGAGGATTTGGTACTTCATATTGTCACACAGGAGCTTCAGCGGAGCTCTGCCAATAAAAACATATTGGATGTGAGGAGAGGAAATGCTTCCATGCATTCCCTCACCCCCTGCTTTGATCTGACTGTTCCAGCTTTGCCTTCAGAGGTGCACCACAGGACCTCTGCTCGGCTTGGGAGCAGCAACTCTTGCTGCCAGGACATGGCCACAGAGCAGCTGAGACATCCCAGATGAGGGGACAAGCCTTGCTTCAGCCTGGACATGGCCCGCTGGCCCCTGCAAATGGTCCCTGGACAACTGTGCCAAGGTGAGGCTGGAGACACCACTTGCACCATAATTGCTCTAGTTCAGCCATCCAGCTGGGCCTTCACCTGCAACCCCTGTTTTATTTTACCGGTATTTCTCAAAGCAAGCAGCACCAGAGCCATCATACCTTTCGTGGCTGCAGCCGTTGGACGGCCCACCGTCAGAGGAGCCACTCTGAGAGCAGGAGGAGCAGGAGGACTTGCGGGTGCTGGGCTGCCACATGGGAGGCAGGCCAGCAGCCGGCGTGTCCATCAGGTCCTGGGGCACTGCAAGAGGGCAGAGAGAGGAGCATCAGCATCATCATTGGCACTGCCCCGGGGGTCAACAGAGAGGAGAGTTTTGATTAGCAAATGCAGCATCCCACACTCTTCCCAAGGAGACTCCAGCAACCAGGTAGGACCCACACCAGGCGATCACAGCACCAGCACTGGTGAGCTCAGGAGAAAGGAAAGGAAACAAAGAGCATTGATGAGAGAGAGCAAGATTAACTGCTAATTAACTACAGTGCCTTCAGCAAGGTAATCTTAAACTGCTGAGTGCCGACCAAAGCAGAAAACAAACACCCAACCCAGAGAGACTCGAGACAAGGGGCTGCAACAGACTGTCACACAGATGAGAAAAACCATGGCTGAAATCAACCACTGCCCCAGGAAGAGTGGATCACTGGAAGAGAAAAGCCCCCGTATCTCAAACACTAGGATCCCATCCAAGATTCAGGGAAAGACAGGAGCATCCAAATCACAAGACAAGAGATAAAGACTTTGAGGTTGAGAGGGACAGCAGGAGCAAGCAGCTCTTCGTGTTGTCACTTGCTACATCCCTGCTTAAACTCAGAAGTGCTATTGCAATGGCCTCGGATCCTGCTCAGGTATCGCCCTGCAAACCGAACAGGCGCAGAGCCGGTGCAAGGGGAGCGTGCAGCCCCGAGAGCCGAGCTGCCCCACGCTGTCCTGGCCCGGAACAGCCCCTGCCCTTCAGCCTTGGGTCTCCCTAGGAAAAGGCCATCATGAAAAAGGTGGGATGCAGAAAAAGATTAATGAAGAATAATCCTACTTGCTCCTCCTTGGAAATTAAACCGTGGTAGAAATTCCAGCTTCCGGCTGGGAGAGGGCTTCCTCATTCACTCTTGGTCTCACTGACTCTCCCTGCTCGTGATATTGAATAACCGATACTAGCAAGAAAAACGTTGAAATATTCCTATTTCTCCCACACTGAGCAGGTGCTGATGGGTCAGTGACGGTCAGCAGCGACAGGGGACCCCTCTGCAGGAATTATCAAGTGACAACACAGGCAAGCAGTAGTACCAGACACAAACGACAGCCGCATTACACTGATGTCGAGATGCCCCCAGAGCGGCAAGGGGAGGTCGGGACGTGATGGGAAGACTCAGAAACCATTTAGGGATCACCACTGTCTTGCTTGCAGCTGGAGTCCTTGCGATCTTCCCTCTCACAGCAGTGATGGAGATCACAGATGCAAGGAATGGATGAAAATTACCATTAATGGTAACTAGCGACACAGAGAGAGGACGAGGGCACAAATGAAAGAACAGAAAGGAAGAATCTGTTGAGAAGTAAGAACTGATGCAGTTCCACCCCCCTCTGGGAAGGTCCACAGGAACCGCACAGACTTTGATGATGCCAGCTGAGGAGACTGCAGCAACTCATTTCACAGAAAATTTGGCCCCCAGCACGGAATTTTACAGCGTAGATCAAAAGGAAGCTACAGAAAGGAGCATCTCTATCTGCTATTTTAGCCTCAATCAGATTTTTATCTGACTCACTGCATTGTGTTAGTCAGCTAAAGGCAGGGAGAACTAAGTATAACCTTAGCTGATGTTATGGAGGAGTCACAGGAGATGTGATTGCCCCCTTCTAGCCTCAAAAATATAGGAACGAGTTTTTGATCAAGTTTCAGAGCTTTTTAAAAGCACTCCACAAGTCTTCTATTGTACTCTTTGTTTCCCCCCTTATAAAGTCATCTACGATGTTCCCAGAGGTCAAAAAATTGTTCTTAGAATCCCACAGAAGAGTGAGGACAAATGTACAGTCACTTCAGCCAAGCGCATTGTTCAGATCATTCACAACCAGACATTAAGACAGAATCCAGCAGCATCCTCTCCCTTGCCCTGGGAGCTAAGGAGTGAAGACACATGGGTCAAGCCTGGCAGTTCACAGAGGAGGGTGCCATATCCTCTCCCTTGCGCTGCAGAAGCAACGCTGAAGGAACAAAGCTGGATTTAATGCAGCACTTGCCGAGTTGGCCTGGTGATAGCAAGAGAAGAATCAGCCCTGGAGGCTTGTGATGGTGAAAAGTGACCCCCAAGGAACATGACCAAAGTGAACCTTACTACTGAAATTATGTGCAAGAATTTTTTTTTCCAACCATTAAGGCAGTCATGGCCTGTTGTGCAGCTGCAGAAATGAAGGACTCGGTACCAAGTGAAAGGTTAAAACAAAAAAATAAAACCCAATCCATACATGATGTTGAATAAAAGGCAGTACTGTTACAAGCACAGCCCGTTTCTCTGGAACCATTTGCTGGGGCGAATTGCCACGAGCCTGTCAGTGCTGCATCCCGGCTGCTCGTACACCCCGCGATAATCCACCTGAAACTTCTCTGCTGACGCACTCACCGAATTCAGACTGCGTCCCTGGGTAGATTATCCTGAAAACGTAATCTGTGGCTTCATCATCTTCCTTGTCGGACGCAGACTCGGAGGAGCCCTGGGGACTTCGCTTCCTCAGCTTGGGAAACACCTTTCCCTAGGTGAACAAAACCTGTTCTTCACAAGCCGCCCCACGCTCAACCTCGCAGGCCAGCACGGTCACTGCCTCATTTGCCAAACTGCTGCCCTACGAGAGCACGTGCTTTGTCAGCCTGGATGATGTTTGCACGTTCCCTGTGCTGGAGCAGCCTTTGGATTAAGCTTTCAATTACACGGTGAATACATAACCCCGTTTGTGCACAGGGTGTGTATAATCCACGCAGCACGGCCAGGTCCATGAGAACCAAACCTACCAGCAGCCCCACACCACCTCCCTTCTGATTTGCCCAGAAGGGTCTGTTTAGCTGGTCAAGGCCATGAGCTAAACCAAACTGCCATATTTCAAGCCCACCTTCCTTCTTAGTTTTGGGAGAGCGATTGTTTAAAATGCAGCAGCCCCTAAGTCAGGCAGAGGGTCCTCCCATCACCTCTGCTCTGAGACACCCCAGCAAGAACGCGCAGGGCCATGGGCTCAGGAACAAGCCCGGTTTTGGGGTGCCTACCTTTCCCCGCTGCGACCAGAGGGGTGGATCCAGCTGCCCATGGGGCAGGAGGCCGTTCTCCAGGCAGGACAGGAACTGCAGTAAATGCCCTCCTCTGGGGAACCGCAACGGGGGCCTCTGAATCCCATCCTGGCTCACCAAGACAACCGTTCCACCGCTGTCTACTATTAGCAACAGTGACAGCAGAGAGAATACACACACATGAACGAGGGAAACATTACCAGTCAAAAATGCAGAGGACAGGCAAGAAAGCTCAGGGAATTGTCTTTTTCATGTGCAAAACAAAGAATTTCTTCCTTGTTTGGATTCTTCCCTAAGTCCATTACAAGTCTGGGGCCCTGGAGAAGGCTTGCCTGGGAGATCACACTCTTGAAAACCACAGAGCATTGCTCTGCAGGGAGCGCTCCCCAGCCAAGCACCACAGCCAGGAGCTGCTTTAAAGGTTTTCCTAGAAGCACTTACATAGTAGTGACCACCCAGAGCTCTGGACATCTGCCCTGGAGCTGAATCAAAACATCCCCATGTGGGTACTCCCCAAAGATCTAATGAAGCAAGTCTCAGGGCGATAGCACCCTCCAGCAGCCCCCCACTCTGGCTTTACCTTGCTGGTGACAGTGCAAATAGACGATCTCCTCCAGGCGAATAGTCATGGCATAGTCCCAGTACACGCTGCAACAGAGAAAGAGAGGAAGTCGTGAGCTTCAGGGATGCAAGAGGCTCTGCTTCTGTTCACATCAGCTCCAGATCCTGCCTCCAGCTATCCTGGCACCAGGGGAAGCTACAGAAAGGACGAGGTCCCAGCAGCAGTGCGACTGCCACGAAGCCAGCCCGAGTCAGTGACAACACCCCTCCAGAACCAGTAACTGCCCCTGCCGCTACAGCTCCATCGGGGCAAGTCCAGCCCCACCTGCCCCGGGCTGTTTCTCTGTCCTCACATTGTTCCCAGACATGGGCAACGTGCCCATGGATCCTGGCAATTGCAGGGAGGGACGTGGAGCCCTGCAGAGCTGAGCACTCTCCTCTGGGCACCCCGGAAAGGACTCCTCGCCCTGCTGCGGTGCTGGGAGAACCCCATGAACCTGGCAGGAGCAGCCCCAGAGCCCCAAGGGAACAGGCAGTGCCGTCCAAGCCTGGGCTGCTGCTCTGCTGAGCTCCTGTCCCCAAGGGAGGGGGAAATAAACCCTCGCCATTTGTGGGTTTTTTCAAAGCTGAAAATAGATTTGGTCCCAGTTGCTTCTGTTTGAGAACGGCGCTCCCTCAGCACAGGCACCTCCAGGCGACAGAGCAAGTCTAGAGACCGCTGGGAGAGCTGCGGGCCACCAGGCAGGGCAGAGGGCCAGGGAGACGCCAGGAGGAAGCCGGGGAAGGGGGTCTCGCCAGGAGACACGTGGCCTCACGCAGGGTTTCATTTCTGCGGAGAGCCTAGCAAGAGCACTGCTCTGTGCGGGTGTCAGCGTTTAATAACATCCTACTTCTCTGCAACAAAGCAAATTTCCAGATTCTGAGCAGCATTATCTGCCACTTTAAAAAAACAGCACTTAAAATAAAGGTGTTATAAAATGGCTCATGAAGACAGTTAAGGACGGGAAGGGGTGCGCAAGAGTCACTACTTGTAGATCCATACTTACTTTGTCATCTGACTCCTCTCTTCCTTGGTCACGTCTTGACACTGGGAAGTTTTAGAGCTTAGGCTGATGCCCAAGTCAAGAACTCAGGAAAGAAGTGTAGGGATGAAAAGAGCATTTTAGGGGGAGTGTACCAGGCATAACGGAATGGCCCAGGGGCCAAGAAGAAAGGGGAGATGAAAAGAACACAGGTAAACAAAACCCAAAAAACTACAATTGAGAATAAACAAAACTGAGAATAAGTTTTGCTGACGAAGATCTTTACCCTAGGTCAAAGAATCAGTGTCCTAAACACTCCAGCTTTCCCGGAGCGTTTGCTAGTGGAAAGGGATTTTGTTTGCTTTGTTTCGTTTCTCAGGCAAATTGGGACCTGGCATGATCCTGTAGTTTGTTAAAAGGATTGCAGCTATCAAGAGAAATGCCAGCAGTCCATAAGGCAATCCCAGGCAAAAGGGCATGGCAACACGCCCTGCCAGACAAACTAAGGAGACTTCAGGGCCCCTGGAGGAACAAGCTCCAGGGACTCCGTTAAATCCAAGGGACTTTGAATACCTGCACGTAGCATCAGCTGCAGACTGCACGGAAACAGCACTAGAAAATGGGACGCACTCTGCTACCGAGGTATGATTATCTGGGAACTGCTCACGTTCCCTCTCTCTGCAGACACTCTTCCCCTGTTTATGAGTTCCGCAGTTCCCCAGATTGAAATAACCACAATAAACCTGAAAGCACTGTGTAGCGTGTAGAGAGAGCATTGTCCTGAGAAAACCCCACAGTGCAATAAGTGAAACCACTTTGTGCCTTTCAGAACAAGCACCCCCCAGTTCCCTTGCTGAAGACTTCCCAGCAGAGACGGGCAATAGCACAGCATCTCACACTATCTCCCCATCTTCTCTCCCAGCACCTCAGGCCTCCTTCCCCGTCCCTTCCCCTGTTACAGACTGAAGGATGATTGTTTTGCTCTGCAGTCAGTGGGAAAACTCACTGATGGCCTCGGACACCAGATCCAAACTCTGAACCGGGGGAATATTTGCCTCCCCTCTGCCTCCCCTCGGAGCCAGTCACCTCTTCTCGTAGTCCAGATCCCCCACAGAGCCGTTCATCAGCTGGTTGGGAGTCCACTTCAGCGCCATGATGTCGGCAGTCTGGTGAAGGGACAGATATCCCGGGATTGCCTCCATGTCATCTCGCTTGAGAAGAGAAATGCAGGAGAGAGCGAGCTGGTGAGAGCAGGCTGGGAGACGCCAGAAGCGTGAAGCACCACCTCAGGCTACCCGAGGCTGAGCCATGCCCGGAGCACAGTCCTGGCCCGTAACACAGCCCTGCCTGCTGCCCCTGAGCCCATCCACTCGCCAACAGTGAGAACCCACAGTGCCCCACAAAGCCTCCCAGCAGAGACCACAGGACACCTCGCCAGCTTGGAAAAGGGCCGAGAGCAGCTGCCCAGCTGAGCCAAACTTAACACCTCCCCCTAAGCAGTCTGCACTTCGCTGATTTGACTAAATAAGCAGAAAGGGATAGGAGGAGGGTTCTGTGGCCCCTGGTCAAGAGTGGGCAGGGAGAGGAGCCTGCTTCTACTCTGACAGAAGCAGAGCTCTTCCATTCCGCTGGGAGGATCCATATCACCAGGACCTCAACACACGCAGTCCCGGCACTGCCTTCCCAGATTAGAAACAAGCCTGTGCTTTCCTTCATCAAAGAGCAACTTAGGACAGAATTACCTGGCGGGGAGCAGAGCAGTATTGTAAAGCCCAGATGCCCCAGCAGGCACTTACCGGCTGCACCAGGACGTTGTTCTTGCCGTAGAGGAGCGTGGCTCGGGAATTCTGGTGCAGCGACTCCACGTAGTCCCTGGCAGACAGCGATGGCCGGTCATCCATACTGCCACTCGAATGCCTTTTCTGAATCTGGAAGAGATCCACTTACAAACGTGAGGTCAGCACAGACGCCTCTCGCTTTCAGAAAGCTTCTCCTGAAAGCTCATTCCCTCCTCACTTACACACTTAAGAAAGCCACTACTAGAAATCTTTCCCTTGTGTCCTCTGAGAGGATTCCTGGCTCTGGCCAAGCTCGATTCTGTACTTAGAGAAGCCCCAGGAGTGTACTTTGTTTGCAATAAACAGAGCAGACTTCAGCTGCCTTTGCTTTTCGTTCACACATGCCGTTCCCAAAGGGCGGAGACCCCATGATGCCGTGCCGCCTTGGTCCGGCACGCCTGCGGTCTCCACGGCCCGTGTTCCCAGCACTTCTGGCTTGAAGACTTCACGTAACTGCACTTTCCTACCTCTTCTCATCAGAGGGCTTCACAGCCCGTTTCAAACAGATGGAGCCTCAAACCCTGGCGAGTGCTGCCTGTGCACCCCAGGAGGAGCGCGGCGAGGGGCTGGCCCTCCCAGCCCGGCCGTCCCCCCACTCACGCAGAGCGCCGGGCGCTTGGTGGGCGAGTCCTGGCGGCAGTGCGAGCTGTGGATCCGGTGCCTCTGAACCAGCTCGTCAGCTGAGGGGTCTGTCCAGAAGTGGTCAGCGGTCTTCATCTTCGTGTACTCCAGCGCACAGGGCCCCACTGCACAGAGAAGAAAATCGCAAACGTAAGGAAGTCATCGGTGTTGTTCCGATGACTGCAGTCACTTCTCAGATCCCCGGAGCCCAGCATCTCAGAGCAGGGGTGGTGGGACAGCAGGCAACAAGCACCAGGCTTAGCATGCAGTGCTGCTGCATTGTGTCACAGCAGTGAAGAACTCCGAGGGTCCGCCGGCCCTGGCAGCAAGCAATAACCCACTGCGTGACTGCTCATCTGCTCATCCTGCTCCCCAGGCCCCGGCCGCAGCCCCGCTTTATGCCCGTCAGTATTAGTGAAGCCTGTGCGAGAAAAGGAAACCCCAAGCTCAGCCTTGCAACTCTCCATCTCTATTCACTGCTCAGCAGCTGGCCATCGTGCGGCCTTTATAAGCACTCCACGGGGCTACCTGTCCAGGGTTAGTAAGTTTTCTGAAGTTCTTGCTAGAAAACAATCGCATTTCACATCCCAGATCACAGAACTGGGAACACAGGTTTGGAAAGCAAGCTATCAAAGTAGGGTAAGAGGAAAGTGTTACCCAATAAAGATGCAAGAATTGGCCCATCCACAGGATCCATCAGGAGAGCTTCCTTCTCATAGTACTTACTAAAAGAAATAGAGAGCAGAATGCTGTAGCATTTCAACCTCCTGTGACTGCAAAAGTGATAGAGACAGTGGTTTTAGACCACTGAAACGCCCTTCCTTCCCTTTCCGTATCACTCTTTGATGGGGAGAGGGCAAGAAGCCCTTAACAGGATGTTTCTGCTAGCCATGAAATTCCTGGGGGATAGATGCCCTCCTGCAGCACATTGCAAGCATCACCATCTCCTAACAAAACATCCCCAGGACTGGAGATGACACCTTCCCAGGACAGAACACCTCAGCATGCGGTTTCCAGAAGATAAGGACAATGCGGTCCCCAACAACCCAGCCATCAGCAAAGCAAGCGTGGCCTGTCTTTATTTTAGGGAGTGTACGGTGGCCACCAGCAGCAGGGTATCAGTCAGAGTCCCTGTGCTAGGCACAGAACAACTCAACTGTCCCATCCAGGGACTCCTCTGGCCCATTTGGGCACAGCTCAGCCAACACCACTCCAGGATCATCGGAAGATGCTGGTAGTGAGTTGGGAGGGGCAAATGGTTGGCCCGTGCCAGGACTCACCTGCTATTTTCTACCAAGTAATGCACGATTTTATCCAAGACCTTTTCAAAGAGGGCTGTGCGGATCCAGAGGTGCTTGATGGCTTGAGGAGACAGGTTGGGCAGCTTCGGCATCTTGCGCACATTCTCCGGGATGCCCTGGACTTGATTTCGTCTTTAGAGGTACAAGGCAAAAGACAACAGCATCACTGGCTCATACCGAGCACTGCAGCAGCCCAGGGCACTCACAGCACCTTGTGGGGCACGAGGCCGGGGTTTGGGAGGTGCTGACTGTGGTGGCAGGGGGATGCCCAGGGAACTGCATGGGGACAGGGCTCTGGAGACTGCGCCCTGCATCTATTCCACCCCTACTCCAGAAGGCCCACATCTGCATTTGAAAATTGACTTCAGTAAATCGGTTTCCCACTGTAAAGGCACCCTAGAACAAGCCTCTGCCTCAGCAGAGTCCTCCAACCCACACACCTTTTCCACTGGTGCCTGAGGACAGCAGTTCACAAGCAAAGTGGCTTATCTTAGGACAGCATAAAGATTCCTGCCCCCAGGTAGCTGCACCATCCATCTCCCTGGTTCCCGTCCAAGGATGAGTAAGCCACTCTCAATCAGAAGTTGAATTACTGCAGGTTCAAGCCCTGCACATTGAGGCAGACCAAATTTGGTTCCAGCTGGCTTAGCGCACTGGTCCATAAACTGTGACAGTTCAGGAGCAAACGTGCTTAGCTGTCCCTGAAGCACGAGACAAGGGGCAGAGGAAGTAAGAACTTGTCCATCCTAGCTTAGACCACAACCGCAACTCACAGTCTCTTAGAAAAGCCACCAGTTCAGTCAAGATATCAAAAGCCCAAGACAGGACTCTGCTCCACTGGAAAAGCAATTCCTCCTGCAGAGACTCAAGCTGGACATTGCGGTCCACAGCCATACCCAAACTACACATCCACACCGAAACGCGAGCAACCTGTGGGATAACAGCAATGCTGGTGCCTTACGCATTCTCAATGAGCTGCTCCAGGTCTTGCACCTTCTTGCAAAGCTCCTCTGCCAGAGGAAAGCTCTTGCCCACCTTCATAAACAGAGCTGCTATCTTGTTGCTGCGCAGGAATCCCGCTGCCCTCCGCTTCAAGCCGTACAAGACGCAGGCTTCCACAGCAGCTGCAACAAAGCAAAGTCGTTACTGAAGCGGCAGGAGAACTCGCAGCTCACATCACAACCGGCAGATTCCTGCTGCATCCATGACCTTACTCCACAGCAGAAATGTTTCCCAAGAGGAAAACAGTGCCATGTTCTATTCCTGCCTAAGCGGAGAGGAGGTTAGGAACCCAGATGTCTTTTGACCCAAAGCAGCAGTGGTTCGGCTTTTCTGCCTGCAGAGTCATCAGTTCTGCTGACTACACAGAGGTGCGATTTCAGTTTTGCAAAACAGAAAAATTGAGGTTGGTGACATCTATTAGCAGTTCGGCTACTCTGAACAGAAGGGCTAGCTTGATGGAAGTAAACATGAACTGTGAGTGTGCGAAGATGTACCTACTTCGATGGAGAGTTAACTTGTGCCTGTTAAAGTAGATCCAGGGTCTTCCTGAAGTCACCTGAGAGGGCCTAGTCAGGCAGACAACCTGTCTTGGACTCACCTATCTGACCAACCAACAGCCTAAAGAGACCTTACTAGACTGGCGATGAAATGGGAACGTGCAGCTTTTGGACCACAGAGGTGGTACCTCTGTGCCACCAAGAGCGAGCAGTCTGCACCGACGTGCCAAGCTAGCAGCCTGGAGTAGGATTTCTCAGAGTGCTTTGTTCATTCATGAAACAGAGCGGGAGAAAGGACCTGGACCGCTGTGCTCGCAGCCTTTGCTCCGAAAATGCCAGGATCTGGCTCTGCTACACGATATCCTGAATGCAAACAAATCGATGCTAACGCTGGGAAATCTCAGCGTGCACAGAGGTCGCATCCTGCTTCCAGGTTTGCACCGGCACGGTCGCTGTTCCCGGAGAGGTGATTTTCCCAGCAGAGGAGCGCCCGGCTCGTGGCGCGGCAGTGATCGCACAGATCAGGAGCTGCCAAGAGCCGCTCACACAGATCACTCGGGTTAAGCCTGTGGGAGTAAACAGGTTATCTGTGGTTTAACAGCTTGAAGCTAAGCGTGGCTGTACAGTGCTGCATCTGGCTGTGCTCCCCCGGCTAAAGGGGCTGGAAACCATTTCAGGTGACCAGTTTGTCCATGCGCCAGCAGCCCCAGCAGCCCGGGACAGAGAGCAGGCTTTTGCAGTGTCATTGGGGAGGGCACTGCCAACAGCGCACCAGGCTTGGGGTCCCTCTGCAAGCTCAGCGCACGAGTCCCTCTCCTTTCCCTCCAGCGTGCTCATCAGTCCAGCCACCATCATTAATCAACGGGCTAGATGGAAGGACGGGACGTGAAACTTCTCAGACAATTTATTTTAAGGCAGAGAACATCCCCACCTGGCCTTCAGGAAAATGTCCTCATCAGACATGCGACAACTAACAAGCAAGCGTGCTGCATCTTCTCCAGGTAGGATAATTGCTTTGCTATGCAGACAAACAGGCTGACATTCTCCTCGCAGGTTTCTTGCAGATTATAGAGAAACCGAACAACTCACTGAAGTTTTCCCTTCGGCCCCGTCTGAGGGACTGGAACAGGAGATTTTGGCCCTGGCCCCCTGCGCTGGGATGGTCCAAGCGAGAAGGAGAAAGCTCGGGAGCAAGAGACAGGCGCATTGAGGATTTCTAAAGCAGCAGAGGAAATGGGGCAGTTTTTTCACAAAAAAATCTCAGTGTTCACACAAACATTTTCCCAAAAAAAAATAAAGGCAATAGAGAACCTGGGGATAAACCACAGGCAACGCCAGCAGCTCAGTCTGGCTTTGGAGACCCTCCCAGCTCGGTGGTGATGCGGTTGGATTTTTGCAGCTGGTACTCGGCAGTGAAGTCCCCGTGCAAGGCTCCGCCTAACTCCCTGCACTGGGCTCTGCCGAAAGGCAGCGTCAGGCACTCACCGAACCACAGCGAGCGCCCAGAAAGCACCGGCCGCCCGCCTTCTCCTGCCAGGCTCCCCGCCCGGGCACGCAGCGAGCGGGGAGCCGGCTCTGCTGGCGATGGGAGACGGCGATGACTCCACAGAAAGACGCGCACACACACAGGCTCCACCGGCAATCTGTTTGCCAGAGTCCCCCGGGAGGGCTCAGGATGGATGTCTAGCGTCAAACACAGACTTATTAAACGGGCTGATCAAAGCACTGGGAAATTACACGGACCCACAGTTCTGCAGGCTATTGATCTGGGTCTGACAACAAGCTTTCTGGCGCACCGGCACCCCTCCTTCCCCAGCAACCCGACGCTGCAGAGCCAGCTGCGCTGAGCCTTCCCTGCAGCGGCCCAGCAGATGCTGATTCGCCTCTTGTTTGGAAAGGCATTTTTTCCTACAGCTGAACAACTCTATGGAGACATTTAAAAGGACATTTCATGCAGACCCATCAGCATCAGCTCCCAGGGCTGAGAGATGCTCTCATTATCTCTGCCCTCCTTAGCGCCATGCCCAAGTTCACCACGAGCGGGCAGGGCGGGCGTGCAGCATCTGAGGTGCTGCGAGACACGTCCTGTGCTAACAGCAGAAAAGCAACACATTTGGGCCAGCAAGTCCTGCTCACCCAAAACCAGCCATTCAGAGCCTCGTTTTTAAACAAAGCCCTGCACAAACCCTCCTGAAGCCCAGACGTGCTACAAATAGCACAGCCCATGCACGGACGGGTCTTCCTAGCTGTCCCAGAGGACTATTTGCAGCTGTAAAATCAGACCAGACTGCTTCATAGCTTTGGGACCACATGCAAGAAGACCCATCCCTCCCTCACACACACTCAAATCACCCCACTCAACATCCCTTCATTCATTTGTTCTACGCTCCAAGGCTGAAATACAAGTGACAGACACAAACAACCCTACCTGCCTGAGACTGCACCCAGGCATGCCCATTTCAGAGTGCCCAGCCATGGAGCAGGCATCTCCCGAAAGCTCAGGCAGGTCTCTGCTGCTAACCTCAGCAGGGTGCAATAGCAGTCATCAACCCCAGCCAAGGGGGGTCAGGAGCCCGCTGGAAGTGGAACTGCAAGAAAAAAGCCACATGAACACTAACCCACAGCTTTGTTTTTGGAGGGTAAAGTTATGCTGACATACAGCTGAAAAGGCAAATCACAGCAGCACCTTCAAAACCTGGGGAGAAGTTCCCGCTCTCTCCACCGAGACTGAACCGAGGGCGAGGTCTCTGTGGGACCACACTGCCAACGTCAGCACCCTACCAACGGAGCTGGACTTCAGCCCCAGGGTCTGCTGCCAACATGGGGCCGGGCACCAGCACTCCCTCCTCCAATTCGTATTTTGGGGGATTTCCCTGCTCTCAAGCAGCCATCTCCAGCTCTTCGGAGGTGGCCTCAGCCTCCGCAGCGGGCGCCAGCCTGGCCGGGCTCCAATGCTCGCCTGGTGCAGCCGGGCACCGGAGCTGCGGGACACGGTGCAAGAGCAGAGCTGGATTTGGGGCATTCCCAGCTCTGCCAAGCCATCAGTTGTCAAATCGACTATGCTGCCAATCAGCAACTTATCAGGGCCCAGCTTTGTGCCAGCTGCACGTGGTAACAAGAGGCCAGCAAGGCAATGAGCCCAAAAAGCCCCTCTGTGCCTCGCACCCACCCTCGTATGCCAGAGAGAGAAGTCATGCAAGCAAGCCTGGGGCAGGCAGATGAGGTCTCCCTGCTTTTGCTGCCCACCAAAATGCCTTAGCAAAGGGGGCACCCTCTGCCTCCGCTGGCCCCCAGAGTGCTGTACGGTACCAGGGCACCCCACCCTGGCAAGCACAGGGGCTTGCCGAGGGGCCGCTGTGGCTCCCAGTGCCCCGGGGGGCCAGCAGCCGGGGCTGCCGCCCTGCACAGCCGCCCTGCAGCCCTCCCGAGAGACAACCTCTCTTGGGCACCAGATGCTCGATGTGCCGCCAGCTCCGCTCCGAATTCCCAGCAGACAGGCGAGAGCACTCATGCTCGCGCGGGAGAGCGGCAGATCGCTTTGCTCACGGGCCGTGCATCACACCTCCCTGCCAGCTAGGGAGCAGCACAAGGGAGAAAACCCGGACCGCTGAAAAGCCTCCCAGCACGCTCCAGCAAGACGGAGCAGTCATCAGCATCTGTCCTCAATGCCATAGCCTGAACCTCTCCAAAACACTACTCCTGCTGGCAAAACTACACATGAATGTGCAGTCTCCATAGGAAAAACTCTCCCTGTGCTCTCCCAAGGGCTCAAAAACTTGAGCACATAAACTAAGTGCACCGGGTCCATGCTAAATCCAGGGGTAATGGTAGGGGTTTTTTTTAACCTTATGATTTTTTGGGCTCAGTTCATAACTTACTGTCACCACTGCCAACGGACACTGTGAAGCGAAAGACTCTCCCCATCCCTACAGCAGAGACGCACGGCGCAGGGGCTCTGGGCAGCTACACCCAGGCAAGGTGGGAGTTTTATTTCTTGGCAAGAGACTGAAGATGTTTGAGATCCGGAGAGCGCTCTGGCCTGGCACAATTCACGAAGGCAGTCTCAGCACTGCTGTGGACAACAAACCCCTCGGCTCACGCAGGCCCCCAGCCCTGCTGCTGGCTCTCCATCAGCCTCCCAGGGCAGCGTGAACGTGACAGATGCCAACTCGCGTTTGTCTGCTTCAAACCCTTCCCTCGCGGGCAAAACAGGGCAGCTGCCCTTTCCTGCCAGACCACTGGTTTCATCAGAAGGGGTTTGCGGTACACTGGTTACGCAGAGGATGAGGAGGGCTTGATGAGGAGGGCTCTGTGAGGAAGGTGGCTCTCCCCAGAGAAAAGGGCAGCTCTGCCTAGCCAGAGCCAGGCTCACAGCACGCTCTGCTTGTCAGGGAAAGAGGTTATTTATAAGCTCATCCGGAGAGCCACAGCACCGAGGAAGGTGCACACACCATTCAAATGAGAGGGCAACAGCAGACAGACCAGAAGGTGTAGACACCAGAAGCCAGTGAAAGTACAGCGGCATCATTAAGAAGCCAGAAGGAACCAAGGAGCTCTTCGTGCCTGGATGCCTCAGCTCCGTGTCGCAGGAGGCTATAAATAATTCCAGGCTGCGAAGCCTCGTGCTGCACAGAAAAGCAGAGAATGAGTCACACCTTGAAGTCTGTTCTGCTCTTTCGATGCCATTCGGTCAACAGCATCCAAAAGCACACAGGCCTGAAACAAGCACTTTTTATGCGAGGGCCCAGGAGAAAGGGAAGAAGGCAGCCTCTTTGCTCTCCAAAGCAGAAAAGGAGACCTCACAGCTCCCTTCTCTTTCTTTTTTTGTGCCTATGTCTGTGGATGCTACAGTCTTACTCAGTGGCGACAGTGCTGCACGAGCCTTCTCGGAGCAACTTCTTCAAAAGCTAGTTGTCATCACTTCTGTCATTTTCTTCCCAGCCTCCAAATTAGCCAGCTGCCCTTCAGCTATTTGGAAATTGAGGAGTGCCGCTCCCCCTCCACACGCTGCCTGCAGCATTTGCTCAGCAGCAGCCACATGGCCCCAGCCTGGGCGTGCTGGAAGCGCAGCTGACTGTAACTCAGCAAACATCTCTGCTGAGAGCGACAGGCACAGCAAGCAGATCAGGCTCCAGACGGGCACAGGCTGCCACCCCCTTACCTGGAAGCTAGGGCTCGCGGTGTCGGAGTGGAGCAGCACAGAGCTTCCCTGGCAGCTTCCGTCCCAGGGCTGAGCCGCAGGATGACAGGGGAGTTTCTTGCTTTGCCCTTCAAAGAAACTTGCTCGGCCAAGGACCCTGCAAGGTCCACATCCCCATCTCAAACCCCTGGCAGTAGCAATGCCGAGCAGACACCCCGCAGCGGAGCCCGGCTGTGCTTGCCCAGGCTCCTCGGTTTGCAGGAGCAATGCTTCCCCTTGCAGCTACGCTGGGCTTTGAGCAGGGACGGCAGGGACCCCTAGCTGTCACCTGGGGAGGGGAGGTGGCAGCAAACAGCAAGCCACAGATAAAGCCAGCAGGTAGCTTTCCCAGCGGTCTTTCCCAAGGCTCTTTCAGCCGTACCGCTTGCAGGGGACAGCCTGCCTCCCTCCCTTAATGCTCCTCCTTTGCAGAAAGCAGGGCAGGTTTGTCAGCAGCTCTGTGCCCTGCAGAAAGGAATGCAGGTTGCCTCTGCCGGAGGCCTCACTGCCTATCGGCCATCGAAGTGCTTTGCAGCGCCTGGGAAGGCTCCTGGTCTCAGGGGTTCACAGCACAGGACAAGGCAGTGCCCGAGATCTGCTCCAGGAGCACCCAGGCACGTTGCAGTGCCCAGGCTCTGCCCAGCGGTGCCCCGGGGGACTCCCCACAGACCTTCAGGACTGCGATGAGCCGGAAGGCCGTGGCTGTTAGGAAGGCTCAGGCCAAGGGAGCCCACAACATGGCAGAGCTGGGCCCAGACTCCGGCTCTGCAGCCGCCGGCACCGCGGCCTGCCTGCTCAGCCATCACCCCGCGTGTTGCCATAGACACTACCGCGGCAGCCGGGAGCAGGGAGACCCGGCACATGGCGGATAGCACGGGTGCCAGAGCTACAAAACTGGTGACTGGGCAGAGAGGGAGCACAGCTTCTTCCAGCAGAGCTACGATGATGCCTCCTCTCTCCGTCTTCTCAGTAGAAATACGTGGAACGGGGAGGGCAGCAGGCAAGCACCTCACCCTGCTAAAGGGCAGGGCAGGCACGGCTTCCCCGGCAGTGGTGCGTGGCCAGTGAGTGCGCGAGATCAGACCGAGCCAGGAGAAAGGGCAGCACCCACCTTGCAGATGGGATCTCTACCCATGCCAGGGGCACAGGCACGCACACCGCGCTCCCCAAAAGCCCCTTCCAAGCAGGGACAGACGCTGCGCTCCAGGACAAGACATCCTGCCCTGGGAGTAAGTGGGCAGAGGGAACTCTAACCGCTTCCATCACGAGTCCAGTGTAGGAACTTTGTCTTGCAAAATTCAGGGAGCATCCCAAAGAGGGCAATTCCACAGACTTTGGTGGATGGAGCCTCATCTCACACATGCAAGTGGGGAAGCACAACAGGGTAAGACACTCAGCACGATCTCTAGCCCTCAGCAAACTACCTCCACCATTTGCCCAGTGCTGTCAGTGAGCAACAGCAACAGCTTTGGTCCGAGAGCAACAGCAACACTGCCCCGAGAGCACCTGGAGGGAGAACCACTGCGTCTGGCAGGAGTCTGGCAGAACGGCCCGTTGCAATGCTGACTGCTGCTCTGTTGTAGGTAACACTGCCAAGGCAAGGGGCTATAAACAGGTTAAAAACCCAAAGGCACCTGGGAAAACCACCGAGGTGCAAGCCTACTGCCAACCTGGAGGACAGCAGGGGACTTACTCTTCTTCCATAGCGGTCACTGGTATCTCCCAAAACCAGTGTCTGTCTCAGAAAGCTGCTAGTGGGGAGACAGAGGCAGATGGAGGCCCCAGGCACCTTGCCAAAGCACGCTCTCGAGCTCTGGGTGAGTGGGTAAACACTTGACACTGACAGGGGCACAGAAACCACACCTCAGGTGTCTGATTAATGCTGTCCCTTTGTTTCCTTGAAGCCCCCCACCTGGCTCCAGCTCCATCCCACCTGCACTCCCAGGGGGCTGAGGAACTTTCTTATCCATGCAGCACCTAGCACAAGGGGCTCCTGGGCTACCACCACCCCACCCATCCGATAGCCTGAAGTGCTTGCCCTGCTATCAATAGACTAATTGGTTTCTGCCTAGGTTTGAAATTCAAACACCTCCCCGTCCAGCAGCCAGGTCTCCCCACTTTTGCAAACGCTGACCCTGGCAGCACTTGGTGGACTGGACAACAGAATCTGCTGAAGAAGCTGCTTTACCTCAGGCATTAACTGTGCCCAAGGCAGACGCTTATTCTCCAGTTTGAATGGGGGACCGAAGCTGCACAGAAGGGCCAAAAGAATAGAAACAATCTAATTTTGCCACCTTGATTGCCAAGTCTCCTTTGATGATCAGCAGGGATCTCATTAAAGGGTGAAATTCTGTTTTCATCTGTCAGAGAAGAGATGGGGAACCAACGTGTTGGGCCAGCAGCACCGCTCTGTGGGCTGGTCCAGCCCCCAGAAGCCTTCTCTGGCGCAGAGCAGCTGCCGAGAGGAGCCTGGGCACCGCCGCCAAGCGAGCTCGCCAGGCTGCGCGTTACCGCATCGCAGCCGCAGTTTGGGCTGCCACAAACCGTGCTGCTCCACGGTTTGCATGCTCACACGTGCAAGTGGGGAAGCACAACAGGGCAAGTGGGGAAGCACAACAGGGCAGCCGGCGGGCTGCCCCAAACGTGCCTCCCGGTTTGCGCTGGCCTGCTGAGCTCTGCACCGGGCAGGGTGCTGAGACCTGGCCTCAAACTCGTGACACATTCCACCAGGAACAAGGCTGCTCTCTCCTGCTCCGCACTACCTTTGAGGTACAAATACTCCTTCTCTCCTGCTCCACAGTCCTGGCCCAGAGTCCCCCCGGCACCTATCGCAGACAAAAGCCAACAGCTCTTCAGGGGCGTTTTTAGAAAACGCTTTGCCAAGACTTTGATGGATCCATTCTGAAACACTTCCACATTTACAAAATTGTCACACCAGGGGAAAAAAAAAAAAAGGTGAAAAAAGCAGGTTAAGCGAAAAGCACAGCTGCCAAAAAACAAGCCCGAAACCAGCGCAGTATCAGAGCAGATCTTCCACAAACTCCATTTAAAATTCTTTAGCAGCCTCCAGCCTCTCTGCTCCTGCACTCAGGCAGACTGAAGACTCCTTTCCATAAATTCCTATTCCGTAATAGCAAAGAAATATTTGGACTTGACAGACTTTCTGTTTAATCAATTCTCAAGGGAATTAAAAATAAAAGATTATTTCTAGCGTTTCTGAAGTGACTGTATACACTGCCAACATCCCTCCCTCTTTTGACACTTCTCAATATACTTTAAGCACAGAGCGAAGGCCTCAGGGACCCAGACCGCTGCCAGAACGACTCATCCTCTGGCGCTAACCACCTCCCCAGCCCCAGCACAACGCCCCAGAGCTGGAGCGTGCCCCCAGGAAACACGCGTACCACCGCCCCGACGCCGGGCAGGGAGAGCCCAGCGTGAAGAGGGTGCTCCAGCCCCCAGGTCATGTCAACATCCCACCACCAGAGACTCACCACAGAAGGAGATGATGTGGCTGCTGTCCTCATGCACAAACTTCCTCGTCACCGCCTCTTCCATGATCTGCTTCACCTGTTGAACAGAGGCCCAGTTAGAGAAAATGTTGAATTTCAGCCTCAGACCAGAGTGAGGAGACCTGCGGTGGAGTGGGCACGAGATGCGCTGCTTGCTTCGTGTCTGTAAGGATACCTCCTCTGCTCTCCGACTTCTCTGATCGCCTCGATCGGCACAAGAGGTCTCATGGAGTACCACTGCATCTTTGCTTGCCGAGCATCACCAGCTATTTCAAAAAGTCAGGTAACAAAAAGGGATGTTTTGTTTTTGAGAAACTTCGAAGTAGAAAAACTACGAGCAGAGAATTAACTGCAGGAATCATTTAGATAAAAGACATCTTAATAAAGGTAACCAAATCTCATATTCAATGCTTTTACAGTATTGTTTTGTTCCCTCATTTTATGGGGATTTGACAAATTTCACGTGACATAGCTGTCCCAAACGACTGTAACTATCTGTCAATGCGAAAGTCAGTGATCACCTGGCACCAAACGTGACCAGCAACACTAATTGCATAGCAATGCAACCAGCGCTGCCCTCCGACTGAGTCTGTACTGCTCATGACATCCTACTGACATGCATTTCGGTGCAATTAATCAAAAGGAAGCTGTCGTGTAGGTTGCACAGCAGGGGCGCGGTTAGGGGAAGAAAATAAATAGGAACCCACATAAATAAGGAGCATAATTTTTGCAGACACAAGATGGGAGGTCAGACCTGCCAGACAAGCAGGCTGCAGAGGACAGACGCTAGCCTTGGAGAAGCTCCCAGGACTGCCTGGCTACTCCACAGCAGTAGCTCAGAGGAGCCTGAGGAGTCAAGGGCTACCAGAGCAAGAAATCCAAGTACCCCTAGCACTGCTGCTCTTCTGCTCCTGCCTGTCCCTGCCAGCGCTGACACTGCCCAGCTCTCCCCCTCCCACTGAGGGCATCCCTTTCATGGCGTACAGACCCCCCAGACCTCTTTCGGAGATACGGCAAGGCCACCCTGCAGGTGCTAATGAACTCGTTGTGCATTAAAGCTGTCTGTTACACATCAGCAGGTACAGCTGCTGCCGCGAGACTGGTTCCCCATGGCTCAGCTCCGGCAGCTCAAACGGAACAGGGTTATCCTGCAGGGCTCGCCCTCACCCTTCCAATGCAGAGCGCTTCCCACCGTGCCCGCAGCCTCGGCAGACGTACCTGAGCCAGCTCTCAGCTCTCCAGCCCTCTCTCCCATGCAGCCCGTGTTGTTCCCTTGGTATTTTGGAGCTAGAAAACTGGGCTAGACAGAGCTTTGTTCCAACCCTAGTCAGCAACTGCAGGTTACAAATTTGAGTCACTACGAAAGGAGAGGATTTTTTAAGTGCCTTGACTTCCTATTTCCAATGATCAGCTTCCGACGCAGGTTGCCAGCAGACTGTCCCCCCCTTGCTGAACGTCTCCTGTTGGAAGCATGTTGTCCTCCCTCCACGTCTCCCCCTGCTCCTGGCAGCTACCTTGCTGATGTGCTGAACTCAGTTATTCTCTATAAGGAGGACACTGAAGGGAACACCAAAACACATGCTGCTCTAAACAGTAATGGTTCTGGGCACCTCAAGCAACCTCACACTCTCACAGAAATGACTTCTCCCAGTGCCGTGTGATTTCACCTGTATCCTGGCAGCTCAGATGAGCTGACAGTGAGTCAGGAACTCGCAGCAGGGAACGTCACCGAGATGTGGACCTCGGGACTGGAGGTGGCTCATAGCGCTGGGAAATTCCCCTGGACACGGCACGATACAACTCCTGGAGCTCCTACATCCCGACTCTGCGCTCGGAGCAGCGACTCCAGCCGCAGGAACGCCCCGGGCACGGAGGGCTCCGCTTCCAGAGACCTGCAGAAAAGCTGCCTCTACCTCAGTGCTTTATTGTGGCAAGTGGCCAAAAGCTGCATCTGTCCCTTATCAGGGCACCTTCCGGCAAGGCGAGGCCAGGCGAGGTTAGCCAGCCCTTCATTTCGTTACGCCCGACGTACAGTTGTGCCCCTTGTACCGTTGCCACGTGCTGAGCCCCAGGGAAGGGAGCAGCTGCAATCCTCGCTCAGGCTTCACGGCTCCAGCAGTGTTTTATTTTAAACTTCAACAACAGAAGGAACACCGTGAAACAGAAACGGGGACAGAGCAAGTCCCAGCAACAGGAAAGGAGTCCTTCTCCTTGGTTTGCTGCATCATAGCGAGAATTATCCCTTGACCTTGGCTGCCGCGGTGAAGTAGAGCCGGGAAGCAGCACACAGCTCTCGCCAGTGCCCAGGTGTGCACCAAACGGACCTCCTGCTTTTCCTCCACCTGACATGACAAGTGTCTAACAAAGACAAGCCAATCCCTCCTTTAGAAACCTGATCGGCCTACGAACCATCACCGATCGCCCCCTCGTTGCAGCGATGCACGCCTCGGGGCCCTCAGGGACCCCCCAAAATTGGGCTCTCCCTGCAGGGCGAGCTGCCTTGCCCAGACGGCTCACGGCCCTCACCTGGCCGGGCTGAGCTTCCTCCGTCAGCGGGTCACGGGCACCTCTCCCTCACGTATCCACTGATCTACCACAAAAGGGTGACCACACGGATATAAGATGTACCCTCATGGCACATGGTCTGCTCGCGGTCCCGGGGGCTGGTTCCTGCCTCCCTGCTCCTCCCGGCAGCTGAAGGGATACAACTGCTCGTGGGGCCATGCTGCCAACCACGGCAGATATTGCTTAAAAAAAAAAAAAAAAAAAGTGGGGATTTTTAAACTCCAATCAGGTCATCAGTTCTCAGGATCTGAATTTTTTTCTGCAACATTGTGATCAGGAACCACCAGGGAACTCAGCCTCTCTATGAATCACCCAAAAGTGTAAACCGTATTTTAAACCCCCTAAAATACACTGGGGAATCAACGCACACAGTTCGTTACCAGCTTCTGATTAAAATCAGGAGCATATTCAAATTAAAGCAGTACATTCAAATACTTGCCAACCACCTTTCGCACAAGCCATCGCCCGCTGCCCTGACGCAAGGCCCGCAGTCGCGCTACCGCAGGACCGCCGCTGCGGGGCAGGGGCCATCTGCTTGTTCCGTGCCTGGGGAGCCACCGGCACGGCGGGGCTCCAGCTCTGACCGGGCATCTTGCTGCCAACACAGAACAAGCAACCTGCGCTCTCAAGACACACAAGAAAAAAGCCTTCCAAGAGATGCAGTTTAGTGGAAAATTACTCACTAAAAGAAAAAAAAACCAACCCACACTGTGTTGACTGAGGTTATCGCACTAAACAAAATAAATCAAAGATATCTAAAGACTTGGAAGTGGAAAGGGCATTGCAACAAGGGCACTCACCTGCCGCGGAGGGCTGGAGCAGGACGGGAGCAGCTATCCAACACACACAGAGCCCCCGCAGGTAGGGGCCGGACAGACAGACACGGTCTCGTAACAGAAAACAAGGTTCCACCGAGAAAGTTGTCAAACAAAACAATCTCACATTTGTCTATAAACGGACACGACTGGCATCTGTAGGACAGCTCCAACCCAGAGAGCCCCAAAACTCTTGACAGGTCTCCTGCGCCGTTGTCTGCAGGTCCCGAAGGACTCTCCCACCCGGACCCTAGCCCCCCCCAGCCGCTGGGATCACAAAGGCCGCAGCAGCAGCCGCCATCTGCCCCGGTGCTCCCGGACCCTCTCCTGAAAGCAAAGCGGGTTTGCGACGCTGCGGGGCGGAGAACGCCAGCTAACCCACGCTTGGCTCGCTCCATAGAGGAAACTTGAACAGCCTCTAACTATGCTGCATTCCAGCATTTTAATGCTAATTCTCATATTGTAGCCAGAACAATCTCAACAAATGAAGCTGCCCACTCTTTATCCAAACCCAGTCTAAGGAAAATGAGATGTTTGCTCTTCTTTTATTCGAAAGGAAATTAAAACAGCAACTAATAATTTAGCTGTAGGTAAACTCGAGAGGAATATCATAAAGCATTCCACAACAATAAAAACGTTCCTCCTGGCTCCAGCTGTGAGCACAGGACAAGTCACCCCCTGCTCTGGGAGGGTCGCAGGGACACCCCACAACGAGATGTCCACACAAACTCAACAGCATTAACTGCAGTTCCAAAAATACCACAGAAGACAGGCTGGTCTCGACATTACCATCTGAATCATGGACTCATGAACAAGTGAGCTAGTCCTTCTTTGCTCCACGTGCATGTCCCAATTACAAGGAAAAGAATTTTTTTTCCTCCTTGCCCCATCTCCAAAGCCAGATCCAAGAGCCACTGGCCTTGAGAAGAGTTCTTGGGTTATGGCATTCATCAGGGGCATCAGGAATCCCAGCGCCCCCACTTCAGACCAGGGATTTGAGCTTGCACCCCCATACCTCCAGTGAGGCTCCTGATCCCAGAGCTCTCAGCCTCTCCTTTGGTTCCCCTTGGCCTGGCCAGCTCCATTGCAGCCGAAACATTGCTATTAAAATTTTGTTTGACAAACTGCTTCCCCTCACCCCTCCAAAATTAAATGAAAACAAAACCTTACCTATCCAACAGCCCCCAGACCCCAATGAGGGATGCAGGCTTAGATCTCTCTGCTACAAAATTCTCAGGGTTACGCTTCATCTCAAAGTCCAATTTTCCCGTAACGGAGCTTCATAACCGTACCCAGTCCCAGCTGTCATTTACATTCGTGGAGCCACCTAAATATTACAGCAGTTACAATAATCACCAAGGTGCAGAGATCAGGAGCAAACCAATAACTCTGGGTTTAATTAGTCTAAGGCAATATTAACTGACAACTCTGTTTTACTGGGCTGGATTCTTCCAGGCAAGTCACCGTACAATCTATACTCTAGATTATTCAGTGACGTTTACAGTCACAATTTTCCCTGCCACGCTTCTTGCAAAGCCTTTTGCTGGTTATCAAGGCATTTGTATTGAAGCACAGCATCTCCCATATATTTGGCCATACTCATAACTCTGTGGAATTGTTTATAGCCAGCCAGAGGCGGAGTCCCCAGCTTGATCCTTTTCCCGTCCTGTTTCAAGGTCACTTTGCCAAAAGCGCGGCAGAACAGCGAGCTCTGTGCAATACGGCTGCGGTGACGCTCCCGGGCACGGGCCTGTTTGCCAGACTCAGCCTCGTGGGTCCCGGAGACAGGACCCTGGAGCACGGCCTCTGGTATGGAGACACACAGGTAACTGAGCAGCGAGGCCGACAGCCGGGCGCTCAGACTCCTTTGTCCCCCTCCAACGGGGCAAAGCAGCCGGACACTGAAGCGTGTACGGCCAGGGCAACAGGAGAGCAGAACCAGGTCCGATTTCAGCCCCTGTAGTGGGACTTTCCACAAAAAGAGTCACTTCATATAAATAAAAGCTACAATAAAATAAATGCCTCCAGCGATTGAGTTGGTCTTTGCAGAAGTATGTTTTTAGAAACTGCTATCGATCTGGTTTGGTCAGAACAGTAAGACCTTCTGCTGAACGTTCATGTAACCCACATCCTGAAAAGATTTACAGTTAAAAATATGGTGGAAATTAAGATGTCTTCTGCTACTCTGAACATCCACCTCTGCATGGGACGTCAAGGATTCGGGTGGGACGAGATGATGCAACACCAGAGCCAGGCAGCTGCACTGCCTGTGTCCTCTGACTCCAGCTTGCCAGGAGGGCAACCAAGCACTGACTTGTTACGGTGCCAGACAAAACTAGTCTGCTCACCAGCAGCACTGAAAAACCCCGGCAGATACAAGAGGGGCCTTGGGAATCCCTCCTCCTTCCCACCTCTTTTTAACAGACTGCAGGAAGATGACTCCTATCCCAAGTAAATATGCAGGGAACCAGAAAGAGCATCCCACTAAGCACCCAGCACCAACAAGCACTGCCTTCAGGATCTACAGCTGCTGCTTGGCACTGAAGTTTCCTCACTAAATCTCAGTCCATTTCCTTTCCATGAACTTGTTTAATCTGCTTTTCTATAGGCTAATAAAAACCCAAAACTAAACCAAAAAAAACCCTACATTGATGATACAGGCTTTAAACTTGGTTTGCTTTTGTAAGTTCGCTTTTCAAATTCTTTTATGAGCCAGTGTTTTATCATTCTCATTGCAGTCTTTAAGTGCTGCTTTGATTATGTATTTGGAAGTTAATTCTAGCACTTAAAAATTCCATTTTACATGTTAGTGTTGGTGCAACAAGTCCACGTGGGCACTCCTTGATGTAATCTGAGCATTTCTTTAATTGCTTCTCCGAATCAAGGTCTCTTTCCAGGAATAAGCTCTGGTTAAGCTCCACAGGAAACGGTTTCCCATACGCTGTGCAAGACTTGTCCATGTAGCACTACAGTATTATCACTTCTCAGGTATTATAAAATGCTAAAGGAACACTTAGTGAAGCAATACGAAGACAATCCTAGGCATGTTTGTATTCGCAAGGACAAACACAATTCACTTGCACCGCAGCTCCAGCAGTCCCACCGCAGGGCTTTGCCACCAGGTCACCCAGCTAACGTTTCCCAGCAGAAACGCGAGGCTGGTTTTCGTCGCTGGCTTGTACCAAAGGTGGTTCAGTGTCCAAGGCAAGGCAAGTGCAGACTCTGTTCAGCTCTAGGACACAAAGACGTAACCCCAAACCCAAAGTCCTCTGCGTCTGGACCGTCCACTCTGGTGCCCATGGAAGTCTCTGTGGGGCACAGCGCGCTGGGGATGGTGGATAGAAAAAACCAGTACATCCAATCACACCAATTAGCAGCGCCGCAGCTAAAAGCCACTTTTTCAGCTAAAGTGGAACTTCTCAGTCCAATACCTCTCACAAACCAGATTTATCTCCTCATTTGAAAATGAGATGTCTGCCTATTGCCTGTCTTGTTGCTTTAGCCGAGAAAGCTACAACATCCTTTTTTAGCAGACTTATTTATAAAACTCACATTATCAAACTCAGTGTTGCAAGATACAGTTTCTCATCTTTCCAGCAACAAACACCCTGATTATTCCAAAAGCAAGTGCCAGACAGACTTTTCCAGCACCATCACAAGTTGCAGCCAAGCTCTGCCACTTATCTAAGAGTTTACTAGCTGACCACTAAATAATTCCAATTAATTGTGCTCCAATCAGTTACAATACTGCCAGCTTCAGAGTACATGCACTATTTATACCCAGAGACTTCAAGGAGTCTCGCCAGCCATTTCGATGGACCAACAGAGAACAGGGCCCCCTCGCGCCGCGGGAGGACGGCTCGGGGACAGCTCTAACGGCACCAGGCACTTTACATGCTCTTGCCTCTAAAGCCGTTTGCCAACTCCATATTCTTGCTGCCACAGAAACATTGATCACAATCCTACCGAGACCTTTGGCTTTTCTAAAAGTCTTAGTTAATTATTTATCACCGCTTACTAAATAAAACATAGCACCTGCTGCAGCTGGGGCATCATCCATGTGACACACGTGGGACTTTCAGGCCAGCCAGCAGACCTTCCCCGGGAGCCACGTGTACTCACGGCTGGGAACTGGGCTGAGTCTCCTTGGGGGGCAAGGAGGAAGAAGGTGCTAACGCATATAAACTCTGAATATTTGGACAGTTTGCTGGAAAAGAAATTTTAAAAAAATTAAATGGAAGGGTCCATAACGCAACATTGTACCCTGGGGGAAAGAGGAATGATCCCAGCGATGTGTATTCGCTGACAATATTTTGCACCAGACTTTCTTCATAGGGCAGCAACTTTTGGCCAAAAATCCATACGTGCAACACTAATTTAAGATCACGTAAGATCATGTTATAGCTGGTTCTATTCCTGTTGTGCTTGTCAAACGCAAATTTCCGTGCCATCTGTTGGCACTGCTGGTGCTGCTAGCTGTAAGATGCTCAATAAAGACGCTGCAACATTTCAGGAAAAACTTTAGTCATTTCTCCGGTTCTAACGCCTGTTCTGAAAGCTTTATTACCCTGTTTTGTTCTGCACCCATCACACCGCAAAGCTTCTGTTTTCCAAGGTGCTAAACGTTACGCTGACAAGCGTTTCGGATTCAATTAGCAAACACGGCAAAGACTGACACTATTTGCACTGAAACCAGGTGCAACTTCCAGCCCCGAATTGCTTTGAAGTCCTGAATCTGTGCAAAACCAGGTATTTCCATGGCAACGGCCAGGACGCCACAAGGAGAGGAGGATGACATTTTGGCAGCAGAGAGGAGAGGCTGGGTGGGGAGGAAGGAGGCTCCTCTGGCATACAGATCTCGTCTCCCTCAACGCCGAGAAGGAAGATGAAGGAAGGAGGAGAGCAGCACGAAACCTGTCTTGAGTATGAAAGATCAAGCCAGGGGGTTCTGGAGTATGAGAGCGCTTCTGCACACCACTGCTTTTGTCTTCAAAAGGAGAGAAAATGGTCCCCAGCGATTAGTAATACTCTTTTCAGAAGAGATCGATGCAGGCAATCGAGAAATGCTGCATTGAAGCCATCTGTTTACTTTTGATATAGGAACATTTGAAAAAGGCTGAGCTGGGTGCTTGAGAGACATCAGAAGGCCCCTCTGCAAACAGCAGCTTTCATTACAAACCTGCAGCTTATCATCCTCATCTTCATTTTGCCTGACCAGTTTTGACAGCTACCCAAAGGCCTTTTTTTTTTTTTAAATTGGCCTTGAGAACATTTAAAGCTATCAACATTAATTTTTTACATCCTAATAACATTAAATTAATTTACAATTTTCTACCAATCCAGAATGAAATAGCTGGCATTGACCCCCGCAATCTGATATTCTGGAACCACAGGCATACATACACGCTCCAGAAAAACAAACCCAAGCTGCAGAAATATTGCTTTCACCAGCCACTCTGTGCTACTTAGCCACGAACTAGACAATATGGCTGCGTAGCACGGGCACTTCACGTAAAGGGTGAGGGGAAGAGGGACTGACTGTTGTCCCTATCATATATGATGATGGAATTAGTCAACAGCTACATAGTGACAACCATTCAAGCTATTAAAAAATAAACAATATATCCAATAGAAGACCACAGGACATCAGCAAGCGAGCAGGCTGCAGTCAATCAGTAACAGTTTTAAAAAAATTCTAAGAACAGGCAGCAAAACGTTCAATACAGGCACAGCAGTTATTGATGAGTAAAAGACTTAACGCTACTTGCTGAACGGCAAGTTAAATATAAACTAAGTTGTTGCAGAAGAATAAGCAAGACAACTGTTTACTTTCATATTCCATTCAGCTTTTCCCACAACTCCTTTTCCAGGCACAGTGTAGTACAGCCTGTATTTCACAGGTAACACCTGCTTCCCCGCCTATTCTTGTATGCAATGCAATTACCTGGAGTAGTCAAAAACAGACCAGAGGATTCTCCTCTATTAAAAATGAAACGTGCAAAAGGAGGGGAGGAGCATGGGTTGCAAGAAGAATATTTTTAGTTGAGAATCCAACACCCTTCTAAATCTGGATATTTCAGGCTCTGAGTTTTTAAAGAAGCCTCGTTCCATCTGATAAAAGCTCTAAAGAAATCAGAGAGGATTTGCTTATGCTTCTCATCCTGCATAACAGGAAACAGGATTCCTTAGAAAGTCATACTTCCACTCCTTCCCTTGCAGTCTGCTGACAAATAGCCAATTTTGCAGCTTTCAGGATTAGTTTGATTTATTATAACCATATGGGGGGAGGAAAGACGGTGATTGCACAACTCATTTCAACCTGCAAATCTTCTTAAAAATAAAAATGCATTAACAACGGCGACAATCAAATATCGAAGTCCATTTGCTCATTGTGGTGCTTTGGGTAATTTCAATTCACTGTTTATCTACCTTCTCTAATCAGACCTTGTCTTCACAATATTTTATTCCTTCAGTTATTGCACTGGGACAACAGATGTTGCATGGCTTCCCAAGTACGATCCATGGCTGTCCCCAGTCTCAGTGGAGCTCACCTGCACTTGAGGACCTCAACAGATCACACAGAGCCATGGCTGAAGCAAAACCAGACATGGTCTAATAAAATGAGAATATGCAGTTTTGTGAAAGGTAAAAATTCCAGGAGTGGGAAAAGAAAAAAAGGACATTTCTGCAGTTGGCCCTTTCTACTACTCCTTGGAGTCTGCACAAGCTCTTGATTTACCCTGAAGTCAGTGCAGGAGAGGAAGAAAAAACAAAAGCATGAGCAAAATGGGCCTAATGAGCAGGGAGCAACAGGCAAAAGAATGTCTCACCACCTCCCAATTTCGGGGAGGTTGCTAAATAATTAACTACACCTATGGGATCATGTTTCCCCAAGTGTTTCTTAAATCCTAACAGAGCAAAGCCCAGGTGGAGAGAGCGCAGAGCAGGGGTCTGACATGGAATTCGCCCACCTGTGTGGCCGTGCGCACACAGCCCCGTCTCGCTGGGCCGAGGCCGCTGCCAGGTCTCACCGCTTCCAGCAGGCACTGAGCTGGGAGAAACCTGAAGGAAAGTGCAACCGCCCGGAGCCTGCGCGGGCAAAGAACCCACATCCGCACCGACGTCCCAGGGCAGAGCCCAGAGCGGTGAGACCACCAGAAAAAACTCTGCTCTGCGTCAGCACTGCTCTTGCTGAAGGGCTGCTGGAGAGATACTAGACTGTCTCAAACACGCACGTCATGGCACCATGACGCGTTGGCTGGTGGCATTTCACCAGGGCAGAAGGGCTTTCCCCATACATCACCTCTCTCCTTCAATCTTTACTTGCATTCACCAAACCCTCGTACGATATGTTTATTTTACCAAAAGCCAGCAGAAGGGCACATCACAACCCTCAGCTCTGCTCCCCTAGGCAGAAGCTGCACTTTCTTCAAGCACAGCCCCTGGAGGAAGAGCAAAGGGAGAGAAGCCCAGTACGGAACGCCAGCACAGAAGATGCTCATGTGCAGTGACAACCTGCAGAGGCCACAGCAGTCTCCAGAAGGAAGCTCCTGTCCGCTGGCCGTGCAGTTTAAGCAGCCGATGGGCAATCCTCACCTCCCGTTCTGCAGCAGCAGAAGTCGACGTGCAGTCTGCTGTTTTGTCTCTCTCCGCTCAGGAGTCCTCGCAGACAGACAGTAATAATGAGATGTCAGCTTTAGCCACAATGCTAAATAAATGTCATACCCTTTTTCTGGTTTAATAGCTGTTGCCAAGGCAACATGTAGTATTCCTTACCACCACACCCGGCACAGGATTAAAGGTGGGAAGTGGTCTGGATGAACAGCCAGACACACTGCACCGTCACCGTCCCCAGACCTACCACCCACGGGTCTTGTTCACCCTACTCCGAGCAGTGTCTCCAGCGGGGACGTTCCACTTTCCAGAGCCCCTAAGCTGGGTATCAAGACGCTCGTAAGACCACAAACAAAACGTCACACATCACACCCTCCAAAATCCCAGGAGAGGTGACCTGTGGGGACAGACCACAGGCAGAAGATGACAACAGCTCCCGGCGATCCAGCGCTCCACCACACAGCAGAGCAAGACCAGGGTCGCCTGCTGCAGGTCCCAGGACATTCAGCCGCTTCAGACTCAGCGGCCACGGACGGGTGGCTCAGACGGCCCCGCTGGCCCACGCAGCGCACCTCCACGCACAAGCAACACACGAACTACGTGGCAGAGCAGTGGGACTCAGCTCCCTGTCCAGATCTACCGTCAGCTCACTGCGTTAACGCTACACACATTATAAACACTAAGCTCTGCGCAGACAGAAGGAGCTTGAGGCAGCTCAGAATAAAACACGGTATGAACTAATAGAGAGTTAAAGATGCCCGAGAAGAGAGACCAGAGCAAGCAGATGTAAAACGCCATCGCTTTGCACTGGACACACTAACACACACGTGCACGTTCCCCATTTTCTTGGCTGGCTGCTGCGCGCAGCCCCGTCTGTGCCGGGCTCTCCAACACCGGCTGCCTCCCGCCTTGCGAAAGGGCACCCTGCTGCAGCGGGGGCTTCGTCCCATCCCAGCTCCCAAGGTGAGCAGCACCGGGAGTCGCCCCTTTTTCCCTGCGGAAAATCACAACTTGCGAGAGCGGCTCTGCCACCAGCGAAAGGCAATTTTCAAAAGACACGGGACATTGGGCTGCCAAAATTCACTGGTGCTGCAGGGATGCTCCTCCACCTTCCCAGGGCAGCCACGCTTCGCCCTGCATCTGGAGCCCACGCCGCCCGGGGTGGGCTCACGCTAGGACCCGTTGTGCTGCTCGGGGTTGGGGTTTTTCGGGGGGGGGGCTGTTAAATTCGCTGCAGCAGCACCGGCAGGAGCCAGCGGGATGCTGCGGGCAGGCGAGCCCGGGGCCGGGGCTCCCCTCCGGGGAGGGTCCCGCCGCAGACGCCCATTACGGCGGGCCGGGGGTCACCGAGCCGTGACAGGGAACCAGGGGGACGGGGCTGCTCCCGCGGGGGCCGCCGCGGTCCCGCACCCACCTCCTTCTTGACGGTGCGCAGCAGCCGCTGCCGGGTCTCCGCCTCTGTGGGGAGAAGGGGGAGAGGCCCGTTAGTGCGGCCCGGCCCGGCCCGGCCCCGCCGCCCGCGCCCCCGGCCCGCCGCCCGCCCTACCCGCCGGGGCCGCCGCCATGGCCGCGCTCCTCCGCTCCGCAGCGCCGGCAGACTGGCGGCGGGGCCGCTCCGCGGGGCCGGGCCGGGCCGACCGGGCCGCGCCGCCCACCCGCGCCCGCCGGGGCGGGGCCGCCGCCGCCGCCGCCAATCCGCGCGCGCCGCCGGGCGACGGGCACCGGGCACCGCCGGCAACGGGCGGCCCCGGGGGGGAGACCCCGGCCCTCACGGGGGGCCTCAGCCGGGCCCCGGCCCTCGGTGGGGGACCCCAACCAGGCCCGGCCCCGACCACAACCGGGACCCCAGCTCCCAGGGGCTCACCACCACCAGGCCCCCGCAGCAAGGGGACACCCCCCCAGCGAGGCCCCAGCACCCCAACCCGGGGCCGAGGTGCCCCGGGGTGCCCAGGGACGGCGACCCGCGGGGCTGGGTGACGCGGGGACGGGGCGCAGGCCGCAGCCGGGGCCAGCCCTCGGTGTGTCCCCGCAGGCGGGGCTGCTTTGGGGCGGGCAGCCGGCGTCGTGCGGGGGTTTGGGGGCTCTGGGAGTTGCACGGGGGTGCGAAGCAACAACGTCCTGGCGGCCGTGCGCCATCCAGGCACGCTCCTGTGGGCTCCTGCGCACTGGGAAGACGATAACGAGCTGAGAAGACTTCTTCACAGGAGACCCGAGATGCTCCTATCAAAATCACAACCCCTTCAGAGGAAGCCCTGCCTAGCAGCTCCCATTAACATATCTTCTGTTTTTCTCTTCCCTCGTTTGCTGTTCCAGGACATTTCCATAGAAACAGGATCCCGGCTCGCCCGCAGTCCAGTTTCCAATAACTACAAACCACATTAACGCGAGGGCAGCGGCGCCGGGCCACGCCGCACGCAGGCATGCGGCCGCCGGCCACCAGCGCAGCCCCGGCTGGCCCTCGCTGCCATCGCTTGGGAAGGGACTCAATCCCAGCACAGGGAGCAGGGAAGGTCCCAGCCCGTTACAAATTCCCACCTCGCCAGCCCCCCGCTGACCCGCCAGCCCCCCCAGCCCTGGGCACTGCTCCCCTGCCGCACCCGGAGCTGGGCCGTGTCCTCTGCGTCGGAGCAGCTGCCTTTCGCTCTGTGCCGGTGCTCGGTCGCCCTGAAGACGGCAGGAGCCATCCATCCCGACAGCTCCCCTCTGCCGCCCGGGCTGGGCGTGCGTCTGCCAGGAGCTCTGGACTCGGGATTAATCAGAATTCGGCCCCTTCTGTACTTTACCGCTGGCACAGGGGCCAGGAGAATACCTGTGCCGTATCCGTTGTAGAGAAAACCTATTTCCTTGTACGTTATTTGCTTTTCACTGTTTATTTGCTTGCCAAACACCCTGTTAACAGAGGTGGTGGCAGCGCAAACATTACTGCACTGCAGCAACAGGGCCGGCTTGCTTGGGGGTATGTGATTGCTGATCCAGACGGATCCCAGAAAGATTCTGGGGTCCGTGGGAATCCAGCCTGGGCAGGCAGCTCCAGGTGCCGCTGCTGGGGTCACGACTCCCGTCTGCAGTCGCTGAGTGTTGACTCGACCTCGGGATGCCGATCTCAGCCCGGGGAGTCACCCCTGGCCTCCTGCGAGCGGCACAGGACTTGGCGTGCCACGCCGGGGGTCTCGCGCCTGGTTTGTCCATACAGCTGCGGCTCTGCACCCCACAACCACCAGCTGCGGACCCCCGAGGCAGCGAGCCCGGCTGCCCGGTCTCACCAGGTGGCACCATTGCATCTCTTCAGCCCTGCGGCCTGCGCCGGGGGTCTGTCCCTGGAGAGCCCTGCGGATGGGGTCCCCTTCCTCCAAAAGGGGTGCAGGAGGAGAAGGACCGAGGGTGCTAAGGGGCTGGAGCCCAGGGCTTTTCAGGTCTGACCTGAGACCGGCACAGCCGGCCGGGAGCCGGGCTGCAGTACCCCCCTGCCCGAGGGGCTCGGGCCGCGCTCGCCGTCAGCCCACACGGCTCGTACCGAGCTCTGCTGCTCTGCAACCCCGCCTGTCATTTATTGATGACCGCGGGTTCTACAGTCTTGAACAGGCAATTAAGACAGGCTAATAAACAATCATAATGAAGGCATCGTGGCCTCATAAAACACCGTGTAGGATCGCTACCAGATACCAACCGTGAATCAAATTACCAAGGGCAGAGACAGCCTACGCGCTCCCCTGACCCCGAGTTGTGGTGGGGACAGCGTGGAGCCGTGGCTCTGCACACATGCGGATGCTGAAACGGAAAAGGTGCCAGGTTCCCGAGGAGCCAGGGCGCAGCACGGACGTGTCACGCACAGCACCTTGCACGGCTCTGGTCTCTGTAAAGCTTCTCCAGCCCTGTCTGACTTAAACCAACAGCATCTGCCAGCCAGGAGAGCCTGGGCTGCCTGGCAAAGCTTTGGACTTGGCCTCGGACGGGCAGGCGAGTTTCTCCTGCCTGTTTCTCACTTTCGCTATTGTGAAAATGATGTTGGAGCCATTGACCCGCCTCCTGACTTGCGGAAGAATAGGGACAGCAGGAATTGTTCAGTTTAGCACCTGAATCAGGAAAACGAGTCTGTCCAAGCTGAGCCAAAACAACTCTTGTAGGACCTTTCCCAACAAACAAACACAACTCCACTTATTTTAAGGGCCAAGATGAGCCCAAGCAACTTCCACAGATCCCAGAACACCTTGGCAGCTCTGCCGTAGCGTTTGTGCTCCGACAAGCGCTGCCTGCTTCCCCCCGCACCCGTGCCGGCAGGATGCGGCCAAGGGGTGATGCCGAGGGGACCCACACTCCCCCCGGGCTCCGCCGAGCTCGGGGGAGCAATGACCACCCGGTTGACTCAAACGCACAGCGCTGGCAGAGGGGAGCCCAGAGGAGCAAGAAGATCATTTCGATTCCTGTTAATGAACCATGCTGGTTTTGTACAATCTTCAGTCCTGTCAATCTCTCTGCGATACTCCGGGCTAACTAACACGGGGTGGGCAGCGTCCACACGCCGAGCAGCCCAGGGAGGTGCCGGGGGTTGGTGGTGCCGGCACTTCTGTGGGACTGGGTAGCAAGTAAGGCAACGCTTAGGCCATTTGGGAGGGACAAAAAGTGATTTTCCTGGCTTCTTGCTCCCCAGGAACAACAGTGCTGTACAGGGGATGGGAGCTGTTACTAATTTATTACCTTCCTTTGGGGAGAAATTCACTGAAACAAGCACAGGGACAAGCTCTCCATAAGCCTTGCTGGTTCCTTTTCCTTGGAAAATTCTGCTTCTCCCTGGGTTAAAGATGGGCGGGAGGTGATTGGCCCCTGCTTTCTGAAGTCTGGAGAGCTTAAATGAGAGCACGTTGATCTATACTTAATGTGATTAAGTTACATTCTGAGTATTGTGCTAATTAAATTAAACTTCCCACTGCTGCCTCTGCGGCTTAAACAGGATAGTTGTTTTAAGACCACAATTCACTTTTCTGCGTTTCATTGCATGGATGAGCAGGTAAGATAAAAGCAATTTGCTAATCAAATAATCGTACTGTTTAGAAACAACTTCTAACTCGATGGAAATTCAAATTTAAATCTGATTTGAGTTAGACTTAAACTCTACATTTTAAATCTAAAGTGATTTATGCTTTGAGTAAAGAAAATAACAGGAAAAAGCAAAACTAAACCGATGGAGGGAGCACACAGAGTATGTCCGACCGCGATGGTGCAGGAATTTAGACAACGTGATGGCTGATGCGCAGGGGACCAGCCGGCTTTCAGAGCGTGAGCTGCAGTAAATAAAAGGCGGAGACCCCCTGCCGGCTGCCCCTGCCTCATCACGGGCCAAAGGGAGCGCTCGGATCCAGCCCCCCTGACTTCAGCTGTGTATTATTTCAAATGCTACGTACTCTCCATCGCCTCCTCTCTGAAATCCTTCTAATTGAATGTCAGATGATGGACAAAAATATTTGGCTACAACTGGCAAAATAACAACATTTTACCCAGAAAACTCCCTGCCTGGTGTGTCCCTGGCGAGCACGCTGAGCCCCACGCGGTGCAGCTGATGGGCCAGGCTGGAGCAACACACAGCCCCTTACACAGGGGCTGGAAAACTGTGACCAGGATACACAAAACTCTGGGGAAAACTCGTCTTTCCAGCGCGTCGCAGAGCCAGGATCCTGCTGGGAGCTCAGCGCTCGCAGGGCCCCAAAACACCAGGGCTGAGTCTGGGGAGCACAACTCCTCGCAATGAAAACCATCCCCGGAGACACCTCTCCCTCTGCCCTCCTCCCATCTCCAGCAGCCCTGAGAACCCGCAATGGTTTTTCCGGCTTGCAGCTTCTAAAAAAAATTGAGATTTCAAAGCTCTCTCCTCATTGATTTGACAGCGGCAGCCTTGACCCGATGCTGGAGAAGAGGCAGCCGCATTAGCGGGTCGGTGCAGAGAGGCGGCGGGCAGCGGCACGGGTGGGCGATCGGGCGCCCAAGGAGAAGGTGGGAGCTGGGGGAGTGGGACGGGAGCGCTGGGTGCATTCACGGCTCATTTGCCAGCAAGGACCCGGGGGGATCTGTCAGGGATGGAGGCTGCTGGAATGGCAGCATCGCCCTCGAACCGACGGCGTGGCTCATCGGCTCGGCTGGAGCGGAGCAGCATCGGTGTGCTGGGAAACTGATGCCGGTCTGTGCCTCGACATAGGGAGCATTTGGATGGCAACATGCAGGCTGCACATCCCTGCGTTGCAAAACCACCATGCGGCTCTGGCTTGGAGCTGCTGTGGGAATAGCTGTAGCCAAGCCTGGCTAGTGCCATCCCTGCATGATCAGCTCGCCCAAGGTGCAAGTACAAAGTCCACCTCGGGCCTCTCATCACATATAATTTAAAAGATCAGTGTGGAGAAAACAAGAAGCTCTTCAGGGGAGCAAGTAGCTTAGTTTTAAAAAGATGCCAATGGTTGAACAGCTGCAGCTTCACACTCGGGAAGTGGCCCCAGCCCAGCGCCCCGCGCTGAGGGATGCTGTGGGGGGACCTGCTCCCCGCAGACCACTGCGGACCCCCTCTCACAGAGCAGCCAGCTCCTCCCGCTGGGGCTGGGAGTGACTCGGAGCCCATCTGCTGTGGCTTCCCGGGCAGCGAGCAGGACCTGGGTGCAGGAGGGTCTCCATTGCGTGTAAACTACCCGGAGAAAAGAAGGGTCAGCTACAGCGCAAGAGCTGTCATTTCTTTACAGTTGCTATGGCACCAGCTGTCTCTGTTCTGTCAGTTATGCCCTTAAAATTGTTTTCAGTCAGGGGGGATTAAACCTCGCTTCCCCCAGCACGCTCTCAGACAGATCACGCCGGCAGTGGGGATTTCTCACCTTCATCCCTGAAGTCTTCAAAGCCCTCGGTGGCTGCAGCCCCTCTGCCAGCCCCCCGCAGCGCCGGCACTTGAGTACAGCCTCGCCTTTAATTTCCGACGGCTGCGCCCACACCCGCATTATAAGGACTGCAACTGAAATTCACGGCTTTGCAAAGTCCCAGGAGGGACACAAATCCCGTACAAACCTGCAGGAGATTAATTGTCCCTCACCTGTGTGCTGGGCCTCGGCTTGGGGGAGAGCCGTGCCGGCCAAGCCACGGGGCCACGTGCACACGGGACCCCCCCAACCTCCACCCAGCGCAGGGACCAGCACGGGGTGACACCCTCCAACTAAACCCCTTTGCTCGGAGAAAAGCACGTGCAGAGAGCTGCTACCAGTCATTCCTCGAAAACACACAAGCAGAAAATTGTTGCATTTTCAAACGAGAGCTGTTCAAAGGAACAATAATTTCACCTTCCACGAGCAGAGAGGGAGAAGCCGTGCGGAGCGCAGCCCGCCCTGCCTGGGGACCGACAGCAGGCGGGCGGCAGGAGCGGAGCCACCACCCATCGCTGCCCACTGGGACGGGGCAGCTCGGGGCTGGGCACCCCAGTTCAGCCGTCCACGGCTGTGGTCCCCACACCGGGTGAGGAAACACCTGGGGGGACACAGCGAGGTGTTGGGGGCAGGATGGCAAGGAGGGGTAGCTGCTGAAGACAAAAAAAATCCCGATCCCAGGACTCCTGTGCTCACGCTGTGCGGGTGAGGAGCTGGTGGGGTGACGTCCCCGGCAGAGCCGTGTCTCTGCCCCGGGGTGACTGTGCCATCGCAGCCCGGACTAAACCCACCAAGGCACGGCCGGTCCTGCCCGCCTCGCCCAGAGCACCGGGACGTCCGCCCAGGGACCAGCATCGGCCCCCGAGCTGCTCCGGCAGCCCCGGCAGCCAGCACCAGACACACCAAAAAAAAAAAAAAAGTGTTTTTAACTGGACGTCTCTAACAGGTCTCCATGCGTGTGCCTGAAGGATTAACAGTGTCCAGAGGTTTCCCGTGGCGGGCAGACGCCGGGCGGCTGGCGTCACGTCGTCACAGCAACCCGCTAACCGTGGCCCTAAGAACCGCAGTTCCCGGTTTGATCTCTTCTGTAGTTTCTTTTAATTACAGATGTGGGTGCCTGGAAAAGCCGGTGCTGGAGCACCCCAGGACCCTGGGAGCACCGGGTGGCCCCGGGCAAGGGCTCGCTTGGCACCAGCCCCCGTGCCGTGGCCGGGGGCGAGACACAGGCACCTGCCCGGGCTGTAAGCCTCCACAGGCACATTTCATTTGCAATAAAATTTGCTGTTAAACTGTCAAACTGAAGAGAGCAATGGCTTTCGGTACACTGCCATCCCCTCCCTGATTGCATCTGAGCTGCAAAAGTTATTTCACTTTCAAGCGGCTTATTTGCAACAACTCCTGCCCCTGGGCTACAGAAAGACCCAGCGAGTCCATGAGGATGGACGGGGCGATGCGGGATGGCTCAAACGGGCAGCTCTGTGCGAGTGACGCTGGCTCCCGGCAGCACACAGAGATGTCCCCAGCCCACGGGGGTCCCGTGGGCCCACGGCGAATGCTGGTCGAGTTTGTGCCCCGCGCTTGCCTCCCGGCCGGGGGGCATTTCCAAGCCCCGCTTGCTCTGCAGAGTTTCCCCTGCAAGAATGAGCGGTCGTCTCCTGTGGTGGGTCTGGTGTCATCATTCCCAGAGCGGTAATTGCAAAATTCACCGGGGAGAAAGAAGTAACTGTCTGTCAGGAGGAAGGAGCAGCACCTCTGTGTGCAAACACAGCTCCATTTCACCAACCCCACCCCAACCCCAAAAGGCACCCGCCGGGCTGCAGACCCAGGGAGCAGAGGAGCAGAGGGGACAGGAACCCCTGCGGTGAGGCTGGTCCCCGCGCCGCAGCCCTGCGCTCGGAAAACTGCTCTCCCCCTGCTGCCTTTGATCAGAGGATGGGTTTCTCTGCCGGCCGCCCTCGGTGCTGTGGGTTTCCAGCGGGAGGTGGGGAAGCGCAGTCAGCCTGACCCTCCCTCCTCGGATCTGTCATCAGCAACAGAAAAATCCTTCCAGTCCCCAAGTTACTCAGCCTGAATCCTGCAGGATCTGCCAGGGCAGCAGGATGGCAGAGCAGCCCTGCCCGGCGCCCGCCGCCAGCCCTCCCCGGCAGGGCACGGCCCCCGGCCCGGGTCCCATGGCCGGCCCCGCGCCCCCGCGGCCCCAAACCCACCCCAGGGACAAGTGGAGCAAAAAAATGGATTTCCTCCTCTCGGTCGTCGGATTCGCTGTCGACCTGGGCAACGTCTGGCGGTTCCCTTACATCTGCTACCAAAACGGAGGAGGTAAGGACAGCGCTAGGGTTATTTAAGTCTTCTTTTGGAGAAGAGAAATCTGCTTTTCATCTTTCCGATGCTGAAAAACTCGCTGCTTCTTTTCTTTCTTTGTCTCTAGCTGCTCCTCTCCGGAGAGGGCGGTTTAGAGACTGACCCAACTTCTCCGGACATCTGCCTCTTTTCTGTGTTGTGTCTTTCTTCATTCAAAATCCCCTTCCATTCACTCCTTCCCCGCTGCCATTCACTCCTTCCCCGGCATGGTTAGCGGTGTGTTAGCAGCTCTAGGATCACAAAGAGAAAACTAGCGTGGTCTAAACTGCACAAAAGGATTAAGAATCTGCAAATTTGGGGTGGGAGGTTTGTACTCTTTATGATCTTGTGACTTTGTGAAAGCAACTCTTTCTGATGGCTCGTGTTCTAAAATAATCCTCGCAAGCATCCCAGCCGCCTGCCGCTGATCCCGGCCGTGCAGCCGGCAGTGCCGGACCCGGCGGAGGAGCCCCGGCTCCCCGGGACGCGCAGCCCCGCGCCGCACAGCGCTCGGGGTGTTCGCTCCTATGAGGGATCAACAGAGAGTTAAGATACAAAAGCTCTGTGAAGGAAAAAACATTGAGTAAATGACATCTAAATAAATTGCTTTAAATAGAGCAGGGTAGAAAAAACCCTTGCATGGAAATTAAAAATGAGGAATGAAAATTTTGTGCTGTTTGCAAAAGCACAGTGGATTTAATTGCCAAAGTCGGCGTTCGAGTGACGTCCTCTACTGCTTGGGAAAATGAGAGGGAGATAATTAGTACCATACTCAAGGCTAAAATGTGGATCCCAGGTGCCCACACTGAAGCACAGTTATTTGTGATTTACTCCGGTGGGACCGGGAGCAAACTTTAGCCACTCTTCATTGATGTGGGCCAGGCAGATGCTTTCCTCACCGGCCCCACGCACGCAGGAGGGTGAGGAGTTCAAATAGCAGCTCCTGGGAGGGACAGCCATGGCCCACGCAGAGCGGGAGCGCGGGTCGAGGCCGGCGGTGGGCTCACCCGTCAGCTGGAGCTGTTCCTAGAAGAGAAACCCCTGAGGGGTTGAGGGTGCAGCGCGTGGAGGGCTCTCGGAGAGAGGAGCCGTGGGGGTTAAATTAACTAATCCCAGCAGGGCTGTTCTGTGGTGAGCAGCTCCAGTTCCAAAACCTCCATGGGGTACAAGTGTAGCCCTGGTACTGATGACATTATTATGAGTAATGCAGATTACAGCGTTAATGACTTGTGTCTTGGGGTGACCGTGCATGTTCAGTGGGATATTCTCCAAAACTCTTCTAGACCTGAGAGGTGCTTGGTGCCCCATCCCCTGCGCCCCGATGGTTTCTACCTTTGTATGTCCCGGCTGAACGAAGGCTGGGACGCCAGCAGGGACCAACACAGCAGCCCAGGAAGCCGGGGCACCGAGCAGGGTCCTCTGAACAGGACCGTGAGCCCCTCTGAACAGATAATTTGCAAAACATCTTACAAACACAGGTCCAAACCCCTCGCACGCGCTGCTCCGTGACACGTCCCTGCAGCGCTGGGAGGGACGGCAGTGGCAGCCCTCCACCCGCAGCCTGCCTGTGCTCGCTGGCCGGCGCGGGGCCGCGGTGGTCACCGCCGCTCTGCTCCTCGCCCGCAGGAGCCTTTCTCATCCCGTACACACTGATGGCTGTTTTCGGAGGGGTGCCCCTCTTCTACATGGAGCTGGCCCTGGGGCAGTTCCACAGGACGGGCGCCATCCCCATCTGGAAACGCATCTGCCCCATCTTTAAAGGTAAGAGACCCCCAGCCCCAGGCCACCGCCGCGGTGCAGGTCCCCGCAGCCCCGTCCCAGGGGGACAGCGAGAGGGCTGGACTGGTGTAGGCTGCTGAGTCTGCCCCCTCCTTTCCCCAGGCATCGGCTTTGCCATTTGCATCATTGGCCTGTACGTCTCCTTCTACTACAACACCATCATCGCCTGGGCTCTCTACTACTTCTACTCGTCCTTCTCGGGCACCCTGCCCTGGGCGAGCTGCGACAACCCCTGGAACACGCCCCACTGCACCAACTACTTCGGGAGGAGCAACGTGACCTGGACCAACTTCTCCAGGTCCCCTGCTGAAGAGTTCTATACGTAAGTGCACGTATATGGACAATGCGTTTAAGCTGGGGTACATCCCCGTGGAGGGGGGTCCTGTGTGGGGAGCAGGACCGGGGTGCCTGGGAGCAGGCTGTCATGTGGGGATGCTCTCGGGGAGCTCACGGTCCCTGTTGTCGGTGCGCCGGGGGAGAGGTGAGCATGGGACTGCCTGCAAGGGCAGAGCCAGCAGCACCGCGCTGGCCTGAGACGCCCTCCCCGGCCGGGGGGATCCCTGCCCGCAGGAGGAAGGTCCTGGAGATCCAGAAGTCCAGGGGTCTGTACGACGTGGGGGGGATCCACTGGCAGCTGCTCCTCTGCCTCTTCCTCATCTTCACCATTGTCTACTTCAGCCTGTGGAAAGGGGTGAAAACCTCTGGGAAGGTAAGAAAGAGGGCTCTGGTGCCAGCCCTGCCTGGGCACAGACGTGCCAGAGCCCTGGGCACGTGGGGGCTCGCAGCCCGGCACGCAGCATCCCCTCCATGGCCAGGGCCAGGCAGGAGGGACCGAGCAGGGCATGTGCCTGGCAGCTGGTGGGGTCTTCCTGGCTGCTTAAACACCGGATAGTGCCTCCTCCCCACACCCCTACCCCTCGGCCACCCCGGGCAGCCGTGAGCAAGCCGGCCATGCCCAACGCAGGCGGGTTGGGTGCTCGGTGGAGCGGCTCTGCCGGTGCCGGGGGCTGACGGCTGCCTCTCTCCAGGTGGTGTGGGTGACGGCCACGCTGCCCTACCTCGTCCTCCTCATCCTGCTGGTCCGGGGGGCCACCCTGCCCGGCGCCTGGAGAGGGGTCGTCTTCTACCTGCGCCCGGACTGGGGCAAGCTCCTGAGCACCGCAGTGAGTGCGCGGTGGGACGCGCCGCCCCGGCCCTGGCTGCCCCTTGCCCCGGGGATGGCAGCACCCAGACCCCCTCCCCGGGACGCACACCCACCCCTGCTCGTGGGCCTGGCCCCGCCGCCGGAGCTGCAGGGCGATGGGGCCCTTGCTCCTACAGAAACAAGACGCCCTGGACAGGCTCTTGGAAATGCAAATCTATAATTGAATCACCCATTTCATTGCCACTGGGTTTTGTTTGTGCCATGTTCTCGCCCTGACCTGACAATAGGCTTCCTGTGGGTAATTACCAGGCAGCACTTGAGAATTCTCATTAAAGGTAATCAGGGCCGTGCTGCTGGGGCTGAGCCTTCCCCGGGCAGGAGTGGGCTTGGGGGTCTCGGGGCTCCCCTTGACTTCGTCCCCACTCCAGGCACGGGGGAGCGCAGATGCCGCTGCTTAATTCCGCCCCATGGCAGGTCCCCTCCTCCTGGGATGCCTTTGCGGGAGGATGGGGCAGGGGAAGGAGCCACAGGCAAGCGAGGAGGTTTGGCGGCATGTACCAACAAGGACCCCATCCCTATGCCGTGGGGTGGGCACGCCATGGGGTGGGCACGCCGTGGGGCACCTCTCGGTCCCAACCCAGCCCCAGGGACCCCCTGCCTATTCTCCAGCCTGCCTGTTGCTTCTCCTGCCAGGTTTGGGTTGATGCTGCTGCGCAGATATTCTTCTCCTTGGGCCCTGGATTTGGTGTCCTTCTTGCTCTCGCCAGTTACAACCATTTCCACAACAACTGCTACCGGTGAGCTCCCGCAGCCATGGGTCCCTGCGGGCACGGGGGCTGCACCCTGCGGGCACGGGGGCTGTGCCAGGCCCGGCTGCAGTGGAGCCGCATCCTGACAGCTCCTGCACCCCGCGGCCACGGGCGCAGCATCTTTCCCCGCTTTACTGATGGTTTTGGTATGCGGGGCCGGGAGAGGGAACCGGGGGGGGGTGCAGGCGACCGGGGCAGCCGAGCCGGGGCGAGAGCAGTGCTGGAGGGAGGTTTCCGCCGCCGGACACATCTCCCTGCTTTCTGCCGTCCAGGGACGCGCTCGTCACCAGCGTGGTGAACTGCCTCACCAGCTTCCTCTCGGGCTTCGTCATCTTCACCGTGCTGGGCTACATGGCTGAGATGAGGGACGTGGAGGTGGAGGATGTAGCGAGAGATAAAGGTTCGCCTCCCCCCAGCACGACGCCCCATCCTGGCCCCGCGGTGCCCAGGGCTCCGGGTGCCCGTCGCGGCTGAGGGTGATGGCCGGCCCAGGGGTCTGCCGGGGCGCGGGGGCTTGTGCCCGGGAGCGGTTCGCAGGAGCGGAGGGCAGCGAGGTGTCCACCCCCGTCTCTCAGCCAGGGCCAGGCACGGCCGCTCTGGCTTTGGGGCACCTTCCCCAAGCGCATTCCCGCCAGCACCCAGCGCTGTGCCAGAGCAGCCGGGGAACAGCAAACCAAACCAGCGTCCCCTCCTAGGGCCGAGTCTCCTTTTCATCACCTACCCTGAAGCAATCGCCAACATGGTGGGATCCACCTTCTTTGCCATCATATTCTTCCTGATGATGATAACGCTGGGGCTGGACAGCACGGTAGGCACCGCCGTGGAGCGCGGCAGCACAGCCGTGCAGCCGGGGGCCGGGTCCCCAGCGGGGACTGGGCACGGCCGTGTCCCACGGCTAATAGCGGGGTGACAAGGGGACTTATGGCCTTGGGAAGGGGGCTGCCTGCCCGAGCCCTCCGAGCATGGCCAGCGCGGGGATGGAGGGAGGGGACGGGATGGGACGTCCCCCCTTTGCTCACAGGCAGAGGGGGCCATGGGAGGAGCAGATTTTCTCGGGGAGCGGGACTGTCCCCACGCCGGCGTTTCCTTTGCAGTTTGGGGGCTTGGAGGCCGTGATCACGGCTGTGATGGACGAGTACCCCCAGGTCCTGGCCGGGCGACGGGAGCTCTTCGTCCTCGGCCTCATCACAATCTGTTTCCTGGGCTCCCTGAGCACCCTCACCTACGTGAGTACCGGGCACTGCTCCGCTCCCGTCCCTGCCACACACCTACTCGTTTCTCCAACAACCCCTGGCGCGGGACTTTGCCAAAGACCTGCTCCGCATCCCCGCCGGGTCTGCAGCCGCCCTCCCCTCCCTTGTGCTGTGCCAGGGGGGAGCCTACGTGGTGAAGCTGCTGGAGGAGTTCGGTGCTGGCTGCTCAATCCTGGCGGTGGTGCTACTGGAAACGATAGCCGTCTCCTGGTTTTACGGTTAGAAACTGCCTCTGTTATGAAAAACATCCTGCAGGCCCCCGCGCGGGTGTTTAACCGTGTGCACGTGTGTAAATGCCAGAGGGTTTGGGGCAGGAGCACGTGTGACTCCTGGCGAGGCTGGGATGGGCACGGAGGGTGTCGTGTCCGTGTCCCTGTACCCACGTCCTCTGCGGGTCTCCGGGGCCGTGACGGCTCTCTCCTCCGGCAGGGATACAGAGGTTCTCCCATGACGTGAAAGCCATGCTGGGCTTCACCCCGGGGATGTTCTGGAAGGTGTGCTGGGCCGCCGTCAGCCCCGCCTTGTTAGCGGTGAGTATCTACGGCCCGAATTAAAGACCGGGTTGTCAACCCCCCTCCGAATGCCCCGCAGGGGAGCTGCTCTTCCCTCGCCGGCTGCTGCCACTGCCCAGCTCCCCGGGCGCCTGCGCTGCTGCTGACTCCCCTCTCGCTTGCGCGGGGTGAACAAGCTGCCGAGAGGGTGGACCAGGGTCCTGGCCGGGGCTGTAGGACCTCGTGCCAGCCCTCCCTGCCGGCTCCCCACGCTGCTGCTCCAGCCGCGGGCAATGACAAGCTGCCCACAGCCCCTGGGACAGCGGGTTTCACCAAGAAAGGGAGCTGGAAGTGCATTTTCCAGCCTCTTCTGCAGCTCCAGGGCAAAGCGGGGAGCCGGCAGCTGGGTGCTCACACGCGCGCAAGCGCAGCCTCGTTTCATCCTCCTGGTCCGCGGTGTCACACGCTCGCGCTGGCACGGCCAGCCACGGGTACGTCTCTGATGGCACTGCGGTGCTGTGCGCCCGGCCGGATCCGTCCCCTTTGAAATGCCAGCTCCCCCGGCACTTCAAAGGCTGCCGTCTGCGAGAGGCAGAGGGGTCTAATCTCGCCAGATCTGCAGAAGAGGCCTTGTGAGGATTAATTATGGCTCTAAGCGCTTTGCACAGGTTATTAGGAGAGAAGTATTATAATCAAAGCAGACAGCAAATGATTTCATTTCAGCACGGGGACGTGCAGCCTTCGCAGGCCCTGTCTCTGTGGGGTTTGTTAGACGAAGACCTCCCAGCCCTCACCTAGCGAGGGGTGGCAGTCTGGGAAATGTCACTGCAACGTCCACGCTGGCCTTTCGCGGTTAGGAAAGCAGCGGTGGCAGTGGGATGCAGACCGAGCCGGGATGAGCCGGCGTCAGTGCCGGCGCTGGGGGGATGTCGCAGCTGATCTGCTCTCCGCGGGGAGCCAACGGGGCTGGTCTGCCAGGGATGCCCGGCTGTCACGGAAGAGCTTTCCTGGCCGCCCATGTCATGTGCACGTGGGTTTCGCGGGCTGCACAGCCTGCTGCTGCCCTGTGCCTGCTTGTGCCGGGCAGTGGGGCATGCCCTGCCCCACGAGCATCCTTCCCTAACGGGCTCCGCTTCGTTCGTTACAGTTCATAGTCGTCAGCTCCCTCCTGGACCAGCCGCCTCTGACACTCTTCGACTATCAGTACCCCGAGTGGAGCATCTCGGTGGGGTACCTCATAGGAGCATCGTCCTTCATCTGCATCCCCTTCTACATGGTGTACAAGCTCGTCTGGACGCCGGGGTCTCTCAAGCAGGTCAGGAGCAGGGTGGGCGTACCCACGGCCCCTGCGCGGGTTAGGGGTGGGCAGGGACCCCCGCTTGGGTTAGCCTGAGACCGGGGCCGGGGAGCTGGGCAGACGGTTGATGCCTCCTCAGCATCTTTGTTGACGTGGCAATTAAATCACGCCTGGAGAGCTGCTTGGCAAAGGGCTCAGAGGAGCATGGCTCCATGGCTTGATCATTTTAAGTCACGGCCCTGGAGGCAGGAGACTGTCCCCAGCCGTCACCCCTCCTCTCGGCCCATTTTTGGGACACCTCCTGCTTTCTGGGGTCTGGTGCAGGCTGACACAGCCCCGGCCCCGCAGCGAGCGAGATCCCAGTGGGGACGGCTTGGCACGCCGGGGCAGGCAGCCCTGCACGTGGCACCAGGCCCCGGTGCGGGAAGGAAACCCACTGCCTTTTTCCTCTGCCTGCTTACACCCTCCAGCGCCTCGCCATCTGCATTCGGCCAGAGAAAACAACACGAGACCCCCAAGCAGAGGCGGTGTGCATGTCACCTCTCCTGTAGTGTGGTGGCACGTCCAGGGGACGCAGAGACTGACTGCTTTGGCTTCCTGCTCCTGCCCCGACAAAGCAACGGGGCAGGCAGAAGAGAAGCTGCCGTCACCTTCCTCACAGCAACCCGCCCCTCGCCTCTCCCCCGGCAGCTGCAGGTGCTGGCGGCAGCTCCCCAGCCGCCGGCTCTCGTCGCATCCGAGCATCTCGGCGGAAGCAGCACCGCCAGCCCGTGCTGGCAGACCGGAGCCCGTTCTCACTACGGGCAGGGAAACCTCTGATCCACAGCAGGGAGAACGGGACCCGCCGCTGAGTCCCATGGGCTGGAAGCGAAGGGGCCAAACTCCTCCGGTTTGGAGGTGAACCCCGACTCCCGGTGAAGACGGAGGCGCAGCTGCGAGCACCGCTGCAAAGGGATTGCTGTCCGACGGTACGAGCCGTGAACGCGCCTTGCTTAGAGACACTCGTGACCTTGCTGTGCAAACCTGCTCGGCGCGAGCAGTGCATGCCTTTAGCTGTGCAGCGAGTGACGTGGAAAATAAAGCTGATATCAATTGTTAGGAGATCAGACGAGGCGGGGAGCCGGAGCTCGCCGTGCTGTGTTCATGAAGCGCCATGGTGCCGCTGAGAGCACAGGGCTGGGCTGGGGGAGGTGGGGGGGTCTGCTGCTGTCCTGACCCACAAATACCTTGCTCTGTTGCAAAAGTCTGGTAAAGAAATTGTGTGGCCCCTCGGGTCGCTCCAGGAACATGCTGCTGCAGCAGGGCAGCTCAGTCCCCGCTGCCGCCCTGTCCCGGCTCTGCCCCCGCGATGCGGCAGCTCTGCTGCGCCAGGAGGATTGGCTGCGGGGGAAGTGGCGGCCTCCAGCATTTGAAGAAGACAAGACCTTAATATATCTCATTTTAAAAACAAATATTGGGGTCAGGGTGAGGCAGCCCGGCGCTGCTGTGAACCAGCCACCTGCCGTCTGTCGCGGCTTCCCGATAATGTCACATTGCTTCCAATGCAGTCTCACCATTTCTCAGCAGTTATTGGGCCCATTAAACACTTTCCAGCACCCACGTTCACCACGGCGGAGGCAAAGCAGCAGCTCCCCGCCGGGGTCTCAGCCGTGTGCTGGTCTACCGCGGTGATCCCCCCCCGTGCCCTCCTGGCGGCTCCCACTCTCCGTCAGGGTGATGCAGAACAGAAGAGGGGAGCACAGCCGGGAGCTGGGGGGGACACGGGGCTGGGGAGGACACGGGGCTGGAGGAGCGATGGGACTGGGGGGGATACAGGGCTGGGGAGCACACGGGGCTGGGGGATGCACACGGGGCTGGAGGGGCACACGGGGCTGGGGGATGCACACGGGGCTGGGGAGGACACGGGGCTGGGAGGGGACATGGGGCTGGGGGAGCACACGGGGCTGGGGGATGCACACGGGGCTGGGGGACGCACACGGGGCTGGGGGGGACACGGGGCTGGAGGAGCGATGGGACTGGGGGGGACACGGGGCTGGGCAGCACACGGGGCTGGGAGAGCACACGGAGCTGGGAGGGGACAGGGTGCTGGGGGATCCACACGGGGCTGGGGGAGCACACGGGGCTGGGGGGGGACAGGGTGCCGGGGGATGCACACGGGGCTGGGGGATGCACACGGGGCTGGCGAGGACACGGGGCTGGAGGAGCACACGGGGCTGGGGAGGACACGGGGCTGGGGGAGCACACGGCGCTGGGGGGGGACAGGGTGCCGGGGGATGCACACGGGGCTGGGGGAGCACACGGGGGTGCAGGGACGCCGGGGCGGGCAGCCGGGTCTCCCCGGCCGCGGAGCCACCCAGCGCGGAGCGCGCAGCCCGGGCCGGTCCCGCCCCGCGGCTCCCCGGAAGGTCGGGCCCGGCCCTGCCCGGGGCGGGGCGGCAGGAAGAGGAAGGGCCGGGCCGGGCGCACAAAGGCCGGGGGCGCGGGGCCGGGGCCGGTCGCTCGGCGGGGCCCGGCGATGGCGCTGGCGGCGGTGCGGGGCTGGGCGCTGGCGGCGCTGGCCCTGCTGGCCCCGGGCCCGGCGGAGCGCAGCCGGCCCTACGCCGTGCTGCAGAAGCAGAACCTGGGTAAGGAGCGGCCAGGGGCGGGTTACGAATACGCAGCGCTTGGGCGCCTTGCTGCTTGGTTTTCATGATTTAATTTTTTTTTTTTTTTTTAACGCTAATTTGGGGAAACGCCTCGGGGGGGGCATTCAGACCCTAACATGTGGCGCTCCCTCCTCCCGCAGTGCTGCTGGGCAGCATCCTCAGCGCCCTGCTGCTCACCATCATCCTCATGGCCGTCTGCGTCTACAAGCCGGTCCGGCGGCGGTAGCGGAGCGGGGCCGGCCGGGGGGAAGCGCTGCCGGTGCCGCCTGGTTCTCCCGCCGGGCACCCAGCCGTCCCGCCGCCTCTCCTGCCAGCGACGGGGGATGGCCTGACGTCGTGTTCCCGGCTCCTCGCGTCGCCTGGCTCCATCGTGACGTCACTTTCAACGACAGCGTGGCCGGGTGCTGGAAGTCACACCCCAGCCCTCAGCAAACCGACGCCTGGAGCTCCCGGGAGCGCTTCGACGGCAAAGCCGGTTGGGTTTGAGCAGGGTCTTCCCTTCCTCCCAAAACGCAGCGTTTCGGCGAGGCTGATCCGACGCGATGTACTCGAGAGCATCCCTGGTGCGTGTGCACCCGGAGCCTCGGGAGGCTGCGGGCAGCGCAACCGGCCGCAACGCCCGTTCTGATCCGTGCCCGGGGAACCATCCTGGGTCGGCGCAAGGACGCGGGCAGACTAGTAACATCGCCGTCTGTCGAGCAGGCCCATGCACTCAATTACACCACATCTAGTTTTGCTTTCTGATTAATTCGGTTCCTTGCTTGAATGCGGAGTCTTGAGGGTTTGTAGCGCAGCCTCCGAAAATAGTCCAAAGGCAAAAGCTCAGCACTCTGCTGTGGCTGTGGGGGGCTGGTGTGTGCTTACCTCTGAGCAGAAATACTGAAGCATGAGCAGACCCTGCTGTAGCTGTTCAGGGATGGGCTTGTCATTCCTGACGTTATTTGCTTTAACTCTTACCTAAACAGCCACAAGCAGCCTTGCACCAAAACAGCCGTGCTGAACCTGTTACAAACTGGGGTGCAGGCGGGGGTTTCCAGCTTGTGCTGAACACTCATCTCCTTGCGGGTGGATTTGTGCTCCCGAGCAGGTTACTGTCCTACTGGAAATAGAAGTTTCCAAAAGTCTGCAAGCCAGGCGGATGCTTGAGACTGCCGGGCTCAGGCTCTCTGGAAGTATGTTGTGTTTAAGCTCCGGACAGCCCTGTTCCATGCATTTTCAGTAATAAATTCAAGAGTTTACACTGAAATCACACTTGCATATGAATGCTGCTATTTTGTTTTGCACTGCTATGAGTAATAACTGGATTTTGCTTATTAAGTATTACTTTGGTATTTAACATAGGTGTGTCTTGGCTAGTAATTTATTTAGTGTTTTAAAACTTAACTTCCAGAACCATTGTGTTGACCTGTTCTCTAAAACCTTGTGCTGCATCTGATATGTTTTCTGTTCAGTTTGCTTTAAAGGACGCTGACCACTCTGATTGCAATGGGGGATTTTCTTTGCTGCCGCTCTGTTAGCAAAGTGGCAGTAGGAGGCTGGCCTAGAACAGAGCTAGTTACTAATCTAAGTGAAACGTGAGTGAGGAAGCAAGGTAACACTGCTCTATTGCTTTCTGATCCTTTTCTTTTTTTGATCACCGAGTCCTGTATCACTGATTTTTCTTGGTCCTTCATCTGGTGTAAAACTTGGCCTGTAGCTGTGTGCTGTTTGGGGGGGTCTAGCTTGCAGCTACAGCTCCGAGTTCCTGGGAGCAGCATTCTTGTTTGCATTCATTCACTCCCTGCTATGTCTCTTTGTACAAATAAAAAGCTAAGTAAACAAGCCAGGACTTTTATTTATTCATGGATGTTCTGTTTGTTATTAAGTCAGCTGTAGCTGTACGAAGGGATGAGGCAGTTCCCTTTCCCACCTCTGATAATCTTACAGTTCTTACCCCCTTTTCAGTGGCGAGGGAGCAGGGGCAGGACAGCAGTGCGGCAGTAACAGCTGGGTGAAGCCCCCGTTTCCATGGATGTTTGTTAGTAAGGAACCATTAACAGTAAACGGAAAACGAAAGCTCACCCTGCAAGTGTAGTGCAGGTACCAGTAGACGTTAACGGTTAACTCGGTTATGAAGACTGTCTATTTTGAATCACAAGTCAGCAAAGCCCTGTAAGAAGGATTTCCAAATTAAGCACGTTATGAACTACTGCGGTACATAGCCTACCTACTGCAAACAACCATCCAAAAGCGCACAAAAAACCATACTTAGTCTCACTTTCAGGAACAGATACAGACACGTAGCACCAACACTGTGGAAATAGTGTCAGTCTGAAGAACTTCAAATTGCAGTATTTAAAAGCTAGTTATAGTTTCAGAACAAACTACAGGTATTTGTAACTCTGAGCTGCTGCTTTCCTACATAAGCCTCAAGCTTCCTTGGCGAGAGAAGTTGGACTCGGCTTTTATGCAGCAGCCTCAGCATTAATATTAAACATACTTTGCAACCCTTTGCTGAACTTCTATCTCTGCTACTCACAAAAAGGTACAGACAGAAACTAATCAAGGGCACTGGCGTCCTCCCACCACCCTGCCTTTCACTGCCTCAAAACTGTCCATATTGCACGGATCCCTGTTTTCAAAACAGGGAGACTCAAAGGTTGGCTGAAAATGTCAGAAAATGTTTCCAGGGATTATGTGTCTGTTTCAGACTGAACCAGAACTACCTTTGATAGTTTCATAGATGATAACGTCACCTTTGATGTACAAAAAATGCAACAAAAAGGCAAGATAATTATTAAGAAAGACTCCAGTTACAATGTTAGAAAAAAATACTCGTGTGTAGTGTAACATTGTGCAGCATCTTTGTTTTTTCTTCCAGCACACACAGAGGATCAGAGGATACCTTTTACCCATACAGTGTAAGATGTAAGCTAGGGTTTAAGAAAAGCAGTAGCTGTGTCAGGGAAGCAGAGCCTTCTAGTTTAGATGGAATGACGCAAATGTCACAGAAAGCAAAAAAAAAAAACAACACCCAACAAAAACCTACCCAAATTTTTTTACAGTCCCAGACTAAGAAGCAGGAGCATAACAAAACTTGAACTGAAACTGCTCAATATACTTTAGTTTACAATATAAAAAACAGAGAACAAGGCAGCTTGAAAAAAAAGGTATTTCACCCCTCCCTTGTAACCTTTGAAACGCTTAATAGAAAGCAAGCAATGTCAGACAGATGGTTTTATAAAGGCAACAGCACGCTTTATTTCCGCTGGAGGAAAAAAACAGTTTCATCTCCTCCCTCACAACTTTGTCAAGAGCTCAATGCAAGGCTTATTCCCTTTTTTCCAACTGAAAGTCACAGTAATCCCCTTTTCAAAGAAAGATGCAATTCCAACATAGACCACTGCCACTGTGCAAGAAAGGCAACATTCCTGCAAACACCAGATAAGCTGTTCAGGGATGCAAGCTGTATCATTAAACAAAATGGTGCAGATATACCAATTCTAGTGTACGCTGAAGGAATTTTAATCATTTGCTATGTAAAACAATGGATTATTGGTTTAAAATAGGGTTCCAAGTTACCAACCATCTCACTGGTTACGCTCAAGTCCATTTTATAGTGATTTTATACTGGTTAATAGTTGGTCACACTGAACCGCCCTGTTTTGCCCAAGGAACAAGTGCAGGATTAGGAGCAAGATCAGACCGTATGTACCGTAGGTTCTTCACACTTCTGCCAGCCAGAACAGAGGAATATTGCTCACATTTAACTACTATAAGGCTTTCCTGTGGATGTACATTGTGTACTTGTGGAGCGCACTTGAGAGTCACAGTGTAAGTACTGTAAACACTGACAGAAGTGCAGGTAAAATAGCTACAAATATATTGTGTGACGAAAGACCTGAGGAAAGCTGGTTAAAACATACTTGGGAATTGTTACAATACCATTTTTTATGAGTGTAGTCATATTGGCTTGTTTTAAAATCAATAAAAATATTCAGATAAAAAAATATATGTATTCACATGAAGGATGAGCATTTGAATTTTAAAAAGCAACACACGTTTCCCTTTCAGATGACAGAATTAAAACTTATCTTCCAATAAGTATACATTAAAATTTCACCTGAATTTTTCTCTATTTGAATTTAGCACCCACACACAGGCACGCACTCATGCACACACACCAAGTGATCGCAAAGAAGCACCTGTATCTATCGCTTATTTTCTTCCTGCCCTCTGACTATGGGAACTAGCTGGTTTTGAATCACTGCAGAAACTGCTACTTCACTAGACAGATGGTCCCATTTTAGGATCTAAAATTTTACTGGCTATTTGTTTTGTCCTTTTTCAGAAAGCACTAGTTAAATCTTGAGCTTGGATTAGCTGTTCAAGTATAAAATTATCCCTCTTAAGCAGGAGCACATGATAAAATCTCAGTAACTAGAGAAGAGATAATCACATATAAACAAAACTAACAGAAAACATCTGTCAGCATGGTACACTGTCAGCATGAAGAACTACCGTATGTGTGTATATGCATATATATACTCTTCCATGTAACAACTGGAAGAAACAGACAATGGCTTTGAATTATTCAGAAATTACTAAGCTGATGAATATTTCTTTGGTAAGTAATGAAGTTTCCCTCCTGAATTCCCCATAAATCAGGTTTTCAAGCTTTACTGCAATCCTATGTCCTGATGCTAAGCAAAATTTCCATCTGCTCTTCAATAAATATGTTTAGATAAAAACTTTTCCTTCAAAGCTAAGACTGCATGGTTGGGGAGCCACATGCAGAGTCCCATGATCTGAAACTCCCTCAAACAAAAATAAATCAGCTTTTTGTAGCTGATGATGCCAACTAAGAAGGCAGGTGAAATATTTACTTAAGCAGTCCAGGAGTGGTCTTCAGACTGATAGCTCTGAAAGCCTTCAGTTTTATGCAGATTTGGTCATCCTTATTTCAGGAGATCGCTACAGAGTTATTTTTCCACAAGAGAAAGCTGTAAAACTTGCTGAAGCTCTGCATCTTCCTCTTCACGACGTTGCTTCTCCCGTTCCTCCTGCTCTCGGACAGACAACTCCATGGCAAGCTGTAAGTCTTTTTCAAAACTGGAAGGTTCACTAGGGGTGCTGCAGTGTGAGTTACCTGAGCTTGTTAGATAGCTCTCCTGCAGTGCCCTGAAGGAGAAAAAGAACTTCAAGAAGTAAGAGACAGAGCCTATTTCACATTTCCTGCAATGATCCTTCCTAGCAACTGTTTTCTAACTGCAAACCTGAAAATCTCTCCCCAGAGGGCAGAAAGCAGATTTCAGGATAAGAGAGCAGTTGTTCTAACATCCATAAAATTCTCAACGTAAAACCTGTCCTTTGAAGGTTCCTCAGAATTTTTCATACATACTCACAGTTAAATTTTCAATGGGCTTCTAAAAGCATTCTCACCTAGTTTAAAGGTAACATGATTTCCCATGTACAAAAGAACCAAGAGGATGCAGTTCTCTGTGTGCACGAAGATTTCTTTGCATTTAATTGCAGGAAGACCCCACAGATACAGAGCATATTCTCAAGGGTCCATTAAATATATGTTGCTAAGTTTTTAAGGATTACATAATGATTTTGAAAAGAAAGAAGAGCTATCCTGAAGTGTGCAGCACTTAATAAACAAATACTCAACCAAATTCACAGTTTTAAGAGCAGAACAGAAGGAATGTGTTTATTAGTTGGGTAAAGAGTCTGTTATGTGTGCAGATCAGTCCCACAGCTAAGCTAAAGAGCTATACTATATAAACAAGGGAGGCCCAGTTTGGAGTCCTTGCTTCTTGAAAAAGTAAAAGTTAGAAGCACAAGAAAAGAGACTTTGAGTTCTGTGCATCTGCTACCTACATACACAAAAAATTGCAAAATTGCTTGACGCTACTGTTGGAAGTATTTTTGCTCTATCACTGCTTGGCTTGACATGAAAAAAATCAGTTACCTCTGATACTGTATATTGAAGTCCTGTGAATATGCAACTGCTCCATTGGAATGCACCCCCACTTCCTAGAAATGGGGAAAGACAGACAATTCCACAGCAGTTACCAGATCTGCAGTGCGACTCACTGAAAGGTAACTCTTAAATCACTCTTATTTCTTCTTTGAAATACATTACTGCATTTTTCGCTTCTGACATTCTTAGAAAAATAGGTCCTACGTTGGTTTAATACAGAGATGCAGCTATTGCTGCATAGCCCTTGTCAAAACTGTCAGACCTGCACTGCACAGATTACAGCACACTTACTTTATTTCCACCGGATTCCAACAAACTCTGCTGAATAGCAAACTGCATGATCTCGTTATCTTCATCCTGCACGTGTATGTTCCTACCGTCATCTTGGACGTGGTAAGATTTGGGGATCTCAAACACTGACTGGTCAACCTCAAAATTAGCACCTACAGAAGCCAAATATGGTTACAAACATGGCATAGTATATTTTTACAAGTTGAGACTTAAAAAAATTCTAATGAATGTTTATGCATGATTAAGTTAACTCCAAAGATGCAGACAGTCCACCTGGCTAAATATACCAACAGGCTTTGAAAGACTTCTGTGGCAAACAAGCACAGCAGTAAGACAGAATGCAAAGCCTTCCTTTAGGATGCTGGCAAGTTATACAAATAAAACCAGTGGGCAGCAGAGTGCTAAGGTGGCTGAACTCTGACAAAACCAGATGGGGAAAAAAAAAGGTTGCAAAAGATAAATACTGCAGTGGCTCTTCTGAGGTTATGCCTAATGAATGGATCTGCAACAGCTCATAGGACAGAGTATCACTGGATATATGCAGTCATGAGCATCGTACTCAAACGTAATCCACTGTTTTCTGAAAGAGCATACAGACTGAGCTGTCGCTTACAGCAATTTTGTATTCCACTTCCCATAGCAATAGCTTGCACCAGAATTTAGACCTCAAAATACTTGAGATAGCTTGCTAGACTTCAGTTTAGTCAGTTCGGCAGGCACGGAATGGGCAGGATGGGTCACTACAATCAGTATCACACACTCCAGATCAGCTGTTATGCACTGCAGCTTCCTCTCACCTGTGAAGGTTTCATTCCCTGCAGTTAAACCATCTCTCTCTTCTGTGCATTCCGCTGACAGAAATGTAAAAAGATGGGATCACTGCATCTTTCCACTCCTTACCTGAATCACACTGTGCACCTCCAACCACTTGTGATGATGTTTTGTCAGCTGTCCTGCAGCCATTGACATTTTCAAATGTAATTCGGGCATTCAGCACATGAAATAGGGGAATTTCTATTAAGGAGGAGTACAAGATTTCTGTCAAAAAGAGAACTCTCTCATTCACTTCCACACCTATAGCCACATCAAACCCTTACATGTTTATTGAATATATTCCACAAGCAGCATCCCATCGTGACAAAGTATACAGCAATTCACTTCACCAAGAAGTTGCCCTTACTCATTCTCACTCTCTCTCTAAATCTCTTATTTTATAATAAGATTTGCCAAATCTAAGGCATTGAAGCTAAGAGGACAGAGCTGGCAAGAGCTTGTTCTTACTGAAATGATACTGTCTTTAAAATTATACTTCTGTACTGGTCATTCAGAATTTGGATTCAATGACCCCAGAAGTACAAGACAATGTACATCTGGGTTGTCAGTTCTAGGTATCAGTGAGATGACTAGTAAAAAACTAACATGTTTTTTGTAAATACATGTTGCAAAACCAATAGAAAGAATGCAAATAAAGAAGATGCTAGAATAAAAAATGCTAAATATTACCAATTTTGACAGGAAATCCTGGTGGAAATTCCAGAGTGATGAAATCCCTAAGTCTGGCAAAATGTGCACTAGTTCTGGCCATCAGATCGATGATTGGAGTGACTTGTTCCATAAGAGACAAGGGAAACTCTTCACTCATCCACAAGGTTGCTTTAAATCTTAAAGAGAAAGTTGCATAAAAGCATCTTAAGTTCACAGTTTAGAAGCAGATGCAAAGCAAAACACATAGCATTGTCAGCTGCTTCATACATTTCCAAGAGTCAGAACAGTTACTGCTCTGAGAAATGGAACCACATTCCTGGTCATACTAAAGGCAAAGCACAGGAGGTTACTAACAAGTTACAGCACTAGTCCAAATGTTTTCTTTGACTTAGTGGAAGAAGAATTAGACTACAGCTGAATACTTCAAGAACTCTCTTTTGATTAATTTTGAAGGCTGGGGGAAAACAACACTGGATATTTGTAAAAATTATTTCCAGAGATTAGATGACTGGGAAGAGACAAACTAGAAATAATTAAAATTTTATTTCTCACTTCTGTGTTCGAATGGTGACTTCCTTTGGTCTTCCTATGTCTCTACCTTTCAAATCAAATTCTGGGTCAAAGTATTCCTCCAGAGTAATAGCAGTAGGATTGTTACTTGCAGCATACTCTGTTGTCTTGGTCGTACTCTATAAGGAAAGAGAAAAAAAAAAAAACCACAAACCACAAAAGTACAGAACAAATAGACAGTGGCTACTACAAGCAACTTTTAAGTTACCCGTTGTGAAGTAACTCATTCTCTATTTTAGACACCAGTGACACATAGCCATAAATACAAGCACACAGGTTTAGACTGCTTTCTACTGAGGTTAAAAATCTCCAAGCATTTTAGAGACAAGAAAAATCTGCTTAAATACTTTAAAGCTAGAAACGAACCAGAAACGCACACACAAGCTACAGCATTTCTACACGCCAAATCCTTTATTAAAGGCAAAACTTTGATGGAGTATTTGAAACAAAAATCTCTAGATCCATGTAAGATCTGCAATGCCATACAGAGCCAGCAGTTGGCAAATCTATTATCTACTGTACTTAAATATGTACAGATGCAAGGGAGTTTCTAAAGCCATATCGAAATCATTATCAACACATTTCAGAACAGCAGAGGAGATATGGTTTTCCTCCGAGTTGCTCAAGAGCAGTGTGCTAATGTCACTTCATCCTTCCATCTTTGTCTGATGATCACCATGCTAGCACTATCTCCCACCTGAGGCTGCTGCAGGTCTGCGGACGCGTCTCCCCAGGTTACTGGTGGGTTGCCACTAAGATCTGTGCTTGCTCAGATTTACTGCCACTGCTCACACCCCAGCTCTTGCTGTGCTAGTGGTTTCTATGTCTTTTTCATAAGTGTTCAGAAGGAGGTACCTGCTATTCACACAGAACATTGGAGGGCTTAAACAAAAACATCCTCAGGGAAAATTTAAACCTCATAATCAAAACTGCTGCCAAACTAAGGAAAGAAGAGGTGATTCCACCTAGAATTCCTATCAGCACAGATCTCTGCGCTGCAGTGACCTGTTTTGACGTCAAAGACACTCACCTGAGCACCATACTCATGCTCCACTGTACCCAGAAATGATTCCAGGGGGTTCCTGTCAGCTTCAGGTAACAGGAGGGAAAAACCAAAAAATCTCTTACTACTAATTAGCAGTAAAATTCACGTACACACCAGGCTAACAAGCAAAGCTTCTAACCCAAAGTGAAGTAAGCTGTTCACATTTCTTGTAAGCTTTAGCAAGCCAGCCCAGGACCTAAAGGTGATAGTATAAAATGGGTACAATACACAGAAAAAGATTTTCAGTGGTTTCTATCATTAGCAGATAGCTTTATTATTCACAGTGCCTCCCCTCCTAGGCCCCAAAGTAGGCCAATGAAGGGCAGTGTTTCCATATGAGGTTACTGGCCGGTCACCCTTTACTCTAGTTTAAATACTAGAAGAAATTAGTGGACCAAAACAAAACAAAAAGTCCAAGCAAACAAAGCCTACATGAATCTTGTAATCATGGCCAAAGCGAAGTAAAGGCATGAATACATTCCAGAGCAGGAAAAAGCACGGAAAAGTGCAGCCTTTAAAAGTTTCACTAAGCTTTCAGCAGTTTTGAAGGGCTCTTCTTTCCTCTAAATACAGCTAGGATAAATACTGGTTCATTTGTAGGTTAGGAGTCAAGCAACGGGCTACCTCAGACACACAACGTGTGAAAGTAAAGCAGGGCAAAGTCAGCAAGAAAAGTATTTCCCTTGTCTGTGTGCCCCGTTCTTCTGCAGTCACACAGAGAAAGTATCAGAGAGCCCAAAGGTTCTACTTATTTCCAGTTATCCTATAGGAAAACTACCTTTATATCTTTTCTTCTCCTCTTCTGTTAAATGTTCTGTTCGGATTTTTGTGACCACATTCACATTGTTTGCAATGTATACCTTAAAAAAGAAAAAAAAGTAGAAGGACAAAACCCAAAAAGCATCACAGGTTAAAAAAGAGAGTTCTCTCTAGTAAAACACCATGTACACAAATCTAAAGACAGAATAAAGCAGCATGAATCTGCCTCTCATTGACAAAGATCTTAATCTTTAATATACTGCTGATCAACAGGAAATGCTGCACTTTGATTTTTCTATTGGCTTTGGTATAATGGAAATCCTACACAATATATTCTTGACAGACCTATGCTAAGGTTGAAATTACATGCCACCTGCTGGGCAAGTTGATAAAATAAGAAACTCTGCAAATCCACAAAGTATCTCCACACCATAGTATCTCCAGAGAGCACTAATCTCACAAGCATCCTGTGCTGAAAGAATGGCAAAGGAGTTTGGTCATCGACTTTGATGGCAACAGAAGTCAGTCTTTCAACCAATTTCCTGGAAAGCAGATTTACACACTTTTAAATATGCTTTTGTAACTAAAACAACCTCAAAACTAGACAGGCATTTCCAAGCTTGCTGGAAAGAATCCCCACCTGGGCAGAGATTTTAAGAAAGAATGCAGAAGGAAAGTCAGATAATGCTATTTCTAAACAGAGGTCACTTGTAAGACCTTCCAAATTAAATTTAGTGATAGTTTAATTCTGCAGGAACACTAACAAACCACACGTCCAACTGAATAGCCCTGCAGTCTTACCAGAAAAACCTTCATAAAAATGTAGAAAGCTATTCAGCATTTATTCTTCTGTTAAATGAAATTACAAAACGTAATTTATTGCACAAATTCCAAAACCTGGAGTAAACAGACTTATGAATCAGGGAAGGTAATTCTTGTGATTCTTAACTTAAATTCCTAACACAGTAAGGCTGTAAAGCCATCTTCAAAAATATTTCACTAAAGTGAAATGGAAGACAAAACCAGTGTCACATGGAACAAATCTAAGCAACTGTATGACTCATGAGCATGGACAGGGTCTTTAATTTACCAGCAGTCTTTTATTACTTGAACACATGATGCAACTCAAGGCAGCAGGAGCCTGTTATTTCCTTGCAATACTGTTACTAGAGAGCGCTCAAGGCACTTCACCAACGAGTTCCTCGCCTTTTAAACAGTGAAAGAATGACAATATTCTAGAATGAGTTAAATTGCAGTTTTTGGATGGAAGAGAGTCCTAGCAGTTATGTTGAATCTTTTGCCCTTCTTCTCCTGAAATGCTTTGACCCTCCCTCCCCCCTAAAGACCCTGCTGATGTTCCTGCATACAGGCACCATCCCTCCCACAAGCTTGGCAGCCTTGAAGTTCCTCACTCCTGCACAGTTCTGCTGGCAACACAACAAAGCTCTCGATGGGAAGTTTAAGACCTGAAATATTCAGGGAATAAAGGCAAAACCCAATCACACTTCAGTTAGCTATGAGACCTCTTAAGAGAATAGAATGGGCTTTACCTTTGCTTCATAACCGTTTACACCTTCCGCTTTTTCTGTCTTCCATACCCAGAATCCAGATGTGGTTCTGACAAAAAGTGAACACCGCAAGTGTCTATACAGTTGCATTTCTACACAATCCCCAGCCCGTTTTTCTAAAATTGATTTTAAACAACATTTGACAGGTTATTTCATTATTAACCCCAGACAAAAGCACAGGTCAATTTGTCCTCACACACACATATCACAAGAGGGCAAAAGAAGTCATGCTGTTTTTCTCAGAGAGAGTTTAGATTGAGATGTGGATACCTGAGCCACAGAGGAGGACAGCTTAAAACCTCACTGAATTATTTTGCCTGAGAGCCTGGGCATGGCAGCTTTTAACACACAGTTCAATTTCAAAAGTAACCTCTCACTGCAATTTGGGGCACCGGATAGTAGGAACACTCCTGTCTAAGAAGTCTTAGTTTCTGGATGTGTAGATGCTGCAGTTACTAAGGCTCAGTGAACATTAGAGAGACTAATTCTGGACAGCTTTGAAAGGGTACTAAATATTCAAGAGAAAGATGCTGGAAACGCTTGTTTTTATGATCATGGGGATGGTTTACTGCATCACAGAGCACTCCAAAAGGAGCTTCATAAAAAGGATTGTTTGAACTAAGCTGACAGATACCTGGATAAACACGTGTAGTAAACAAGGAAGACAAATGTGTGTGTGTGGAAAGAGACACTGTACACGTATTTTTATTTAAAGTATTAATGTGAGATTTGACTGACTTAGCTACAAGTTCTTGTCCATTAGTTTCAGCACATATGGATTTGGGTGAAATGCAAACTTGTAATGAGACATTAACATTGATCTCAGTCATATGATAAACTGGAAGTTTTCTGCAAATCAATTCTTTCAACTGGAAACTTTTTGCCAAGCAATAGTGGCAAGCCGACCAAGCCAAATTTCTTTATCTAATGGTATGTGAAGTTTAAAGTAATTTCAGATCTAGCCCTAAAAGTTTTTATTATCAGGGCTTTTGAGAGTTTGTATGTAAAGCTTTATTGCAAGTATGTTTATTTGTTAAGAGAAACTTTGTATCTTACCTTTCAAAAGCAATATTTTTTGTATCAAGGCACGTGTTAATAATTGGAGATGTAAGGCGTCTTTCCACATCTTTTCTTTTTGGTGTCATAGATCCCAACGTCAAACGCTTCATGTGTTGGGAAATCTCAAAACGTTCCGTTGTAACAAACTTATCATCATGATTGATCTCAATTAGCTCTGCCCAGCCTCCAGTATCTGTTGGAAATGGTACATTTCAACCTAAAAAACTTATCAATAGTATTCCAGAATGAAAAACTGAGAATATACTGTATATCAAATCAGGGTGGAAGCTAATTCACTGTATTTTGCACTCAGCTGAGATCAGATTTGGAGCTGTATCTAAAATTATTTTCTATTTGCAGGGCAGGAGAACAGAAGGGGGAAAACTAAGTAAAAGACTGAAGTCAAATTTTAGCTCTGTTACCAAATTTTGACCTCAGATTTACTCAAAGGAAAGAAATTAAGCCGTTATGTTAAACCACAAAACAGTATCTCTATGAGACACTCATGGAACATATTTATAAAACTTTTATAAAATTCAGTACTCAGCCTCAGCAGGTCTTTTTGTGCAAAATAGGGATTTCTCATTGTGGCTCACACAGTATTGGGTGATCAATGGTGCAAACATGCTAAAATATTTACCTTCTCCCTTGAAAATTAAACTACGCCTTCCTCTCTCCCAGCTCATATTTTCAAAGCCCAGTAAAGTGATATCAACACGTAGCTTGGCACCACTTTTCCAGATGCGGCAGACATCACTTGGACAAACTCTAGAAACCAGTGGGACTATAAAAGAAAAATGAGAAAAATGTAAATAGAAAATATTCAAGAGACTAAGCGCACAGGAAGTCTGAACTCAAGCACAAGCTATATCCCTGATACAGGATCGCTCAGTACTACGATCATTATTCCAGAGGAGGTGAGATACTGATCATCTTTAGCTTTAAGAACAATCAGCTTAGGGACAAGACCCACCAACTTTAAATTAAAGAAGAACATCAAAAGGAAGACACCATTAGTTCAGAGTAAAAGATGTGAAATGGCATAAACCCCAACGATGGCTAAACTCTCCATTTAAAAACAAACAAACAAACAAAAAAACAACAAACAAACCAAATAAACAGGAAACAAAGAATAATTGTGCAACAAAAATATAAAATGCTATTTTGAGAGGTGAAGAGATAAGTATTCTGGGGAGCAGATATTTCTCTGCATATCTTTTGTGACATTTGTACATAAGTAAGTCCCTTTGTCTACAGTTTAGAAGAAGTAATGATGACCAGGATTCTTACCCCAGCTAGTGAACTCCCATTTCATTTCCACATAAAAGTCAGGAGTCTGGAGAAGGAAAATACTTTATGAATACTTCATGAAATAGTTTTAATCTAACATTCAGTACAACATTTCTCGTGAACATTTTAGGTAAAGGAAAACAAAAAAAGAACAGAACTCAAGACACGATAAATGAACGTTAAAAAAACTGAAATTGAAACTAACAACCATAAAAGACATTGGCCTACCACCGCTGCTTTCTGATGAGCTATTCTTCCTTATTTTACTATAGGAGCAGTAACAAGATTCAGCCTCCACTGCTGGAGTTCATGACTAAGGATTTCAAAGTAAAGTCAAGGAAAAAGTCTCCATCTCCTATTGCGCTATGGAATATGCAAGTTAAAATGAAGAACACAATTGCCCATCTGATTTCAGTTTACTTAACTGAACTACTTGAATGAGAATTGCAGTGGGGAGTAAGAGGTTTAAACTAAATAATTACCTCATTAATCTTTTGGAGTAATTCAGGAACTCCTCCAAGTGTCATAGAGGTCTGCTGGTAGTCCCGATGCTGCAGAATCATTTGTACCATCTCTGGATCTCCTGTACTGACAGCCTCATGTAAAACTAAAAGAAATCCAGACACAAGCTTGTTTCAGTTTGCTTTCTGAGCAAAATACATGATGTAAAAGCAGTCAAAATACAACATCTACAACTGAAAAGTATTAACACTTGACTTCTATTTTCCAAGTTATCTTTACCTGTCCATCCCTGCGCATTTTCTTTAGTTACATCTGCCTTGTGTTGAAGGAGGACTTTGGCAGATTCTATATAACCCAAGGAAACAGCAAGGTGCAACAAGGTCCGGCCTCGTGGATCACGTTGATCAACATCCTGTAGAGTATCCGAGAGAGAAATAATGCTGAAGCTGTCCCACCAAACGCAACTAATCAGAGCACACTGAGGAGAGTTTATATAAGCAAAGCTTGTCAGTAGTAATACAGGAGTCAATATTCCCCAGGTATTCCCACGTATCAGTCTGTGGTGCACAGCTGACTCAGTTTTCAAACACTACTCTACTGCCCTTCTGCACTCCGTACAGTGCAATCTCACTTCCCCACTGAAATAAAAAGAGAAGCAGAATAGGGCCTATAAAACCAACACGGTAAGAACTGGTATCACTATAAGACACGCTGAGTTCTTGTTGATGCTTCTCATTTCTTTTTCTGTGATTATTTCCCCTTCTGTCTCCCTTCAAAAGGAGTCTCTTTCAGGAGAAGACAGGAGTTCTAATCTGTGTGCATTGCACCATGGACAGTCAACAGCCTGAGAGACGACGAGAGGGTTTATTAACATCACACAACATAAGGGGGGGGGGGGGAGGAAAAAAAAGAAGTAACAGGGCATACAACACCAATTTTGTATAGCACTTTTTGAAAGTATAGAAGCAAATGGTATTTTACAAAGCATCCATTTGACTGACACACAGCACAATGAAGAGTGAGTGCATTTTGTACAAGTCACTAAAAAAAAAAAAGAAAAAAAAACTACACAGGCATAAATATCCAAAACATGCAAGCACAACATACTCATACCTTACATATTTTTCACTATTAGCTTAGAGATTTGAAACAGAAGAGCATCTATAACTAAAGGAAAAGGGGAAAGTCAATAGCAGAATAAGAAAGGAAAGTTATTATGCAAGTTAACACGGTTATCTGACAGCATTAAGTTGGAAAGATCACACACAGAGTAGGGAAATGCTTCATTTTAAAGCATTCTCTTTTCACTTCTGTGGTGGAATACTAATTAATTTGCTTCCCCACTTCCTACAGCTCCAATGCCTACTGTGCTGACAGGTAAAGGACTCGAAGGTGTCCCTCCCAATTGTCTTTGCTGCTGTTAACCGGTAACCACACGTTCTACCCGTCATTTGGCATACCAAGTGCAGCTGGCAAGTGTCTTTTGATTCCCTCACGCACCCCTTTGACAGCAAGAAGCTTATCCCAAGGAAGCAGGAGGAAACAGATCTTTGGAATACTTTAAAAAAAGAAGTTACTTAAAAGCAGATAAAGGAAGTAAGAGACAGACATATTCCACCTTAACACGCTGCTCATTTCTGTACAGCATAAAGCGGTTGAGGTAGAAAGCAGCACTTCACAGGTGTGAACTGCAGTCTCAGACTAACAAGAAGCAGAATGATCCTTATTTAATGACAAACTTTCACAGGCGAGAATGTTATTGAAACAGAAAGAAATACACAGAAGCAACGTGCCAGTAAGGTTAAAGATTTTGTTAAGGAATAAGATCACATGAATTAGATAAAAAGTAACTGCATTCCAAAGATTCTCTTAAAAATAGGACAGGAGCATGCTCTAAGCAAGCATTAGTAAATTGTGGTACCGTTAGAATTGCAGATGGTAGTCACTAGTCAGGAGGTGGCACAGCTGACCTTTGGCTCATATACTTGTGGTGTCAGGTATAATGTAATTAATATGCTCCGCTTCTGCAAACTATACTCCACACTAGCGAATATCAGAGCTTTTACATAGCATCTCAGCAAGAAGGATGTTTTGCTGCTCGAGCTCTGCTGCAGCTTTTCAGACCATTTCCTTACGTCATTACCATTTCTCGCTTAGCCGTCCCAGAGACAGAACAGCTTTCTATTTTTCTACTCTACAGCACGAAACAATGATCCATTTTTTTACCAGAGATGCTGAAAACACTCCAGCCAGTATAAAAACGCTGCCCCCACAGTCTCAGACAGCAATGAATCTGTAAGAACTGCTGGTCCTCAGCAAGCTAGAGGCTGGTTTAATCTCCGGCAGCAGCAGTCACCTTTTCTGCAAGTTGACTTCCCATTAAGGTAAGCAGTATTTATTGCTTTTCTGGCACAGAAAAAAAAATTAATGTCCATCATATCTGCTCTTCCTGATCTGTTTCAATGACGCCTAATACTTTCTGTAGAGTAGAAAAATAGATGGAGCTATTCTGCAACCCGCACTCGAATGCTCTGAGCATACCTTTACAGATAAGAAGTCAACGTTAGGTAACTTACATAACAAAAAGTATATTCCTTCTTACGTCACTCCCGCAACCACAAATAAATAGGTAAAGAAAAAGAAGCGCAGCAATCTCGCAAGCCCAGCAAACAGACCTGGGAGTACCATCAAGATTACTTCTAGAAAGGCAGTAAGCGAGGGGCCCCGAGCCCTGTACCATGGCACAAGCTCTTTCGGGGCCACCAGCCCCACAGCAGCCCCTCTATCGCCCGGCCAGGCATCCCAGTTACCTTGTCCTGCAGCTCCTCGTCCAGCCGCCTGTAGTCATTATTCCAGACCAGGACGTGCAGGGGAAATGCGCTGCTGGCCCTGCCAGGGGAACTCATCATGCCACACACCTGCAGGAGTGGGGGAAGCAGGGTGCCTACCCTCACTGTTCCCCCCCTCTTTGTTTTGGAGACCCCAGATTACTCAAGCCCTGACCCCTTGAGCTTCTCTCCTGGCACTCACCTGCCCCAGGTGTGGGGGGGAGCACTGGGCCACAACCCCCTACGAACTCTTCACCCCACTCCAAAGGGTGCCCCATGCAAAATCACACTCCTGGGGGTCCCCTGCTCCTGGGCACAGGCCCCACCCGCCACGGCCCCACACTTTTGGGAGCCTCCGCTGCTCTTGGCGCCCCCCCACAGCCCCACGCTCCTGGGGGCCTCCCCTGCTCTTGGTGCCCCCCCACAGCCCCACGCTCCTGGGGGCCTCCCCTGCTCTTGGTGCCCCCCCACAGCCCCACGCTCCTGGGGGCCTCCCCTGCTCTTGGTGCCCCCCCACAGCCCCACGCTCCTGGGAGCCTCCCCTGCTCTTGGTGCCCCCCCACAGCCCCACGCTCCTGGGAGCCTCCCGCTCCCCTCGCCCCCCCACTCCTGAGGGTCTCCCCTGCCCCTGGGCCCCCCCCAGCCCCACACACGCGGGTGGCCCCAGCCGCCCCCCGCTGACCCCAGCGCCTCACCCCCGCCCTCGCGTCCCTCCTTCCCGTCTCTCCAGGGCAGCGGCCGGGACGGACCACAGCGCGGCGGTGCGGGGGGGGGAACTCCCCCTCAGTTCCCCTCAGCCTGCCGCCACTGGCGAGCCCACGGAAAGAGGAAATTACTGCTCCCCGCCCATCCTACCCCTCCGCGGGCGGGCAGATGGAGCGTCCCGCCCGCAAGCTGCCCCATCGCCCTCCGCGCAGAGGGGCGGCAGTGCGGCGTTGGGCCGGACTCGGCGCTCAGCGCTGGCTGCTCCCCCCCCCCGCCTACCACCGAGCATTGGTTTCGCCCGCCCGCCCTGTCGCCGCCATGGTGGGTGAGGGCAGGGCTTGATGGAGAGCAGCCTCTTCCGCCAGCCGGCGGAGCCTTGTTTCTCCCAGCTCCCCCTCTGCCCTAGTCGTGAGGGGACAGCGAGTAGGCCGGCGCAGCCACTTATGGAAGGTCTCTATGCTTCCCCGCAGAAGCGCAACGCTTCTGTGAAGCTGAGCGCAGCCTGAAGCAGGCGTCTGCCAGGGACAAACGTGGCCGACGGCGCCGTGGCCAGAGCCTCGCCCGGGCTGACTACCGCCCTTTTGCCAGGAGCGAACATGGCGGCGCGGGGCCGCCTTCTCCTGCGGAACGCAGCCCGGCGCTGGCGCACGCAGCTTGGTGAATAGCGCCGGCGGCGGAGCGGGCGGAGTTGCCGTGCGCCTGCGCGCTGCCGCCTCGGCTCGGCCGCCTGGCGGGGGCTGGCGGCGGGGACCCGTTAGCGCGGCAGGAAGCGCCCGGTCCCGCCGCCGCGCACCATGTCGAAGCGCCTGAGGAGCAGCGAGGTCTGCGCCGACTGCAGCGCCCAGGGTAGGCACCGGCGGCGGTCGGGGGCGCGGCGAAGGCACCACAGGGGCTGGGCGAGCCCATCCCCCTCCCCTCAGAGCGGGCAGCGGCGCTTCCTCCCCCCTCAGGCGCTGAGGGGGCGCGGGCAGGTGGCGCCCCGTGAGGGGCGGGAAGCTCCGGGCCCGCCATGGCCGCGGGCGGGGGGCTCCTGTCAGCGGGCCGCCCCCGGCACCCGGCGCGGGGGGAGCGCGGCGCAGCGTCCCGGGGGAAGGCGGTGCTGCCGGCGGGGGCCCGCACCTCCCCGGCGCTGTTCTGGGGGTGTCACCGCCTTGTAGCGGCCCCTTGGCGGCGGGGAGCCGGTTTTGCTGGGTTTTGGACGCGTTTTCAGCGGTTTTGCCCGTATCGGCCTTTTTCTGAAGGACCCATTCTCATACCGAGCGATGGTGCGCTTCAGTTTGCTGTATCTTGGTTTTAGAGCACACAGGTCGCATCGGTAGCCCGGCCGGTACCGCCGTCTCTCCCCCAGGGCAGCTCCGCGCCCCGGGGGCCGGGTCCGCGCCGAGGGGCCAGACCATCGGGGGATGGCCTGCGGACAACGGCCGCGCTTGGGTTGTAAGTAACTCTGGAACTCCTCGGCTTCGAAAGGAGGAAGGGTTACTTAAAGAAGTCTTCCAGTCACGGAGCTGAAAGGTGGGAGGAGGGTGTATGTTGTGTCACTGAGTGGGACGGTGGCCATTTCGGGGGGCTTGTGAAGATGAGAGCGGGACGGACTTTGGGGACGTCCCTTATTCTGAGGGTCAGGGGGAAGTAAAATTTAAACTTGGTAAGTGCATGATTTGCCCCACGGCCTGAGTTAAGTGTAGGTATCCCAAACTTAAAGGGTGTTCTGAAATGCCCTATAGACTCGGATTGGAGATGTTCATGAGCAACATATGTTCTGTGTTGACATGCACGTTGTCTGTCTTACGCTGCAGATAAATTTGGGACCTTATTGGAACAAATCTTGTTTTTAGAAAGTCGGTTGTATCTCCTTTTCTAACCATCTGTAGTTTTGCTTTTCTTACATTTAAAACTGTCTGGTTTACTTTTTTTTAGCAACTGCGTGTATTTGTTGTCTTTCCTTCTCAGAGTTATGTAGTTTTTGTCGTTTGTGTGTGTGCTGCTTCTTCCAGTATAATTACTTACGTACATACTGAAATGAATTAAAACACTGTAATGTAGATATCACCTGAATTGCCAGAAGGTATGATGTAGGAGAGGGGATAACAACTTTTGTAAAATGGGACTTCTGTTTAAAAAAAAAAAAAAAAAAAAATCCTAAATTAACTCCCAGGGAGTTAGTTTTATCTTCACAGAATTTTGTTTTCACAATGAATAAAGTTGCATATCTTATGTAACCAGTTGTCCCTATCTCATACAAGGTAGTATATCTATGCTTTTAAACATCATGGTGTTACGACGCTGAGATAAAGTTGTTTTACTGTGTTTGTAGTTGTTAAGCTCGTCAGGAGTATGCAACGTATCAGAATCGCTATTGGGGTAATCTTGTAAGCCGGCCTTTTAATTCTGTTGTGTTGTGACATTACAGCATTTTCAGATATGTACTTGATCTTGGTGAAGAAATCTGCTGGCTTATCCATATATATAAAGAAATCTTAACTTAATCCTTTCTTAAATAAAAAAAAATCAAACCCTTCTTTTACTTAAACCAAAGAGGATTTGTCAGAGGTGTGTTTGGGAGCTGCTACGTATGCAGCTGTGTCAGGAGACCTGGCGGACTGCAGCCTTTTCACCCACATCAGGTGTACAAAGTGCAGGATGCCCAACTGCTGGAGTAATTAGTACTTGCCCCTCGAACTTCATTGACACATGCTTTATTTCTATAGCGAAGTATGAATAGTTTTCTTTTACATGAGGTGATTTTACGTGTACTTTTCTGGTACACTTCCTATTCTCAGGCAGGAGTTCACCGTTCACACTCACGGTTCAGGCTTGTCTTCATCACACGCTTCCTGTTTTGAATCGCTCTGCCGTGTTCCTGAAAACAGACAAACAGACTTGACCTATCTTTTTAGCTTCTCCCCTGTTGTATTTTGGTATCAGCTTAGGCATATTTTGATTGTGTCCATAATTGGATCTCTTTTAACAATGATTCAAATAAATTCCAGCACAAACACTCAATTTAATTAAATTTAAACCTGAAATATCAATTTTTCCATAACCTCACAGCTCTCTCTCTGTTTCTTCAGATTGTCTAATATTGTGTTCCTTCTCCCTTTCCCATCCCCGTCTGTTACTTGGGAACAAGTAAATGGTACCAAGCCAGGTATGAATTGAGTTGAGGGGCCACAAATCGTTGTGCAGTTTCATTAAAAAAACCTCTTTCAGTTAAACCAGTGTGACTCAGAAAACAGGTTGCAGTGCTTAACTTCCCACTGCTTTTTGATTAGTCCACTCTCCACCACACACACCGTCAAATCTGCTCTGTTCCGTATCATTTAGGCTCCTAAACTGGGGCCTGAGCTGCTGTTGGTCCTCTCTGGCCTCCCCAACACTTAGCAGGGGCAAAGAGCGTTCTCTTGCCCCATCATGCTGAACTCTTCCGTTCCCTTGCCGAATCCATCTGTTCTCTTTCCTTTTGTTTTTCTTTTATTGTTGTCTTTTTTTGCATCACACTATCCACATTTCCAATGATGCCAGTTTTTGACAGATTCTACATAAATGTGGACTCTTTCATCAATGGGGTTTCTATTAAGTAGTACGCACAAGCTGAAATTACAAGCAAGGCCTCAGGTTTTTTTCTTCAGAAGAATTGTAAAGCCCCGTTTCTGCTATGAAATGACCAAGTAAACAGTAGCTGACTTTATCGTGGCTGAATGGCCATTGTTTGGAGCCAGTTAAGTTAGGCATTGAGATGGATGTAAAGAAAAAACCTGATGATGACTGTTAGTCAGAATAGAGTGAGGCTTACAAGCAGCCTGTGACTAGTGATTGAGACAAGAAACGTAATGGCTTTCAGAAGAATCCTATTAGTTTATGAATGAGTGTGTGATAAGGTTGTCTGTAATGAAAAGGGACTAGACTCATTAATCTGGAAGGCTGCCTCCAGTCTTGTGTTGTTAGGTTAGCGCTAATGCATCTCATTTTGTTGTTATTTTTTTCCTTCTTAGAAGTTAAAGTCGTTAAAATAATGGAATGATTTAATAAGGAGGTTGCGTGCTTATTATTAATTTGTTTTTTAAATTAGGTTAGTTTTTTTCTAAAACATATACTTTAATTTGGCTCTGGGCTGTGATAGTTATCATCTGTGAATAGATGCTCCCATCCCTCATGGCCCGTGGTTCGAACAGGTTTGCCTACATTGCCTTCAGCACACACACAACATCAACTCTGCTTAAAAACCACAACTATGATCAGATCTCATGTTTCAGGGATTCAGTAAATTTATTGCATGGGTCAGAGAAGACTTTTTTATGATGCACAATGGCTTAGATGTATTCTGACAGGATGTAGAAATTCTCTCATCAGATACCAGGCTTGTGTTGTACTTGCTTATTTAGCCTTAAACTCATCTCTGGATTTGAAATCAAGAAGAATTTTCCCAAACAGAAGAGATCTTGAATTCCTTTTTCTTTCTCGTGGGATGTGCTAGATCTGAAGATCTGTCTCGCTACTCAGTTGGCTGTTATGGCAGGGTTCTTGGCACGTTGAGTTTCATGTGTCGCTGACAGAAATCTGGCGTTTCTTCTGAAGACTGAGCTGAGAGCTGCAGAGGGACCTCAATTTAATGTCCTGTTGTGCATATATTCAGTTTCAATCTGATGTAACATTCGTACTCGGTTTTATACTTTTTGATGTTTGGAGCTACATAATAGCTAGTATATATTATTTACTACTTCTACCTTCCATTCAGTTTTTTTTTCTGGTTTGCTTATAAGATGGCTTCAATTTGGATCTGTTCAGTGTTGAAGTTAATTTGCTTGACAGTTTTTGGTTTTACTGAGCCTTTAACTTGACACATATGTATCTTGCCCTTTTTTTTTTTACTGTGATACTCTTGAGTGTTTTTATTATTTAATGTGGAAATTTAAAAACATTGAGGTAATATAGAACTAAAGACTGCGTAGTATATGAAAAAGCATGACTACTATTACCACTTTTTATTTATAGACTTCTGAGTTTTTCAAAAGAGCAGGTAGGTACTATTGTTAGAAATATTTCTGTAGGAGTCCACTAAATGACATGTAAGCACTTCAAGAAGGTAATAAATTTAGTGTCCTGTTACACTTACAAAGGGGAAAGTATTCCATTTTCATAGGAAGAACTGCAAACAGCGGGGCTTTTTTTAGAGTTTCCACAGCAGGTCTCCTTGCTGTCCTTGGACTTCTACATCCCCAGTAAGTGCAAGGGCTGTTATTTCCCCAGCATCCAGAGGCCCAGCAAGGTTGTAACATTTGGAATCTCATACAATGCCTAAGCAGTAAAGCTAAGGTTAGAAGGCAGAGCTCCTCAGTTTAGACCCTGTGTTTGAAATACAAGGTCATGTTGTCTTCTGTGTTGTAAGTAATGTATTCTTTTTCAGATCCTTGTTGGGCATCTATAAACAGGGGGATTCTGATCTGTGACGAGTGCTGTAGTGTTCATCGAAGTTTGGGGCGTCATATCTCTCAAGTGAGACATCTCAAGCATACACCATGGCCTCCAACACTGCTGCAGGTAAAAAGTAAAGCTGTGTCTTCCTTCATTAAAACTAGATATATTAACTTTTTTAACATTTTTTATGGAATTTAAATCGCTAAGCTTTTGTTTGAGAGGGGCTTGTCTTTTTAAGCTTTCTTTTTCTAAGTTAGTCCCCTTTTATTTCTCTTGTTTTGCCATGATGGACCACTAAAATCAGAATTGTCTATGCCTTTTTAATTTGATACCTTTGTTTTGGAAGGTCACCTTCAACTTTTCTTTCAGACTTCTGCAATGCATCTGCCTCAACCTAAATTTTCAATATATAGCAAGCCTCTCGTTTCAGTAGAGCTGCTGTTGAGAAGAGTAGAGAATTTTAAGGGGGTTCTTATTACATTCCACACAATAACCTCCTAGGCACGTGCCTGGTTCTGATATCCCAGCAAGTTATGGATGCTGGCACACAGAATATGAATCTCTGTTGGCTTGCTGTTTGCTTGAAAATAATTACAGCTATTTGATTAGTCAGTCTGTGCAGCTAACAGCAAAATTTCTTTACTGCCTGTTTGTATACATTTTGGATTTCAGATGGTTGAAACACTGTACAATAATGGTGCTAACTCCATATGGGAACATTCGTTGCTGGACCCTGCCTCTGTTATGAGTGGAAGGCGCAAAGCTAGCCCACAGGATAAAGTGCAGTAAGTGGGAAAATTACAAAATTTTTGGTTTTGTAGAAGTATGATTATTTTATTCAGCAGTGACAGAGGCAGCAAGGTATTCATGGGAACCTGTGTATATTTTGTTGCTGGAAGAGAACAGGAGTAAACTAGTTATTTGTTCACTTTTTTTTTTTTTTAAATTGCCAATGATTAATGTTTTAAAATTTATTGCAAAAATGGAAATACATGGCTAGAATTCCTGAACTATTGATTCCTGACTTCTAGCTTTGAATAGTGAGGACCTTTACTTGTACTTGAATCAAAAGACTGTTAATTCTCATGCCACGTGCTTCAGTTAACTGAATGCTACTAGTGAGATTGAATTTGGTTGATGAATTAAAAAAAATTGAGACATTTCTGTCACTGAATATGGTGCTTCATTTTAAAATGTAAATAACTGTATATAGTAAGTATAGATCTTAAGTTGGCATAATTTTAAGTTCCACGTTTACTTCTAAGAAATATACACTACATCTTAGAGTCTGCAGATATTTTGATGTTTTTAACAAAAGTAGGCTCTATATAATTAGACAATCTGCACTGGGTTGTTTTTTTAATGAAGATATTTTTCTGTGTCTAACTTTGCTACTAGTAGCATGCAAAGATTTAATGCAGTCATCACTTGTGAATTTTCCTTTTTCTAAAGCATCTATATTATTGTGAAAGCACTAATTTATTTTCTTTCCCTTCTGTTGCTTGGGTTTCTCTTTACAGTCCCAATAAAGCAGAATTCATTAGAGCTAAATATCAAATGTTAGCATTTGTTCATCGCTTGCCATGCCGTGAAGATGACAGTGTTACTGCCAAAGATCTTAGTAAGGTTAGTATGTTTTTTCTGGCAGTCTGCAGAAGCTACAACTTCTGTGTAACAGAACAGTGAAATCTGACTGAATTAAATTAGTTGCTTTTGACTTGAGATAATAGTGCTGAAGAACAGCAATAGTTACATAAACAAATACGGCTTGACTTCAACTTGAAGCCACTTTTTTTGGGTAATATATATGGATACTGGAGATGAGGATGATTGAGTGGCATCAATTTAGGTTAACTTGGAGAAAAACGTTTACACAAAAAAGCTGTAGCAAGAATTCTTGTATACCTGTTTCTAAAAGCATGGCTGAAAAAACAAGTGATGAATCACAGTTATTGCCGCTGTATTAAGTACAATCCTGCTTCTTTTTCAGCAACTCCATTCCAGTGTAAGGACAGGGAATCTGGAGACGTGTTTGCGATTACTCTCCTTAGGAGCTCAAGCCAACTTCTTCCATCCTGTATGAATGCTTTTTTCATTATTTTGATAAATAATAAATTCTTACAGTTCATAATATTTGTACTGATTTCAGCTGATACACATTATATTTCAATCTTCTACTCAGACCTGTTGATTAAGTAGATATTTTTCTTAATAACTTGTAGGAGAAAGGAAACACCCCGCTCCATGTTGCTGCTAAGGCAGGGCAGACTTTACAAGCAGAATTATTAGCGGTTTATGGTGCTGATCCTGGCACGCAAGATTCCAATGGGAAAACTCCAGTTGACTATGCAAGGTAGAAGGCTCTTATACATGTGATGCTCTTATATATTAACTGACATTTGTAAATCATGTGATGAACCTGCTTAGATATGTTTCTGTCCTGAAAATAATTTGACTGTTAAATGCCAATAAGTACTTTTTCCAGAAAGAGCAAATGCATAAAGAGTATAAATAAGCATTTTCATCATTTCATAGCCTGTGTTCTCCTGGGTGTTTGGGACAACAGTTGTGATCCCAGTGAAACAGGCTGTGTCAATCTAGCAGAATCAGAGAAAAGTAAGCTGAGGAGAAGAGTTTCTGCAAGTTCAGCAAGCTGAGTAAACTCCAGGAGTGTGGATTAACTAGAGAACTGCTGTAGGAAAGGGCTGGACTGCACAGATGGAGCAGGGAGCAGGGCATGGAACCAGGCTTTTTAATGGCAGTGAACTGTTAGGCGCATCCAGTTGCAGAACTGCACCCTCAGGAAAGCTTACCTTTAGAAAGGCTCTAGGCTTCCCAAGGGCAGACAACATTCATGTCAAGAAAGATTAAACATGAATGTCTCTTGATCAGTTGGGCAGTAGTGAGGCACTGCAAGATTTGCAGCACAGCACTGAAGATTTTTTGTGTTTATATGCTAAATTGGACGTTACTGATCAACTAGAAGCTGCACATTTGTGTAAAACATCCTCATTACTCTGATTGCTTTTGAATTGAGGCCATACATGGGATCTGAAGACTGAATAAATTCACTTGGTTGCAGAACACAGTATGCCAGAATATTTCTATTTCTCAATGCTATTAATCAAATGTGAAGTTGGGTGAATTTGTTGCATGAGCTCAGGAACTGTCTAGGAGATTGTAAATCATGTATTCAAAATAGCCTATATAATCTGTTTTCTTTTCTACAGCAAAGCAGTAAGCAAAGGTTTTCAGAGTTTTCACTGACTTATTTTGGGGAGTTCATAAAAGTTTATCTATAGTTTTTTGCCTACTGGAACATACTGTTGAAAATCCTGCTGTGGGTCTGTGCTCTTTTGATACACTCAAACACGTGCAACGTTGAACAGTGGCTTGTACTAAATCTGTTTCTCTAACCATTTTTAAATTTTTTGTGTGTCTCAAAATGAATAACTAATGTAACTTTTATATGTGTGTGTGTAAACCAGGCAAGGTGGGCATCATGAACTGGCAGAGCGCCTGGTGGAAATTCAGTATGAACTCACAGACAGGTTAGCTTTCTATCTCTGTGGCAGGAAACCAGGTAAGTAGAAAAAACTACACTCCGAGATCTTTCAGTGTTAATTATAGGACAGTTCAAACTATGGTATATAATGTTTGTGTCAGTGTAACTACACTTTTTATATGCATTGCAAATATTCTAACATTATTAAATTATACAGGAAGAACTAAAGAAGGTTAGTGATTGTGCATATGAATGCATTTATTAGTGATAATGCATTTAAAATTCAGACAAAACTCCAGGATTTTAAGTATACCTAAATTAAAAATTAAGTCCCTTTCTGTTTTTCCATAAATATGTGTTCTATAAATGGAATACCCCTGAAAGTGTGGAGAAACCTACACATAAGATCAGATGAGTACTGTTTAACTTCAAGGAGTGAATTGCAGGGAAAATATAAATTCTGTGAATGTTGAATAGTCTGCAGGGGATACTGTAGAAACTCTTCTAAGCAGTTTCTTCTCATTGAAAAGCAAAAGCAGGGGAGTATTCAATTAAGTGGGTAGCTTTTGAACTCAAGCACACCTAAAAATTTGTAGCCATTAGGTGCCATAAAGGCATCTATGTTAGAACTTAACTTTTTTTTTAATGGAATTTTAATACAGTTGATAAGCCTTAATTGGAATCTTTGATAACACCAGCAAATTGTGCTAGGAACCTTCTTTTAAGACTTGCTAGCTTCCTATAATTGGAAATTGTGTAATTACATGCAAGATAAATTATTCTGTGTTTGCCTGTTGCATATATTCTTGGGTTTCTCATTATATGTCTTTTAGTAAAACTGAATACCAGCTGTATATCCTGATAACATTGAAAACTATAGTCCAGTAAGAACCTATTAAAGTGCAATTTGTTTTCAACTCTAGAGCATAAAAATGGACAGCACTTCGTTATACCTCAGATGGCAGACAGGTAAGCTGCTCATTCCATGGCATGTCTGAAAACGTCAAAATAAAAAAAACCCTAATAATTAAGTTCCCTTTCCTTTCTGAAACAACTTTTAAGCTTGTTGTCATTCTAACTTCTTAGTGTGTGCCTTTATCAATCTTTGAAGCTTTTTTTTTTTTAGAAAGAATGTTGGCATTTACACAAAATCAGAAAATTATAGAAGTTGACTGTATTTGTTAAAATGCAGGGGGAAGGTGAGACAATTATATTAAGGGAACGCACATGGGGATTCCTGGGAAACAGATTTTGTAAATAATGAAAGGACCAATTGAGTTATGTTCCTGATACAGCATTTTGAAACTAATACTTGCAAGAAGGCTGCATTTTTCTCTGAAAATATTTGTACTTCTAATCATCTGAGTGCTTTTAACTTTTGATTACGAATCAATGAAATCATATTTGTATAAAACATCGAGTATTAATCACAAGTCCCTATTTTTCTTTTATTGCTATGCAATTGGAAATAAGACGGCTGTAAGTAAACTGTTGTTCAATTTATTACTTGCAAAATTTCTATGAAAAACTGTAATAAAATAAAAATTATAGAAACTATGTAATAGTTGGTAAAATACTTAGTGTTAACATCCTGTAATTTTTTTAGATATGCTGTGTTTAGCTATTGGATAAAGTACTGTGCATTTTCAATGCAAAGTATTTTGCAGAGCAGAGTAAGTATCGTTTGCCTCATTACACTGAGAAGGAAGTTGACGTGCAGAGAAAATTACTTGTTGAAAGATGCTGCTCAGATTGCAGAGCCTGCAGTACAGCCTGACTGTCTTAGCTCTGCCTGATGTCCCCCGCTGGTCTTTTTTTTTTTTCTTTTTTTTTCTTTCTTGTCTAGGTGACTGCCTACACAAACTCTCTGTGATGTCAGTTAATCATACAGAGGTTTTATTCGGGCCTTTCCCTCCTTGTAGGTCAGGGAAGTCTTCCCCTGGGTGGTATAAATATGGACTCAAAATTTGTCAGCTTCCTGATCTGTGACTTTTATGATAAATTCTGTTGAACTGCACAATCTTCATCTTGTGCCTCATGTTCAAGGCTGGAAATGAGTAGAAGAGATTATTTCTTAATCAGTACAGAATAATTTTAAGCATGGCCCTATCGCTGTAGCTATTTGCCAGCCTGATGGTCACCTACCTCCTGCAGAGACCAGTGGAACAAATCCTGTGTGTTTTCTGTGGACTCGAGTTTTGGTCAGAATGATCATATTGTTCAGATTCCTTACAGAAAGCATTTTGTTGTGCTACAGCTTGACTGCTTCTTGAGCAATGCAAATGTGGATATTCATATTCCAAAGGATTTCTGGGATTCTTTTGTTTTAAATTTAAGATTGTTGTTTAGAAAAGCTTAAGACTATACTAATTGGTGTATTAGCAATATTAGTAAGATCAATGTGTTAAAAACTATATTAAAAATACTAAAAGATTAAGGAGTTTCAAATAAAAGTGACATTTTAATCATTGAATTATTGAAATGTAGAATTTGTGTTTAGACAAGCTATTAAGTGTTGTAGATGTAATGATCACTTTTTGTTTTCATAGCAGTCTAGATTTATCAGAACTTGCAAAAGCAGCGAAGAAGAAGCTTCAATCTGTAAGTAAAACTTCCAGTGTGTGCTGTGTGACACATCTTTGTCTAGACGTGGCAAACTCTGCACTTCATCTTTCACGCTGGTTTCAGCTGCTATTAATTCCTGCATAAATAAATGTCATCTCTGTAGCAAGTTAAAAGTCTGGAGAAAAACATAAAAATAGGCAGAAATGGAGGAGCAGAGATGATGACAAATCCATGATGGAGAACAAATACTTGCTGGTCTTTTTTGGGGTAGTATCTCTAGGTCTGTGTCCCCAGTTCAGAACCTTAAACTTTGTTGTTTGTCTTGCTGTCATGTATTTTATATAAATCTGTTTGTTAAATGTTACTATTTGCCTTTAACTTTCTGGAAAGCCAGCATTACTGTCTCCTAATTAATTGATAGTAATGCCAGCTCACTAGTTTTACTAAAGTGTTGGTGGCCAAATCCTTATACAAGTTAGAATGGGGGTATGTTTTCCCTCTACTTAAAGCTTTTAGCTGAAGCAAATTGTATCAAAGGATAAAAATTTTGCAGTTGGGGGAAGAACAATCCTGGTGATGCTCTTCTGTTCAACAGTGTCCACTTTTCTGTAAAGGTAATGCTATTGGTCATGAAAACTTCAGCTAAGCAAGCCAGCATGTGTAGAACTGGTATTCAAATAGTAATCAATACAAACCAAATATGAATCCTCCTTTAGAAGTGGCTTTCTGCTGTTAACATGCTGTTAGTGGCTACTTTAAATGCATAGCTACCTAGAAGTAGATGGATTCCTGCATTATATTTTTGCAAGTTGTGGTGGGTTGACCCTGGCCAGCAGCCCAGCACCAACACAGTCCCCCCAGCAGGACTGGGGAGAGCACAGGAAGAGCAAAAGCAAGAAAATTCATAGGTTGAGTGAAAGGCAGTTTAATAGGCGAAGGAAAGAGGAAAAAAAACAAGTGCGGCAAACGAAATCGCTCAACACCTCCCACAGGCAGACCGCTGCCCAGCCAGGCTCTGCACAGCCCCCTTGGTAGCCCAAAACAAAACTACTTCTTCCTCCACCCCAGTTTTTATTGCTGAGCATGCCGTGGTACGGTATGGCATAGCCCTTCGACGGATTCGCATCAGCTGTCCTGACTCTGTCTCCTCCCAGCTTCATGCCCACCCTGAGCCTACTTGCTGCTGGGTGGTGGGGTGGGCAGAGTGGGGGAAAAAAGAGAATGCCTTGATGTTGTGCGAGCACTGTTCATCAGTAACCAAAACAAGCTAGTGCTATCAACACTGTTTTAGCCACAAATCCAAAACACAGCAAGCATTGTGTGGGCTACTATGAAGAAAGTTAATTCCATCCCAGCCAGAGCCAGTACACAAGTAAACATACTGGCTTTATCTGAGTTCAGGAATGATGGCAGTTGCTCTTTGGTTAAGAATTTAGGACTCAAACTCTGGAAAAAGCGGGACTGGTTTTCCTGTAAATAAAGCTGAAGCCTAGAAAAAGTGTTAGGTTTTTCACCCTTTTTAGTATAGCTTGTCCCAGAGAAGGAAAATCAGCCTTCTATTCAGGCTTGCTTACGCTGTCAGTTAGTTACCAAGTCTGGTACCCATTACTAATGTTAATGTACTGTACGTCAGTAAGTGAAACATCCACAAAGCCCTGTGACATCTTAATTTCATGTCTGATCTTCCAACAGCTCACTTCTTAACACAAGTATCTCTCTTGAACCATCCACTGTAGGAACACAGTTTGAAACACGCAAGCGTTTTGTGAGTCTTCACTGTTCGGTTAAGCCCACATCTACAGTGGCATTTGGATACCTAATGCCCACAGCAGGTCTGCTTCACCCCAAATACACAAGGTCTTTTTGTGATCAGATAGGAAAGGAAAAAAATTCATTAACCAGTAAAGGAAAAGTGTAGAACAGTATTGTCGTCTCTGTATCTAGCAATTGGGTGGTCGTATACGTCTGCTTAATGGATTACTTTACTATGCAGGCTGAGAAACAAGCAATTACATAGGCTGAAAAGCAGCCGAGCAGAGTTGTGCTCTTGTATTTTCTATGTTATAGAGGTCTTATTACATTTTGTTTATTTTCAAGCTGTAATTATTCTCTTCTACCCTTAGCTAAGCAACCACTTATTTGAAGAACTTGCCATGGATGTGTATGATGAAGTTGACAGGAGGGAAACAGACGCAGGTGAATGAGGCTTTCCAGAATGTGTATAAAATAAATTTGAATTGTTACATTACATGCAAGATGCTAGTGCAAGCATATGGTTCTGTTTAAAGTACGTTTGTATTCAGTAATTACTGATAATGGTAGTTTCTTTGTCTTGCATTGTCTGAAGGTGACGTTAATTGAAAAAAATCTTATGTTTTTTACAAATTTTTTTCTGGGGAAAAAAGCCTTTCTCTGAGTTGATTGTGTTTGTGTTTGAAATGGTTGTCTTTTATTCTTTGACAAGAAACGCTGTTAAATAGTACAGGAAGGTTATTCCCTTTTTTTTTTTTCCCCCCCTCGAGCAGTTTGGCTTGCTACTCAGAATCATAGTACACTTGTGACAGAGACCACAGTGGTCCCTTTTCTTCCCGTAAATCCTGAATATTCCTCAACCAGGAATCAGGTATGCAATCTTCTTAATACTGTAAAACTGTTTTTATTTAATAGGCCAGGTATTCTAAGTAATATTGCTTTACTGTACTTCATTACTGTAGAAGAGTTGCATCTACTTGTAAAGAGGTTAAAATAGTTTCACATTTCCCCTGCCCTGGAGTGTGCAGCTGGATAATTTAAATCACACTTTTTGCAATAAATGTAATTGAACAATCAACTCACTAAGTGCTATAGTCTTAGTTTTACTTGGCAACTCTGCTGTTCATCTAATACACGATGCACTTTTTTGTTTTTTTCTGCATTATTCTGTAATTTAGGGAAGACAGAAACTAGCTCGATTTAATGCCCATGAATTTGCCACACTAGTTATAGATATTTTAAGTGATGCCAAACGTAGACAACAGGGGAATCCTCTCACTGGTTCAAAAGGTGGGTATACTTTTGGTTGTCGGCTCTTCTATATGCAGTTTTTCAGTAGTTTAATCAATACCATAGCCTCGTTCAGAAGTACTATATGAATGAAGAAAGATTTATACTGTTTTTATAAACGATAAGAACTAAATCATGTGGATAGCAGGCTATTGACAACATGTATTAGACCACCAAAATAATGCCCAAGTTCAGGAGATTTGTCTGTTAAGATTGGTATTTGTAATACAATTAAATCAAGTGGGATGTGTGCAATTCAGAAACATCTATTTATGATGGTTGTGATTTTTATGATAACTTAGTAAAATTTTCCAGAATACTGCTGTACGGTTTTAGAGTGATACTTCTTCTGATTGGCAGCTGGGATAATGTCAGTGGTTTAGATGCTGGCTCTCCTGGCTGCTCTATACATGCAGGACTTTGCTGTAATTTAGATGCTCTTGAGCTTATTGCTAATTTGCCTAAAAATGTTTGCTTTCTGTATTTCTTGAGCATGATCGATATCAAAGAATACAAATACCTATGCCAACAACCAGGCAGAGCCATAGTTCTAGCCATGGTGGTATGAAACAACGTGTGAACACTAGTTCTCCTCCTGGAGAGAAAATACAAAAAATCTTTTCTAACTTTTAATTTTTGCCTATATTTTTCATTTGAATGTCGGCATCCATTTGTCCAGTGTAGTCTGTTCTGGTTTTCTTTTTCCGTATGTGAATTTTATTTAGCTGCTAAAGCATGATTCTCACCACTTACTTTAACTTGTCTGAACACTTACAAGAAATGAAAAGACAAAACCATAAAACTTCGATGTTTTGGACAGTAATAATCCATACCTATTAGGTGGATCTAAATTAATTTTTTGAACTGGGCTACTCAAATGATACTTTATTATGCCATGTCTTGTATTGTCTCTCTGATTGAAGATCTTTTCCAATTTTTTTTAATTACTTTAAAGTATGCACTTCCATCTCTTCTCCAAACTTACTAGTACGTTTTTAAATGGTGTATGTTGATCTACAGAAAATGTGGAACTGATACTCAAATCAATCAGCAATCAACATAGTAGTGAAAGTCAGGATAATGACCAGCCTGATTATGACAGCGTTGCTTCAGATGAAGATACAGATCTGGAAACAAATGCAGCTAAATCAAACAGACAGAAGGTAGGTTTGAAATATTTATACACACACCAAATTTTATTCATAAAGGTAATCTGCAGTGAATCTTTCCCCTTGTGAGGGGATTTAACATGCATAAATGATCAGAAAATGAATATTTTAATTCACTTTCAAATTCATTTCAGAATCATGCCTCAGTCCACAAACTTTAAAAAAATTAAGTGTTGTGACTTAAGGAATTTTTATTGTAAATAAAATCCTCCTCTAGAAAAGTAATGTGCGCCATTGTGCATGTCTGGAGTTAAGATACACATCTAATTGCACAGATGAAATAATTGGATCTACCAAAACACTCTTAATCAGTGATTCCATGGTATATCAAAACATTTACTGCTTCCTACTGAAGAAATATTTACAGCAGACCAATAGTGACTAAGTCTTTTAAACCATTCCTGAAAATAATGCAGCATGGTAAAACAGGGGCAGTACACCTAGTAGTTCTAGTTTAATCTTCCCTGGTAGCATGCACACTGAATATTTAGAAATGTGTCTTTTATGACTTTCCAGTTCTTTATTGCATATTTAAAAAAAAAAATCCTTATGAAAGAGTGTTGTGTCAGTGAAATGCTGAGACAAATGTTTTTGTGCATAGAGGAGCTAAGAGTTGATTGACGTAAAATTTTTTTTATATTGGACTAAAATTATTTTAATGGATGGATCTTATTAATTTGAACTTTATTTGAACCATGATTCCTTTAAGTACATGAAAAGCTGTCAAAATCTCAGTCTTGTTTCCTTTTGGTAGTCTCTTTCTCAAAGGTGTAAGTATTGTTCTCTTGCTGTTTATAGAGCCTGGATTCAGACTTGTCAGATGGACCAGTGACAGCCCAAGAATATATGCAAGTTAAAAATGCATTGGTGGCTTCTGAGGTAAAGATTCAGCAGTTAATGAAAGTGAACGTCAACTTGAGTGATGAGCTGCGAATCATGCAGAAAAAGGTAACAGGCACAATAGTGTAACCCCTTCATCTCTTGATGTATTTTAAGTTGTCAGTGTAAAACTGCTGAAACTGAAGATGCAATAACCCAATATTAGGATAGTAAGAAAACTTATTTTAAAATGGAGCTGCTTTGGAATCAGATATGAGACTATAAATGTATATGTGCGGCACATGCTTTGAATGTTTTTTGTGGAGATGATGATGATCTGCTTAGTTCACTTGGACATAAATTTTCCAAGTGACAAGACAGTTGTTGCAAGTCTTGTATCGTTTTTGCTGTCTTGCTTCAAGATAAGCAGTTTTCAACAATGAGGAAGTAAGTGCTAGCACACATCTTACGTGTGTGCACATATCTATATAATATACTTCCAACTTTTCTGGTAAATATGTTGGGTCTTTTTCCATTAATAAACCTAGGTGGAATGAAGGGAAATTAAAATCCCAATCCAGTTTGGCAGTAGAAAATAATCTGAAATGTGGCAATACAATATAAAATTCTTGTATACCAGGAGGCCAAGATTTATTTCTTTGCTTGCATTTGAATGTATGGGAAATAGCACATAAAAGATACAGTGGTAAACTCAATTACTGCTTTAAACCTTCAGGGTGGGTTTTGTCTAGACGAGGATAATGTAGAGGTATCTCATTTACCATGTGAGTTACTATGTATAGATACTCTTATACAAACAGAAAACTGAACATTTTTGCTAAAATCCTGAATGTAAAGCTCCAAAAACCCAGTTTGGAAGCCAGACCTTCTAATCCTTATATAAACAAATCAACAGTTTGTTGAACGCTTTGCCAGTGTTCTGGTAAATAGAGATTTTTGTGGGGTAAAGGAGAATTTATATCTGTATTGAGTTCACTATCCCGACTGTCATGCTAGCTAGAAAGGGCTGGCTGCTTCCTCAAATTAATTCCTTTACCTAGTGTTAAAAATCCTGTTTTCCAAATAATTACAATACTGCAAGACTTACAGTCTCCCTGTAAGCTCTCTCCCTGTAGAGAAAGTTGTTCAAAGCTGTGCTCCTGCAGAGGGTGAACCTGTGGTGAGAGCTTGTTTCCCCATTGTTTTGGGGCAAAGAGGCTGATGCTTTGGAGAGTGGTGGGAACTGTTTAGCTCTTAAGCATCTGAGGCCAAGCTAAGTCAGCAGATTTGAATATCCTTGCCTGTTCAGTGCCATCCTTCTGTTACAATTGTGTTCAGCCTTTCAGATCTATTGGAATGGTGAATACTCAGAGGAACCTAAGAGATCTCAGGGTGTTTCCTTGGTCTTTTAACAGCTTGTGCTGGTTAAGCATTTCTCTGCATCAAACTGAATTAACTTTTCACTTACATTGAGTTTCTTTAAACAGATACAGTCTATTTAGGGTAAAAAAAAGTGTTTAGGGCCTATGAATTAATGAGACTTCAATATATTTATGTGGTGTAGCAGAAGAGAGATCATTGCTGTTCTGCAGTTGAACTTGTTTTGAAAAATGGCATAGCCAGGGCTCGTTCACCTTGAAGATGAGTTGCACTAATTTTATGTCCTGATGATGTATGTAGCTATGGGGCTTCTTTAACTTGGTGTTTAGTGGCTCTGGATTGGTGAAGAATCGATATAGCCGTGCGCCATTGCAGAATGCAGGATGGGAGGAAGGGGTAACAGCTGTCTTAGCTCTAAGCTACTGGGAACTTCAGTACAATATGGGAATTCTCTGCTGGATTATTTGTGGCAAGACACCAATATATTTGTACTACTTCAGCAATTCTAATGCAATAGATGTCATTCAAGAGTGTCTCTTTCCCCCCATCCCCCTTTTTTTGTTTTTTTTTCTAAGCAAGGGCTTAGAAGGTCATAAACTAAAAAAATCTGTCCACTTATGTATCACCTTATTAGCCACCTGCGTATCTAATCTTTTGCATGGCAATTACTAAGCAAAAGATGCTAATTAAAGAAGAGGCAAAGCTGCACTTGAATGGCACTTCAGAATAGATTCTTCCTAAATAAAAATGAAAATAGTTCCGTTGCTTTAATGGGCATTCTAATGGAAAAAAATTGTGGTTTTTATGCCTGCAGATGTTTTTAGGTGCATATAGGTGGTTAAGAGTTTGGTCTGAGTTTACATTAGCTGTTGGCTAAAACTGCACCAAAAGCACGTTTTAAAACGTGGAAGAAGTTTGGAAGAAGGAGACTATAAAGCTGACCTATTTAATTGCCTCTAATGTCAAACTTTAAAGGGGAAGCTTGGCTCCTGGCTGATCCTCAAATCTTAAGACTTGATGCATCTTACTACAGAGCACACAAAGTGGGGAGAAAAAGCATAAATTATCTTGATAGAAGTCTGCACATTCAATTTAGGGTTCTGGGAAGTGATCTAGGCAAAATAGGATTTTTTGGTAGAGATAATGTTCTTGAAGGTTCATATGATGCAAAGTAAATGCAAGTAGTAAATATGCAATTTCCTGTTTAAAAGGGTATCGACTATTTGAAATACTATACTCAATTATTGTTAGAGAATTGCTGATACTGACGTTTTTTACATCTTTTCTTTATGATGTGTTAATATAGCAAACTTACTCTGAGTAACTCCACAAAAAAGATCAGAATTGTTGCATTTTTATTATCCATCAAATACATAATAATAAAAGCTTTAAAATTACTTCTTGTTGGCTTCTTAGAAAGCAGTAGCTGATACTTAATTTTCATAAGCTAAACTCTCTTCTTGCTTTGCAGAGCAAGCTCTAGTTTTCTGTGCGCTGCCTCTGGTGTCTGTGCTGTAGTTTTGGCATTTTCAGATTTCATAGGCCTTATGTTAAAGTCCTCTTTTAAGTTCTTGTATTGACTGCTGAAGTGGATCACTTTGCTTGAAAAACTGTTTTGTTGGCAGTCCTTCCCCCCACAACCTCATTATATTACACAATTCATGTGCCAGTACAGCCAGGCTGGAAGAAATGGATTGTGTGTTTTTAACTACAACAGCCAATTTTAAGATCTAATTTAGCATGCATCCCAGCAAAAAGTGCTGGAAATCAGCACATAAATATTTCCAGATCTGGAACATAGACATTTCTATGTTTATACTAAGCAAGTCAAGTAGATTTTGAAAAAGAAATCAAACCCCAGCTACTAGTAACTGGGTTTACTAGTAAAGCTGACAAGCGTGTATTGTGTAGTCAGTTTGCTTTTGACGCTTGCTATTAGAAAAACAAAGTCCCACTGCTAAACATTTCTTTCAGCTTCAAACGCTACAGAGTGAGAATACCAACCTCAGAAGACAGGCCACAACCAATATATATCAGGTCCAAACTGGTTCTGAATACACAGACCCTACCAACAATTCTTCTTTAAAGCGGCGACCATCTGCACGGGGTAGCAGACCCATGTCCATGTATGAGACTGGATCAGGTCAGAAACCCTACCTCCCCATGGGAGAGGTCACATACCCAGAAGAAAGCATAACAAGACTGCAGCCTTTCCCTCCACATGTAAGTAAAACTGCTGGTGCTTCTGCATTTTCTCTTACATTCAGCTTTTCTGTCTATTCCAACTATGCTCATTTACCAAAGCTGCTCAACTGTCTGCTTCAGAGTGAATTTGAACTGTAAGAATTGTTAATGTTTGCTGTATTAACATGTCTGCAGGAGCTTGATGTTTTGAAAAGTAAAAGCTATAACAATTCTGGAATATGTAAACTGGAGCTTTTGGCTTCTGCTCAGCTGTTCTTTTAACCACAATATATATGCCAAATATTGATGTGTGGCTGTTTGAAAACGAGGAGGGGGGAAAAAAGTAGTATTCCAAGAAGGTAGGTAAAGTTCATGGATTTCTTTCTTGAGATATACAGTATGTGCCAATTTGTGGAACTTCAGAACCACCTTTCAAAAATAAAATAAAATTGAAGCTAACTTTTTTGTTAGGCCACCAATTTCTTATTCTGAGTTTGGAACTGGAGGCTGAAGGTGGTTTAGATATGTTAGTTGAACAAATTCTTGTGGTTTAGTATTTTCCTGTATGATGTGCTAATAGTGGAGAGGGAGTTCTGTATTAGCCACAAGGATTTTGCACTGATGTGTTCACACTTTAGATAAGTGACCAAACACACACTAGTGCTTATTAAAGTTAATTTTTTGTTGCATCTTTTTAGATTGCCCTGTGGGCAGGAATATGGGACAATATTTTTTAGGCATGTATTTAACATTTGTGGATTTTTCAATATGTTTCCCTGTTGGTAGCACTGTCTTGTATTTCCTTCCAGATAAACAATTAAGCCCTTTAAAACATACTTGGAAGTTAACGGGTTTTTTGCCTGGCATGAGGGAGGGCAAATGTTCCATGCACATTCCAAAGAAGACAGTGGAGTGCACCAGGGCATCAGTGCAGAAATTTGTATGCTGGATTTCCCCCCCTCTTCAATTAAATTAATAAGACCTTCAGACTATGGAATCTGGGTCATCTTAAATTATATTGGCATGTTGATATAAAAGCAGTTCTGGCAGCAAGAAATGTCAGAATTCTTTTGCATGTGGCAGTGTTTGCAAAACATGACAGTGCTTTATATAGGTCCTTTGGTCATTTGGTTTGAAATTTGGTTAGAAGTAGCAGTTCTGAAGCATTAATTTGTTATGTGGAGTTAGTTAATTTGGTATTATGGAGAATGTATTTTATTCTCTGTGGAATTTAGTACCTCTGGAATATCAATATTAGAATTAACATGAAGTCAATTGTATTTCGAAAGAATTAAGTCCGCTCAGGCTTAGCCAAATTCTCAAAATCATTCTTGCTTTATGTCATCTCCATGGTTTTAAGAATGTTCCTTTATTTCAGTTAAGAATTTATTTGTGTTTTGGTTTTGGTTTTCCCGAGTGTTTTTCTCTTTCCCATTTTTAGATCGGGAGGAGTGCGTTTGTGACCTCCTCTTCATCTCTACCTTCCTTCCCCTCCACGCTTTCCTGGTCAAGGGATGAAAGCACACGAAGGGTTAAGTACCTTCCCAATTGGTCTTTTACCTGGAGGAGGTGGCAATCTGCCTAGAAGCCATTATGCCTCTGTCTTCTCCCCTTTTATGCTGACTAGCCTTCATGCTTGCACGAAGCAGTATTTCATCACTTTCCGTTTCTTCTGCCACATGCTGTGGATACTTGCTTCTCTCTAACTTCACAACAGCTAAAATCTTTAGCATTTAACACTATGCACAGTTACTCCATATCACTTGTTCAAGTGCGTAACACTGAAAAAAGCCAGAAGACAAGTTGGTTGCTGTTTGGAAAGTAATTTGGCAGGCACTCTGATATTCCATAAGCCAATATATAACTCTTCCTCCTGACTAAAATGCACTGCATGAGGCATATGAAGCTCACTGGGTTCAAGCTTTAAAGCCTGTTTTCTTTGGGGGCTGCCAGTTTGCACCAATCCAAATTGGTACTGATTGACTGTTTATCTTACAGATGTTCATTAGTTTGTTTGAAGTGAGTTCTTTAAGCATCCAGATAGCCATTCATATTGCCCACCAATGCATTTAGTATCAGCTAGCCTGCTTTCTACTCACCTTGATAGACAAAAGACTGGCCATGGGAATTGTTTTTAGCAAGACTCCTTTCAGGGCAAGATTAAAGACACTGAAAAAGTATAAAGGAAGCTTATATTGGTGTTCCATCAAGATCTACAAAACTTTGTTCTTAGGAAAAAAATTGCAGTGTTACCAAGAAACATTAAATGCATTCTGTAAGCTTATGTTGTTCCAAAGACACTGTCTTTGCTGTGGCCTCATATGTGAGCTATTAGCTATTTAGAGAAGCCTTGTCCAGCTTTTTAAACTTTTTTTAAACACTGTTCTCTTTTGGGAGTGGGACACTTAAATCTAGTCTTACTTCTAGCAAATGAATTTGAGTGAGCATAAAATGCCACCTTGCAAAAGGACATATTTAGCAAGGCAAACAGTTTGATAGACTAGTCTGTCCATTACAGCTTCTTTTTAGACTCTGTTTTATTTGGGATCCTTGAACTAATTGCAAGTTACATATTCAAAAGAAAGGAAAAGCACATTGCATTTGCAGCTTTAGAATAACATCCATTTTTGGCTATGAAGGGGCTGTGACTGTAGTAATGGACCCTGAGCAGGTACAGCTTCATGTGTCACAGACTAATGAATGCTGAAGATGAACAACCCGTAGCTTTTACGCTGCTGTTTGACCAGCCTGAGCCTACCAGCTTGCACTGCTTGCAGAAAGTACCCTCCATCATCAGAATGAGTTGATCACATTTCGAGGTCTTGCTCCGACTAAACTTCTTTAACTTTGAAGCAAATATCGATACAAGGTCCTTTGGGTGGTTTTTAGATGTTTATGTGTCATTTCTTAGAAAATAATGAGTAGCTTATACCCATTGTTGTATCATGTGTTCAAGATTGAGGCTTTGCTTATTTCTGTGTTAAACAAGACTTTCTGAGAGTAAACTTGAGAGAAGTATTTGTATTTCTTTGTAAGACTTAACTGATTTTGAAAAGATCTTTCAAGAAAAGTTCTCTCTTTTTGCTCTGCTTTTTCTGTGTGGTTATAATGAAATCAGTACCGTCTCATTTTTTTGGGGGGGCAAGCATTGCAGAGTCTCATACTAAATTTTTTAAAAAACAAGTCTGTGAGTTTAGATTTTGAATGGTCATACTTTGGCCTCTTCCTGCCAGGATAAAGAACCTGTTTTTTAAACTCCTGTGTCCCCATTTTATTTTGACCGTACAGCGTTTGGACATATCAGTCAAGAAAACATTAGATTTGCAAGTAGGGCTAGATGATAAAACTTACAAGGGAGTATCTCCTGCTTGGTCAAATGCAAATCTAGGTTTGGCTGCAGCTGATATCAGTACTGTGTAGTACTAGAAACTTGCAGAAGTTTTGTTTGTTTTTATTGTACACTGATTCTATACTATATTACTGATTCCATAATATCCTATTCTTGTAATTCAATGTTGTCATTTGTATTTCTTACCATAGCATAGAGCTTTGCCACAAATCGTATTGTTCTCCTCTATACGTCTGGGAGAGGGGAAGGGTCAGACCCTACATATAATAGTTTCATATCTTCAAAATATGTGTCACTTTTACAATTCATCTTTACTAGCTATCCTGAGAGGTGAGTGTTCAAAAAAATGCTTGTTTTTTCCTTCTGTGCGAAGTAACTTTAAAATGGATGGAAAGTGTTCATACTCCAGGTGCTTCAGAGTTAAGAATTGTTGGTTTTAACATTAGGTGAATGCTTAACAAATGTACTGGATCTTAACCAATGAAAACCAATTCCTAGTCACATTTTTGGTCTGTCCTCAAGGTAGAAATATTATTTCCTAAGTATATGGATCAGGGATGCAAATTGAAGGTGTCCCATACAGTCTAACACTTGAAATTCCCTCATCTTAACTTCAGAGTTTCTGTAAAGCTCCAAGGCTGGTTCTTCAACGGAGATTGCGAAGGACCCTATTATGTGAGCAGTGTCTGTGACTAAGGCAGGAGCTGATGCAGAGGCTGGTCTATATGTGGAGTGAGACTGACGTGGCGTACTTGCAAATGGACGAGCTGCAGTAGGCACTTCTGATGAGCTTTGCAATTTTTAAGACTGGAGTAGGCAGCTGTGTGGTGATCCTGGGGCCTGGCTGCGGATGGGAGTGTGCCTCAGGGGCTTCAAACTGCAAATTCATGTGACTGCAGAGATTGGCCTGACAGCGGGTATTCATAGTGTAAACCTCCAGGATGTTGTATTGCCTGGGCATAAAATATCCAAGAAGGCTAAATCAGGTCAGAGAAGGGAGCCAGCTCTCTATCTGAAAGTCTACTTTGAATCTGCTGCTGGCAGAGCGGGCTGTATGTTAGGATCTGCAGGGAGAGCACTCGCGAGCTGTCATGGTGCAAGTATGCTTATTTGTGTTAGCAGCCCTCTGAGAGGGTGAAAAGAAAAAGCTGAAAAGGAGTTTAGGAAAAAATCCTGAGCATCATCCTTGCCCACGGATTGAATGCTTTACTGGGAGGTGCAGAGCTGGTCTGTATGGGAGTAGGAGGTGGTGAACGTTCTGCCACCACACCTGGGAGGAAGCGCGTGTGCTCAGAGGCAGGGAATGGGCGGCGTTCCGGTTCCCGGTGTGCACACAGTCACTGCGTATCTCCCCAGAGAATGCCACGTGAAGGGGAGAGCAGGAGAATACTGGGCCTCTGACTCTGTTTATGGCCGCCACCTTCTGGAGCAGCACTCTGCAGCTGGGCCTTCCTGTGCTCGGTCCGGCCTCCACTCTGCAGTGGGCCTCCCACGCTTGGTTCAGCCTCCCAATCTAGGTTTGGCCTCCTACTCTGTGGTGGGCCTCCATTCTGAGTTCAGAGTCGCAGGCTCAGTTCACGCTCCGCTCCACTGTGTGCCTCCCGCTCTCGGTTCGGCCTCCCACTCAGCTTCACTCGGGGTTCGGCCTCTGCTGCGGATTTGGCTTCCAAGCTCATTTTGGTATCCCACTCTTCATTCATTCTTTACTCTGGGTGCAGACTCCTGGTTGGATCAGCCTCCCACTTTGCAGTGGGCCTTCCACGCTCGGTCTGGCCTCCACTTCCTTCTGTACCTACAGTGCTCGCTCTGGCATTCATTGCCTTGTGTGCCTCCTGCCCTCCTTTCGGCCTCTGCTTTGGAATTTGCCTACCACCCTCCTTTTGACACGAATTCTTCAGTGGCCCTCTACTCTTGTGGCCACAACTCTCACTTATTTGGCCTCCCAACCTTGTTTTGGTCGCCAGTCTGCAATGGGCCTCAACTCTCCCCGTTTCAGCCTCCCACCCCTGTTTCGGCCTCCAATCTGCGATGGGCTTCGACTCTCCTCGTTTCAGGCTCCCACCCCTGTTTTGGCCTCCAATCCGCAACGGGCCTTAACTGTCCTCATTTTGGCCTCCTACCCTTGTTTCAGCCTCCAGTCTTCAATGGGCTCCAAGTCTCATCAGTTCAGCTTCCTACATGCCCTTTGGTCTTCCACCCGCAATTTGGCCTCCACTCCACAATGGGCCTCCCGCCATCATTTCAGTCTCCTGTCTTCATTTTGGCTTTCACACTGCAATAGTCCTCAACCCTTGTTTTGGCCTCCCATTCTGCGATGGATGGACTTCCCAGGGCCAGCCTCTGCTCTGTGGTCAGACCCCCATGCTTGATTTGGCCTCTACTCTGTCATGGGCCTTCCTACTCTTGGTTCAGCCTCGCACCTTGTGCTGGGCCTCAGTTCTCGTTTCAGCCTCCCATGCTCAGTTTGATTTCCACTCTGTGTTCAGCCTCCCTCGCTGCGTCTGGCCTCTAGCCTGCTGCAGGCCTCTGGCTCTTGATCTGGCCTCTTTCTCCCTGGCGGTCCTGCCCTCTCCGTTTGGCCTCCGCTGCCCTGCAGGCCTCCCTATCCGTGCCCACGTGGCAGTGTCAGCGGCAGGAGAAGGACGCCGCGCTGTGGCCGTCTGTCCTGCCCTGCAGCCCTGCGGCTGCAGGGCAGGGCCCTCGCTTCGGGGCTGGCAGGGCCGTGCTGTGCCAGCAGCGCCCAGGGCCTCGGGTACAAGCTGGCAGCAGGAGCCCAGCACAGGGTGAGGGGGCACACCGGGCTCCAGGGTAGTGGCTGGTGCAGGGGCTGTTGTGCTAAAGAGCAAGCGCGCGTACGCAGGACGTGGCGCTGGCACAGCTCAGGGCTCTTCTTTCCTGCACAACGCTGAAATAAATCTGTATTCGTTGCAGGCCTCGAAGCTGGAGAAGCAGAGCAGCGTGTCCGAGAGCGACTATGATAACCCCACCGCCTCTCTGGAGCTGGAGGAGACAGGGTAGGTGCTGTGACGCAGAGCTGATGGCGCGGTGACGTAGAGCTGACAGCACAGCTCCGCGCTGTTGGAGGACAGGGAGTTGTGTAAGCAGCCAGTTCCGTCCCGCAGGGCTGACCTCTGCTTTGTTCCTTTGCAGATCAGGCAGGAAAGGCCGGCAGAGGAGCGTCATTTGGCAGGGGGAGGGATCCATCCCTGAAGACGCCGACACAACCCCCAGCTCCAGTTTGCCCAGTACAGAAGATGTGATTCGGAAAACTGAGCAGATCACTAAGAATATTCAGGAGCTGCTGCGAGCAGCGCAAGAAAACAAGCATGACAGGTAAGGCATGAGTGCTGGAAAAGTTCTGGAGTTTGCAAGAAAATGAAGAAAATTCTTCAGGTGTTTGCAGAAGTACAGCCGCCACCAGCCGTGTTAATGCTGGAGATGCTGGTTTCACACCTACAAAACGTGTAGGTCCGTGGTGTTTCCTGGTGCGCTGGACCTAGTGCCACGGGGTGAGCGGGGATGAGTGACCAGCACAGGCAGTGGGAACACACGTGCCTGTCCAAAAAGCCGGCGCAGCCCCCTGCAGGTGGGTTCTCGCTGCAGCACTGCCTGCTGCCTGCCGCCTGCCTGCCCTGCCCACAACTGGCACGGGGATGGGGACCGCTGGGGAGCAAAGCACCTGTGAAATCCTCCTGCAAAATGAGTCTTGTTTTAGATAGAAATCAAACATGTTGCAGAGAACCTGGCATAAGTTTCTCTTGGATCTTCAGACCTCCATGTCCCTAGGTAAGGACACCTCGCAGAAGTGTGATAGTAACACCAAGTCTGGTTTCAGGAAAAAATTGCCAAGGCAGGGAGAATTTGGTTTTCCTACTGAAATATTAGTGCAGATTACATACCAGCAAAAGCTATTTTGAACTATTGGGTTTAGACACAGACATAGCTGGGTAGGCAGGAGACTGTTCATCGGCATGTCAGGTAGCACGCAGCTTCAGCTCCCTCGGGGAACTCCTGGCCCAACTGAACGATTAATTTTCAGAATAGCCATGAGTGAGTAAAAGTGATACTGCCCTTGAGTGATCATCAGGTGGTGCTCCTGCACAGCTCTTTTAGAAGACTGTAAATAAGAGTTATGTCTTCCCAGGTATGAACACGTTTTAGGTCTGGAACAGCTTTGGTCTCCAGAAAATCTGAACTTGCAGACTGGCAGGTCTTACATTCTGCCTCCTGTCCCAAGTTCTGTGCCCGTCTTTGCCTGTGAGAAATGGCTGGCGATTTATGTTAAGCCCTCACTTCCTGCCTTGCTGAGAGAAGTGCACAACAATGGGGCCACTTTTGTTCTATGTTTTTTCCTTCTTGTACTTTTCTATTTTTAGAAGGGACAGTGCATGGCCTCTCCTCCTCACGCTGAATGGCGAGTTCTAACGTGTTTGTGTTGAGCTCGTTGCCCTTGTCCGTAACCTTTTCCACTGCAATCCCTTGTTGCTTGTTTCTCACAGAGAAGCAACAGTAAGAGAAGCTTTAAATGAGCTTGGTTTTAATGTATATCACAGTTTACAGAATTTGAATTATATTTTTTAAAAAATCATTGGAAGAAACAATACAGCCTACCTAGCTTTTGCTGTTAAATTGAGTAGATTTTTAGACAACCTGTTATGTTCTTTTTTGTTTTCTCTTCTGCACCATGCATGGAGTGGGGTGTTTGCCAGTACTTAAATGAGTGTAATCTTGCAAAACACTGAACTATGAAGCTGCTGTTCTTTGTTTTCCTATTCCCTGGCTTTGTCTTAGTGGGCTGAGAACTGCACAGCCTGGGGCACGCAGGAGATGGAATAGGCTTGTTCCACCATTCTCTTCTTGCAATAGGGGAACACTTCCTTAACAAAATGAGATACTTAGGAATGTAATAATACATCTTCCAAGCTAGTGCTGGGAACGTTGTAGGTAAAAACCATGCGCTGCGTAGATAATCAGAGAGTAATAAAATGATGCAAGAATATAATCTATTAATGAAACACCTTCTTCCTTTTTTTTCTCGCTTTCTTCCGTTCCTTTTCCTGTGCTCAACTGGCCGAGTAGACCGTTAGAGCGTGCGGGCATGCTCAAGCTCAGACATAGCCTCGGCTGCTTCAGCACGCTGGTTCCCTGGGCTGAGAGAGCTCCCCTGCAGCCTCTGACCATCCAGCAGCCCGGTCCTGCCTCCTGGTACTCTGGCCTCTGTCCCTGCCTCCCAGGCACAGTGTCCTTTCTCTTTCTCTCTGCTGCCTCTTTCCCTCGCGCACCATCTGCACGGGGGTCGTTGAAGGCTATGCATGAAATGCTTTGGATGATAACGAAACTGCAGATAGCTAGTACAGAGGGTTGTGAACCTGGGATACTACCCGTTCAGTCGAAGCTCCCGGTATTGATTTAATGTGGAACAGAATCACAGCCTGGAACTGTAACTGTCTCTAGTGTAGAAGATTCTCCTGTTTCTGTTCTGTTTATTGTCTGTTGACATAAGTTAAATTATGACAACTAACAGCACAACATGTGGTTGCTGCTTCTGCGCACTGTTGTAAGAGTAGCAGAAGTTTCACAGTTCCCAAGATGCAACATTCACACCTGACAGCTTAGGCCCTCAACTGTTTATACAGCTGGCGTGTCAAATGAGATCATTTGTATCTTGAACCAATGAAAAAAGATGTGTGTTTATATAGTATCTTCCAACCTGACCAAAATATTGTTTATTAATGCCTGAAATAAAAATGAAATTTAAGTGAGATGTTCTTTAAAACAGAACTTCCCAAGTTTTAACCCCAGGTGTTATTGCCAGTGACAAATATACCAGGATTGGAGGAAGAGGTTACCACGAGTTACTGCTAATGATGGATTCTTTTTTCCAAGCTGTCACTACTTGAATATCTTCTGATGTCTTACTGGAATGTGTGTAAACTCAACAAATGTGTCAGCTTATTTCATGAGCTTACAGTGAGTGTTTAGACTATAAAATAAAGCCATTCCTCCAAGACACAATGTAAACTTTGCAGCTAACGTCGAGAGCATATTATGAAATATGTGTCATTAATCTTGGTCTCTTTCGTTCAAGTAATTCTTAGGGCTTTCTCTCCTTGTTAGTGGAGGGTTTAATCAGCAAACTGGCTTTTTAATGAGGTAAGGTGCTGTTCAGTGTGGCTTGCAGGGAGCAAATTAATTGTTAACTCAATAGCAGAATGGGAATTACAGTGAACTTGGAAGACCTCTCTCCACTTTTAGTTTATTTGGAAGAACTCATGTGATTTGAGACATACGGAAATACTTGTTTTTAAAGCAATTTTCCTGCATTGCCAAAATGACCCCAGTGTGTTGCTTCTTTCTCAGTGCATTTGCAAGTGACCTATTTTTGCACCTTTCGTATTGCAAGATGACTGCATAAATAATGACTGGGGGCAAGGGGGACTGGTTTTTGGGGTTTTTTTGCTTGAAAAGGCAATGATCTACCATAATCTACAGATGCTAAATATTTTTCTTGAATGCTGTTGCTGTGTGATTTTTGAGATTCTCTTGCTTAAGATTGAATCATAACTAACTTACGCTAAAATTGAGTCTTTGAAGCATAAAACCGACTCTTTTGAAATTAGACTTTTGACAGACCACCCTAACACAGCACTTCACAGCAGCTTATGGTAAATAGTTTTAAGATCTATTTTTAACAGACCAATTTTCATTTGGTATATAAATTAGAAGTGAAATCTGTGAGGACTGATGGAATCTGCCTTTGTTTTATTAGCTAACAGAATTACTGAATATTTAGCCTAAAACTCTCACACTGTGAAAGTAGTTGGTAGTTTGGAGATGCATGTATCCGTAAGCTGCTGTATCAGAATTGTTCCTTGTCTGTTTAATGTGTATGAATTCATCCGAGAAGGCATCTTGGTGTTCTTAAGTTACCTTCATGTGATGTTTTACCTTTAGTTAAACTTTACCAAAAAAGCAAGGTATGAATTCTGTACTGGAAGTTTGGCATACCCCATTCTCAGGAGGTGTCTAACCTTCCAGTCTGTGAAATGAAAAAGGGGAAATATGTGCATGGTGCTGCATTCCTGGCTTCAACTGATACTGAACTGATACAAGGATGGAAATAAATCTCCTTGGAATCAAGGTGTGTCCTCAACGTGCATCTCTGCGACAAACTAAAGCTTCCAGCCCGGCTGCTGACCCGGAGAGGCACGTGTTTGTTACAGAGATCGCTCGGAGTTTAGCTCAGAACCGATGGGTTAAAAGCTTACGGAGGTCAGGCCCTAGGTCTTGCTACCAAGTGTTTTGAGTAGAGTTTTTTGGGTTTACAGTATTTTGGTAACTTAGGTACAAAGTGGGTTTTTTAAAGGCTTCTACTTTGTAACTTACATATGGAAAAGTAGTGCAGAAAAATTGCATTGCTTCAGAGGTGTAGACAAGTCCTATAAATATGAACTCTTGGCTGTTAAATTATTTTTAAGAGTTTAGATGGCCAAAATTCAAATCTGAAACATAAAATCAATTGAAACACCTTTGGGGTTTTTTTTTAACTTTTCTTCAGAGATTACTGGATATTTTTAGCTGCTTAGATCCTTAGCAGTTTAAAAACTTTTCTTTTAGTAGACTGATTTTGCAGTCTCTTGGCTTATGCAGAAAGAGCGTTTTTGAAACAGATGGATAGAGATTTCCCTAAAATAGCAGCAAGCTAAACTTACTCAGATCCCACGTACAAAGTGGGTTTCTAATCCACTTTTGATTGTCAACACTGCACTGAGGAAAAAAGTTGCTTTTTTTCCAAAGCACCTCTGTGTCACTGGATTTTGTTTAAATATTTCCAAACTGCAGAACCTTACTTTACTTTGTGCCTGACTCACATGAACCAGTTTGCTTGGGCACGCTGTCCCACATATAACAATAATATGTCGTTGTGCATACACCAAACAGAACGAGCTGAGTCATTTTCTGTACAATTTGGAGACGAATTCTAGCGTTTGAATAGCTGGGTTCAGGGGAGGTTAGGAAATGCGAGCATATGAATTAATGTGCAGTTAATATTCATAGACACATTTCCATAATTGCATACAAATTGAGACTTTTTCTGACAATGTTTGGTACAATAGGTGTGGACAGTTATTCCTTCAAACAAACTTTGATCAAAGGGTAATGAAAACTTAAATTTTATACTGTGGGTTAAGTTGTTGCTTTTCTGAAGTCACGTGGTTACATACAGACTGGCGCTGCAGCGTGCTGGGGAACGCTGAGGAGACATCAGGAGTCACCACATGGTGTGTTGCACTACCTCCGTCAGTTGCCTTCAGTGCAGCCTACAAAGATATTTTTAGAATATATATGGGGTTTTTGTTGCTCAGTTGCGTTTAGAATAATAGCCACTGACTAGTGAAATTGAAGAGGAAAAGGGAGTCTTTGCATAATGAGTAATACATTGCATCTTTTTGCAGCTATATACCATGCTCCGAGAGAATACATGTGGCAGTAACGGAAATGGCAGCCTTGTTCCCAAAAGTAAGTACCTTTCAGCATTGAAATGTTTTTGGCTTCATTCCTCGTTAGTAGATTTCCCTTCAGTAAATGGAAACCAAAAGCCAAAGGTAGGGAGAAATGACTAGGTGTTATTGTCAAATCTTGCATCTTTGTATTTATTAGCATGCCAGTTGTGAATCCAGGTCTGTAATTTTACTCTTGAACTTAAAACTGTAAGAACTGCACGCAGTTCCTCCAAAACTGGAGGCTACTTGCATCCAGCTTGAGTAGTGATGTGGTTGTATGGGAATTTTGCTAGACTCATCTCCCTCAAGGTTCTGCTTGAACGCCGTTGCCTGGATTTCTTACTTGCAGGTTATGTTTAGATCTGTTACCCATCTACCAAAGCAATCTGTTTCTTCACAGCAAATTTTAGGGAGGGAAATCCCCGTGATTACATTTTTGTAAAGTCTTACCTACCTCTATAAAACCGCAAGGAAGATCTAACGCTGTTGTGCATACCTGAACGGATTGTCTTGTACATGCTGTACCCTGATGTCAGCCAGGACATGGGCTGGGTAGCAGTAAACGGGTACTAGAAAATTTGTGTGAGTAATCTCCTAAATGAGAGCATGAAGCAGTATTCCCTGCATGCTGCCTGGCAGCAGTTTGAAATGTTCCTGAGATGAGAGAGGAGAAATTGCAGGAACTTGTTTCATCCGCCCCTACCCCACGTCTCTGCAGCGATGTCTCCTACAGCACCGAGAAGTCTGTGCAGAAAGCAGGGCCCTAGCAGGACAAGTTTTGTATTAAAGAACACTGGTGAACCACTACCAGCTAATTAAAAGCGATCCTAAAACGGTTTTGTTGTTCTGTCGAGTTCAACTTCTACTCTCCTTTCCCAGAAACCCAAATCTGAACTGGTAAGGACTTCTTTGCGTCTGCTGACATCTAGTGCCTACAGACTCCAATCCGAGTGCAAAAAAACCCTTCCCGTGGAGACCTGCCCTACCACAGACATCCAGCTGGTCACGCAGCAAGTTATCCAGTGCGCCTACGACATCGCCAAGGCTGCGAAACAGCTGGTTACCATCACAACCAAAGAGAACAACAACTGAGTCACACTTGGCTTTTTAGTCTTGTTTTTTAAAGGTTGAATTTCAAATATAGGTGTGGAACTATTCAAATTTTTATGAGAAAAACTAAAGGGGCAAGAAACTTTTTTTTAAAACTCAGTATTATTTTTGCATGTTTTCTAACAATTTTATGATTAATTTAACCCACTGCCTTATTTTGTGCCTGTGTTGCCAGTTTAGTTACAGATAATAGCATGTTGCGAATAGCTGTTGAGCCATTATCACGTACCAGCGTTGTATCAAGCTCTTGCTAGATGTTTCCCTGGGGCCACGTTCTGCTTTCAGATACTGCTTGCAAAACTGCCGCTGAAGTCAGCTGCACGTATCGGAGGGCAGAATCTCGCCTCCGCTCTGTCCGTCCTGGAGCCTCGTGTGCCCTGGTGCCGCTGACCGAGAAACCTGCAGCGAAACAGGCTCTGAAGGCTCCAGGACCGTAACTGCCACCCAGCAGGAAGAAGGTTGTAGTCCCGATAATGGAGTACAAGCCGAATATTATCTGTTCCCATATCAACTGTTGTGCAATAATGTTTTTAGTCTGCTAAAACAATAGTAGTTGTGGGCATCCGAGCTTATTCCATGTAACTATACAAGGTCTTTGTCACTTTATCTGTTTTGGAAGGAATTTGAAACTTAATAGTTATTTCTTTTAGTTGTCACTATGCCATTAATATATATGTTTGATGTTACTTTAGGGCATTAGTGGTTAAAATATTATGCTTTGTTTCTGATTTAATAATTCATTCTTAAGTTTCCTACAGAATTTTACTGTCATCTTCAAGGCACAATCTTGTTTGCAGCAGCATTGCTCAGTAACTCAAGATGCAGTTTCACTAAAGATTTCTGTGATAAGTAAAAACAAAAAAGGAAGCTAGAAGAGTGCCAGTGCAAAAGCAGCTGTGTCTGCCATAGCATATAACCTCTGTACCTCAGCATATCCAAATGTGAAAAGATTTCTGATGCCTAGCAAGTTTTATGCAAATCTTTCAAAATTTTACAAGCTACATGTGGAGTAACCCAAGCTAGGCTGCCCGTTAGAAAGGGGTAAGTGGGTGATAAATGTCGCTGTGTGTTTCAGGTTTTTTCATTCATAACAGTTCATTCATAACACACAAAACTGTGTCAGTCCATACTTTCAAAAATAGAGTTCTTTGGGAATCTAAATTCCATGGCGGGGTGGGGCGGGGATTGCTAATTTTTGCCTTCGCATGTGCCCCTGTGGAAGGGTGTTGTCATGTCCAGGAGCCGGCCGGCAGTTCAGCTGGCAGCCGCTTGAGGTGGTCTTTTAGTTACGAGTGAAGTCACGGAACTGCCGCGGCTGTCACGCAGCAGCAGTTGATGTGAACATTTAGTTTTCACAGAAACATTTGAGTCAGAATCGGCTATCTGCTGGTCGACAAACAGGTCTGCAGCATGCAGTCTGCCAAACCCACGAACTCTCAAAGCCGTACTTAGGTGAACAACAAACTGAGGTTCAGTGGTTGGTTCCTTTTCAAATCATACTGTGTTTGTATGTATATATAAACACTAAGTGCCATAACACTGTTGGATTCTTGTATGTTGTAATTAGCTCCCTTTTTAAAGTAGTGCAAGTTTGAGGGAGGAAAGGAATGGAGAGAGTTGATGACAGCCCAGTAAATTAATGTTCTTCATTGTGGCTTTTTTTGTTTCCTTTTTGAATTCCAGACCTGTCTCTAAACTCATGGGAATGCAGACAGGCTGGGATTAGAAATACAAAAGACGTTTGTAAAACCTACTTCAAAATTATGCTACTGGCAATTAAATACATTGATAGCCTTCTAGGAGCTTTTCCTTAAATTGGTATCATTGAAAGGCAGCGGATGGCATTTTTAAATCTCTCAGGACACCATTGTATGCTTTTCTTTAACATATCTTACCTGATTTCCAAAGCAGGGTAACACTGAGTTATGTTGTAAGTTATCAGTTGTTTAAACTTGCCTCTGTACCAAAACAAACGGACGCTTTGATCACCGCAAGCCCTTGTTCCAGCTATGCTAGCTCCAGATTTTCTAAAATCAACCATTTTGCTTGTTGGAAGGCCTAGCTATAAAAACATGGCCAACCCGCGATTGATTAAACAGCATTTCAGGTCAATTCCCCTGTCTCCGAACAAACGCCATGCAAGATAAGCAATTTTCTGACGTTCTCAGTAAAGCAGAAGTGGTCTGAGCACATGCTGGTGTGCTACCTCAGCTCTTTCCAAAACAGGCAGAACGGTTCAAAACCAACGGTGGAACTAAAGAGCAGTATGTAGAGTAGCCCTCGAGTCATACAGCACTGCGGGTCAGAAGGTCTGTAATACCTGGAATAACAATGGTGGTTTTTTTCTTTTATGACTAGATCTTTTTCCCCTGTAAACAAACTTGCTCTTTCTTTACAAAATGCTGCATAGGAAAGTAAAAATCTTTTTGCCTTTTTCCAAAACTTGTATTTATCAGTGTCATTCTGTCTGTACAATATTTTGACTTAATCTTTTGTTTACTGTATTACTATAAAATGCTAAAACCCTTTCAGTGTGCAAAATTATTTGGGGTTATTTGACTGCTGCTTCTCTAAAGAAAAGATCTTGAAAAGGTTCCTATGGTTGAGGAAAGCCGGCAGTGCTGAGACGGCACCCGTTTTGTCACAGCCCTGTAACAGCCCCTCGCGCTGCGACAGGATCTGAACACACCGCACCAGCTGAAGTGCATGGCTGATTTTAAGCTGCAGTGGTCTACGGTAATAGCAAGGAATCAAGTGCAATAATCAACTAAAACTCCCCGCCCCTCCTGGTAAAGAAACAAACAGTTGTTCAGGTTGCAATTATTCATTATTTATGAAACGGGTAAAAAAAAAAATAAAATTAATGAAGTCTTCAGCACCTTTTGGAGAGGAACTGGACATGTGAAGAATTACTGCCACAGCACACGTTATCCTACTGATTTGCAATGCATTATCAATTAACTCCTAAAAGCCAGCTGGGCCTCTAGGCACGTCCTGCTGCTCCGAGGGAGCCTGACACTTAAATAGCAAACGCGGCATGTCGCGGCTTACAGTTCCTGTTCCACGGGAGGCACGGATTCTGTCACCGTTTGGATCCAAAGGGCCCGTTTGTTTGCCGTGTTGCCCCAGTGTAGCACGTACTAAAATACATCATCGCAGCTCCTGAACGCGGAGCAACTGAGGCAGTTCAGCCCTCCAAGGATGCTCGCACCTCCGCGTTCTAGAAGCCAGGAGGAATTCGCTTGTGTTCAGCTGGGCCACAGCTAAATATTTTCAGAAATCTACGGAGTTGAGTCTCATCATCATTATAGGCTATTCCAAAGCCACCATCATTTCAAGAGTTCCTTGATTCTTCAAAGTTTTCTTTCTGTAGTCTGCAGCTGCATTTAGTGCTCGTTCCTCAGGGGCAAAGGACAAGAATCCTCAGGTCCATGCTGCTTTTGGGTAACTGTAGAGCTAACAGGGTCAAAACAAAGATCATAACTACTTCATGGGCTCTAGAATTAATCTTCCACACCCGTGCTATTCAGCATGCAAAGAAGGTACTTTGGAGAGCACAGAATATCCTCCAAGAAAAAGCATCAGTAACGTTTAGGAGTTGATCTTTGAGGCAGTAACACCTCCTTCCAGCTTCCTCTGACTTGAGTAGCTACGGTCTAACAAATGACAGAGGTGAGTTACTCTGCAGGGTAGCTCATAGTTCAGTATGAAGACATGACCTGCTGGGCATGTGGTTTAGATAGGGTTACTCAGCTGCTTTTTTAGAGCTAGACAAAGCACGACAGAAGGTGGAAAGACATTGAGCAGCTGAGATGTGCTGTACCAACCGCGTTAACGCAGCTGATAATGCTGGAAATAGAATAACATCTGAGGCAGTAGCAACAAGTCTGCCTCAAAAATTATTTAAAAATAATGGGCTCGCCTGTCAGGGTGACCTGTGCGTACAGGCCTCCCCGAACCGCTGCTACCTACCCTGCTGCGATACCCTTGCTCAGCCATGCGCTTGGCCTCCTGCCGCACTAACTCCTCACAGCGCTGCCGGGCCGATCTCTCCTCTTCCTCCTCCTCCCTCTGGCGCTGCTGCTCCTCCCGTTCTTGCAAGCGGCGCTCTGTCAGCTGGGCACAGAGAAGACGGGGCTGTTACAGCGAGATCAGGCACAGACTGGGCACCATCCGCAGCTGGGTGCGTCTGGAAAGCTGTACCTGCGCCTCCAGCTCCTGCCTGCGGGCTGTCTTCAGTTCCTCCTCCTGCTCCTTCTCTCGCCTAGTCAGTTCTTTTGCCTCCTCAAGTTCTTTAATCAGCTGCTCTCGATACTTTATAGACTCTTCTTGGGCTCGTCTGTTTAACTCCATCTTCTCTTGGATCTGGCGCTGCCTGCCTGCAAGGACCTTTGTGAGAGGATTAAGGGAGAAGGTAAGTCCGGAAAGGGGCCAGAAGCAGAACTGGGGAAATCTCACGGTTTAAACAGTTAAACAGTTCTCAGAAAATGTATCAGACAAGCAGAAAAATTCTGCCCTGGGTACTGAAGGCTCTAACCCTCTGGAGGGTCACAGCTGGAACGAGGGCTTCATCGAACCAAGAGAGACACCTCATCAAAAAAGGTCATCACCTCATTCATCAGGCGATCTCTGGCCTTCTTCTCTCTTTCCCATTCTTCTTCCCTCTTCTCCCACACTTTTTTAGCTTCTTCCCTAAAGGAGAGAGAAAGAATTATCTCTAAGGTTACTACTTAGAAGTTAAAAAACCCTTGGGCATAGACGAGCTGCGCTGTGCTTTAGAGGAGCCCTCAGGTTTCTCTTCATGCTTGTTCCCCGGCAGCTGGCGTGTGCGCCCCTCCTGTGCCTATTTCAGAGAACCGCCCTGACCTCCCTGTCACTGAACAGCGGGAGGGAACACGCCGAAGGGAACGCTGGCCTGCAGCAGCACTTCTCGGATGCGGGATCTGCTCCAGGCACAGAAGGGCCTCCGGAGGAAACGTGCCTCTTAACAAAGATATTACTTCACACAAGGGGTGGGTAGTTAAGGGTATTGCTGGAAAAGCTGAAGATTTTGCAAATCTTCCCTCTGCAACAAAACCTTTAACTAAAACTTGATGGTAGCACGCACCGTCCTGTCACCAGTGAAGATGCTCTCCGTGCTGGGGAGAGCGTAAGTTGAACCTGAACGAGGAACCTGAGGCAGCTTTTATCTACAAGCTCTGAGATAGAAAAGGAAACGATATGCAAGTTTTGGAGTCCTCCACATCAGTAATGCAGAATCATTGAAAGTTGGTTACAAAGTGCTTGCAACTAAAAGGTAATTCTTGCTGCCTCTGTGCTACTACCTTTTTTTGTTATTAAAGCTCTTGCATTAGAGCTAACACAATAGAAATTACATGGACGAGGTGTTGGGCCGAAGTAATTGAAAAACAACCGCAGGTTTTGATTCTGTCCTGGCAGAAAAGCTTCGGGTCTGTCTGTACTGGCATGCCGTACGCAGTACTAGCACACGAACGAAGGGGCAGAGCTCGCTTCTGCTGCAGTGCTTCTAGAACTGCAAGGCCAAACAGACACCGCTTTCTAAGGTCCCCTTTCAAAGCCTATTTAACAAACGTGAATGGAGCTCTGCCAACCAGGCAGGAACGCTCAGCACACTTGGTCTCTTTAGATGACGTTCAGAGGCGGGCAGACTCACCTAAAAAGAGTCTGCAGCTCTGCCTCCCTCTCCTTTTCTAACTGGAGCTGTTCCTCAATGACATGTTTCATCCAGGCAACATCTGCAACAGCTCGTTCTCGTCGCGCAGACTGGCGGCGCTGATCCTCATCTTCTTTCTCGAGGAGGGCTAATAAAATCTGCCTGTCTATCTCCTGGAGAAAAACCACAAGATTAACAACTATCAACAGGCTTCCAGCCTGTGTGCAGGGCTACTCTCTACAAATTATTGGTGACGTAGTGTCAAGGGTGGGCTCAGGAAGACGCTCGGTCTGCTGGCTTCCCCATGATCTTGCTCCAGCCCTGTTCACAAGCTGGAAGGGGCTTCCTAACTAATTATCTGGAGGCATCAGAGGCAGACGCATAAACAAAACACAAAGAACAAGTTTCTTCAGCACACGGTATCTGTAACGTATAAATCAAGGGGTATTCTCTTACCAGCTCCTCCTGTATCTGCTGGGCTCGTCTCTTTAGCTGGGCATTACACTGATGCCTCAAAAAGCGACTGAAGGAGAAGAAAAAGAAAACATTCAAACTGACTCTAAAGCCCTATGTCACTATACACCAGCACTCAAGAAGGTACGTCTGTGACAACGTAACCTACAGGCGACAGAGGTACCTGCTACTGCTAACATGAACAAAAAGAAGTGACGGCACTAACACGTTTGCTCATTGGCTCTTCTGGGCGCTTCCGTCAAAAACCAAATATTTACAACCCACCGCTGCCATCTGAAATATCTCCTCGTGCGGCAAGTACTGTTGCGGACGTAGGAACAGATTCTATCCAAGCCCTGCTGAAACCACCTATACTCGATCTCATACCCAAGCTCTTTCTTCTTCCGGTGTTCTTCCATTTGTTTCCTTTCTTCTTCCAAGTTCTCCAGTGCCCATTGCTGCTTTAATAAATTCTCCTGTTCTTTTTTCAGCTGTGTCGCCTAAAAGAAAAAACAACCACCGAGAAAGACTACATCAGAGAGCTAGCACATCCCAGAGAGAGCGTCTGTACCAGGGTTTGTACCCCGTTCTGCTCCTCTGCAAGCAGTCAAAATCCTCATTGCAGCAAGTATTCCACATTAATTTAATTCGTGGCTCGGTGGCTCACAGCTCAAGAGACGCTGTGAGAAGCCCCAGCTGAAAAAGCCTTTGACCCGAACCTGTCACACTTAGAAGTTTCTAGCAATCTCTTTCTCATCTGGTGCAGCACAAAAGGGTGCTCACATTTCAAGAGGAGCAAACAAAAGCTACCGGAATGCAGTTAATACGCCAGTGTTCATGGGAGAGGTCTACATTACTAACAGAAATTATGTCACAACTAACTTTGTTCCAGATTTAATCTAGCGGAAACCTGGAGGGAAGAAGTCAGGTCAGTGTTGCTGCATTTCGAAGTGAAACAATGAACTTCCTTGTCAAATGAGGAGAAACTAAAGATTACCTCGTTCTCATGTAATTTCAATTCTTCTATTTGTTGAAGCAACGTCTCCGCTTGTTTCTTCTCTTCCAGCCGACGCTTCTCTTCCTCTTGTCTCATTCTTTCCAGCGCTTCCCTTCGTGCAATTTCATATTCATTCTCATAACGTTTTTTCTCTTCAAGTTCAGCTGCTTCTTGCTTTCCGAGCCAAAAGAAAGCATGGCATTTAAGGTTAGGTTAACACAAAGAAACAGCCTCTGGCTCAGGAAATCCACAAATCAAATTCTTGCAAGCTGACACGTATTGAGAAAATATGGAACAAAATACGCTAGGAAGGAAACAAGGACAAAGCAAAACTATCTGCTGAACACTGCCTGAAAATGGTTATCAGTCTGTACGCATCCTTTGCAGGACTCTGCACCGGTCTGATGTGAAGCACAGGTGGTCTTAAAAATACACTCAGTTTTTCCTATTACAACATAAATTATTGTTTTAGCTAACTCTGGAATCTGTATTTGAAGGCCTTTATTATTCTCTCACATCAAAACCACTGTATTCCCATGCATGTGCGTATCCAAATACTGAGCTCTTGCGGCTTTGCGCTGGCTCTGCACTGCAGTTTGCTGTTAGACGAGCACTTGGTGCCACACTGAATCCTGCAATGGATCGTCCAGCAGATAGCACTGGATTTTCTAGCAGACAGATAGCGTGTACTTGTTAGACAGGAACGATGGCTCTTCATTAAAAGCATCCTTCCCGTTAGCAGCTCCTGTCGTTCTACGGACACCAGAACTCCCCATCGCTACGCGAATGAGCAAGGCGACCTCAGTCATTATTTGGTTCAGGGCTGGTGTGAGAAAAACAAACAGCCAACTCCTATTCCTTCCACATCCGAGCCGTGCCCGTACAGGAAGGTAAGCTGTCTGCCAGCCGGGTCAAAAGGCACACAGTGTCACACCTCACACCGCGCGTTTCAGGAGTCTGCCCTAGCGACGGGTAACACCAGGGCTACCCCAGCCTACCTTGGTTTTTTGCATTAGCTGATCACCCCAAGCCTCCATCACGTGCTTCCTGTGCAGCTCCGACTCCACCTGTAGATGACAACAGATGCCATTAGTGCCTCTCCTGTCCCCCAGGACCTAGACAGACTCTCCAGAGCTCCTCCAGGCCCAGCCGTAGCCCTGAAATCCCAGCAGGATCTGCTTCTGCAGAGGTGGGCTCGCCTACCAGGACACAAGCTGAGGGTCAATGTCACATGCCAGTTCAGTGTCACTACAGCGAACTGAAGCCAGAGCTGTGGCATCTAGAGCAACAGGTCGGTGGAATAAAGAATAAGGAAGCGCCAAGGACACAGCAGGTACAGCTTTAAAAAGCACCTGAGATACATCACGGGCACTGAAAATCTGCTCTCAGTGTCAGAACAGATTTCTGACTGTTTTTGAAAAATACCAGTTTTGAGGGGACTTCTTACACAGTTAAGCCATTTTCTTCTTCTGCTTATCAGAACTTAGGACAATTGCTGTGATTCAAGACGAGTGACAACAGTAGTTACACAAGGACATTCCAGTTAAAAACTGGTTTAATAAATGCAAGGCAGCAGGGACTAAAAAGAAAGTAACATCACCTCCCGGAGCTCAGCGTTGTTTTTCTTCCAGTGCTCAAACAGCAGCTGCTCAGCAACCTGGAAAAGAGAGTCGGGTTATGTCAGAATACAGAAGAATTCGAGATACCAAACCCTCCCAAGGCAGCCATTAGTTAAGCGCACCAAGTGCTGAAAAACGCAGCGCGGGGCACCTCTGTCGGGCTCCCAGCAAGGGCCATGTGCACATCTGAAGCGGCCTGGCCCGTCCCGTCGCGGGGAGAGCTGTACGGGCGCGCCTTCAGCGGCAGAGATGCGGAACGAGCCCGCGGCTGCGAGGCCTCTCCTGGCGCCGGCAAGAACCGGGGCCCCCCCTCACCTTCCTCCTCCGCTCCTCCCGGCCGGCTCGCAGCTCCTCGCTCCGCTGCCGCATCCCGACGGCCTCCGACCCTCGGCCGCGCCGCAGCTCCCGCAGCTCCGCTGCCAGCGCCTCCCGCTCCTCGCCGAGCAGCCGCCGCAGCCGCGACCGCCGCTGCTCCAGCCGCGCCGCCGCCGCCTCCTCCGCCTCCCGCCGCACCGCCGCCGGGCTGCGACACACCCGGGCGCGTCAGGGGCGAAGCGCCCGCCGGCCCCGGGGCCCGGCCTCCCCGCCCGGCCTCCCCGGGCCCGGCCCGTACCTGGGCGGGAGGGCGCGGGGCGCGCTCCACCGCGCCTGCCTGGAGCAGCAAATGGCGGCCTGGGCGAAGGAGCGGCTGGCCCGCTCCCACTGCTGCCGGCTCCGCGCCTCCAGCTCCCGCCGCCGCTCGGCGGCCCAGCGCTCCGGGGCCCGGCCCCGCGCCGCCCACCACAGCGCCATCGCCCGCCGCCCGCCACCAACGGCCGGCGCCATGGCAACGCGGCCGGCCGCTACGGGCGCCGCCGAGGGTCACGCCGGGACGAGCTTCGCGGGAAGGGAGGGGCGGCCGCCCGCCGCGGGCTCACAGCGAGCCGGCCCGGGGGCCCAGCTCCTGCCGCCCCCCCCGGTACCTCCGTGCCCCCTCCGAGGCCCCGAACGCTCGCAGGGCGTGAGGAGGCGGTTCGCTGAGCTGGGCGGCCGGGGTGGTTTGAGAGGGCAGCCAGGCTGGTGCCAGCTGTTGTGCCGTAAAACCCCGCGGCGGGTGGTAGCTGCCAGCAGCTCGGGTATTTATTGCGCTGTAAACATTTCAGGTGGGTTAAAGGTTTCTGTTTCTGCCAGCCCTGGCAGCGACACCAGCCCCGCACTGCCTGCGGAAGCTCGTCCCGCACCGAACCCCAACCGGGCCGGCCTATGGCTGACCTGCGACGTGCCGAGCCCCCAGCGGTGGGGCCCGGGCACCGCGGGCACCGGCTCGGCGGAGCGAGGAGGCGGCAGCCGGCGGCCCCTGCGTGCGGCACCGCTGGCGACACGCGGCTCCTGGCTGCGGCCTCGCGCCAGCAGGCTCCCTGCGAGCCAGAGATCGGTATCGCCCCACGACCTGTTTTTCCAGAACAGCCGGTAAAAGCACGGGATTTGGGGCCCCGTCACGGGTAAATCCCCTCTCCACGCTGCTGGACGTGGCTGAGCCTCCCCACGCTGCCACGTCCTCCCCGTTCCCTCTCCCGCTGCGGGAGCGTGGGCTCACCCTGCCTGGACGGAGCTCGGGGTCATTTTTCCCACCCCCAGCCCTCCGCAGAGGTGTTTAAAATGAAATCGCCCCCCCGGCAGCGCTGAGGGTTGTTTTCCGGCCAGGCAGCGAGGGAGCGCGCCAACCGAACCGCCTGCTCCCCATGAAAAATTGATCTCCCCTAAATAATTAACAACGACCAGACTGAAATACTGCACCGGGCCAGGGGAGGAACGGCTGGTGCGGGGCCGAGTGTGTGAACAACCACGGCCGGGGATGCTCCGATTTCCGCCCCGCCCCCCGCTGCCGGGGCAGGGCCGCAGGTGCCCGTGCAGCCCTGACCAGGCCGGGCCGCAGCGGGGGATGAGCCGGGGTGGGCTGAGCAGCGAGGGGAGGCCAGACTGCCCGCTCCGGCCCCCGGCACCGGGACCGGCCCTCGCAGCCGGCCAGGCCCGGGCTCCGCGGCGGGAACGGGGACGGGCTGAGGGAGCCCTGAGGGGAGCGCAGCCCCGCCCCAGCCCCGCCCCGCCGCACCTCGAGGCCCGCCCCCGCGTCTCGATTGGCGGGCGGGTGGGTGGGCGGTGCGCGGCCATTGGTCAGAGCGGCGGGGGCGGGGCGCGGTGGCAGCGCGCTGCCGGGTCGGGCGGCGGGGCCGGTCCCGGTGCCGGTGCGGAGCGGGCGGTGCGGGCCGGGCCGGGCCGGGCCATGGCGCTGCTGCTGGAGCACGAGTTCAAGCCGCTGCCGGCCGATAAGCAGATCGAGACGCTGCCCTTCCTGGAGGCCGTGGCGCACCTGCCGCCCTTCTTCGGTGAGCCCGGGCCGGCCGTCTGCGGGGGAGGGAGCTGCGGCAGGGCCCGGCCCGGGACCGGCCCCGCTGCCGCGTCCAGCCGTGGCCCTCTGCGGGCAGAGGGCCCTCGGGCGCCGCCGGGCCGGGTAGCCTCTCCCCGGTCCTGGGTCCCGCTCCGCTCCTGGGGCTCCCCCAGTTCTGGGTCGTCCCCCCCGGTAGGTGCTCACCCCCGGGCCCGGCTGCTCCCCTCCCCCGGTGCCTGGTGCCCCGCGGGGACGCAGCCTGGTGGGACCGGGGTTGCATCACGGTCCCGTCAAACCTGCCGAGCAGCCCCGTTGGGAAACGTCCCGCTGACCCCGGGGCCCCACGCCCCGGCAGAGCCGCCGACGCCGCAGCGGGGCCCGGCCGCCTTCTCCCGGTACGCCCCGGCCGCAGGCATCGCTCGGGGCAGGCAGCTCCCGGCCGGCCCCTGGGTCCCACCCGCGGCCGCTCACCCCACGTCGGGGCCGGGGCCGTGGGTGTGTGTCGGGGCGGCCGCCCTCGTGCCACGCCGGCCTGCGCCGGCCTGCTGCCCTCCACAATGTCGGCTATTGTGTGAGGGCTCCGTGGCAGGGCTCGGCCGGGCAGGGCACAGGGCTGCCTGCCTGGGGACGGGCAGAGAGGGTCCTGTGCCCGTCGTGCCGCTCCGGTCCCCCCTGTTGAAGCCGGAGGGTCGCTGGCGGGGCCGGGGCGGGAGGCAGGGCTGTCCTGGAGGGCTGGCAGCCGCTCGCCGTGTGCGAAGCCCGAAGAGCCGTTCCCAGCCTCGCTGGCGCGTGTCTCGGTGCCTTGGCCGTGGTTGAGGTGAAAGCTGTTGGTTACGACTCGGGACTTTGCGGTGTCTCCTGTGTCCCCTAACGACTAATCGTCCTCCCTCCGTGTTTCCGCAGATTGCCTGGGGACTCCCATCGTCTACTCGCCGGTCAAAGCAGACCTGACTGGAAATATCAAGGTAGGAAGGGGTGCGGGAGGGCTGGGGGGGGTGAACCCCCAGGCAGAGATGCTGTGGAACTGGAGAGGCAAGACCCGGAGGCGTTTAAAAAGGGCTTTTCTTCCCATGGGGGCTTTCAGGCTCAGTGGCGGCTTGTCTCGGTGTGTTTATTAACGAGGTTTCCTGGTGAAAGCACCATTTAGCAGCCGCCGTTCTCGCTGCAGACACACACTCTCCACGCCACAGCCATGAGCCTGCTGCCGCTCTGCCCGGGAGCTCCCAGCAGTCAACCCCCCTTCTCTGCCCTCCCAGAAAATCCGGGCGGTTTACGACTCCAACCCCGCCAAGTTCAAAACGCTGCAGAACATCCTGGAGGTGGAGAAGGAGATGCACGGCTCGGCCTGGCCCAAGACGGGTGCGACGCTGGCGCTGATGTGGTTGAAAAGGTGACTCATGGCGTGGGGGGCTGCTCCGGGCTGTGTCCCGGCACGCGGGGAGCCTGTCCAACGCCGGCCGGAGGCTGCTGCGGAGAGCGTGGGTCCGGCTGGTCCCCTCAGGCTGGGTCTGGCTGGGGCAGCGTGGGGTACTGCATTTCGGGGAGCACAGCCCGGCACGCTGGCTGCACGAGCAGGAACACGCAGGGGCAGGCATCAGCCCTGCGGGGAGGCTGCCGGGGCGGGGAGTTTTTGGGGGGCCCGGATGCGCCGGGCTCGGAGGGTATGTGCTGGAGGCTGGGAAGCAGCATCCCCTTCCCCACCCTGACATCTCCGCTCTTCTCACAGGGGCCTGAAGTTCATGCTGGTTCTGCTGCAGAGCATCTCCGACGGTGAGCGGGATGAGGAGCATCCAAACCTCATCCGAGTGAATGCCATGAAGGCTTACGAGATCGCGCTGAAGAAATACCACGGCTGGATGCTGCAGAAGCTTTTCACGGTAAGCATTCACATCTCTGTGGAGGAAAACAGCTTTTCTTTAAGCTCAGCTGCTCCATTAGTTGCCCTGTGTTTTAGGGGAATAAGGGCTCAGAAACATGGGAAGCTGCTGATCTATTTTGAGCAGTATTTCTAGGGGACCCTCTCTGTGCATCCCTGCTTCTCCGAGTGTCCAGCCAACATCCCTAATGGGGATGCCACGGGGTCTCCGGGCACTCGGAGGTGCACGGGAACAACTCAAACTGGGGTTCTGCATGTGGGATAGGGAGGACTTTGGGTTTGTGGGAGCCTTACAGCTTCTTCCCCTGTTTTATAGGGCTCGGTCTACGCTCTTCCGTACAAATCGGATTTGCTGAAGGCGTTAGAGAAGGGTAAAGAAGTCAAAGAGGAGGAAAGCATAGAGAAGATTCATCAGTTTCTCTCGAGGGTCACCCCCATCCTGGATGCAATTTATGAGATGTACACAAAGATGAACGCCGAGCTGAGCTACAAAGCCTAAGGCTCGCACGGGACTGGCAGGGCTTAAATAAGGTGTGATGGGTGCTACCTGTGTCTTAATCACTGAGGCAGCTGGGGCAGCTCCTGGCTGTCAGGTCACTTTGATTCTCGTCTGGATCTGCAGTGGATAACCTGTTTTCTTAAAAAAAAAAAAAAAATTAATTTTCTATTGAGAATACGGCAATAAAACAATTGTAGCCCGTGTCATCGTAGGATTTCCCAAGCTTTTGTACTAAAGAGGAAAAACAAGTGTTTCTAGTCCTAACCGCCGGGTTTGTATCTACCACGGTACAGGGAATGAAGCGTGGCTGGCAGCAGCGTCCTGCCGATGCTGCCTTGGCTCTGCCCTGACTCTCGGACTGCACCGCTGCACCCTCGGCCGTGCTGCGTCCGGTACCCGCCGTGTGCCGACGAGCGCCCGGTGCTGCTCACCTACTGATGGGCGCCCGGGTGAGAAACTTCCCGAATGATGCCGGCAGCGGAGGAGCCGATGACTTTCCTGGGTGACCTCAACTCCTCCAGCGCCTGCGTGGGAGCGAGCCGCCTCCGCCGGCACGGCCGCGCCGGCTGAAGCCGGGGGACTGTCCCGACACGGTGTTTGTGGAAGCACGCGTTGCCTTATTAACCGACCGCCTTACGGCGCTGCCGAGCCCCCGCAGAGCAGGGAAACAAAATTTAATAAAAACTCACGGTAACCTCGGCCTGGGCGGCTGTTTTGGGGCTTGTTCCTGGGGGGCTGTTTCAGGGAGGGTGTTTCGGGGCGCTGTTTTGGGCAGGGTGTTTCGGGGCTGTTCCTTGGGCAGACTGTTTCAGGGAGGGTGTTTTGGGGAGCTGTGCTTGGAGGGGGCTGTTTCAGGGAGGATGTTTTGGGGGGCTGTGTCTGGGGGGGCTGTTTTGAGGGGGGAGATTTGGGGGGCTTTTCCTGGGGGGGCTGTTTGCAGGAGAGTTTTTGGGGCTGTTCCTTGTGGGGGCTGTTTCAGGGAAGTTGTTCTAGGGGGCTTGTTTTGGGGAGGCTGTTTCGGGGCTTTCCTGGGAGGGGGCTGTTTTGGGGAGGCTGTTTCGGGGGGTTGTTCCTGGGGGGGCTGTTTCGGAGAGGGTGTTCCGGGGCTGCTCCGGGCCGGGCCGGTGCCCGGGTGCCGGCAGGAGCGGAGGGGGCGGGCGGGGGCCGCTCCCGCAGGCGGGTCCCGGTGCCGCCCGCCCCCGGAGCCGGGGCGGGGAGGGGCCGCTCTCCGGGACGGGCCCCGCGGCGACTCGGCGGCGCCGGAGCCTACGGGAGCCTTCGCAGGACGTGCCGCGGTACGGGCCGGGAGCGGAACGGGGAGCGGGTGGGGCCCGGGGGCCCGCAAAAACGGGGGACGGCACGGCCGTGGGGGTGGCCGGGCCGGGACGCAGGTACCGGGGCGGGACACGGGGACCGGGGCAGGACGGAGCCCCCGGGGCGGGACACGGGGACCGGGGCAGGACGGAGCCCCTAGGGCGGGACTCGGGGACCGAGGCGGGACACAGGGACGAGGGCAGGACGGAGCCCCCGGGGCGGGACATGGGGGCCGGGGCAGGATGGAGCCCCCGGGTGAGGACAGGGCTGTGGGATGTGCTGGGCAAGGCAGGGCCCAGCCCCATGGGCTCCCCTGGCACTGCGGGGGTCCTGACCTGTCTGGACGGTTTGGGGGCTCACCGCTGCGAGGGTGAGGTGCCGGGTGCGTTCCCACGGGGTGCTTTGGGGAAGGGGTTACCAACGGCTTTGAAGTTCATCCGTTGGACCACGGTGAGTTCACGGCTCTCGCCCAGGTGAGCGCGGTCCCGGCGATGCGGTTTATTTTGGAAGCTGCCTGGTTCACTCCGGATGAGCGTTTCCACCGGGGCTGAACGTGAACACGATGTGGTTTCAGTGATTCACTCCTACCCAGAGCCCTTTGTGTTTTAGTTTGAGGAACACTTTAATGTGGCAAAATCTGCACCACCCGCTAATGGGGCATCCTCCCTGCCGCCCGCTCAGGGCATGTCCCTGCACATCCCGGTGTCGGCACCGGCATCTGTGCCCCTGCGATGGGCTGGAGTGGGGGGCTAGCTGGGGATACTGGTCTGGCTGGGAGGTAACTTGGTGGAAAGCTGGGGAGAGGTGGGAGCGCACGTGGGGGAGCGGGCGGGAGAGTTTGTGTTGGATGCGAGAGCCGGGGCCATGCCGGCGAGCCTCGGCACGATGAGCTGCACCTTAGCTCATTTATTCCATGGGATGAGGAAGTCTGAAAAATAAAAACCCAAATAACTAACAAGCCAAATAAAACCCCATTGACAGCACCTTTCCTGGCAGCGGCTGTGCCCATGGGAGCACCCAGGCTGACGGCACCGGCCAGCGAGCCCGTCGTTTCCGACGCGAGCCTCCTGCCCCGGTCGCTGGTGGCGGCGCTGGCTCCCGGCCCCACCTGCCCTTTCCACTCGTCCCCTCGCTTCCACCCTGCGTCTCCCCGGGCTCCGGCCTCACGAGCATCCCCAGGGCTGCCTGCCGCCCGGCCGAGTCCCCAGCCGCTTCCTACGGGGAATAGTGACCTGTGCCGGTGGCTCCCTGGCTCTGCCCTGGGCTCCGGCCGCATGGGACAGCCCGTGCCCTGTTTGGGCTTTTCCCTAAAGCTGTGCTGGTCCCGGGGCTGGGATTCCCAGCACAGCTGAGGAGTTAGGTGCTCCGTCCCCACATACAGCCCGCGGGGTTGGTGTGCTTGGCAATCCCCTCTTCTCTATTGTCCAAGGACAAATCGGCCGTGGGAGGGCTCGTGTTTGCCTGGGGTCAGGGTGTGGGACCTGCGGGCTTTGGCAGGTGCTTGTGGAATTTCTTGCAGAGAGGGTGATGGCAGGAAAGGAGGAGAAACCGTGTCGGCTCTGCGGCTCGCCCCACATCTCCCGGGGCTGCACCGTCCCCGCTGGGTGTCCCCCAGGGCGGCGGGGAGGAGGGGACCGCTGCCAGGATTTTGGGGCTGTCTGCAGCCCTCGTCCCCCGTGTCTGTGGGAGCATTGTGTCCCCTGCCATGGGGCTGCCATGGGCGGCTGTGGGACACGCTGCCTAATTAGAAGCACGTTATCCAGCAGAGATCCCTGCCCGCCCCGGGAGGGCCCAGCCTGCCATTATGGCTTGTTGTACAAAGCTGCAGCCCAGCAGAAAATGATACGTTTCCCGGCTGCTTTTTCTGTCCCGGGACCCGCAGGGAGGGCTGAGCTCCCCACAGGCAGGAGCTGGGCTGAGCCTTAACGCTGATGTGTTTCATGGGTGTGTTTTTGTGGAAATTGGGGCTGGGGGACAACCCGGGGTCACTCACCTGCCTGCCCTGCCTGTCCATGCCCCTGCCAGCGCTGCCTGCCCGGAGGGACCTGGCGGGCAGGGCACAGCGGTGCGGGTGGCATGGTGCACTGCTTTGCTCTCCGTGCTGGTAGCATGGCTCTCCTGCAGTCCCATCTCCCTCTAGCCTAAACCTGTAATTTCTTGTCCTAACCGCTGCTCCTGCCCTCCCGCGGGCTGCAGCCCCCCTGTGCCGCATCCTGGTGCCCAGCGTGGCCGTGCCGGCACCGCGGGCACCCAGGGCCAGGTCCCACCGAGCCCTCCGGGGCTGCGGGAGCGGTGGGGCATCAGGGACCAGCTCCCAGCCCCGCTGCGGCGGCAGCTTCCCGCTGCCTCCGGGTGCTTCCCTGAGCGCAGGGTGTATCCCAGGAATGTTTTCTTTCCTTGGGCGGCAGATCGGAGCGCACAGGGTCTGCTCTGTGCCCTGTCCTGGGCTGCACCCAAGCTGACCGCAGCGGGGAGAGGCAGCGGGGCTGGGCTCGCCCTCACCCATTACGGCTGCGCTTTGAAGCCGGCAGCGCCGCAGCTGGTGGGGCCTCTGCAGAGGTGAGGGGTCCCCGCGGCTGGGTAGGTGGGCAGTGAGGAGAGCCGGGGCAGGCCGGGAGACCCTGGGCTGTGGGGGGTCCTGCTGGCCCCAACCGCTGCCGGGGTCGGTGTGGGACCTGCTCCCGCGCGGGGGCATGGTGCCCCGTGGGAGAGGATGGGGAGGGACAGGGGTTATTTGGGGATGACGCTGGGTTTTCCTCTGCCAGGTTTCCTGCTCTCGTGGAAGGAGCTGGGGGTCGCAGCCGCCCCGGCAGGCTGCTCGCACCCTTCCCTCCGGTCAGGGAGCATGGCAGATGCCGAAGATCCCCCACGCGCCGTTGGCAGCGATGCCGGGGAGGGCCCGGGGGATGACGGGTCGCTCCAGAACGACTCCTTCCCGCTCTCCTCGCTGGCCAACCTGTTCGAGAGCGAGGACACCCCGTCCCCTGCTGAGGCGGCCCGGGGCCCCCCTGGTGCTGGGGATGGAAAGCAAAACCTCCGCATGAAATTCCACGGGGCCTTCCGGAAAGGTGCCCCGAAGCCCATGGAGCTGCTGGAGGCCACCATCTATGAGTCGGCTGTTGTCCCCGCACCCAAGAAAGCCCCCATGGACTCCCTCTTCGACTATGGCACCTACCGCCACCACCCCAGCGAGAACAAGCGCTGGCGCAGGAGGGTCGTGGAGTGAGTACGGGGATGCCCGTGCACCCGGGGGAGTGATGGGGTGGGGGACACCCTGGGTGCAGCACCATGGGTATGGGGGTGCCAGGCAGCTGGGGACAGGGACAGACCCCCCCATGGCTCTCGGAGTGGCATTTTGGGGTGCTTTGGGCAGGGGGAGCCACGCACACGGGGCAGCTCCCAGCCAGTCCCAGCGGCAGCGCTGGGCAGTGCCGTGCCGCGGTGTGGGTCTGCAGCCCCGCGGTGCCGGGAGCGTGGCTCCCCTTCCCCCTTGCCGGTGCCATGAAAGAGGCTCTGTGCGCCCAGCCGCTCCCCTGGCCGGTGCGGACGTCTGGCTCCCCGGCATGAAAGGGCTTTTCAGGAGGGCCTCCGCCCTCCCCGCGCCAGGAAACCGGAGCTGGGGGGGGCAGCCCACGGCCGGGCGCACAATGCCCGTCTGTGCCGGGCACCTGGGGCAGCCGCCGTGGCCCCCAGCCGCTGTCCCCACCCCAGGGTGCAGCCTGGCTCGGGGCAGTGGGGTGCCCCGGCAGGAGCTCGGTCCCCTGGGTGGGCAGGGATGCGGGCGGGTGGAGGGGGCTGGGATGCCCCGTGTGCCCCCCTGGCTGGGGCAGCCACTGTCCCTCCTTCCCCCATTCCCGGTGCCCGGAGCTGGCCGGTTGTCCCCAACCCGTCCTGTTGCCACCAACTGCTCCGACCGGTCTGGCTTTGCCCGCGGCGCTGGAGCGTGGCCGAACCCGTGGCCTGTCCCTGCTGGGGGGGCACAGCTGGGGGCCCAAACTGCTGCAGCACCCAGCCGGGAGCTGGCAAGGCACCCACCAGCCCCCGTGGGCGATACTGGGAGGTGGGATGCTGGGAGCACTGGGCTGCTGTGGGTGGGGAGGCTGCCCTGGCCCCGTGGGTGACCCCAGCCGGGGGGTCCCCCGTGCCTTTCGCCGGCAGCTGAGCAGCCTCGAGCTCATTGCACAGGTGGGAAACTGAGGCAGCGGCTCCGGTCCCCAGCGCTGGTGCTTCTCCCGCAGGAAGCAGGGGCCGGGCGCGAAGGGGCCGGCTCCCAACCCACCCCCCGTCCTCAAGGTCTTCAACAGACCCATCCTCTTCGACATCGTCTCCCGGGGGTCCCCGGCTGGCCTGGACGGGCTCCTCTCCTTCCTCCTCACCCACAAGAAGCGGCTGACGGATGAGGAGTTCCGAGGTGAGCACCTGGGGCTGGCGCTGCCCTGGGAGCCCGTGGTGCCGGGGCTGTGCTGGGCCACCGGTGGTCCCCATGTCCGCACGGGGATGGTGATGCAAAGCCCGGGCACGGGGGGCTGCGGTGTGCAGTGCCCGGGGGGAGCCAGGGGTTTGGCCAGGGTGCGCAGGGGTGCGGGGCTGGGCACCCCCATAGTCTGGGGGACTTGCCCCGGCCCCTCCTCAACACCCTCCGCTCCCAGAGCCCTCCACGGGGAAGACCTGCCTGCCCAAGGCGCTGCTCAACCTGAGCGGGGGCAGGAATGACACCATCCCCCTTCTCCTCGACATCGCCGAGAAGACAGGCAACATGCGGGAGTTCATCAACTCGCCCTTCAGGGACGTCTATTACCGAGGTAGGGGGGCGAGGGGCCGCCGCCAGCCCTGCCCGGGCACGGGGAACCCCGGGGAGGTTCGGGGACCGGAGCAGCGGGGACCCTGGGGAGGATGGAGGATGCTGGAGGGCTTGGGGACCAGAGCAGCGAGGACCCTGGGGGACTCCGGGGGGCCTTGGGGACCGGAGCAGCAGGTACCCCGGGAAGGCTGGGCACCCCGGGGAAGTAGCAGGGCAAGGCGGGGGCTGACAGGCGCCGGCAGCGCAGGTCAGACAGCCCTGCACATCGCCATCGAGCGCCGCTGCAAGCACTACGTGGAGCTGCTGGTGGAGAAGGGAGCGGACGTGCACGCCCAGGCCCGCGGCCGCTTCTTCCAGCCCAAGGACGAGGGCGGCTACTTCTACTTCGGTGAGCGGGGAGGGAGCCGGCGGGTCGCCAGGGAGGACCGGCTGCGCCCCGGGGATGCCCCCGCGGCAGGGCGAGGGCGACGGGCACCCTGACGGCGTGCTGTCCCCGCAGGCGAGCTGCCCCTCTCGCTGGCAGCCTGCACCAACCAGCCCCACATCGTGCACTACCTGACGGAGAACGGGCACAAGCAGGCGGACCTGCGGCGCCAGGACTCCCGCGGCAACACCGTGCTGCATGCCCTGGTCGCCATCGCCGACAACACCCGCGAGAACACCAAGTTCGTCACCAAGATGTACGACCTGCTCCTCGTCAAGTGCGCCAAGCTCTTCCCCGACACCAACCTGGAGGCGCTGCTCAACAACGACGGCCTCTCCCCCCTCATGATGGCTGCCAAGACCGGCAAGATCGGGGTACGGTGACCCCTCCGGAGCTGGGAGCCGTCTGCCCTGCCGTCCCTGCGAGGGCTGAGCCCTGTCGCACTTGGTGCACGTCCCTGCCGGCAGCAAGCAGCACGGCTTCTCTCTGCAGATGCTGTTGGAAATCTGCACGTGCGGCCTATTAACCTGGCTAATTAACCCCCCATTGCATTCCGTCCCTTCCCTAATTAACCCCAGGCTCTTGGCACATCTCGTCCTTTCCCCTGACTTGCCCTCGGCCTCCAGCGGTGCGGGCAGGGGGTTCGTTAAAAATGCAAAAGCTGCAGCATCCTGGGGGGCTGCCCCCTGCAATGGTGTCCCTGCGCCCCGGGAGCACCCCAGGCCCCCCTGGGGTGCAGGGGGTGGGTTGGGGTGTGCAGCGGCAGGAGGGGATGTGCCTGGGGTGGGGTGGGAGGGGAGCGGGGTGCCCCGAGCAGGCGGGGGCCGGGTGCAGGCCTGCCCACGGGCGAGCGGTCCTCCCTCCGGCAGATCTTCCAGCACATCATCCGGCGGGAGATCACGGACGAGGACGCCCGGCACCTCTCGCGGAAGTTCAAGGACTGGGCGTACGGCCCCGTCTACTCCTCCCTCTACGACCTCTCCTCGCTGGACACCTGCGGGGAGGAGGTGTCCGTGCTGGAGATCCTCGTCTACAACAGCAAGATCGAGGTGCGCAGGAGCCGGGGGGGACCGGGGGAGGCCACGGGGCCAGGTGCCCACTGACGGCACCCGTGTCCCACCAGAACCGCCACGAGATGTTGGCCGTGGAGCCCATCAACGAGCTGCTGCGTGACAAGTGGCGCAAGTTCGGGGCCGTCTCCTTCTACATCAGCGTGGTCTCCTACCTCTGCGCCATGGTCATCTTCACCCTCGTGGCCTACTACCGCCCCATGGAAGGCCCCGTGAGTCCCGCGGCACCGTGGCACAGCCCCAGCAGCTCCTGGCAGGGGTTTGCCGGGTCTCTGCCCCAAGCAGCCCTGCCTGCCCTGGGGTGGTGGAGCAGCTCGGCTCTGTCCTTTCCCCGCAGCCCCCCTACCCGTACACCACCACCGTCGACTACCTGCGCCTGGCCGGGGAGATCATCACCCTTCTCACCGGCATCCTCTTCTTCTTCACAAACGTCAGTGCGGCGAGGCGGGGGGTCCTCCCGTGGGACAGCAGAGCCCTCGTGTTCTCCACGCAAGGAGCGACTCGAGGGCGACAGCCTCGTGTCCCGAGGCATCAGCCCCTGCCGCGATGCCCTCCGGGACCCTGCCGCCCAGGGGCTTGCTCCCCCCAGCCCCCCCCCAACCTCTCCCTCTCTCCCCCAGATCAAGGATCTGTTCATGAAGAAGTGCCCAGGCGTGAACTCCTTCTTCATCGACGGCTCCTTCCAGCTGCTCTAGTACGTGGGGAACCCCCGGGGCCTCCCCGAGCCACAGCACCCCCGGGCTTGCAAGGGGCAGCAGCCGGCGGTGGCTGTCGGTGCAGGGTCTGACCCCGGCTCTCCTCCAGCTTCATCTACTCGGTGCTGGTGATTGTCACGGCGGGGCTGTACCTGGGCGGCATCGAGGCGTACCTGGCCGTCATGGTCTTCGCGCTGGTCCTGGGCTGGATGAACGCGCTGTACTTCACCCGTGGGCTCAAGCTGACGGGGACCTACAGCATCATGATCCAGAAGGTCTGGTGGGGTTGGGGGTCTTCTCCTTCTCCAGCGGGGGCTGGTCCTCCTATGGATGTGTGGCCCAAAAGGAGGGTCCTCCATGCTTTCTCTAGGGTTTCTTGTGGCTCACCAATGCCCTGCTCTCAGCCCGGCAGCACGGCTCGGCGATGGTGCCCTGGCACACGGCCAGGCGCTGCGGTCCAGCACATCTCACCCCCCTCTCCATCACTTGCAGATCCTCTTCAAAGACCTTTTCCGCTTTCTCCTGGTCTACTTGCTCTTCATGATTGGCTACGCGTCAGGTAGGTGCCTGGCTGGTGAGCCGGGGCTCGGGGGAAGGATGAGCCCTGCGGCATGGCGTGGCACAGCCGGGCAGGGGGCTGCCCCATCCTACCCCCTGCGGGCTCAGCCTTTGCCTCCTCCTGCGGTGGAGAGGGAGAGGGGCTCAGCCGGTGCAGAGCTGCATGGGGGCCCGTCATGGGCCCCATCCTTGCCGTTGCCCCTGCGGACTTGCTGCCCCTGTCCTTCCTCCCCCAGCTCTGGTGTCCCTCCTCAACCCGTGTCCCAGCAGCGAGTCCTGCAGCGAGGAGCAGTCCAACTGCACGGTGCCCACCTACCCCTCCTGCCGGGACAGCCAGACCTTCAGCACCTTCCTGCTCGACCTCTTCAAGCTCACCATCGGCATGGGCGACCTGGAGATGCTCGAGAGTGCCAAGTACCCCGGCGTCTTCATCATCCTTCTTGTCACCTACATCATCCTCACCTTTGTGCTCCTCCTCAACATGCTCATCGCTCTCATGGGTGAGACCGTGGGCCAAGTCTCCAAGGAGAGCAAGCACATCTGGAAGCTGCAGGTAAATACCCCGGGAGCTGCACTGCAGCACCCCAAGCTCCATCAAAGCAGCACCACCTGGGCGAGGGACCCCCATGCCTCCATCCCCAAGAGGCTGAGGAATCCCTGGTGTCCCCGGCAGTGGGCCACCACCATCCTGGACATCGAGCGTTCCTTCCCTGTGTTCCTGCGGAGAGCCTTCCGCTCGGGGGAGATGGTCACCGTGGGGAAGGGCACCGATGGGACGCCCGACCGCCGCTGGTGCTTCAGGTAAAGGCGGGAGCCCCGGGGAGCTGGGGACCGGGAGCAGCCGAGCCTCTCCCACCGCAGCGAGCAGCATTTCGGGGGGCCGGCGCCATGCGTTCGTTTGCTGGGTAGTTTGTACTAATTTGGAGCCAGACGCTGGTGGCGGGATGGTGCAGGGATGCAGAAGCTGCCGCCCTGGCTCCCAGCCGCTCCGTGCAGCCCCTCCAGGTCTGACCTTCCCCGCAGGGTGGACGAGGTGAACTGGTCCCACTGGAACCAGAATCTGGGCATCATCAGCGAGGACCCGGGCAAGAGCGACACGTACCAGTACTACGGCTTCTCCCACACCGTGGGCCGGCTGCGGAGAGGTGAGCGCGCTGCCATGGGCTGGGAGCATCCCTCGGGACGCTGCCTGCAGCCTCTGATGAGCCCCAGGAGCAGACTTGCTTTGGGGGCCGGGTGGCGCGGGGCTGACTGGCAAGGGGGGAGCAGCCACAGGCTGCCGGCTCTGGCAAAGTCCCGCCGTCTCCGCAGATCGCTGGTCAACGGTGGTGCCGCGCGTGGTGGAGCTCAACAAGAGCTGCCAGCCAGAGGAGGTGGTGGTGCCGCTGGGGACCGTGGGGACGGCGGAGGCGCGGGAGCGGCGGCACGGCCAGGCCTCGAGCTCCCTGCTCTAGCACGGCGGCGCTGGGAGCCGACGGACTCTGCCCGTGCTCCCGGCAAGGCTCTGGCACAGCCACCGGAATCGCGGACTGGGCTGGATGGTGCTTGTCTGCTCCTCAGGGATTCGTGCAGCCTCCATCCCTCGGCAGCTGCTGTCCCGGCAGGTGTCCAGCCCGGACGGAGGGGCCTGGCCCTGTCCCGGCAGTGCTGGGGGTCTCCAGCTCGCACAGACGAGCTCCAGCACCGCCGCTTTGCTTTGCCACGCTGGGGCCGTTGGTTGTGCCGTGCTGGGAACCTCTGCCGCCGGTGGGGAGCGCGGCCCCCTCCGCTCACCAAGGCCAATGGTTTTTGCCACACATTTTTGCACAAGATTTATATGACTATTTATTTAGTAATAAAGACTGACCTGCCACCACCGCCTCCTCCTGGCTTTGACTGATTCAGCTGGGAGAGCATCGCTGCAGGCAGGTCTCCGGGAGGGAGGCAGGAGCCTGCTGCTCCCTGCACCGTGCCATGCCGTGCTGTGCCGTGCCGTGCCATCAGGCAGCGGATGGCCACCCAACACCCTGAGCTCACGCTTCTCTGCAGACAGCCCCTCTCGTGGTGCCCTCTGCTGCCTGGAGCCTGCTGCCAGCCTGGCAGGGCACCGTGATGGTACGGGGTGGGCAGAAGTCCCCAGGACATGGGCAGAGCACCCTGTGCCGGCTGAGACGGGCAGGGCTGCACCGAGCAGCAGGTGGGGGTCGTGGCTGGCTGCAGCGCCCGGCGTTGCCCTCCCGGCCTTGGCTGCTTTGCCCGGGAGATGGCAGAGCCTGGCCCTGGCAGCCCTGTGCTCATCCAGTGGTGCATGGCCAGCAGTGCACGGCTGCCATGGCACGGCTGTGGTACACAGGTATGGTGCACGGCTGCAGTACACAGGTATGGTGCCTGGCTGTGGTGCATGGCTGCAGTGTACAGGTGCAGTATATGGCTGCGGTGCATGGCGATGGTGCGTGACTATGGTGCACGGCTGTGGTGCACGGGTATGATACACGGCTGTGTGCGTGGCTGCAGTGCACAGGTGCAGTACACGGCTGCGGTGCATGGCTGTAGTGTGCAGGTGCGGTGCATGGCTGTGGTGCAGGGCTATGGTGCAGGGCTGCAGTGCATGGCTGTGGTGTACAGGTGCAGTACATGGCTGTGGTGCAGGGCTATGGTGCATGGCTACAGTGCTTGGCTGCAGTAGAGGGCTGCTGCGCACGGCTGCGGTGTACAGGTGCAGTACGCGGCTGCGGTGCAGGGCTATGGTGCATGGCTGCGGTGCAGGGCTATGATGCACGGCTGCGGTGTACAGGTGCAGTACATGGCTGCGGTGCACGGCGATGGTGCATGACTGTGGTGCAGGGCTGCGCTGCACGGCCCACGGCGCAGGGCCGGGGCTGCTGCTCCACTGGAGGGCACCACACACCGTGCAATGCCGGATCCGGCCCCGGCAGGCGGGGGGGAGCCCGGGCCGGGCCGTGCTGGGCTCCTGCCCCACACCGGGGCGGGCGGGCGGGCCGTGGGGCTGGGCAGCTCTGCGCTGGGGGGAGCTGGAGCGGGGGCAAACCCAGGATCTGCCGCTGAGCTGGGCACCCGCCCCGGCGGCCTCTGCACCCCTCGCCCCGGCCTCGGGTGGGGACCGGCCCGTGGGACGTGGGTCTGCGGGAGGAGCCGTTGACCCGCTCCTGGCTGCCCTTGCGGTGCCCAGCTGTGGGGCAGGGAGCGGGGCTGAGGTTTGGGGCCCGGGGGCTGCCCGGCAGGAGCGGGACGGGCAGCACTGCCCCGGCGGGACGCTCCCCATCCCATCCCATCCCATCCCATCCCATCCCATCCCATCCCATCCCATCCCATCCCATCCATCGCCCTCTTTAACCCTGATGCTCCTTTTCTGCTCATCTCCCTTCGCAGCCACCTGCAACGGCATAGTTCCCTTTTGCAGCTGGACATCGGGTAGGTCTGAAGGACCGATTCGGGGGGGCGCCGGTGGCTCGGTGGCCCGGTGGCACAGTGGCACGGTGGCAGAGACCCTGGCCAGGGCCCTGGAGGCAGCCCAGCTCCGTAAGCAAATGATACAGCAGAAAAGGGGACAGTTCATCTTCAAACTTGATTACTCGCCGTTAGCTTTAACTGCACTGTCTCCGTTTAAATGTGATTTACATATATCTCTCATATTGTGGTTTAAGTATTTCCCCAGGGTGAGGGAATGAATAAGTTTCATTATCACTACTTAGGAGAGGCTGAGGTTTCAGCTCTCGGCTCGCGCTGCATAATCGAATGAGGAGCTGAGCCGGCTCCAGCTTTCACGCTGGCTGTTATTTGAAAATTATAAACTTTGCTTTCGCCCAGCCGGGCGGCCGGGCCCCAGCAGACCTGGGGGCAGAGGCTGGGGGAGCCCAGGCACGGGGCTCGGCCGCCCGGTGTGCCGGAAATGGGCGCTGTGCCGCAGCTGCCCCCGGCTACGGCACTGGAGATGGGATTTTCCAGTGTAATTGGAAATAAACAATTTTTCCCCACCCTGTGCAAATTCTAATGTCCCAAAGCTGAGGGCCCATGTGTGAGCGGGGTTTAAAGCAGGAGGGGCGGATGTCGCTGTGCCCCAGCGCCCTGCACCGTCACGCTGGACCCCACGATGGCTTGGTGGGGATGGGGACACCGCGGCCACCACGGTGACATCCCGGCACAGGATACCTCTGCCACCTTCGGGGCTGCAGGGCTTGCCTTTGGCCCTTTTACACCCTGCCCTGCAAAGCCCTGAGCTACCGCACCCCCTGGCTTCAGGCACGGCTGTGGAGGTGGGGGGCACCCCAGGGACCGGCAGGCTGGGGGTGCTCGGGCACAGCCCCCCTGGCCCCCCCGCGCAATCCTGCCAGCAATGACAAACCCAACAAAGGGAAGAGAAAAGCACTTGTCATCCAGAATGCGGAGTGCGGAAGCAAATTTATTTTTAGATAAATCTAAAGCTTAATTTGTGAAGCTAATATCAATCAAAATGAGAGATGGGTTTTTTTAAGTCCTTTTGCAGCCATGCAATTTATACTGCCTGTCTCTTCTCCTCACTCTCAAACAGCAAAGGCGGCCGCTAAGTTTAATATCAGCCTCATGCACGCCTGCCTTAGAAATTATTGTTATTATTGTTATTATTATTATTTTAAAAGGAAGATACTTGCAGACCAGAAGCGGCATCACTTCCCCCTGGCGTGTTCCTGCAGCGCTTGTGGGGTGCTGCATCCTGCCGGGGCGAGGGGCCTATGGGTGGCGGTGGCTTCACCCTGGGTGCCAGGATGTATCTCGGGACGGGTCCCTGCCCCATCTCCAGCCGGCGTCTGCACGTTCTTCGGGTCCCCACGGACTCACCTGCACCCACTGGAGCCGGCGCTGCGGCAGTCCTGGATGGAGGCAGGCGCCCGCCGAGGAGGGACCCATTTATTTTACATTACACGTTTGAAGTCTTCCCGTGCACAGTGAAACCCTTCTCCGAGAGGAGCTATCTGAGGGGAGAATGAACCTGCTAAATAATAAAACCCTGCGCACCTCCTAATGAAATGTAATGACTTCGAGACCTGCAAGATGGATCGCGCCGTCGCTCCAGCCGCTCGCCCTGATTTATGGTGATGTGGGAAATATGATGGAGGCAGCGCTAATGAATCCCCCCCTTGGAGGGGAACAGGTAACGGAGCAAAGTTTCTCCTGGGGCCCCCAAAGCCCCTGGTGAGGCTCTTTTGCACCGGGGCCGCCCCCTTTGGTAGCCACACACAGGGGCTGCAGCCAGCACCACCACCCTATGCCCAGCACAGAGGGACCCACCAGCATCGCCGTGTTTCAGCCTCACATTTCTTTTGCTGTGGCATCTTTTTAATGACAAAGATCTAAGGAAGTATTTTCCTCCAGCTGGTCTAATTTTAACACGCAGGCAGACAATGGCACACCCCCCTCCCCCAGTAACATTAACCTCTGTGAAAATTTCCTTTTGTCCCAATTTCTCTTTGTTCCCTGGATCGGCTGTCACACCGCTCGCTGCCAGTGACGGAGTGGTCCCCTCCCGGCACGCCATAAATATTGGCAGAACCACGCACGCCACGGTTAGGGCAAGAGAGCAAATGAGACAAATGGAGCCGCGCTCCCCGGCTGCAGCCGTGGCCGCGGGGCGGCTCCAGGCACGTGGCTGTGTCCCTGTCCCCATCCCTGTCCCCATCCCTGTCTTCATCCCAGCAGGGCTGGGGGGAGCAGCACAAGGGCAAAAAATAATAATAAAGCTTTGCCCCCAGCCCTGTGCCTCCTGTTAGTGGCTCCCAGCCCACACCCACGGCCCCCCACGCACAGCTCGGGCTGGCGGCTCCGGCACGGGTCGTGGCCGCTCCACGCTGCCGGACGCCTGGCCACGGGCAGGAGCGGGCAGCGCTACACCTGCAACCTGCCGTGGGTTTCCACCGGGACCGGTCCCGCAGCCAGCGATGGCCATGGGCAAGTGTGGGCAAGAACCGGTTTAAAAACGATCCGAATTCTGCAGGTGGGTAAGTGGAAAATAAAGCAACCCCCAGCCGCGTCCTCGCAGCCGTGCCGGGGTCGCAGGCAGCCACGGGCAGGGGTGTGAGCGGGCAGCCGAGCCCCTGCCGCCCTTGGCCCCCTCCCCGGCCGGGATAACGGCACGCCATATGTCACTGCCGCAGGACGCGGGGGCCAGGGAGATGCACCCTCCGCCCGGAGCTATTTGGGGTTTAATGCTATTATCCTAATGCAACCGGCTCATTGTTTGGGCTGGGAGGCTGCTGCGGGGCCGAGGACGGGGGTGGGCTGGGTAGGGGAGAGCAGCCCCCCAGCCGGAGCGGGGCTGCCGGAGAGCCCCCATCCTGCGCCGGCACAGGAACCCTCCTGCCGCGGGGGGAACTCGGTGGCAAACTTGCCACAGATGATGGATGGCAGGGGAGATGCCACCGCTGCACCAGTGGTGGCCACCAGTCCCGGGATGGGGATGTGGTACCCGACCCCCAGCGCCCATCACCCTGCCCTCGGGGCTGCGAGGGGCGAGCAGCCCATGGGTGCACGCGGGGCCGCAGCCCTAATCCCCGGGGATTTGGCCCACGTGCGCCCGCCTCGCCTGGCCACCCTTTGAGTGCGAGGCGGAGGCTGGCGCCGGGGATTAATGGCTCAGCATCGTTAGGCAGTTATTTATAGGTGCTCCTCCGTGCCCTAAAAATCTGCGGGAGGAAGAGGAGGAGCGGGGGGGCTGGTGGGGTCCCGGCTTTGGGGGGGCCCAGGGGAGGCCACAGCAAAGCAAAGAGACTCCAGAGCACACGTCCAGCGATATCCTGGTTTTACTTTGGGAAAAACACCATCCGGACACACGGCTTGCGGGTTTTGTGTTGGTGTTTTTTTTTTTTTTCCATTTGTTTTCTCTCATTTTTAAAACAATATAGTGCAGCCAGCACTTCTCACAGTAGAATATAATGGTCAATTTTAGTATAAAAAAAAACATTCTCAGAGATTTGTAAATGCACTTAGTGCTTGAACAGGCCTTTCAGGGATACAGTACCTCTTTTCCGAGCACAATCACCTTGGGTTTCATCGGGGTATTTTTCTTTTTTTTCCTTTTGAACATCAAAACACTTTGTATTTTGTGGTGCGGAGCCTTTTTAAAATGAATAAATCTATTAAACACATAATTACACGTAGTGAATAACGGACCATAATGAGCATTTTGGAACTGTTTTTTTAAAAAAAAAAAAAAGAGAAAAGGAGGTATGTGAGCTCCCTGGTACGTGGTCGCCTCTAACCCAGAACCAAGGTAGAATTGACATAAAGGGGGAAAAACAAACAGCCTGGGGACGTGAGACCCGGGCGGGTTCCCGGGGTGCCGCGGGGCGGGAGAGGGCCGGGGGTCCCGCCGGGCACCCGGCGCGGGGGCACAAAACCTCCCGGTTGCGTGGGAATAGGAGCCGGTGGCCAACGTGGGGCCGGGTGAGAGGAGGAGGAGGAAGAGGGGCGGGAGGAGACTCTGTAGCAGCCAACATGTAGATGTACAGCCTAGTCAACTAAAAAAAAAAAAAATTAAAAAAAAAAAAACTGTTCAAGTTTTCAAGTGTTTTTCTTAAATAGCCTCCAGACTGTCCCCAGTTATTAGCTTTAATCAAAGCAGTGCAAGTTACGGACTTCAGCTACAGGTCAGGCGCGAGCTCCCTGCGGCCGCCGCGCCGGCCGGCTGCCGGGCGGGCACCGGCTGCCAGTGAGCCTCCCGGCCGGCCGCGGCACAGGGCTCTGCCCCGCACGGATCCGGCCGGGCGCCCGCAGGCGCGCGGACCGGAGCCTCCTCTCCCTGGATAGCAGCAACTCGTAGCGATTCCCTGTTCACATTCGTGGAGATAAAATGATTTCTGAGCTATATAGACAAGCGGTCCTTCGTCCTCGGCTTCCAGCGGGTTGCGGGTGTATCCAGTCTGGGGACCCCGGTGAAATGCCAGTGTCCCGGGAGCCCTTTCGGCAGCCGACCCCATGTCCCCCTCCCCGTCCCCCCACCCTCGCTGCCACGGTCCGGTACCCGCGCGGTGCTGGAGGGGAGCGCGGCTCGCGCCAAAGTCCTCGCCCTGGGTTTGGGAAAAGCAGCATCGGTTCCTTATCTGTAGACGGGCAGGCGGATGTGGGCGTGCTGGTGGTCCAAGAGCCTTGGCACAGACACGGTCTCGTAGCCCTTGCCCAGCATCTGCTCCTTGATGCAGGGCGGGTGGATGTCGTTGATGAGATACTCCAGGGACTGGAGGCTGCTGCTGAGGATGGAGGTATTGCAGAGCGTCTTGCTGGGCAGCCCCTCGGCGGGGGGCACCCCCAGCTCGCGGGGCCCGGCCCCCAGCTCCGGCGGGTTGTAACAGTCGCTGTTGGGGGTCACCAAGATGCTGTTCCAGGGAGGGGCAAAGTACTGCCCCACCGAGAAGTTGCCGTGCATGCAGTTCAAGGGGGACGAGCTCACCTTCTCGGCCGCGCCGCCCAGGGCGTAGGGGCGCGAGGCGCCCGCGCAGGTCTCGGGGGACTTGCTGAGGGCCCCCCCGCCGCCACTGCCCCCGCTGTACATTCGCAGGTGCTGCTGCTGCTGCTTCTGCTGCCAGACCAGGTAGTCCATGCCCTCGGGGTAGACGCCCGCCTTGGGTCCCAGCGCCGCGGCCGGGTTGGAGGCCAGCGCCAGCTCGGCGCCCTTGCGGCACTCCGGCAGGACGGCGCCGGCGTAGGTGCCGGGGAAGGCGCCGTGCTTGGCCGGGCTGGGGTTGGCGGCCACGACGGCCGGGCAGCCCGGCTGGGCGCCCTGCGCCTGGCACTGCTGATTGATCTGGTAGATGATGCTCTGGATGGAGGGCAGGTTGGACGGCGGCAGGGCCAGGCTCCTGCCCGCCAGCGGCAGCACGGAGGCCGCCACCGTCACGTTGGGGGGCACGGGACCCTCCAGCTGCTTCTGGCCGCCGTGGTAGCTCAGCTGCCCGGCGCAGGAGGGACCTTGAGCTAAAGTGCTTGACGCGGGGTAGGGAGCGACGCCGACCTGGGCGGGCGAGAGCTTAGTCCGCTTCCCCTCCGAGTTCTTCACCACGCTTTTGCCAGAGGCTTTGACGATGGCCAGGAGACCCTGGTAGCCGCCGGCGTGCAGGGGATAGGGGCTGTAGCGCTGCCCCGTGGTGTCGTAGCCATTGACCGTCCGGTTAAGGTGCTTGTGCTGGGGGACCCTGATGTTGGTGGGGAAGATCTTGATGGTCAGCGGGCTGTTGGCCACCTTCTGTGCGTAGGCGTCCAGCTCGGCGGGGCTGGGGTAGCGCGGGGAATGCATGGGTGCCGCCGTCTCGCCTGCGGGAGCAAAGCGTAGGGTGAATCCGGTGCTGCCAGGAGGAGGGGGACCCGGCGCCCCGGCACCCATTGCCCCCTCCCCGGCTCCCACCCGCTCCCGGCAGAAACCAGGTCAGGGCATCAACCTGCCCCCCCCGCTGAGGGAGTCACTTCTAAGTGGCCTAAAATAAACTCGGTGTGGAGAATGGAAATGTCACTTTACCCAACGGGGGAATCTTTCTCCGAGATTGGATTTAAACTACATTATACAAGCAATTTCATGGGTGCTTTGCGCTGCTACGAGAACCTCACCAAAAATGGAAAAGCATTGCATTTACCAGCCATAAATCAGCAGTTCCTATAATGAGCACAAAAATGTCACTTTTATGCAATTTTACAGATGAACAAAACTGGTGAAATTAACTGTGGTAACCTACTGGAGTCAGCAAAAGCCACTGCAGAAAAAAAATTATATATGTATATATTTTTGTTCCTTTCAAACTCTTTCCCGAGCAAGTTTCTGCCATTCTGGTGTGAAAACTCATTTGTCGTACCCATTATACTTTCATTTGGAGTTTATCTTGAGTATCCAATGAGCCACCAACTGTGAAAATGATTAAATCTACAAAATCTATCTAATAGATGGAATAAATTAGGTGTTTAAAATCTCCACACACACACACGGGCGCAGGCACACACACGCCGGCACACGGGGGACGGCGTTAGCTCCCGAGCTGCTCCCAAAACCCCCGGCCCTGCCAGGGGACATCTGCAGCACCCGGGGGCTGCTGGACCCGGCGCCTGCCAGGAGCCAGGTTTGGCAAGGGAGAGATGGTCAAATCGGGGGGGTTGGGGCTGGTACCCCCCACCGAGGAGCCCCAGCCCTGCCAGGGACCCTTCCCCTGCTGCCAGGCAATTTTGGAGGCTCCCAGGCAGCGCAGCCCCACGGTACCCGGGGGACGGGGACTGCAGGCGCTGAGCATCGCTGCGGGGACGCTGCGGAGCGCTTTGCTCCGGATGCCACCGGGACCAGCGATTCCTGATGCCACCGTGTGCTGGGCGGCAACGTCTCTGCGGAAGAGCCGCGCCATGGGTGCATTCAGCACACCTAACGAAGTCGTTCAATGGGTCTGCAACGCCTGTCTCCGTCCCGCTCCGAGTGATGCTCCGGCACGGTGTCCGCAGCCGCAGGCACGCCCAGAGGACCCAGGCACGGCGTTAAAACCAGGATTCAGGGGGAGCTGGGGGCACTGGCAGCTGCAGGACGCCACCTCACCCCCGGGCAGCAGCCTGATGTTGGGGCAGTCACAGGCGCGAGGCCGTGGCCACTCTCCGTCCTCTCCACCCGAGCGGTGCAGCAGTAATTTAACAGGCAGAACGGCAGAGCATTCACCCGCCATTCCTCCCATTAAGCTAATGTTATGGGCTTTTTACAGGTGTCTTAAATAGCATTGTTATTAACGAGTATATTAAGCCAATTAAAACCAGGGCCTTTGAGTAGGATTTAATGCAGCTGCCAGGAGACAGGAGGCACGGCATCAGCAGCTCCCTACGGTGGGACACGTGCAGGCGTGTGGCATCCCGGCTGCACCGCCAGTCCCGCCGGGCACGTCCCGGGCATCCACCATCCAACCTCGGTAAAGCTCCCAAGCCCGGGTGGCACCTGCAGAGCAGCCGGCGAGCTGCACGGGCGCAGGCGAGCGTGCACGCTGGGTGCCGCTGGGCACGGGCACCCCGCGAGCCGACGGGTGCAGGGGGCTGCGAGCAGGACCCCCACCTACCCAGCAGCACGGCACGGCATGGCACACCGCCCGGCACCGCAGCCCGCTGGCACCACGAGCCATGCACATCTGCATTCCCCTTCATGCCGGCACCGCTGTCCTTGGAGGTGGCAGCATCGTGAACACTCAATTAACATGACACTAATTAGCTGGTGACACTTGCAGAATCCCTAATGAGCCCATTCCACAGAAATGCTCCTTTCTGAGCAAAAAAAAATAAAAAAAAGGGGCCATTGCAGGAGGGAGGGAGGTGGCATCGCCTACGGGCACTGCGGCTCCCCAGCACGAGTCACCAAAACCCCGTCCCCGAGCACCCGAGGGCTGCGGGTGACGCTTTTGGGATGGCCCCGTGCAGCCCCCCTGACTGCCCGCTGCTGCGGGACGGGCAGAGTTGCCTGCCCGGTGAGCGAGCTTGGCCACAGGCATCCCACCCGCGAGCCCCGGTGCCGGCGCGTGCCCGGAGAGCGCCGTGGCCGGCCGCGAGCCGGCCGGGGGAAAGCCAGGAGCCGCCTTTGTCACCTCTTCGCGCCAGCTGGGTTGGATGTGACAAGCCACCAATTCGGTGTGTTGTCACATATCAGGGTGACGCACCGAACCCCCGCCGGGAAAATTACAGAGCGACCGATTTCCCGGCGGCTCCCGGCGCGCTGGCGGCTGCGCGGCTCCGCCGCTCCCCCTCTCCGCAGTAATTACTGCTTTCTAACGGGCTGTAATTACTGCGAGATGCAAACTCTCCGAACCACTGCCGTCACCCGTCAGGCGCAGGCAGCCCTGACACCAGTCGCTCGCCGCCGGCTTTGCCCCCCCTCCTCTTAAACCTGAACCATCGGAGCCGTCACGCCGGGGCCGGGTGGGATGCGCCGCGGACCCCCGGCCGGCGCGGTTTACCTCCGCCAGCTGCCGACACAGGGCCGGCTCAGCCGGGCTCGCCACCACGAGCAGCCCCGGCTCCTGCCACCCCTAAACCAAATCCAGCCGCCGGCAGCGCGCCGGCCCAGGGACAGGCACCCATCACCGCTTCTCCCAGAAGATGTTTCGCCGGCTCCCGGCTCCCTCCCTCGCTGGCGTTCCCACGGGATGCGGCCAGCACAGCCCCAGCTCCGGGCTCCCCCTCCCTCCCTGACCTGCTCTATTTTTCCAGCCTGCACTCAATAACAGCTAAATAATTGAATCTGCTCAGCAGCCAAAGATTTGTTTTGAATTTTATTGGAATTTTAAATTGTTTTGTTTCTTCAGTATTTTATTACTGTAAATGGAAAATGCATCGCCCGCAGTAATAATCCGATGGCTTTTTATATTACTCCGAGCTTCTGCTCAAAGCATTATTGGAAAGCCAGGCAGAAACGAGAAGCCATTATAATGGCAGCACAGGCTTATAAGATTACGCCTCCAGCTAAACAACTTTTTACTTTAGCAAATTGGCCACCAAACCCGGTTTGAGACACAGATGTAAATCCTGGACCCCACCGACGCCGCGATCCAGAATAAATCTCGGTTTATGGGTAGGGGAGCTCCAGCCCCGCCGTGCCCGGAGCAGCCGGGTCTGTGCAAAATGTCTGATGGGGATGGGGATCCCCTGCATCCCCCACGTCCCTGGCATCCCCCGCATCCTCTGCATCTCCCGCATCCCTGGCATCCCCTGCAACCCCCACATCTCCTGCACCCTCTGCATCCCCTGCATCCTCGGGGACCCCCGCGCTGTGCCCGGCTGCAGCCACAGCCCACAAGGGCCAGGGAAGAAGGAAAGATGGGGAGAAGGGAGGGGAGGGAAGCTAACCAAAGCCATCCTTACGACAGGAGAGACCAAGGCTAACCGGGGCCAACGATCCAGGGCTTGTGCCACACAGGAGCGGCACAAACCCACAACAGTCCCCAATTACCCCCGGCCCCGGCTCCGCTGGGACACAATGGGCGCCATCAAAGCCCAGCTGCCAGGCCCCTAATTAACCCTGATTTTAACTGTACACTTTTAAAGGCACTAAAGCAGTTACAAAGTGGAGAACAAGGCAGGGTTAATAGCGCAGACCTAAATTGCAGGCCCGCGGGGCCCGGGCCCCATAGAAATAATAGACCTGTCTGGGCTGCTCAGCTGTCAGTCAGGCGAACAATTCGGCACCCGAGGAGCGCGGTGACGGCACAGGAGCGGCAGCACTGGGGCTCTGGCAATCAGTGTCTGCTCGGTTAAAGCAGTTGTGAGATCAAAACGGCGCCAGGAAAGATGCTCAGCACTGGGAAAGATGCTCAGCACTGGGAAGGATGCTCATCGTCAGGAAGGATGCTTGATAATGGGAAGGATGCTCGACACTGGGAAGGGTGCTTGGTACCAGGAAGGATGCTCATGCCCAGGAAGGATGCTCGGCACCAGGGAGGATGCTCCACGCTGCTCCCGCAGCCCAGCTGCCCCGGGTGTCCCCCGGCCTGGTGCGGCAGCAGCATCCCTGCCTGGGCCTCCTCTTCCCTGGAGGAGGGCGAGCTCACGCACCAGCAATTTATGGCTTTAATTTTCAGGCCATGGTGCTGCAGGAGATGCTGCGCTCCCCAGGCGTTGCCCCACTCTGGAAGGGGACGTCGGGGTGCACGGGGGGTAGGTGCCGGGGATCGGCGCCGGCAGCACCGCAGCCCTGAGCGAGGACTCGGCGGGGACAAGCTGAGCGAGGATGCGGCACCTAACCGGTTAACAGCCGGCACGAAAGACATGCGCTGCCTGCCACAGACAGGCAAGATGTGCTCCCTCCCTCTCCTCCATTCCTTCGCTCCTCTGTGAGATAAGATGGGACAAACCTTATTTTTACACATCGAAAGCGCTAAAATATTTTGCAACAAATGAAAGAAGTAATCTCGGCAGTAAATCTTTATAACGCTGCCGAAGGCGAAGCTGTGGCTGGAAGCTACCCGGCGCCTTGTTCGGGCCTCGCTTCTCCGCACCCCCAAAGGAAAACGCTTTTCACCCCTTTTCCAGACGGGAGCGGAGCCGCTGCCGGGGCTGCCCCAGCCGCCGGAGCTGCCACGCTCCTCCTGCCCCGGCACAGCCCCGGGCAAACCGCGGGCACGTCCCGGCTGCTCCACCACAGAGGGCAACCGGCATGCCCGCCGCTTGGGCAGCCCTTCGGGAGGAACGCCCGAGAGCTCGGCCCTGGTTTTCTGCCCCGAACCCCAACACGATGCCCCGGCTCTGCCCACCTCCCTCCCGTGGTCCCATCCGCCACATTCACCCCGGGAAGGGGCATTTCCTGGGGGTCGCCGTGCCCTCCCCGAGCATCCTGGCAGACCTCGCCCTCCGTCCCCATCCTCGCCCTCCATCCCTGTCCTGCCCTGCCCCTCTCGCAGGAAAGCGCTGGTGTTTCCAGCGCTGAGCTGGTGTTTCGCTCCTGCTCTGCCTCCCCGAGCCCCCGTGGGGCAAAAGGGCAGCAATTAGGCAGGATTTTTAATTTGCACAGGGGCGGGAGGGGGTGGAAGGGGAGCGACGCTGAGAGCGCCGGGCGGAGGCAGGAGGAGCCGCTGGGGACCTGAGCAGCCGCTCAGTGTCGGCGTGCCAATGGCTCTTATTAAAAAATAATAGTGCTGCAGCCTCCGAATGAATGAAACTCTGCAAGAGGCGAGAGCTCATCCCCCGGCTTTGGGACCAGGCTCCCTGTTCCCCTCGCAGCAAGGAGATCCCAATGTCTTCAAAGCTTCAAAAAGCATCAGAAGTCCCCTCTTCTCTTTCTGCAACACTGGGAACAGATTTTGGAAGAGCTAAACCCTAAATATTTGCAAAACACTTGGAAGAAACCTCAATATTTGGAAAACACTTGGAAGAAAAACAAACAAAACCTGGTGCATTTACCAAATAAATGAAGTCCTTGCAGTGTGGGTCTGAGCCCCAGGTGGCAAAGCTGCCTGGGCAGGGACCGGCCGCCCCCCGCCGCGGGCAGCAGCACCCGGCAGGACCCCCTGCCCGCCCCGCGGGGCCGGAGGGCAGAGCCTGCCCACACGGCGCAGCCGGCCCCGGGGAGCGGGGTGCTGGAGCTGGCGACCCCTGCCAAGGGCAGGGCAAATCTCAGGGGGTCCCAGGTGGAGCTGGGGGGGTTGCTGGAGGATGCTGCCCTGCCCAGACCCGGGGTGACCCGTGGGCAGGCATGGGGGTGTGCAGCCCCCCGCCCCAGGGAGAGCGGCCATGGGAGCCGGCGCAGGTCCCTCGTGTGCCCCGAGCTGTTTTTGGGGTGCAGCCGGGCAGAGGGGGCCGCCGGCGCTGCCCCCCCCGCCGCTCGCTCTGCGCCAGGCAGGTTGGGCTGCTGTCACATTGCACCAGCTTTCCCACCCTGTGAAGTGCGGTGGTTTCTATGGTGACGGTGTCCCCAGGATGGGTGGCGCAGAGGCCACCGTGCCGTGGCGGATGCGGCGGGGGGCCCGTGCACCGGCGTGGTCCCCGGCCCCCCGCGAGCGCAGCCCCAGCAGGGACAGCAGCCACCCATGACCAGCACCCTCGGCAGCACCGTGGCTACCCCCAAAAACGCTGCGTCCTCACTTGCAGGACCCCCCAGTGCAGGACCCCCCTGCGCCCCGGCCCCCGGTGTGGAGCCAGGACAAAAGCATCCTCCGGCAGAGCATCCTCGGCGCGAGGAGCCGAGACAAACGCGCCCCGGCTTCGGGGGCTTAAATTAAAACCAACTACAGAAATAATAGCGGGAGAAATCCATCTGAATAAACGTAGGTGGCAAACCCCGCGCGGCAGCCGCGCAGGAGCCGTAATCTGCAAAGACAACAAAATTCATGACAAAGCACAAAGGGAAGCGCCGGGCTTCGCCGTCCCCAGATATTCATCCGTTAACACGTTCCCTTTTTAGGCTGACATGTCATTTCAGACGGGCCTTTTTTCCTCCCCTTTCTTCTCCCCCTCGACGGCGCGCGGCTCTGCCGAGGCGGCTGCTGAATTGGATCACCTCAGGGCGAGCACTTTATTATCTGCAGTCAAAGCGTCACCACAAATACCCGTCTACACACACACGTGTCACTTCCCATTTGTCTCCTCCACGAGGTATTAGCGCCGCGCGCACTGTGCCACCGCGTCCACCGGCGCGGCAAAGGCGAACGGCGCCGGGTGGGAGGCACGCAGGGAGGGCGGCATCGTGGCCATGAGGATGCCACCCCACTGCTGCCCCACTGCCACCCCAGCGCAAACCCTAGTGCCACCCCAATGCCATCCTGATACTATCCCAACGTCGTCCCGGTGCCACCCCACTGCTGCTCCATTGCCACTCTGATGCCAAGCCGATGCAAACCCCGATGCCACCCCAATGCCATCCTGATACTATCCCAATGTCACCCAGTGCCATCCCAATGCTGTCCCAATGCCATCCTGATGCTACCCCCGTGCCACTCCAATACTGCCCTGATGGCACCCTTCTGACACCCAACACAGCCCTGATGCCAGCCCAAAGGCCCCCTGATGCCATCCCACCACGCAGCCACCAAGGGGACTCCGGGACGGGGCCGGCAGCCCCGCAGCTCAGCCCAGCCACCCCCAGCCCCTCCGCTCTGTCATTGACAGTAAATTAATATTTGATTAATTTTAAGACACGGGCTTTGCACGCCAAGCACGGCTACCGGTGCCCATGGCACCCCGTCCCTGCCGAGGGGAACAGGGTGGGCACCCCCCGCGCAGGCTGCGGGGAGCGGGTGCCCCGTCCCCGGGTCTGCAGCCCCGCACGGCCCCGCCGGTGCCCGGGGACCTGCTCCGCAGCCGATGGACCCGTGCGGTCCTGGGAAGTTTGGACACAAACCAAACCCCCCTCGTGTGCCGGGCGTTACCAGCGAAGCCCACCCAAAGACCACGGCTCTGACCTGGTGGGAGATGGTCCCACCCGGAGAGGCCGCCCCGGCGCCGAGCAGCCCCCCTCACCCATCCATCTCCCACCGCGCATGTGACCGATCGAAAAGTGTTTTTGCAGCGTTTCCTGGCAGGGAAAGTGCAAGTCAACAGCACATTTTGGGCACGGCAGTTAATTGAACTCCTTTTTATGGCACGTATATAAATACACAGAACCATCATTAACCGATCCCTTCCAGAAACTGAAAATGAAAGAATTAATCTTATTTCACTCATGTGTAACCCCTCATGAAATTAAAATGATATTTTATGGGTGTGTACAAGAGCAGAGCCTTGCTGCAGCTACTTTAATGAAAATGCCCTTGGAATAAGTAGAATTGGGTAACGAGAAGCCGTTAAACGGGGCTTTATCCCATATGCAATTAAACAGTTTTATCGCTGATGAGAGTCCCCATGGGCGAGTGGGAGAGACGTGGGTGACCCTGAGCTGGGTCCCTGGCACTTTGCTGCTCCCCGAGCCCTGGCCATCACCTCTCATTAGCGTTTTAATAACCCAGCCGGAGCCCCTCCCGCCACCCCCATGAGCCGTTCCTTGCACCGTCCCCAGGGGGCCGAGGTGCGGGGTCCCACGGGACCCCAGCGCGAGGCCAGCGGGGCTGGGCTCCGCATCCAGCCCTGCCAGAAGGATGCGCACGGTGGGAGGGGGCGGCCGATGCTCGCACGCAGAAACGTGCTGTGAGCATGGAGGGAGCTCGGGAAGCTCCCCGTAACTCCCAGCTCCGTATGGATCCCACCCCCTAGGGGAGCACGCATCCTGCACCCCCAGCCCCAGCCCAGCCCCAGGCTGACGGCAGAGCAGCGCAGGCTGACGGAGGGCACACAGAAAGTAACATTTAATTAAACATAAGCCCCCACTACATTACTGCAGAGAGCAAGAGCAGCAAAGAGTTTGGCCAAGCCAAGAGTGGTATTATTTGATTTATAATTTAAATAAAGCTCAGGATTCCTGTAATGCGCACAGAATAAAATCAAAAGGGACCAGGCTGCTGGAGTTAATTGGACGTGATATTTTCCTGAGGATGCTGCTTCTCCGCAGGCTCCTGCTCCTTGTCTGGAGGCGGGCAGACACAGGCCGGGCTGGCAGGGCTCCGGGCACCTCCTGCTGCCTCCTGCCTCCTCCTCGAGGACGCAACGCCGGTGCCCGCGGTGCAGCCCCGGGATTGCCAGTGAGGGAAACCGGCCGCTGCCGTGGGCCAGCAATGGCGAGCACTGCGGCAAAGTCACCTACGGCACTGAAGGGGACGCACCGAGCCCGCTGGGACGCGGCCGCGCCGGCGCGTGGGGCACCGCGCCCGGGGGACGGTAATTAGCAGGAGAGCCAAGGGGCAGAACTGGGGGGCGAAGGCACCGGGGCCGTCAGCTCCCAGCACGGGCAGGAAAATTAGTCAGCTCACCTTTTACGTGAAATTAATACAAAAATTAATCAGCGGCGCGGGCAGGATAATAGGATTTCACAGTGGTGCGGGGCCAGACGGCCAACGTGCCGAGAGCCAGACTCATTTAATATCGACAGAAACAATGCCAGAGGACAGAAATAAGACCCATAAAGATAATTACTGAGATACTCAGGAGCAAATTAAGTAATCAGAGGCACTTCTAAATTGTGCCTCGTTTTAAGAGAACGCTATCTTTGTCGATTACCTACGCAGGCGTTTAGGAGGCGGCAGGAGGCTCGGCCCCGCGCGCCGGCTCGCCGGCCCCTCTGCGCCGCGCTTACCGCAGGTGCCATAAATAAAGAAGAGAAAATCGTATTCCAGGCCAGATGCGGGGCTCTGGATGTCACCTGCAATTTAATTTGCACTAGCAGGAGGCAGAGAGGAGCGAGACGTGCTGGATTTGCCCATAATGAGCAGAAACATACGGGCAGCTAAACTTTGATTAAGGTGACCTGGCTGGTGGTGGCCGGCGGCGAGCGGGGCGCGGGGGTCTGGCCGGGCAGCGCGGCCACCGCCGCACACCGCCCGCCCCGGGCGGAAGCCTCAGAGATCCGGACGAGCACGGTCCTGCCCCGAGGGATGGGGCGCGATCAGCCAAAAACCCCGGTGCCTCGGTCCCCCGCGCCTGCCAGGGTCCGGCTCGAGGTCAGACCTCTGCAACCCACCCTCCTCCCACCGACGCGGTTCAGGGACCCCCCGGCACCCTGGAGCTGGGGCCCTCCTGGGACGTGGGTGGCTGCACCCAAGAGCGGCTCTCCCCACCGATGGGTGCCTTGCCACGTCGAAATGCCACGAACAGGGCTCCCGCTCCCCAAACCGCCTTATTTTAGCACCGCCTCTGGTGGGGTGGGAAACGCCGGGGAGCACCAACCCCCCCGACGGGAGGGTGCTCCTGGGCCCCGTCCCCAGGGTGCTGCTCCTGCGCATCCCCATGGGCTGCGGCGGTCCCCGGCTCTGAGCCACAGCTAGGTCTCCAGAAAACCCTGCCAGGCTCAGCCCGCCCGCGGGTCTCGGACCATGCGGGCACGGCTGAGCTAATTAGCCCGTGGCAACGAGGCGCGCCGGGAGCCGGACCCTCGCGCCAGCCCTGCGCCGCCGCGCGCTGCTCAGGCGTGACCGATTAGGAATAATTTTACAAGAGCAACATCCGTTTTCCTTCAGACGCTAATAAGGAGACCCCAGCGGCACCGCCAGCTCCGATTCAGCGCAAGCGCACAGGGTCCACGCACGCACCCACCCACTTTGCAGACTCGCTGAGACCCCCGAGAGCTGACACCCTGATGGGTGCTGGGGTGCCAGCAGCTCGGGGGGGCACCGATCCCACCCACCCCTGCGATTGCTGATGCACGCACAAGTGCTTCCCCGCCTGCGACTCTGGGACGCGCGGGTGCCCATCACCCTGCCTCTGGCCTGGGTGATCTGCTCCCTGCAGCGATGCTGCGCTGGAGCTTGGGGAGCTTCACCCGAAAAATAACCCTCCTGGCTGCCAGCGTGACCCAAGCCCCCCCAGGGTGGCTGAGCATCGCCCAAACCCCGCGCCGGGCTCGCTCGGCTGCGTCGGGGTGCCCAGGTAGAGGGGAAAAACCGTCTCCGGGAAAACACAGATCATTAAACAAATGCCCGGGGGCTGTCACAGACTAACAAGCAGAGCTTTAGCAGCTGATTTGTCTTCAGCCGGCAATGTTTAAAAATCCAACTGAGACCAGCAGAAAAATATCCACTCCCCTCTTTAAAACACACATTCATCACTTGAGAATCTTAATGCGTCTTTCCCAGCCGGGGAGGTCAAACACGCCTGCCTAAAGCAGGCTCATTAAATATACATTTAATCATGGTTTGGATTGAGAGACAAAGGCTGGGAGAGACAGGTGCTTTACTGGAGTGACCTTTTGGATCCCATTTTAATGTAACTAGTTTACAGCTTATCTGAAAGGCCAGCTCCTGGGGAAGGCGAGCTGCAGCAAAACGGGGAAAGTAATTAGGGGGGGAAGGGCCGGGGAGCTTTGGGGGGCTGCGGAGCAGCCGACGGCAGCATCCTCTGCCGCCGCCGCGCTTCCCAGACAGCTCTGCAACATTTTCTGAAGTTCGACTTATCAACCAGAGCAACCCAATTTAATTTGCTTATCTTGTCTCCTTCCTCCCCCCCCCTCCCCGCTTCTCCTGCTCTTTTTAATTATCGGTTAAATAAATGTCTTTTTCAATAAGAGAAGCAGCATCAAAGCAGGCGCGCGCCCCCCGGGGCACTTACACTTGCGCGGCTCCAGCGCCTTGTTGGGGCAGGCGAGGTGCTGGGCTGGGGGGTTCTGGGTCCTCTGCAGGCAGGCCAGCATGGTCCGGACCTCCCGGCGGGCAGCGCCGCCCCCGCCGCCGGCCCGCGCCCTGCCGAGAGAAGAGACACGCCGGTCAGGCGAGGGGACCTGCCCGCCCGCTGCCCGCCACCCTCCCGCCCACCCAGCCGCTCCCCAGGCAGAGGAGCTGGATGCGGTGAGCTCCAGGCACCAACTGTGGGCACGCGCTGCTCACAGCCCTTTGCTCCTTTGGAGATAAATAAATAACACTGAAAGCCTTAAATAAATATGAATGTATATAAAATAAATACGAAGGTCACGGTGGGTGATTTGTGCTTCCTGCAAAGCTTTCCACCCTTCCCACCGGGAACGGGGCAGAGCCAGGGCATCCCTCCGGCATCGCACTCCTGGCAGTGCCAGACCGCTCTGCCGGCGTGCCAGCCGGCGCCTCCCGGCAGAGAGCGATCCCGCCGGCTCCAGCCAAGGCTGGGAAAGATGGCGTTAAAATCCTGCTTGGGGTCCTGGGATCCGTCGCCAGCTCCCAGCTGGCATCAAAATCTGCTCGACAAAAGCTGGAGGGGTCAGGCCAAAGTCATTGCCGCCACCGCTCTGCTAATTGTACATCCTTCACGAGCCGCCGCGGAGGGCATGAATTATAACCAGTTGCTGCTGACACCCTCCCACTGCTCCGGCTGGCGCGGGGAGCGATATTCCCGCTTGGAGAGGGCAGGGAGACGTGGGCAGAGCAGCAAAAAAGCAGGCAGCGGTGCCCGTCCTCCGGCGTCGCAGCTTCTGAGCCATCGCTCTCCTGGCTGAACGTTTACTGATGGCTGGGTGGCACGGCTGGGTGCATGGCTGGGTGCATGGCTGGGTGCCACGGCTGGGTGCATGGCTGGGGGTCACAGCTGGGTGGCATGGCTGGGTACATCACTTCGTCGCGGGGGAACCATCTCCTCCTGCAGCCATCCGGCAGACAGGACGTTTCCTGCCCGCCCCGGCGCTGGCAAGCGGTGCTGGGGCCGGCGTGCAAGGGGAGCTGTGCGGTGGCCTGGGGCACGCACTGGCAGAGCCTGTGACCATCACCCGCTGGGCAGCAAAGCATGGAGGCTGCTCCCCGAGCTGTGCCCGGGGCTCTCCTTGCTCCGCCGGTTTAAACGTCACCCTTCGAAACGCGCCTTCGCAGCCACCGCGGGTGCACCGAGAACAGTGCCCGCGCGCTTGCTGCTCGCTCCCGCCCCGCGCCCCCCAGCACCGGGGCAGGGGGGTCCCAGGCTCCGGGCCCATCCCCGGGCTGGACGGCCGGCGGTGGCGGTGGGACCCGCACAGGGCGTCAGTGCCGTGGCTGGGCTGTGCCCGAGGGGGCTGGGGGTCTCGCCCCGTCCCCCCGCCGCCACCACGCTGCAAACCTGGGGAAGGGAGAGACTCGTTAGCGAAAGGTGTGAGGAGCCGGAGGGGAGGAGGAAGTCATCTAATACCAAGCAGGTGTCTGGAGAACCCAAATTGTGCTGTTTTCTCCTAATAATGAAGTATTCATGAGTAAAAGCCTTTTTCACTACTTTCTTAAGATACTAATTTCACAACAAGCGCCTTGTTACCATGCAATTATTCCAATCGTGCATTTCTCCCAGATTCCATCTGTCCTCGCGCTCTCTAAATGAAAGACAATCATGTAACCACCTTTCATTATTCACTATTTTACTTTCAGCAAAGGTACCCTGAAAGAAATGATTTCCTCTGAAAGGGACTTTTATTCAGTTTCAAAACCAATTTTCTCCTATTACTGTCTTAAAAAAAAAAGGAGGGGGGCAGGGAGGTGTTTTTATTTCATGCATTACATATCCTTTGTTAATGCAGCTCACAGTAAAAGCAGCCGTATCCATTTTCTGGCTTCGATTTCTGGTAATTTTAAAATATGCCATTACAATCAGGCAGAAATTATACAGTTTGAAAAGAGAATGAAGTGCTTCTTACTCAGAGGCTGAGCGCACTTGACTGCCAGGGAGCTCTCCTCTCCCCGCCGGGACTCGGGGTTCATTACGCAGCCCCGCTCCCCCCCGGCACGCGCCGGCGCGTGCCCACCGGCCGGCTCCGGCGGTGGCTGCATCCGCGCCGGGGAGAGCTGCCGCGCCGACCCTGTCCCACAGGGTGGCCCCGGGTTGGGGCACCCACGGCCACGCTGCACCAGGCGCCGGCTCCCGCCATCCCTGAACCTCACCTACGTGGTGACCTCGGGGCCGGCGTCCCACCGGCTGTCACCATCTGGCCGATTAGCGGGCGGACGTCACCTCCTCCCCTGCAGCGAGGCCGGCTCCTCGCCGGGACGCTGCCCCGTGTCCCTGGTGGGCACGGGCGTGGTGGGCAGGTCGGCACGTCAGGTCCCTGCTGGTCCCCCCGGACAATGGGGCTGAGGGCAAAGAGAAAGCACCCAGGGGAGGGGGCGGCACGGGGCGAGCGGAGAGGCCAACCAACCCCACGGGGCAGGATGCGGCCCCGGCGGGGCACCAAATCCGGGTGCCGACAGGAGGGAGGGCGAGGATGCAGCCCTGCTCCAGGGCTGAGCCCCCGGGGAAGGGGGGATGCTGATGGCCAGTCACAGGAGCCACGGGCACCCTCGGCGCTGGGAGCCCAGCACTGCAGGTCCCCTGAGGACACCCCCATGCTGGCAGGGGTGCTCTCCCCACCGCTGCTCTCCAGGCCCTGCCATGCACCCGCGCACAGCCCAGCACCCTCCCGGAGCCGTCCCGACCTCGGCCATGCACAGCAGGAGCATCACCGGCATCAGCCGGGAGTGACACGGGGGCCACAACCCAAACTAAATAAAGCCGCCGATTATTTCAGGTCCCGGTTCTGCCCCCGTCTCCCAGCGTCACGCAGCGGAGACGATTTTTCCAACAGCTATGCTGCGCTTCACCCCACCTTCACGGGCACGCTTACAACCACGAGGGCCCCGGGGCCGCACATGCCGCGACACCGTCCCTCCCCCCAGCCCCCTAAAGCGCCCGTAGGCGAGCGGGTGGGCAGCCCGGCACAATGGGCATCTGTGCCGCCGTGGCATTTCGTTAATGCCGCTCAGAAAAGCCCCTGAATCAGCTGATGGGAATTGGGCGCTGGGCTGTCCGAACGCTTAGCGCCGGCTTAGTTAGCCCCATCTGCATTTGAACTAATTCCAATCAGCAGGATCCGATTTAGTTCAAGCTGCTCTGGCTCTTTCGTGGCAGGAAAGACAACACTCAGCAGTTTTGCCAAACCGCCCCGAGTCTGCACGGCCTCTGCCCAGCCCGCGCCGACGGCCCCGCCACCACGCAGCCAGCGGCACAGCCGGCACCGCGGCACATGGGGAGAGCGTCCCGCTCTCGGGGACGCCAGGAGCGGGGTCCCTCTGGGACGCCAGGAGCGGGGTCCCTTGGGGACACCCGGAGCAGTGTCCCCCAGGACCCCCAACCCCACATCCCTTGGCACCGCTCCCCAGCATCATCCCCCTCCATCCTTCCCCAGCCCCCCTCCAAGCGCTCCTTCCCACCCCCGCCCCGGGCCGAAGCCATCGCACTATTTATAAGCCCAAGGTCTTTGTGACTTTAATAAAAAAATAAAAAAACCCTCTCTGTCTAAAGCCCCCGTGACGGGAGGGTTTGGCACCTCCTCTGACATCAGCGGCTGATAAGTGGGCTTATCTCCTCCGAGAGCCCGCGAAGGTCCCTCCGGCGAGATAAGGCGGGCGCAGCTGTCGATAGAGGCTTTCGCAGGCGAGGATTTAGATAAAAGAAAATGTGACGGGTGGGGGGGAGGGAACTTTTAAAGTCTCAGCCTGAACCGGGTCTGTGCCGCAAGGGAGGGGAGGGCAGGGGCAGCCCCCTCGCTGGGCAAAGCCAGGGCCGAGGTCTCGGTCACCGTCCGGGCTCCGTGCAACGCGTGCGCATCCTTCCTGGGTGCTAGCGGGGCCGCCTGGGTGCAAGCCCATAAAAAGGGAGTTTTCGGGGTAGGGAGAGGAAGGGGGCAGGAAGAGGGATGCCGCAAAGCTGTTTGAGTCACGCCGCCGCGTCTCCCCCCGGCTATTAAAAGACAGCGCTGGGTTCGGCAGAAAGACAGGAGGTGACCGGGTCACCCGGCTAGCAGAGGCACAAGAGGCTCCTGACAGCGCCAGACAGACAGACGGACAGACAGCATGGGAGCGAGGCCAAGGCTGGCAGCAACCCTCGCAAGCCGGCAGCCCTGACAAATTAAGCAAAAGCCCTCGCCGGTCCCCGGCGTGCCGAGTACAACACACCCCCCCCGCCGCGGAGCCGGGGCTACCAGGGACGCCCCCGTCCCTCGTCCCTCTGCACTGGGGTGGAGGAGGAACCCACCACCCCGCTGGGGAGCTCCCCCTCCCCGCTGGCTCCGGCGACATCGGTGCTGCCCCCGCAGCAGCCCCGCCACGGCCGCTGCCGCCATCCCCGGTCCCCACGACACTGGTTTCCCATCAGATGGCATCCCTCCTGCGAGGGTGAGGGGGTGCCAGGGGAGGAAGGCTCCCCCTCCATGCACAGAGGGGTCGAGCAGGATGGCGCTGCTGCCTGGCACCGCGGCGGTGCAGGCAGCTGCCGTGCCAGCTCGTGCCCATCTCCCATCCAGCAGCAGATTTATGGTCCCCCGGCCGAGGCGGTGGCGGGGACACGGTGCTCGGCGAGCGACGCTGCAGCTCGGTCCTGCAATGGGCGAGCGCAGGAAAGGTCACCCCGCTGTAAATCACGGGGAACACCAGATAAAATAAAGCAGAAAGTTTGACGCCGCCGTGCCGAGGGCTGCAATAAAGCACGGCACGGTGCCGCCGGCCACGCCACCACCTTCCTCTCGCCCGGCCGCCGCTCCATCCCGCCCGGCTAATCCGCTCCCCTCCGCGCGCTCCAGCCCCAGGCCTTTCAGGGGGCCCTGTTAATAATTAAATGTTAATCTAAAAAGCAATTTTAGCTGCAGTGCTGCAGATCTGGTTAGAGATTACATTAGCATGTAAGAGTCAAGGGTAATTTTCTCTAACCCCTCTTGTGATCTTTAAAACCCGCAGATCTTAAAGCAACACCAGCTCCTCTGATTAAAATTGGAAGCTGGGGTTTGCAACGGATAATGATGCTGGAAGTGATTATTTTGCTGCTCGGGATTTCGCTGGGGAGCGGGGGCTGCGGGGGGCTGGGGAAGCGACCCGCGCCGGCTGAGCGGGGGACGGTGCCCGGGGTGAGCCCAGGACCCGGCTGGCACCGAGCAGAGCTGCGCCCTCAGCTTGAGGGTCCGACCCCGGCGGCCGAGCCCAGCTGCACGCCTGGGGGGTCCCTCACCCCCCAACTTCTCCATCATCCCCCACTCTGGGAGATGGAGCCTGCAGGGAGAACCCCCCAGAGGAGAGGGATGTGGGTGCACAAGCCTCTCCCGAGCGCACCCTGCACGGGGGCGGGACGGTCCCCTCCAGCGCCGGGGCCCCAGGAGGCCAGGCAGGGCCAGGCACTGCCTGTGCCCCCATCTCAGCCCCAACTCGGGGGGTGGCTGCCGCTCCCACACGGCGAGCATCCCCATTTCCCGCTTCCCCACAGCCTGCCTTTATTTATGGAGGAAACATTTTCCTGCCCCACTGCCGGTGGGACGGTGCCTTTTCGGGGCTGCCACAGCCCCGGGACAGCACGGAGCTCACCGGCCGCCGCACACCGCTGGGGAAGGAGCGGCACCGACGCAGGCGGCGAGGGCTGCCAGCCCACGCCAGCACCCGGACAGAGCATCCCCCCGCTGCCGGCATCCTAAGGCAGCAACAAGGAACGGTCTCTCCCATCCCACCCACCACCGAGGTTTCTGCTCCCGAGGCAGCTCCAAGGAGAAACCCCTGAAAATTCAGAAAATCAACATCAAAAAACCCTACAAAATATCCTTTTGCTCGCCAGGGGGTCAGGGAGGCTGGGTCGGGGGCACGGCCCCCCAGCCCGGAGCAGAGCACAAGCAGATTGCCTCCCGGCTGGTACAAATGACCCGATGGACGAAATAAGGTATCAGGTGTGTCCGTAACAATGGAATTACAAAAAACAATTCGAGTGCTGTTGAGCGTTTGCAGACATCCTCATGCAGGGCTCGGGCAGCCTGGTTAAATTTATGTGTCAGCTTTAAGGAGGCCTCTCATCAAATGAGCTATTTTGGGCAGAGATTAAAGATCTATTTTAGCTGCGAGTGGGAACAGCTCTCGAACAGGTTAATAATGATTCTGGAAACCCAAGCGTTTCCAGCGCCCCGGGGCAGGGCAGCCGGAGCCCTGGGCAGCACCGGCAGGTCCCGGAGGGTCCCCAAGCCGTGGTGGGGGACCCCGGTACAACGTCCCCCCAACCTGCCGGGGAGGAAGAAACCCCGTGCCGCCGCCGGGCGAGGAGAGGCTGCGGCGCTGAGCAGGCGTGGGTAATTGGAAGTGGCAGATGCTGGCACGCCGCTGCCGAGAAGGTCATTACGTGGGACTGGGAACGGAATGCCAGGAGCGAGGGGGGGAGCGGCCCCGTTAGCAAAGGTCAGGGCCCCGCTCGGGTGCCCTCGGTGTTTTGGCAGAGCCTGGCCCTGGTTGCGTGCACCGGGGTCCCGGCAGCGCCGCGCGCAGGCAGGACCCACCTGTACGTACGTATCCCCTCTAATTTGGTACCCCGTGGGAGCGGGCCTGGCGGTGGGAGCGGGCGGCACGCTGCCCCAGGGGGGCCTTTGCCCAGCCCCTCGAAGCGAAACCTCGCTCATCCGACACGGTCGTGCACAGGGATGGGGGAGCGGGGCCGGGGGATGAGCCCGCTGAGCTGCCCATGCCGGAGGCTCGGGATGCTGACGGGCTTTTGGTCCCAGCCCCAGCAGAGATGCGGGATCAAACCGGCAGAAAAGCCAAGCGGCTCCAGGGAGGCCTCCGGAGCAGCAATTAAAAGCACCCCGGACCCCGATGAGCCAGGAGCCCAGCCCAGTGTGGGCATCCACCCCCTGGGCGTGTGCAGCACCCACGTCCCCAGCTGAGACCCAACGGACTCAACACCGCAGAGACTGAAGCTCCCCAGCGCCCAGCACGGCTTCTCCTGCCCCATCCCGGGGGCTCGCCTGCACCCCACGGTGACCGGGGGCTCCCGCGGTTAGCACGGCAGCACCGCGGCGCCCAGGCCGGCCAGCCGCCCGTCCGGCTGCACCGTGCACGGCGGCCAGGCGCGCGCCGCTCGGTAATTACAGCCCCGAGCGCCTGAGCTGTGAAAGAATCTGACGAAGGAATCCAGGGTAGATCGCGCTGCTGAAATTACTATAATCAAAGGCTTTCACAAAGGCTTCAAATGCAACCAATTACCCTGAAAGGCGAGGCAAGAAAGAAAACAAATTAACGTGTTTGCACAGAGCCTCCGCGGCGGCGCACACATCGCCCCGCGCCGCCCTCGACCCCGGCCGGCCGCTGCTCTCCATCCCTGGGTACCCGCTCCCCATCCCTGCATCCCGCTCCCCATCCCTGGGTACCGCTCGCCATCTCCGGGTACCACTCGCCATCCCTGCATCCCGCTCCTCATCCCTGGGGACCGCTCGCCATCCCTGCATCCTGCTCCCCATCTCCGGGTACCGCTCCCCATCCGCACCACTGCTCCTCATCCCCGCATCCCGCTCCCCATCCCCGCATCGGCCGGCTCCGTCGCCGCTGCCCCTGCTCGCCTCGGGGCGCAGCTGCACACAAAGGGGCTCTGTGCTCGTCCCTCGCCCCGCGGCCGGCCGCTGCCCCGCCGGCAGACAAAAGCCCTGCCTGTGCCGGCGGCCGGGGCCGGCGCAGGCTCGGGGGCTTGCCAAGGCGGCCCGGGGAAACCTCCCTCCCTCCTCCCCCGGCGCTGGCTGGGGTCCCCGGGCGAGGGGAGGCGCGGGGTCCTCAAAGGCGCCCATTGAGCGTGGCCCCGCATCGCCCCGCCGACAGATGGGGAAGCTATTCACGGCGGGGGCCTCCCCAGCCCCCCACCCTCGCCTCCTTACGTTACGCTTCGTCTGCGCCGCCAGTCTGGGGGAAAAGACGGGAAAAAAGGGGGGAAAAAAAATCACCTTCTTTCTTTTAATATTTAACGAGAGTCCATCACCCTAAGTCTATTTTGTAATACAAAGCTCTGGAGATTTAAACCCTTCTCACCCGGAGAGATGGAAATGAATGGTGCTCTTTAATGAGCTGGTTCAGCAGAAAAGATAGATTTCTAAGATTACTGTAGGAATTCTTATAATTGATGTGTACTTTTGTAACGAGGATTATACCACCATCCGGTCAAGTAATTCCAGCTCTTCCCCCCCTTCTCCCAAGCTGGCCCTGCTTTCGGGGTTCCCTGGGGGAGAGGGACCAGCCCCGTCCCCGTGGGGAGAAAGCAACACAAAGAGGGGGAGAAAGAAGAAAAAGCCAAAGAAAAATTAAACAGGCTTTTCTTATTTAGCTGTAGATAACCTCATGCAGCCACCAAACAGGGAAAATAAGGCATCTCTCAAGATTTATGTATTTGTTTTACAAAGCCCTACTTTCCCCCACCGATCCGAGGCCGGATGAGCTGCTGAATGCCGAGTAATTAAAAGGAACAGAGAACAATACCCGCGCCTGCCGAAGAACGCGGAGTTTCCCTCGGATGTTTATAGCAATTGTATGAAAATGTACAAGCCGGGATGGCAAGAGCTGACAGCCGCGCCGGAGCAGCCGTGATTGCGAGCTGGCTGCCTCCCCCGGCTGATTGGCATTAATCGTGCGCGTTTGCAAAGCAGAACGGAAAGTCTGACATTAGCTGCAAGCCAACATTTCTTTCTAATAGTCTTAATGATTACGACGAGTGCTGATGATCATTGTGGGGCGTTAATAGTCCGGAGAGCGGCTCTGCGGCTTCTCCCGGTGGGGACGAGAGCCGGGCTGTCCCCATCCCCGTCCCCATCAGCCCTGGGCGCGCAAGGGGAGATGCTCCCCAGGGTGGGCTGGGGGTGCAGTGGGACAGACTCGAGTGGTCCCATGCGGCCCGAGCCCCCCCGGGAGGGGACACTGCCCGTCAAACTCTCTGGCCAGGGGAGGGGAAGGACAGGGGAGGGGACAGCAGCCCCCTGCCCCATCCCCTGGCTCTGCCCCACGGGAGAGGGGTGGCTGGAGGAGGACACACCAGGAGGGAGAATGTCCCTCACCCTGAGACCCCTCTGGGGCAGGGGTGTCCCCAGGGATGCCCCACGCTGGGCCACCCTGCTCCCATGGGTGCCCCAAATGGGTGCCCACCGGGTCCCGACAGCCACGGCCTCACTGGGCGCCGCAGGAGGGGCCGGGCTGGCGATGCTGCCCGGGGAGCAAGGAGAGGGGAGAGCAGCCTGCAGGTGACCCACACAAACAGCAGAGCCCGTTATTAAAAGCTGATAAATGAAACCCGAGTTTTCTAGACTTTTTACAAGGCTGGCTTTTTGGATGTCCTTGAGTTTGGCCGCTGCACGGAGGCTTGCGGGAGGGTGGGTGGGCTGTGGAGACCAGCACGGGATGCTCCGGCCGCGGGAGCGCCAGAGCCAGATGTGCACGAAAACCCTCCGCAGCCCCAACCCGTCCAGGTTTACACGGGAGGAAAAAATCAATGGCCATCGATCCGTGATATAAAGCGGGAACGCGGCGCTGGCAGACGGCAGGCAGCTGGCATCTGACCGGTGCTGTGCAGGGGACACGGCTGGGGGTCACAGTGCTGGGGGTCACAGTGCTGGGGGACCGGCGTGCCCACCGGGGGACACGGCTCGGAGCACAGCCGGGCTGCCAGCAGCGCCGACGGCCGCCCCGTGCGCACCGGGCCCCTCCGGGCAGCGAGCAGCGCTGGCAGTCCACGTGCCATAAACCCTCACCGCAGCAGATGGGACACATCCGCGGTGCGTGGATGGCCCTTGCCCGTGTCCTTGCCAGGACACGGCCGGCATCCGCCCAGCCTCCCCCGGCTGCCCCGGGGCCACCGTGTAGCCCGCTGGGACGGACGGACAGACGGCCTCAGCCCAGCTCCATGAAAAGCTGAAGCAGCTTTTTTTGCTGTTTGCTCTTTGCTTTGGGCTTTCTCAGCTCACTAATAATTGTTCCCAGATGAAAAGAAATAAAGACTCGGTCCCTCTCCCCCTTCCCCCCTCCCAAAAAAAGGTCCGTAAAGAAGAGCTATAAAAATGGCTTGTTATCTACCTAGCGAGGCTCAGACTGTATGTTATTGCTAATTGGGTATAACATCCTTGTCTTGTTCTGCTCTCTGAAGCTAAATCAAGAAAGCACCACTGCTGCGAACTAATTATATCTCTGGACTGCAGACTCCAGCTTGTCTTTCCCTTTATTGAGTTAAAAAATGGTCACTAACCTTAATCTCTCATATCCCCAAGCATCAGGGCTGCTGAAAAACCTCCACTTCCACCCGCATCCCAGTCTATACCGAGACAGATGGAGCACGTGGCCCGGCGAAGGCTTTGTGCTGCTCCGGCACCCAGGCAGGGACACGGCCCCGAGGTGCCCACCTCTGCCGCACCCCGTGGCACCGGCACACCGAGACCACCGCAGACGCTGCTCGGGCCCCCGTATCGTCAAGCCCTTATCATATGCAGCTCGGAGGCTTTCTGTGCTGCACGCCGCCGGAGACCGGGCACTGCCGCTCTTCTGCCTTTCCTTCTTACAGGGAAGTTTAAGCTTCTTTCATTATGAATTTTTATAAAATCTGAACCCTGGACGGCATTCCCACGGCCCAAGCTCAGCAGAAGCGAGCAGATGTGAGCATCTGGGTCACGTGCGCACGAACCAAGGGGAGCGGGTGCTGCTCCAGTTCATCCGCATCAGCTCCCAGTCCCAGCCCAGGACAGAGTCTGATGGTCCCATTGATGCTGGTGCTCACCTGCGGGTCCCCAGTGGGAGCAGGGGCAACGCGGCCACCCGGCTGCACCACTACCCGGCTACAGCCAAAGCCCTCCGGTTACCGGCGCAGCATGGCTGTACGCTACGGTGCTGCTGCCATGGCACAGACCCCAGGAGCAGCAGGTCACCGCGAAAAGAAAGAGGATAATCGGACCCCCAAAGGGCACCAAGAGGAGCGGTGGGGCTTTGGCACCGCAGTCGATTGTGCAGGATGACCCCATCCCTCCCCATCCCGGCGCTTCCCTCGGCACCAGCCACGCGGGATAAGAAATTTAAGCAGAAATACAAGGCTGTGGGTCAGAAACCGAAGAGCAATGGCACCGAGCCCGGCTCCGTCCCCCTGCCCGGGGGACCCGCACAGACGGCGTTACTTTCCAAAGGGAAAGTCAAGCTTTGGTTCTCCCCACGAGCCAAGAGCATCCCTTAAAAAATTGATACTTCCCTGACTATTAATTAACCTGAACCACTTAAAACCGCCTTCAATTTGTCAGGTTTAACTGCCAGCTCTTCTCGGTAAATCAAGCGTCGCACGCAAACGGAGGCTGCGCGTGCAAGGTGGCGGTGAAGGGAGCCGGCGGCGAGCAGAGGGAGTGGGTCACCCTGTGCTATGCTTGCCATCCTGTCCCCCGAGAGCACCGACAGCGATATTCATACCCTGCAATTAGCCAGGATGCGATATTAAAGGCGCCGGCCGGGCGGGCAGGCGCGGGCAGGGCAGGCAGGCCAGCGGGGCTGTGGAGCACCCCACGCCACAGCCTTCCCGTCTCCCCCACGTCACCCTTGTCATGCAACCAAAGCTGAATTCGAAAGCAATATGAATATTTGTCTCATCTCTGACAGCAAAATCTCCCTGCTGCAGGGAATTAAGGCTTTATTAGTGTGTGGTTACCAGCGACGCTAAGCCAGCCCTCGCTCCAGCCTGGAGCACGGCAGAGATGACCTACAAGAGGCAGATGGCGAAAGCCTTGGAGAGCCCCGGACCCCGGGACGTGCCTGCCCTTGCCGGGGCGAGGAGGGGGCTGCGCACCCTGGTCCCACATGGGAGGACGGGGAGAGGGTTGGGAGCCCGGTCCCCCCACCGGTAGCCCACTGAAACCCCCCTCCTTGCCCAGGGCCAACCCCTCCAAAACATCTCCCCACGCTGGGGCTGTGCCCTGGCCCCCGCACCGCACGGCTCGCCGTTTTGGGTTAAAACGCTGATGTATTCTCTCTTTAGTGAAAGGAGTCCCAGGGGCTATAAAAATTCCCAGCAGGCTCCCGTCAGTCTCAGGTCATTAACTTTCTTTCATTGGGAGTTTGTTTACAGTCAGCCATAAATAGCGGCGCCCGCCGCTCGCCAGCCGGGACAGGGTGGGACGGGACGGGGCTGCCCACGCAGGAGGGTGCAGCACCCCGGGGCACGGGGTCCAGCGCTCACCCGCGCCGTAATGACTTTTCCCGGGCCCCACGTTTCCCACCGGCCAGCACCCAGACGGCACGGCACGGCACAGCGCTGCCCGCGGTGCCATTTGCCACGAAACCACCTCAGCCCTGCAAATCCATGGGGTCACCTTGTGCGCGGCCGGAGGGAGCCAGGGCGCGCGCTTGGGCGCGCTTGTGGTTCAGGTGTGGTCTTTCCCAGAGGAGGAGGAGGAAGGCAGCTGGCCTGAGCTGCCCGCATGGGTAACCTGCCCCTGGGACCTGCCCTGCACCCTCACCCAGCCCAGCACCCGCTGCAGAGGGAGCCCGGCCTCTGCACCCATCGCGAGCACTGACCTCGCGTCAGGACCTCTGCGTAGTTGAGACACATCCCAGTCCTGACGCACGAAGCCCCAGGAGGGACCCCAACACCCCTCGTCTCACCGCGACCTCCACCTCAGACCTCCACCCTTCCCCAGCAGCCCCTAAGGCACCGCGACGATTTACCAGCGCGGAGGCAGAAAGCAGGAAAGCCGAGCGCACCGCCGGCATGGCCGGCACGGCACCGCGCTCCTGCCGGGCTGCTTTGCGCACTGGGGCTCCCCCGCACCCGAGCGCACCCAGGACGGTCTCGGAGCACCCACATCCCACCACCCGCCCGAGAGATGCGCCCACGGCACTGCCGATGCCCCCAACACCAGGAGCACACGCTGAGCCCCATTAACGCCTCAGCAGGCTCCGGTGTGCCTCCCGGTTCGGAGCCCGCCGGGTGCAGGTGCCCGGGGCTGGCAGCGGGACCGCAGGTGATCGGGAGCTTTATTTGCCGGAAGCGAACACGGCGGCTCCACCGCGGCCGTGCGAACCCACCAGCTGCAGCTCTAATAAAGACGCAGGATCACGCGGCTCCTGAGAACCGTGACTTGGCGGGGCTCAGCCGGAGCACCGGGCACCCGTGAAATATTTATCCCCCGGCCCAGCGAAGCACCCGGCACTCTCTGCATGGGGGGGCCAAGCGCGGAACTGCAGAGCCTGGGCTCCCGCCTGCCACCCGGTTGCGGGGCTCATGCTGACACGGCCGCAGCACAGCGGGGATGCTCAGCACCATCAGTCCCACGCTGGCATGGATGCCCGGAGCAGGGGCTCGGTGCCATGGCCCCCCCCGTGCCTCGTCCCGGGGCTGCGGAGGGGGGGTCCTGGGGGTCAATGGCCATGAGCAGTGCAGCCGGCTCCGGCTTGCAGCAGCCAGGAGCCCACCTCTTGTTTTATTTCACAGAACAGCTAAAGGAATGGCTGATGCGCCGGCCGAGCACACGGTCCAGCAGCACCCCAGGCTGCACGGCGGCTAAGAGATTAAACCCCAAACTCACGCACAGTGATTTCTGCTCTTCCACCCATCCCCAGGAGAGCAGGGACTCCCCAAAAATCACAGCCTCATCACTCACAGTGCCCCATGTCTATGGAAATATCTATATTTTAAAGCATATACTCGCACAACCTGTAATCAGAGCAACACAAATAGCCCCTGCTTCCCATGTAAATTAAAAACACCCATTAGGCAGATTTCAAAAGATGTCAGTAGGCTTATAATTATACACGACATCCTTCCGAGATAAAAGCGATTACCGGGGATGCAAATCACTTAGCAACCAATCAGTGCCCCCAGAGTGCAAAGCACTGACCAGCCATCCATTTTCGCCTCGTCCTTTTATTCCCTGCATCGAGCAAATACAAACACAGATAAAGAGAGGCACAATAGCTCTTGACACGCAAATAGGTTAACATAATAAAGCCAGCTTTAGCCGGCTCACTCGAGGGAGAAAAGCAATTCTCAGGCAAGCAGGAGGTAATAAAACAGGGCTTTTGTGTTCCTGGCTCCCATTCTCACCCCTGCGCCAGCTTTGCTGCATTAGCTGATAGGCATCGCGGTTTGATTGAATTACCTTTCATGAATATTAGCTTTTTGAGGAATGCGCAGGCAGAAGAGAAAGAAGAAATGTCTTATTTTTGCATGCAAGCGCCCGCTGCAGACGGCCATGCGGCGGCACAGATGCCGGCGGGGCTGGGAGCGGGGTCCCGGCAGGTGCAGCCCCCGGCCCACCCGCCAGCTGCAGCATCCTGCGGGCCGCTCCGGCCAGCCTTGGGGGGCCACGGCGCAGGGACTCCCCCCGCCCCAGGACCAGACACCACCAGCCAAGGACCTTATCCTGCCAGGAAAGGAAAGCCCGCTCCGTCCCCAGAGGAGCCGCGGGGTGACAAGGCTCCCGCCACTCACCCCATCGCCCCAGCACCCACCGCGCTCAGGGCTGGCACCCGCATCCCTGCCCTCGGTACCCCGCTAGCAGGAGGATGGCAGGGTGGGCTGGCTCCCACCAAATATTTATGCCACAGGCAGGCCAGGACCAGGCCAGAGCGGGGCTGCCTGGCTGCATCGCAGATTTTCCTGCACAAGTTCAGGCCACGCAGGAAACCTGCTTCAGGCAAAAATTAACTCTGCCACCTGGCAGGGATGCAAACGCCCGGCACTAATCCCACACACACGGCGGGGAGCGTGGGGGCAGCTCAGGGACGGCGGCGGGCGCAGACCGTGGACCACCGCCGCGGGGTCGTGGGACCCGGGAGACCCTCGGCCCTGGGAGCCGGAGCCCTTCCCCGGGCAGGGGAGCAGGCTGCAGTTAAGAAACAGCATTCAGGGATGGATGCGTGTTTCAGGCTCAAATAAAACAGATAACCAGAGGGGCTTAAAAAAGAGGTGACATGGCTTCCCCGGAGGTGCTCTGTCCCCCGAGCACAGCACGGCAGCAGCCACCCCATCTCCTCCCTCCGTGGGCTCCTCTGCTCCAGCCTGGGGATAAGTATTCACACTGAGATATTTCAATTTTTAATGATACGGTCAGCTGAAAAGGGGCCCATCTCGCAGCTGGCGTTGCTCCGGCACAGAAAACACTCCCCACCAGTACCAATCCACTCAGCCGGTGGGAAAACCATTCCTAAAGCCAGGAAAACAAGCCAGGCTCCCACAGCCGGGGAACGGCTTTCTCTTCCCCTGCTCTACATACAAGGTCAGAGGAAGGCGCCGCGGCGAGAGCTTCCTTCTCCTTCCGCTATGGCTTCGAGGCAGCCTGACCCAACGGCACATGGCTCACACCGCGGCTCGCCCTGGCACAGCCCTCAGCACCTGAAAAACCATTCCTGAAAGTTTTAAGGATCCTTAGTAAGAAAAATTCCTCCCGAGGGCCTGGGATGCTGGGTGCCCTCTGCCAGGGATGTTTCCCACCTCACCCCCCGGCACCGGAGCCCACGTGCGAAGGCTTTGCCAGCCGGGGTCCCGCTGGAGCAGCGCAGGCATGTGCGGGCACCCGGACCAGCAAGCAGCGGCATGTGCCCGGCATGCCGGATGGTAAAACCCCACAGCAGGGACACGGGAAGGTATAAAACTGCCAAATCCCACAAAATCATGCCGAGCAAGACACGGGAGACTCCTTATTGAGAGAGGGGCCACGTGGATCTGCCCCCACAGCCACGCGCCCTTAGCACTCTGCCCTCCACGAAAGCGCGTTGCCCAGCCAGGCAAGCTGCCTGCAGCCTCTGAACAAGAGCATCCCTAGCAGGAGGATGCACGTATACATATACATACACACACATATATATATCAAAAAACTCCCTACAGAGACATTTATGCCCCGACAACCAGAGCCAGGCAAACCACCACTGCCCGATGCCAAGCAAATTCATCCCTCGGAAAACACCAAGCACGGCTGTAAAACTTTGCCGCTGCCTCAGAAATAAAGCCGCAGGGCCGGAGCCGTGCCACGGTTTCACCCGGTGCAGCGGAGCCCTGCAGCCAGCTGCGCCGAGCTGCTGCCGGCTCCCTGCGTCCAGGCCCTGCCTCTCCAGCCATTAAATTCCCACGATCTCCCGGCTCTCCCCAGAGCCGGATTTGGATGCTGGAGCTGAGCCGTCACCGCTGGCACTGGGAACACCTCATCTTCTGTTGGGGGCCAAGCTGGAGAGGCGGATGCCCAGCCGTGCTGCCCGGTGGCTCTCGGGGACCACGACGCCTCGTCCCCGGTGAATCGTATTCCCAACGCGGATGGTCCAGAAGATGCCACTGGGATGCTCCCTCCGCAGCGGAGATTCTTTCGGGAGATGTGTTCAGCTCTCCTCCGGCGGAGCTACCCGACGCGGCGGGGGGCAGCCAGGGCTCTTAAATAAAACATCACAGGGTGGTTCCTTTTCCTCTCCTCTCCTTTGTGACCGGCGGTATCCACACCAGCGCGGGGTCCAGGGCGGGTGCCCTGGCTCTGCCACCATCCGCTCCGGTGGCTCTGCGGGGTCGGGCGCTTCCCCGCTGCCTCCCTCCCCCGGCCGGCTGCGGGCGGAGGAGAAAACCCCTTTTTTCCAGGCGAAAAGGGGGCAGAAAAGGCAGCAGCTCACGGACGGCTCATGCTAGAAGTGTCTCAGCTTTCCTCGTGGAGGCACCCGTGGATATTTTATTTCCACTTACGAGTCAGGCGACCCAAAAAGCCATAAAAAAAAAATTTAAAAAAAGAAAAACAAAAAACAAAAAAGTTGTTCCCGTTCCTCTCCGGTAGCGACGGGTGAGCCGGTCCCCGGCCGGCGGCGGCTCCGCGCCCGCCGTGCCTTCCCCGCGGCTGCGCGGCCGGGGAGAGCCGGGGAGAGCCGGGCACCGCGCTGCGGCGGCGCCGCCTCCTGATGCGCCCCGGGAGCCGGAGCCCCCCGGTCCCCCGCGCCCCCCCCTCCCCGCGCCGGTAATCCCCCCCCCCTCCCCGGTGCCCGCCGCCGCCGGCCCCCCGTTACCGTCAGAGCTGGATCCGGGCCGGCTCCGGCCGCTGCGGTGCGGGGCGCGCCGGGCCGCCCCCCCCGGGCCGCGCAGCAGCAGCGGCGGCGCCCGCCCGGCCCCGCGCCCCGCCGGCGGCCCGCCCCGCCCCGTGCGCGGCCAGCGTGCGGCGGCTCCCGGCGCTCTGCCCCCGGGGCGGGGGGGGAGGGGGGGAAGAGAAAAAATATCCGAAAAAAATAAATTAAAATAAAATAACCCCCGCGCAGATGGGCTCAGGCGGCGCGGGGACCCCCGGGGGCATCACACCGCGGGTCCTCCGGTTCCTTTGTGCGGCGGCGATCGGTGCCCGCCGGCCCGTGGCGCAGCGGCGGCCGGGGGTGGAGGCGGGGGGCGGGCAGGCGCGGCCGCGGCTCAGCGCTCCATGGCGGCGGGGCTCGGCGGGGCGCGGCCCCCTCGGCGCTGCCTCCCGCCCGGTGCGCGGCTGCGGCGACACTGAGCGCCCCGCGCGGGGCCCGGCGGCCGCACGCGGCTCGGCCCCGCCCCCGGCGCGTTACCAAGGGAACGCCGCCGCGCGTCCTACGGGGAGGGGCGGGGCCGCCCGGCACACGCGCCCCTTTCGCGGGAAAATTCGAACCGGCCGCCGGCAGGCGGCTCCGGCAGGCGCACGACGCGGGACTGCGGTTCCCGGCGTGCCCCGCGCGACGCCGCCGCGCCATGTCTCCTGCTCGGCGCCGCGGGGCGTGATGGGAGTTGTAGTCCCGCCGCCGGAAGAGGGTTTCCCCGGCGGGGTGGGCTCGGCGGGGCCGCGGGCCTCGTGGGGAGCCCCCCAGGGCCCTCGAGGGCACGGGGACGGGTCCTGCACGGCGACCCCCCGGGGTGCCACAGCTCCGGCAAACATGGAATGTAAACCTCGGCTGGAGGAGCGCGGTGTGCGCCACCGGACAGCCGGGGACCTGGTGACCACCGTGGCGATGGCTGTAGCCACCACTGAGCCCCCCGTGGTCTGTGTAGTCAGAGGGAGTGCTGTCATCGCTGAGCCTGCCCTCATTAGCACGAGCCCTGAGCTCCTTTATTCCTTCCCAGATCCACCGTACCTTTGCCACAGGCCGTGAGAGCGTGAGCGTCCGTGGATAGAGAGGACTTTGGGAAGCAGCCCGTTCACTCTTGCCCATAATGACGTTGAGGAGCCCTACACACAAGCACATGAAGTTCCCCACCGCAGAGCACCTCTGCAGCAGCCCAGCATGTGCCCCCGGGGCTTGCCGCCTTCCCGCCTCCCTCCTCCCCGGCTCCTGCCTTGCAGCACAAGGCTTTGAGGATTTTTGGAGCAGTTTGGCTTCTTCTCGGGGCCTTTCCTGCTCCTCCGTCCAGGGCAGCTCCCCAGGCGTCCGGGGCCTTCGGTGTGCAGGAGGAGAGCTGAAGCCCAGGAACCGTTTTGGGAGGCTGGGTATCTCCGAACGCTCCAGTCACCACTTCTGATCCAGCAAACGCTGAAGAGAAATTAAAATAATAGCTAGATATGGTTTCAGGAGAGCGATTCCTCTGTGTAATTATAATACGTATTATCCTCCCTGTGAAAATACATTATATTGAATAAATTCCCTCTTTGAGCAGGGCTATTCACACTATTCATTTGTTTCAGTTCAAACATTTTTAGCTCATATATCTGGCAGGTTCTTGTGCAGCTTTGAACGTTCTCTGCAGCTTATTTATCTGCTTTCTGTGTTGCAATATAGGCCAGCGATAAGAAAAAAACCATTATAGATTTGTGAACAGCACTTAGATTTTTCAAAGATAATTTAATCAAAGCTATTAGTAAGTCAGGAAGAAAGATTGCTTTTTATTCGGCACAAAAAAATGGAGCCCTCATTCTTCTCAGAAAATGTTTTAACCACCTGAAGTCACTCACAACGACTTGAAAGGGTGACGGCGTTTTTGCTGGGGAAGAGATCCATCTCAAAATAGCGAACTTCAAAAGGTGGGTGTTTCGGCATGCCTTCAAGAAGATACTATTAAGCAGTTCTGACCTCCCCATTTACATCCTTTTTTTGTTTTTTTAAGACTTTACAGAGGAGAAACACTTTTGTGATTCAGGGAACCCGTGACTACTTTGCCGGAACCTAAATTTCACCCAGCGATGTTGGGAACACAAGGAGAGCCTTAATCTGCTAATGAATGAGCTCTGCAAAGTGAGACCGGCCCTGCTTCCACATCCAGAGCGATTGAATTGCAAAAAGGAAGCGGGCAGCCCTCGCTGCTGCAGGAGAGAGATTTTTAAAAGTCCTTCTGCTTTAGCACAAATAAATAATGCATCGGCTGGGTCCAGGGTGGCGGCGGGGAAGTCCTTCCTCTGCGGCGCCGGGGAGCCCACCCAAAGTTTGCCATGCCGGCCGCTCGTCACTGCGCTCACAAAGCGGAGATCCGCGGGATCGTAACCGCTGATCTTTAAGACGACGGTGTCCCTTTAATTTAATATCATTATTTTTGACCGGCGCTAGCAATCCGGAGCGCTGAGCGTTTTCATCTCTCATCCTGACAAATGCACGCTGTAATTCTTTGACCAAAATGTCAGTCTGCTCTGGAAATGACTGGCCCTCAGAATGGGAACGATTTCCAGGGGATTAAAACCGGGCCATTACTCTCCGCTTTAAATGCATTCAAGGCTCTGAAAGCCGTAGCTGCTTTGGTTCCTTTTGTACGGAAAGTTATTGACTTATCAAGGTTAAAATACATTCAGCATGGCCCAATAAAACAGGGATATCTCCGCATTCGTGCTGTCATTTGCAGGTCCGTTTTCATGGCAACAGGGCTCTTTTCTGCACATTAAACGGTTCAGTTGTGCAAAGTTCAGACATTACATAAACAGAGAGGTAACAACAAAAAAAAAAAATCAATGAGCTCATAGGCATGGAAAAAGGAGATAGCATTGATCGGGGCCGGCATCGATATTTGGGATCGCTGCCTCCTGCCCTGCTCGCAGCCCTCCCGTGTTGGCAACGGGGACACAAAGAGACGCTGAAGGACACGGCGGGGGGCCGGCGCCTTCGCCCCCCCACCCGTAATTAATATCACCAGGGCACAGCCCAGCACGGCGAGGGGCGGAGGGGATACTCACCCGCTGGGCTGAGGGTTCATTGGTGCTAACGAAGGTGTCGGTGCGCAGGTGGGCGCTTCTCATGGCTGGTTTTCGGCTAACGACCCCGGTCCCCATTCCACGGCAAATCCCGGTTTTCCCCAGCTCCCAGCCGTTTCCAAAGGCGGCTCCCCAGGGGACACCCCCGGGATGGGGGTACGGAGAGGTGGCTCCCTGCGGGCAAGGACAGGGCACGTGGGGGACAGGAACGCGGCAGGCAGCGGGCGTCGAGTGCCTTCGTGGGGCTCCCGGCACCGTGCCGGGTGGGCTCCGGCAGCACCGGGCTGCGGGCACAGAGGAGTGAGGCGCCGGTAGCCACAGCGGGGTGCGGGGTGTTTGGGCGAGTGACTTTGATGCTGACGGGAGATGTCAAGCTTTTTGCTTCCCAGTCGAGGGGGTGAGAGAGATTCTGGCGTTAAAACGCTCGTTAGAAGAGAGACACCAACATCTGTCGGGAAAGCAAATGGAGAGCGGGAGCGGAGTGAGACGGCCACGGGCAGCCAGGCGTGAAGGGGGAGGAGGAGGAGGAGGAAGGCAGGAGCGGGGGTCTCTCCGAGATGCTGCTGTGGCACGGAGGATCTGCTGTCCTTCGCCCCATGCCAGCGCGTGGGCTCGCTCCTGGATCCCAAATCTTACCGGTGTGAGAGCAGAGTTTGCCCATTGGGAAGCCCGAGGTGAGAAACTGGTCCTGTACAGCCCCTTGCCAGGGTCCCCGGGGCCAGAAATGCTCCAAGCACCGGGGCCGGCTGGGGAGAGCCAGAGCCGGGAGGCACGGAGGGCAAGCGACTGGTCTGGGCACGGAAAGCTCCCTTTTGGGCAATGAGCCGAGTCCCAAGAGCATCCTCCTCGCTGTCCCCTTGGATGCTGCTGCCGTGGGGGTGTCAGGGGTGCAGGGCTGGCCAGTATTCGGGGGCAGCTGCCTTGGGTGCTGCAGGGGTCAGGATGGCAGAGGCTCCTCTGCTCTGTGGTTGCTTCCCCCCTCCGCAGTTTATTTATAGATTCAGCAAGTTATTCAGCTGAAACAAATCTCCGTTTCAGTCGGGTCCTGGGGCCAGCGGCAGCCTGCATTATCTCACAGGCAGCCATACATTAGGCAGCACGATTTCTATGGGGGCATCCACAGCCCGGCACAAACGACCCGGCGTTTGCAGGCTGCAGGAGGAAGGGCTGTGCCGGGCTGGGTGATGGTCCCCAGGGTGCAGGCGGTGACACGAGGGCCACCCTAAGAGTGAGCCGGGACTGATGGTCATGGCAGGGGGATAACTGTGCAGGGCTCGGGGCCGGGCTGGCCGGGGCACGGGGGGCCGGGGTGCACTCTGCCCCCCAGCACAGCCCCAGCCCCTTTGACAGCGATGCCGGGAGCGAGTGCTTGCCATCAGCCGGAGTCTATTTTTATTCCCTGCTTAAAAATATCCCACTCCGGGTCACTGGCACGATGGATCATCGCTCCTGCGACTTCCCCCCGGGTCTTCTCAGCTCCGAGACGAAGAGCAGAGTCAGGCTTCCCGCGAGAGCCCCCCACACGCTTCCCACCCTGTAAAAGCACCTAGGGGACACCACAGCACCCACACTGTGGGGGTGCAAGAAACACCCACATGCTCCTGGGGCCGGGGCACGATGGAGCAGCAGCCCCAACCGTGCCCCGGCACAGCCCCATGCCAGCTCTGCGTCCCAGCAGCGGCCAGGGAGCATCCCGGGGTCACTGCGTCCTCGCTCTCTGCTGTCCCCACACTCGGTCCCCTGCCAGCGACGGAGCAGATCCCATGCCTTTTTCTTTCCTTCCCATTTGTATTTTGTGAAAAAGTCAACCTTGCTCAAAAGCTTGGGCAAAAGCCCTCGTGAGCGGGGACGGGAGCGCAAGGAGGAGCAGATTCCAGCCTGCGGTGCATTTTCTAGCCCTATTAGTCACAAGCCTCCGATGCCATGAGAGATACGGGCCTGACTGACAGGTGATTTGGTTTTATCTCACCTGGGAACATTTAATATCCGGCACGGGGCTGTTTTGCAGCCTCTTTGTGCAGAAGTGCTCAGCAGCATCGCCGGGCTGGGAGGGAGCGCAGCCGAGGGGGGTCTGGGGTGTCCCCGTGGCTCCGGCTGCGGAGGGGACCTGCGGCGGGCGGCACCCCGGCCATCACAGAGCAGCGAAGGCACCGCTCCCAGAGAGGGGTCAGCAGCCATGGCCACCTCCAGCTGGGTACTGTCCCCCGCTCCGGTGGGCATCGCCTCCTCCCTGATGGTCCCCAGGGCACCTTTCAGCCCGCAGAGACCCACAGAGCCCGGGGTGCCTCTTCCTTTGGCAGGGGCTCGGAGCTCCATCGCAGGGGATTCACCGGCTCCTCGGCCAAAACCTTTTGGCTTTGTGAGCGATCGGTTCCCAGGAACAGGAGATGATCAGGGCCGGGCGTGATGCTGCTTCTGGGTTTGCTCCTGCCCCATCCCTGGCGTGCGGTGTTACGTACCTCCCCCTGCACGCATTTTTCATTTCTCTTCCGTTGCTCTGAAGCTAGTATTCTGCTCCCCCAAACGACTTGATTACGCCGCTTAATTGCATTGAGGGAGTGGTGCTGGCGTGTGCTGTCAGCATGGATCACAGGGTGGTCTCTGCCGAGGGGGACAGCCCGGGGGGAGCGCGCGTCTGTGGGCAGCTGGGCTGGAAGCTGGGCTCTGGGAGTGAAATCGGAGCGAGCTGGAGATTCCCGGGAGATCTTCACCTTTAACTTATTTGCTTCCAAATCTGCTGACATTTGGAAAAGGGGAATCATTGCAATTTGCTTGTTTCAGCAAGTTCCCCCTCTCCCCTGGGCCATTCCCGGCTCGGTACGGCTCTGCCGGGCTGTCAGTGGCCCCGGCACGGCAGAGGGCACCGACCGGGGGGAAAAGGGAGGTGAAAGATCCCCAAGCCCACGGCGGCCGGACAGCCCGGTGCCCGTGGCACAGGGCGATGCCCGGCGGCCCCAAGCGATGCCGCGCGGTGGGACCGGAGCCCCCGTGCACCCCGACAGCAGCAGTGCTGGGCTGCCGGGAGAGCCGGCACAGCCCCTCAGCGTTTCAGCCAGGGAAGCACCTGATTCAATCCTCCTGACAGTCAAGAATTTAAAATGATTTATTAAAAATGTATAAAGCCCGGTTGTCGGTGTCGCTGCTCTGATAAGAGCATCGTCTCCTGCGCCGCTCCCGTGGCAGGCGCGCTCAGCTCGGGTTTATGTTCCCCTCACTCAAACGGCTCCTGCCGTGGCACCCGCGGGGGGGACGGATCCCCCCACTCTGCATATTAATTTTCGGCAGACTGCCGCAGGCAAACGCATTCAGGCTTCGGGAGGCACTACAGCTGAGCTGCGACCTCCGGGAAGGCAGCAACGTGCCGCAGCCGGGCAAGCACCGCGCCAGCAAAGTGATGGGCAGGAGCCCCCTGCCCACACCTCTGCCGGTCCCCTCGGCCCAGCCTGGCCGTGGCACCGCAGCCGCCGCGGCACCCGGCTCTGCTCCTCCTGCCCCATCTGCCCCCCGGCAGGGTTGTGGCCCCTTCTCCCCCCAGGAGCGGTGGGTGCCTTCCCGAGGAGTGGGGCCCGGTGACCCACAGTGCCGGGGAAGATTAATGGAGACATATAGAGTGCACGAGCGGCTCCGTCCCCGCATGATGTATTCCAGCCCGCGGCCGTAAATCCGGTTACAGCGGTTCAGCCGTAGAGCCGAGGACAGAGGGAGGCAGGGACACCGGCTGCTCCGGCGCGGCAGAGGTCAGCGAGGGCAGGCGCGGGGCTGGGATTGATCCATCGCCCCGCCAAAATCCCTGGATTTTCCCAATGATGTTAGGAGGCGCCAGCTCCTGGGAGGATTTATTAGGGTGAATTTGGAAACGAAGTGAAAGGAGTGGGAAACCTCCTCCATCAGCTGGGAGCCCGTAGGGGAGGGGTGGGGGTGCTGTGACCATGCTGGGGGGTGTCCCCAGCCCCACAGCCCTCTCCCCAGCACCCCACGTCCTGCCTGCAGGGGCTTACTCGCCCAAAGATGCTCCAGTTTGGACCGTCGGAGTTTTGTCTGCACTTTGGCACTGGCTCGCCGGGTGCCAGGGACAATGTGACACGGATGCCCAGGGCACCGCTGAGCCGCAGCACCGAAACACTTGTCCTGTCCCCATGGGGTACGAGGCAGGCACGAGGCTGCGAGAGCTCCAGGGACGCATGGCGATAACGATCAAAATTGATATTTTTGCAGGAGAGAAATAAAAAGCCTCATCACGGCCATCGGCCGGAACATTGCAGGGGGAAAGAAAAATCAGACATCTCGGCTGGCAGTGCCGCAGCTCTGCCATCCATCCGTGCCGTCCCAGCCTCGGGCTCTGCTTCCTTTGCTGGCCCTGTTACCTGGCACCGAAACCTGCCCGCGTTCTCAGCAGGGTGTTTCCAAGCCCATCGCCTCCAAGGCAGACAATTGATTTAAACCAGGATTTTTCTCTTGTTTTTTCAAAAGCCTTTTTCTCCACATCATCTTGCTTTTCCCTGACAGCCCCGCCAGCAGCATCGGGCGTCCCCAGCCCCGCTCGGGCTGCGATTGCCCCTCTGGGACCATCCTCACCGCGTGAGCCGCAGCGGGGCTGGGGAGGAGGAAGCCGAGCCTCGGTGACCGAGCCGGCGCATCCGTCACTGCCGGGGCTGCTCCGCCTTTGTGTGCCGCCGAGACCGTGCAAATCAGCCGCTGCGTGCCCCTGAGCGGGCTCCGTGCGGAGCTGGCCCTGCAATCCCTCCTGGAAAAGCCATAGCCCTCATGGGCAAGAGCTTTCCTATTCCTTCATGTGAGCTTGCCGGGGCCGAGAGCCTGGCGGGGCTCCCAGCCGGGGACTGCTGAGCCCGATGGACCGGCAGGACCACCCCACCTCCAGCAGCACCCCACTCCCAGCACCCCACTCCCGGCACCCCGCTCGCTGCAGCCTGGCCACGCCACCCCCCACCCCCGCATACATTTTACGAGGCCAATTATTGCTCGGAAACTAGCACGAAGCCCAGGTGTATGGTCCCAATTAGGCCCTGCTTAAAAACAATTTAAACGCCATTACAAGTTTTCCGTTTCAGAGCAGGTTACCGTCAGCTGCCACCGCCCGGGGACGGACGCCTTCCCCACCGGGGAGTGGGCAGGGCGGCTCGGGGCTGGGTGCTGGTGGTGCTGCTGGAGCCCGTGGCTGCCCTTGCTTGGGGGAAGCTGCTCCTGAACCCCACACCATCACCCCGGGGTGGCTTCCCACCCCTGAGCCCCCGCGGCGGCACCGGCCCCTGTTTGCCGCGCCGGCACCAGCAGAGCATCCCAAACCTGCCGCCTTGGAAATGGCAGGTTGCTGCTGGGAAGGCAGAAAGTGCTCTGAACAGGGGAGCGGGGACGCTTTGGCTGTGTCCCCGTGTCCTGGTGGGTACGATGGTGCCGAGTACTGGAGTGGTGCCTTGCTTTGGACTGTCCCCATCCCCATCCCTCGTGGGGTGAAGGGAGCTGGAGCCGGAGCCGGGGCGCAGGGAGGATGCTGGGGGCACACGGGGACACCCGCAGTGGGCTGATGGCCAGGATGGGGCGCGGGAGGGCTCGGCTCCTCTTGCATCCCATGGCAGTGGGAATAGGGAAGAGGCGGCAATGCCGGATGGTGCTGGGCATGGCTGGGAGCTGGGGGGTCAGGGGGACTGGGGGCCACGCGGCATCGCCCATCGCTGAGCTTTCCGAGCGCTGGCGGGTGTCCTCCCCGCCGCAGGGCTTTGATCCGCACGGCAAAAGAGCAAAGGCAGCCGCCTTTGTGCGCCGGGAGGCTTTGAAGTCTCCCAAAACAGAGTGGGGGGCGTGGGGGGGCAGCTGGCCCTTCCCTGCCGGCCCAGCCCCCACCCAGCCCCGCTTTCTCTGTCTTTTTATTTCCTTGTTCCCAATTAGGAGCCACCTCCGGCTCATGCAATAAAACCTGCAAACTTCCCCGGAGAGCCCCAGCTGGGGGCCGGGGGCTGTGCCAGGGGCCGACCCTCATAGGACCCCCAGGGGGGCCCAGCATGCTCCCTCCCACCCTCCATGGCCACACTGACCTGCTCCCCCAGCACAGGACCCCCAATTTGGAGTCAGTGCCTTCCCCGGGGACCTCACACCCACTCCGGGTGACAGCAGGCAGGTCCCTGCCAAGTGGGTGACAGTAATTAGCTCTGTCCCTAATTCTCAGCCTGTTTTACCTTTTCCCTTCCAAAGGCAGGAGAAAGGAGAAGCTCTTTTCCAACTCCCCCCCTTTCCTTTTGGGTTCCCTCGCTCCGCCCCGGGCGGGTGAGCGGAGCCCGGTGGGCACGTGTGAGCCTCTGCCGCGGGTTAACCCGGCCGGCAGCTCAGCCCCACCCAGCCGCTCGCTCAGTCCCCCCGGTGGGGTGGGGGAGAGAATCGGAAGAGTAAAAGTGAGAAAACTCGTGGGTTGAGATAAGAACAATTTAATAGGTGAAGCAAAAGCCGTGCACGCAAGCAAAGCAAACCAAGGAATTCGTTCGCCGCGTCCCACCGGCTGGCCGGTGTTCAGCCACCCCCAGGACAGCAGGGTCCACCACGCGTAGCGGTGACTTGGGAAGACAAACGCCATCACTCGGAATGTCCCCCCCCGCTTCTTCTTCCCCCAGCTCTATATGGTGAGCCTGACGCCACATGGTATGGGATATCCCTTTGGTCAGCTGTCCCAGCCCTGTCCCCTCCCAGCTCCTTGTGCCCCCCCAGCCTCCTCGCTGGTGGGGTGAGGAGCAGAAAAGGCCTTGACTGTGTGTAAGCCCTGCTCAGCAGGAACGGAAACATCCCTGCGTTACCACCGCTGCTTCCAGCCCAAATCCAAAACGCAGCCCCATACTAGCTACTCTGAAGAAAATTAACTCTCCCCCAGCCAAAACCAGCACACTGGGTTTTTGTGCGAAAAATGTGCATTGATCATTTCTGGGAATCAGACTGTGTTTTTTACTCTGAAGCATCCATTATACACAGCTGCTTAATTGACGAGCGCTGCCTAGTCACCTCGGATGCCGGAGTAAAACAGCCTAAAAGCTCCAGCGCAGAGGAAGTCCGCGCTTTATAAATTGATTCAGTGGGAGAGAGAGGGAGCGAGCGAAAAAAGCATTAATTACAGATGCTTCTGTGGGCACTGTTTTATGGCAGCGAGACCAGGATGTGGGCAATTCTCCTAAATGTGCTGATTAGACAGCACTTCATGTCTCGGAGCACATTAAATGGGCTCTGTAAAGCTATTAAAGATGCAGCGCCATAAAGAATTGACGAGAGCGAGCGGCAGCGGCGCAGCCCCGGGCTCCTGCCCAGCTCCTGCTTGCCGAGCTCGGCAGCAACAAGTCACGGGTGAGGCCGGCCGGGCCACATGGGTGCTGGAGCCGGGGTGAGCAAGGGTGGTGGGGACCGATGCTCCTTCCCAGGTTTCCATCCCTGCTGACCCATCCTGAGCCCCCTCCCCGGACCCTGCCGGGCTCGGGGCCGTCTGTGCCCCCCATGTGGTCCTGTGGCTCCCATAGGGTCCCATCCCCGCTCTGAACCCCCTGGCTCCCCGCTCCAGGCAGCCCCTCTCCCCCAAAAACCAGCTGGGGCCGGGGTGGTCCCTCTCCCGGCATTGCCAGGAGGGCAGGGACCCCGGCCCCGCGATGGGGGGGCTCAGGCGGAGCTGCGGGGAGACAGGAGCCGGCGCTGCTCCACCATCGCCTGGGCGCTGGGGAGACGGGACCGCTTCTCCCCAGGCTTCTCCTGCCTGCCATGGAGCTGGGCGGGCAAGGGCAGGTTTGGAGGGGTTTGCTGCCAGCCCAGGGGATGTCACCCAGGGGACAGGAGAGGTGCGGGGACAGCGTGCTGGATCCCAGCCACCGCCTGTCCCAACGCCCTCTCTGACTGTCCCCATCCCTGCTCTCGGGCGCTGAGACTGAGCCTGGCTGCACCATCCTGGCTCCCTCCGGGTCTCTCCTGGTGTGAGCCAGTGGCACGGGATCGTCGTGGCGGTGCTGGCTACCGGCAGCCCTTGGAGCATCCCTGGAGTATCCCCGGAGCATCCCTGGAGCCAGGCTCCTTCCCCCCGTGCCTGGCACTCCCGCGGCTGGAGACTCGTGCTCTCCGGAGCACAGCAGCCCCTGGGTGAAGTCACGGGGCTTTGGGTGCTGCTCTGGCTTCACCCCCAGTCTCTGGCCACCCCAGTGCAGGCAGGAGCCAGCAAGGAAGGAGCTGTCCAACCCCGCGGCTCCGGGATCGGCGCCCGGCAGGCCAGCGTGAGCCTCCTGCGCGGCAGGCACGGGGCCGGCCGGGCGTGCGATGTTAACACAGCCCCGCCACGCAATTGCGCCAGCAAATCAATTTGTCAGGACGCAGCTTACCAATTAGCGTTTGCTGGGATTATTACTCATTTGTGCACTGCAGGTTTCAGGGAATTAATCAGGGGCTTGCCGGGTAGCCGGGGCAGGCTGGGCGGGAAGGGCAATGCCGGCACCCGGCACTGCCTGGCATTGCCGATGGTGCCTGGAGCTGTGCCGGAGGCGCCCGGGGGGAATTCGGCCCATTGGAGGGGCCCTCGGAGGACACCCCAATATAACGGCAACCCTGTCCCCCGGGGCCGCACATCCCCACCCGCACCACAGCAGGGCCAGATCCTGGCTGCCTCGAGGTGCTGGGAGGGCAGTGGGACGTGGAATGGAAAGAAGTGAGCCTAAGGCAAAGTGACACTTCCCGTGTCATCCCGGGGAGGTGACGCTGAACGGTGTCATCCATCCCGCACCCCGTTTGGGGAGCGAGCGTGGCCCTGGCCCCGGCGCAGACCCGGCAGCACCGAGGGAGGCGGGTGCCGGTGCCAGTGCCGGGGGCTTTCGGCAGCAGATGGGCTCTCCCGGGTGGGAGCGCGAGCCGAGCCACGCACGTGTGAGCAAACAGGACGGGAATTCACAATCAAGGCTATTAAATAAAAAAGCGCTGAGCCGTGCTGCTCGCTGCTGCAGGGGGATGGGAGCGGCCCCGCGGGACCCCCGGCCCCCCGCTCTGCTGCACGGGGGCATGGGCACCCGCCCGCCCTGGGACAGGCACCCCTGCCCTGCCCTGCCCTGCCCTGCCCTGCCCATGGGGACGCTGGAGCTGGGCGCCCCGGGGGAGCCCCCAGCCCTGGCCCCAGCTCCTGCCCCAGCCGGGGGTCCCCGGGCTGCCCCAGTTGCTGGCGGGAGGCGCGCGGCGTGCGCGGCGTGCGCGGTGTGAGCAGCGCGCCCCAGCCCGCCCGGCCCTCTGACGGATAATCGATTTCCCCGAGCGGAGGAGAGACACACTGTCCAAATGCATCAAGCTTTAAATGCCAACTTTCCTAATGTGATTTTACAATCTTCTATAATTGAGTCGCAGCGAAACTTCCCCCTTCCCCGGCCACGGGGGATGATTCAGCCCTGCCCAGCCTGCCGCAGCCTCCCCTCCTGTCGCAGGGCCGTGCGGATCATGGGCGCATCCCCCCGCGAAGACAATGCTGTGCTCTCCACGGTGGTCAACACCCCTCTGGGATGAGCCGTGGCCTCGGGGTGCCCTGGGGTGCCAGCAGCCACCCTCTGCCAGTACACAGCCCCCGGGACCGATGCACATCTGCCCCGAAACATGGCCATGCCAATGCGCAGCCGCCCCGATGCGCAGCCGCCCCGATGCGCAGCCGCCCCGATGCACAGCCACCCCGATGCACAGCCACCCCGATGTGCAGCCGCCCCAATGCACAGCCACCCCGATGCACAGCCACCCCGATGCACAGCCGCCCCAATGCGCAGCCGCCCCGATGCGCAGCCGCCCCAATGCACAGCCGCCCCGATGCGCAGCCACCCCGATGCACAGCCGCCCCGATGCACAGCCACCCACCTGCATCTCCCTGGGGTCCGTGCAGCCGGGCGAGCACCCTCTGCCTTCCCCGTGGGAAGGCCTGGATCAGCCCCCAGAAATTATAAATGAAGCCCCGAGCGGAGCAGTGCCACATCAGGGCAGGATATTTTGGGGGGCTCATGCCCCACCACGGGGCTCCACGACCTCTCCCTGGGGCTGGCAGGATGGTGCAGAGCCAGTCACCGCACTGGCTGACGGCGCTGAGACCCCAACACCTTTTTGGTGGGACCAAGAGCCCCAGCAGCCCCCCGACCCCATGCAAGCCCCCCATGGGGCCGGGGCTGGGGCTGGGGCTGCCGGGAGCCCCGGAGCTGCACAAGGTTAGCGCCAGCAATTAAGGGCTGGGATTTGCATGCAGCAAATGACTCCAGCTAATTACAGGTTTAAAAGGAAAATGATCGGAGAGAGGATTGTTTGCAAAATTGGGGCACGGCGGAGGAGCGGGCGCTCTGCTCTGCTCTGCTCTGCTCTGCTCTGGAGGTCGCCAGCCTTAACCCGGCTGGCCGAGCCATCACCGCTGCACATCTGGGGACAGCACATCTGGAGATGGCACATCTGGGTGGCTGCAGCAGGATCTGGCAGTGACCTGGGGCTGCCAATGGCCCAATGGCCCCAGGGTCTGGACTATCATGTCAGGGAGCCCCGAGGGGCACAGGGTGACCCCCAGCCCTGGGGGGGCTCCTTGGAGGGTGCCGGGTGTCCCCCAGAACTGGGACAGGCGCCCCAGGCCCCCAGCGCGTGGGCAGAGCGGGGCAGCCCGGCTGCTGGGCGATCTCCAACTTGCCCACCAACACCCCCCCAGAAAAAAAATAGGCACAAATACCAGGGTGCTGAATTGATTCATTTCATTTTCCCTTCTCATTTGATCGAGAGCAGGGTGACATTTGGCAAAAGTTGCTGATGAGGGATTGAATGATTAATTGTCATGACAACCATTCCTGGTTAATGACAGGGATGAGATTGTGCCGGCATAAAAGACGGAGAGTGGCCTTGAGTGCCGCGGTGCTAAATTACCAGGCATGTCACTGTTTGTGCTTTTGGTAAAACGTGGCCATGCGTTTCTAATGAGAGGTTAACTGTGTCCCCAAAGTAATTACAACTGATTGAAGAGGTAGTTAGTAATTAGAGGATTAACTGTAATGAGTCTCACCTGCAGCAGTTGCCATAGTTACAGTATTTTAGATGATCAGAGTTAAAATAGGACAGAGGACGTGGTGCCGGGAGAGGCAGCTCTGCCCCCCGGGGTGCACCGGGGCGTTGTGGGGGTCCCAGGGGTGCTTGGGCGGGCTGGGTGCCCCCCTGCACCCGCTGCCCCACAGCACAGGCTGCCCCACGGCCAGACACCCCGCAGCCCCGTGCACCGTGGCTGGGCTGTGCAGGGACCCTGGGGGGCACCGGCAGGGAACCCCCCAAATCTCCGGGATGCCTGGAGCAGAGCATCACCCGCCGGCCCGTGGCACCCTGTGCCGTGCCGTCCCGTGCCATGCCGTGCCGTGCCGTGCCTGGGCTTGGCACAGCCCCGCGCCGGGGCCGCGCAGCAGGCGGGAGCCCCAGGGCTGGCTCTGCCGGCGGGCGATTTCCAAGGGCAGGAAAGTCATCAAAAAAGTGTAAATCTCCAAATTCCTGACAGCCCAGGCTCCCTCTCTCCAGGAGCCAGGAAGGGGGACCACGGGTGGCAACGGGGACGTCCCCGCAGCCACCGCTGGCAGTGGCACCCTCCGGGGTCCCACGGCCCTGGGCGCACCGAGGGGCTGCCTCAGCTGCCCGAATTGAAGGTGTTTCAGTTCTACTTATTCCCCTACTTCCACGGATGACAATTTACAGGACCATGTAAAACCTCCAAGTACAGTATCTTTAATTATTCCATCCATAAATGATAAGCACCATTCATTTCAGGGCTCTCATTACGAATTTATACCCCTGTTTAATGTGCTCACTAACATCAGACATCCCACAGCTCGCAGAGAAATATTGAACAATCCTTTCTGGAAGAGCCGAGCGGATACCGCCGGGGCTATTTCAGACTTGGGAAGAGGTGGGCGAGGAGGGGGTTACTGGTTTTTAAAACGAAGAATGAAGCCCTCCCGGGGAGGCCGGGGGAGGTGGAGGGGCTCGGGGCTGGGATCTGCGGGCGGATGGCTCCCGGGGCTCAAAGGTTCCCGTCCGCATGCTTCCCAGGTGAAATTCTGCCACTTTTTTTTCTGGACATGCCGATGGTTGAAAATGAACTTCATTTTTATATAAGTATAAAAATAGAGCTTCGTATTTTTTTTTCTATATCTATATATTTATATATATACATCAATGGGAAGGCTTTTGCAAAGGCTTAACTTGAAAAAAAAAGGAAATCCCAAATGTTTGCATTTCAGGGCAAACACGATGAGTTGATTTGACGCGAAACAATTATTTTTCTGGATTATTTTCCAGGACAAATGTCACCATGTCCCTGGGTCAAAGCAGCCCCCTCCCACACGGTTTTCCTTTGGGCACCGAAATGCCACCCCCCTTGTTTGCTTTTCCCGCGGGGCAGCACGCCCTGGGCCAGCTCAGCGTGCATGGCCGTGGCCGTGGCCGTGGCAGTGGCCATGGCAGTGGCTGTGGTGGTGGCATGGCCATGAGCACCAGGCAGGGGTGGGCGCTGGGCTCCCGGGCTCTCGGCGCAGCCAGATGGCTTTTGCGTCTCCGGCTTAGTGGCTTCCTCCCGGACGCAAAGCCGGGACTGCAAATCCAGTTTGGGAAATTTGATATTTTTCTGCCCCCAGCTGCTCGCCGGGGCTCCGGCGGCTGTGCCGTGCGGTGCCGGGGCTGTGCCGTGCGGTGCCAGGACTGTGCCGTGCGGTGCCGGGGCTGTGCCGGGGCATCCCCATCTGCCCGTCCCTCCCCATGCGCAGGCTGCCGCAGCCGTGGATCCCGCGGCCGAACCCCCTCGTTTATCCCCATTCGTGCGGCCGACGCGGCGCAGCCCATGGCCGGGGCGCGCGGCCGGGTCGGCTTCGCCTGGGATTCCCGTGTAATGAGAAGGGCTTAGGGACGGCCCCAAAGCCCTCGGCGTGCCCTCCTGGGGACACGGCGTGGTGGCTGGCTGTCCCCGTGCCAGGCTGGCGTGGCACTGCGTCCCCGGCAAACGTGTCTCGAGCGTGCCGGGGCTCAGCCCCCGCCGCCGCGCTCCCACCAGCCAAGGGGCCGCGTGGCGCTGGAGGCGTCACGGCAGATTTTCCTCTCAGCGCGCTGGGTCTGTTTTTGTGGGTAAAACAGCAACACGGTGGGAAAAATCCGGCAGGCAGGCAGGCAGGCCCTCGCCTTGGCAGGCGGGATGGCTGCCCGCCAGTAGCATTTTAATGCCATTACACCACAGATACAAGCTCTTAAGCATTAAAGATGGCTTTTATGGATCATAAAATCTATTATTACCGCTCGCCGCAGTCACTGGAGCAGCAATCGGCGGCGCAGTGGGGCGCGAGCGCCGCGGGGACTGTCCCCTCCTGCCCCGTCCCGCCGGCGCAGCCGGTGCCCCGAGTCCCGCGGGTGGGACTGCAGCGATGGGGACAAGGAGGGGGCATCATCCAGCCCCCAAAAACTCACACCCATCAGCTGTCAGCGCGAGGTCCCCATCACCCCTCCCCGGCACAGCCCCTGCCGGGGCCCCCGCCGGGTGCCGGGAGGTGGCAGCTCTCGCCCCATGGGGCAGGAGGGGGCTCGCCCCCGAGGTTTTGGCAAGGACGCGTCTTGACGGAGACTTTCAAAGCCGACTGAAAGCTGCTGGCGAGCCTGAAGGGGAAACGCGCTGCGTCTGCTGCAAATTGAAAAAAAAAAAAGCCCAAAGGTAAAATAATTAATGGGAATATTTGCACTAAGGTCTTAGGGTTTTTTGCAAATCTTAAATTTAGGGGCAGATATTACCTGCCAGGGCTCCTTTAAAGAGGAATTAATAGGAGCTGTTGTAATTGCTGACGAGGAGAAGCCTTCTGTGAGAGATAAGCTTATAATAAGCTGTCATTGCCGGATGGCTTTAGAGTATTAACACGTACGTTAATAAACACATATAATTGGGTGCCCCCTCCCCAGGGAGGCCTCGGGGCCGCTGCGGTGAGCGGTGGAGCAGCCGTGTCGGGGCGGCTGGCAGCAGCCGGCAGCGTGGCACCCTGCACCCAGCACCCTGCACCCTGCACTCAGCACCCAGCAGCCTGCACCCAGCACCCTGCACCCTGCACCCAGCACCCTGCACCCTGCACCCCGCCGAGCTCGCTAACTAACGTGCGGCTCAGGCCGTGCCCCTTTGGCTGGGAGGATGCTAAAAGGCAGACCTGCCAAATTTCCCCACTCTGCCACCTCATCGCGCACAAAGCCGGCTGCCGCGCTGGGCTGGGCTGCCACGAAGGTTAGAAATGAGAGCGAATTATTGACGGTGTTCGAAAGCGGCGCGCGCTGGCCGGCTCGGCGGTGGGCAGCGGCCGGCTCGCTTCGGCTGGGTTTTGGGTGGATGCCACCTCGCTGTGGGTTGTTAACCCCTGGGACGGGAGGCCGAGGAGAGCATCGGCTGTGCCACGGGGCCAAGCCAAGGCAGAAATCCCCCACCAGCGGCACACAGCCGCGGTGACGGGTCAGTCACGGCTTTCCCCGGCTCTGGTAGTGAAGAGCCGTGGTTGGGTGCTGCCCTGTCCTGCACCCCCAGCACAGGGTGTTCGCCAGATCGGGTGCTCGCTGGATGCGGTGCTCGCTGGATGCGGTGCTCGCCGGATCGGGTGCTCGCTGGATGTGGTCCTCGCTGGATCGGGTGCTCGCTGGATGCGGTGCTCGCGGGATTGGGTGCTCGCTGGATTGGGTACTCACTGGATCGGGTGCTTGCTGGATGGAGTGCTCGCCGGATCGGGTGCTCGCTGGATTGGGTGCTCGCTGGATCGGGTGCTCGCTGGACATGCTGCTTGCTGGATGGGATGCTCTCCAGGCGGGATGCTCCCCGGACGCAGTGGCGCCTGGATGTGATGCTTGATGGATGGGCTGCTGCCCAGGTGAAGGCCTGACGGACGGGATGCTGACCAGATGGGATGCTCGCCGGATGCAACTCTCACCGGACAGGATGCTTGTGGGTGGGATGCCCTCTGGACATGGTACTTGCCGGATGGGCAGCTCACCAGACAGGACGCTCCCCGCATGCGATGCATGGCGGATGGGCAGCTCACCAGACAGGACGCTCCCCGCATGCGATGCATGGCGGATGGGCAGCTCACCAGACAGGACGCTCCCCGCATGCGATGCATGGCGGATGGGCTGCTCTCCAGACAGGACGCTCCCTGCATGCGATGCATGGCGGATGGGCTGCTCTCCAGACAGGACGCTCCCCACATGCGATGCATGGCGGATGGGCAGCTCACCAGACAGGACGCTCCCCGCATGCGATGCATGGCGGATGGGCTGCTCACCAGTTGCGATGCTCGCTGGATGCAACGCTCACGGGACGGGCTGTTTGCTGGACATGATGCTCGCCGGACGGGACGCTCACCGGGCTCGATGCTCGCCAGCTGCGATGCTTGGTGGACGCGACACCGGCCGGACGCGATGCGGCGTGCCCAGCTCACCTCTCCTCCACGGCTCGGCTCCCACCTCTGCCCCGGGCTCCTCTACCTGAGCATCCAGCACAGCTGGGAGGGTCTCCGTTATACTGGCAACAGTTTTCATTGAAATTAAACATATAATTCATGAAAGCCCTTCTGCTCGTGTTGGGCTTGGTAAACGCTCTGTGCTTCCTCCCCCTCCTTTTTAATAAAATCTAAACTGTGAAGCTGAACTACTTGACAGAGTCCTTTAAATATGTGCAAATATATATTTGCACTCATTTTTTTTTCCCGGAGGCTCTTCCATTAGGTAATATTTGTTGCCAACATTAATTTCATTAGATTTTCATGGCATTTTAATAGGAGCCCAAGTGTTTTTTTGCATATATTAGCATGCGCAAGGAAGCTAAGATCGACAAATTACAGTAAAGTAAAAATCGGTTTTAAAGGCAGTGAAGGGAACTTCTCAGGAGCCGCGTGTGAAGCAGGGGGGACTCCCGCTCCCCGGCCGTGCCCTGTCCCGCTGCGGCATTTCGGGGCTCGCAGCCCGGCTGGGCACCGCACACTTTGCCATCGGCAATTGAACGTCAGCTCCGAAACCTGACAGCCACTTAATGAAGATATTTTCAACCTGATTGTCAGACGCGCGCACGGAGCCTGATTACAGCCAGAGACCCGAGTGGAAGAGCTCACAAATTAAATATGTGTTGATTATGCAAACTTGATCTCGTGTTTATTTCTCATAAATAAAGCATGAGCCGAGGTTCAGCTCTCCCCTGCACGCTTCCGAGGGCGATATTTATTGTATGCAAATTGGGCACGGGGCTGGGAGGAGAAGTAATCAACTGTTTATCAGATGGTGTATACAATCAGCCTGGAAATAATAACCAGGGTAAGAGTTTTACATAGATTGTAATGGAGATTATACGGTCATCACCTTAAATTCACGGTCCTGAGGGTGCGCAGGTGACACGTGCAGCGGCCGTCGGGTGCCACCCTCCCCGCGATGCCAGGCGGGCGGGGGGTCCCAAGTGCCCTCAGGCACCGTAACCCGGCATCGAGCCCGGGATCTGCAGCAGGTTTAGGTGTATTTTAGTGTATATAGGTGTATTTTAGTGTGCATAGGGGCATTTTACTGTGCACAGGGGCATCGTGCTGTGCACGGGGGTACTTCACTCAGTGCCGTGCGATTCCCGGGGTCTGGGGAGGAGGGCCAGGAGCCGGGCTCCGGGGGGTCCTGCACGACCCAGGTCCCCGTGGGCTCCCGGCAGAATGAAAAATGGCATTTAAAGTTTTTAGAAAAACCCGATCTGGCAGCCTGTGTGGTCCTGCCCGGCGGTGCCACTTCGGGGAAGGTTTGGGAAGGAACCTGTGATGATGATAAATGCATCCAGGGCGATTTTTTTTTCCCCCCACATCATTTTATAGGAAATACATGTTGGAAATGAAATTGAAATGAAAATGAATAAATATTTCATAGAATACAATTACCGTGGCTCAGGACCAAGACAACTGCGGCAGATCCCGCTGCACACAGCGCGTTAGCAATTCAGCAGCAACGAATTGCTCTCTCGGCTTTTAATCTGCTTTTTTGCTAACACAAATAATCTCCCCAGCCCCCAGCGGGGAGGTGCCCGCAGCGAGAGCCGTGGCGAGGGCCGGATCCGGCATCACCCTCACCCTGGGGGCACCCTGGGTGCTGCTGGGCCAGGACGGCAGCGTGCAGGCAGGCTGGCTTCACCATCAGCTAAAAAAAAAATCAAGTTAAATCCAATTATTTGCCATAAAAGTGAGAAAGGGGGAAAAACCAGCGGGGGAACAGTGAGGACGAGCTGAAATTCAATAAAAGGCGACTTGCCGTCCGCCCTTTCCCTGCCACCGCTGTCCCGGCTCCACGGGATGGTGACAAACGTCCCCGCCGGGGCCAGCAGCTCCGAGCCCGGGCTCTGGGACGCGGCGGTTTCCAGCCACCACCAGTCAATGGAGAAGAAAAAGGGCTTTTTCCGGAGCGCGGCGGGGAGCGGAGGATTTATGGGAAGCAATTTGGTGGCGAGAGTTTATTTTGTTTGTTTGCTTTTGCGGCCGGGGCGGCGTGAGACCCTGGGCTGTGACGGCTGCCGGGTGCGGGGAGGGCGCGATTGCCGGCAGCCCGAGGGGCCCCTTCGGGATCTCCAAATCGCCCTGGCTCAGCCAGGGTGACCCGAGCCGGTGTCACCTACGGGTGCCCAAACCAGGGCTGCCAGACACCCTGCGGCTCCCAAACCAGCATCCTCCCCCCTCTCCCTGGGACCCAGGGGGGACCCTCCGCACCATCTGCCGCAGCGGACGCCTTGCTCGCGCGCTTCCCCCGTCACCCCCATCACCGGCCTTCAAACCGCGGGGGAACCACGACCCCCCATTCCCCGGCAGGCTGCCCGAGCCGGGCCCTCCCGCCTTCCCTGTCGGGGCTGCGCCGGGGCGGGTGCGGGGAGCAGAGGCTGCCTTTGATGCCGGCGCAGGCAGCGGCGCGGCGGCACTCAGCCTGATGGCGGGAGGCAGGCGGGCGCGCGGGGCCGGCGGCAGCGCTTTGAACAGGCATTACAGGGAAAACTCAACAAAATGGCACAGCTGCGGCGGCTCGGCAGCGTCGTGTTTTCCCAAAGCAGGAATAAAACAGACGCGCAGACAGTACTTTGCAAACAATTTAATTTGCCTGATGCTTTGATATAGATGAGGATGCGGCGAGGCAGGCGCAGAGAGAGATGAAAAGCTCTGTCAGGTGCGGGGGGTGTCTGCACGGTGTGCGATGTGCCGGTGCACGGTGTGTGACGTGCCGGTGTGCGGTGTGCGATGTGCCGGTGCACGGTGTGCGACGTGCCGGTGCACGGTGTGTGACGTGCCGGTGCACGGTGTGTGATGTGCCGGTGCACGGTGTGCGACGTGCCGGTGCACGGTGTGCGACGTGCCGGTGCGCGGTGTGCGATGTGCCGGTGCACGGTGTGTGACGTGCCGGTGTGCGGTGTGCGATGTGCTGGTGCCCGGTGTGCGACGTGCCGGTGTGCGGTGTGCGACGTGCCAGTGTGCGGTGTGCGATGTGCCGGTGTGCGATGTGCCGGTGTGCGGTGTGCGATGTGCCGGTGCGTGGTGTGCGACGTGCCGGTGCGCGGTGTGCGACGTGCCGGTGTGCCGGTGCACAGCCTGCGGCACGAGGGGGACAACTCTGCCCATCTCCGAGCCGACGCCGAGGTGACCCCAAGCTCTTGCAGGACTGAGCCCGGCTGCACCGCGGGAGGCGATGAGCACCACGTGTCAGTGCCGGGGACCCCGCTCCGGTGTCACGCAGGGACACCCTCTGTGTCACCCAGCCCTGCCCAACGGCCACGCTGGGCTGGGGCTGTGGGAAACCTCCTCCCCCAGCAGCCGGGGAGCTAAAGAGACAGGGCTGGGAGAGCGTGAGGAGCGCGGCTGTCAGATATGGGGCACGCTGAAATATTAATGGAACTAACATTTCAATTACCTTTTATCTGTACAGGCTCAGGCTGCGGCGAGGGGGCTGGGGCGGCCCCCCCCGCGCGCTGTCACCCAGACATTCATGCTGTGCTGGTTCTTTTTATTGGTTTTCATCACTTTTGACATTGCCGACAATGAACCTTGAAGTAAATTTTCAGTAGTGACTGTGTCAGTGGAAAACCGTCTCCCCGTCATTTTTCTAAATTAGGCAATGATTCGAGTCCTTGGGGCTGGAGCGGGAGGAGAAGTGATGGGGCTGAGGAGGAGGAAGGGGGGGGCCATGGGGATCCTCTCCCTGCCTCCCCCCAGCCCACACCCCAGGACCCTGTCCCTGGCGGGACGAGGGGGCTGCTGCCTCCCCGCCATCACCCCTTGCCGCCCTGCACAGCTGGAGAGTTGGCAGATGTTTGTGGTGCTGCAAAATCTGCCCTGAGCATCGCCCAGATGTGCCCCAGCGCCAGATGTGCCCCAGTGCCAGATGTGCCCCAGCACCAGATGTGCCCCAGTGCCAGACGTGCCCCAGTGGGGGGGCCGGCAGCCACGCCGGCCCTGGCCCCCACACGGCACCTGCAACCCCCTCCCTGCCGCGCCACCAGCAATCAGTCACCCTAACGAAGCTGGCACTGCCTTCCCCGTGTGCCGCCCACCGATGGGCGCGCGGCTGCTCCCCGAGCCGGGGCTGGCTCTCGGCTCTCGGCGTTTGCTCAGGCGCCCGGTCTGCTCCGCCTGCGGCGGCTGCTCTGCCATGCCGGGAGGAGGGCTGGCCTCCGGGGACACCGCCGCGGCGGGGGGACAAACAGCCTGGCACCGGGTCAGGCCCCTGGACGCACTGGGGGTGTTTGATCCTGGACCGGGGGCAGCCCCGTCCCCCTCCCAGCATCCATCACCCTGGTCCAGCTCGTGGTGCTCACTGGTCCGGGGAGCCCCCCGGCACTCGGGGCCAATGTGCCGAGCTCCAGCTCCAGCTCCAGCCACGCCGAGCTCCGTCCCGCGCACCGCAGTGACGCCGGGATCAGCCTTCCGTCGTGGCAGAGCCGCTCCGGTTTCCGCGCGCGGTGCCGGCACGTGGGCACACCTCCGCTGAACCACGGCCCCTCCTCGCCCCAGGGGGAGACTAAGCAGAACTTTAATTTTAATGTTCATTGAGCATGTAAAGGGGAAAAAAAAATCAATTTAATAACCTCTCTTCACAAACAGTGCCTGGAGGCTGCTCGGCAAACGCCGCTTTGAGAACTTCAGAAAGTCTTTTGTGCTGTTATTTATCGCGGGGGATTAAATGGAGCCGTAAGCGGGAGCAGCACTGCCATCACCGCGGCGGAGCCGGCTGTGCTCCAGCCCCGCACCGCCGGCACGAGGCACCGGAGCCGAAGCCCAGCCGGCGTGGAAGGGCACAGATCCCGCCAGGGCAAACACCTATAGCCGGGAAAAAATCCTGGCTTGGCTTTTTCCAAGGGAATGCTGCTCCTCCGCCACCCGCTCCCCGAGAGCATCTTCGGGGGGCTCTGGGGATGTGGTGGGAGCAGGGGGCTCTGGCAGGAGCCACCAGCTTTGCAGACACCCAGGGGAGAATTTATTGTTAAACACCACGCAATTTGCAGGAGAAATTATTCAGCAAACTCACTTCGACGCAGGGCAGGAGCTCGGCTGCCACCGCCACGATGCTGCGGCCGGAGAAGCAGTTTGTTTCCCAAAAAACAGCCCCCGGCAGTGGCCGGGTGTCGGGAGGTGGTGGTGTGGTGGGAGCCGTGGTGGTGTGGTGGGTGCTGTGGTGGTGTGGTGGGAGCCATGGTGGTGTGGTGGGTGCCATGGCAGCGTGGTGGGTGCTGTGGTGGTGTGGTGGGAGCCGTGGTGGTGTGGTGGGAGCCGTGGTGGTGTGGTGGGTGCTGTGGTGGGAGCCGTGGTGGTGTGGTGGGAGCCGTGGTGGTGTGGTGGGTGCTGTGGCAAGTTTCCCACCTCCTTGGTGTCAGTGAGGTGTGCTGCTGGGTTTTATCAAAAAAAAAGGAAAAAAAGAAAAAACCCACCCAAACGCCCCAAAACTGCAAAAGCAGATCCCCCGCGGGGAGGAGCAGCCCACCCGCGAGCGGGGCTGCCGGCGGCACGGCCGCGGGCTCCGGGCAGGGCAGCCACGGGGCACGGTGGAGCCCCGCGCCAGGGCTGGAGCAGGCGGCGGGGCCAGGGGACCCTCCCAGTGGCAGCCGGGACCCCGTGGGGATGGGGACCCTCCGCCGTCGTGGCTCTGCCGAGGAGCCCCGCAGCAGGATAAGTGCGGCCGCAGCGGGGAGCGGGGTGGGCGACCGACGCAGCATGGAGCCCCTCTCCCCCGCCCCGCCGAGTGCCCGGGCAAAGCAATCAATTCCTCTGGATACGATTCGGGATGGTAATGATTTTGCATTTCAATAATTGCCCCCTCTCCGTGCTGGCTCTGCTGAGTCAGGTGGAAATGTTGCATCTTATTTCTGACGCCGGCGCTGCCTCCCCTCTCTGCTCATTAACGCCGCTCGCAGCGCGCCCGTCACCGCACGCCCCTCGCGGCGCGCCTGCCCCGAGTGCAGAGCAACAACTGTTTGCCATCAGCTTTTGATTACATCCCTTTTTATCTTTACATTTCAGTACCGTTACAAATCCTGGCGTTATTCAAATGACACCAGTTATTCAATTTCTGCCGCTGGGAGGGTGAAGGGGAGGCGGCGTGATGGCTGAGCAGCACCCCCCGGCCCCTCGGAGGGATTTACAGTTCCCGTGGGATCCGTTTGAGCCCCGTTAACCCGTGCTTTTGGCTGCTGTGAAACCGGTGAACTGCTCCGGAACCGCTTTCAAGTTCGTTTCTGGAGACGATTTGCAGTGGGAATGATTTGAATAAACTTTCTGTTTATTTGACGGCAATTTTTCCAGCCTGGCACCTGGCAGCCTTCTTGTTCTGCTGCTCCGGCAGCGGGAGCGAGCGATGCCCGGGGCCCCGTCCCCCCCGCGCCAGGATCCGGCCCCAGCAATGCTGGGCGTGCTGTCGCCTCCGGAGCTTCCCCATCGCTTCCAGGGGGAAAACCCGGCTCCCACCCCCGTCATCCCAAGGGCCTCGACCCTGCGGTGCCGCCGGCAAAGGGGCTGCCATGGATGCCACCGCCGGGCCCCCCGCGCCGCCCCCTCCCGCCCCCGTTTCTGCCCCGGCAGTTCAGCGCGGGTGACACGCAGATGGATGGTCCCTGTCATCGCCCCCGCCCTGCCCCGAGGAGGTGTCACCGTGATTTATGGCACTATCTGCGGCGGGCCGCCGTGCGCGCCGGGGGCCGGCAGCCACGCTGCGCCGCGGGGCACCCGGGGGACGCCGCCATCCCGGGGACCCTGCCGGGCACCACTCGTCCCCAGGGTTGGGTCCGGGGGACCCGGCGCTGTCCCCACGGGTGCTGCAGGGACCGTGGGTGCTGCCAACTCTTCCCGCAGGGTGGTGGGTGCTGGAGCTGAGATGCCGCTGGGGGGGGTAAATAAATCACATTTCAGGGGGTGCTAAATACGGGGGATTAAATACGCGGAGACCAGGCAGTGGCTTCTCCGGTGGCTGCTATGGGGCTGAGCCGACAGCCGCCGCCCCTGCGGAGAGGGACAGTCCCTGTCCTCTGCGCAGCCCCTCCATCTCACCAGCCTTCTCCTCCGCTCTCAGGGCCGAGATTCCCGACGGGATTGAGAGGGAATAGGTGGGAATCCCCCAGGGAGCCGCCAGCTGCGGCGGTTGCCCGAGGGACCCACAGAGGCTGAAACGTCCCCTTGATGCTTCAGCCCGCGGCCGATCTCGGGGGCCTCACCCGCCGCTGCTCCATTTTATTTTATTTTCATGGCTGAAGCCAGGGGCAGGTTGTGCCTGAGATCTCCGATATTGGTTCTTTCCCACTGGGAGAACATTCTGTATAAAATTCAAGAGAAACGGCTGCAGCCGGCGCTGCCAGCCGCAGACCCAGGGCTACTTAGAAATTGCCTCGGTTAAATGAAATTGAAATAAAATCAGGGACGTGTTCGACATGCAAAGGCGAGCGGCGGCACGGGGGTCCCTGCCGGCCCCTTCCCACCCTGCTCCGTCCCCATCCCGCCGCCCGGCCGCGGGGCGATGCCGGGGTCCCAGGGACCCCGACCCCGCTCCCCACGCCTGCCGGCTGCCGCCCCTGTCGCCGCCTCCCCCGCAAAGTGGGGGCCCAGATTTCTTTGCTTTCAGTGATTTTTGCCAGGCGCAAGTATGATTAACACATCAAAAGGCTGTTTTGCTTTGCTTAACAATATTATATGCTTAACCGCTTCATTAATTGAATCATGGCAGTGTTTGTTTGTTCAGGTTGGCTTCATTGTAACAAGTCTATTTTATTTTGACTACTTTTGTGTTTTATTAGTATTTTTTAATTCTGGCTCTGCCTTGCAGCACGTCAGCAGGGCTGGGCAGGGGAAGCAGCTGCCGGTGGACATGAAGGGGGCCCAGCTTTTTAGCTATGAAATCCTGGCTCCCGGGTTTGCTCGGGCACCCATGGGTGGGACTGGCCCAGCATGGTGGGGACGGGACTGCCGGTGCAGGCAGAGCCTGCCGGCACGCTGCCCATCCCTGCACCGGCCTCCACAGGCGGTGCCACCCCTCCTGTCCTGCAATCGCCAGGTGACTGCTCCGGCCTCAGGTGCCCTGGGCGTCCCCGAGCATCCCACTGCCCTCGATGGCCCCGAGCATCCCACTGCCCTCGATGTCCCCGAGCATCCCACTGCCCTGGGCATCCCCGAGCATCCCATTGCCCTCGATGTCCCCGAGCATCCCACTGCCCTGGGCATCCCCAAGCATCCCACTGCCCTCGATGTCCCTGAGCATCCCACTGCCCTCGATGTCCCCGAGCATCCCACTGCCCTGGGTGCCCCAGTCCCACTACCCAGGGAGCTGGTGGCACCCCGGGTCAGGGATATCGAGGGACTCATTTCAGCCCCTGTGCCAGGTGCCAACGTCCTTCTTGCCTTCGCAGGTGGCAGATGCCCCTCTGGGGCTGGGAGCAGGGCCAGGCGTGTGGTCACCCACTGGGGATGTGCTGGTCGGGGTCCCTCAGTGGGACATGGGTGGGCTGGGGGGACCGCAGGACGGCTCAGGGGAGCACGGGTGCCCTGTAACCCCAGTTCACATCCCAGGCTCCCAGCCCCTCTGCAGCCCCTCCATCACAGGGTGGAAACCAAGAGACTCAACCAGATTGGGGAAATGGCCCCGGGGGTCCTCTCTGAAGCCCCCCGAGCCCCCCCGCCTTGCTCTGCCCCTCCTCTCCCAAGGCTCCCCTTCGCAGGGCGGCGTTCCCTCCCTGAGCTGCATGAAATCAGATTAAGGGCAGCAGACAAAGCCCCGCGCAGGAATGAACATGGTGGGAGCAGGTCGGGGCTGCCGGGAGGCAGGAACAGCCCCAGGAGCGGGGCGGCCGCAGTGGGAGAGGAGGTGGCTCAGCCCCGCGTCCCCCCGCAGGGTCCCCATCCCGCACCAGGCGGCACGGGGACACAGGGATAAACGCACGGAAGATGAAGACAGCGTCTTTCTAAGTGGCTAAGCCATTCCTGGAGGGTTTCTGGGCCCTCCTGCCAGCGGGAGAAGATGAAGTGATCTTGCAAGAGTGATGGCGATGGGCACACATCCCTCCATGCGGGCATGTCCCAGCCGAGCCCCAGGGAGGGCAGCTGGGGACGCAGCGTGGGGACAGTGAGCCGGGGCAGGACACAGCAAGCGGGATCACGTCCTCACGCGCCGTAGCAAAGCGCTGTGGGCTCGGCCGAGGCGCTACCAACGGGATGCTTTATCATTCTCATTGCAACCGGTGCCATTATGTCACTGCTCTGGTTTTCCTCCCGCTGCTGGCGTTTCAGCCGGGCTGGGGCTGGGGACAGGCTGGGACGAGGCGCCCGGCCGGGCTGGGCGATGCTGGGGAGCAGAGCGAGCCCCAGCCCTGGGAGGAGACGGGATCGCTGGAGAATCCAGACAGCAAATAATCTGGATATGAAAAGAGCTGCTGATGCCTCATTAGCAACTTTGAAAAGCATCCGGTGTAAAAAACGCTCTGCCCTTGTATTTGGTGTTTTCTGCTCAGTCCTCCTCTTGTCCTTGATTAATAATGACATTTGCATGTAAATTGGCTCCTGGCTCCTTCAGAGCAGCGGCTGCTGTCTGTCCCCGCCTGAAGCTCCCCGGGTCTGCACCCACTGCCCTGGAATGCCTGGGTGCCCGTGGCATGGCACAGCACGGCATGGCACGGCATGGCATGGTCTAGCATGGTGCATCGAGCTGGGACCCACATCCCCGCTTTGCTCTGCAGTGACCGGCTGGAGCCACTGACGTCTGCAGGGCTGTGACAAGGGGCAGGGACACGGGACAGGGACACAGGGCTGGGGCACGGAGCTGGGACACGGGGCAGGGACACGGAGCAAGGACAGGGAGCTGGGACACGGGACCGGGACACGGAGCAAGGACAGGGAGCTGGGACACGGGACCGGGACACGGAGCAAGGACAGGGAGCTGGGACACGGGGCAGGGACACGGAGCAAGGACAGGGAGCTGGGACATGGGACCGGGACACAGAGCAAGGACAGGGAGCTGGGACACGGAGCAAGGACAGGGAGCTGGGACACGGGACCGGGATACAGAGCAAGGACAGGGAGCTGGGACACGGAGCAAGGACAGGGAGCTGGGACACGGGACCGGGACACAGAGCAAGGACAGGGAGCTGGGACACGGGACCGGGACACGGAGCAAGGACAGGGAGCTGGGACACGGGGCAGGGACACGGAGCAAGGACAGGGAGCTGGGACATGGGACCGGGACACAGAGCAAGGACAGGGAGCTGGGACACAGGGCAGGGACACGGAGCAAGGACAGGGAGCTGGGACACGGGGCAGGGACACGGAGCAAGGACAGGGAGCTGGGACACAGGACCGGGACACGGAGCAAGGACAGGGAGCTGGGACACAGGACCGGGACACGGAGCAAGGACAGGGAGCTGGGACACGGAGCAAGGACAGGGAGCTGGGACATGGGACCGGGACACAGAGCAAGGACAGGGAGCTGGGACACGGAGCAAGGACAGGGAGCTGGGACACGGGACCGGGATACAGAGCAAGGACAGGGAGCTGGGACACGGAGCAAGGACAGGGAGCTGGGACACGGGACCGGGACACAGAGCAAGGACAGGGAGCTGGGACACGGGACCGGGACACGGAGCAAGGACAGGGAGCTGGGACACGGGGCAGGGACACGGAGCAAGGACAGGGAGCTGGGACATGGGACCGGGACACAGAGCAAGGACAGGGAGCTGGGACACAGGGCAGGGACACGGAGCAAGGACAGGGAGCTGGGACACGGGGCAGGGACACGGAGCAAGGACAGGGAGCTGGGACACAGGACCGGGACACAGAGCAAGGACAGGGAGCTGGGACACGGGATCGGGACACGGAGCAAGGACAGGGAGCTGGGACACGGGACCGGGACACAGAGCAAGGACAGGGAGCTGGGACACGGAGCAAGGACAGGGAGCTGGGACACGGGACCGGGACACAGAGCAAGGACAGGGAGCTGGGACACGGAGCAAGGACAGGGAGCTGGGACACAGGACCGGGACACAGAGCAAGGATAGGGAGCTGGGACACGGAGCAAGGACAGGGAGCTGGGACACGGGACCGGGACACAGAGCAAGGACAGGGAGCTGGGACACGGAGCAAGGACAGGGAGCTGGGACACGGGACCGGGACACAGAGCAAGGACAGGGAGCTGGGACACGGAGCAAGGACAGGGAGCTGGGACACGGGACCGGGACACAGAGCAAGGACAGGGAGCTGGGACACGGGACCGGGACACAGAGCAAGGACAGGGAGCTGGGACACAGGACCGGGACACGGAGCAAGGACAGGGAGCTGGGACATGGGACCGGGACACAGAGCAAGGACAGGGAGCTGGGACACGGGACCGGGACACGGAGCAAGGAGAGGGAGCTGGGACACGGGACCGGGACACGGAGCAAGGACAGGGAGCTGGGACACGGGACCGGGACACGGAGCAAGGACAGGGAGCTGGGACACAGGACCGGGACACGGAGCAAGGAGAGGGAGCTGGGACACGGGGCAGGGACACGGAGCAAGGACAGGGAGCTGGGACACGGGGCAGGGACACGGAGCAAGGAGAGGGAGCTGGGACACAGGACCGGGACACGGAGCAAGGAGAGGGAGCTGGGACACGGAGCAAGGACAGGGAGCTGGGACACAGGACCGGGACACGGAGCAAGGACAGGGAGCTGGGACACAGGACCGGGACACGGAGCAAGGACAGGGAGCTGGGACACGGAGCAAGGACAGGGAGCTGGGACACGGGACCGGGACACGGAGCAAGGACAGGGAGCTGGGACACGGGGCAGGGACACGGAGCAAGGACAGGGAGCTGGGACACGGAGCAAGGACAGGGAGCTGGGACACGGGACCGGGACACGGAGCAAGGACAGGGAGCTGGGACACGGGGCAGGGACACGGAGCAAGGACAGGGAGCTGGGACACAGGACCGGGACACGGAGCAAGGACAGGGAGCTGGGACACGGGGCAGGGACACGGAGCAAGGACAGGGAGCTGGGACACGGGACCGGGACACAGAGCAAGGACAGGGAGCTGGGACACAGGGCAGGGACACGGAGCAAGGACAGGGAGCTGGGACACGGGACCGGGACACAGGGCTGGGGCACGGAGCTGGGACACGGAGCAAGGAGAGGGAGCTGGGACACGGGACCGGGACACGGAGCAAGGACAGGGAGCTGGTACATGGGGCAGGGACACGGAGCAAGGACAGGGAGCTGGGACACGGGGCAGGGACATGGAGCAAGGACAGGGAGCTGGGACACGGGACCGGGACACAGAGCAAGGACAGGGAGCTGGGACACGGAGCAAGGACAGGGAGCTGGGACACGGGACGGGGACACGGAGCAAGGAGAGGGAGCTGGGACACGGGGCAGGGACACGGAGCTAGGACAGGGAGCTGGGACACGGGGCAGGGACACGGAGCAAGGACAGGGAGCTGGGACACGGGACCGGGACACAGAGCAAGGACAGGGAGCTGGGACACGGAGCAAGGACAGGGAGCTGGGACACGGGACCGGGACACAGAGCAAGGACAGGGAGCTGGGACACGGGGCAGGGACACGGAGCAAGGACAGGGAGCTGGGACACGGGGCACGCCGGGGAAGCCAGGGAAGCCGCCAGCCCCGCGGTGCATGCCGCTGTTGTGTGTCGCACGTCGGCTCTGCAACGCTGCCCTGTCAGAGCGCGAGCGGCTCTGCGACGCCGACTCCGCTGTTTATCGTACAAAGGCATTTACAATTGTTTGAACAAGTTCCCCGCTCCGCGCCTGCGCTCCCCCGGGACTTCATTTTCAAAAACAAATGCATTTGCTGAATGCATATGGAAAAGTGCCTCTCAGTCGGGCAATCCGTCTGGCTGTTTGATGTCTCGTTCCCACATCATGTCATTTTAAAAGGTAACGTTTTGTTAATGGAAAACGTTTCGTGGCTGTTCCATCTCCTCTTTCCCAGCCTCAGTGGATGCGGGATGGGACAGGGGACTGGCCGTGTGCCACCAGGGCTGCCCACGTGCCACCGCCGCCACTGTCCTCGCACGTGCCGGGTGCTCTCACCGTGACACCGGGCTGTCCCGGCCCCGTGCGCCTGCGCACGCTGGCTTTGCTGGGTGGCGAGGCGGGTATTTGGTCCCTGCAGTTGGTGGGACCCCTGCACCGCGCGGGGACACTGTCCCTCCCCTCGCCCTACCTGGCAGCAGATCAGCGGGGGCCGGTAAGCGGAGTTTTTTTAAACGTGTAACACAGTGAACAGGAGCATAAATTTCTGACGAGGAGCAGCAGCGTGGGGAGGAGGAGGAGGAGGAGGAGGAGGGGGAAGCACGGCCCTGACTGCAGGCACTGCGGGGAGCCAAGCCTGGCCCCCAAGTCGCGGCGGGGAAGGGGGGCAGCGGGGCTCCCAGGGCACAGGGGTGCCACCTGCACCCTCCCACCAGGGAAGTACGAGCCCCTGGCGTACGGCCAGGGCACCCCAGGGTGGGAGGCTGCTCCTCTGGGGGTCCCACAGAGCTGGGGGCTCCCGCAAAGGTTGCCCCCGCCGCTGAGGCATGGCCAGACCCCATCTGCACCCCAGCCCAGCCTTGGGGACCCCGCTCCCCCAGGGGCAGTGCACCAGGCTGCCGAGAAGGCAAAGCCAAGCCCGCAAGGAGCTGGAGAGGCCCCGACGCTGTGACAGCGGTGACAACAGGCGCTGGAGATAGTCAAACATCTCCAAACTTGCAGGGGGAGGGGGGTATTTTCAGGCGGGCGCGGTGTGCCACCCCCGCTGCCGCCTGCCAGCCCCTCGGCGAGGACAGGAGCTGGCACCAGGGGACGGCCGGGTGCCCGCGCTGCCGCGGCTCGGACGATGATTTTAAAACCACAGCATGTAGCAGAGGGCAACGCCCTCCCGGCCCAACGAATTCCCCCAGCCCCTGCTAATCAGGAGCAATTGCTTAATTGGCACATTTCTGGGGTCTCTGCCAAAGAGGGAGCCTCGTCGCTCCCGGCAGCCGCAGCCCAAAAGCTCTCGCACCCTCGGCCGGCAGAGCAGCCCGGGAGCAGGGATGGAGCGGGGACGCGTGGGGACGGGCAGGGCGACCGGGAGGGCTGGGGCCACCCACCCCACCTGGCCTTGGTCACATCACTTAGCCTTGGAAGGGTCCATGCCGGTGTCACCACCCGTCGCCCTCCCTGTCCCCCAAATCCACCCATCCTCAGAGACGGGTTGATGCCAGAGAGCCGGCGGCAGGGCTCGGCGTGCCAGCGGCCGGCGGGACGGTTGGGCCGCGGATGCCGCGCACGGGGGTGATGCTGGCGCGAGCCCCCGTTTGTGTCGTTCCCAACCTGCCACCGCGAATCAAAGGAGCTGCCACGCACGCTGCAGCCCTTTCTTCTCATATCACTCACACCACTTCCACGCTACATTGTGACAATGGGGTATAATTAAGGTGTCAGCATATCATTTAGCCTTTTCAATATAAAACCAGGAGACAGGCTGGGAAATCTGTAGTCGTCTTTAATGAGGAATGCAGGGCAAAAAATAGAGAGGAGGAGAAGAGGAGATAGTGGCTTGGCAAGGGCGAGACAAAAGGCACCTCCGCCACGCGGGGCTTTGGGGGATGCGGTGTCGCCGCCGGGCGCTGCCGTGGCCCCGATCCGCGGGGCACTGGGCTCGCACGCTGCTGCGGGCACCTTCACTCTGACGGGACCACCCAGTCCCACAGCCGGAGGGCAGGAGGGGAGAGGGGACCCCCCGGGGCCGGGCACCCCAGGGCTCTGGGAGCATCCCCAGAGAAAGGGGGTGGCAGCGGCACGCAGGGCACCGGCGGTTCCCGGCAGCTCCCACCTGGAAGCTGTGCTCAAACACTGCTCCCGGCCCGCGGGGGTCTTGCAGAGATGCGTGGGACATGCAACAAGCTCGTGGCACGAACGAGTGCAACCAGCTGCGCAACGAGGGACGGAGCCACGTGTGCCACGAGGTCACACCGGTGCCGGTGCGGCACCACAAACACAGATGCAACACCGGTTTGCCAACCGGTCCACCACGTTGCCAACAGTTTGCACAACAGCCATTCCGGCCCCATTAATATTTTTCCCAAGCCCCAGCAGCCAATTCCCAGCAGTCGTTACACAGGGCCAGCCCGCCTGCATTGCCGTGCCGAAAGCAGGGTGTCCCGGCTCCCCCGCACCGTCCCGCGGGCACCGCACCACACCGGGGGCTGGTTGCAATTCAGAGGGCAGCGAGGAGTTCAATGCCATCAATAATCCCTCGATGGCTATAGAAAACGCTTTCCCGAGGAATAAATTCTTGCTGCATCAAAAGGAAGCTACAAATCAATGCATGAGTCTCCCATTCCTAACGATGGGAACTCATCTCGCTACAGTGCGAAGCATTAGCCGGGCGCGGGGGGGGGATGTGGGGCCGGGGCTGTGCCCCCGCACTCGCCCCATGGCCATGAGCGTCAGCCCCCTCCATAAGCTGGGGACCAAAATTAACGATGGGGTGAAACGAGAGCGGGATGAGCCGCCCTGGCCAGCGCAGTGGCCACGCTCCGCCCCGCTGCCGTGCCAGCCCTCGGAGCCACGTGCCGGAGGACACGGCTGCAAACCCCTGGTCCTGCTGCCAGCCAGAGCTCGGGTGGCCAGGGGATTTTTTTTATTTGTTTTTCTTGTACAATGATCCCTGTTAACTTTTCTATGCGGTGCACCCTGCACAGCCAGCCGGGGCGGCTGGGCCCCCTCCGGCGCCCGGCTGCGGTTCAAAGCAGGGCCGTGGTGCTGCCGCCGCGGCGGTGCCCCCGCGCAGCCTCCCGCCTCCGTCCCGGCCTTTGTCTGCGCCAGCTCTGGCTTTCAGGGCAGTTTCGGCGAGATGGATGTGCGGCCCCGCCGAGGCAGACATGTTCCAGGCGAGATCCCGGGAAGAGGTTTCCTTAGCAACAATAATGAAGTGCGAGCGCGAGAAAAGCTCTCCCGGCTCCGCTCCCTCCTCCGGGACTCCCGGGCGGGTTCGGGTACCTCCGATAGCAGAAATGCGTTACCAGCGCCGGCGCGGGAGCGGAGCCGCCACCGCGGGCCCCGGCAGCGGGATCGGCCCTGGTGGGGTCTGGGCTTTGCTCCCCGGCGCGTGCCGGTGCCACGTGTGCCAGGCAGCCAAACCGCGTGCAAGAGCGGCGGCCCCGGCACCGCCCGAGCATCCCTCCGGCCGCAGAGCAGCTCTCGCCTCCCAAATCTCCGAGCTGCCTCTGCTCAGGAGGACGGAGATGTGCCGGGGAGGAACCGCGTGCCACGAAAACAGCTTCCGCAGCCCGGCTCCGGCGGGAAACCCCGAAATCTGATGGGTGACCATGTCACGCGGCAATGCCCGGCGGCACGACCTGCCCGGCAGCTCCTGGCGGGATGCTCGGGGAAGGGGCACGCGCTGGAGCGTCCCTCCGGCCTCAGGGCCCCGAGCAGTCCCTGCCGCCGGCCACCAGCATGGGACAAGCGGGTGCCGATGGCGGGTGCTCCCCTCCGCAGCCCGGCAGTGCCGCCTGTCATTGCTAATCTGAGTTTTTAATTATCTCACTGGAATGGTATTTCTCCCCTTTCGCCTCTCCCTTAATGAACTCATAGGTGAGCCGCCCTCCGCCAGGATGAATCCACGGCGGCGGGGGCATGGGGCGGCCACGGCTTCATGCAAATCCCCGCCGTCGGGCTGGGGAGGTTTAATGGGGCTCAGCCAGCGGCTGCTGCGCCCCAATATTTAGTCTTGCAGCACAGTCAATCAGCACCTCGTTAGCACCGCGCTCCCTCCATCCCCCACCCCTCCTTGCAGCACCCCCCAGCTTTTGGGGGAAAAACCAATCCATTTGGGTTCTTGGCAGTTTGGCATCGCCGGGACAGTCTCCGTCCTCTGGGAAACCTCTGCTGGCGCGAGGGACGGGGGTGGCTCTGCAGGGCCCCCCGGGCGCCTTCCCCCCCTCTCAGATGCAGCAGTTTTCCAGCCTCACCGCGGAGCGGTGGCGATGCCCCTTCCTCCCCGGCCCCGCCGGCTCGCCGGGCGATGGCACTGTGCCTCGAATCACAATTACAGTAAATAAATCCTATTAGAAGGACTTTTACTACCGCATGCGCCTCATTACAATATGCCCAAACCCCTGGCTCCTGGGATCGCCATTGTAATGAGGCCAGGATGGATGGATGCTGGAAAATTAATGCTTATACAAGTTAATTTGTTTTTATTAGCACGCGTCGGCTGGCAGAGGGGATGGCGCATGGGATGGGGACCCCCCCGTGGCCGCCCCCGCAAGGGCAGCACCCGGGCAGCGAGCTGGACCGCTGCGTGCCATCGTCCCCCCGGCCACCGCCCGGCTGCCCTCGGCCTTGGGGACAGCCCTGTCCCACGCCGGGGCGTGACGGGCATCCTCCCGGCAGATGGTGGCGAGGAACCAGCACGCCGGACAAGGTCACATCTCATTAATAAAGGCTAATTAAGAGGAAATCATCAAAAAGAGGGGATGGAGTCACGCTAAATAATCCACGCTGGTGCTAGCCGGTAATTAACTCGTTAGGGCTGCGACGGCTCCAGCACCCGGTGTGGCACCGGGGGGGTCACCGGGAGCATCCCCGTCCCCGTCCCTGCCCCGTGGCCACCGAGCGTCCCCTCGCCAGCCCCGAGGCACAAATAGCAGCAGCCGTACCTGCGGGGCCAGCTGGGCCTTCCTCCGGCGTGGAAAATATAGATCGCACCGTTAATAATATATACATTTATTAAAATTAAACCACCAGCAGATATTACATCCAGCAGCACTGAATTATGGATAGCCCTCATCCCCAACCTTTGTTTTTAATTAAAAAGCCCCTTTCAGTAATTCCATTAAAGCAGCAGCTTATGTTTTCTTTCTCTTCCCCTCTTTCAAGCGCGCGATCTGGCAGCATTTGGGTTGCGCTGATGAAACGTCTTTGAAGTTTCATGAATTGCTGATGTAATTGAATAAAAATAATATTAAGGGGAGAGAGAGAGAGAGAGACTTTTCTCTAGACCTAAATCCTAATGAAATCACCTTACCGCGCCGAGCAGAGTGACAGAGAGACGCAGGATTTGTGCATATTCCCGTAATCCTAAACCCATTAGCCAGGAGGCTCCGTGCGAACCACATGTTGTGGATTATGGCCGGAAAAAAGGCTCCGACAAAAACCTGAACCTCCCTTAATTGCTGCGGGGAGGCGCAAAGACGCGGGACCCCCCGACGGCGGGAGGTGCACCGAGCGCGCCGGGGCTCAGAGCCCTCAACCTCCCACCTCGCCCTGCTAACGAGCCCCTCGCAAACACTTCGTTAGCACTTTCCTCGGGAACCAGGCGGCCTGCAATTAAGGTGGAGGGCTTTCCAATTATTTTGCCGCGCGCCGTTATTAATGGAAATATTAATTTTGCATAAGTGCCTCTTTCCACCCCTAAAAAAAAGATTATTTTAAAAGCAGCTGGAAGGCAGCAGCGGGGCTGCAGCGGGTGGCTGCACGGGGACCGCGATGGTGCTCCCGGCTCCACCGGCACCCGCTGCCCGCCGGCCCCGGCACCCCTCGGCAGCGCCGGGCTGCCTTCCCTCACCTGCTTATTAAAGGCCGATGGCGCCCGGGGCCGGCTGCGCTCCGAGGATGCTCCTGCTAACGGGGAGCAGGAGGGTTTGGCTCAGTTCCCCCATCAGGTGTAACTGCAGCTTCCACCTTGCGAGGCGACGGCCCAGCGCCTCCCCGGCCTCCTGCTCTTTAATTGTAATCGCCCTTAATGTATTGTCCCAGCCGCCGTTAACCAAATGATAATTGCAACATTGATCTTGCAAAAATCACTGCAGGAAACCCAGGCGGCTGCATCCCAGCGCCGAGGTGAAGGGCAGTTCAGCCCCGCGCCGGCAGCCGGGGTCGGCAGGGCCGCGACACCGTCGGGACCCCGGCCATGCCCCGGGCTGGGCTCTGCCTGGCTCTGCCCGCCCCGGCTGCCCCCGGGCAGGGATGCCCGGCCGGAGGCGATGCTCGGGCAGGAGCCGGAGCTCCGGCAGCCACCGGCGGCTCCAGCGGCAGAGTGCAGAGCCTGGGCACCACAGCACATCCCGTGTGTCCCCACGCCGGGAAGGGGACCGTGCTCGCCGGGACTGGGAGGACAAACTCGCCTCTCCTTTCTCCTCTCTCTCCTAATTTCTTTCTTCCCAACTTAAACTCCTCTCCAGGATAATGCAATAAAGACATGAAGCACCTAATTTTCATTGGGGGACAACAGACGCAATGGTATATTTACCCAGTCATACCATTATGAAATCCTACAATTAAGGCTTCAATCAGATAAATGCAATTACATAATACGATCTTATACGATATAATTAAAAACATCTGCAATCAAACTGAAGCTGATGGTACAGTAATCCTTAATCAGAAATTACCCACCAGCAGCTCCAGTGGAGAGGCTCCATCCTGGAATCCGGCAGGACGTGGCGGCAGCGTCGCGGTCCCCCTCACGCCCAGCCACGGCGGGAGGATGACGGGTGGCCGTGGGTACCCACGGGTGACCATGGGGAGCCAACGGGTACCTCTGAGCCAGCCCGTCCCATCCCAGCCTTGCCGTGCCCCAAAAGCCATGCCCAGCTCCCTTTTAATCCCATGAGCCCAGAGGTACAAGGGCTTGATGTTCCCCACTCCCAAGCTCAGACCCAGACCAAAATCCCACCGGTGCTGGCATGGGGACACCGGGACGCCGGATCAGCGGGCACCGCGGCACAGAGAGGTGCAGGCTGTGCGGCAGACGGGGGATTCACCCGCGGGTCCCCCCAGCCCTGCCGGGCTCTCAGGCTGGCAGCCCCACGCCTGCAAAGCGACCGGGGATGCTCCCTGGGATGCGCACGTGGAAACGGGCTGGGCATCGTCGGCTGGTTTTGGTTGCACCAGCCACGCCAGCGCCAGCATGCCAGAGTTGGTGCCGCGACGGGCTGAGCCGTGCCAGGAGCGGTGCGGGGTGGGCGGCAGGGCTGCGTGCCCGGCCCTGGCCGTGTCCCTGCGTGCCGCCAGCTAGCACCAAATGAAGACAAATGGGCTGGGTGACACATTAGCATCCATTAACAGAAGCGCCGCACCGGGGAGCGCTGCAGAGACGCACCGGCGCTGGCAGGAGCAGCGGCGGCTCCCGGGCCGGTGTGCAGAGCACCGCAGCCCCAGGCCGGCACCCCCTCCGCAGGGTCCAGGGATGCCGAGGGGCTCAGGGGGGCCAGTACAGCCTTGGGGCTCCCGCACCAACACCTCGGCTCTGCCCGCAGCTGGAGCCCGCCCGGGGCCGTTGGCAAAGGCAGCGGGAGCTGGACGGGGTCCAGCCCCGCACGGGCTCCCCATCGCCTCCGCTCACACCTCGGCGTCAGCACCCCGCTAAGTTTTGCTTTTGGAGGCTGAAGCCAGCTTCGGCTCCTTGTTATTTTGGGGCGCAGCACACCTCTCCCCGCCCGGGGAGTTGCAGAAATCCCACATTTTGCCAGTAGATGTGCACACCGCGAGGGAGGGGCGATGAACAGAACCGACCTCGGGAGGAGAGAGCGAGCCAGGGTTTTAAAAAGCCCACGAAGCCAGCGTTGCTCTTTTGGCCTTTGCATTGGAGCGTCCCCCACACGGGAGGATGCCCACGGCCCCATCTGAGCAGCCGTGCTGGCTCCCCTCTGGTCCCGGCCCCGTGCCAGCAGCGTTGCGCCCAAACCAGGCTGCCGCCGAGCAAAGCCGAGCCCCCGGTGGGGCCGGGGCAGCCGCGGTCTGCACGGCCCCACGGCTCCGGTAGCACGGCCCTGTCGTCGGTCCCCCCCACCACTCTGAGCCCCTCGTCCTCCGCGCCCGGCTGGCTGTTAGTCTTGGTAATTAAAAAAAGAGAGAGATGGAGAAAGAGCATCATAGCTGTTCCTGCCTAACCGCAGCATCAGGGACGGGGCACTTCACACCTCCTCCGAGCACTTGCCAAGCTGCCGCCCAGCTCTGCTCCCACGGCGCCGGGCGTAGGAGCTCCCCGCTACCCACCTCCTCTCGCCCCAAGACCCCGCAGCACCCACCGGCACCTGCACCCACCCGCTGGGTGCTGCAGCCGCTCACCCACCGCCCCAGCCCCAGCTCCTGCCCTCAGCACCCTGCATCTCACAGGGACATTTTCCGGGGGGGCAGATGTGACCCCCCCGGTGTGTTCCGACCCATTTCGCAGGTGGCTCAGGCACCCCCGGGACAGCGCGCGGCGCTTCCCAGCGTGCCGGCGCCGGCCGTAGGCAGCTGATGCGGCGTCTGTGCCGCAGCTGCGCGGGGGGGTCAGGAGGAGCCGCGGGGCGAGGCGGGAGCACCGACCCTGCCAACCTTTTCCACCCGCTGACCTTTCCCGAGCCCCTCTCGGAAATGCCACGGAGCTCCTCGCCCGGCCCGATTAAATGTCAGGGAAGGTGCATCGAATATTTCCAGCCGCTGCGCCGGGTGCTTGCGGGTGGGTTTCCCCAGCGCCACGGGCATCTCCAACGCGTGCACAGGCTACGGTCCAGCCTGTCCCCATCCCTGTCCCCGTCCTCATCCCCATCCCACGCCGGCGCAGGGCTGAGCCGGCCGTGGCGATCCGCGCTCGGCTGGCTGCGAGCGTTTAAGCAGAATTGAGTGTGTGTTCAGGCACTTTCAAACACAAGTAATCTTCATCTGGGAGACGGAAAGTGAAATATGTTATTGCCGGCCGCAGTAAATTACCCGTGCCAGCCCTCGCGTATAAAACATCGCAGTTGCCGGCCAGTGCACTCACTCACCCGCGCTGTGCTGCCGGCCGCCCCCCATAAATTACAAAATAAATGGCTGGTGGTCAGCCCTGACGTGGTGCTGGGGCTCACATCACCACCCCGGCACCGGCACCCATGCCAGCACCGGCTCCGGCACCGCGCAGGCAGGTCCCGCTGGGGCAGGCAGGGCCAGGCAGGACCCCGGCGCTGGGGGACGGCTCCCCCCTGGAAAGCACCGGGTCCTCCCGGCAAGGCCAGCGGGAGCTGGGGACGGACCGGCAGCACTGCACCCGCAAACCCGCGGTGCGGGCAGGGAGCAGCAGCACAGCGTGCCAGCTGGCTCATCTCCTGCTCCCCGGGAACAGCCCCCCAGCAGGGTCCCGCATCCGGGCGTCCTGGGCATCACGGCGATGGTGCGTGTGCGCCTGCTTCGTCAAGGCTAACGAGCTGCAGTGGCGGAGGCGGGGGAAGCGCCCGAGGAAGGCAGGAGGAGAGCACGCAGCTCCTGCTCATTTTTTTTTCCAGGAAAGGCCTTTGGAAAGCCAAACCCAAACCCATAAAATAAATAAAATAAAATAAAATAAATTCCTGCAACTTTAACAATCATTGTGTTGGATTTGGGAGATGTTATTCCTCGTGACAGACAAGGGCAATTATCTGCTATCCGCCAGCAGTTTTAGCCTAATTTCATTACTGCTGTGCAATTCTTCCCGAGCCGCTAGTCTATCACTGTCTCACAGAAAGGATTAGCCGGCACTTTCTTCATCTTCAAATGAATTTTAGCTGTCATGCCCTTGATGAATAGAAGAGGGAGGACTGCTAACCCACGCGAGCAAGCGTGGCAGCCTGGCTGCGCCACGAGCCCCCGCACCGGCACCGATGCTCGCTGACGAGCATCACCCATGCCAGGCACGCCAGAGCCACCGGGACCCGGCAGACGGGGATGCTGCCGGCCGCCGGCACGCCGTGGCGAGCAGGGCTTTCCTCCGCGCTCGCCTGCTGTGGGCAGGAGGAATCGGCCGCGAGCTGTTCTTCCGAGACCACATTTGGGAAGCGGGCAGGGCTCTAAGCTGGTGCCCGGGCGCAGCCTTTCTCCCGGCATCCAGGAGGGATTAAAATGACAGCATCTGTAATACAAGGAAATAATGAACACGCCATCTTTCTCCCTCTCCAGAAGATGCTTATCTGTCAGTCCGGGCCACCGAGGAATAGAGAAAAGCAATTTAAACTTCAGAGCAGAATCCGCAGAGGGTGCTGCGGGGCGAGATGGCCAGGCGACGGCGTCCTGCGGGGATCTGCCGCGGCCCTGGAGCCGACGGGTGAATTGATGCTTCGCTCTCCTGGCCAAGCTAGAAAAGGCATACGGAGCCCAGCTCGATGGCCCCGCGTGGCAGGGGGACGCCTGCACTGGGGATGCGCCGGGAGCTCTCGTCCCCACCAGAGCCTCCCCAAATAACGGGGGAAAGGGCTGAGCTCGTCAGCGTGGAGAGCCCGGACGCGCCCCGGGATGCCCGGGGCAGGACAGTGGGAGCGGGTCCCTGGGGCCACCCCGCGGTGTGGGACGTCACCTTGCATAAATGAGACGCTCCGGAGCCAACTGCCAGCGCCGGGGGCTGGCGGCAGCCCAGAGGCTCCGTTATTTTTGTAAATGTTAATTCCCAACCGGCGCATCGTCCCGGCAGAATATTTTAGCACCTTTAATGCAATTTCCTACTCTCTCTGAAATACCATTTTAATACAAGCCAGCCGCACCGTATACCTGCTCCCTAATAAACCTCTGCGACTTTAATGAACTAAATAGCAAATTACTTTTTTATTCAAGAATGAAATTTCATCATATTCATAATTCATATTTTATTTCAGACATCTGCTGCTGATTACATTACATTTAACTAAAATTAGATGATGCTCAGAATGTAATTAAGCCCCTGCCAAATTCTCTGGCCCACCAATACCAGCCTTGCTCAGCGGGGGCCGCTTGGAACCTAATATGTAATTAGGAGCTATTTTCTAGCTGTTTTTAAAGTCTGAAAATTAGCTGCCTTTATTAATCACACAGACAAATATAAAGCGGAGCCAACGCTTGCTGAAATTTCTAAAAAGGATTTTTTTTTAATTATACACCACATAGCGCTGAGACTCATTTTGAATGTTGATTTGTTGTGCACTGACATTTTGACAACTAGTTCTCAATTTGTCTGTCGTAGTTAGGCAACAACAAAGCAGACGGTAATACTTAACTTTCAAAACCTCCAGCATGCCGGGAGGGGAGAGCGAAGGGAGAGACGGGGGGGACGGGCTCCCCATGGGCGCTCGCCTCGCTGGGGTGCAGCTGGGCACCCCGCATGCTCGGTGCCAAGCCCCAAAATCCCCGGCACCGGGGCGGCAGAGGGCACGGGAGCCCTTCTGCAGAGGCAGATGCAAGTTCTGCAGTCTGCCCTTGAAATGGCACCAGGGGGGTCCCGGCTCGCCCAGGAGCCCCTGGTCCTCCTGGGTGCACGGGGCAGCACCCAGCTGGGGCACCCCCAGCCCCAGGGGGGACCCCCAGATGCCCCGAGCCCTTCAGGCTCCCTGCACAGAGCCAAGCACACAACACAGTGCTGAGCCCTGCCAGCCGTGCGGAGGGGTCCCCTGGCCCCACTCCCTCCCTGGCCCCCGGAGGGACCCCAGGAGCAGCGGGGAGCCCCGAGGGTCCTGAGCAGCCCCCCGCGCCAGCACGCTGACATTTCCTCTCTCTCACTGACCCTTTTTCTGTTCTCTGTGTTATCTCAAATAATGTCACTGCCTCTTCAGCATCTATTCACCGGAGCAGAAAGAAGCCACTGCTGACACGGATTTAAAAAAAAAACAAAAAACCAAACCATCTGTGCCTGGCAGGGGACGGGCAGCACCCAGCCAGCACCCTCCGGTCTCGGGTCAGGGGGGAGACCCCCTGGGTGGGGGACAGGAGCCCCCCCAGGGCGGTGGGAGACACCCCGGCACTGCCTGTTCGCTGCGGACACCACAGCGGTGATGCTGCCCTGTGCACCGGCAGCATCCGCAGTCAGTGAAGGAAAAGGAAGATTTTTGAAAGGGTTTTTTTGTACAAAGTGTTTTCCTTTTTGCTGGCAAGAAACACCAGTGTCCCCCAGCTATCGCTGGGTCCCGCAGCAGAGGATAGCCCCCCGTTTCCCCTGGTGCTGCCGGTCAGGCCGCCCGCGGCCCCACGCTCGCCCACGCCAGGCGGGGTGGCCGGCACGCTCCCCAATGCCTCGATGCATCTTTTTCTTTTTTTGCCAAAGGATGGAGTGCAGCTTCCCCTCCCCGCTCCCGCGCTGGCTATTAGAGGCAAACCCAGGATCGTTAGTCTTTCTGCAAAGCTCATAATGTGAAAAATGAAGCTCAAGAAAAATTAGCCAAATTACCAGGCTAATCCTTCAGCAGCAATCGCTGCTCCACTGCACATCCGTAAAACGAGACCGGAGAGAGCAGACGGGGCAGCGCAGACGGGAAAGCACTCGTGTGTTTGTGGTGTGGCTGGGGGAGAGAAGGGGATGAGTCCGTGGGGAGAACACGCTCGCTGGGCTTAATTTGTGCTTCAATTTTGCTCCCAAAGCAGCAAACTGCAGGGGGAGACAGGGCTGTGCTGCCTCCTGCACCCACCGTGCCCCCGCAGGGCGCGAAAGTCCTGGGGGAGCAGCCGCTCCTGCTGCCCACAGCTGCCCGAGGCGCAGGGATGGGGTCAAGGAATTGCAGGAGGTGGTTTGCAAGTTGGTGCAACCAAAGAGGTGATTCCCGTGCAAAAGTTGGGTCCGGTACGTGCCAAATGCCCCCCCCCCCCCGGTTATCCCAGTGCTTGTATGAGGCCCCTGCGAAGGCTCTGATGGAGCCAGGGAGGGAGAATACAGACAGGAGCGGGCGCTCCCATGCTCACAGATGGATGCAAAATCCGTGCTTACTTCTAACAAACTGGGACTGGCTCCAGCTGCTGACTTTGGCAGTTCTGGTCCCTGCGGCACAGGGAAGGCAGAGCCGGGCTCTGGCAAAGCCCCGGCGTCAGGGCGGGTAGCACCCTGCCCAGCGGCACCCCCGCTGCCTGCATTGTCCTGGGCCAGGGGCAGCGCAGAGCCAGGCCCTTCCCCAGCCCAGGGTCACCCTCTGCCCACCCACGCCAGGATGGGGCAGTTGCTGCCACAAACCCTCGCTCAGCCTGGGAACGTCACCCACCTCCGCTCTGGCAGGGAGCAGAGAATGGAGGAAACCTCTGGAGGTGGCCAGAGCCTTCCCGGGAAGGGGAGCTTGCACCCACCGAGCACGCCGCAACGCTGCGCCCCACCACAATTCAGATCACTCACACGTCTCAGCTGCCGGGCTCAGCCACCGTCTTTCCCTGTGTCACTTCTGCGCTTCCATCACACCCACAAACAAACCAGAGGCCGGCAGCCGCAGCTGAAAGTTTGCAGGCAAAAGCGTGCCAGGTTGCAGGATCCCGCGGCGCGCGTTCTGGGTAGAGCCGAGGCCTCCCGCTACTGCCCTGCCACGGCCAGGAGGTGAAAACCGAAGCAGGGACAGCACACGCAGCATGCTCCGCTGTTCAGTGAAGGACACGGGCAGCTCAGCGGGACGGTAACAACTAAAACATCAGTGTGTTATCAACGTTATTCTCATACTAAATCCAAAACACAGCACTATACCAACTACTAGGAAGAAAACTCTATCCCAGCCGAAACCAGGACACACACCGACCTGAGTTGGTCAGTTGGTCTATTGAAATCGCCAATTTTAATTACGATTTAAACGAGCAAATAAAAATTTTTATTCCGTTCTTTTCCTCCATACTCCTCCAGCACTCGTACCATGACTGCGAGGCCGTCTTCTAAGGGAAGCAGCTAATGAGGATCAACCCCAGACACGCTGTTTTGAAGCGAAGTTTCTACAGACACATGTAAGCGGTTATACAGTCAACGTGCTTCCAGATACTCACATTGATTACACTGTATTAGAAAACGGTAAATTATTTATCAGGCTTTCTGACTTGTGATTAGTGTAAAGCTGTTCTTGGATGCAAATTGGAATTGTAATTAGACATGTAGAAACCCAGCACCTGAAACCTGTTTTTATTGAAGCAGTGTAAGGTACTTTTTTCCTTTTGTATCCAGCATAATTATCAAAGAACACTTTGCACATAAAAAACCCCATCAATTTATTCAAACCAGAAACAATTTTACATCTGATCAGTGAACTAAAGCTGGTCATCACAATGCCTGGATTTTAAAGCTAGTACATCTCAACTTCTCATACCTGATTTTTTTATTCCTGAACTGGAAGAGAAAGGCAAGCTCCCCTACCTCTGCCAATTTATTACTCAGCTTTGAGTGAAGCAATTCTTGAACAGAGCTACATTTAAAAAAACAAACAAACAAAAAACCCAAAAAACCCCAGACAAACAGAACAATCATAAAATCTCTTTGGCAGGTACAGAACAGACCACAGCCACTAAGAGTCAGCTTATTACTTCAAGATGCTCTGGCCTGAGACACTTACCTGCCAATTCCCTTTAATTCTGTGGTACAACTCATTAAAATTTCAAAAGTAAAAACTGCATTTACATTTGCGTAATAAGTTTAAGTGCATTTAGGTTTTATAGTTTGCCAATTGCAAGTTATGGTCAGCTTTTGAGGAGGTGGGTTCCCCCCCACTTAGAAACGATTACTTCCAACTAAACCAAATTTGTGTCTGCTCTGTCACTGTCCCCCCTCCACCCCCAGTCTCCGGGCCCTGGCAGTGGCATGTTTTATACGCCCAACAAGGACGTGCTTATTTAAGACTGAAGTGCGAGAGATCCCAGAACAGCTATTACAAGTAAAAATGTTAAGACTTTCCTTGCCTTTAGCCACCCTCCTTGCAGGTGACAGTCACTGTTCAAACCAGACCTTGAGCATGTGAGCAGAAACCAGCGTCTGGCTACAGGACCCTGCTTATCAGCCCAGGCAGAGATAATGGGAAAGAGTGAAAACAGCGATATCATCATTAAAAATGTGCTGTTTCTTTCATTTTAATTATCCAACCCTTAATTAGTAGCAGGTAAAAGCTGGATTGAAAGGTTTCCTCTCCACTGTGAATTGCAGTCCAGGAGAAATGGAGACCTGAGTGTCAAGCCCTGAGCTGTCAAGACGCTTTTCACCCAAAAATGTCAAAGCGCCCTGCACATCCACCTTGCCAGCCTCACTGCCCGCCCTCGTGGGACGCCAGGGGAGAAGGGAAGATACACCGCATGCATCTGAAGCAGCAGAACCAAGCAAGTGTCATTATCCGCGCTGGAATCCAGCCAAGACCCTCTTCCCCTGCCCCTTGGGATTAGCACAGCAGTTGAGTAAAGTAAATTCAAAACAGGATTTTGAGAGCCTGGGTCAAACTCGCACCTAGCCCAAGTGCAAGCAGTTGCTCCCGGGTCCTCATCTTAGCCCCCACTCCCAGTGACACCAGGCCTGAAAATGGCTCCACACCCGCGTCTAGAGGCCCACAGCCACATAGGAGAGCGGGAGAGAAGTTTCCAGGCATCAGGGCACGCGCAGCTATTGCTCCGAGGACATGGTGCCAAGAGCTCAGTCTTGCCAGAGGCAGAAGCTTAACTCTCAGAGAGCGCGTGCAGCACTTCGGCGTTTAAAGATGAGGAGGAGTGCAGGGTCACTCCGGGGGCCCCGATATTGGTCTCCCAGCATTCAAATCCACAGGCACATAAGTCTCGCTTGGCTGCTTCCACGGCCAGCGGGGAGGTGTCTGCCAAGAGGAAGGCAAGAGCAGCCAGTTAGTCAGCTAGGCCACTGCAGGGAGACTGAAACGGGCCATCGCACGTTTAAACACATGCCCCCTGGAACAGGGCCGATGCCCTGAAGATCTGACACACATAAATGAATGCACTGAATCGCCCCTGCATGAAACACTGCAAACCACACTGCCAGACGGCTCTGCTAGACACCATCCCACGCTCCTGACATGGCTTCACATCCCACACAGCCATACGAGGGCTAGCATTGTATCCCCCTGCTTCCAAACCTGACCCACTGGAAGCGGGGAAGGATGCCCAGGGCGAGCAGAGGGTTACTGACCTGGTCTCAGCAGGGTGATGCCACAGCCGCCCCCGCCAGCCCCGGTCAGCTTGCTATGCAGGCCGTGGGACGCCGTCACCCAGCACAGCCTGTCCAGGGAGGGATGGCCGACTCCGATCACGTTTAAGTGGTGTTGGTTTATATCAAAGAGTTCCTAAAAGCAACCGCACACACATGAGATGAGCACACATGGTGTCAGAGGCTCTTCACAGCTGTGGCTCCCTCTGCAGCAAGGTGCAGGGGAGCTGCTCTGCCTTCCCAGCCAGCACCCTATGTGGCCATCTCATTTCCGCAGGGAGTTCGGCCACCAGCACGTCTCGGGGCCCAGCAGCATTGGGAAGCAAGGTCGAGGCTGGGGTCTGAGCCCTGGGCTGCTCATCTGTCCCTGTCCCCCTCATGACTTGTGCTGCTGCTGCCCGCCACAGTGACAGTGATACGACAGCCTCTGGATCTCCTTGCTCAGGGAGGACACAGAAAATCCTGGTCACCTCAAGCTGCCAGCAGGCATTTATTTCAGGCGCTAAATCAGAGCTCCCCAACGCCTCCCGACTGCTTCACCTCTCCCCTGTCACACGAGTGTTGAGCAGGAGACTGTGCAAGCCCCCTCGCTGGCCGTGGGAAGGGCACTAAGCCAGCATCTCTCATTCCTGGCTGTCACCCTGCCCTGCCCTGCAATCCATCCAGCATAACTAAATCCAGGGGACTTCTGACACAGCCAAGTCCGAAATGGCATTGCTGGGGAGGCGACGTGGAGTTACCTCCCCTTGTTTGCATTGTGCAGCACTTCTCCGTCCTCACGGGCAGGGCCTGGGCTGCGAGCCAAGGGGCCTCTCACCAGCACCACGCTGGGAATCTGGCACCCAGCTCAAGTGGGGTCAAGAGGGTCCTCCCTTCAGGGGAGAGCAGCGCAAGCCACTCTCCAAGCAAGGCTGCCCTCCAAGCAGAGCTGCCCAGCTCTGGTGAGCTCCGAGTGCATCTCTGCCACGCTGCCCCAGTCAGCCACAAACACCGCTGCTCCTGGAGAAAGCTGCCACGGCAGCAAAGTCCGAATGGCCCAAGTGATGGACAACACCACACAGAGGTGGGAGTTACAGCTTCTCTCCTCCCAGTACTGGAGGTGAGGAATTAAGGAACAGAGGGAAGGGCTTGGCCCAACTCAGAGCAAGCCTGGAACAGAGCCAGGAACTGACACCAGGCCCCCAAGCACCGCAGTGCCCTCTCAGCTCATCACTGGAGGAAGCTCATTCTCAGCAATGCTGGTCTGACACCATGACTCGATCATCTCCCCGTCACGTGGCGGCTGTTCCCCTCGCTGTCCCAGAGGGTGTCACAAGCAGGGAGCCAGCTGAGATGGGACCAGTCCCAGAGAGGCTCCCTAACAGGAGCCCCGTGCTCCCTCCTCCAGTCAGTGCGACCAAGGCTTCCCTGCCCGCAACTCACGGTGAGCCGGGAGGGATGCTGCACGCAGGGAGCGGCGGGAGCCACGCTGCAGCGTGGCAGGCGTCAGTCACATCACCCTCCCTCAGCTCTGCATGGGTCTCCTGCCAACAGGAGGGGACGATGTAGAAATAATCCCTCTCCCCCCCCTCCATTTTCTGTACTGCATTTCTGTACTGCATTTAAACAAAAGCGAGAAGATGAATTAGCCAGTCGCATGCAGAGCGCATATATCACAAGTTCTGTGATGGGTTGGACAGACGTCCATCTAGAGGCCTCTTTATATGCCTGAGTGAGGGCACAGCACTGTCTATGATGATCTAAGACACCTGTCATCTCCTGATCCAAAATCTGCCAGGAATCGGATGACAGCTTATGACACAGTAGACTAGTTCGATGGTTCAAATACAATGCTGTCCAGAACCGCACATTTCAGAAACAGCCAAAGATATATATATGCTGCATATAATCAACGGTGCCTCTGTGGGCAATTCAAGCACAAGACAAAACAACAGATTCAAGACAGAAACCTGCTCACTGCAGTGCTGCTTCCCGAGCATTGTATACACGGCTGCTTTGGCACCTTTCATGTGAGGATCTCAAAGCACACTTCAAATTAGCCCTCCTCTTCCCCGTCTCCCAATACTTCCAACAGTCTGAGCAATAATGCATTACGGTGGAGAGGAGTTGTCTGAAGTCGCGCTGCAAACAGACTACAGATCTCCCCCAGCCGATGCCAGCTCAGCCCTCATTACGGTCAGCCCACGCTGATGGGTACAGAAACCCACCACCCTCTTGGTGCGAAGGGAGCAGAAGGACTTTGCTATGAATCCCATGGGAGACCTTGCTGCAGTCCCAGCAGCAGCTCACCCATATGCAGCGAGGTGCAACACAGCCTGAAGCAAAGAGAAGCTGTACCAACCATCTGCTAACAGAGCGGCCCTACACTGCTGCCACAGGTCGAGCTGGGACAGCAGCTCTCTGTCCCATCCCAGAGCCCCCTCCTGCACCTCCGGAGCACGCTCATGGTTGTGGAAGGGACAATCCGCCAGCAAGAGCAAGGACAAGCAGAGGTCCTCACGGGAGAGCCGAGGGGAGGGATCCAGATGCCAACAAGGAAACCGTACCGCTGGTACCAAATGGTTCTTGACCATCCAAGTCACTTGGCACCCAGGGCCAGGCCAGGTTTGCCTCAGCTGGGACGCTGCCACACATCCTTAGCCCACGGTTGTATGAATCAGTATTACAGTGCTCTCAGCACTGCAAAAAACTTCTATTTGGAAGCGTGTTTCCCCCCACCACAGCAGCCTCTCCTACTTTGAACAAAGCCAAGACAAACACAGATCTTTGTATGCACCTCATGCATCAATGTCAGGTCAGCTCTGGGCACAACTCTGTTTGTTATTCTCTGGAGCCAGGATGAGTGCAGAGCAATGGGAGCTGGCTCGTAACCAGTCCATCACAAACCAGTGGCTGCTGGGCTCTCTGCTCTTCACTCCAGCCTTGGCAATGACAAAGCAGTTGCTTCACAGGCAGCGACTGCCAGAATGAGTGTGGCTGGCCCGCGGCGCAGGGAGGCAGCGTCTCGTTCTTAGCAAAGTGAAACAAAACCTCCAGAGCTACAGGTCTACAAAGCACCAGGCCCACTCCCTCCCTCCCTGTGCACCGCTGTGGAGAGACACCAGCAGCATTTTCTGTCCCTTGGCTCCAGGAAAGGCATTAAAAGCAGCGCGCATAGACCATGGTTTCACTCAGAACTGCACATTTCCTGCTATCAAATTTTTTCTTAGACCTAATGTTCTTTAAATGACATTTTGATGTTCAACAGTAACAGTGTCTAAAAATACTAGCGAACAAGACCCTTACCTCCAGCACAGGGTAATACTCTGGTGATGGATTTGCAGGCATCGCTTCCAGAACACTTTGGCACTCCTGAGAAATTGCATCGATGGAGTCCAGCACCGGGTTCATTATAGCAGGAAACTGAGAAGGGGGGAAGGCAAAATGTGAGAAGACTGCTCGCTAGTCTTCTAATACCACCATGATAAAACCGGCCCCAGCCTCTTGGAGCTGGACAATTCCTCAACCCACTCAGGGCTACTCATTCACGGAAACCCCCCTTGCAGAGCAGGGCAACGGTAAGTTGCTCCCATCTGCAGAAACTGGAGGAAGAGAGGGAAACAGGCCAGAGGAAGGAACTGGTGATTTTTGTGGTGAGCCCTGTTAGTGCTGGAGAGAGGGAGGAGGTGAGCTGAACCCCCAGTCCGAGGGCAGCTGGGAGTTAGCTAGCAGCAGGTAGGAATGCAGTGACCACAAGAGCGATCTCCCAAGAGATCCCTATGAGACCTGCAGTCCCGCATGAGGAGATCTGAGCTCGTGAGGGTTATCCCCCCACCCTGCCCCAGCACACATCTCCATCCCCGCAACCACGCAGGTGCTGCACCTTCAGGATCTTCTCTTTGACGCCAGCCACCAGGACCTTGGTGCTTCGAGGGACTTTTGTGTTGGTCAGCAAGATCCTCAGCGTCGGCACCCTGGAAGCAACAAGAGACATCTCCTTGTCTCTCTCCTTCACAGTCCCCCAGCAGCTCCCAAGGCCCAGGCAGCTACAGTTTCTTCTGCCTCTGGGTGTCGAGCAAGACGCCCAAGATAAGGAGTCCCATTAGTTTTAAAAAAGTTAAGCAGGTGCTTAAGTGCTAGCTGGGTTCAGGCTTGTTCCTTTTAGATACAAGGAACAACTGTACTAGTGCTATAAATAGGACTGTAACATATTTACTGAAATCCATGTTTTTCAAGCAAAATTTTTCCTTTGAAATACTATCTGCGAGACTAGCCAGCAGTAGCCATTAACTGCTAATAGAGCAATTTCATGCACTGTGAAAGATTTTAATGGAGTCAGATTATACTTCATTGGCAGGAGGCAGAGGGAACATGCAGGACCTGGATTTGTCTCTGCAGCTTGGTTTTCAACAGTCCTACCACCAGGTAAGCAAAAAGTTCCCCCTCCCCACAATGTCATTTGCTGCCAGGAGCAGACCCGTTCCTGCTGCCCATAATGCCATGAAATTAATATTGATCCTTTGTGCTGTGTTCATCTAATGTCAGATAATGACCAAACATTTCATTATTCCCGTCCACCCCAAACCAAGACAACACTCAAACTACCCACACCCATGGCACAATCTGGCTACAAAGCCCTTCCGCCATCCCGTTAGCCATCTCCCATCAGTCTCATACCCTACGAGATCCACCCAATGCCTCTCTGACATATTCTACCCACTGGATGTAAGTGTTATTTTTAAACTCGAATATTACCTTTTTAACGGTGTGATTTTTCCTGATTGGTATCTCAGGGCTCCACCTAAAGTAAAATACATGCATTGTCTCAGTACACAGTGAGCTGAGAGAGAACACAGTGTCGTAAGAGACAGAAGGTCTTTCATCTTTAGAACCTCACCCAGAGCATATGACAGTAATTGCAAGAAACACCAGCTAAATGAACCATGTTCTCAGACAGCATGAATCTGCCTAACCCTGCTGACTTAATGAGAGGGACGTAGTTAACTCAGTGCCTTTCCCTTTGCTCTCCCCTACTTCGGGATCACATTAAATATTTTTTAAAAGGCAAAGAGTTTGGCCAGCATTAAATCTTTACTGACAAAAAGAATCAAGCAGTGATTCCCTGGGGCAGAGCCAAGCGCGCAGGTTTCAAACTGGACTGAACGTGTCCACTCATGTCAGCAGCCGCCCTTCAGCATGGAATTTCATTGTCCAGAAGGAATGTCTCACTTGGCTCCTATTTTTACAGAGGCATTGCGATTAGGTCTCATTAGAAAGATTATTAAAAGTCTCCAAGGACACTTCCAAAACACTTGGAAGTCTCTGCTAATTGAAACTAAATGACAGCTGTCCAACTGCATTTTCTACTGCATTATTCTTGGGACAGGATTAAGTTTCTTTGTTCACGCCAGAGTGTTTAAATTTCAGTTATTTGCAGCAGGGTCTCTGCCCCACGGCACTTGCCTCAGGGACACAGATCTCTGGTGTTACTGCAGTCAGTCCCCAACAGCCCATCTGGCTCCAGTCCCAACTTACAGATGGGGCAAACCAAGACAGGGAAGGATTCCCTCTACTCGGGTCAAAACAGGGACCTGAATTTGGGAGTTTCTGGTCCCTTCGCTGCACCTCAGTGCAGTGAGACAACCTGCTGATCCAGTGTCTCTGCAGCAACCCCAACCAAGCCTTATCATTTGGAGAAATGCAACTCGTGGCATCTGCTCATCACCTTCCCACAGCTGATGCACATTCTGCAGTGAAGAATGGAAACACGTTTGCTGCTCTGCCACACCATCAGCCCCTCCTCAGCACCCATATTCAGTGCCGGGGAGCAGCAAACACACACGTACCCCAAGTACCAACAGCATTATCCACACCCGAGGGATTGCCATGGATCACCCGCTCCCCTTGGAAGGCCCAGCTGTTAATCAAAGTCAGCTCTTCTTCTGTCCACCTGAAAGGCAAGAAAACAACTCCAACACACAACCAAAACCAGCACATGCAGAGTGACAGAGAGAAGCACCAGAGGCCCAAAAGCAACGGGAACCAATAAGGCACCCAGTTGCTGTGGGAAGCCCCAGCACTGCAAATTCCCTGTGTGCACTGCATTCTTTCAGCAGGGTGCGGGCATTGCTGTTTACAGCGCCTAACTGGCGCTCAGCAATTTCTGTATGGCAGCATGTAGAAGACATCCAGCCCTGTGTGGGGAACTGGTGCTGCTCCACGGACAGAGACAGCACGAAGGGCACAACCGCTACCCAGTGCTCCCGCTGCAGGCCAGCGGCGAGGGAAAGAGCAGATTCAGGGAGAAGATCCTAGCCCTGACCTAGTGAAGATCAAATTTAACTGAATGCAAGTCCAGACTATCCCCACCTCCCCGACACTGTGTGTTACCACACACGTTGGCCTGAGATCCTGCTCACCAACTGGCAGAATGGTGTATTTATAGACAGAGAAGGCACGATGTGAGAAGAGAATAGTAAAAGTTGCATTTCATGCATGCAACTTCAGCCTCTAATTGCCAGCTGCTCAGCTGCAGAAGCCTCACAAACTGGATCAAAAGGTGTAGTTAGAACTGACTTACTATCTCCAGCAAAGCCTTTGATTTTTAGGGATTAACTCTTAACACTTCAAGCTGCACCAGGTGCTGGCACTTAAGAGCACAGAAGGGAAGCAAATGCAGGTCCAGAAGGTGTTATGCTAAAAACACAAAACCAGGTCTTTCTGTTGTCTTAAAAGCAGTCACATAAATTGGGAAGTGCTTTGAGAGTTTAAATGCTGTCCCAAAGAGTTTGGTGCTGGGTCAGAGTCAGGAAGGATCAAGGCCCTTGACTGAATATACCAATTAATGGGCTGTAGCAATACAAAAAGCAAACGCAGAACTGCCAGTTACAAAGCGATTGCTGGCTACAACTTCACCACAATTCCACCACTGTGACTTCTTCCCCAGCGCCTCTCAAAACCCCACTGCTCTGGGCCTGCTTCTGCAGGCATGTCCCATACAACCACCTTCAGAACTCACCAGCCTATTTCAAACCCACTCGCTCGCTCCACGCTGAGGGACTGTCTCAAACCCTGGCACCCCAAGGGAAGCCTGACACCCACAGGGAGCCAGCTAGTCCTCCTGCAACACACAGACTCACACAGGCACACAAATACACATCTCTGTCCTTCCCCTGGAACACAGCGCTGCCTGCTCTGCCGTCCAGACGCACAGCACATGTCCCAAGCCACCGTTCAAATGGCCTAATGCACAGTGGTATCAGATAGCCCAGCATCAGTGATGTTCCGCGGAGATCAGAGCTGGCATTCGGTGCAGCGAGAACATGCATTCGACAGGTTTTTAGAATATGGGGCCCAGAACAGGTATTACATGATGGAGCAGAGGCACAAACATGGATTTTGGAAAAGCATCACACAGTCTTACATGAAATAACAAGAACGGTCACTGACCGCTGCTAAGGCAAGGCAGAAATGCTGAGCCACCCACTATCTGGAAGCTGCTCCCTTTAACTCCCTGCTTCCATGGGCCTCAGCTGAATGTCTTTATCCATCTCCACACACCTTTCACTTCACTTGCCAATATTTAATCTGTGAAGCATTCAGGAAAACAGCTCACACCACCGCTACTCAAAATAGAAGCGCAGTTTGCTGTAAACCACTTGTTTTTAATCCTCTTTGAGAGGCTGCGATTCTTCTCTACACAGGAGTCATTATATCACGCTGTTCTTTTCTTGCAACGTTAAGCAAAAACCTTCTGAAGCCTGACACCCCCATCTCTCACTTACCCCTCTGCATGCCAGCTGGAAGAAAAAAATTACGCTGTATTCAAGCTGAAGCTAAGACGTGCGAGCAGGGAATGAAGACATCCTCGCGGCTCGCTGCCTGGTTTGGAACTGGCCTTTCATTTCTCATGCCGTGTGACTATTTGGGAGATTTGCCTGAGCATGCCGTACAAACGGCTCTGCTCTAGGAACGTGTTTCTGGGTCAGGCTGCAAACCTCTGTTTTTGAGGCAGAAGACAGTCACCCTCTCTTGCTGTCTCACTTTCAGTCCCACACAAAATCCGCAGAAGGCAACCGTAAAAGGTTGCACCTGGCACCGAATGAACAATAGAGGGTTCTGCCGCTCCAGCTGCGATATGCATCTTTAAACAGAGCCTCCTCAGACACACAGCAAAGCAGACCAGTTTTTCAAGACTGAACTCCAAGGGAAAGCAACTCCCTTTCACCAGCCACTGATAAAGGGGAAACTCAGGCAGATCAGAAGGAAATGCACCACATGCAGAAAAAAATTCATGTGAAAATGCAGAAAACACAGAAAGGATCCTCGACTCCTTGAGGACTCAAAGCAAAACCTGGAAGATGCTCAGGGACAGAGAGGAAATAGAGGTTAAAAAAAAATCACCACATTAAAGTGTGTGTTTTATTTGCTTGGCAAAATAAAGCTTTTTTTTTTTTTTAGTACGTATATCTTACGCCAGAGAAGGGAAATGGTGCAAGTTTTACCAAGTCTCTGCATCCAGTTTCTTTTATCAGGAGAAGCGAATTGTAAACACGTGATTCACAGGTCAGAGCCCTGGGACAGGGCACGTCTCTGCTGCTGGGAACAGTTGGGCTCCGGGGGCCACTGCTGGGGCCACAGCCATTGCCATAGCCCAGAAGTCGGCCAGAGAGACCAAGAGAGGTGCCGGTGCCAGAATTTGTGCAGGTAAAAGGAAAGACAGGAGCACAGAGAGCAGAGCTGCCCCAGGCCGTGCATGCAAAGCAGGGAGGCTTCCCAAATGCATTACCTGGCTGTGGACTCTCCCTCCTTCAGAGGGCACGAGATGGCTCCGCACGCCGTCAGCAGGGCCGCCGCCAAGCAAACCGCATAGGCGGCACTTGAACCCAGCCCAGCTCCCGTGGGCAGCTCAGACCACACCAGTATGTCCACACTTGGAACATCTCTGAAACACAAACACACAGGATGGAACACAACAACCTTGAATTCCACCTTGAGACAACATTTCAAAGGCAAAAGACGCCAACTGGGACTGATCACAGGAAATGCTGGTTGAAAACTGGCAACATCAGCACATGCATACACATCCGACACACACGGGCTTCACGAGTGCTCAGTTAGCACAGCTGAGTAGCCTTGCTAAGCCATTGTACTAGAACAAAGCCTTGTTGAATTGGATCTATGATTAGCACAGCTCGTCAAGCTGCTAGCAGGGGCACTTAGTAACTAAATACTTGAGTAGCACCATAAAGAGACCCTTCAAAGATTGTTGTAAACATGATTTTAAACATCCTTCTAAATAAAGCCTAAATATCGCAATCCGTAACTGCATAGTTACATCCCACTGGAGCAACAAGCTGATGGGGAAGATAAAATACGCACGTATCCGTGTCCACATGCCCCTTTTCTCCACTGAATGCGTCCGGGTTGTGTTACAGACCCTAACATCAAACCCAGGAGCTTTTCACTGGCTGGTGAGTGACATGAACTACGAACTGATGGTTTCAGAGCAGGCTGATGACAGCCCCAGTGCTATCACCAAGCAACTCAGAGACTGCAAAGCAAAACACGATGCAGCTACACATCATAATTCTTTAACCTTTGAGTCCTTTGCTATGAATATTGAAGTCAGGTTCTGACTTGGTTTAAAATAGCAAGCAGTGCTGCATCAGACATTGCCCTGAGCACCTGCCCAGTAACTCACACTGGTATCATCAACAGTGTTGGTCAGGTTCAGAAATGCGAACAGCCTTGAGCTGCGGTTACCCCAAGTTCTCATATTTTTAGGGAGATTCAGCCCACGAGAGGGATCAGACTTAGCTCAGACAATGAATTCACAGCTCGTTTCTGTAGTTTTTCCAACCTAAGCCAGGATGAAATGAGCTGCCTGCCGGAGGGAGGGATGTCTGTCTCTGCTTCTGTTGACTGTGGGAAGGGTGGGATGAACTGCTCTGATTTAAGCACCTCACAGCCAGATGCCTACATGAGAGCAGATGATTCCCAGCCCAGCTGCTTGGGACACCCCCCCCACCAAACAGCTCAGCTCCAAAGAGTGTCTCCTGAGGTGCTCAGAACCTACGTGAAGGGAGATTCCCTGTAGTTTCTTACTTTGCCTCAAAGATTTGGTTTCTTCCCGTGACCTTATAGAAGCAATTAATGGTGAACAACACTCAAGACAGCATGTTTATTTTGGGGCAGGAAGGTAGCCTTACCCATACTTAGCTGAAATAGCCAGGCACATATACAGAAAGGCAAGAGTAGCAAGGCTCTCGGGAGCTGAGGCTCCGGCAGCGATTCCAGCAAACTCTTTCAGTGTATCCAGCTGTTCTACGCTGGGGGACTTGGATTCATCAGAGTCAGCTATGGAAGTAAGCAGGGGAGAATTTAGACACTTAGAAACCAGGGAATTAATAAACATGAAAGCAATATTTACAAGAACAACATCTCCTGTTATAGTAGGCAGAAACAGATTAAGCCAATTTCAGATTTCACCTACAAACTTTCTACCTGAGGATTCGTGATAAAATAAAAGCAAAATCTGCACCAGCCACTCTGAAAACCCAGTGTTTCCACACCCCACACCTGCATTGTATTACAGCAACTGTCTCCTTGCCTACACTTCCTAGTGCGCCCATCCATCAGTATGTAGAACTTGGCAAGCCACAAACTCTTGGATAAACTAAAGAACGTGGATATTCTGATATGCTTCACACAAGTCTGGACTCCAAATGGCCAGGAGCAGGCATCAGTGTAACAGAATTTTTAGTCAGTGCTGAGAGAGCACTGCTCTGACTCAGCAGACTTTGCTCTGCCTACTGTTAAGGAAACAGTGCTTGTGAGGGTCACAGGAGTTAACGCCAGGTCCTCGGGACGGAAACGGCACAACCGCAGTCACGGGCCCCACGCAGTACAAGATGCTGCAGAAATTCCAGTGAGAGCTGGCATGGGGCAGAGAGAGAGGAAAACAGGCCCCGTATCCCTGCCTTCCCCAAGAGCTCTCAACTCAGACCAGTTTCAGAGAGACCCTTTTTGGTCCCCCATCAGTAATACACCTGGACACGGTCCCCGGCTGGCTCCTGTATGTATTACAACACTGCCTGAGCAGCAGCAGCACAAAAACAAGCGTCTGGGAACTGAAACAGGAGGACACAGCCACAGCAAGGGCCACTCGCAGATACCAGAGCATCAGGCAGGTCACAAGAGGCACACAGAGGGAGCACGGGCGCCTGAGCTGGGGGTGTGCAGGTACACGTTAGTTAAACACACACTGAGCGTGCTCAGAGACAACAAGGCCCAGCCACACTCTGCAGGGGGAACAAATAACCCTGCGGGGTCCCAGCGCAGTCACCGGGCAGAAGGCGCCGAGCAGGACCGAGAGCCCCACACGTCGCACGGGCAGCGGCTTCCTCCTCCCAGCGCTTGCCTGCAAACCCACTCCGCAGGGCCTGGAGGCGAGGGGTGTCCCAGCTCCTCACGACGCCGACGCCGGGCAGGCGGACGCACACCCTGCCCTCACCGCAGGGCCTCAGGCGGAGGAAGGTCCTCAGGTCCAGCGCCACGGCCAAGGCCACCTGCGGGCGAGGAGAAGCGGCGTGAGGTGAGGTGAGCCGGGCCGGAGCCCCGGGAGCCCCCGGCGGCGGCAGGCTCCTTACCTTGCCGTGCACCACGGCGTGCTCGCCGTGCAGGATCACCTTCCCCGGGGCGGACAGCACCAGGCTCCGCGCCCACATCTCCCGCAGCAGGACGCGACCTCTCAGGACTCCCGCGCCGCCACCGCCGCCTCAGCTGCCCAACTCCAATCGCGCGGACTGACAGCGCAGCTCACCAATAGGAGCCGCGCTCTGCCCCGCCCTCCCCGCTCTTAAACCAATAGCTGGGATACTCGCGGGGGCGGGACTTCGGGAAGGCCAATCGGAAGGCGGCGGCGCGGAGTGGTGCGGCTCTAAGGTGACAGAGTGTGTGGGTGAAGGGAGGGACGGCGGCTGCGGAGGGTCAGGGGGCGGCGGCGGCCGGCGGCTACGGTGGCCGGGAGGGATGCTGCGGCGAGCGGCGGCGGCGGGCCGAGGCCTGTGGGGGCCGCTGGGGCGGCGGCAGCGGAGCGGGGCGGGCAGGTGAGCGCGGAGATGGGCCCGGGGGCCGGGCGGGGGTTAGGGCTCGGCGTTCCCTCTCACGGCCTGTGCCTCCGCAGCACCGACCGCGGCCCCTGCAGCGACCGGGCCCCGAAGATCTACACGAGGACGGGAGACGCAGGTAGTGCCCGGGGGCGGCGGGACGGGACACACCGAGGGGGCGCGGGGCAGAGCCCGGCCCGACCCCCGCGGCCTGGCTGGGCCGGGCCCGGCCTCTGAGCGCCTCCCCCGGGCCTTTTCCAAAGGCTTCTCCAGCACCTTCACCGGGGAGCGGAGGCCGAAGGGAGACCGGATCTTCGAAGCCCTGGGAGCCACGGACGAACTGAGCTCGGCCATCGGGTAACCCCCTGCCCCAGGACCCTCTGCCGCTGCCGGGCGGAGGGGCCGCGGAGGCCCAGCCCTGTCCTGCCGGGGTGGCCGTGCTCTCCGGGGAACTCGCCGCCGGCCCGGGGAGCTCCCAGGCCCTCCACAGGCACGAAGGCCTAGCGAGACCGTCCCAGCCCCCTTCTGCGGGGGTCTTCTGGGCGGCCTCTTCCCTTAAGAACGGCTTTCCCAGCCCCACGCCCGGCAGGAGGGAAGGGGACACGCTGTGGACCAAGATTCTCCGGGTTGCACTGACAAACAGCCAGGAGTGTCCAAATTCCGTGTTTTTCATGTGGAAAAAAACACATCTGCACAATGGTGGTAATTTTCTCATTTCCAGCTAACTCTGCTTTTTTTTTTTTTTTTAACTTAGGCTTGCTGGTGAATTTAGCAGTGAAAAGGGCCACGCATTTGTTGAACAACTTCACAAAGTGAGTGTTAATCCTCACCCAGTGCAGTCACTTCATCTGTGCTGTTGAAACATATTCTTAAACTCTTTCATTTTAGACACAGTGCTCGCACTGAGACACAGGAGTTTAATAAATTTAGTATTAAAATAAATAAATACTTAAGACTTTGACCCTTGATTACTCTCTAAGAAACAAATTTCTTTAACCAAGAAGGAAACTGGTAGATCAAGTGATTAGTTATGGGCAGACAAACTTACCTCTAGATTTATTCAGACCTGTTACTACATGGTTATGGACAGAAGCCTTGTTGTCACGTAGCCTCAGATTTGAAATCGGGGCAAAGTAACCACGTGGGCACGATGGTGGGAGACGGGTCCTGCCGTGGCAGTCTGTGAGTTTTGCTCATTAGCTTCGCTGTGCACAAGAACGCAGAAGGAGCTAATCAAAGATTTCAAAAAGCTTTACCAGACTGCCTCTCAAGTATCCCGGGCTGTGGAGAGATGCCCCTCTTGGAAGCAGATGTGACACCAAGCCAGCGCTGCTTGCAGCTGTTTGTCACTGCCTTTCTTCCAGAGGTTTCTGGTTCGGTGTCCTACCAGCAAAGGGATTGTGTGAGCACTCTCCAGTCTGCTTTCTGCAAAGTCAGCCAGGGTGGTTTAATGTGCCAGTGAAAACAGGTACATGTGCTAATCTGGCTTCTCATAAAGCAATTAGGGAGCACTTATCTGATCCCCCCTGCCAGCAGGCTGGGGCATGATGAACAACAAGGGTAGGATCTTCTTTAATCACCACAACCAGCTGTCGCCTCCCAGAGCTTGCTGCAGTTGTACTCGAGCATCAAAGGCTGGTTAATGACAGCGCTTCTTATTTTTGTTCTGATTGCCACATCTAGGTCCAGTGTATGCTGCAGGATGTGGGCTCCAACATCGCGACGCCTCTCTCCTCAGCCAGGGAGGCTCACTTAAGTAAGCCCCACGGTACCTTTCCTGGGATAACAGTTCTTGAATCACAGCTGTCCTTCTAGACCGCTGCTGGGGAGGCTGTTGCGGTCTGTGGTAGTTAGAGCTGCCCAAGGGCTGCTCTGCAGCGTGTCTGGTGCTGAATGAAGTCACGCACGGTCCCACAAGCCGCTGCTGCTGCCTGGGTGTGACTCAGGCGATGTAAGCTGGGCTGGGGCGCTGCCCCAACACCGACACGCAGCTGCTGAATGGGGAGCCAGCCCTGCTCTAGCAGGAGGATTTTTTTGGGATGCTTTCTTAGGACTTACTGATCCAAGAAATATGGAAGTAGAGCTCTATCTGTAGACTGAATCACTTCTGCATTTCTTTTAGTTGATTCTTTTCCCTCTGTAGAACGAACATCTTTTAGTGAGAAGCCAGTTCTGGAGCTGGAGCAGTGGATTGACAGTTACTCAGAGCAGCTTCCTCCGCTCAGAGCTTTCATCTTGCCAGTAGGTACTGCTTACGCCTCTCACTGACTGGAGAAGGCTCGCTTTGTTAGGGTAGATCTGCTCTGCCACTTGCTGCGGGAAAACAGGTTGTGAGGCCATTAATTGCACGGACAAATACCAAAAGAAAAGCAGAGAGAAGGACCCAGTTGAGTTAAATTTCCACATCCTACTGCATTCGGATATCTTTTCCCAGCTGCCTAGCCATAACATAGGGTTCAGTTGCACGTGTGTGTGAGATGTGATAGCTTTGCGGCAGTTACACAATAAGGTGGATGGCTATATCTGTTGTTAGCAGACATTGATGTGCTGTTTCATTGTTGTTTCAGTCAGGAGGTAAAAGCAGTGCTGCTCTCCATTTTTCCCGAGCTGTCTGCCGCAGAGCTGAAAGGTGGTGAGTGTTGGCTGTAGTGTAACAGAATAAAATTGATAAAAGGTGATCAGAATGCTACAATGATAGCAAATCGTTGCAGCTGGAGCAATCAACCATAGCTGTATTGCACTCGACTAGAGCTTGAGTCAAGCTTCGTATGTTTGTGTTAGTCAAATTCCAGGAGCCTCTCTTCCCTCCCCTGAACTCGGTCATCTGAGCTAAGAACTTCAGACAGAACAGACGGGTTTATGTTGAGATCCATCTACGTGTTCAGCTTGCATCTGGCTTGCTAAATGTATTTTATAGGCTGGCACACGTGGAAGCTGGGGCACTGGCAGGTGTGAGAGCCGGGAAGCTTTAAGATGTTACTGCCCACACCTACCTTGTCCCTCTTCTCTATTGGAGATTAAAGCTCCCCTGGTAAGGTCCGTAGGAGAAGACTCTTGTCTGCTCATTAAATCACTTCCATGCAGAGTCTCTTGTGTTAGCCCGAACCTGCTCATGAGCAGTTCTAAGTTGCTGGGGGTTCTTTACTGAAGCCGCTGATGTGCAGGAAGATGTTTCTGTGTATGTGCTCTGCTGCGAGGTTTGCTACTCTGACAAGATGCACTGGCGCAGGTGATCTTCGAAAAGCTAACACCACAGTCAGTGGTTTCTTGTCAAAAGAAAGCTAGAATGAGGGCTGTACACCAGTCAGGCGGCAAGGAACAGCTCTGTTCTCTCAACAAAAGAAGGGTCCCTGTTTACCTGCAGAAAAGGATAATGATCCTTCAGGGTATTAATCACCTGCAACTGCTCCCGTTGTTCAGTGATACCCACTGAGGAGTGGCCTTTTACAGGAGTGGAGCTGCAATCCTCCAGAATAGTTACAAAAATCAGTTGCGTTATGTGGCCACCACAGATTCTTCTTGGGGAAGTAACTGTGCTGTGGGGAGTTAGCAGGGGGACTCCAGGTGCGGTTGGGGTGTGAAGGTCGGTGTTCCAGCAAATTGCAGTCATTTGTGCATTCAGAGCTAGAAAATTAAATACACTAAAAGTTTCCTTTTCTTCTTCTAGCGTGGTTCCTTTAGTACAAGCAGGGGAAGCAGATCCAAATGTGGCCAAATACTTAAACAGGTAAAAAAAAAAAAATCCCAAACCCTTACTCTGTATGACTGCAGAGTGCCTGTGTTGTTCTCTTAGTCTTGGGAGAAAACTGTGGGTTTTACCTCTCAAGAAGCTTCCCTTCTAGAATAAGATCTTAGAAGTTTCAACAAGCAGCTTGTTAAAAAGTACTGTTGCAAGGCTGCAAAGTATGTTCACAGACACTGCTGGGGTGCTGAGGGAGCAGTCGCTTAACTTTCTTATTGAAGGCCATTTTGGAAATCACTTCTGGCGTGGTCTCGTTTTGCCTTCCTTTACCTGCAGCTCTTGTGCTGTAATCAAATGTGCTTTGCTGTGTAGTTGTGCGTTGCTGGATACAAACACACCTGGTGTGAGAGGTGGTTTCACTGCTTTTCCCTTGGTTTCCAGACTGAGCGACTATCTCTTCGTTTTGGCACGTTACGCTGCAATGAAGGAAGGGAAGGAAGAGAAAATATATGTAAAGCCTGAACCGTAACCGGGAGCTGGAATGTTTGTTTCTTTGATCATGGGAAGCGAAATCCAGCAGACTGCTTCCCCCCATCAAGGAAGGGAAAGAGAACAAGCCTGGATTGGAAACGCGAGCTGCCAAGAACTTCCAGCTTAAATAACTAGGACCTTGTTCATAAATACTGGGAGAAATACAGCTGTTCTGTTCACTGGGCCTTGTCCGAATACCCCTTGTATAACACTGTGGCGATGGCATCAGTTACTGTTTGCCCTGGGTTGGAGCTGAGGCAGGAGACTTCAAAGAATTACAGCTGATTTCTAGAGGTGTCTTAATTTCCCTGGGCAGAGGCAGGTGCTGTGGAAAGGCTTTGACAGGACTCTGAGGAATGAAGAGGAGAAAACAATCAGCTTCTCTTTGTAATGCTCGTACAGAACAGCAACTGTGTAGAGATTCAGGAATTCTGTCCACAAGCTTTGAAATAATAAATGTGATTTACTTGTACCAAAGGGCCCTTAACTGTCATACTTTAATACTGAGCCCAGCGTGCTTTTCTTTTTTAAGTTGCTTTCAATCCATCAGCCCTGGCTGAAGCTGAGCTGTGTAGATTTACAGGAATGCACCAAGAATTCTTTGGCTCTGGCTGCCTCTCTTTATGCATGTGACGAATGTCTCCGTGCTGACAATCCAGTGCATCCTTTGCCAGGAACGGGGCTCACGCAGGATAGGGATTAAAGGAGGAAAGCCCAAATCCTACAGGTCATGTGCAGGCAAGACGATTCTATGATTCTAAGCTCTGTTTAGGTAGCTGGGGTTAACTCCACGTGCAGCTGCCCCTCCGAGCGCACAGACCCCTCTCGGTTTGGTGACAGCATCCTGCTCTGGCTGCAGGTGCCAGCTGAAGGAGTAGAGCCCTTGGGTAGTTTAGTATCTCTGCTGGGGACCACGCAAGTCCCTGAATTTGCAGATAAAGGGGTTGTGATGACTAGCAGGGGCCTGGCCCTCAGCTGACAGCTGGAGGTGGGAGAGAGAGGCTAACACCTGAAGGGGTTCGTATCTCGCACACGTTAACGTCCACGTTGACCTCAGGAGCGTCACTGTCACGGAGCCCTCAGCAGCGCAGGCTAGAGCGTGTTCTAGAGCTTGGAGAATCTGGCTGCAAACATCACGATAGCAGATCACGGTACTTCAACAGAGGCGACATCCTCTTCCAGCTTCCTGATGGACTGAAAACTGCCAAAAAACATACTCTGTGTAAACGCGTGCATTACAGCCAGCTGAATGAGTTAACACCTTGCTACCACGCTGCATAGAGAAGACAGACAATTACGGTTTTACAGTTATGTCCAAGCCACTTACAGCTTGGAAATATAATTGGGAAGAACACACGTCAGACGTGGTGGTTTAAGTCTTCCCCTCCTTGTACGGAGGAGCGTCACGGAAACCTGTGGGCGGTGAGGTGATGACACATCAAGGGTGCTTGCCCTGCACTAAGGGTGCCACTTTCAGTGGTGGGAGCTTTTCAGTCAGTCATGCAGCTTCCTCTGTTCAATTATTTAAGTAGAAACAACCTTAAACTTGCTTCCCAAAAGAGTCTCTGGCTTTTGTGTTAACTTTTTAATCAGAGTGGGGTCAGAGTGAAGAATGCCCAGCGCTAATAGATACTGCTGTCTCATTATTCACCCCTTCTTTTTTTTTTAAACAGATATTTCATGGCTATTGTTAATGCACATTTTTCACAGAGTAATTTTCCAAGCCCTAGCCTGTAACACATCCCAATGACAAATGCTCTTGATTTGGACTGTACCGTCAGCTGCAATGTCACATCAGACATTTTCTCAATGCCTGCTCCAGACAGGCCATCCAGTTTTATGATAGCTCTGTCTCAGTGATCACTATTGAACCTTAAGAATCTAGAGGCTTTTCAAGTTTAATTGAATAAAATTCTTTGCAATATAAATTCTTCATGAATGCTATATAAATCAGCTCTGGGATGGATTTATAGTATTTTCTTTTTTTCCAGCTGGGGGGAAGAAATCTCACTACTGTTTTGGGACCAAAGCTAGTATTGTTTTGATTGCAAGGAGAAATAAATTTAGCTACTACACTTTAACATGATGTAGAGATTAAATTTATTAGGGTGCCCTCAGCTTCCAGCTCCCCCCCTTCTCCCTTTCTACCCAAAGACCTCTGCGCAATTGTTTCTGCGGGGCTGAAGCGGGGGGAGGCTGGTGTCTGGGGTGACCCTGTTGTTTCAGTTAAGCAGGCGCAGTGGGCCAGGGCTCAAATGTAGGAGTGAGCATAGATCGGGCTGAGCGTGGTCCCAGCCCCGCGGGCTGCTGCAGCTCAGCAGAGCAGAGCTCCCCGGGGGCCACGCTCGGCCCTTCGAGAGTTCACAGGGCGCAGTGAACTGCTTCAGCACCTCGTCGTACAGCACGCGGCTGTGTGAAAGGGACCTTTCTGTCCTGAATGCTGTCCCCAAGGTACGGAGGGGAGCCGCTGGCCATTGAGCTGCAGCAAGGCTCAGGTCCTCGGCCCCAGTGCACCCTCCGTGCTGCGCTGGGACAGAGGCCAGTCGGGGGGGGGACACTGGGGTGAAGCAGGGACCTTGTGCACCGAGTTGAGCGAAGACGTTCCAGCGCGGCCGAGCTGGCGCCTGCTAACGATCACGGAGCAGCGTGCAGCAGTGCACGAGAGCCTGGCGAGACAGCAGGCAGGAGACGGGTAGGAGTGAAGTGTCACCAAAATGAAATACAGGCTTTAAAACAAATAAAGCTCTGTTGCTCTGGATTAGCATTTGTTTTTCCAAGTCCTTTGTCCCCACCCAGCAAATCCAGCCGTAGAGCATAGGGATTCCAGTGCCTGCACCTCATTAATATAATGGGAGGAAGGCAGATGCTTTGTCCATACTGACCGTATGCAGAGCCCAGATACATTCCTGCCTAGCAGGGTTCCTTATTTATGATTACGTTGGAGCTGCCAGCACAGACATATGTTGCTAAGGGTCGTTTATTCTTGTTTGTAAAATGTATGGCTGCTCCTAGCTTACACACTGTCAAAACTGGAAGAACTGGCCCCAAAATCTCTTGCTGCATGATTGGATCAGACGCCTGTACATCTGTTAACGCTGTAGGAGCTGTAAAATGAAATAAGTTTCACTATAACTCAAGCACCTCTATTACCGCCACAATGTGTAAGCAGCAGAGCCGGCTGCTGCTCTTGCAGAAATGACACAAACATACATTTTGCCAAGTCATATGTAAATTTATACAAGGCAGCGTTTCCTCTGCTAAGGCACAGAAGGAAGGACTAGTACGTGTGTGCCCCCACCTCGACAGGATGCGCTGGCCCCCCCAGCCCGGGGCTTGCCGTGCTGCTGCAGCTGAAGGGCAAGTCTTGGGGTGCACAGCCCCAGCAACGGGGAGCCAGCAGCAGTCCTGCACTCCTCCTCTCAAGCTGGAGGACCAGAAGGGACCACATCTGCCATCAGATCCAAGTCCTCTGCAATTGCAGGCCCCTGAAATATCCATTTTTGCCTGGAAGGGGGTCAAAGAAAAACCCTCCCCATCCGAACAGCTCATGCTGCAGCAAGGTAAGACCCGGCTAGAAAAGGGCAGGCGTGCCGTTAGGGTGCCTCAGGGTAGGAGCCACCGTCCCTGCATCAGACAGAAGCAGATTCAGCCCATTTGTGTTGAGGAAAGGGCTGTCTTGGTCCCTCAGCTCTACCTCTGCCGCAACCTGGCAGAAAGTGCCCACCTCTGTGCCCCGTCCCTGCTACAGCCGCTCCGCAGAGCGTGCACGGATAGGCAGAGCGCCATAGCCAGTGCTCCAACCGCCCCAGGGCGAAAGTGAAGCTGCAGAGGGTCAGTATTGAAGAACTTGACCTTAGAAATGACCACAAAAGCGCGTTTCTGAACAGCCAGTGTAAGTACCACTCACCCAGGAGGTGGTGGGTGGCAGTGCCAAGCCGGTGCCATGTAGGTCTGACCACTCCGTCACCCACGCAGGTCACTAATGCGCTGCAGGAGCTGCTGTTGCATTTCTCAGTAAACGTGAGCAAACACAAAAATAAGCCATAGGAATACCTGATCTCGTTCTGCTCAGGGATGTGGAGACCAGAGCTCGGCGTACCCTCCTCCCTCTCCATCCGAACTTGCAACCAGCCCTGGCACAGAGCGTGGGCCAAGAGGTTGTGCAAAACAGTGCTATCAAATGGAGAGAATACCAGCCTGTGGCAGGGGACAGTCTGTAGGAGAAGAAGAGCAGCGAGAAGAGCTGTCTGCTCCCAAAACACGCCTGTGCCTGCACTGCCGCAGCAGCAGCGTGCCCCTGGCCAGGGCCTGCCCGCACGGCAGCCGCCGCGGTTGGGACACCCCAGCACCGCTCCCCGCCGGCACCGCCGCTGAGGGAGCACCAGCCCCCGGCGATCCCTCCCAGCCCTGCACCCAGCAGCACCCAGCGTGTGCATGGTCCCAGCGCCTCAGCCACGGTCGGACTTCACCTTCGGTCAGCCCCGAGGCGCAGTGGCATGTGCAGAGCCAGCCCCAGCAAGACCGTGCCGCTCTGGCCCACCACGCAGCGACGGAGAGGCAGGCATTTTGCAGGCCTGGCTGTTTGCTGCCAGCTTTCTGCCTTGGCAGCATCTGCTGTGGGGTTTCTTTTTGCTGTTTCTGACGGTGCCATATGCCTCCGTGTCAAAACAATGGCGCTTGCACACTGACTGGGAACCCTCTCCCTCGCTCCCACCGAGCTCCCTCTCCCCAGCGAAGCCCAAGCGCCCGCAGGGCTGGCCCCGAGCACCGCGCTCCCAGGGCGAGTGTGCACGATCGGCACGGTGAGATCAGGCAGGGAGGGCTGCAGCGCGGCTCCGAAGCTGGGGGAGCCAAGGACTACACCGCCACGCACCAAACCTGAGCCCCAGCAGCAGGCACAGCTCCTCTTTCCTACAGGGATGCTCCCAGAGCCAGCCGAGGGGAGAAACGTGATGCCTATATTATTATAATATTAACAACAAACCCCATGTCGGCGCCAGTACCTGGTCCTTAGAGCAGCTTCTAAAATACAAAGCACAGCCTTGCCCCACAAACCCACGTCTCCCTACGCCTCTTCTCCCTCCCCAAACCAAGAGGTGTCAGATTCCTTGGTGCAAAGATCCAGAGTTGGCCCCGCTGGCCGCCCAAACCCAGTTCTGGCTCTTGCAGCAGAGCCTCTGAAGGCAGACGGCTTTGCCACCAACCTCCAGCTTCTGCCCGGGCAGAGCTCCTGGAAAAGAGCACTCACTCGATGGGGCACCTGCTCCGAGTGCACGGGGACACGCGCTGCCTCGCTCTCCCGCGCGGAGGGACCTTGCCTGGCTTTCCAGTCCGGTTTCCTTTCCACTGGGGGCTCCAGCCACCGTTCCCAGCTGACCAGAGCTGTGCACGGAGCACTGCTAACCCCAGCCTCTGCATCCAAGGAGCACCTACGCTCTCATGAAGGTATCGACGACTGAAGCCGCAGCACCCTGCATGACCTAGTAGCACTTCTCCAAGCATATTCCAAGACACAAGTACAAATCCTGCTTCAAACCACCCTGCCAGGTCCCTTCGGGCTCAGAGGCACTCATATCGCCATCAGTAGCGTGCCATGGAGTCTGTTTCTCGGGGACACCTGAGCACACACACCAAGAACCAGCCTGACAAAAGGGATTTCCAAGGACCCAGCAGCCTCCACCCTCTGCCTCGCAGCCTCCTGGCAGAGGTACCAGTACCCCAAAGCTCTGCTCTCCCCTCTGCCGTGTGCTCCGAGCAGGAGCATTACACCCAGGGAAAGGAAGAGGAGACATCCAATAGTCTTACTCATAGCAGGTTTATTTTTCTCTTCCCTGCATTTCCGATACAAGGGATGTAACCAAGGTCTCCACAGCAGCGAGTCTTCTATAGAAAAAATAGTCATTAATCTCCCATGGCAAAACCATCCCTGCCCTACAAAGAACACCCGCGCAGAATACAGCAGTGCAGGCAGGGACCGATACACATTCGCAGCCTTCTGCTCAGGTAAAAATGTATTAAAGCCTCCCAGTCATACAGAAATGAGCTACGCAAGAGAAATATTATTGTTGCACACACAGCCACCAGGGCATTTACTAGAGAATCACGTTTTACACGCTAGCTACAAAATTGGATGTAGTGTCTCGTAGTGCAATATTTCCAGGTTTGGAGGGACCTAGCTAAGTCTGCATGAAGATCTTTTCTAGGAATTGTACTCCTGAGGAATGAAGGAAAAAAGGGGAGCAAAGATTTCATTTCACTGTGTTCAACAACTCACTTCATTGAACAATCATTGTGCTCTATTTAGACACTGCATCTCCCTAGAAGAAAAAGAGATCTTGTGTGATATTTTAAACTACGATTGGTACAAGTCAGTGCCCAAACCTCTCAACTACACAGTCAACAACTCGTGAATGCTGAAATGCTCTATGTAAAAAAAAAAAAAAAAAAAAAAAAAAAAAAAGAAATTTACTATCATCTTTAATCTCTCTGGACTCACTTAGTCCAGTATCTTGAATCCTCTGAATGCAGACATTTCTGCCCTCACTAACACTTCCAATCACGCTTGTTTAATATTACTGACTTGACATAGAAAAAGGACCCCAACGTTGCTTTCCAGATGCATTTGCAGGCATTGGTTCTAAAAAAAGAGTTACTTCTCTGAAAATCAGCTGAAGCAAGACAGAAGAGAAAGATAAAGCAAAGGCCATCTCTATACTCTTGGTTGAATGGTGCCAAGTATTTCTGGTCTGTTTGAACTGTGCAACGTGTCGTGGTTAAGAGGGTCTTCCAAAGAGCCCAGGGAGCCTTCTCCGTGCGGAGACCTGTGCTACGCTGAGCACGCCTGGGGATGCGAATCCCCGCGAGATGGACCAAGGCAAGCCAGAGGATGAGGTAGGGTACGGCAGTCTCGCACCGGAGCGGGTGCTGCGAGCTGACCTGTGCAGCAAGGCTCCGAGCCGATCCGCCCATAGAGTGCAGAGGGGCCAGAGCGCAGGGTGAGGGTCGCCAGTGCCACAGGAAGGTACGGAGGGGAAAGGAAGTCCAGGGGAAATACTAGCCTCTGTGGGAGCTTGTTTTATCAGTGAGCAGCAACAGGGGAAGGGGAGAAGGTGACTAGTTTTTAATCCTGTCCGGAACAGGAGAACGCACATGGCTTTCCTTTGTGCCAGAAACCCAGCAAGGACAGAGCAGCCCAGGAGACGGCAGCCTCTCCTCTCACCTGGCCCGGGCCGAGGCAGGACTTGCAGCAGCACGAGGGACCAAGGCCGGGAAGCTGCAGAGACACTTTGTAAGTCAGGCTCTGGACTTCGTTAGAAATGGCAGGAAGGGTCCACACCTTCCCAACACACACACATGCGCACCCCCGCACTCACACCCTCCCTTTCAGAACAACCTGAAAAAGCTGCCTGCTACAGGCAAACATCAACTGTTAAAAATAAGGCCAGAAAGAGACAAAGCGACCAAAATAAATAGTTTGGCAATAAAGCAAATGTGGCCGTTATGCAGAGGCCAAGTCCTTGAAAGGTTTGAAACAGCACATCTCCCTAACAAAAGAGCCTGCAAACAAAGTGAAACTTCTGTCCAAGTAAGAGGAATTTTGCCAGCGGAGGTTCCAGAGGGCTCTCGGCAGCTCAACGCATTCCCCTTCCAGAGAGGGCAGGGGGCACCTGCCCCACTTGAGCACTGTGCTGGGCAGTGAGGGCTGCCCGAGCTGTGTGCCAGCTCCTGTCCTCTGGAAACTAAATAAAATTAAACCTTTTCTGCTCCTGAGCAAATTCAGACAACAACCAGAACAGGCTCTGGCAAGAGCTTGGCAGAGGCACAGCTGGCTCAGCACGCTGACCCCCACGCCTGCTGCTTGAGCTCTTAACCTACAGCACTCTGAAGCCTTCCTGAGAATGGCAGGGTCCATCTGCTTGCGTTTAACCTGCTGCTTCTCGAGTCTGGGCCAGTGGTTCATTCTCCAAGATGCAAGGGGCTTGCACAGAGCAAGGGCATCAGGAAGCCCCCACGCAGTACCTGTCCTGAGAAAACAGTGCCCATTTGTGGCCCATCCAACGCCGCGGGCTCTGTCATGTTTCTGCCTTTGTGCAGCTTCCCACAGACTGACTTCCACCCAGTAAGAAACTGGACCATCTCCTGGGAAAGGAAAAAGAAACACTCCCACAGCAGCAGCTGCCCAGACGGCACAGCCTGCTGGGGGGTATTACGGTCACTAATCTGACTGGCACTTTTAATGTTCCTTTTATGCTCCCCCGGGGTTTGCTTTTAAAGACGATTTACGTGGGTGTCAAGTGAAGTGTATTGGGTCAGGCCCATCACCTCCTTCATCCTGGAGAAGTGCCCAAGAAGAGCCAGGCCTGTCTAGCCCAGCAGCTCTTCCCTGTAGACCTCTATTATCAGCTGCATCTCTCCAGCCCTCGAGTGAGCAGTCAGCTCCCACGGAGCTGATCCATCCTCTGTGCATGAAGGCCTCCACCTCCAGCAGCAGTCAGCAGCTCTGAGAGCCCCCATTGCGGAGTCCAGGGCCATGGCAACTAGGACAGCTCGAAGCCAGTGTTCATGCTGATCGCGTAGCGCAGCTTCTCCCGCAGGATGCTCTTCTTGCTGTAGTTGGGAAGCTTGAGGAGGTTGAAACACGTAGAGGAGGTTGGGAGACGCCCGCCTGGCTCTTTCTTGCGGATTGTGAAGAAGCCCCGAAGCACGCTGCCCAGCGTGTCACCGGTGTCCTGGAACAGGGCAGAAATGCATCACCCTTGCACTTCTCTGCTGTGCTCCTTCCAAGCAGGGTGCCTATACACAGGGCAGAGGGGCTAACACAAAACCTGTCTGCTGGGAACAGGGAGAGTCAAACCTCAAAGCCCTGTCCCCCACAACAGCCAGAAAGGAGCTTCTCTTGCAACTGCAACTGCCATTACACGCGCAGGGTCCCTTCGCAAGGTGCACAGGGAAGCAGGATCAGAGGCACAGGGAGGTCCCGAGGAGAAAATACAACGCTGGAGACAGGCAAAAGAGCCCAAGTGTGTGGGGAGGCAGGTGCAGCCATATGCATCCTACTAGTGTAAGCTTGTTTTCACCTTGCCCTATAAAGCATATATTTTTATGCCGTAGTTTCCTGGCCAGGCAGAGATGAGGAAGGAGGCTGCCAGAAGCCTGGCAGGGAACGCACGAGACACAAGCAACCAGGGTGCCTACCTGATCATCAGAGACTTCCACACAGCGGATGGAAAAAGGAGGCTTGAGGTAGGCAAAGCCCAAAAGTGGAGGCCTGGAGCAGCTGGTAACAAACTGAAAAAGTGACGGACAGTGAAAGACAGCAGCAGTGAGAGCAGCCTGGCTGTAACAGACATGTGGCTAACGCAGTCACAGCAGACAGCTGCTTGGACTGGCATCTGAGCACCCCCCAGTACAATACTGCCCAGCTTTAGTGCACAGCTCTGCTAGCTTTTGAAAACAGCACTATTCATGGTGACACAAGAGCATTTATAGGAACTCTGCTTCCACGGCTGCCCCTCTGCAGGGGAGCAAGATGTTGATTTTAAGGCGTCAAGCATCTGACACTCCTATTAGTGCGGAAAGCACCCAGCTAACAGGAGAACAGCGCTGGCCCAGCCACCCCAAATGGCGGGCTGGGCTGAAATGACTGCATTTACCTTGAGAAACATGGCTCTCTCCTCAGGGCTGAAGTCATTGGCTAGGATGTCCCAGAGCCAGATAATGACCCGGTGGCTCCCATGGAAGCCCCCATAGTACACCGTGTGTTTTCTGGGGAGAGAAAGGTTGCAACAGGCTTGTGTCCCACGGCAGCAGGAGGGTCACAGCTGACAAGTGCTGGAAGGATCAATACCTGCCAGGAGTCAGGGTTCACCCTGCCAGTACTGAGCCCCCACCAACGCTTACTGGGCACTTCATCAGAGAAAAGGGAAGGGCAGAGAGAAATTCTGCTCAGGAGCAAGTGGAAGGAAGGACCCTTCCCATTCATTAGTACTTTGTCCAAATTAGCTTTAAGGAACACATTCTTCAGCTCCATTCATTTCTGTCTGCTCCCCAAATTTCAGTTAGGAGAAGCAGAAAGTTGTGAAAGAGTCAGTCCCCTGCAAACCTCCAAATAGCTATATAATAAAATGGCTTGGTTCGCTGTGCAAGACGACCAGCAGACCAAGTTGCTCACTTACTTTAAGTCCTCGAGGTCAATCTCAGCATTGTCACCGGAGATCAGCCGCTGCAACTCTGGTGCAGAAAACATACGAATCCACTCAGGCTTAATGATCGACCTGAATCCACTGATGAGTGCTGCTGTCTGACTCTTGATTTGCGTGTGCATGCGGAAGTGAGCCATGAGATGGATGTAGCTGATCCTGTGTGCGACAGGGAAGGTGGCAGTGAGGGAGCTGAAGCAGCAAGGGACAACCACCTCGCCAGCGCAGGAACAAGGTTGCTGACCTGCCTCTCCAGCCCAAAAGGGACTAGCACTGTCTGGAGACGCATTATACTTTCCGCTCCAGGGCCCTGCTCTTTATTTAAGCAGAAAGAGCTGTTCTTCTGCCCAGACTTTGCCCCCCACCTCTGGGACTGTCTGCTCATTTCTTAGAGCTTCTTCCCAACCCAGGGACTAGCTGGCTCTAATAATCACTTAATCAATCTTGGCCAGACAGCAGCTCACAGAGCAGAGCGTGCGTCCAACTCCTCTTTAAAGGATCAGATCCCCAGTCACAGGAACTCCTCTAGGCTTCAAAAACAACTGTCTGGGCTCTGATGCCACCTGCACCAAAACCCACGGCTGGAGAATCAACACACCAAAAAACACTTAGGAGATTTCCACCTTTATCCCAGGAGTATGGAAGAGGTGCACTGTTTATTAGAGGGAGGCACCACCAGGCTTCCTCTTCTCACCAACAGTCAAAACAACCGAGCTTGCTGATTCTTCTTCATCAGTTCCTAGGCAGACACCACCACAATCACATTGACTGGGTTTTCAGCTAGGTAACCTCACTCCACCATTAACAGTTAGAACTGTTTCTAGATTGCTTCCCCTTATAACGCTTCTCCTGCTCCCTCCCAACTACCAATTTGTGTGCACATCTGCACGAAAGCTTCAAAGTTTCTGCTATAAGTGAGTAGAGTAACATACAGGACTTTCAACTTTCTCCCTGAGCTGACTTCTGACAAGCCAGAGAAAGATCCTTTCAAATGCAAACTCCCTGGTCAGAGCTCAAGAAGGGAAAGACTAGGAACATCAGATTGCAAAGCACGACTAACAAAGGACTAACAAAGACAAATTGTCACGTAGGATCCAGCTTCACTTGCCATTAAAGAGAACAACCCCCAGATTACCAGTTTAAACACACATCTGCTTAATAGATATTTTATCCTGCTTTTATGATCACTGAAGGGTACAGAGAAGAAAAAAAATGAAAGGAACAAAAAGGTGGGTTTGGTTTTCAGGCTCTGGAGTTGACATTTACGATAACTATCTAAAAGCCGGTTATCTGTGAAAATAGCTACAGGGCTCGGTGTCTCCTCTGATTTCCTGTGTCTAAAGTACGACTGTCGACCACATTTGAATTCACCACTGTCTCTTCTGAAGAACAGTGCTTTATACAACTGCCACATGTTATCATTCTGAGAAGATCTGTCTGCTCCAAGGTGTCTTTGAGCATCTGTGCCCTCTATGTTCACGACTGTGTGCCTGAATTGCTTTGAATCCATCTGTCTGTATCTATCACCATCATTAAATCCTGCAGAATCTCGCAGACTGTGTGCCTTTGACCTCAGAAGCGCTGTTTCAAGAAGTAAATTGTCAATTTTTATTTTGCAAATCGAATTTAATACAATTTCTGCCGATGAACTGTAACCAGTAAATTCTATTAAGATATTTATGTGCTCCTTCTACTCCAATCTATCTCAATTCATTCCAGATGCAAGCCCAAGGAACTAGAATAAAGTATTTTGCAGTGGTGACCTTAAAAATCTAATTGCTGTACTTACTTATTTTCATTGGTAACAGGAATGGTCTTCCCTCCAGGAACAAGTTCATGGCAAACAAGCTGAGGGAAGAAATGATTGTATTGCTAATTACTGCCTGGAACCACAATGGAAAGAAATGCCATGCTAAGCTGTTACTTCCCCATAAAACATTTATTTTTACAATAAAACAGTAGGATTTAAAATTTAAGTAATAATCCTGCTTCTGCCTTGAACCAGTTTCACTTAACTATTAACATAGTAATTGAACAGTAGGGAACTCCGACTCTCCCACCAGTGGAGCCAGCCCTTCTTTGAGGAAGCCTCCTCTCTAGTCTGATCCATCACCGCTGAACCGCACACAAATCAATTCGAAGAGCCCTGGGGGACTGTCACAATCCCAGAATCCAGAGGCTGAACAAGCTCAGAGCCTTTGCACAGCTCAGTCTAACAGCACAATCCAAAACTGTCTGCTCCACAGGTCTCATCTGGGGCCATCTGAGTGACAGAGCTCCCTGGAGGTCACTGTCCCTCAAGCTGGGCATTCAAAGCATGAAGCCGAGAGCGCTCAGAAATGAGACAGCCGGGAATTATCCCCTCCCTGCCCTGCCAGGGCCTGGTGCTCAGCCGACAGCACTGCTCAGAGACAGCGGCAGGGACCCTCCGGGTGCTTGCTATAGCAAGAGAGTCGTGACTCAACTTTGCACCCACACTAATTATTCGCATATTACAGTGGCCTCTGTGCTTCAGTTCCAGGTGACTTCCAAGGTCAGAGGGGAGCCCAGCACAGGGAATGAGCTCAGCTCCCCTGTGCCCAGCACAGAGCCGTACCTAGCGGGGACACACAAGTTCATTCAGGAACCACAGGGTTACCCCACCTGGCTGCTTCAGCATGGCCAAAGCACAGGGCAAACAGGTTTATTTTGAAGTTTTGAGTGCTATAGACTTCCATGTCTTACTGCTGGGCTCTCATAGCTGTTTCCTACCTTTATTTTTAAGGTGGAAAAAATCTCAGAGCTGAAACCTCAGCAATCCTGAGGCAGCAGCAAGGTGTTCAGCCCACTGTGCAGTGGGCGCAACCTCTCACCTGTGCGCAGCAGGGCTGTATCCGTACTTAGCTGTCTTCCCATTCACCCTTGCAGCTTTGCAGATGCATTTACACTGCTATTGCTGTTATCAGAAGTATGCAAGCTAGGTCCAAACTAGCCAGCTTAGGAATAAGAAACTGCAGCACGCAAAGCTCTCAAGGACAAGCTGCCCCAGATAAACACTCCATGACTTGGTGGTCTCTGAGCTCTGTGCTACTGGATCTACACTGCTAACAGTGCTCAGGCTTAGCGCTAGCTGGGGTCTCCCCACGGAATTTGCAGCAACAACAGCATACACAGACAGCAAAGGCATTTTTATCTTATCTGTCTGTATTTTCCAGCTATGCACACACAGTATCACAGAACCCAAGGCACAAGTGCAACCAAGAACCTTCAAGCCTTCCTAAGGGACTGACAAATAGCCTTTTCCTCTCAAGGCCAAGAGACCTCCTGACACACTTCAAGTTTCTCTGACGGAAACGGCTACAATTAAAGAAAAGGAATTCCTTCCTGCTCACACAAATTCTTCTTTTTAAAAGAGGGGAAAACCAATTATTCAGGGAAAGCAATAACAGTGTTTTTCAACTAGAGAAGAAAAAGTCCTGGCACTAGAAAAACTGAAGGTCAGAAGGCAACCTTTTTGTGGAAAAAGCCCACAGCTAAATATTGAACGAAGCCGCACAATCCTATGGCTGAGTTCAGAGAACCTCTGAAGCTGGGCCAGCCTTTCAGCACAGGCATTTTTTTGTAAAAGGAGAGCCGAGCTAAGCCCTAACCACAATCAAACACAAGGTCATTTACTTGTCAGTCCCCTCAGGATCCTTCTTCAGATGGGCCACACAGAGCATCCACTTGACATATCCAGAAACAAGGTACCAGAGTAAAAAGCACTGTGTGTGGCACGAGCTTGGACAGACCGCCTGACATTTAGATGCTCAAGACCAGCTCTCATAAAGCTCAGCAGAGAATAATAGCTGTCTTCTGCTGGCAAGTCAGACTGCAGGTGTATTCCTCTGCTCCAAGGACACTAATAAAAGCTAGGACACCTCTGCTCAGGAGTCAAACCTAGTTCTGCTGCCAACTGTTTATATTCACAATCTGCCAATTCTGGCACCAGAGGCTTTCCCACAGCAGTGGATAACGATCCTCAGGATCCCTCTTAGTGCTTCAAAGGCTCTTCTTGGTAGCATCAGCCAGACAAGCGAGGGAGACGCTCCTGTGAGGAGCAGCTAAGATCTAACCAGAAGAAACAGGGATTGCCTGAACCAGGGCTGCAGACTCTGAGTATCAGTGCCCGGAACTCTGCTCGTCACCACCTCGCATGAGGAGGGTGTTTGGAACAAAGCAGAGATAAGGTCCAACACAGTCATTGAATAAAACCCTACCTGACCCATCACATCTTCATCGTAGGACAGCGTTAAGCCCAAGTCACTGATATCACCATCATAACGCTAGAGGAGCAACAGAGAAAGGGAAAGAAGGTCAGGGTTTAGCAGTAGGAACAGCAGCTCTGCATTTTTGTATTACTCTTCCACTCAGTGATGCCCAGCAGGCACAAGTCACCAAAGCATAACAAACACATGAGTCGCTCTAGGTTATGGGGAGACTGCTCAAGAGCTGAGGCTAAAACTTGGGATTTCCCGATTGCCAGTTCCAGGTTTACACCTTCAGACTCCTTTCTCATCCCTGCTTGCCCCAGTAAAAACACAGGACAGCTACCTGCCAACCTGCCTCAGAATCACCAATTACTTCCAGGGTGTTTTTAAAGATGATGAGTACCCCAAAGGCATTTGCGATTCTAGCATTTCTAGCAGTAGCCAGTGCTAAGTTAAACAACAGGAAAAGTAATGCTCAAACCTTAATTGAAGTGAGATTTTTATAGAACTCGGAGTCCAAGGAGGGAAGTTCATCTACGGAGCTGTAGAAGACACTGTGGTGGTGCCCAAGTAGCTGACTCAAAAAGAAGGAAGCAAACGGTACATCCACAACTATTCCCTACAGACAACAAGAATGCATAGGTAAGGTCCTGCCGCGTACTCGTTATGTGCAATATCTTTGGTTACCTACGAGGCCTGCAGGCAGATCATGTGTTGGGGAACAAGTGCAAAGATGAAAGACATTGAAATCAGCTAAGAAAACCACATCCTCTTAAAATCCATTAATTAGTGGAGCAGGTGCAAAAAGGCAACATTTCCGTTAACAGAACTACCTTACACAGAGAGGGTCATTCTGTCATCCCACCCTCCTTTTAGTCACATGTCCCTTTAAGTAAGGTATCAACAAATGGATGCTCGTAAGGTGTAACACCAAAATAAAAGACTATTCCAGCTAGTGTCCCCAGCATCAAGACAAATAATCAAGGTATGTCCCAGGTTTTACCTCCAAAATTATTTTTAATATATGCCTGAAGAAGTGCCAGACTGTTCCACCATCATTATCTTTATCCAAGTAATTTTTTCAAACTCACCTCTTCAGTGACACCTCCCCAGGCATGTGACAGATGCTCTCAAAGGCAAGGAGCACCATCACAGAACTGCTTCTGAACAGTGCTATACCTAATACGGTACTTCTGGCTCACCTCATATACAGCCTTCCCAAGCATCTTCCCCACAAACTCAAAGAGCTGTAGGTAGTTCTCATGAATGTAGGATGTTGGGGATGGATACAGCCTCTCATCACCACTGGTTGTCTGCACACAAACAGAGGTAACAGCACCGTGAGCCAGTCTGTTTCTCTCTGCAATGGGTCATCATGGTCAGCATCTGCAGCCCTGCCTCAGACCTTGAACAAGTTGAGTGCAGGGTCAAACACCTTCTTTATTATCTCTTCCAGAAACTCTTTGAAGACACCATCTTGATCAATACCAGCCTCATCGACACCCAGATCATTCACAAACTTCACTCTGATCACTCCCTTCATGGCATTTTGGGAAAGCTGCCGTAGCTGTTCATATCCATCCTACACAGACCAGAAAAGCCAGAGGACAATCATACAGGGGGACATGTGAAACATCCATGCAGACATACAGCAGAGACAGGAGACAGATACACCACGGAAATCTGCATTTGTCATTGAATTTTGGGGCCAAAAAGACCAGCATTTTTCCTAGTCAAAACTCCAGCTTTGTAGCAGTCTGAACTGAACTAAGGTCCGGCATTTTCCTGTAACATCACTTCATACAAAAGCAGCCAGAACTGGCACTGGGTCCCTCAGCATTCACAGAGAAGATAAAACATATTCACACCCCATTCTCATTAGGTCAAGTTATTGGCTCGTTGGTTGGCTTCTGCAACCCAAGTCACTCACCTCCAGCATACGTGAGCGGCGGATAGTGATGTGTGTGACATGAGGTGATGCGGAGCTGGTTTCAACCAGCCCAAGCTTCTCTTTCTCCTTTGTAACCATATTTCGGAAAAGCAGCACCCTCTTAAAAAGAAAACAAATGTAAGTCTTCATCCACAAGGATCCTTATCCTCCAGCGCAGCAGGGCTTTCAGATGCTGCTGACGCACGCCCAGAACTAGCTCTTGGTTGTCCTGTTCCCAGCTAGGCCCAATGATGCCACTGTCACCTACTCACTAGAAATAGTGGGATCTGCCTCCTTGTTCCCCAGTGGGGCAGAGAAATCCTTGAAGCTCTGCTTTGGGAGGGACAGGGCACTGACGATACTGAAAACAAAAGCACCTTTCCCATCACCACATAAAAATCATCTCTGCAGATTTGCCACCTGCAAAAAGACACTCTGCTTTCTGCATAAAGACTTTCTCCAAAGCCACATCATGCATTGCTGGATGACTCTATGCAGCTGCCCACACAAATAAGCTCTCTCTCAACGAGACAAATCGAGACAGTGTAGAAGTAATATATTGGGGTGGGATGGGAAGGAGAAGACTTTTGTTTAACTGGCATTTCAATCACAAGTTCCATGTCACAAAATGCTCAAGACGCACGTCCCTTCCATCTCTGGCCACCCAGGTCACTGGCTTTTCAGCCTCCATCCTCTGCCCCTGTCCCACTCACATTCTTGTGGGGAATGACGTGCGGGATGTACTGCAGGAGCAGCTGGGCTCGTTTCTTGTCCTTGTCCAGCTCCTGGAAGAGCACGCTGGGTTTGAGGTCCCTTACAAAGAAAGGCACAGATTCAGAGATCCCTGAGAAATGCCCAGGTGTGGTAAATAGCTGGGGGTAGGAGAGAGAGGAAACCTGTAATTTCAAAGATGACTTAAGTGCTCAGGTGTACACATCTAAGAAGGCCAGAGACACTCAAGCTGTTAGGTGCCGAGTCAGTTTTCAAACATCACGCTCCATGAGCAGCAGCTAAACCTTACACCACAGAAGAGAAGCGCAATAGGAGGGACGTCCTTAAATGCAAACACAGGGAGCAGTTCTGACCTTGATCTCACAGGGAGAATGAGAGGCACTCAATTTTAAAGTAAGGGATCCCAAACCAGCCACTCACAAGGGACCTGGTGCACTGGGACAAGCACACGATCCTCGCCTTGGGCTGAACGCTTACTTGCGTAACCAGTGATCCTCAGGAGCAAAACGCCTGCGGCAGTCCCTTTCATATAAGACCATGAGCCAGCCATGGACAGAATGAAACAGCTCCAGGGTCTCCCCTCTGGCGTTCTCTGAACAAAAGGAACAAAGCAGCAATGTCCAGGAACCCTAGGTAACAGGAGTGTCCAAGAGCAACATGCTGATCATCTGCCCCACGCTAACAGGTCAGGTGTATTTCTCCCAACCTCCACTGCCTTCAGACGGAAGGGAGAGATCTTGTGCCTCCCAGAAGACAGACAGTTTCTTCTTTGATCAAAGTGAAAAAACTCTTAGCCACATCAAAGCCATCTCAGCCAGCTCCAACTGAGCCCTCACAACAGAAATGGACTATCTGATCCCACTGCCAGCATTGAGCTGTACCCAAATGATACGAGCATATAGATCAACACTAGATACCTATGGAGACCCTAGCAAGCCTGCTCTGCTTTGTCAAAGCACTATATTACGTCCTTGTCCAATACATGGCCCAGTCATGCTAAACTTAGTCTCTGGCAAACAACAACATGCCCATCACATCTGTTACACAAATTCTTATTGGAAATAGGAAAGTGCACTGTATTAGGTGCCAAGCACAATAGTGGCATCTGGACACCAAAAGACTGGGACATATTCTCATGCCACCACCACGTGTAGTACGGTTTTTTCTGCAAAGTAATGATTAGCAGAAGCTTCAAATTCCAAAATTAATGCTTTTTGTGGTTCTAATAGTAAAGTCAAGCTACTAAAAGCACTTACCTACAATTCCATCCCAGATCATCTTAAATACAAAGGAATTCAGAAAAGACGAGATGGTAACAAGCTCTTCCAGTTTGAATGAAATCTGCTCTTCATAAACTTCTATGTCATCAAGAATCCTATCGGAGAAAACAAATGCAAATGCACAAGTGTAAATTTAATTCCCTTTTGAAATTTTTATAAAGGCACATTATCCTTTAGCAGCAGCTCTTATTTCTATGACAACTGACACCCGTGAGGATCTAGTCATAAACAACTAAATGTTATTTATTGATTTTGATCGACATCTGATCCTAACAGAAGACAGTATGAAAGGTCCGAGACACAAGCAAAGCCAGTATCTAATAGTTAAAAGGACCTATGCACTCATCCCGAAGAAAACTTTTTCATCATTCAAGCTAAGAAAACTGTCTCTATTGACCAGCAAAGGCAATTTTCCACCCCTCTCCCATCCTTTGTGTTGGGTAAATCTATGAGCGAGACAGCAAAGGAGAAGGACATAAGCTGGGGAGCTTTCTTGCAGCAGTATTATAAGAGTTCCTCAAAGCTTATCTACATCCAAGTGTTGCTTTGGACTGACACAACTGGTGCCCATAAGCCGTAGAAGAAATGTTTCTTCCCCCTCCCTAGCCAGTGCTGTAATATTTTGTTACCAGTTCAGCCAGCTGTATATTCCTGAAGTAGCACATGGCTGAGGGGGAAAGTCATTTTGAAGTCCTCTATTTCTCAGGACTCTATCTGAAAAGCTTGTTGCTTTACTCTGCCTAGTTATCTTTATGCAAAGGCAGCAATACTTTAACTATTCCTCTTGAAACTTAAGGAACACAATAGCTTCACGTTACAAGTCTAGAGAGCACCCTCTGCTTCTACCTACGTGATAAGGTGGCGGGAGCAGTCACAGAAGAGCATCAACATGGCCAGCAGCCTCTTGGATTCCTCCGTATCATTATTCAAGCACTCCAAGAAGAGTTTTAACCCGCCCTGTGGTCCCAGCTCACAGATAAAAGCCCATAATTTGGGCAACAGATCATCCAGGTAAGTGAGGCCTAGCAATGGAAAAATATAAAGCACACTCAGTAAAGCTTGCTCTGCCCGCTTGTTCACGCAGGCTCAAAGAGACGAACGTGACTTGGAGCCAAAAGATCCTTTTGCAAAGCAACACTTTACTTGAAGGGAACATAAGCATCACATTTGGCTCCCAAGCCTGTCTGCATTAACAGGAGATGTACAATCACCAGGAAAGGAAACAAAAGCTTTTAACAAGGCATTAATCGTTTGCACATCTGAAGCCCTTTCCTGCTAATTATTTTGCAACTTTAGAAAAGAATTAATTCCTGAGATCCAATCACTGCTACAGCCATCTTAGAGATGGGAACACAAAGAACAGGGTTGTACCTGTGGTCACCACTATGGCCACAAACAAAGCATCCAAGGCTCTGGACTCATTCCTCTGCTCTAGCCACTAGACCAAAACAGCGCTTATCTCCTCCTCCACCCATTCCTAAGGCAGGCAATTTGTTCTTAAGATGTACGAAAGCATTCGGTGTTTGCATCACATAAAAATTAATATTGCCAGGCTTCTCAAAAACACTGACTCAGTCTTAAGTTTGATATGGAGTAAGCAAGGTTTCATTATAGGAAAACTTGTTTCAATTTGTATTCTGGAGAGTTAATGCTTGATAAAGAAGTGATGAATGTTATTGATCAGATGTATGATTCGGGATGGAACAAGCCTTCCACCCAGCCAGCCAATAAACGGTTGTCAGTATTAAAACTACCAACAAGTCAACAGAATTTAGTAAGAAAAATCTATTTTTTTTCTCCACATTGTAAGCGATTTGAAAAGCACAGATGTGGCCTGACCTGTGAGTATCTGCAGGCGGATCTGCGTCAGCGTTGTGAGCGTGGTTTGGTACAGGACACAGATACTGCACACCTTCTGTACTTCTGCTGAGTCCACTCGCTTGCCCCCAACAGGCTTGAGAATGTTGCGGACAGATGCAGACTTCTGGAAAGCTCTCTTGAAAAGATCTGGTGACACAGAAGTACATGAGACGTTGGCTCAGGAGACAGAAGTGCTATTCCAAAACATTTCTTATTCTCAGCCACTTCGAAACCATGTGATAAAGAGGATTTTAAGCAGACTAAGTCACTCCACAGACAGGAGGTTTTGGTGGACTTTTCTGGCAGAACATTGTACAGCTGCTAGCGATGCAGAAGAATATTTCAGTGGGGGCATTAGTCTAAAGCTTAAAACCTTACCAGAACTGCAGTAACTAATGACCACAGGATCTAGTGGTCATGGGCAGCTACGGGCAGCAGCTAGAAAACAGCTAGATTACAGCTGTCTTATTCCAAATACTCTTCTGCAGAATCACCACGCATCACAGGTCCACAAGCCAGCTTCACCTTGCTTTTCACCTGGGAAGCTGGCCTCCCATCTTACCTTGGGAAGTACTAAGTTAGGCAGTAAGCACTTCAGCTACCTGAGAAACAATGGAAAAAACTGCTAAAATAAGCAAATATGTTCACAGCACCAAAGTAAGAGGCTTGCCCCAGGTCACAGAGGCATTCTGAGCAGGAATTACAAATAGGAGAGACCATATCCCCACCTAAGCAGCAGAAGCAGCTACTGCAAGTAATTACTCAAAGCTTTTAGCATACGTGGAAAAGTCAAAGCCCCGTGAGTCTGCGAGAGAGAAAGACACGTGTACACGCACACACATGCAAAAAGCAACCCTTCAGAACTGACTCTTCATAGGAAGGCTGTTCTGAGGGGAAACTGGCTGTGTCGGCAGCTGAGCTATTTCCTGATTCTCCAGCAATTTCTTGCTGAGCACATCACTGAAGAGGATGCGGATCATATGGACTCCCCAGAGATGCTGCAGTTGCTTTGTCAGCAGAGGCATGGACTCATTCAATCTGAAAGACAAGAGAGACAAGTTAGAAGGCAGGCTGGAATAAAACACCAGACAGCGATACTTTGATACATTTAGCTCATAGTCAAAATGGAGTATGCACCCACCCTACAAATGGTCCTCACAGGAAGAGCTGATATACAGGTCCTGTATCGAGTGTACCAGTATGGCCACTGTTTACCAGTCTAACTATACTAAATTAATTTCCTCATGTAATAGCCTGTGTATGAATGCAGCAGTTTATATTGTGCTGAATATCTGAAAGTTATTCTGAATAGGGTCACACCTGTTCATCTCAAAACATAAAACACATCGCAGCATAAAAAAAAAAGGAAAAAAATAAAAAGAGAGGCTTAATCATCTATCACCATAAGGTCCTCCTCACTTACCCATAATCCACAGTCTGTGAAAACCAGCCAAGAACAGGATGCCAGTGGGTGAGGTTGGATTTCTTTTGTGAAACGTACTTCTGGCAGTAGGAGAGCATGTGAATAAGCACACCCACAAAATGAGCTGTCTCCTCCTCAAGAACTTTGTCATTCAAGGAGCCCAAGTACACAAGATTACCTGGCGGAATGACCAGCACAGCAAGACTTAAAACAGGAACAGATGCTGCGGGACAGTGGTTACAGACATAACAGACCAAATAAACTCACACCCCTGTTCAAGTCCAGGAGAGGATTTCTGTGAAGAATGACTGTTGGAGGCTACCCTGCAGCAAGCCATTTCCAGCACACACCAACCACTAAGGCGGCATGTCACTTTGGCCGCCTTCGTATCGGTATACCGCCAACACCTTCTACAAAATACTATGAGCTACAGATGATCCACGGTTATTCCTGAGTTCCAACTGTTCCTCTTGTTACTTTTACAGAAATGTGAACTTAAATATTTCAGTAGCACATCCATTTAGGGAAGTTAGATTCAAGTCTGCTACACTGCAAGACTTTCTCAGAGTCCAAGTGAAAAGCTAGCAGAGATAATACTTCACAGTTTAGGTATGATGACACGTATAAAAGAAGTGTCTGATCCTTCCTCCATTTGCAAGGGCCTTAAACCATGTTTGCAAATCCCCAAATAAATCTCAATTATTATTTAGAAATCATCTAAATAAGTATAAAAAAATGATGAGTTGGAGGCAGCTCTGACTCATGGAGAATGAAGATTTGATTCAAGACCCTCTTCCAAGCACAGTAAAAAAAAAAAAAGAAGTGTTACAGGTGCTTACCCAACAAACAAAGAGTGTGACTTCCTTCTAGGCATACGCAGACATCTCGACATTGTGCTTCACAACTTAAAAATAGGATGAACTTGCGGAAAAGATCATGAGATTCTATCACTGCCAGACGCTGCAAGACAGAATTTAACTGCCAGTGAGGCTGAGAAGCGCCACACAGAACAACCACACCTGATCTGCCACCAGCAATTCGGATTGTTTTTTCTTTCCAAATAAAGCAGAAAGTTGAGACTGTTGCACTGAAGAGAATAAGTGTTTGACATGAAGCTGGTTTAGGAAATAAAAACCCTTGCAAGTGAATAGGCCACGTTCTAGTTGTAGACAGACCTTCGCAACTGTCTGTCTGCAAGAACACAGAATGCCCATTTGGCACAAAACTTGCCTGTCTGCACCAAGCTACACACAGGAGCAGGCAAATTAAATCAGATTAGTGGACAGCCTACTAGTTACCATCACAGATCTTTTGCCATGCAACAGACTGATTTTTCCTATGGCTCTGTCTATGGTTACAGAAACGGATGGGGCAGTTCAGCCCATCATCCGTTGGTGTTAATAACTCCTGTGGTATTAGAAACCCAGAGTATCTGGAGAGCGTGAGGATCAAGTGCTTCCACAACAGAGAGCTGAAACTGGCAAAGAGAGAAATGCCAATGCTCTGTTCCAAGAGCTGATAAAATGAAATAACAAGCGGCCTTATGTGATACTCAGTGAATTTTTGGTACTATTACATCACCCACTTACCTCAGGTGTTAGAGTAGCAAGATGAGTCATTATAGCAGGCACAGACATGATATGGATCAGAAATGACCTCAACAGATTGTCTGAAAACTGCGCAGCAACCACAGGGCTACAGAGAGAAAAATACCTCAGTGCAAGCAACCTGACCTAGCAAAGTAAGACGCAGCCTTTAACCGAGCCATTCAGAACTGGCTGCTGATTCTACCCTCATCGAGAAGCATCTCTGGAGAAGGAACATTCACTTATACTTTTGTTATCATAGCAAGTTCACAAAATAGCTCATGACTCAAAGGAATATAAGCCAAACATAATGTGTTTTTACACAGCACATCCATACCACCCAGAGAACTATAAGTATTATGTGGTTCACCTCCTAAGTTCCCCTTCTCTCCTCACTACCATGAAGTTAGTAATTAAATAGTTGTTTTCCTTACAAAGAAGTTAAGTGACATATTCAAGGACATCCACTGCTACTCTACTAAACATCACAACCTCATCATCCCAGCAGTGACAGCTATAGAAGGGAAGTGGCACACAATTAACCACTGAAGTCTTAAAAGAATGCTCATTACTGGCTGCAGATTTCCAAAGTCGAGAGATATGAGGTCAGGGTAACAGCATACTTTTCTTTTTTTGAAGAAAACAAACTGAATCATTAGAAAGATCTGCCACCAGCTCTTGTTTCAGAGCCCCTGCAAATTGAGTAACAGGTACATCTGCATCAGCAGTTCATCGTGAAGAGGCACAACCATACTTATCTAGAGAACTCCAACCTCTTCTGATGTTTAACAGAATGACGTACAGATCCTGTACTCTGAACTGGAATTGCACTCCAAAGTCTAGGCTCATAGTAACACTAATTACTGACTTAAGAGCATTCTGATCTGAAAAAGGACGACAGGAAAGTGAGCTATTTGCCTAAAGTGGTTTCCTTCATCAGGGTGATACTCTCAATGGCACAAAGAGACTGGCAGAGTGAGAAGTTTTCAAAAAACACAATAAAGGCAACTTTGGCCGTATATCATCCCAAGCAGCTCTGGCTGCCTTACCGCAATGCAAGAGAGAAGACGGCAGTTAAAGAGCCTTTGGACAAGGAAGGTCTGGATCTTGCCAAGCCATTAGTTAGCAAAATCTGGAATTAAAAAAAAAGAAATAAAAACAAAACCCCCTGCAGTACTTGGAAAAAGAGGACACTCCTGAAAGAGATTATGTTTATTTTCAGAGCAGAGAAAAAGAACACCACCAAAACAACCTAAAAACCAGTTACTACAAGTCATTTGACAGAACTAGAAGGGCTTCAAGTTAATAATGGCATAACAGAGAAACTGCAATCAAATCAGACACTCTACAGTACTTATTCCTCTAGGACCGGTACTCAGTTCCCAGGCTTTTTAAAATTAACAGGCAAGGCTCATAGCTGCCTGGTAATATCCTTCTCATTTAAAAGATTAAGAAAAATTACATAAGTTCCTTTCTTGTACAGAGCAGTAAACAAATCAAATACATACAAAATGGCAGCAGCAGTTTGGAAAAATATTCAAGCCTCCTTTCTGTCCATCTCATTACGAGATGATTAAGCAGGATTTCGATTCAGCAATAGTGACAAAAAGGAGACGGTGTATTAGGTCTCAAGTGCTTTCAAGAAAAATATGACCACGCACAAAACACCAGTGCTCCACAACCAGCTTCTCCCTGACACACCATCACAGAGATCATAAAAGCTTCCTCAAAACAAGGACGACAGCACAGGACTGGGGCTTGTTTTGAATAAAGAGAAGACATAACTGTATCAGCCTGACTGACCTGCAGCACAGAAAAAAATCCCTTCTGATTTAGATGTCCCATGATGTTTGCACAGATGTGGTTCATGGCAGGCCTCAGGGTTTCACCTTCCGGGTTAAAACACTGATGTTACTAAATCAGCATCACACTCCACCCGTTACTTCCTTACAAACTATAAAACACTTTGTCAATTCATAAGCCCTTCTTGGACAAAGTCCTTGCCCTTAAATGCAAAACCACCATTTTAGCAGCATTTCACATCTATTCTTATTTAAGGTATAAGAGTCATCTTTCCTCACGATACTTGTTTATCTTTTCTATGTGTATTTCCTACAAAAACCCAGAGCTAAAACCACATTCCATTACCCTCTGAACACTTCTTGTGTGTGACATTTTGGAGCATTATAAAAACGTTGTAACTGTTGCTGTTCTAAGGAAAATAGCCTATCTAGTCGCAAGGGAATCCTTGCTGCCCATTCTAGGCTTTGTGCAAGCACAGAAGCATAATGAATCTTTATGGTAAGCACGGGGAGAAGACAAGGTGCAGGAACAGCATTCAGTAGATTTTAATAGCAAATCCCACATCAGTCGTTTAAAGTATTGAATAGGACGCACCAACCTTTTCCCCGAAGGATTTTCCACGTAGAAGTGTCTGTGAAGGTGACAAGCATTGTGAGGTGCAAATTGACCAGTCTGGAGTCTTGTAAGATGTCAGGCTGCAATAACAAACACCAATATTAATAAATCAAATTCGCTTTGTGCCAGACTACAGAACTGTTAAACACAGGGAGACAAAACACAAAGAAAATGTTTCTTACCTTAAGCTGCTTGAGAAATTCACAGCAAAACCACAAAATGTCTTTGATCTGTTTGATCCATAAGAGTGTAAGATCCTTGCAGAGTGCCAGTGACACATACCACACCTGAGAAAGGCAGGATACAAACGGGAGCAGTGATTAGTAGTTGTGCTACAGACCGGCAGAATACGTTAACAGGAAGCTTTGTAACAAAACGACCTCCTCAGTGCCCTACTCAACCCAGCAGCAGAACCAAGTTCTTTCTCTCCCCAGAATTCACTGGTCAAAACATACCACCCACCACAGAAAGAAATTGCCCTTTAACTCCTATAGCTGTATACAGAGTAAAAATATCAGAGGAATACTACAGAACTTATCCAAACTTTCACCATTGAATCTCAGCAGTGTTCAGGGGCTTTTGAAAGCTAAAAATTCAAATATCACCAACTTAAATCCCACACATAGAATTAAAAAAAAAAAACAACAGGCAACCCTCCCACCCCCAAACTAAAAATCCATCCTGCTGACCTTGGGCTCATTCTCAACATCCATACTATTCAGAATACAACGGCACAGCTTTTCAAATCTCTGGGGGGAAAAAAAAAAAGGTGACATTAGTTCTAACTACAGGAAGGGCTATTCTGGAAAAGCACTAGGAACACCTCAGCAGAGGGAGCAAGATACCTCCCTAACAAAACAACAAACGTTCCAAATATATTCCCTACAGACAGTGCCGATGGCTCCTTCCCCGAGAGCGCATCTACACATCATGCTACAGCTATGCAGAAGAGTTTCCTCCTTGAACACAGTGCTCATCAACAGCAGGAATTTCTCAGCCTTCCCTGCTAAATTGCCTCCCTCAACAGCACAGGCTGAAGCCAGGAAAAGCATTTTTCTGCTGGGGTTCAGCTAGAAAAGCTTAATGCTATTGAGTGCAGCAGCGTGTTCCAAACTCCCGACCATCACGGCTCTCAGCAGAACCTGGTGATCACATCCAGAACTCCTTAATTATTATTTCAGTCCAGCTGTATTTGTCACATGCTTGCAAGTTATAAAGCCATTCTGAGCTACAGAATTGGCTGTGTGGTTATGCTAACTGAGAGCCGTGTCCAGAAACAGAGTAGAAACAAGCACAGCCTAGTCCTCGGCCCAGCAAGGGACTGCGTTGCTGCTGGAAGGGAAAGAAGAGGAAATAGAAGAGACATATTTCAGCAATGCACCCGATTACTGTAATGCAGAACTTCAAATGGATGCCAGGCACTTAAAAAATTCGTATGTAATATTCACATTTTTTTTGATGCTGTAAATACAGAAAAATGCATTTGCAGTACTTGTACCGTCATCAGCAGAAGAGGAGTTTGATGGAACAAAGATTAAAAAAAAAGTCACCCACTGCTGCTGCAATATAAATACAGCCTTTCATCTTCCAATTGTTTTCCTTATAATTACCCCTCACAGTTTCCTGGGGCAAATATCATCATTTCATAGACTACAGCAAAGGGCTTCACTCTGAAACCACAAATTCAGGGCACGGTCAGAAAAGCAGTTGCGATATAAAGAGCCTGCACGCTACACTCTGCCAGGACAGCTCTTTGTGAGCTTGCCACAATGTACCTTATCTGGGGAACTGATGCAGCTGACAAAATCATAAGGCACCGCTCAATTCCTGAAGTTGGCACGGTCACCAGGAAAAACATTTGTTAAACTATGCCCTGAATATGGAACCGCTACTAAAAAATTCAAGGGTTCTTCTATTTCATTCCTACAGGCAGATCTCTCCAAGAAGTACTAGGAGAGAAAGAACACATTTCTGAAGCCAAAATATATTGCAGGAACCTACAAGATGACTACATAACTAATTAAACATATTTAACTTGTTAAAATATGTACTCAAAAGAAGAAAAGCATGTCAGAGTAGCAACCTTACCTCTTTGTCCTCTTTATGATTAAATACAAACAGCAGTTTCCTCGCAATTCTGAAGATAGAAAGAGCACTTCTTTTACTTGAGCCAGATTCATTTGCCCCAAAGAAATCCTCCACTTCTCTCCTAAGAAAGTAGGAAAAACGAGCATCGGTAGTTAAAAATCAAGCACACCTCTCCAGATAAAAGCAAAGCGCGGAAGGTAGAATTTCACACACCTTATCTCCCTCTGCAGGCGGCACCGACAGAGAAATCTTCTGATCAGAGCCTGGATCTGGACGGCAGCACGCTCCCTCTCCTTCAGCTCCCTCCGCTCCTCCCGAGCCTGGCGCGCTTTGTCGAGGAACTGGGCTTTGGAGGACTGGCTCGCACTGAACATTTTTATAACCTACCAAAATGTAAATTTAAGGAAACAAAGAATCATTGCAGCAAACACCTGGGAAACCAGGAGCAGAGTGGACAAAATGCACAGGCAAGGGTAATTCTTTACATTACTTCTGAACTGACTACCTGCATCCAAGATTTAAGTAGGGGAAGGGGAGTGCCCAACAGCACAGAAAGACGTGCATGTAAAATACAGCCCAGGCAAAGCCCAAGTTACTTGTCGATGGGACTGCAATAAGAACACACGAACACTGATATCAGAATTATTCCACCAAGGGTGATTTTAAGACCAAAAAAAAAAAAAAAAAAATCAGCGTGTTGTCATTGTGTTCCACTCCCTGTACTCCTGCTCGCCTTTCCAGTCTTATGTTATCTGTAACCAAGAAAATGAAAATAACTAAGAACAATTCTATAGGCAAGGATAGGAGAGAAAGGGCACAAAGGACACCTGGAAGCTAATTTATTGCCACTCAACAAGACAAAATGAACAGAGTCAGCAACAGCTTTATAAATACTTGACAACGAACTCACCTGAGGGCTTACTTCTTCAAAAGAAGCATATGATAATCATTTACACACAAACATGATCCTCATCCACTGGCTTCAGGCAGCTCCTGCACAGATAAGCACATTACCTGCAGATGACTTGGGGATTTTCTCTTTACCTTTGCAGTTCTAAGTCCTTTTGACTGGACTTACCTCTCACTACACCCTCAAGAAAAGGTTAAGTCAGAAAAGCTTCAGGAGAGGAGGAGAAGCAGCACCACCACTTAGTTGTGATTGCTGGCACAGGTAGCTCCTGACACTTCAGAGCAGGAAAGAAACAATTCGATGCGTGACAAAAGCGAAGGCCAGCCTCAACCGTGCCAGGGCCCTGGGCACCGGCGAGACCCGAGCAGGAACAGTGTTTCCCACTTCACCAGAGTGGGGGCAGTACCCAGGAGCCACCCCACAGGCCCAGAAGCGGGCTCTAACACCTTGGGACTTGCCCAAGCCGCTAGCAAAGCAGCCAGCAGAGACCCCCCCCTCAGCCCCACGGCCCCAAATGCCCATCTCACGGCCCTCGCAGCCTCCCCCCGCCGGGCCCCAGGCCCAGGCCCAGGCCCTCACCCTCGCCCCGCCGTCGCCTGCGCCGCCGCCGGAGGTAGGGCCTGGCCGGGCCGAGCGGCCCCGGGGCAGCTCCGTCGCCCGCGAGGCCGAGGCCGAGGCCCGCAGCCCCGTTGCCCGGCAGCCCCCACCTCGTACCCCGTGTCCGCGCTCCGGGTCCGGCTGGCAACCCCCACTGCCGCTGCCGTTCCGCACGCTCCCTCGCTCGCCCGCCCGCCGGCTCCGCTCAGCTCGACTCGGCGTAGAGAGGGCAGGCGGCTCTGGGTCTCGCTGCTGCCGGGTAGTTCGGGCCGGGCGCCTCCCGGGAGGAGGGAGCGCATCGCAGCACCGCCTGGGGAGGCCGAGCGGAACATCGGAAGGGTTTGGTGGCGCACCCCGACCATGGCGGAAGTGACGCCGGAGGGGCGGAAGTTCCCCCCGCCCCGGCACTCCCGCTCGCTCGGTCAGTGGGGCTGCGCTGCGCCGTTCATGGTGAGGCGGCGCGGGGGGGCCGGGGGCCGGGCGGAGCTGGGGGGCTCAGGGCCGCGGGGGTGGGGGGCTGGGGCGGCCTGGGTGTGTGTGGGGCTGCTCAGCTGCGGTCGGAGTGCGCGGGTGGGCGTCCTTCCCCGGGGAGGGGGGGCGCTGGCCTGTGGGGGTTGGGGTGAGGCGGGATTTGGGGATCCGGCTCCCGGGGTGGGGTGCGCGGGGAGTGGGGGCGGTGCGGGGTTTGGGGGGTTTCAGTCCCCAGGGGCGGGGGGCTGGGAAGGGGGGAGAGGTTGCAGAGTGCGGGGGTGGTCCAGCCCCTGAGGTTGGGGCGCTTAGGGAGCGGGGAGCAGGTACGGGGGTCCTGGGTGGGATGCGGCTCCCAAAAGACGGGGTGCGCACCGTCTGGTTTTCATGTGTGCGGGGAGGGTCCCGTCCTCCCAGGCCGGCCCTTGGCCAGAGGCTGGCGTGGTTTGGGGAGGGCAGGCCTGGGGGGCTCGGGGTGCAGCCCCACGGCTCTGTGCCTCGTGGGTGGCAGGGTGCTGGGCTGCGGCCTGGTGCGCAGGGCCGGATCCCTCTCTGGGACCCCGGGCACGGTTCCTGGCTGAGCATTCAGCTGCTGGAGGGAGCCTGAGCGTGGGGCTGAGGCTGGTGCCTTTGCGCTCCAGAGAGCCCTGGGCAGGCTCCGTAACAGAGGGAATGGTCCCCTGTGGCCATCTCTGGCCATCCCGCTTCTTCACCTTGTGAAATACAATCTGGACGTGTCACTACATTTCTGAACTACTGTTCAGATTTGCTGGCTGATAGTTCCGCTTTTCATGAGAGCGGAGCAAAAATCATTCAGTACAGCAGACAGCCAGCGCGCTCTCAAGGTTGTAGGACCTGGGTCTGCCTGAGATGGCGGGGCATTAATCATCCCATCCTCTCACGCCGTGAAGCAAAACAGTTAACCACAGAGACGCAGCTTGATTAAGGATTTATCGTTAGCAGCTCTTGGAGCATTTGTGTTGCTAAGCTAACGTGTTCCTGTTACAGCGTGTGACCTCGTTAGCTGACTGGAGTCCACTTTGTCCCGGGACTGTGGGCAGAAGTAGTGAGGGATGTTGGACATCGGGTTCTGGTGTGCTGAGAAATGTGGGAGTGCAGGGAAGAGAGTGGGAAGCTTGTGTGTGCTCTCTGTAGAGCCGTGTATGCTTTAAGGAAAAAAAGCCTCTAGAAAATCTGTGCAAAAATACTCTGCATTTTAACACATAGGAATCGTCTGCTCAGGCTCTGTGTATTGGGAATTGCCCAGTTTCATACCAGATTATTCAGGAAGTAAGAACTTAAGCTTTAGAAGTTGTGAAAGAAATGAATGCAGTTTTTGTGGGAAAGCACTGGCTTTCGCAGTGTAAAATGCTGCTCAGCTTTCACACCGTTCTTCACTGGCTGAGTTGATTTACGTTCTTTCGCTGGTTTATGTCACTCTCAGAAAGAAGACGAAGTTAAACGTCTAAAACATTTGAGAACTTTGCAAAGAGGCAGAGAGGAGCCGAGGCTGATAGTGCCCAGCACATCTATGACTACTTCTGTGTAAAATAACCGGCGGTAACACAAAGTTGGGTGCCATGCAGTGGAACTGCAGGTCTAACTGGTAACTCTTTGCTTCCAGGAAGAGATGTCGGGAGAAAGTGTGGTGAGCTCAGCAGTGCCGGCGGCTGCGACTCGCACTACCTCCTTCAAAGGCACTAGTCCGAGCTCCAAGTATGTCAAGCTGAACATTGGCGGTGCCCTCTACTACACCACCATGCAGACCCTGACCAAGCAGGACACCATGCTCAAAGCCATGTTCAGTGGCCGAATGGAAGTCCTCACGGACAGCGAAGGTAAGGGGCCGCTCCCCGCGTCCCTCGCACCGGCTTCCTTCCTCTTCAGGGGTTGGAGAAAAATGTTAGAGAACGGAGAGGAACATCTCAGCATAGGCCCAGATATTTCTACATTTTATTAAAATGTCAAAACTCGTAGCTTTTACAACTGAGAAAAGATGCAGAACAAAAGACGTGTATGACTTGAATAGTTGTCTGAACAACAAAAGGACAATAAGAAGTCCCAAAGCTCCTGTCAGGCCCAGATAGCACATCTTTTTCTTTGGAAATACTAACGCTAGAGCTCTTAAGCGTATGGAAAATGGTGGGGATAGTGATTAAGAAACTATGAGTCAGGACTTGCCTATTTACTTTGAACCTCAGAAGGCAGTTCCCTCATCTTGTTTCCTTACCTCAAATACAAGTATAAAATTTGCTCTGAAGACTGAGGGGGGTGTTATGAGGTAAAATCTGATTTTTTAAATGAAACTATTTTCTTGTGAGAGTATTGATTGATGGCTTCACTAAGACACAACCAGTTGCAAAATTTTTAGAAAATTTGCTATAGTATTACCGACAATAAAAGGAGAGAGCTAGCAAATGGGTCTCTCCACGTTAAATGTCTCTGAAAAGAAGGAATGTGCAGTATGTCAAAGCACAGTCTTCTAATGGAGCAGCGCTCAAACACTTCACTTCTTTACAAGAGACGTTGATTTTATCTTCTGCTGAGATTCTTTAAAACATTTAGTTTAAATTAATAATATAGCTAAAATGTGTTTGTGATTACTGCAACTGGTAGCATAGTTTTATATCAGCATTCTGTTATTGTGGGCATGTACAGAGTTTAACTGGAAGCACAGCTTTCTATTTATGTGCTGACATTTTGCCCATAACTCTCTTTATGGGCTTGCATACCTTGTCTTTAACAATAGCTACTGCATTGCTGAGCCTAAAGGTTCAAAACACCTTTTTCGTGACTAGTTAATTATTTGAAAATTTCGTTTGAACTTTCTGAAAGCATAGAAAATGTAGTACGTGGTTAGATGAATTGGACTTAGTTTTGAATGCTTTAGAATAGTCTGTATTTAGAATAGTCTATATTTATTCTGGCACAACCTAAAATATGTGGAACAAGTGATGGATTTAGCAGGGCTCTTGTGATAAGCTTTCTTGAGATAGGAGGAAGTGGATTTGGAGGAAAAAAACAGTGAAAAATACAACCTAATGATCTGAATATTCCTGTTTTAGCTAGAAGCCCTTATATTTAAGCTGGGGGAAAAAAGGCGCATTGTTCCAGGTGTTATACCGTGCTTTTTGCCAGTTTCAGCTGCTGTAAAGCAGTAACAGGTGCTGTGGTTTGTGGGCCCAGAGCAAAGGGTCTCTGGGCTACCTCGCATGGGTCTGTGCAGGTTGCATAAAAAAGCCAGCCTGTGGGTCAAATTGAAAAAAAAAACCACTGTCAAATGGGAATCGGCACCCTTACTGGGAAGACTGGAGGGATGTTCTAGCGGAAGGGTTGTGAACCAGTTCATTGAAGACCTCTCCCTTTGCTGCTGAACTTCAGGCAACTCCAAAAGTATCCTCCTGTCCCTCCCTAAAGCTGCTCTGTGTTTCACAAAATTTGATAATTCAAGACTTCTGAAGTCCTTCAGTTTGGAAGCGGATTGGAAATTCCAAATTAATTTTGGAAGCGTGCCCTGGGGTGGTCTCAGCGCTTCCTCCGGGTGTCCTGGGCAGGTACCGCAGGAGGGCTGGTACAGCGCGTTCCCGAGGCTCGGAGTCTGTGTAAGCGCAGGTGCTTTTTGCTGGAGAGCAGCTGACAATATTACTGGTAATATGAGGGTAACTAGAGCTTAATCTGCTAAAATGTCATGCTTGAGACATAAAATCACAAGTTTATTTTGCTGTGAATCCCACAGTGTCTGTGTGGGATTCTTCCGTTTAGCCAGTTTGTGTTTTAATAGGAATTTGATACTTCCTGTATGTTGTAACTGAGACACTCCCATTGCAGTAGTTCTTGCTTTATCTCCCCTTGCCTGGCGTGATGCTGGAAACTGGGACAATAGCATTATAGCTGTTAAAGGAAACTCTTTTTATCTGAAATTCTTCAAAATACTGCTAATTGGTCACACCCAAAATCTGGCACAAAACAAAGTGTTTCTTAGGAAAAGAAGCCAGACTGGTGGAGAAACTGGAAGGAGTAAAGTTTTTAAACAGTCTGTGGAAAGTGTCACACGGGGTCCTCTCCTCTTTGTTTAGATGCATTCTTCTGACCCCAGCACCATCTCCCCAGCTCTTTCTCAAACTTAACAATTACAACATGCTGTTAGTTGGGCCGCAGGAGAAAAGACTGGAGTTCTCTGGTGGTGGGTGGCAGATGATTATTTTTGGCTTAGAAATTGTTCATGAACTGTAGCAAATCGGCATATTTTGAAAATTTTATTTTTATGGTAATGAGCAGATAGAAGGATGTGGGTTTTCCAGGTGCATCCATCTGTTTCCAATTTTCTTTTCTGCAGTGTGGTTTTTTTCCTCACTCCCCACTGCTGTTAACCAGTTCATCGAGATGCATGTTTTTCATTCAGCTGCTAGTAAGACTGTTGAGCATCAGGCAGTCTTCAGTGTCAGGCTACTATTTAATCTGTCAAGGCTTGGTCAGAAAATGTCATCTGGTTTAGTTTGAGTGTTTGGATGCTGTCCCTTAGAGTTCTTGTAAAACAAAAGATTAATTTCCTAAAAGTCTAATGTGTGTACATACAGTTCATGGATTATGTATTCCTACCTCAGTAAATGGATCAGAGGACATTCTTGTAACACTGCAATTAAAAAATGGCTTTAAATGACTATAGCTGAAACCCACTTCTTAGGCTGTGCACAGCCGTGACTGGCAGCAGGGTCGCTTTCCTGTGAGTCATCTCGCTTTAGCTGCACGCTTGGCTGTTTGGTTAAAACAGAAGGTTTTTTGAAAGCTGTTTTAGCACTCACTTATATTTTGCAATGCTGCTCGAAATATTTTCTCATCCCCTCTCCACATGAAAGTGAGCAATTCTGCTTTGGTTTCACCATCTGTAAACATAAAGTTGCAGCAGATTTTTACAGCCTACAGAGGGAATCACAGCAGAGATGATAACAAAGAATTTGGGGGATACAATTCTGCTCTCAGCCTGCCCTTTACTTCTCTACATGTTGGTGTACTCTAGTAAACTCTGTCAACGGTTGTATTTGTGGAATATGGATGTCCTTGTTTATTACCATGTCTTGTGCTTCCTCTTCCCTTTAAAATGGGAGATCTTGCTTTACATAGCTCTGCATTGACAAATGGGCTTTTTTCTGCTCTGGTTGGTTAGGTATACTGTATTCATTAGCCTGGATCAGTCTTTTGTTCTTTGATTTCTCTGTCTCTAGTTCTTCTGCCTCCAGCTTTCTCGTTTGTTATTACAGTCTGTAAAATTACAATTGCGAGCACACATTGTGTTTTTTGTAGACAGCAGGGTAACGAGGGAGATGGAAAGCCTGTAGTGAACTGCTGGAGAGTGTCTCAGTTTTCCGCAGAACAGCATGAAAGGGCTGTGTTCACTTTCCAAATTGAACGAAATGTTCAGACTTTACTAGTAATTCCATTCATGCAGAGCATACAGGGTCTGCTTAACCTACTTTCCTTATTTGTCCAAAATATGACTCCTTCCCCACAAGCGTTTCCTCACTGCATTCCTGAGCTGCAGCCCGTAAGAGTGGCCATCTGTTCATTTATGGAAACTCGAGCCTCAACATTGCCTAACAATTCTCAGGGTCCGGCCTGATTCAGGCAACAGACTGGCAACGAGAGGTGAAGCGCAGATCCTTTGATCGCCAGCTAACTGGAAAGCATTTCGGTTGTAGCTCTGTTTTCTTTTCTTCACACCGTTGTCAGTACATAGCAGCGCTGCTGAGCTCCAGGGCAGGGGCTGTATGTTACATTCTGCTTACGCATGCTGTCGCGTCATGTCCTTCAGCAGTTTAAGACATTGTACTAATAACCACTTTGTTCTACCAAATTAATGCGCTTTGGGAATATAGAGACTGAAACAGTGTTTGCCATGACACTGGCAAACTGTGCTGCGTCTGTGCTGCCTTGCTCTTGCCGACCTTTTTGCACATCTACTGGAGATGGTGGATCATGGTGGATCATGGTGGATCACGGTGGGTCCTTGTGTTGTGTTCAGCTGAAACAACCTTTAGACAGTCACATCTGCTTGGCTCTAGTAAGCTGTCTGTAAGAAACAGCCACACATGTACGTAACAGGGCCCTAAGACAGAAGGCAAGAAAATAATAATCTGTCAGGGCTTTAGGAGTAGAGAAGAACAGAACTGGTTAGTTTGAGAATGAGAACTATTCATTCCTCTGTTTCAGCTAATTATTTGTCAATAACTGGGGAACTATGAGAAACAAGGGAGCTTCCCACTTTACTCCCACATACTCTGCACTTGAAACGCAGAAGGAGACGATAAATTCCCTGTGCTTTTTGCTCCTCTGCTCGCCAGCTCAAGCAAGGAACTGGAGATAGTCTCTCTTGGCAGGAACCTGCTTGGTACAGCAGTCCCAGGCCAGTGCCAAGGCCTTTCGCTGCGTTTGCCTCTGCTTCTGCTCTACTCTGGTCGTTTTCTGTCCCTAGGCTGGATCCTGATCGACCGCTGTGGAAAACATTTTGGGACGATACTGAACTACCTGCGCGACGGGGCTGTGCCGCTCCCTGAGAGCCGCAGGGAGATAGAAGAGCTGTTGGCTGAAGCAAAGTACTACCTGGTCCAGGGGCTGGTGGACGAGTGCCAAGCAGCCTTGCAGGTAGGTCGCAGAGCTGAGGAGGAGTCAGCTTACTCTGGCTGCAGTGAGGGGTCGAGAAGAGGAGGCTGCTCTGGGTGGAAGCAGCATCTGGGCAGAGCAAGATTTTCTGCTGGTCTCCACTTGGTGTCTTTTTGAGGCTGGGATGAAATTGAAATACTTCATGTCATTGATCTGCTGGAGATCTGATCTCCAGAAAAACGTACTGAGTCGCTCTCAACGTTTAGTGCCACCCAGTTACAGTGAGGGATAAACAGTTGCTCAGTTTCCCTCCGCTGACTCCTGGGAGCGTGCAAGGAGCAGCAGCCTGGCTCCTCTGCTGTGTTCTCTGCTGCCGTCAGGGTCTTGCATGCTGAAATGATCCGTCATCAGCACGAGCTCTGTGACAGGAGTTAATTCTTCCAGCGTGAACCAGAATGGGGTAGGTCCTTTGGCCAGAACAGAACAGCTTCTTGTAGCACGGTAGCCACAGGCTGCTGGGAGTCCTGCTTTGTTCTTTGTTTTCCTCTGGAGTGCTCACCCTAGGTTTGAAGCCACTGTTACTGGTGTCCTGTTTGGGTGAAGCCACATTCCATTTAAATAGGTGCATAACATTCAGTCCCTGTGTTTGCAGAGTGGTAGAGAGCAGAAATGAATATCTCAGGTGGTCCCAGAGGAATTCTACCTGGTAGCTGGAGTGCCAGCCTGGTTCAGAGCATGGACCAGAAACGGCCACAGATTGCACACTGAGCTCTTCAGCACAGAATCTGCAGGACCTTCCCAGTTAATATGAGTGTGCCCTAAGGCCTATTTACATTCAGCTGCTGTTTGATTCTTGTTTCAGCAGAACAAAGATGCATATGAACCGTTCTGCAAGGTACCAGTCATCACGTCTTCCAAAGAAGAGCAAAAACTTATAGCCACTTCTAACAAGGTAAGGGAGGCGAGGCTGCGCTGTGGCCGGGGAGGGTGCTGACCTGCTGGCCCAGGCTTGCATGGGCCCTTGACCAAGTATTCTTTAGAAAATGGTCTTTAGTTTTCAACAGTGGGCTTACCCTAAAATACATGACTTCAACTGTTGAGCTGCAAAGCACTGAAAATCTACAGCAGACTAAACATTTCTTCCGAATTAAAAGTCAAATGTTGCTCAGGCTGGGCCTGGCCATGTGTTTCTCCACGTAAGGTATTAAAATAGAGGGCGTAGGCAGTAGCAGGCTGATCAAGCAGATCCTCAGGGCTATTAGATCTTCCATTTATTTGTCCACTCTGGTTATTAACGACACACACTTTCTTTAGCTAAAGTGAATCGATGACTCCTGTTTCTGGAAGCCTGCTGGCTGTGGCAGGCGGAGGGGAGGGTGCTGGTGATAACGATTAGCCTTGGCAAAAGGGCAGAGGGCGGGTGAGAATAGATTATGTTCTAGTCACAGAGGGGGTCAGAAGGGATCGCAGCCCCATTGCCAACCCGTGCATGACAGTTTTGCAGCAACAACAGTAACAACAACAACAAAATCCCACTGGGCTCGGGCCTGCTGGTGTCATAGCGTATTGCAGCTTCTCTGCTGTGGGGTCTTGGACTGAGTGGAGATTCCAGCTCTTACTGCACTTCCTGTGACTGATCTGTGGTTTGTTTTTTACAGCCAGCAGTGAAGTTGCTATATAACAGAAGCAACAACAAATATTCCTACACCAGGTAAATGACTTCAGCTGGACTTCTTTGAAGTTTTTTATAGACTAATATCCGTGATAAGCATTTGCTTTTTCTTCACTCAGAACCAATGACAGATTGGTGCTGGCATGCACTCAATTTTTTCCCAATTAATTTCAAACTTTAGTCAGAAGGGAGCCTACTGTCATCAATGAAAGGCTAAGCGTGTGCCATTTCTGTGCCAGAGGAGTTGTTCTAATACTTAGGTGCAGCTGGCAGAGACTCCTGGCCAACTGCTGGCCTGCATTCCCCATGGGCTACCGCACTTTAGTTGCATACAGGAAGCCTTCCATGGTGCGGTGTTCGCAGTAAGTGGTAAAATCATCAAGTCTGGGACCCTTTCCTTATGTCTGTATATGTTTCATGACATAACGCTGTTTCCGTCCAGTTGGTGCTGAGCTTGAGCTTAGGAATGGTTTCATTTGGGTGATAGAATTTTGTACACAAATGAAATAGCCGTGGACAGTGTAATTCACAGTACTGTTGATGTCGTGTTACTGCTTCTTCAGCAGCAGGTTTTCCTGCTTGTACTAGTCAAATGAGTTATCCACTGCAGTCCTGGACACCAACTGTAAACACTACCTTGGTAGAGGCACAGTAAGTCAAAGGAAACTGGGCGTGTGGGCCCATAAATGCTCACTGCCCGCACCCCCCTTCTATTCTGTGCGCTGTCTTAATTACCCTAACGTGACTGCTGCCTGCCTTCATTTCTCACAGCAACTCTGACGACAACATGCTGAAGAACATTGAGCTATTCGATAAGCTGTCCTTGAGGTTTAACGGGAGAGTGCTCTTTATAAAAGATGTGATTGGAGATGAGATCTGCTGCTGGTCTTTTTACGGGCAGGGGCGGAAGATTGCCGAAGTCTGTTGCACTTCCATTGTTTATGCTACTGAGAAAAAACAGACAAAGGTACGAGTAAATCCCTGAATGCTTCCAGCAACAGGCCCAGCTGCTGTCAGACTGGCATCCTGACATCTGTTCCATTTTGAACACTCCTTCCATTGTTTAGCGTCTCTATAGAATAATCAATGCCATTCAAAACGGGAGCAGCACAGTGGAGCTCATCCTGTGGGTTCGTTAGGGTGGGGACTGCTTGGCTGTGGCACTTAACACGGCAACTGTGATATTCCGTAATGCAAGTTCAGTCCAGTTCTTTATCTTTAGGGAAACTTGTGCATTTAACCAAGTTTGCTTTACATCCCTGTGTAAAGCCAGGTCCTGGTGAGCAGTGGCATGCCTTCCCTGTGCCTTCTTACCTTTCCCAGGAGAAATCTGTCTGAGTCTGCCCTGCAGGCAGGCCAGTTCTGAAAAAAAAACCAACCCCAACCTGGTTGCTGGGTCTCAAAAGCTGAAAGCAAATAACAAAACAGAAATGACTGTTCTAGAAGGGATTTCTATGGCTAGAGTCCACTTAAGAAATTTTGAAAACAGAAGGGTATCAGGAATTAAAAATGAGGTAACCTGGTGCCTGCAGTGACTGGCGATAGTTGAGAGTGACCTTATTTCTCTTGGGTGGGCAGGTGGAGTTCCCAGAAGCCCGCATTTACGAGGAGACACTGAACATTCTGCTGTACGAGTCCCAGGACGGGAGGGGACCTGACAACGCGCTCTTGGAAGCCACAGGAGGGGCAGCTGGCCGCTCCCATCACTTAGATGAAGATGAGGAGCGAGAGCGCATTGAACGCGTGCGAAGAATTCATATTAAACGTCCGGATGACAGGGCCCACCTGCATCAGTGAGCCGAGCGACAGCCGCAGACTGCGCAGCTCTGTCTGGAAGGTGCTGCCCTTCGTCTGATCGATTATCTGCAGCAGAGCACCAGGTGGTTTAACTTCTGCTCAGCAAAATCTGTAAATTACGTTTTGTAACAAACTAGATTATTTGGGGTATTTAAATGCAGTAGTTCTAGGACAAGAATAAATAAGGTTACTGGGCATACGATAGATACTGTAAGGACCTATTGAGCACCTGGAGAAATGCCCTGGATTTTTAGCACTCTTTGCTGTTTTGTGGCTAGAGAGGAAGAGGGCTGGCTTCCTTTGGCTTTAGTAATTATCCTGCACTTTAAAAAAAAAAAAAACAAACAACAAAACAAAAACAAACAAACAAAAGGTCAGTCAGCCATGTACCTTCCCTCCAGGCACTCATTGACCCTGTCTCCTCCTAGGCGTTCAGGCGTGGGAGAAACGCAGTGATCCAGACACACCAGAGCTACTGCAGAGCTCCCTGTCTCCCAGGCCTGTAGGTGACAGGGTCGGTAGCTCAGGAGTGCCTCGGTGCGACTCCCAGGAGGACAAATGACACGTGCTGACTAGATTCCTGTAGTGCTGGGGGCAGAGGGAGCCCCCTCGGAGCAGTGGGAGCCACTTGGGCTCGGCTTGCCGGGTGGCTGGCTGTGGCTCCCTGCAGCTCTCGGGACCTGCTCCCCGAAGGGTTCGGTGGAGCTTCTACAGCACTGAACTGTGGAGGCCCCCCTGCTTTATCTGTGCAGTTCAAGGGTGGAAGATGTTAAAATTCCTTCAAAAGAAGGATCAGGAGCAAATTGTACGTTATGCTTTTCCTTAGGGTGGTGTTGCTACCAGTTAGCGCGTAGAACTTCTGCCTGACCCCGGGTCTCAGCTGGGGCGTTTCTTTCCCCCAGATCGCAGGTCAGTAGGCTGCGCTTTCTTTACTACAGGTAAAGCAGTCGCCATCACAGGTTCAAACACTCCATGCCAGCCTAGCGTAGGTAGGGGGCCAGCAGCCGTAGTTCAGTTCTGTAACCAATACAGGAGCATTGTCTTGCAGCGCGAGTACCATGGGGAAGAGGAGTAGGCAGTGACCCAGAGGCAGTTATTCCTTGACTTTGTATTCCGAGTCTTTTCAGAAATGGCAGCTGTGTGTGAAAGGGCAGAGCTAAAATGTTGTGTAGAGAAGACCTACGTAGTCTAGTTTTCCAAGAGTACTTTTCTATTATAAATGAATATGTTATCTACCTCCTCGTCTCTTGTTGCCTATTGTGGAGTCAAGTAACAATTACAGTGGAAGATCATGTATTATTCAATAGGACTGGATGCTAAAGGATAATGAACAGAGCCACAGCTGTAATGGTTAATGTAACAAATCTTGAGAGGGAGAGAAACATGATGGAGGAAGTCTTAAACTCGCAATCAGGCTGGCACCTCGGCAGACACCAGAGTACTTTGGCCTATTCTAGAGTTTTTTGACCCTTTATCTGGAATATCTAGCACTGGTCTTAATGGCCAGACATCTCAGAGAGAGCAGCAGCTCCATGTTCCTCTTCCTCAGTGAGGTGGTTATTTGTTTTTTCCCAACTTCCTGCTGCAAGGATTCCTACTCCTGGCTCAGGGCTGTTAATGGCATGTTAACATTTTAAAAACCAAAGGTGTTGTCAGCATCACCAGCTACATTACGCCAATGCTTCTATTTCAAATAGCAGTTACATCCCAAACTATGTATAGCTTGTCTGTAGAAGCTAAAATAAAGTATTAAGCATTTGCTCAGTGGTACAATTTTGGATCATCAAGTAAAGCTAAAAAGATTTCAAAGTTAGGTTGAGGTCATCTTTCTAGTAACCAAAGACTTTTCTGAGTTACAGACAGCTCGTGTCTGTAACTTGTTGTACCTGTATTTCTTATACTGTAGCTCTGCAGCTTCAGCTGTGTCCTGACAGTTACAGGCTTCTATTTTAACCTGTACTTACACATTTGCAACACACTTTGTGTTTGTAGAAGTCCATAGTGCAGATTGTTGTTGTGAAGGATGCAGTGCCTCTCCCTTCTTAACTTCCTTATGTGATAAGCTGGGGAGTGTGGACGGGAAGTCCTCTGAATTGCTGTTTCTCCAGCACTGCGTACTTTGACACTTACTGGCACGTTACTGGGCTGTTTATGGGTTTCTGAGCATCTGTAACAGACCTACCGCCCTTGAAGGGGTCTAGACCCTGTACTATGTTTCAGTCTAACTCCCACATCTCAGCAGTCCCACTGTGCTCCCGCCGGCCATCAGTGGTGAAAAGGAAACACCAGCTGATTACTGTAGAATACACCGATAGTCCTGCAGCAAACCCTGCTTGCTTCATTAGCGCTAGAGAGCTGGCTCCCTCCTGTGAGATAGGAGGGACAGGCCATCCTCATCCTCAGCTGTGCTGAACTACCTGCTTTCCCCATACAGCGCAGGGGAGACTCCAGCAACCCAGTGCTGGCTGCTCAAACAAAATCCAGTCGCATCCTGTGGTGCAAGAGCAGGTTCAGCTCCAGGAGGCGACGTGTTGACACCAGTGCTAAGCACCTGACAGATCACATCCATGTGATTAACTTCTCTGTAAATAGATTCTTAACTGGCTTCAGGATTTCCTCTTTCAGGTTTTGCAAACTAAGTTCTTAAAAAACAGGGGATGATTATTTTTAATCTTTGTACAGCGGTTTGTATAGCTATTGGTTTAGTAAGTCACTCCAGGAGAGTCTAAGTTTCAGTTTTGTTACTGCATTTATGGGCAGACTCTGCCTTAACGCACTCCTGACTTAACCCCCTGCGTGCTGTAGTTGTGTAGTAAAGATGTACTGCTGTTGTGTTAGCATGTCCTTTACCTACTGGCCGCTTGTCCTTGGTCTGTGGAGAGAGACTTAGTTAATGCCATTGCACAAATGCTGTCAGCTCTTGAGCCTTTTTACTGTAAATGGTTTTGCCTCTACAGCTTTCAGGTGAAGGTGGGGTACAGGGCAGCTGGCCTGGTCACAAGCAGCTCTTTAGATTATCCGGTACTACCTTGTATTAGCAGAGCGCAGACCTGTCTGCTGTGATTCTCCAGCACCACAAACCCAGCACTAATAGTGACAGTAGAGCAGAGCTGACTAAAATCTTACGTGTGGAAGCGGTTTTGTCCGTCAGCACAACGCAGAAGAGCTGGAGCACAGTCTGCAGCTTGTAATACAGTTAGGGCTGCACGGTAGAGGCAAGAGTGACCACCAGCCACTGACTTAAAGCTCCCTGAGAGGGTGTTTACTCCCACCTGTATCAGTGTAGCTGTAGCACCAAAGCAGCTGCTCCTCTGTTGCCATAAGGGCAGGTTTTGGATCCCACCCTGAGCTCCACCTGCTGCAGGACAGGCCCTGGTTAGAGCCCTTGTAGGAGGCTCCAAGCTCCAGTCTTACCTTAGAGCAAAGGGTAGGCAGAACCTTTCAGCCTTGATGGAGTAGTTTCGTTTCATGGACAATAGCAGCATATTCATCTGTTCTGTACAATCATTCCCTCCCACTTTATACTTATGCACAAAAAAAGCTTAAGCTAGATTTCCGTGTATGGTTGATGTTTGCGATATGTACTTTTTTAAAAATATAACACAATAAATTAGAAGATATTTCATATTTACATGCGAGTCGCTTTATTACTTGTTAGAGGCATGCTGTCCTCATGGTCCATGGAGCTGGAAGGAGCTTTCAGGAAGAAATACCAGAGATCATCCTCCCCCGGGTTGTTGGTTTTACCTCCTGGCACTGCTCATGGCAGAAGCACCAGCGATCTGGCTCTCGGGACTCTGCAGACCCCAGGATTTAAAGGCAGCAAGTCAAGGATCTTCAGGCTGTAGTTCCAGCCTACACAAAGCAAGCTGGAGCTACGCAAGTTTGCCTCAACATGAGGCAGCAGAGTAAGCGCTATGAACACGGAGTGGCAATACAGCTGCAGCTTCCAGGCAGCAGCGAGCAGAGGGAATTCCTGTCTTCCACCCTCTCCCCTTGTACCTGCCCCAAGACACCTCAAGGAACAGCAGTGCCTGCCACACTCTTGAGTGAGTAGAGTCCAGCTCTGTAGGTAGAGATGAAGGTTCTTCAGCAGCAGGAGACTCATTTCTTCTGAACTGGATTGCACCAAGCCAGCACATCCCTCTTTAAGAGGGGGCATTTTGGTCATCTTTTATGGTTTTGCTTCCACCGCACCGTGCAGAGCGGCTGCGCGGGGAGAACCAGGACAGTGTTACTTTAAAAGGAAAGATCTGTCCCCATGTCAGAGTGGACAAGAAAGCAGCTTACTGAGATTTCCAGATGAGCAGCTTCATATGCTGATGCACCAACTCAAAACGATCAGTGCCAGCCCTACTGCTACATTTAACCATCTCTACACATGCCAAAGGACTAGCTGCTGGCTTTGCCAGCCTGCCCAAGAGAAAAGGTGTTTTCAGACTAGATTTAACTTCCTTGATCTGCACTTGGAGTTCTCCTGGCAAGTTGTGACTCAAAGTACAGCTAGAGAAGCCTTTTTGCTTCTATCTTAATGCTTCCTGACTGGTCAGAGCCCTCAGCTCTTGCCGAGTGCACAGAGACAGACATTTCACATGGGGAACTGCAACTTTTGGTTTAAACATTTCCCTGTGACAGTGTGTAACGAGCATTTGTGCTCACGGGAGTATGTTACAGCAACATAATGGAATTTATTTAGCTATAGTTGAATAGTTTTAAGCTATAAAAAAGAGCCTGAAAAATGCAAGCAAACTCTCAAATCACAGCAGCCCTATGGCATCAAAGATTCCAGAGGAGATGGGAGCGCTGGTCTCATCCTGCAGGCTCCTTTCTGTTCCCAGCCAAGACAGTGACCAGGAACAGGAACTGTTTCTCATCAAGACTTTGCCTGGGTTGACACCTGGGATGAGAAAAGGAAGGAGTCATTAAGCACAAATGTTATTTCCTTGAGGTATCCTGCCTGTGGGAAAAGAGGTTGTGTTGTTTCTGTTTAACAGTTGGCATATCAAGATAACTCCCTTCATCTCCGGACTGCAAGGACAGCTAACCAGTGCCCAAGGGTGTTACACCTCAGCACGTAATTCTTCCTTGGAGCTGCCAGCTAACAGTCCCAAACACACTAAGCTCACCTTTGAAGCAGCAAAGACCCACATCTTTCCTCGTTCCTCCAGCCACGCTTGCAGCTGTGAGCTGACGGAGGCAGGTTTAGCACACCTCCCTGCCCGACCGTGAGCAAGGACAGAAGCAAAGCTCCTGTGTTTTCCATAGCTACACACAGAGTCAGAATTCGTTCTCCCCTCTGCAGCAGTTCTGCCACTGGGTCAGACAGATCCTTCCTTCTCAGATAACCTGCTTGGGTGACAGGAAATGCTTTCCTCCTGTCCCCCAACCGATTTCAGAAATAACTTCGCTGAGGGCGGCAACAAGAGGTGGCAAACCTCACCTCAGTCTCATTTTGCAGGTACACGTTGAATCTGGGCTCAGGCTAAATTCTCTAAATGACCAACCAGGAGAGAGCCTTGCTCCCTCTCCCCGTGCAAACTTGAGAGAGCAAGTAGCAGTGACAATTCATGTGCGAGGTGCGTAGCTGCAACTCCCAACACAGCGATGACCATCTATTATGCGTTAGCTTAGTAGGTAGATACTGACGGGGTAGTTGTCTTGCACCTCCGTGCTCTGTAAGAGGAATCAAGTCCTCGAACTCATACAAAGGGCCCTTGCTAGAACTTAGCTGTGCTCTCTACAGGGGTTGAGCACCAAAGGAGAAAGCACAAGTCATATTCCCGGCACTTAGGTGAGGCCTTACCACTGTTAGTTGTCCATTTTTAGCTTTAAAGACCTGAGGCTCCTGCCCAACGGTAAACACCATTGTCCCATCCTTCCCAGAGCCAATGCGAAACTGGAGGCTGCAAATACAGACAGAATTACTCATTAGAGTAAAGCCTATCGCAAAGAAAGCATCTAAGTCCCCTTTATTTCTGTTCCCTTGGCAAATCTCGTTAGATTAGAAGATCAGAGCCCTCCAGCTTAGGTAAATTTCCTAAACAATTGTATTATACCACACAACCCAGAAGGGTTTGATGAATGAAACATGCCTGCCTGGTCCGGGCATTTAAATTTTCCTTGTGCAATTAAGCACTAGAAGATAAGCAGATCTGACCTGGAGAAAACCACTGAACACACAGAATCTAATTACAATTGAAATGCAAAGACCAGAGAGAAAAGCTGGAGCAGAAGTACAGGTTTCATATGCCAGTTTCAATTCATGTAGAGATTTGAGAGACAGACTGCATCCACCTGCCATTAGGCTTGGTGGCGTGACTGAGAAGGCTCCTGTGCTCAGCAATCACATTTCAGGGCCTTCTCAATCTTTTAGGGAGAAAAGCATTTATCCTGAAGTGACCCACAGGCTCAGCCCAGCAGGCTTTCCTCAGAGCTGGTGCTAACGAGATCTGTTGTGAAACCACTAAACCTACAACCTCACGTCCAGGTCACATCAGCAGAAGCCTGAAAAAAGTGTTTTTAAAGTACAGTCACCTATAAAGAAGTTTGGGTTTTAAGCAGATGGATCATGGGCAGGTCTTAGAGCAGAGCAGCACACCTAGCAAGGTGTAACCACAGCCACCATGGAAGCAAGCCTCGTTAGTGTGGGAAATAGGTTGTAATGATTTTGAATATATTTTCTTGTTCCCGTGCATCCCATCTTGTTTCCCCTCTGCCTATGAAAGGAAGCCATGAAAACAACTGTGCACAACAGACCTCTAATCAGTTTAGGGCACTGTCTGCTGGGGTGATGTTATAGTTTTGACTTAAGTAGTCCAGGCCTAAAAGTTTTTGAAGCAGGTTCTTCCATAAAATACAGCCTGCACAATACTACCCATTCAACTTCCTTCCTTACCTTCCCTGCACAACTTTAACAAGGTTTTGCTTATTGGCCAGCATGCAGAGTTTAGTGATCACCTCAAAGATATGCTCACACTGAAGTATCACATCTCCCTGGAAACAAAAAAGAGGCAGTCAGTCATCTGGCATCGCCCTAGCCCATAAGGGCGCATAAGCCACGTGCATTCAGAGAAACTTCTTCCTAATGCCAGAGCAGTGACTGCTGTGCAAAAGGGACCGATAACTACACAGCAGTTAAAACAATCATGTACAAGTTTAGTTTGTTAAGCATCCTTTCCAGGGACAATTTAGGATTTACAGTGACTTTGGCTCTAAAAAAAAAAAAAAAAAAAAGGAAAGTGAAAGCTTTCATGGTGAGACAGCAAGAATATAAAGGCCTAGCTGATTACAGAATTAGTAAACATCAGTAATTGTGTAATCCCAGTATTTCATAGGAAAATATTAGAATTGTCAGCTACAAGACCTTACTTCTAACCACAAGCTCACAGTAGCTACATTTCAATTTTCTACCTTCTGTTTGTTGTCCTCGGGAACATGAATGACTACAATCCCATCACTCAGGTTACTGGTGGAAATACCTTCAAAAGAAATCCAAGAATTACAGGAAAAACTACCAAAGACAGTTCCACAACACCATCATCATCTTCCCAGTTTTCAAAATACCTTCTGAAGATCACTTTCTCATCCACTTGTCTATAACACATTTCCAACAGTGATTATTTAAACACGGTGCATTAGTTGTTTGCTCCATACCTTTCCATGCTACCTTTGTTTTGGTAAGGGAGGAAGGAGAAAGTGTATATTCTACCCCTGGACTGTAGTTCAGAGAATGTCAGGATTAAAAAACATGTATAAAATGGGGTAGGAAAGTTGTTTGGTTTTTTTTTCTCCTCTTTATTTCAGCAGAAAGTGATGTCCTCCTGCATTTAAGTATTTCAAAGAACTGTATCCTCTTACTCATAATTTATACTTCAAGGAACTGCACGCTGACACACAGACCCTTTATCCATCCCCCAGGAAAACGTGTTCTCAGGTAGATCATTGCTTCAAATATCTTAAAAGACCAAGTTTCAGAAGTTCATCTTTCCACCTCAGGATCACTGGCAGAAAGGGAAGCCCCACGCTGACCTCCACCATTACCTTTCAGAGTGGCGTAGTCTATTTTCTGCTTGATCTTGGCCATTTCCACCACATATGCTGAGGACTGGGTCAGAACAAGCAGCCGGTCTCGTGCTTTGAACCCGTTCCTGTCATATTTTATCACGGGGGTCACATACTGAAAACAACGAGTTGGTATCAGCATTTCTCACTACCGCAGGGTCCTGTGCTGGAAGCAATTCAGCAAGGAGCAGCCCTGTGCCGCGGAGCTGCAGATCTCAGCTCACAACAGCTGCTGCCAACCTCTGCTTATGATCATCTGGGTTTTTTTTATACTTGGAAATTCAGATGGCAGAATCATGCTTTGAGAAAGATGGTTTACCTGTGCCCTCTATGCCATAACCATGGGAAGTGCAGTGCACACACCTGCACTTCTCCTGCCCATTACAGCCCAAGTAGGGTTAATGATGCTTTTTAAGCTTTTATTAAAAGGAATCTCAAATACTTTTTGTCTAGGTGCACTTTGAGACCTGTCTTCAATTTTAAAGCAAGGAAATACTCGCTACACTGCTATTCAGCAGCCTGCCCTGCCACATAGGCATGGCTGCAAGACAGCCTCAGACGTTACGGATCACCCAGTCTGCGTGACCGACCAGCTCCAGGACTCCAATGCAGCAGGTTCAAGGGCTGCTGAGCTCCAGCTGTCTTTCCTTTACCTTGATCTTCTCACCGTGGATGAGCTGCAGCACTTTGGGGTTTATGTCATTCTCTTCTGAGGAGCAAACCAGAAAGACAAACTGAGTGTAGGCGACAGACAGCCACCACTCCCACCAGCAAAACAACAGAGAGCTGTTGTTTTAATTGTCTTCATCCCATTAATCCTTGTCCCCTTGGTACACTGCCTTCTAAACTGAGGGTGTTCACTTCAAGCTACTCCTAAACCCATTTCAGTAATTATTCCTGCCTGACAAGTAATTCACAGTGGGAGTTACTGGCTGATCTTGGTTCAGGCCCTGGCACAGAAGGACTCCTGCTCAGAACCACCCAGAGATGTTTCCTTCTGCACGGTGCTCCAGCTGAAGCTCTCTGGGAGCTTCCAATAAAGACCCCAGCATCTCACCCACACACCACTGCTACCACACCCTACCCAGTCTCCCAGACCCCTCGCCCTGCCAAGGCACTACTTTTATCTGCTTAACAATGACTACACGGATTCCCAAGATTCACATCTCTCCTTCCCAGTAGCTCCAGTCCTTGGGACTGGATCCCCACAGCTGGTGATGCTGCACTGCAACACCCCCGCTCAGCCTCCCTGCTCCATCCAGCACAGCAAGGGTGGGTCCCGATCCACCCCAGCCCACAGGGAATTTTGCTTGGGTTTATGGCTGGGTCTGTCCCAAGAGGGATTCCAGGTGCCTCCAGTTTGAGAGCAAAGTCTGGCAGATAAATCTGTTTAGTGTCACTAGACATGACAAAGGAAGGGAACTCAAACGGTAGGGCACAAACGCAGCAGGTGATGCTGCCTCTGTCAGATAGGAATTTATCTTAGAAACTGAGTCTGTTTTGTCAAACAGAATTTTCCTGAGCAAGGAGCACATGGCCGAGTCCGTCAGGGGTTTGTTGTGCACTCACTTAGTCGGGTGTCCACGAAAGGCTGGTTTATGCTCTGCAGATAGCCCTCCTTCTTCCCTCTGAAAACCGCACTTGCTACCACTTTTTGCTGTAGCTGTTTTGAGAAGGAACAGCCGTTACCCTCTTAGAGTTTCTCCATCAGTAACATCAGCAGTTATAAAGCAGGCATCATTACTGCACAACATCATCCTTTTACTCATGCAATATCTACCTGACTCACGCTGCATTTCTTTCAACATCTCTAGGTTATTCCTGTATTACACCAAATAAAGGGGTAGTAAGGAGTAAACAGTCCTACGGATCTTTTCTTATTTATGGATCTATCCTAATTATAAGAAGTGCAGTTTTAATGCCATAAGATTAAGACCTGTACGTCTGTAGGAGCACTGCTCTGTACATTGCAAGTGCCACTGTAAAATACCTGACTCCAGGCCCAGGAACATTTGCTCAGCAGAAGGAGCAGTGCTGTGTCAGAAGGTGCAGTCTGTGTTTCAGACAGTTCACAGAGAGCAGATATCACACATGCACAGCGTGTTTTAACTCGCACATTTGCATTCCACATATTAGTTACCTGCGCTTTCCTCTCAGCAGTAACACCTCGGCAGTATTTCCTTACTAGGTTCCTAATGCAGAGTTTCTGTAGCATCTCAGATGTCTGCATTAAGGAAAAAAAAAAAGAAAAAAAAGTGAAAAAAAAAGTAGTGAAGCTGTGCAAACTCCTGCTGCAGTCTTAAGCAATGCTTGCCTGGTGCAAGCTGTTTCTAACATCTAGTCACAACTCCTTTAAGCTCCCCCAGCCCAGAGCCCCACCTACTAAAGAGCTTTGCACCAGAGAAGGGTTAATGCCCAGCAGCAGCTGAAGGATGCAGAACACCAAGCAGCTGAGTCATTACTAGAGTTACTAAAACCAGCAAACTCCATCTGTCACCCCCAGACGAGACTGCGGCACCGCACACGTAGCGTACCGTTAGCACTGCTCTTCACTTACCTTCCGTCTGAGCTTTCTAATTTCCTGGGCCCACCTCACCCACCCAGCACCGGCCACAGCCAGCATGGGATTGATCCGCTCTGGTCCCGAGCCAGGCTACGGGCAGGACCAAAGGGGCCATAACAAGCGTCAGCAGCTGTTTCTAAATGAGAGTTCTGCTGGAAGCAATTAGAGTTTGTCCAATTCATGCACTGAGGCTACCTGTCCTGCCAAAGCCCAAACAAGATGAAAAGCTACAAGTCTATCTGTGCTGCAAGCTTAAAACATTGTGGGATTAATTTTGTCTTTAATAGGATTCACGAGTTCACTTTTCTGTCAGTGCATCTTCCTTTCTATTCCTTAAAACAAAAGCACCAAACTCCTTCCTCTCCCTTGGAAACTTAAACAACAGCACCATTCCTCCCACTCCCATCCTCCCCCAAATACAGAGGGCCTCAGGGTCTTCCAAAGGCTCTGCCATCATGCCTGAACAGAGGACAAGCCAGCAGGAGACCACTGCTCTTTTCCTACATGAAGTGTGCACACAGGTGACCACAGAACAGAAACCGTCTTCACCCCTCCCGAAGCCTGCAGCAGCACTCACCTCTTCCAGGATGGAAGGAGGTTGAAGCCAGCTCTTGTCCAGGATGTTTTTTGGAACGTGGTCTCTGAGCTTCATCAAGTAGTTGTACTGCACAAGCTGCACAAATTCAATGTTCTCTGGACAAAGGGGTTTCTTCCGACTGATGAAGCCATTTATGAATCTATAGAACATATCCAAACCAGAACTTACACGTTACGTTCAGAAATCAGTGGAAATGAAAGGCAAGTCACAGAAGGCACACAACAGGCTAACAGATCACCAGTGTTAACTCAGGTACACTGTCACCTGTGTTACAGCAATGGAAATCCTAAGCTTTATAATATTCCAAAACATTAACTTTTTTCCAAGTTTTATTGACCAAAATACAGTGCTTTGGAGTTAAAAAGGAAGATCAGTACTACTTCTGATGGAGCATTCAGGAGCTGGGTTTATGGCAGTGGAGAGGGAGGACCATGCATGAAAAGAATGGACAGGCTCGCGAAGAATTGGTTTGGAGATCCCTTGTACCAATATAAACTAGCAGAACAACAGAAATTGGTGCAAGTCAGAGAATTCCTGAAGAGGTGACAGGCGTTTCTGATCAACCCCATCTGGCAACTGTCCTCCTAACTATAATGATAACTTAGAAATAGGTGTTAAGACGACTGTTTTAACTCACTCTACTGTCAGTACTCTGGACGCATTGTCCAGAGACCATCACCAGGCTGTGACCCACAACCCTCCCCAGGACCACCACGCAGTGATAGTTACTTCCTGATTATCTGAACCGCCCACGTCCTCTTCTTGGCCTCCTTCCGTGCCAGTGCTCCTCGCCAACAAGCCTCCAGCTTGATAGCTGCAAGAATTAATCCTTGTATTAGTATCAGAGGTCCTGTGCCACACTATCCTTTAAATTCACACAGCAGAAGTTGTAACTGGCTCTTTTGCAGCTCTTCCCATCGTTTAGAGTAAGAAGTTTAGAACTTTTTCTTCTCCATAATAACAGATCCAGCACTACCTGCACTGTAGAGCTGAACATCAAGGCAGTGATGTACTGTACACAGCAAGCAGCTCATCTCAGAAAGCTGGCCTTCGAGCCTGCAGCACTATTTATCACCCTGTCCACTGTGATAAGAGGGTTTGTTTCCCCAGCAGTTAATGAGCTATTCCCTCCGTGCCCCAGAACACCCCCACATGCACAGCAGAGGGTGCTGCCGCTGCACAGAGCTGCTCCCACAGCTGATGCCTGGGTGAGGCCAAGAGCAGCGCATGGTGTGAGAAGCTGAACAGAACTAAAGGGACCTCTGTGAATACCCTTCATGCAGCTGTCACCTGCACCTGACCCCGACACCCACAGCCCTGCAGGGAAGCTATGAGCGCTATCTGCAGCAACATGGATTCGTGACCTCCCAAAGCTACAACTCCTACTGGAAAGCATAGCCCTAAGAAGAGAGTCCTCAATTCCAGAGCCCGTACCTGCTTCTCTCTTCTTCTGGTACTCTCTCTTTCCACGGCATCCTTTATATTTGGCCTGTAGTCTTGAAACTGGCAAAAAAAGCAGAGGCATTGCTAGTATCTACAGGATCAGAGCATTCAGGAGCTGTGCTGCCAGCCATCAGACACCATGTGCCAAGGCACAGGAGGGTCTGCACAATCACCGAGGGACAAAGGTGCCAAAACACCAACAGGACCCAAAAGTAGCCCATGTAGGTAAACGTGCCTTTAGGCAGCCCCATGCATTTATGCATTTCAAGCAGGTACAAACAGGCAACACTAGGATGAGACAGGTGGTATCCCAATCCCAGGGGAAAGGTACTTAGCGCAGCTAGACATGGAGCAACAGTTACTAGTAGGACTGAGGAGCTCTAAAGGAGATATGCGTCTAGAATTCAAGCAATATAGCTAGCGATTTCTCCCCACCCTGGAAAAAGATTACTAAGTTTTCCTTGGACTCTCCAGATCTGTGCAGACCAGGGGTCTCAGATCTCACCATGGCGCATCTGCTGCATGAACCTGGAGCCCAGAAACACAGTGCACCCAGGCTCTGCTGCTTAGTCTATATATAGATAAAGGGAACTGGAACCATACCTAACAGGTGCTTTCTGAATTCAAATGCATCTTCCGTAGCAAACAGAGTCTTTGGAAACCGAATGAATATTTTGGTTCTGAAAAAGAGACCATGAACAGCTTATTCACAGTGAGCCATCATTTCAGCTGCCCTCACCAGGCTCAGAATCCTCCAACTAGCTGTAATACTGACAAGTTACATCTCCTTGCATAAACACTCTTCATTTGTCTAGCTGGCACATCCTGAAAGGGTGCAAAGGACTTGGCACAGGGTGGCAAGGAGAGGGGAAGAAGCAAAACACCAGTTACTGCACAAGGTCCCAGGTGCCCTGGAAGGTGCAGCGTGGAGACCTCTGCCTTTACATGACTTGTAATTCTCCACGCTGGGATCCCTGCAAGTTGCCCAGGAGCCGAGGATAAGCAGCTGAAACCCAGTGAAAACAGGTTTCCTTGTCTTAGCTACTATCCTAGATGTTAATTCATGGATTCCAACAGCCACAGGTTGAAGGTGACATTGGAGAGCCCCGCCTTGCCCCATGCCTTGTCTTTAGCAGGGAGGACAAGGTTGCGGTTCAGGAGTGGTTGCAAAAGGCAGTTAAAAAAGAACCCAAGCCTAAGACAGGCAAGTTGCCTCTGGCTGCCCAAGCATGCAGGGAGATCTGGAGCTGAAGCAAGGCAGCCCATCTCCCCTAACCCAGAGATGGAAGAAACTCAGCTGGATTCAGGCTTCCATGGAAACAGGAAGGTAAAAATAAAGGGGGAATTTATGCATCTGGGCTTTTTATCTGTCTCTGTGCTCATGTGCATTGCATACCTTTGGGGTGAGGTTACTTTGGCCTGTTTTAAAGAAACCATCAGGTTTGCAGACCCAGGCAGGTCCACCTCGTTCACACAGTCAAGCAAGAGCCAAGCTCAAGGGATCTGTTCACACCACTATGTCTTACAGCTCTCCGGGAAGGGCCACATGGTGGCCTGCAGTCAGACAGGACAGAGGATCAAATATGGCAAGCACCATGCAGCTGAGCAGCAGAGATCATGGCCAGAGAAAGGAAAGTTACCTTCCTAATTTGTATTCCTCAGGCTTGTAACCAATATGCTTGATGAGCCTCTCCACACCCTCAGCTGCTGGCCCATGCCAATGTGGCCAGGTGGCTGGACAGAGGGATTTATACCTGAAACACCAGCAAGACATCAACACAAATGACTTGATGTTTGAGGAACCCCTTCCTGAAACTCTCCTCCCCAAATTCCTATTGCTTTATTCAAGGCAGAAGATGCCAAAGCAGATCAAAATGGATAGAGACAAAAGACATAAAAAGATTATCTTTGATGCAGAAGAGTGTCTGCTGACACCTCCACATCTCTTATCACTATGACTTGACATTTAAACAAACCTTGCTCTGAAGCCCTCGTGGGAGGGCAGGTTTACCTGGCTGGAGGGCAAAACAGTTCCACTTACCTTTGCAAGAAGAGTTCATACTTCCGCCGATATGCGAAGCCGGCTCGTCTCACCCGCAAGTGCTCCATCAGGCCCAGGTATTTCACCTGATGTCGGATCAGATAATCATCAAACTTCCCTGCAGCAAGAACACAGAGTCACTGGTAAATACTGTTTGTGGAAGCTCACTCACTTGTCCTTGTATTGGGACAAATAAGGAAGGAATCAAATCCACAGTTACCCAAGGTGATGACTTTGCTGCTAGCTTAACTAAGATTTTTTATTTTTATATATACACACAGAGAACATATATATATGCTCTACCTAGCTACAAGCTGAAGTCTCCCTCACTTCATTCCTTTATCTCAGCTGTGTCTTCAGGCCAATGACTTACCAGGCTCCTTGTTCTCATTCGGTTTAATGCATCGGACATAAGAAGGCTCCTTGGACATCAGGATTTCTATAAGACTCATCAGACTGTTTTTGAACTGGGTTGCAACCTAAGATGACATTGAAAGAACTTTCTTAGCTTTGGAACTCAAGCGCTGCAGTAATTGAAATCAACTCATTGCCTGCATCATGTTAAAACTGTAAGTAAAAGGCTGACATATGCATTAGTACCACAAAGCTTTTGAAGCATAGTCAATCATAAGTTACCTGGACAGATTGCTTAGCTGGAATATTTGAACTCCTGCCGTACAGCTGGACACGCAAGGTAGCCCTTCAGAAACTAATACTGTTGGATGCTAGGCACAGGGCTCGTTTTAGAAGGATGCATTAATAACATTAAGGTATGTCACATGGCTTGCTGCTGTCTCAGCAACGTCACTGTTCAACTACCAGGAAGCTAGCAGGGGTGTAACACCAGCAAAAAAAAAAAAATCCACTGAATTCAGGACTAAGGACTGGATCAGTGGTTAAATCAAGACTTGGGAAGTTGAGTTTATGTTCAAAGTTAAGACTAAAGATGAAACTTACAGTCTCTGGTCTCCTCCTGTTGTCTAGTTCTGACAGTAAAAAGCAGTCTCTAATGATGCCATTTTTAGAGTTGCACAGCACCTGAAACAGGATAAGTGAAAAGCTGCCTTATTTAGCAGGGGTGCTATTCCTGCTGTGATGCTTCTCAAGTTGAACAGCACAGCTGTAAGGACATGCATGCAAGTGCCTAAGGAACATTGCTAAGTAGAAATATACATTTTTGTTTGCTACAGAGACTAAATAAATTTTCTGCAACACATCTCTGCTTCAAGCAAGGTAATTTAAGATAACAGCATCCCTTTTTTGTTCTTACCTCTTTCAGGTTTCTGTACAGGAGATCATTATTCTTCTCCAGAAATCCTGAAGAAAAAGGAGAGGGTTTAATTCTTTTTGAAGGCTGCACACTTGAACACAAAATCTGGAAATTTATATCCTCAAAATTCACACTGCGTTTATGTTTAAGACTTTCAAGTAACAATACTTTCAGAGGACAGATATTTTGTAATTCATCTTCACGTCAAGTTATCATCTACCACATTGGCTTAAAAGCTCAGGTGACTTCTAGACTGGCACTCTGTTCACACTCACCAACAGCACAGTAAGTGACTTCTCCTGCGTAGTGAAGGAGGCGGAAATCCACCCAGTCAATCGATTTCCGTGTTTTCTGGTCTGCAAGCTTGCGACTGCAGGGAAAAAACAAAACACCAAGAGAAAAAGCAGCAAATAGGCTTCCTCAGCTTGTAGAAAGTCACCTGCATAAAAAGCAGCTGTAGGAGAGCTGGGAGTCTATTTAATATCTGTTCTATCAACATGGCTCTGACTATACGGTTATGGCCCATAATCAGATTATCATCTACCTGTCCATTCTGAACAGCTAACAACAAAATTCAGTGCTGGAGAATGGAAGCCAGCTACTAGAAACTCCTCAAAATATCTGCAACCTATCCATTGCCATTTGGCAATGATCACCCTTTCCAGAAGTATTAAGATTCCCTTCTATAACATTCATTTAAATACATTCTCATTACCTACATGAGAAAAAGGATCACCAGCTTCCTCAATTTCAAAGAGAAACCAAGGGGAAGGATTGTTTGAGATTTTTGCCCTAGAACAAGAACCCAAATACAAAGGAAGAATCACAATTTTCAAGAATAGCAGGAAAATTTTAGAAAGCAAGGACTGCTGGAAGAGGGGGGAAAAAAAAGTAAAAGAGCAACTTAACAGTTTAAGTTTCAGCTTTGTAAGCAGTCACTAACAGCAGAGTTGTGTGTCATAACAGCACATTAGTACATCAAAATTTCCTTCCAAGAGTATCGCCAAGTACAGATCCCATTTAAGTAGTTCTAGCACTTCTATTTAAAGCTTTTAATCAGGCAGAACAGTATTAAGGCACATTGTGGTGACAAGGAAGTTGGCTACAAATTTTCCACTTGGCTGTGATGAACTTCAGAGATGTAGAAACGGTGACAATTCAGCAGTGTGACTCTGAATTGATGACTTGTCAAAGCCCTTCAGCAGGCTTCTGCTGGGAACTGCCAGAACAGCCCAGCGCCAACACGTTCATCTGCCACCAAAACTGAAGCTGAAAATACTACAAATTGAGTATTAACCAAAATGCCACTCATCTGGGAGATTTGAGCAGGAGCATGTTTCTTCCCTCTTCATACCTAAAACCCACACATATCCAAGATGGACTCCTGAAAAATATTTATATACTTCTCACAGCCTGGGGCATTAGGCTCTTCTTCACAATACTTTCAGCTTTCTCTGGAGTCAGTGCGGGACAAAGCCATCTAACCTTCATGGGCCAAAGCCATCTAATCTTTAGTCCCTAATCTTAGTGGAATGAAACCAGCCTCAAAGATCAGCCTCACACTAGTAAAGGGACAGGAATACCTCCTATCACCTCTCCAGTACCCCACACTCTACCAGCGTAGCACACATTACAACATTAGACAGTGGATGGGCTGCTTGATTTTCTTTGGTAAAAGCAAAAGTTGTTCCCTCCCCAGTACTCTGTTATGGGTGAGAGATGGGAAGAGTTTCCTCTGCGGTAGGATACAGAGCGTAAATGCATACGTCACGAAGTGGGCATGATCTCCTACTTTCTCTTCCAGCTTTTCCAAGAAGCTCAAATCAGTCGCTTCACCAGGTCGTAAGCATTCTTCATCCTGAAACAGCAGGCACCGAATCAAATGCTGCTTTGAACAGATTACTCCCTCCTTGCTAATATTTAGTATGACTTTGTTATGCAAAACTAAAGAGCTTGGTTACAATTTGAGATGATCTCTATTTTATAGAAGCAATTTCCTAGTTAAATTTAGAGCTTTGTTTATTTGTTTTCAATAGAACTGTCAAGATAAATCAAGTTAAGTCGAATCTGCCTTTCTTCCAAATTTGGCAATGCCCTGCCTCATCCTTTATTATTTATAGTTCATTTAAACAAAAACAGTGAGAAAGATGAGAGAAATTCAGAAGGACCTGAAGGACTCTCGGTCTGGATGAATCGCAGAGTTGGAGGGGGAAGACAAGCTTACAGATTATCCTTTTCTAACCCAAGAAACACAACTCCTTCTGCTCCCCCAATTGTACTACGTGTAGAAAAGTCCTGCTTGGAAGAGCAATCCATTGCAATGTGAAGCTAATGCTGAGCTTCAGCAGCACCTTCTCTGGATTACGATGTACTAATCCTCTGTCTTCTGTATTGAGGTGATAAAAATTCTCAGCTTTGTGGACATGGCAGAGGTGGTGGCAAGAGATAACTCAAACTTCAAGTTTGGCTACAAGTCTCTACAGGAAGATTACTAAATTTCTTACTAATTAGGCTTTGCATGCAAGAAAGTATCATCGTGGTAGTTAGCTTGTGTGCTCAGACTCCTCCCCATGGAACTGCACACTTTTCGAAGCAAAATGTGTTACACAGCATTGCAGAACAAGCTCCTTGTTAAAGGCTCTGGAGTGAGCTGCCTTCAGCCTCTCCCATTTCTCCTGCCACCCCTATGAAGGCACAAAGAGGATCTTCTTCAGATCAGTATTTTAGGAGCAGTAACATGAAAGGGCAAGGAAACAACAGGAAGACTTACAGCTCAGGCGGAGGTAGACAGCTCTCAGGCTTCTCTCCTAGCTGAGCCCTTCTGAAGCATCAGACATCAAGGCTAGCAAGTCATGTAAGCAGATAGATGGGATGAATTATCCTCTTTCATCTCTACAGAGCCTGGATGTCTGGCTTCGGAGAAGCACTCCTGGTGTTCTGCAGTCTCCCTAATGGTACTCAGAAGAAGCCTGGGTCCCATCCCTGTTGCTGACCATAGCCAGCCAGGTTGCTGCGGGTACCTTCCTTCTATGTCTCTGTCTCCAGGCAAAAAGCGGAGAGAATGGCCTCCACGCATGGCTTGAGAATGGCCTCTCAGGCACTCAGAGTTGCTGCGGAAGCAGCACACCACTTCTAAAACACACAGCTCTCTAAGCAAGCAGATCCTCTACCTTAACCTTCTGGGTCTTTGTTTACAAGGTCTATTTGTTTACATTCTGAATAATGCGTAATGCATTATTAGAGGAAAAAATACGATTATGGACCATTGCAATAGGGCACAAGCATGCATTTTAATTTAAGCAGCACAAACTCTGTTCTTACTAGAATGGAGATTATTCCTTTATGCTTCTGCTCAACCAGGTCACAGATGATTTTGTTGTTAAAATATGGAATTGGTTCCCACTGGAAATAAGAGGAAAAAAAAAGGAAGAAGAGTTTTAGAGGAAAGTCTTTTCCTTGCAATTTTTAAGTTCTCTGGAGCCAAGCTCCAATCCCAGTAAAGATCAGTGTTGTAAATCAGTTCCAACCGAGCTGCTGGAGAAACAATGACAGCACATTGATCCATCACCTCACACTACAGTCTTCCTGCTTTCAGCAGCCCAGACCATCCTTTTATTCTCTACATTAATGCACTCCATCATCCAGTGTCTTGCAGCTCCTCATTCCTACAGGGACATTGTCACTGCTGACCTTTTGAGTTTCGGGGAGTGTCCTACTCCTTTCTTAGATGATGTAAATTAAATCTAGGCTAAATTACACTGCAGAGAGGGTTACAGAATGAAACCCATGGTTATCTTATAATTCCCACATGAACAATGCAAACTGAAAAAAGAAAAAAGTAGGATGTCTTCTTCATTGATGATCAAAAGCATTCAGTGTAATGGCAGTTCAAACAAAAAAGGGAAAGGGAAAATAGTAAGTTACCTCTATTCCTTCCAGTTCATACTCCTCCTGCTCTGCTTTCAAGGTCATCTCAATCAACAGCTGCTGGAGCTTCTCATTGCAGTAATTAATGCAGAACTGCTCAAAGCTTCAGAGTGGTTAAATGAGCATTAGTTTTTATTTCATGGACAGTTTTACTTCTCCCAGCACTACCTACTGTTTTCCAGCCAGCCAGTCCACTTCTATACAGATCAAACCCACGCATTCCTCCCACACTGTTGTACCAATCGCTCAAATCCAGGCAAGCAGTCCAAGCTAAAGCTTTCACCAGGGGGTTCAGCTAACCCAGTGCACTCAGCTTTTGCAGTCAGCTGTAGCTTGCCTTGCTGGGATAAGAGTACACTCAAGAAGCCATGTAGGACTTCAGCACATACCCCACCAGCATGAGGCATTACCCCATGCCTCAGGAGCTGTTGTTACCTGTTTGTGTCCAGCACTTCAAAACCATAGATATCCAGCAGGCCAATAACTGTTTTCCGAGTTGAATCCTGTTAAAGACACCATTGCTCTGTAATTACGCTTCAGAGGATGCTTCTTCCCTGCATGTTTCATGTTGCTTTCTTCACCTAAATTTTAAGCTTTCTCTTTGAGAGCTTTGTATCACATGCCAATGGAGTAGCCACTTTAAAGCAGGTAATTAAAGCAGGTAATGAACTGCTAAAACTATTTAACATACCACCTTCCACACCTAACCAAACAGTTTTCCAGCTCAGTGCTGGAAAATCTACATGCTACATCAGTTACCAAGCATCCAAGATATTTGGTGATGAGTGCTGTAGGGCCTCACTGGAAAAACTTTGCTCAGCGAGTTAGGAGCACTCAGTGTCCAGGAGGACACTAGACAAGAAACTAACCTTGTTGGCTAGAGAGCCATTAATTTTGTTGACTAGCCAAGTGAAAGTTCGTCCGTAAATGGCCTTTGCTACTGCATCCCGAGCGTAGAATGCCAGATCTACATTCAATGGACTTAGGACCTAAAAATAAATAAAGATATGCTGGAGATGATAAACACCACAGGTGATCAGAGCAAACTTCTGCAAAGCCAGTTCACACTTGTGGCTTGGAGAGCCAGCCATGTTGTTGTATACCACAGCACAGTGCTCAGCCTATCTGAACCATAGCTGCCTACAGCTTTATTTACCATCAGTGTTACTTCAGACTGGCATATGGCCACAGGCCAGCAGGATTGTAATACTACGTTTTGGAAAGTACTAATTTAGACAAGTGGAGAGAAGAATTCTGATTTCCTTTTATTTTATTAAACTTGGTACAAAATGCTCAAAGAACAGTTTTTACCAGTGCTTTTCTTTGTTTATGCAGCCCAGTTTCCCAGGAAGCACTCAAGAGACTGAACAAAAGGAAATTATTCGGCTCAAACACAGGCTTGCCTGCAAGTCCCTGTTCCTAGTTTTTTAGCAGTTACTACCTCGTTCAGCAGTAAAACTCCAATACTGGGAATATGTTTTAGTTTAACGTCTCAGGCTATAGGAGGAAGATAATACGGAGGAGAGAGACAGCCATAGTGATCTGGTTTTACTGTAACACTGCTAAGAACAGAGGTCCTCATCTGTCACCACCACTAGCTGGGGTGACTCCCAGCTGACAGGACTACTCGATACCTCTTCGGATCTGGCTTCGATCTTCCGATGGGTGAGAGCTTCCTGCAGAATGGACAAGTGCACACCCAGTAGCTGCAGAAAAAGAAATACTTGCACTAGGAGTATAGTCAGCAGGAGACTGCTGAAATAAGCAGTATTGTGTGATCTGTAGAGCATAACCACCCCATCCATTCCCATTCATTTCAGGGGGATGCCAGCCTTGATAGATCTCAGGAATACTCATCTTTGAGCAACAATAAGTAAGGAAGTGTCAGAGAAATGTGCTACAGAGATAAGGGGCCCTACAATTCAAGATAGTTTATAACAAGAGCTGGGTATTTATATAGCAATCCTTCTGCTTTTGGGAACAGATGTTTTTGTCCTTAAGAGGAAAACAGAGCAAGGTTAAGGCTTTCTTCATAGCACTTGTAATACTGACACTATCTCAGAATAGATACCTTTGAAATCCATTTGATCTGCGTGCCATCACGAATGATGGCATGTCCATTGCTATCTTCTTCAAACTGAATGTTCCCGAGGTGCAGCACACTAGCAACAATTCCAAAGAGATGCTAATAACAAGAGATATACCATTAGAAAACAGGTTCCCACAGTCCCATGGGATGGTACTAATCTTTGCTATGCATGTTAATAAACAGAACATTGGCTAGGCTGAAGGAGGTGAGTCAGACAACCTGCTTCAGAGATATGCTACCACCAGTTGCCATCATGCTGTACCAAGCGATAGAGCTCTTTGCCCATCCACTCCCTCAATCCCCCCCAAATGATGTCCTATTCCACCCTTAACACCTCTCCCAAGCAAGACTGCTTCCATCACTTTGAAGGAAAGACAGCAGCACACTCCTTACTTAAATTCCCTTTGGTAGGCTCAGTCCCTTTTAACATGCATACCTCTATATCTCTTTCAGTAAAGTCAATGATAGAAAAAGCTTTGCGGACTATTTTCCAGTCATTCTTGTCATTAATAGAAAACACTTTGGCACATCGACCCTATACAGTAAAAGAAAGATGAATTAGTACAATTAATTGGCAAAGCAGTTTTATTATCAGCAACAAACATAGCATACTACTGGGCATACTACTTCCATTTCCAGTTTCTTCAGCCTCTATAGATGCAGTCTGCAACTAGCTAGCAAGTTTATTTCACTCCTGCTAATCCTGAAAATGCCTCATTTGATTAGATCTTTCAGCTTATACTTAAAGCTTTAGATACCTTAAAGCATTGAGCTTGGATAGCGATTACCATAAAATGGCTAAGTCTTGTGAAGAGCTTGAGCTTACAGTCATCTTCCATTTTTATGGTAGTAATACCTTCTGCCCAAGTGTTCTTCACTCCCAAGGAAGAAAGGAAACCAAGAGCACTACCACGAAGTGAGCTGTATACTGCATAACCATATCTATAGACATCTATAATATGAGGTCTGTAAATCCTGAGAAACTCATCTTATACCAGGTCCTGACACGGGGGCATTAGAAGAGACGCCTTTATACAAAGTGTAACTTGCAGACAGATACTACTCTGCTGTTTAGCAGCTCAGACCACTCTTCTCATGAATCAGGAAGTGTCTTGAGCATACCAGCGGGATCAGGGTCATCGAATGGTTTGGTGACATTTCCTTAAGAGTGTTTACATTCTCACAGCAGCAGTACGGATGGCAGCAGTAAGCCATTCTGCACACACAGAACGTGGGGAATACACAATTAATAAGAGACCTGGTGAAAGTAACTTTTTTTAAACTCTGATGGCCTTGCTGTCACTGGGTCATGTTGCCCAAAAGCTTGTTTCTGTCCCCACAACTATATCAGCTGATCCAATATGAAATACTATCCTTTATAAGCCACTTATCATGTGCATCCTTAGGCCATAACAGCTGGAACAGTTCCTGCTACAAAAGCATCCAGGACAGAACGATGTCCGACAACTCCAGAGCAAATATGTTTGTAACCAATACGTATGTATTGCAAGTTTCGCAATAATGTGACACACAGCAGGTTCTCTTAGCAGTTCAGCAGCGCACTTAGTAAGTGAGGAAAGCTGCATTTGCAATCCCTACAATTCTAGATGTAAGATACAGAGAGAGGGACAAGCTTTCACTGACCTGGATGAGATACGTGTACTTTTGGGGGTTGCGCTCCAGCCCAAGCCAGCAAAGAAGATCCTTGTCTCCACCCTCTAATAACTGGTAGAAAATATGGAAATTCCTTTCTCCGTGGTTTTGATGGACAACTCGGGATTTCTCAATTAGGTAACTGAGGATGTGCCCTCCCACTGGAGCTCCCTGGCAGAACAAAGCAGTCAGATCAACACCAACAGATATAAACAACATAATTGTGACGGCTGTTCCTCCACACCTGGGAACAAGGAGCAGTGTCACGAGAAGCATGTTTCTGCTGTTACTTATCTGCCATCTTGTGTTTAAGAGTCAGAATCCAACAACAGTACAAGCTGTATCTAAAGAGTTTGCTCTCCTTCTAGTGTAACTTGTGCTTTACAACAATCTGTACTAGCTTTCCACAGAGCGCTGGCAGTATTGCCAGTAATGTAGGAAGCTTTCAGGATGTATAACAAGTCACCTTACTCACAAAATGCAAGATCTGTAAAAATAGGGTCAGAAATCTGCAGTGTAAGTAGGTCTTAATAAATCCTGTGCTGCCTGGTGAGTGTCCAAGAGGTTCACTGATACAGCTTGTTTTAATAGCGGTCCATTAAGTTTGTTCTCACCTTAAAATCAAATTGGATATCCATGTATTTCCCAAATCTACTCGAGTTGTCATTACGCAGAGTTTTTGCATTTCCAAAAGCCTATGGATAAACAGATAAATTAAGTCGCTTCTCATCTTACTGAGAACCTGAAATCCACGACAGGGCAAAGATTTGCTGCATCAGCTGAGTCCTACTACTGAATTTAGTGGAATTAAAGAAATACCAACTAATGTATTTCCCTAGCTTTAATGTGGAATTCAGCTAAATAAATGATCGCTCTTTCTTGTACAACGTATAACTGAAGCCACAAGGAACTGTTGTATGGTGTAGAGTTTCCTTGTATTCCCATGTTTCAGCTATCCTCCACTATAAAACCCAAGTTTAAGTTTCTAAACATTAAGTGATATTAAATCCCAAGCATTCTTTCAGAGGTTGTGCTGTCAAGAGGCAGAACACATGTTATTATTTATGTTAGGTATGCAGGCGCAAACTCATGTAACACAGGAGGCCATTCCTGGGTGCAGGTAGACTTGCAGCAAAGTCTTGTGGAGTGAGGCCATCTACACCAACTCTTCTGCATTTTGTACCTTTATTTAGTTTTTACCTCCAGAACGGGGTTGGAAAGTAGCAGACGGTCACGGACGATCTGCAGCTGCTCTGTAGTTGGACAGGTTACTGCGTAATACTGCAAGATCTTCTTGGATGCTTCTGTCTTCCCAGCTCCGCTCTCCCCAGAGATGAGGATGAAATGGTTGTTGTACTCACTGCACATCACCCGGTAGGCATTGTCAGCTATGGCATATCTGAACAAGGATCACAAGAAGTATTCAGAGGAGAAGCATCTGTTAGAAATGGCAAGAGGAGGCAGAGTATCAAAGGTTTTTCAGAAGTACTTACTCCTTGTCTAACATTACAAGTATTGGACATGATGGGAAAGCACAGCTCAAAACATGAGACTGACTCAAGATCTCAGAGTAAAAACCCAGTCTGTATTTCAGGGACAGATAGGGCTTGTTCTTTTTTCCCCCACTGTTGCTGTAGGATTTATACAGGCTGTATATATTCCTGGTGAATACAGTTTATACACAGCACGGAGTCCCTCTTCCAAAGCAGAGGAGCCAGTTTTGATTCCAGTAAAGGGAAGATCTCAACTTCTGCTGATAGAGACAGATACAAAGATAACCAATAGTGGAGCTTTCACCAATATGCCACTGAAGGAAAAGAAAAAAGAAAAGCCTACTCAGCAAACCACCCAACAACTTCCAACCATCAAAAAAATTGCAGCTCAAGTTCAGAAGTTCAGGTTTCTTCTCCTCCTGGGAAGTCCAAGTGGAGGCTGTGCATGAGCACTGCACTAGCCCTGTGGTTGCCCGCACTGATACGGGGCCTCAGAGGACAAGGCAAGATGACGACTGGAGTGTTTTGGACAACTGAAGGAAATGATGCTGACTTGCACATGGACACAGTCAGGCAGTGGTCTGACTAGACCACGCGTAATGAGGAGGACATGCTGAGCGTTAGTCTGGACAGTAATCTTCAAGATAACTCTTCCCCTACAGTTTCCCAGCATCACTTCCACAATCCTTTTATTCCCCTTTTATTCCCACAGTCAGCTAGAAGACAGAGACAAATACATCTTTACCTACAGGAAGATAAGAATATCAGCATCCACTAGACCTAGTGACTGTGGATGCACATCCTTGTTGCTACTACACAGCATTACAGAGAAACCCAAATTTATTGATATTAACTGAAAACCAAAGGGTTCTACTTACAGATGTGGTGGCAGTTCAAAAAAGTTTACCCCTCGATAAAGCTGCATCTGTGTCACGGTGTAGATATCCAGCTCTTTGTAAGGGTTGACAGATACAAGAAGAGTACCAATATATGTCTGCAGGGAGAGAAGAATGCATACAGGTGGGAAACCTGTTCCATCACTATAATGACAGCCCCTGAAAGAGGAGTCAAGTGCATCAGGAGATTATGCAAGAACAACTGGAAAAGGTGCTACAGAAATTGTTATGAGAGAAGAAAAAAAAACCCTTATTGCCCTTCAAAGGCAGTAAGGGAACAGGAAAGTGAAATGCTATCTACTGCATATTGTTTGGCTCTTTGTAAGGCAACTCAGAGCAGGCTGAGACTGTATTATTTTCGTCAGCTCAAGTAGTCAGACTACTACTGGGTGATCACTCTGCTGGGTACTACTAACATCTAGAAATGTGTCTCGCAGCACAATGAAACCAAAGCTGGGAGAGTATTCTCTGTATTGATAGCACCTCCTGCCCCTGCACTTTTAGTTTGCATCCCATCTAGATGGGCAACAATTTTTTTTTATAGATATACAGAGAGAGACATTTCACCTATAATAGGCTACATGAATCCACATGACCAGCACTTACATAGATGAGGTTCTCTTGGTATCGCTTGCGAAGGTTGTTCAGGAAAGCGGTCTCACTGGTGTGGGAGTCCAGAAGCACAAAGTCCTGCACCCCAACTCTGTCCCGGGCTATCAGAGCCCCTTCCATGTCTGCATCAGTGTTATCTTCCACTTCTTCTTTCTACAAAACAAAGGTTGTATGAAATAGATCTAGGAGAGAGCAGACGGGGATCCTAAGGGTCAGCTAAGTCTTTCCCCATACCCCAGCACCAAATCAACCTTGCATGGGTAATGCCAAAAAATTATTATCCAAGCTGTAATTAACACCTTCCCCAAAGATGGCAATTTCACACCATGCGAGTTTGCGCTCCAAATCCTTTACAGTCAAGACATTTGAGACTCATTCCTGTCATCAGGACCAAGGTTTCCAGGCAGCCCTCACTAACATAACAGTTGTTTGAGACAAACCTGCTTCAAATATGCAGTTACAACCTGGGACACCCCGTTAACTCTGTCTAGACAAAGCAGTTGCAAGCACAAAGTTGGAAGTTAACAGTGGAAGATACCAGACAAATTGTTAGTTTCTAACACCACCTGCAACTACTTTATACAGAAAACTACGAAAATAGAGAAACTCCAGAAAAGGCTGCATTTGACTTGACCTTTAGGAAAAAAAAATTAATCCTACAGTACTACTCTGCACAAGATTGCTTCATTATTCCTAGAGCTGCCCGCGAGCAGATCGAAGTCAGCTTTCAGGGTTGGGCAGCAGATGTCTCCACATGCCAGCGAGAGACCTGGGCAGGGGGCGGCGAGGCCACCGTGCTGATAAAACTAATCAAACAGCCATTTGGAGAAACAGTTAAACCTTTACTAGCACACACACCACCTCTTTCTCAAGAGGCTGAAAGGTGCAAAAAGGATGTCACTGACAAAATCTAGTTCTTTTGCACACTCCACTTCCCATTCTTTACCGTGGAAGTTGACCTTATACTGAAAATACTCACTGCCGAGGATCAAGCTCTTGTTTCCCAGGCTATCAGAATAAATTGTATGCTTTTTATTTAATTAAAATCAAGCTAATAGTTTCATGCTAGCAAATAGAGAAACAGGATATTCTTTATTCTATAGCAATAAGTGTGCCATAGTGGCGTTTTTTTTTTTTTTTTAAAGACACCAGGATTACACAGCTCGGAGAAAAATTCCTACCCTAATGCATAAAAAACTTCCCTTATGACTGAAACAAAGTTAATACGTTTTGAGCAGCTTACCTTTTAGGGATCCCAGGCTTTGCAAATTAGGGAGAGAAACTGGCTGAGCAGCCACCAGCTGAACACACACAGCAGCTCCTCAGACTCAGGGATGTGCACATAAGCCCAGCACCTTTGCTATTCTCATCCTGCCCTTCATGACATTGGCTTTTTACATTTCGCTGCTCTACTGCTCAAGAAGATTGTGTGATTGTGTGTCAGATTTTGAACAAGCATTAAAAGGACAGGGATGGCCTGTTTATGCAGTGCCACATCACTCCCCCCCTTTTTTTTTTTTTAAAGCAGAAGCTTTACAAATTGTAAATAGGCACAATGTAAAATCTTTCTGCTAAGCTTTGGCAAACCCTGACTCTGGAGGCAGGCTTTTGGGATGAGCCTGCATAGCACTGGTGAAGATGACAGCACTTTGGACGCTAAGGCTTGGTGGATTTAGAAGCAGGGTTTCACTAAAATGAAGAGTAACGGACCTAACTGCACAATATTCTTTACGACTGAGGGAAGCTCAGAAGAGTCAGCTCTTAAACAGGAATTTTAGTCTAATTTTTAGTACAGCCTGTTCTTTACATTCATCTGTTTATTGCATTGAAAGAGCAATCTGAGCTTTGAGATTTGTATTCAGCAGTAACATTCTGAAGCACACTGTTTAAATCCTATCATAGCTTAAAAATAAATAAATCATACCTGCACTAACTTCATATACGAGTAATTACTTTTTTGCCTTTTACATGCACTGCCTCCAGCTGACTGTGTTACCAGCTCTAGGTTGGCAGGAGGTAGTATTCCTCATTTCTCCTGAGCCATGGCATAATATGATTGTGACCACTTCTTTCTTTTGTCAGAAAGATACCTACATTTTTTCCTTTTGATATTAATAGCCCTTTTTTTTCTCCTCTGCACGTGACATATCTTATCCATTTGTTGTGCTTGTCCTTAGCTCAGGTTCCATCGGTTTGGAAGACAATATAAAGGATGACTTAGCTTCTCAAACCGATACCTGTACAGACCCCACTACCTATGAAGGGAGGAACAAGGGGAAGAGAAGAGTTTAAAAAAAAAATCTCCTGTTCATTGTCCTATTAAGCCTTTAATTTAATTCTACAAACTTCAAGAACCTAAGAGATATTCAAACCACTAGTCACGGTCATTATTACTTTCATTCTGAACACTTGCCTCTAAACCAGGTAGCCCATTCAATAGTTGCTGGTGCTGGTGTTCCCACACCACTCGTCACCCCAGTAGTCGTGACATCTCCCAAAAAGATTATTATAGCTTTGCAAAATCATTGGAAGACTTGACAGAATGACTTTTCAGAGTGCAGTATTAAGCGGGATAATAGTAATCATTTCAGTCTCTCTGTTCTGGACTAATACAGATGACACAACATTCAGTCATACCGGGTTTTGTATTGAGCATAGTTGCCATGGTAATATCCAAATAAAAAATCTATTCTGCGAACGTTTTTAGCAACCTCCTAACTTCCCTGTATTGCAAATGAGACAAATGGGCAGCTATAGTGCAAATTACCAGAGTAATCATTTTTGTTAAGTGTCTATCCCATCTGAGTAGTATTCAATATTATTTGGCAGTGCAATCTACAGATTTTTTGTTACCAAAATATAGTTTGGTTTTTTTTTTCCCCTCCAAAAACACTTTATCTGCTCCACATAAGTTGCTGTGAGATTACTATTTTTATCTAACAAACACAAATATACATTTCATAAACAAAGTGCCAGAGTTTAGAGATAGATATTTATTATTTCTTTTGCCCTAATACTTTCTTCACCATTTATCAGGGAAACTTTTGTCTTAATCATCTTGACTTTCTTGATCTTGCTACAAGGGCAGCTGAGTTTGGAGCCTAGCCCCTACCAGCGGGGCTGACCCACCCAGGCTGGGAGGGCACACAACCTTCTCAAGACCTGACCAAGCTGGACAAGTGTTTATCAGACTTAACAGAGCAGCTGTTCGTTAGCTCCGGGTCAAGAACAGAAGGAATTTACCATCACCCCAGACCAGTAAAAACACCCATCTCTCAAATCAAGCATGTTTTCAGGCTGTAATAAATCAGTATCCAGTGACAGAGAATTAAAAGCAATCACACCTACGAAGGCAGAGCTGTTGAATGAGTTCTCAAACTTAAGCATGTCTTACCAGGTAAGAGATATCTTTGAATTTAATTGCAAATTCATTTTTAAAGCAGAGACTTTGGCCTGGCTGCAGGAACACACCCTCCCAATACACCCTCTGCTCCACGCACGGCCAGCGCTTCTCTCTAGCAAGCCGTCCAGATACCGACCCCGGCACATGTGGCAACTGCTCAGCATCAGCAGCCGCTAGTACCAGACCCCTATCAACACACCAATGCTGTTACGTCCTGAATTAGGCCTATCTAGACATTTCTACCATATCACATGCATACGCCCACGGTGTCCGATTGCCACGCATTAATGTGCCATGCAGGAGGAGCCATCTGGAGTATCCTGTACCACCTCTTTTAGGGCTTATGGCATAGGAAGCCTCCTGTCCTTCTCGACTGTTGTTTTCTTTCACTGTCAGTTATTTCAAGTTATTTTTGACAGTCTGAGTAAGAAATCACCTGATTTTTCTCCCAGGGTAAAGCAGTTTTTTGGCAGAATTATTACAAGCAAGAGAATGGGTGAACAGCTTCACTTTCAAAATATACATGCAGTATTAATCGAAATAATAATGCCCTGAAACCCACCTTCCTCTACAGAAACCCTGGACCAGGCGAAACAAAGAATTTAAACTGAAAACTTTAAATTGAGATTGACCTAAGGCAGTACAGAACTCGAACCATATCACAGTCTGAACTATTTCCCCTTATTTTTCCCCCAAACAGTTAATACTCATTTTTTCCACTCCAGTTTGGTCATAGCACAGTGCTGCCTGACAAGGTTAGAGTTTGTATTTTACTAGAAAGAGGGACTATGAACAACTTAAGGTGGATTTGTCCTTCTGAGAAAACACTCAGGACAAGCTGGACAAGAGACTTTTACTTTCTCTCCAAGCCGGGAAGCATGAAAGAATAAGCCTGAAACCACAGTGGCCATCTACCTGATCAGGTTTCCTTAACCCAATTTTCTCACTCATATGTTAATTGGTAAGTGACACTGCTCCCCATTAGACAAAAATCCCAAACTCTTTTCTGGGCTGGTTTGTGCTCAGATTTTACCAGTATTTTGCTGTTGCTGAGGTCAGGCAATTTTATTATCACAGTACCATTTACTGCTGTGTCCCCCACCCCATTTCTGGAAGTTTACCAGAAGTTTTGTGCTCACCTGGTATCACCATCAGTAAGAGATACCCCCCCAGGGCTCAGCAGTGCACATTACCCCAGCAAGACTCTGCTCTTTTTAAAGGATTATTTTACTTTCCTCATCACTTAGAGTCAGGAGATTTCTTTCTTGCCTACTGAGATGCAAGCTCTATCAGAAAATCTCTCCCTACAATGAGGGCTTTTTCTTTTCCCACAGGGATTTGTCTATCAACATTGAAACTACAAGGAACTGCAATGGATCACAACACAAATTCATGAGATGTGCAGCTCTTGAAAAAAGCCTAAATTAAGGTCAGAAGCAACAGAATAGTTTCTTTGACAAAGTTTGTACCAGTTTTTAACAAACAAACAAGACTTGGCAAGGAACAGTTAGAAAAACAACTTTTTTTTAAAAAAAAAAAAAAAGAAACTTTGCAAAATTACTTATCTTTGTCAGAGGCTCAGAACTTCATTTTTCAACAGGCTCCAAAGTTAATTGTTGTTGTTTCTTTGGTTTAAGGCCATAGAAGAGAAGACATTAACATATAGGGGACGAGGAGGATCAGTTATGATGCCACTGCTATTTTGGAAGCACTAGAAAAACCTAAACCAACCATGCCACATGCTACCCATCCAAATACAAACATGAAGTGAGAGCCTCAAGTGGGCACCATCTCACCCAGCATATCTTGCAAGTAGCCTCTTACCCACCCGGTCAGGCAAGCACCCTTATCTGTAGCAAAATGCCATGCAAGCCACCAGACTTCAGGTTTATCACAGCCACTCATAAGGCCACCAATTCCCACCACAAAAAAATCAGAAAAGTCTTCTCAGGGATCCTCCATCCCCCCAAACCATCCCAGCCTGCCAGAGATGCTGGATTTCCTTGCCACCACCCCACAAATTCAGAAGTGGTTTTATGTCACACATGCCCCCTTCCTCCTTTACCTGCACCCCCCCAGCCGCAGCGTGCCACCCCCCGTCAACTCCTTCTCCAACCTGCGCTTCTTCCAAGAAGAGTTAACAGGGCTGAAGTTAAGGCCCACTGACACCAAGTATCACGTGTCGGGCTATTTGCTCGCCTCCCTCCTTGGGCAGGGATGCTAACATCCTCCTTGTTTAATGAATTATCTAACACGCTGTCAGCACTCAAGCTGTAACGAGGTTTATGCCGACAGCACCGTTTGATGAGATTTTAAGATCTCACCGAAGAAGTGAAGTCTGAGTTTGAAGACGAAGCGCTGGACTCTAACCTTTCTGATCCGTAATATGAGCAAATCTAGGCACAAAATCTACCACCCCTGAGCAGGCTCCTCACTCCCTCCCCGCAGCTCCCGGCTTGGCTCCCCACTAGAGGTCACTGCAAAACCCATTTTAATTTGCAGATTGAAGTTTCCACGATTATCCCTTTTTTCATATGCAACAGTTTCTCCCCAGAAAAATGACTTTTCAGGTTGGACTCTGACTGCTGCCGACTCCCCCACGATGCCAGCTCTTTCTCCCCCTCTGCCCAGCTGTCAAAGACAACAACAACAAGTACTTTCCCATGATTGCTTCTCTGCATAAACAACTGTCAACAGAATAAACCCCCTGCATTTGGGCAGCATGCGCAGCAGCAAGCAACCTCTCAGTTCTGTTCAACCATCCTCCAGATGGTGCTTTCAATCCTGCAAAGAGCTCCATATTTAAGAAGCTTCACACCCAAGTCCAGCCTCACTGCATAACAAACGTGTCCTCCTGAAGGGACTCATAGCGAGATCAGGGTCTGCAGAAGTGGAAGAACCCTTCCTGCACTACAAAATATCTTTGCCTGGTCTTACAGCAACATTTAGAAGTTGGATATCCTACCTCATGGCTCAGTCATTGAGGAAAACAGGCAAACAGTACAATCCGGGAAGCTGAGTCGGGCAAAGGCATTTCTGACTTATCCTCAGCTAATAAATACTGATTATGAACAAGAACATTCTAGACAAAAATCAAGAAAAAACCACAATAATTTATATTTCCATAGAGAAGTGGAAAGAAGCACCTATTTAACAGACAGTTTATTGAGAACCATCCATTTCCCAACAGAATCGTTTTTCAGTAACAGGTAAGATAATTCCTACCGACAAGAGCACACTTGGGTAACAATCTCCACAAAAAAGCTTCCTGCTCCCACCCCCCTCCAAAACTCAGAGCCTTATCTAACACTGGACACAGCAATCCTGAAGCACGGTTTAGTCTATTTGTTGAGCTCTGTCTCCCGCTGGCATACGAGGAAATCTGCTGCGACACCAAACATTTATGACCTTTTTTCCTGTTCTTCTGTTGTTACACCTCTGAGATGTAAGCAAATAAACCTCATGCCACAGGAACGTAGCGCAGACATCTCTGGAGCTATCGGATTTAAAATAGACCCGAGAGTCTCAGGCCTGCTCAGGACAGATGAACTTGGAGCAACACCGCTAATACAGATTCCTTTAGAAACATCAGCGCTCTGTTTTGGAAATACTCATTTACTGCAAGAGGCAGCGCTCCTTGACCCAGTCCCGCACCCCTTGTGCGCAACAGGAATTTGCTCATTAAGAGTCCTGAAAACTGGACGGCGGCACTGCAAGGATTACAGCAGGGAAACCCCTTGGGCTCTGCTCCACCTAAGGCTCTCAAAAGAAGTTGCCCAAAAGGGCAGTGACAGCGCTTGATCGTCAAAAGTGGTAAAGAACGATGTTCTGCAAGAGCCTGCTTGGCAAGGTCAGCGGGAGAGCATGGACAGGTCCCAGCAATCACGTCTCTTCCTTCAACTCTGGCAGCGACCTCAAGGTCAAGATCACAGCATGCCGTAGGGCTGCTGGAAGAGGCTACAGGCAGCAGTATCTGCTCCAGGAGGAGCCAGGACCCCATCCCTTCGTCCCCAGAGAGGACTCGGGTTCAGTGGCCATCAAAGAGCTGGTCCTGCTGTACGCTTGGCAATAGGACTTGGAGCAACGTGTCACTGCCCGAGAACAACGGTGAGCCCAGGGCGACAGGGAAATACTTTCCTCCTACTGTGGAGGCTTCGGCGTGGCTCGTAAGAATTAATCTGTTCAGGGTAATTTTCAGATAAACCGCATGTAAAACAGATGAAAGCAGACCAGATCTCCACCAAGTGACCAAGCTATGATCGTCTCATTGCAGCAAAGCCAACAAAAAGATGAGATGATTTTTAGACATTTCAGTGAGACTGGCCCCTGTATCTCTAGAAAATTCCTCCACATTTATAATGAAACTGAAACACTATACATTGACAGTGCTTGGAAATGCAGCACCGCAGAAAAGCGATGTCTTGGGTCTCTAACGAGGAACTCGGGCCATTTTGCACTACTGTACACACTTGTCAAGGCAAGAGAATTCATAAACACAATTATACTGTGGAAAAATTTACACATTGTAACCTAATTTCTTTTCAAAAGAATACAGAATAAGAGGGTTTTAAGGTTAATCAACAGCCTAGGGAAACGCCAACAGTTCTTAAGGCCTCTTGTCTGTCTCCAGGGCATAGTCTGCTATAGACTTGTTAAAGGCTGACTGTCTGTCTTTCTCAATAGAGGAGAGGTCGAGGTGAACCACTTCACTTTCATAAATCAAAAGAAAGAAAAAAAGTGAGAAAATCTCCAGAGTTCAAACATTTCTTTAAAACCCAAACTTTAAATACTAAATGGGCTTCATGGCTGCCATTTTGAAAAACATTAGTTTGCCAAAGGACCCTTTTGATTTCTATTTGAAATGCGAGCGCTCACAGATAATCCATTGAGAATCAAACCCCCACAAAAGGCTTCCTGAAACAATCGCGGCGCTGGTGAAGGACAACATTTTTGTGCCCAAAATAAAACATTTTAATGCGCTACAATCCATTACACATATATTCCTACATTTCCTTTCAGTAATTATTCATTAGAAAACATTTAACGTCACTGCAGATTTCACACTGGGCAGTCTGCACACAAAGGAGAAGAGTTGGCCCATTTATAAGGGGCTGAGGCCGCCTTTTCTCATCCGAGAAACTCCAAGGCGGTGGGGGCTGCCGGACACAACGGGCAGGCTAAATTGTGCGGTTAACGGTCAAAGCCCCCCTGCCTACTTTGACACTCATTTAAAGATGACGGGGAACAATAGAGATTTGTTCTTAGCAACTCTTTCTTGTTACGCGGGGTCTACATCGGCTGCGCCGGGCGGTTCAAGGCATGAAACCGGTGCTGATGTTCGGTTCCACCTGCCATCGCTCACCCTGCTCACTCCTCTCCCCCCTTCCCCTTTCCCCACTTTAACACAATGAGACAGGTAAAGAATATCATTAAAAAGAGTCCCATTCAGCACGTCAGCTTTAATAAAACAATTGCCTGTCAGGTTAATACGAGCAGCTCAAATTTTGGGTTACTGCCAGTAAGCCTGCTTTTCTGGACCAGGTTAGTAAAAACAGCCCTTCTCACCCCAAAATTCCCAGTTCACTTCTGGGATTCCAGTTTGTACCAGTGCTCCCAGGTTACAGTACTGTCAGCAGGCACCAGTGCATTCAGGCACCTGACCTATAGCATAAAACACTTCTTTATAACCTTTTAATCGACAAACCCATAACAACTGCTAGCCAAGATCATTTTGCTTTACCAGCTTGTTTTGCAGGCAGCAGAGATGCTGCCCAAAACTCCGCTTTTGCCGCTGCACCCCAGACATGCTAGCTTGATGAGCGAGGAAAGCCACAGCAATCGCACCTCACTTCGCAAATTTAAGACTATAAAAACCAAGCTACAAATCCTGCCAAGCCAGAACAGAGACACTAACTGCATGCTCTTGCTCTCAGTCATTGCTTTTTAGATATAAATGCCAGTTTTCTTCAGCACCAACGTACTTAGATTTACTGCTGCTGAACCAGAGGCAGCTCCTTAATGAATCCTGAATCTTTATTAATTGCAGAACAGGACATCTTATTAGAAAGCATAAATTGCTGATAAGCCCCATAAAATGTATTCCCTAGCCAACAGAGCACAGGATTTCCAGCTGGAAAGCTAACATTCAGAGTTAAAGCTTCTGGAAATAAGGGAGAGTAGATTTATTCAACTTCTAGGAAAGAGAAGGATAGTCCTCAAGTGTCTGACAGTCCATACGTTACAGGGAGAGTAGCATTAAACAACAGTAAGTTCATGTATTCAAAGGTCTTGCAGATGAACAGAAAGAGACACTTTGCTAAGATGCCTTCTGTGTTGGCCAGAGCACAGCTCAGACCTTGATTTTGCTCCGATAACTACAGAGAACACCCAGCAGGACAGGGCCACCTCCGGAAAATTTTCAAAAAAAAAAGCCCCCAACCAAGCTATAGGGCAGATGTAACAGGTATTTCCTCTGTCTGGATTAGATTGCAGTCCCTCCGTATTTACAGTTATTGCTTGTTTGGTCTCAACCAGGACTCGGCAAGCACACCATTATTCCTACTCGGCATAAGAAAGGGAGAGCAACCTCTCCCAGCGGCGCCGTGTTGCAGGCAGGAGGTGCAGCCCTCCGGCCGGGTTCCAGATCTACACCAGCTGCACAGAAATCCAGAAAACCAAAGGCACCTTCTCCCCCTTCCACAGTTTGAACACTCTGGTTGTCACAGTCACAAATCTTAATTCTTAAGCTAGAATTCCAGATAGGAAAAAATGATGATAAAATCCTTTGGGCATCAGAAAGCAAAGAGAAGCTGGCCTGTGTAATCACTTCTCTCGAGGGAGGCGACAAGTCAACATCAAAACAGAAAGCAGACAAGATGAATGACACCTGGGACAACAAATTGCTGTCTAAAACAGCATTACAACTCCAGCTCCCATAGCAAAAGCCAGTCTTTATCTCTGCACCACAGCTCCCAAAAATCAAGGGCTGCTTTGATAACAACTACAAAATAGTAACTTGCAGAGGCTGCAACACAAGGTCTAATTCACATGAATTACAGCAAAGGTCACCCAAAAGCTCACATCAATTTAGAACGTGCACTTGCTCTGGGCCTGGCTTGTCAGGCTTGAAGTAGCACCAGATGCCAAGGCTGCAGTTTTGCAGGCAGGTGGGAGGAACTCGGAGGCTGCATCTGAAGAGGCTGTGAGCACAGACTCATTACCTAGCTGCAAATTTACTGGCAAGTGTAATATTTCAACAGAGCCTGGAGAGGCAGCCGCAATGAAGCGGGGAATGTTCTTGGGAATAAACAGCAAACCTCCTTCAAATTGATGCAGAAAACATCTTTATCAGATCTTCCTTATTGTTTTTGTTTTCCTGGACCCCCTTGCACACAAAGAACTTCACTAACAAGCATTTAAATTCAGAAGTCAAGCACAAAGACATTATCAATAGGCCACATAAATGCTTCATTTTGGAAACTACCACTGAAGCACAGGCTTGCACCCCACCAACTAAGTAGTCTGATGGAGGAGTTAACAGGCTAGATTTGCTTTACAGCCACCTGCAGCATTAAGCAGCAAACAGTGTGGTGAGACTTAATACAGGAGAAATTTATGGAAAGGAAAGATACTGTGTTACCTTCAGAAGACATCCCCCTACCACCCCTCGTGATACTTTACAGTGCACGAAAGCAATTTTTGAGGGTAGAAAGAGTCTGGTCACGGTACCCGTGAGAAACTTGCATCCCTGCTTGCAGCTCTGAAACCAAGTGAGAGAAAAGGCAAGCACTCTGACTTGTTACAGAGATGGGGACAGAGAAGAAGGAAGAAGCACAGTAATCCCCCTTAGAGCATTCAAGTTATTTTTACTTCATAGCAAGTACAAAAGGGGTGTGGGGGGTCTCCAGCATTCTGCATGCAGCAGGACCCACCCATCGGATCACCAAAGGGCAGTTATCCTGGTTTTGTTTTTCAAATAAAGATCAAGGCTCCTCAAGCAGTCACGTACAAGTTACCGGGTATTCTGGTGTGCACGTTGCAAGCCCCCTTCTCCATTGATCAGAAAAAACATCCCTCTCTTCTCCAAGCAGGTGAAAGTCAGCTCCTTCCCTCCTCCTTTGGTCACACCATTCTCTCCAAAACACCCCAGAAATGATTCTACCTCTCTTCCTTTGAGAAGGAGGAAAAATCATTGCTACCTACACCCTGCAGGTCAGGCACCAGTTTGCCAACAGTTTTCCCTCTGCGTTTAGCCAGAAATTCTCATTTTAAAGCACACATTAGCATAAAAACTTTACAAAGAGCTCTAGAACTTACCCCCATTTCTTCCATATTGCTACAAAAAGGTAGCCTAAAGCAAGCCAAGCAGGAAAGAGAAAAAAGTCAATCTCCCCCCCCCCCCCCCCCCTTCTGAAACACAAAACTACCCCCTCTGAGTGTATGATATATTGCCACAGCAGAGCAGGCTGGAAGCAGAGGTGACTCAGCTGTTTGCTTTTATGGTTAAAAGGCTACCGAATGGCTGACACAGGGAAATTTAATCATCTGAAACAGGGAAAACCTGTTAAAATAGGTAAAACAGGTAAGTGAAGAGGCATGTTTTAAAGGAGCAACAAAACATTAATCACTTCTTAGCCTTAATCCTTAACAAAATGACCACTGTGATACAGCTGCTGTAAAACCTTTTTTTTTTTCCTCTCATGGGAAAGAAGGGAAGATATATACTGTACTAGCAGTATTTAAGAATAAAGATTATGTTTTCTATATGAAATTATTTTATTTGTGCTTAACAAGGATAAAAGAAGAGAGAATATACAGAAATGTATATTCTGCTACAAGCAAATTTTTGTATATAATAAAATAAACCCTCACCACATAGTATAGGCAACTGCTGTCAAAAGTTAGATGGTAACGTAATTGCAGGCTAACAAATATAAGACCAATATATCAGCAGATAGGAGATGATACGAAATTCTTGGATTTAGGTGCATGTTTGAGTCAAAGTGTTATTGTTAAAGTATGTATCCCTCATCTTGAAAAATAAGTCTATCTAAAATTAACAACTTTCTTAAAGAGTTTCATATAACGGCATAAGTAGCTTTATACATTATTTATCTTGGGTTTTATACTTAGAGCTGAAGGTTATTTGAGGAAGTAGAAATAACTACAGTGATTTAGAAGTAAATGCTTTACATATAAAAAAATGAAACGGGGGTTTGGAGGAAAAGAACGTGTTGTCTTTATGAACCCATAAGTCTTTCCTGTAAAAACTCCTCTTCTCACAGAGGACTATTTACAGTGAATGAAAATTATCCTGGCAATCAAACTGGGTATTTCCTTTCTGCTAGGTGGTGAGCAAAGGGAGGATATGGAAGAAAAGCAGCGTAAGTGGGGAGAAAGGAGAAGCCAGGAACCACTCTTACATTCCACCTGCAGCCATCGGTCTGTTCACGTTCAGGGCTCAGCTGTCCCGGCCTCAGAGGAAACAACGACAATTATCACAGTAATGAATGTGTTCGGCCTGTTTGCTGTAATTCTGTCTCGTGTCATTAATACAGTAAATAACTGGGTAGGGAGTGCCAAGCCCGAACCATATGTAAGTTGCTGTTTGCTTCTCAGCAGCTCACGCTGTAGATAATGTTTTCTTTGTTTTGCCTTTCATTATGTTTGTAAAATCTCCATTTCCACGGCGGGTGGCCACGTCCCGCCCCTGCTCCCTGAAGAGCCCCGCGTTGCCCGAGCCCAGCCGGAGTGGTGAGCCCAGCGCTCATTGATCCCACATAGGGAGGAAAGAAAGCTTGATTTTAAATAGGAGAAATTCTTTGCAACTCTTTTGCAAATTCAGAATTCAATGCTTAGCAAATAGGAGGATGTTGCTCCTGTCCCCGGTGGATTATGGCCAGTTAATAAACTGTTCTGGGAACGAGGAGCCGTGGCGTGCCAAGAGGGCTTGGGCACACCCCAGCACTGTCACCACACCGGAGCTCCAGAGCTGGTGAAAGACGGGGTGAGGATACACAAAGGCTATTGCCTGAGGAATTACTCACGGATCCTATTAGGATTACTGTCCTGATTTTATGGTCTTTAAAGCTGACCTTCAAAAGGACAAATTGAGAAGAAGGAGCGGGCTAATGCTGCTTTGGGTTTTTGAAATGAGAAATGCAGGTCCTGGCTGTTTTTTCCTGGGAGGATGAATAAAGAAGGAGCAGGTTTAACATCAGTAAGGCCAAAGAAGCTGCATGGGGTTATCTGACAAGAGCAAATGAGTTTTCTTTTGAGCCTTTGGGGTTTTTTTTGTCTGATAACTGTGATTTATTTCAAATATCTGTCACGTAGTATAACAGTAGGAAGGAAAACTTTCACAGCAAAGTTGCAAAAGCCCCCAACTACTAAGAGCTGTTAGTAAGCCTGGATCTGTCAAACAAATATACATTAAAAGGGAAAGATAAGAATTTTTTTTTTTTAAATTGGATAAAGTAAAAAACTTTTGTTTCCTGAAGAGGAATTCTTTTTGAGCTTCTACAACATTATTTTTAAAAAGAAATTCCCTCATTCCTATATCAGTTTAAAGCCTCAACAGCAAGGTACCTATCACATCCCATGGACTCCTCGTACATTTATGCTTAAGTTTGGATCATTGAATGGGGGGCTCCACTGTTTCTGATTCAGCTAGACCGTGCACTATCAAGTAGCAACACTGGAAATTGCATGCAAAGTAAAAAACCCTTCTGTGTTGCAATAAGCAAAACTCCAGTAGATTTAACAGGATCGTTGTGCACATCATCTCCAAGTTCCGCAGTCAGTACTTCAACTCACTAAAATACATCCCTTTATCTCCCTCTCTGGTACTATGACACATTGAAGCAAAACCACTATTACTTCCTTTAACTCTGTCTTCTCACCAGACATAAGATGTGGAAGGAATTAATTATGGCTAATTAAAAATTAAATCCTCTGTCTTGCCTTTGGTCATTGTATTTCTCTCTCTGACTCAGAATATGCAGCTCAAATGCTCTGTTACCTTCTGCCTCTGTCACCTTTCATTTGGGAATAATTTGCTTACTTCTCTTTGGCTTCGGCATCAAGCTCTGTCATTTGGTCTTCGCAGTGCCAGCTCCAGGCCGGCTCCCACCTCTGCTCCCTCTGCTCCGTGCCGCCGCTGCTGCTCACAGCTGACCACCTTTGCTTCAGCACCTCTCCCCAGCGACTCAGTGTCACTCCTTACTTCAAACCCCCCGGCCAGCAAGGGCCTCCCTCTCCTTATGTGCTGAGCCAACACTCTCCAGCCCAATCACTTGATGGAGCCGCTCTCTGCGAAGCTTTTCAACCGCAGTTCCTCCGAGGACACCACCTCTGCTGCACAACTGACCTTCACGAAATGCATCGTGAGTGTGAACTCTATTGTCCCTGCCAAACACAGACAACAATTTTCTGTGGGGAAGAGGAGAAAAGGAGGTGCAAAGGAACCACTTTTCCTTTGAGCAGGTCTCAACACACTGATGCTCCATAAATAAATGGAGGATTAACCAAGTTATTTTGCAGCAAGTGGAATGTTTGCCAAGTAGATCACAGAATTTCACCATGTCTTTCATTCGCCTGCGAGTCAGCTCTGGACCAAGAATGTCAAGGTTACCTGGATGTCTGTCCCACAAAAACCATCACCAGGTTTTGTGATGAGATTTGATGGCGCTTGCTGGAGGCAAAGTGCCATGCCAAGACTGTAAGCACTGTCCAAACAGGCCAGCTTCAGAACTTCCTAAGCATTTAGAAAGACTAAACTGGACTATTTAAGAAAACAGTCTGTGTCAGTGATGCAGTACTGCTGCAGAGGTCTTACAGAATTTTCCCTGGAAGTTTTGCTGCAGTCTATGACAAAAGAAAGTCATCAGCAGACACCGAGAAACCTGCACCTTAATTGCAAGAGCTATTATAAACCTTTGAATTTTAATATCTTGTTGGAAAAAAGTAGCTGGTTTGATCCTGGAGTTCCATCTGTCATCTCCTCTGTCAAGACTTCACTGGCATGCAAGTGAGATGTCACCCCAGTCACAGCTTCCAAGAAATTTCTTTGTCGAAGTCCACTAAATTAAATTAGCCAGCAGAGACAGAAAGTGAATATTTATGAATGCACAGGTATCAAGGCTAAAAGTCGTTCTTACTGCTGAAGGTGTATTGTCCAATCTAAACACAACACACACTTTTGCACCATGAAGTTTTTGAAATGAGTCTAGATATTTGTGGCTGAATTATATCAGTTGTCTGCCTTATAAAAATATTATTTCAAAATTAAATTATACCATCACCTGGCCTATGGAAATGCACTACTCAAATATTTACTAATGCAGTTAATAGAAATGTCACATGGAACTACATCTCTAGCTAGCTGCAATACATCTATCACTATAGCTACTAATAATTAAAGTTACCTGGGGATCCATCTTGATTGCTGTTAAAGTGAGCTGTTAACAATTATTCCAGCTAAACCATTCAAAAGGTGCTTTGAACTTGTTTAAGGTCCTTCGTAACACTGTGCAGCTAGCTAGGAGGCTACGTTCTCACCCGAATAGAGTACCATTAATAATTTACTGTGTGAGTCAGGGACTTTGTCCTATGGTACTTGCATACACTTAGTGGCCGCTTTTCCAAGATAAGCACTAGAAACTGTATCTTCCTGGAGATTATGTTGCAGGCACCAGTGATCTTTGATGAGTCGGTATAAGCGTTATATGTTAATTACAAACTACCGAAATAAGTGAGTGCATCCATCTGCTGTTTTAAAACTGCCCCTGGAGTCAGCCCAATCTAGGACCATGCCAGTGTTGCAGACCGCGTGGTGGGTGCTCATCTGCTTCTTCAGAAACCGGAATGTTAGAGGCTGTAGGAGCTGACTCGAGCTGGAAGCTTTAAGGTTAATAATGTATATTCTCTTGGTTATAGTATCTCTCTTCCCAGGCTGAGGCTAAGACATGCTTAAAAATTAAAAGTGCAGATATCCTATAAAGGAGGAACAGATGCTAAGACTACACATTAATCTTTAATGTGATTCCAACTCACACACTAAATTTTACTAACTTCCCTGCATTGCTGCAAACCTCTGCGATCTCTTTACCCACTGTGCAATGTGCCATTCACTGTGATCGGGCACAGGTGTGGATACAGACTTACCCTAAGAAGGACTCAAAACAGCGTTAGAATGAATGAGTACTCAACTCTCACATTCACATATTGTATTCTCCCTTTTTCTTCTACAGGGTCCTGACGTGTTGTAACCAGATCTAAGGAGAGGCAGTCCTACCTCTGCTGGCATCCTCGCTGCGCCGTCCTCACACTCAGTCCCACACGCATTAGCTGATGAAAAATTAGACCTCGACATTCAAGCGATTTCTACAGCTGTTTAAATAAAGACAGAGAGAACATTTATTAAATTCTTTCAGGTTTATCTAGCCATCCATTCCCCATTACATATCGTGTGGTGCTTCTGAAGTGCACGTGCATATTTATGCAGGTGTCTACGAACCACAACAAGGCAGCAGAGTGCATAGCTATGCAGAACGAAGAGCGATGGGTACTTACATCAGAAAACTGAGCAGCAGCGAAGGTTCGGGCTAACAGTCCCATAGACTAACTTCTGTAGTTTCTGTGTACACTTGCATCGTAGGAAATGCTGATAAACCCTGCAAAACCACACAGTTTAGAACTTTAGGCACCTTCCAGGAAAGGGAGAGGAAAATAAAAAAAAAATGTAATATGACACAGTCTAATACATAGATGAAAAGCATACGAATGTGTATTATTGACTTCAGTGCAGAAATGCTGAGGTCATTATTTTATGTAGGGCGAGACATGAAAGTCGAGTTGAGTGTATCACCGAGTGTTACAAGAGATGAAAAACCAAAGCATGCTCATGCCCAGTCAAACTCTTGGAAGTAAGCGCTATATTGACCCCTCGCAATCACTTATTTTGCCGACAGAAGCTTTTGTGCCCGTTCTCATCCCAAAGCCACTGTCTTTTTACACAGACAAGGCAGTACGTTTTCAGTAAACTGGGCTGTTTGATGCACTGTGGTGCTGTTACCTTGACCACCAACAAAAGCACTGTTACTCTTTCAGACAGTTACAACTTTGAAGTTGCCACCAGATAAAATATCTTTTCATGCCATCCATTCTCAGCAGGGAATGCTGAGGAATTGTTTCACACAGAGTAGGAAAAAACAGACATGGAATTAAAAGACAGAAGGAAATTATATTCTTTGCTGACAAATGCAAAATGACAATTAATTTTGTAGTTGGAGTCAAGGTGCTATGATGGGCAGATATGAATGGGGCTCTTCAAACAGTCTTTGCAACTCAGGCTTGAGCATTTAACCCAGAATCCTGCTTTACTTCAGCGTCCACGCTGGCAAAAACAGAGATGAGAATACTGCATTGCATTCCCATCGCACAACAGAGCAGTAAGTTCATTTCTACAGACAGTTCATGGAGATGTCTCACCCAGGAAATCATTTTAATGTGTCCTGTTCTTCCCCGGACATACTGCAAGCACAGCACTTGGGTACCTGGCCTAATTACAGAAGGAATATTTCAGCAGTTGGAAGTGGCTTCATGCTGCAGTACCTTTGTGTACAGAGATCACCTTTAGCGATTATATATTTCAGGAGTTCAGATTCCTGTCTTCCTGTGACATGATGAATGACTTTTAAGTAACATAATATCTGGTTTCCTCCTCTTTCACACACCCATTTCATTGCCAGTTGTCTTCAGTGACCAGATCCGAAAGGATTGTTTGCAGTCAAAAGGGAAAGAGAAATTCTTTACCGCATGCCCAGCCTACTCTTGTTCATATTTAATTGAATTCTTGCTTGTGTTAAAATGGTTATCAATTATTCACCCCCGAGCTCATTAATTCCAAACATCCCAAGTAATAAATAGGACTGCTCTACTGCTCCGGTAAAAATTCCAAAATACTTTTGTTTTCCTTTTTAATCTGTTGTCCATGTAACTGCAAGCTAGCCAGTGAATTATATGGGGCTTTCCTGTATATATTATTTAAAGAAGGAAGCAAGCTAGCAGACAAGGTACAATAGCGGCGCTGTGTCAGAAGGTAGCACCGGGCAGATTCATCAGCTTAGGACCAGAGCCTCTCCCATCACTGCTGCGGCTGGTGAGCTAAACAGCACCGAGAAGAAAGTCCTCTCCTTTCAAACCAGCAGCTCAGACCTCTCTTTCAGCCTCAGTTTTAACATTTGAAAAGAGTATTTTTTGACTAGCTAAATTAAATCCTCGACATCCTTTCTTTATAACTCACATTCTTTCTCAAGCCAGTTGAGAGGAAACAAACAAAGCAGACAAAAAAACCCAGAGGGAACAGGAGATAATTTGATCCTGGTACAATACAGCAAAACCGCAACCTGCTCTCCGTGAGGCTCTCCAAACCACGCTGCACTTCAGTAATAGTACAGTCACACAAGACCAAATATTTCAAGATGCAAAGACTCTTCTTCTGTCACTTTAAGATTAGAATACATTATTTTCACATTGCATCTAAGGCCCAGGCTGCAATCTCAGCACTGCTGAGCAGGAGATGTGCCATCTATACACATGACTACTTGACAGAGCCAGGGCAGTCCCTCTGAAAGTCAGCACGCCTTAAGCTTTAAAATCCTGCTGAAAAGAGGCTGTTACAGACAGAAGCCTTTTTTTCTTACAATTCTTTAATATCAGTCCAGCATGGCTATGACAATCCATGAACCTTATGTAGCAACAAGGTGGTACTGAGCAAGCCATGGAACCATGAACGTATCCCATTAAAAAGTTCATCTTCACAACGCAAATGAGAAATCATGCAAATGTGATCCAGCCTATTGAACAATTCACTGAATGCCTTAGTTTTCCTACCTGTAAAATGGGACTTATTTTACATTTGAATTTTTACTGGCATCACTCAGAATGGTATCTGGAACAGGAAAATCCACCTTCCCAGGGCCTGGGTCTCATGGTCTTCTCACGGGTTTGGCATTCCAGAAAAAAAACAGAAAAAATCATGTCTGACGAAATGTTGTCTATACCTTTTTCATTGTGCCGTGCAATACAACAAACCCTTGCTCTTCTCACTTACTTCTTTTAGAATGAACATATCCTTGTGTTTGAAATTGGGAGGAATTTCTTAGAACAAGGATTTAAAGTTTCAGCTCAAACTGGAAAGCATTCAGACAAAAATTTACCGACCAAGCAATGTTGTGACTTGACTGGAGTACTGGAACATACAGAAGTTAATTAGTACAACAAATATCGAAGTAATATTTTTGTTAACTTTGTTCTTCTGCTAACAATAGAGGGGGTGACATGTGAGGCATTTTAGCTCTGTAGCTGAAAGGGGTCATTATGCTCCCAGAGAAGGTGTCTTTCGTCCCTGGAAGCTTTCTGCCGGCTCCACGCATGTCAGCTCGGGAGCCAGCGGCTCCAGTGTGAACTGCTGTGCGCAGGCTCTCCCGCCTGGCATCCGCAGAAGGGCTCAGCATGCAAGACATAGTCTCATGATGACAGAAATAAAACCAGGTGGCTTAAACAGACCAGCAAGATTTGATTTTCAAATATGTTCCGATAATAACTGGGAATGATAAATCCATTTATTATAATTTAATAAATGAATCTCTAATTTACCCATATAGGGAGCTTATGTCGGCACAGAAAGAGGACTGATACAGTAGGTCAGGATTTGTGACACCTGGATGCAGCTCTCTGCTTGGCCACAAGCCTCTGGTGTGAATTTACCCAGAAATGCTTACTGCACACAGGATAATCCTGTACAAAGCAAACGTGTATAAAAGACCTAGAAACTAGCCTGCTTTCCAGTATCCAAGCCACTTAAGTCTACCTCATCTCAATCTTTCCATAGCATTGTACTCTATCACATAAATACACCCTCAAAGCTTCAGTTCCACATCTGGAAAATATGACTAACAACACCTCCTCTCCCTTGCACAGTTGCAATTCAGACATGAATTGTTTTGCAGTGCCCAAATGCTAATGTACAAGAAAGCCATTAAAAATCCCAAACATAGATACATGGTTTCTAGGGGCATGGAAAGCTGTAATAAATCTATTTCAATCTCACTTCTCATGCAGGTCACTAAATCTGTGCCTATAATATTAGGAGTGTGCTGGCTAACTGGCCACAAGCTATACAAAAGCCTTTTCTCTCCAAGTTCAATCAAAAGGACAACAGCATATGACAGACCCCTTGTATCTTTTGGTATTTTAGCCTGTCACAGCAGGGACCTCCTGCAGTGCTAGGAAAAGAGGGTTTTTCTGCTGGCCAAGCTAAAGCTAACAAAAATACCTAATGAGTAGAAGAGCTGAGAAGCTCATGCATTTAGCTATGTCTAAAGTAGCATATGCATACTGAATGTGGGCATGAAAAATTAATTCCAGAGATGCTATCGGATATACTTTCAAGTGACTGGTTGGACTAAAAAAATACTATTTTCGATAACTATTTTTACTTCAATTAAAAATATTTGGGGGAGAAATTATACCACCCCACACACCCTATTTTCTCTCTAGAACAGGGGTAAAGAAATTCTGCCCTACAGCCTGAACACTGCCAGTGACGCATGTCCTGCAAGCTTCTGGTCTGACTCTTCACCTCCTCTCTCTAGCACCGGTTTCTCTCCCTGCTAACCTCCATCCCTCTCACCCATACCACAGTTTCCCACTGTCTGAGCTACTCCCCCTCCAGCTTCCCATCACTGACCCCACTGAATTCGGCGGGGGGAAGATGGGGCGGTTTGAGGAGCTCTGTGCAATGTGGCTACACCTCTGGAGAAGGACACACTGAGCTAGAGAAGCCCTGCCCTGTCCTGGGAGAGGAGGAGCTGAACATGCTGGAAATGCATAGGAGGGTGATGGCCATTAGGACACACCGTACGCTGGGGTTTGGGAATGCAGTCTGGAGCAGAGGAGCATTCCCTGGAGAGCTGCAGATGGGAGAATTGTGCGACAGTATGTCACACCAGTATTACCTGAGATTCCTATTAGCCTTTCAGCATGGAAAGTATTCCCTACTGTTGCTCTAAAGTGCATCCCTGCAAATTAATAAATTGAAAAACAAAATTAAAATGTCAAATGGTATCTACCAGCTGAAAGTGATAGTCACTCCCCATGGGAAGAACGAAGGTAGAGCAGACCTTTCATCTGTGATGGCACCTTTGTTCAAAAAAAGCAATGCAGGGAGAAAAAGCTAGAGATTCAGTCCAGTATAATAGACAACAAAGCACTCATCCGGATGTTACTCTATGCTGCAGGTGTAACATGCTTCAGAAGAAACTTTAGAGGCAGCCAGGAGAAGTAAGGCATAACTGACATTTGGTCTGGAAAGGATGCCTATACACAGGCCAAGGAAAGCAGTTAGAAAGGTAGAGTGACTATATAAACATTGGGTAATCCTTGTAGTTTTTCTCCAGGACAATCCTAGCCTATAGGCTTGACGACATATAATTTCCATGATTAAGTATCTGTTAATTAAGCACACAATATATAATTACTACATGCAAGCTGTTTGAGCTCTTAAGAAGGCTAGAGTTCCTGCCGTTCCAAAAAGAAGGATACTTGTCTTGGATTTCTAAACTTACACATTTTGTGAAAAAAATGTCCAGTTTGATTAAGTGTGTCACATCTCATTAGAGAAGTGGTGTAGTTTATTTATTTGTCCTTCAAGCAAAGCTGAAGAGGGAACTACAGCAAATGCAAATACATTAAAGGAAATGCCCTTTGAAAGAAGTATTTGTTAACCTCATCTGAAACTTGCACCTGAAAATCCAGTATTTAATCAAAGTCTTCTGTATTTAGGAAACTTGGTTCCATGTTCTTTAATCCAAAGAGGAGTATCATTGATGGATTACCTGCTTCAGTAACTCTGGCAAAGCTAAAGATTCAATAAAAACTGACTTTGCCTTGCAGCCCACTGCTGACTCACTACACGCTGCAAAGAAAGAGGAGAATGATTTTACAAACTCTTGTATGGCTGAAGACTACTAGAGTAAGGATGGTGAGACTGGCTCCTTCATCAGCATGGATTGGTATGTTCCTTCCCAATGAAAATTCAGTACATGATCATTTATAATATTTAGAGCAACATGCACCTGTGTAACAAGATGGTTCAATTCCTTCTTTATTCAGGGGTGTCTTTACGGAACAGCACCACCTGATAGTGACAAAAATGTTCGCTTCATGACAAAAAAGGCCAGATGCTCTGTTATGAAGCAGTAAAAATGCCCTTGTTGAGGTATACAAAGGCATTCATTTTTAAATTCTAAATAAAACTTCCACTCAGGAGTTTTGGGAAAACTTTCAGGAGTTTCTTATATTTGCATGACCAGTGACTGCAAATCTGTTTAAAACTATCTTAACCCTTGCGTATGAATCTATCACAGACAGTCTGAGCTTATTAGAGAATAAAGAGTTGTTCATTACCACCTTATGCCTACATTATGATTTTCAGTATAAAAATTTATGTGGTGAAAAAGTTCAACAGGTGCATGATCAGGTCAGATTCTAATTAATGTATGTGTCATCACGTAATAGGCAAGTTTTAAATAATGCAGAGCTCAAAGCAGCAAAACTATGTAAAAGCAAAGCCTGGAAACAAAAACTGTTGTTTCATTAAACTTAAAATACAATTTGACTCTGTCATACCAATGTATATGAGCTATCTGCATTAAATTGTGTTTAATTTAACTCTAGAACTATAGGGCCCAATTAAAAATAATGAGGCCTGTCTCCAACTGTCAGGCTCAATTAGAGATAATGGGAACTGATAGCTCCTGGAATAGATTCATTTTTGTCTGATAGACGAACTAGGGCAGGGGTCTTGGCAGGGGTCATTGGAATAGACCCGGCAACAAAACATGGGTCATTCAAGCTTAAGGAGTCTTAAGGAACCTAGTTATTAAATAAGGAAGTAGGAAGTAAATCAAATCCAAAAGCACATGAATAACCCCAACAGATTCTTTTTTCTGTTACATACCTGTATACTGCAATTCATCTAACCATTAAACTGCCCATTCTAAACCAACAAAATATATAATGCATAAAGGTAAAACCTATTTGACAAGACAAAAGAAAAACTAGACAAGTGCGTGCCCAACGTCATATTCCAGTGCCAATTTGCAGTTTAGCAGGATTAATATTTTTCTTAGGTAATGCTCCAAAGATTGTAGCAAAATCGCTGAGCTTTTATTTTACATAAGTGTCATAAAAATAAATCCGGGAAAGAGAATTTGAATGTATTAAGAAACCTAGCTGTCTTGATGGACGTTACATATGATAAACAGATTACTTCCTATTCAGCCTCAGCAATAAAAATAGGAAAAATGTCAGCTTTTGATAAGTACTTTCAAAGATGTAATCGAACAGTCAGACAAATTCAGAAACGCGCCAGAGAGAAATGAAACCATTTGTCCTTGAAGAAACGTGAATGGGCAACACGGCGCCTGACAACTTTTAGGCACTAGACAGTAGCTGTCATTTCAGATGAGCAATTAATCTTGAACTGAGAGGGAGATGTGGAGCCCTGTTGACTGTTTATTCGGCTAGAATGACAGTCAGCGTCTGTTAGCACCACTTGGACCCTGCCTGGAATTGGTAACCTCTCCCGGGCAAAGCTTGCCTGTGCATCTATTGTCAACAGCAATGACTCTGAAGTTCGTGTTGGGCAATCCTGACGCGCCGTGCCTTGGCTCGCCTTTTGTTTCTCTGTGAAGACACTTTTTTAATCTAATGATATCTTTCTCAATGTCTAACGATGCTCGTGCAACATGCCGCCAATGGCATTTTATACTTTGCTCCCCTCCCCCCTTACACGTACAGGCCTGCAAAGTCATGCTTTGCATTTTAAATCTGTTCTCTGTGACTTCTGAGGAAAGAAAGAACAGTTGAGCATTTGAGCTTCTCCCCAGCATGACTTATTCTGAAAGAATGTGCAAATTTAGAATTTGACCCACTATTTTTCTTCATACTTCCCTTCTTGTACACAAAGAACCTCACGAGGGGGCCCTCTATGGCCATATTAGAACAATGCAAATACGTCATTTCTAAAATACAACGTAGGGTTATCGGCAATACAAAGGAGCAATGTTATTCCCTTCCTCCAGTGTCTTCTCTTGTTTGAAAGCACCGAGAGGCAGTCACCCCAGGCGCTGGGTGACAACCTACTTGACTTGACCCCTACATCTGTTCACTACTCAATGGCTATACTCAGATGGGAATTAACATAGGCAAGAAGATCTTTGGAGCCTCAGCCACGACTATCTCTGCATCTGTGTAAGACTCAGAAGAACAGGGCATAGATTTCAATTACAACCCTTAGAAATGATAGTTTTAAAAAGCTAATGTAAAAACGTATATATTTCCTCTAGTCTGAAGTATATGAAGTATATAGTCAGCTCCTGTCATGCAGCACTTGGGAAAACAGAGGTTTTGGAGAATTCTGTTACTTGTAGCAGGTGTTACCTGCACTCAGTACAAAAACTGCTCTTAGGATGCACAGCTGTGTGTCTCTCGTGGGAATTCAGGTGTATGCGTACAAGTACAAGGATATGTGTAGATATCCATATTTACATGAAGTGTTGACTGTGGAAGATAATTAATAACTTACAGAGGGATCTCTGTGGCCTTGTACTCATACACCTGTATATACATACATATACATACCCTGTATATATATACACACACATATATAGAATCATAGAATCATACAATCATAGAATCATTAAGGTTGGAAAAGACCTCTAAGATCATCAAGCCCAACCATCAACCCAACACCACCATGCCCACTAAACCATGTCCCTAAGCACCACATCTACATGTCTTTTAAATACTTCCAGGGATGGTGACTCAACCACTTCCCTGGGCAGCCTGTTCCAATGCTTGACCAAAATAGGTGTATTTTAACCCCCCAAAAGCATTATTGAATATATTAATTTTTGCACCCTTCAGCTGGAAGAATCAAATGTTTTGCTAACTTCATTCTCACTTGAGCCCTGACTTTGGTCAATGCCAAGAGGTATATTCTGCGAAATTTTCATATCCCTCTGTCTGGATCTCATCCTGTGAGTCTCATAGGCATGTAGCACCTTTGAAAGACAAATATCAGCATGATGAAAAATTCTAACAATGAAATTCACTTCCTCATGTCAGAAATCTAAAGTGGGTTAGCATATTGAAGTATGAAGATTTAAAATGTGGATTAACTAAATTCACTACTTTGAAGGGAGTTCAAGGCACTCATAACAAAAAGATGCTGCATTTCCTAGACAATCGATCTGGAAGAGGTTGCTTACAGTTCCTTTTCTTCAACTTTTCACAGTCAGAGCCTGTTTTTCTGAACTGTGATCATCAGGATTTGTGAAACTGGGCCAAGTTGAATTCATATAATTACATCTTTTTTTGTAAGGAAATTTAAATTGTTTTCCATCATTGCGATAGCAAATGATGATGATATTTTTGCATTTCTACAACCTCTCCCATCAAAGTATCTGAAAGTTTTATAAAAACTAGTGAATGAAGCCCTAGCATAGTAATAGAAAGGGGCATTACCTGTTTTACAGAAGAATTAACCAAGGCACAGACAACCCTATTATCTGTTATCAACCTTGGCACTATCTGTTTAGCACCTAATAATTAGTCATTTCAGTGGTTAATTCCAAATAACAAATTTTTGAGGACTTGAAGTTTATATTTTCAACACCATGCAGTAAATTTGGTTGTTTCCAGTTTTGTTGTTTCTAATCTGTATGTCTAGCTCAATTCGGGGCTTGGTATTCAGCAGTTCTTGCAACATGCTGAAAAAATGAGTTACCATCTTACTTAGCAAAGACATCCAGTATTAGTAAATACTTCAGAAAATGTGGAAATCCATACCATGCAAGACCATACACATGGTCTATAATAGTGCTAGGAAAAGAGATACCATTTCTCAACTACCAGTTTAGACCCATGACTGGTATTCCGTACACTTAGCTACGTTACTTGCAATCATTTAAATAAGAATTTTACTTTTGTTTCCAGCTATATTTCTGCTCTTTATTCAGCTCGTTTCCTTTCCCACTAACCAGCTTCCCCCAGCTCTCCAGAGTTCCCCCTGCAGCAGCTTCCCGCAGGAGGTGTGCAGTGCAGTAGCCTCGAGCCAGCAACAGGGGATGTTGCGGGATCGGAGCAGGCAGCGCAGGCAGGCCGAGGAGAGTCCGCTCCCCTGAGCTGCTGCACCCCGGAGACCAGCGCATGACCGTAGTCCCAATTCTTCAGAATTGCTTTTTCCATACAGAAGATAAAAACCAGGAGAAAGAACGAATTATCCGATTCCCTCAGCTGCTCAAAAATGACCCTCTGCCATACGTGTTTGGAGGGAATAAAAAGAACCTTTGGCATCGGTTCTCAATATTCAAAGGAAACAATGAAAAAATGAAAATGATGATGAGAAAAGGCATTTGGACTAGATTTCTTTTTTTAAATCACAACTTGAAAGGAAGGTAATGAAACCCTAATATTACACACTGAAAGACATTCGTAAACATTGTAAAGTTTCATAGTTTTTAGGAAACACTAAAATGTAAATATTTTTCAGTTTAAAGAAGTCATTTTTTTGCTACATTCCTAAGTTAATGGGTAAAATATGACAATATATATTTTAATCAGAGCCCTGTGTAATAAACTGAACTACTTCAGACAATAGTGCACACTATGATAAATAAAATCTTAACCAAAGATATGGATGTGCATTCACAACAATGCTTAAGCAAACCCTCCTGATTATTTCATATATTAAAATTTTAAGTTTAGAGCATCACATAGGATCAACTGAAGTGTTTTAAACTGTACTACAGACAGTTACAATCATGAAGCAATAACCCTGACAACACTTGTGAAAGTGCTAAGGGTGTGACAAAATGACAAAAGCCAGGAAAATCAGATTTAATGTAGGAATGTTCACATGACATTGAATTACTTTCATTTCACTCGATGGCACAGTGCCATAAGTTAGAATTGCCTGGTATTTTAAATTAGTTACTTAGCTTCACAGAAGGATACATGGCATTCCAAGTCATGCATAGGAAAGCGCTGAAATAATCCACGCAACTGGCAAGCCCTAAAGACGAGAACGAATACATCAAACTTCCATTTGCCAAGTTGGCCAGACATAACACTCTGATACTTAGTAAAAGAAAAAAAAAATTTCACTTCTCCACACAGCTTGCAAAGTGGTGCTACAATCCTGTCTTTATATAGCACTGAAGTAAAAGCAAAGCCAAATGCCAACTGCTAGATTTCAATTTCCATGTATCAAATCCTGCACAGAAGATAATTTTATTTATGGCTAGTTCTGCCTCCCTCATGAAACCAGAGATTCTTTTGACCTCAATGGCCAGGAGTAGACCCTTGGTTTCTTTTCAATTTCACAATAAAATCAGCTCACTGTAGCTTGACGGTGTAATCTTTCTTAAAGGGCTCAGAATGGGTACGCCTGCCTTTCTTCAGCAGGTGCATCTCCTGAATTGATTTCTACTGCTCCACAGAATGCCCTTAATTTGGAATAAAAAGTGAGATGTTGCTATCACTTAAATCTGAAGACTGTCACCACTAGAATAATCAGACGTTTATCTTACACTGCCATTTGAAGAGAATTCGAAATACAAAGAAACTCAGCAGGCAGTCGATGAATTCCCCCTGGCCCCATCTTAAAAGAAAGAACCTTATGGAAGGAAGAGAAAGAGACACATAATTCATCTTGAAGATACCGGAGATTTTCTTTTTTCCTGTTGAGTGGTTCTAGTTTTGAACAGGCTATACTGGAGCGCATCGTAGCACTGGGGCGCTTCCCATCATTCAGTTGGTCACCTACGTACTGTAGCAGAAAGTGCCAAACAATTGGTTTATTCTCTTGTGATAGTAACCCAGGAAACAAATCTATGATGACACTGTTACATGCATTCGTGAACTTAGTGGCCTTGTAGGTCACTGGACAAATCTCTCTAAACTGAACTGTTGACAGTTCTTTGCAGGGTTCCCCACAGGAAACTGAAGGTTAATTGACCATTCTTTCAAACCATGAAATGCTTTTGAAAATGTTAGTTTTAAGTCTCGTAGCCTAAAATCTGATGAAACAGCGTGTCTGTACTGTGGTGTCTTCTAATTACTGAAATTTTGGTCAGGGAAGGTGCAGAAATGGTTTAATTAGATTTCTGTGTCATGTAAACATGAAACAACACTCATCTAAATTGTGATATTGTTTAGAACAGAGATGCTGAGGTAGCAGGATACCTGCTAGAGAAGCTGTTCATAATAGAACTGACTACTTCTTGATTATGTTAATTTGATGATGGCCTTATTAAGAGAAGGGATCTTAAATTTTCAGTCTTAGATCCTTAGAGAAATACCTACATGCTTATCTTCACTCATGTGGATAGTCTCACTGACTTCAAAGGAATTATCACAGTGTTGGTTCCTGCAGGATACTTCCACCTGTAAAGTTATAGTTATGCAAATACTTGCATACTCAGAACGAGGAATCCCAGAAAACACCCAGTTTTTCTGGCAGGAAAGCAGATTTGCTTTTATGAGGTATGATACATGAGTAAAACTAGTTACAAATTCACCTAAGATTTACAGAAGCTAGGAAGAAAATGGAAATCAATTGTTCTGTCACAGATTATGAAAGACCTTTTTCATACTGTGTTTGGGCTTTACACATTTAGAGTATTACCCTGACATCCTATGGGTGTTATTTTTTATTTGAGATAAAATGTGTCAGTGTACATGCTGAAAATATTGCAGAAATAGAAACCAAGAAAAAACTGTGTATTTGTTACTAACATTTTTCTCCAGAAACCTTAAAGAATACTTTACTTGAGTATTTCTAGTCATGGTTAATAAACTTAAGGCGATTAAGAAGATTTGAGTTCTGCAAAATTTTAAATTCCAAACTAGACTTTGGCCTTTCTCTAGCTGTTGTCTTGTCACTGATTTTCTATGTAAGAAATATCAGTTTAAATGTGGCCAGATTGTGATCTTCAGATGATGCCTGTCTCTCTGTGCGGCTCAGCAAGTAACATACTGGGCAAACTTAATTCCAGTCTGTCAAGGCTAGACATTACAGCAGCTTTGCTGGGAAGCAAGGTGGACCAGACTGGGCTCTCTCCGACGCTAATCAGTTATGCTCCAGGTGTCCATCACTGTGTGAAGCCACTGATTTAGTCTTTCAGGGGCTGAAGATTCAGCTGTGCCTCCAACTGAGGCAACGAATAGCCCCTCAGACACGAATTTCCCAAAGTACTTATGTAGTCAACATTCATTGCTTCTATGACAAAAAGTTGTACATTTACCCAAAGCTGAAAGCAGCTGTAAAATTTTCCTTTTTTCTGCTTGCCTAACTTTTCATCTACAAAGAGGAAAAACTTTATGTAAGAATAGGTATAGATAAAAGCATTCATTGTCATTATCTGCACAACACAATCCATGGAGATTTGCTGAAATCAGGAATATTATTTTAGGAAAAGCTCATTACTATGGTGGAGAAATAGGTGAGGCCTACACATGATTCTCTGCAGTGTTCTTCAGCTGTAAATAAACTGCAGTCTACAAAAGACCAATAAAGAGATCAAAACTGACAATTTTGTCTGCAGCGTGCTCTGTTGCTGAAGTAGTCTCTTTCAACGACAAACTAGATTGTAAATTATATCCATCAGCCAGTAGCATATTGATTTCCTTCTATATTTGAAAAAAAGATAATTTTAAGAGTATGCATTTTATCCCCAAAATGCAAAATAAAAGCATTAATGCTATGCTTACATAGTACAAGGATTTGTTCTAACTTAACTGTCTAAATTTAGGACATTAAAAATTCAGGGTGACAATAAGTTTTTATTCCAACCTTTTACACCTATATGTTTTAAGAAGGGGATATTACCTTCTGCACATGCCCATACTAATTGTCATACATGGCACAGTATCTATAGACAACAGAATGGATTAAGGAAGCAATTTTAGCTTCAGTCCCAATTTTTCTCGTTTCTACAATCTTGTATTAGGCACTGTACTTCTGAAAGTAACTATTTTGCTGGAGGCTAAGTAAAAATACACTAAAACTACATTTCTCAGAGATCACTTTCTCATTAATGAAATTTTGAGGGTTAAAATCTGCTAACAGCCTGTGATAAGAGCAATTAAGTTGGACATTTGAAGTGGTGGAAAACATGCCAGCCATCCAGAATTCTGTTGTCACAACACTTGCTTCATAATATTGTATATAATAACCATTGCAGTGCACAATTACAGTATCTATAAACTATGTTTTGCCCCAAAATAGACACGTATTAAGGCAAAATATTATTGTAGTCCACTCACAAAGATAAAATTGTGCTATGCTTAGGTTTAAGTGGTTAAATTATAAACAGATTGTCAGGCTTTGTATGTCCTAGTGGGTCTGGTTTTATGGTTCTGCCAGCTCTTAAAGCACATATAATAATGGCTCTGTATTATTTCTGTTACAGGAGCATTTAGAAGCCCCAGGCCATTTTTCCAGGCACTCTGCAAATGTACAGTAGTGAGATGGTTCAGCCTCAGAGGAAATTATATATCAAATGCATAGTTTTAGAGAAATTCTAAGACACATATAAGTACAATGAGAACAGCTGAGGTAAACGGAGCAGCTATCACCAACTGATTTTTTTGTAAACTTCAGAATTATTCAGTAACACTGCATTCTAAAAACTACATCTTAACCCAAAGAAAAATTAAGTTGGGATACCAGCAAAGAAGCTTCTCCTTCTGATAACACACCTTACCCTAACGGACCCGGACACACTATGACGGATTACACAGTATGATGGATTTTGTTCCTAAGTATTAACAATTCCACATTAAAATCAGTGACCAGGTCAGATGGCAATTTTAACTTCATGGCTATACAAGGCAGCAATATCATCTTCATGAGGATGAAGATTAATTTCTTACAGGCCAGACTACAAGCACTTCACAGAGAGCAAGACAACTTTCTCCCTGCTGAATAGAGAACAGCAGGCATTAGTTTTAGTAACAAGGACAGTGATAGTTAGAAGCTGCCAAACTACTGCTAAAGGAATCACCATTTGTTTGTTGCCTAAAGATGCAATAAAACAAAACAACAAAAAAGAATAAGAAAAGTAGTAATTGCCTTAGAAAGTAATACTGGGACCCTAAAGGGAGTAAAAAGCAGGCTTCCCTTTGTTTGTGATACATATTATGAAACTGTTCAACAGCAAAGGCATTTTAAAATGTAGCTTTTTCTGAACAAGCCAGGCACTAGGACCTCCAGTGTATTTTCCTTACCTTAGCCGTGAGGAAGGCCTTTTTGTCCGTTACATCCATGCATGTAATCAGTGATTGTGCCTTTTGTAAAACTCAGATTCACCATCTGTATGCTCCCAAGTGGCTAGACGAGTGCTAAAACCCCATCCCTATGGGATTAATCTGCAATTTCACACTAAATGATTTTTAAGTATAATTTGTTACGATACAGTATTCTAAAATAAAAAAACGGTCAGTGCTTTTGCATTGTAATAAAAGGAGGAAGCTTGTAAAGTTTCCTGTATTTAAAACGGGTTGTACAGAATCCACTTTCACATTAGTTTCATTCAGATGTGAATGCACGTGTCTCGGGAAAAGAACCTTTGGGTAATTGAAATAGCTTTTTATTTCTGAGGGAAAGAATACAAACACAAACTTAGAATCTGTGCACTGGTAGGGGGATGAAGTATAACGTACTTCCCATCTTGTTCAAGGACTGAGAATTTGCATGATGAAGTTGCAGTTTAAAATGTAAATGGAATATTTCACTTTTGTACTGAGGGGAATGGAGGGATGAATTGTAAAGGCACTGAGTAAATAAAGGAGGAGCTAAAGAATCCACTCTTTCACATAAAACAAAGCTGGCTTGAAGTGTGCAAGGAAATTATTCCTTTTAAAGAAGCACTAACCACTTTTAGAAGCACCCCATTTCGCTAAATAGAGGCCACTGATCTTAATTCACACCATTATTTTATCCACACATTTTAGATACTCAGCTGAAGAAGGATGAAAACTAAAATCAGAAAACATGCCAAGCGAGGAGTAAGAAGATCGAGGGTCAGGACACACTAATGTCCTTTTACAAAAAAGATGATAAGTAAACATGAAGCTGATTTTCAGCCATGCTGGCTTCAACATAGAAACTATGAGACCCAGTCCAAATTGGTCTGAGGTGAGGGAAATATTTTGATTTTACAGCCTGACTAGATGGAACACAGAGATCATCAAGTCTTCACAGAGTTCTCATAAATCTCTGGTTTTGAGGGTTTCTCAACGCTCCCTTTTTTTTTTACTTGTCTCCTAAAGCACACTTGAGAGTGGGGAAAATAAAACAAAGTTGTTTTATGACGACCTCAGCTGGTAGCAACATGAATTCAGTTCAACATCCAAAGGAAGCTACTACAGTTTAAATGACAGTCTATAGAAATTTGAGCTAATTTTAGGAGAAATTCACACACAAGGAAGCCAATGCCTTTACAAAGCAAATCCCTCTTTTGCCTCTGTTGCTTTATTGCATTATTTATTTGCTACAAACTAGTTACTCCAAAGAAAGGAAGAATTTAATTGCTGAACATTACGTTATTTTAAAGGCTACATGTGATTTTACATGCTGCCAAAATAAATTAGATAGAAATTGGATGAATAGAAATACCTAATACACATTTCTTTGCTAATATTCACTGTAAAAATAACTTCAGTTGTGTCAGGTGAACTTGCCCTATTCCTTAACTTAGACAACACTATAAATTAAAACAACAATTGTCCATATTTTGTATTCTCTCATTTTAAATCACATAAAGGAACCCAGCTAATGTATGTAAGAAAGCAATACACACCGATATTCCTTTTCACGCTGTTTTCATGCTATTCTCTTGGACAGCATAATATCTCCAGTGTAACATTAACAGGGTGAAAAAACACCTAAAACAAGGAAAAATTGGCTACAGTCACTCTCTCCAAATCCAATCATCAACTTGCAGTTTACCTGCATTCAAACTTCATGCTTACATGATATAACACAAAACAGTCAAAAGAATTTTTGAAAATATATATGGAAGTAACAGCAAAATCATACACTGAGCTGCTCACTCAGCTGCTAAGGCCAGCTGCTTACTGAGGAAACTCTGCTTTTAAATCTGTGGGATAATTTTAAATCTGTTGGATAATTAGCTGGTAACTGGCAGATTCCACCACTTGCTCTGCTTAACAGGCATGAAAACCCCAGCCTGCAAATATTCATGTGCAGGTTTCCCAAGGAGTACTACATGCCACCATTATGGAGTCAGAGAGTCATTTAGGTTGGAAGGGACCTCCGGAGGTCTCTGCTCCAAACCTCTGCTCAAAGCAGGGCCAAAGCAGATTGATTTGCTCAGAGCTCTGTCCAAATTCTGAGTATCTCCAAGGGCAGAGACTTACCGTCCCTCTGTGCCCCACTGCAATGTTGGACTACCCTCATTGTGAAAATTTCCTTCGTAATATTTAACTAGAACTTTTCTTGTTGCAACTTGCTATGTACTCTTCTAAGTGTTTGGAGAACTAAGCTCTTTATCCCTTCACATTTCAGGTTAAGCTCCCCTAGTGAGCAAGACGGGTATAAGCCACCCTTGTACTCCTTACCTGTTATAATCTGGCCCTTCCAAGCAGGAGGTATGCAAATCACCTGAATGAGAGAAACGAATCTGTGCACTGAATGTATTGCTACGAGGAAACCAGTCAAGCGAAAAGTTCAACACAATGGCTCGAGCAGATTCCAAGGAAGTCTAAAAGAAATGGCATGTTTTATCTTTACCCCTCCTGCAAATATTAAGCTACGGGAATGCATTTTTTAAAAAAAGTGTTTTTTAGGATACAAGGTAAGTATATAACGACTATAAGTTGACCTTATAGTGGCATATCACTGTAATTAAGGGAACACTTGCAACTGTGCAAACTCTATGCCTTAGGCTCTAGCAGTACTATGGCTTTTTCTTTTATTCTGCTTTTTGGTTCTCCAGATGTGCCTGGTATAGGCCTTGATGCTGAGAAGTATTGATTACTCTCCATTTCTATTGACAGGAATTAACAGAGAGGGATTTGATGCTCATCAAAGTGAACAGATTCTCATTAAGAGCAGAAGAAAAGATGTCCCCTGTCTTCACGTCATTCCCTCTCCACCATGTGGTAAACTGTCAGGCACAAGGAAATAAATTTCTCATGAGATCTTCTGGGTTCTCATTCTGAAAGTATATTTAAAGTATTTCCACATTTATGCTTTATGCAGAGTCCAAATGACCTGGTTTCATCACTGATTTCAAACTGCTTCTACATAAAGGCCACCTTCCCTGTTTTGATGATGGGCTTATAGGAAGAAAACTCTGGTCTCAAGAAAAGACCCAGCAAGTCCAGGCCAATAGTTCCTGGGGCTGTCCCTCCGCCGACACGGGGTTTGACCGTGGTTCAGCCGTTTCACTCCCATCTCTCTGGTACGCGGAGGTAACGCTGTCCTAACCTCACGCCTTTACTGTCAGACTTCACTATCTGATGCGTGCACCGCACTTAAAAAGCCTCTGGTGAAAGAGGAAGTAAAAGTATGCCTGTCGGAATGAATTCTTCCTTTCCCTATTTATTTTTTATGTATTAACGTAGGTAAATAAAGGTGCTTACACCTACCAGCCACCCTGCGGCCTGGTCTCCAGGGCCCTCCTGGCACCCCGGCCCCACCACCCTCAGTCCCCCGGGGCAGCTGGGAGCCCCACTGGCGCCTTCCCGCCCTGCCAGGGAGAGGAGCGCTTCCCCTCAGCCTCTGCCCACCCCACGACGGGGAAGGCCCCTCTCGCCTCCCCGGCTGCAGGCCCATGGGGCGAGCCGTCCCCTCTCCAGGGCGGCAGAGACACGCTGCTTCCTCACCGTGGTCCCCTCTCCCCGCCCGGGAAGCCATCTTCTCCCCCCGGCAGCCAGCGCTGGGCCGCTTTCCTCACACCCCAGCGCTGCAGCCCCTCGCCGCTGAGGAGGCGGCGGGACGTGCGGCGCGGCGCCTCCTCGCGTCCACTGGGGGCTGCCTCGGCTCCCTTCCCCGGGCGCGGGGCACTGCCCGCCGCCGGGCCCGCCGCCGGGCCCGCCTAAGGGAAGGCTGCCGGCCGCTCCCGGGCACCTTCCCGCGGAGGGGCAGGGGGTGGAGGCCGGGCCCGGGCACGGCGGGCCCAGCGGCGGGGAAGGCGAGCGCCGGCGGCGGGCGGGGAGAGGCGGACCCAGGCGCTGCCTCCCCACCCCTTCCCGCCGCGGCCAAGCGGGGTCTGCGGGCACCGGCCGCCGAGCGGGGACCGGCGCAAGCTCCCGGAGCGGCGCTGCTCCCAGCTCCGGCGGGCGGGCGGCTCTCCGCCGGGGCCGCGGCGGTGCCAGGGCGGCCCCCTCCCCGCTCCCCCTCACATTTATTCCCTCCCCGCTCAAACCGCCCGTCCCCGTTTGAACGCGCTGGGTGGGTCCCCCTCCCCCTTCCTCTCGCTGGAAAGTTGTAAGAACTTGTTGGTTTTTTTTTTTCCCTTTTCTTTTTGTTCTTTTTTTTTTTTTTTTTTTAAATTCCCCTGCCCAGCCCGTTCGCCCTCCCCATGGCCAGGTCCCCCGGGCGCTGGCGGGGCGGGCTTGGGGGGGCGCGGGGGGCTGCGGCGGCTGCCGGGAAACGCCGCGTTCCCCCGGCCCTGCCCCGGCCCTGACCCTGCGGGCGGCCCCCGGCCGCGCATGCTCCAGGCTGGACAGCTCCTGAGAGGGAAATTTAAAAACGGGCTGGAGCCCGGCCCCGCCGCCGACTCGCCGCGGCTCCGAGCCGCCGCTGCCGGCTCCAGCCCCCTCAGAGCCAGCTCCAGCCGCACCCCCCCCCCCCGACCCCTCCTCACAGGGAGACCCCGCCGCGCCGGGCCGCAGCCGCGGAGCTCCGGCCGGGCCCCGGCCCGCCAGGTTTGTGGAAGGAGCAAGCAGCGCTCGGCCGGGAGGTGCGGGCAGGCCGGGGTGCGGGGTGTCGGGGCGGCGGGCCGCGGGGATCCTCCTTCGTTGCCGGGCCGCCGCCGCGAAGGGCTCGGGCAGCTCGGCGGGCAGGGGGGCTCGGTTTCCCCGGGCTCCCCTCTTCCCTGGGGGCCCTCGGACCATTGCACGCTGCCGCAGCTTCCTTTTCCTAAATGCCACGCGGGTGCTTTTATGGCAGTTTAAGAGCAGCCCCGAGCCGGGTGTGTTCCCCGGCTGGCTCCGGTGCTCCCGGTACCGACAGCCTCCTGACACGCGAACTGCCCCGCCGTGCCCGCAGTCGATAGACGCTCCCTCTATCAGCGGCAAGGTTCCCATTCTGAGCTTTTTTTTTTTTTTTTTTTGCCCCCGTAAAATATTTTACTTCATTGTCTGGCCCAGATAAAACCAGTGCACCTGGAGGTAAAGGTAATATAAATTGGGCTTTACTTTCCTATAATCCTGGGTTTCAGTTGGGATTTTGTTGCCTCCTGCCCGCTGCTGAAGTGCTGGATAGCTACTCCTGCCTGAACGGCTTCTTTCTGTTTTCTTGTCTTTTGCCAAGGAGATGATAGAAAGTGATATCCCGTCCATAATGTCAGGAATCATTAGGAATTCAGGGCAAAACCACCACCCTTCACAGGAGTACAGGTGAGGCATTTATCGATTTCAAAAATATGCACAGCGCTGTCACAGCCTGCTAATTGATGTTGTTTTCTCATTATTTCCTAAAAAAAATCCCTTAGCATATAGAAATCCTCCTTTTTAAAAAAAAAAAAAGTTAACTGCATTATTTCTCCGCTCTAAATTAGATTTCTAAGCTGGTGACTGGTTACAATGCATTACTTATTTAGAAGCATTCCTGTTTAAAGTATTCTGATACTAGACTATGTTTGATAAATACACTTTCAAAGCCTTGGATTGACCTTGCTACTGTATGAGTGTTGCCAGAGAAGGATATTCTTGTTAAATAATAATTATTTAAAAGTTCCCTTTCAGATCACATTTTGCATTGTTATGAAGCAGTCATGGGGAGACTAAATCAAGTGCAATAGACTCTAGAAGAGCTTTTCATTAAAACAAGTACTTATGTAGTACTCCAAAGCACTGACTTCTGTCAAAGATCTTCTAATATCAGTGGGAACAAACCTGGATTTATCAACAGCCTTTGATAATTTACCTACACCACTATGCATCGATTTATCATTTAAAAGTATTGCTAGAAGTCACGGGATGGTTTTGCATGAATTACAGTGCACTGGGTTAAGTTAGGTTACATCTTGTCACATGGTGCAAAGTTCCCAGAAATACAGAATAGCAGAACACGATCCAGTTCTCACAGTAAAAAAAAAAATACTTTCTCGTTTTAAAATGAGGAGCAAGAGACTATTGCCTTCCTCCCAGCCTGAGGGTGTTTTCACCCATTTCAATGGGTAAAAGTGGTCAGCCGCAGGTATTCTTCATCAGCCTCTCTCTGTTCAAAATGCAAACACTGCACTGCAGCCTCTTGCAGCTCAACAAGTGATTTGTTATACTCTCTGAAGCCACTGTGGAAAAAGGTTTGTGGAACTCTGTTTTGCTGTTTATTAAAGCACTGTTTGCTCTAGGCATTTTTGTTGGCTATGTAAATATTTGTAAAGAAATTATTCAGTATTTAATGAAGGGTATGTATGAGAGAGACTTCTGGGTACTTATATTTAAGTCTGTATCTTCAGTGCCCTGAAGAACATACCACATTAACAAAGACCCTTTTTATGGAGAGAACTATTCTTTAACTCATAGCTGCAGAAAAACACTCTTTTTTGAGAAAGATAGGATTTATCTTACTGCCAGTAAAGGAATTGTAAGAGTTTCTTCTTTTATTCAGAAGTCAGCTGCTTTTTAAAACTACTTTCAATTCTCTCTTAAACATTTTGAACTCAGAGATCCCAGTTCTCTAAAGTTTTTAACCCACTTGTGATTTCTTTAATACAGCTTTAAAATGAATTATTTGACCTCATTTAATAGTGTCAAATTCTGATAAAAATGCATAAAATCTGAACTGCACCATAAATGCAGAGCAGTATTTGTCCTACTTCATGAGAAAACACTTTGGATTATGTAAAAGAAAATCTTTTAGACTGAATGATTTTAAGAAAAGAATAGACCTGTCAAATTCTATCAGCTCTGTTTACTCTCCTGCTGTCACCACAGTCCAAGACTGGAACCCACAGTCCCGAGTTCTCCATGGGGGAGCATCAAGGCTCCACAAAATGGGGAATGGCCTCCAATTAGTGAGTGGGAGGCTGGGGCTGTGCTGAGAATACTCTTCTGTCTCACTTGGAATCTTTCAATGGGACAGTTGGACTTGGAGGAGACCAGGCTCTCCTGCGAGTGTGCAGGAGGAAACACTGAAAAGGGAGGGAGTGTGTGGGTGTGTAAGCAGGGGATCAAATCGGCAAATGCCGATGAGTTTTCAGGCAGCTTATGCTTACAGTTTGAAATGACAGGATTTTTTTCTTTTCCTTTTTTTTAAATGGCCGAGGAAAAAAAATCCCTGATTTTAGCAGATCTTTGAATTCTGTGGATCCAAAGCATCTATTTGATGTAGTAAATTTGATGTAGCACATCATAGAGTAGTGATGAGGATTAGACTGCTATGCAAAGTCCAGAGACTATCTGCACCATCGTAAAATGATTTTAGACAAGTATCTCTTGCACCGATGCAGCTGTGGGATATAAAACATCCTACTGTCCAGGAATGATTAAGGGCCATCATATCTTCTCTGATGTTTTTATGGTGCTGTCACCGCCCAGCTACCAATGCAAAGTAATACTTCGTACTAGCAGATGCCTCTCACGCTCCCAAAGAAAATACCTCAACCTTCAATATTTTCATAATTGTAGTAGTGGCAAATATTTCTAATGATTTCATTTTACATTTCAGGGAATAAAAGTATCCCATTCCCAAGCTAGGTACAGTTATGTGTGGTTTATTACATATCATATAATAAATCATGACATGAAAAACAGGCCATTCGAAGGGAGACAAAGAGTAACTTGCTGTGGATTGTTTGGAATATGTGAAAATCCAAATTTAAGGAATCAAATCATCACTCTAGGTAACTGTGGCATCTATATTTTGAAAGAAATAACTAAAATGTATAATTCTATTTGAAGAAATAACATTACTTAAGATGTAAAGCTAACCCTAGATCAACAAGATAAATTAACTTCATGTTTTGCAGCTCAATATTTTGTGTGAGGACTATGTTTCTATTTTTTTTAATACTATGCATTTACAGTTGATAGAAGCCATATGTAGTATTTTGAAGGCCTTGCAATGCATTTTCTATACATGTTAAACAGGAATGAAGTTTTAAATAGATATCTTTTTGTTCAAAAATTGTTACTCAATCGTTAATCATTCAACATATTAGTAGACTATATTCTCCTTCGCCCCATTTTAATTGTCCCTTTGGCTCTTAAAAATTGGTCTATATTCATTAGCTCATTAGATAGTCTGATTAAATTTTTGTTGTAATAATTACTTTATGCTAGCATAGTTTATCGTAAAATTGTATTAAGAGCCATAAACACATAAACACACAACCGCTGTATTCCATACATTCCGGATGTGATTGCATTACAGTGGTGAAAAAGGTGAAAAGTCTTTATGACACACGGTACATTTTAGGTCTCCTAAGTGGTAGTCTCATATCTGGTTTTGCACTTTGGTTTCTGGAGAGCAAGCTACAGCTCAGGACTCCTGACTGTCACCTCTGGGGATGGATGGAGTCTGGGAGTTTGCATGAAGGAAATTTCTGCAGACAAAAGGTTACAAATGCATAACTAACGAAACCGTAATTGTTCCTGAAGAAAATGTCAGTGTCCATTCCCTTGACACCATGTGTGTCTGACAGGGAGTGAGATAATGACTCGATGTGTCGGAGGAATTTCATCACAGTAGTTGCTTCATTCTTTCAAAAAAATGTGAGAAACCTCCTAGGAATCAGTCAAACTCAAGCCACTGTGGATTGATTTAAGTGGATTAGCTCAACTGTTTCCTATGCAGTCCCTGAAATGTGCTAATCAGTATTAATAAAAAATTGTGGCCCTTGCTCCTCAAATTGTCTTGCAGTTACAGGCAGAGATGGGAAGGACTGGTTTGTACCCAGGCAATATCTTGCAGGCTTCTCAGGCTCGTCTGCCTCCAGTGAAACCAGAACAGATTTCATATCTTACCTCATAAACGGTGTTTGACCTCCCATTCAAAATAAGGAAACAGAAAAGGAATTTGGACGTTTTCAGCATTCCTGTGAGATCTCAGATGCTTATGGCATACTGCTCCTATTTTACCCATTTTAAAAATCTCATACATGCGGAAACCAGAATTGCTGCATGACCGCAGCAGCAAGTAATGCAATTGAGATGGGTTCTTACAACAGTACAAAACAAAGGGTGATATATTTTATATTCCCTTCACACTGGAGTAAATAACTACACAAGATCCCAGGCAGATATATCAGTTCAGTGCTAATAAACAGCAGCTGAAGCAATATTAAAGGAAAAAATAGCTTCCCAGATAGACAATGCTCCTGGTTTTAATAGAAAACATTCCTGTAGTGCCTGGTACTTCAACGCATTTTTACATCAAGGAGAAGCTTATTTTGACATTAGTCACAGGTTTGGATTTTTTTGGTTTTTTTTTAACAAAACAGATTGCAGAGATACCAGCTGCATTTGGCAAATCTGAGCTTCGGGATGGTTATGTGGGTAAAGTACAGCAGGGAGCGAGTGGCTGGGAGTTGAGGGCTGACATTGCTGCTAACTTCCTCTTAGGCTTAAGCAAATCATGTAGGTCACTTGTAATTCAGTTTCCCTTCATCCCATACCAAAATGATGTAATGTGGCGTTGTGAAACTCAGAGCTGAAATGTATAAAAGTCTCCAGGAGCACAACTATAGCCTGTTCTGTTAGCACTAAGTACCTTTGCAGAAGGTTTTTGGAGAATCATCTTCTCTTCTGAACCATGATGTAAGAAAAGGAGAACAGCAACACCTCACAGGGTAATCATGTTATTTGTTTTTTCCTCACTGGTTTTGGTTCCTAGACTCCAAAGTTTCTTGAGCTGTAGTTGAGGAGGGACATTCTGGTTGTCCCTGGAAAGCTGTCTAATTTTTGTTCTTATTTCCGGCAAGGCCAGAAATTACTCAAAGAGCTTGAAGACAGGGAGGAGAAGGGCAGGCTGGTGGTTTGGGACTGGATGGGTGGTGTGCCTTCAAGAGGCAAAGAGGAATCACGGACCGAAAGCAGCAGTGAGAGCTGATGGCTGAAGCAGGAGAGGAGCTGGTGCAGGGAGGAGAGAGGCAGGCGGTTGGGAGTGTGGAAAAGAGAACCTAGTGCAGGGAAAAGCACCTGCAAGGGAGGAAGATGGGAAGAGAAGTGCATAGAGGGAAGGAGCAGAGCAAATGGAGTGAGGAGCAAAAGGAGACGGTGAAGTTGACTCCTTCAATAAAGTGGAGAATACTTCTCACCATGGAGACAGCTGAAGGGTCACAAAACATAAATATTTTCCCTGTGTTGTTTTACATATGAGAAATCACTGTGCTTGTTTTGAGGACATAACGTAATCCCAGACAAAAGGAAACAGTTTCTCATCACCACTTCAAGAAGAGGTTTTCTTAGGACTCTTCCTGTTCAATTGTCACTCCCACTGGATAAACCATTGCAAACAGCTAATTAAGAATCTATCACCCCTGATTGCTCCTACCTGTTGAACAGTTGTTTTACTTAAGCGTAGGCAAAAAGCTCAGATGTCAGTGCTGGCAATGGTAATAAAAATTGTCTGTTGAGTGAGAGACATCTTAAAACTGTGGTTGAAGTTGAATATGCCAAATGCAACAGCAATGTTTTGGTCTGACTTTATTTAGAACGGAGACAATGATGAGTTGCCACCATGCACTAATCCCTTTGAGAGAACCTGTAGCATTAGATTTGCCCTACAACATCAACCAGTTTTAGTGCTTTATATTTTTTAGGGACAGACTCCAGAGCAAACAAGCAGACAGAGTCCTCTGAAGTGTGAATGGTGCAATATGCATAGAAATATGTAACTCTGCACACCGTATCATAAACTGAAACACCCAGTTATTGGTTAAACTGTCTGGAGATAAAATATCTTAAGGTATGCTTGTCGTTGCTGAGCTTTCCTTTAGTCTTAACAAACTTGTTTGGCAGACTATTCTATGATGCTGTTGAAGAGACGGTCCCTATAGTCTCCATGACAAGTTCTCCATACTCTGGCGTTTGCAAATGTAGAAGTGGATAGTTCACCTTGACAGCAGTTTCTGCGGTGATGAACCACCTTAGATCCAGCTCATTAGAACAGCTCAATGTGAGGAAAGATGGTAAGGTTAGATCTATGAATATACATTCAAATTCAACTCTGATGTTAGTTGCAGATTCCCGCAAGGTTATGCCAGGAATGAATTTCATTCCATCTAGCTAGCTGTTGTGCCAGCAGGATGTACTTGATGGGGGGAAAAAAATAGAGTTCTCTTTAGGTACATCTAACTGAAGATTTTGCACTGCTGACAGGCTCTAGTGAGCTTGGTCAGGTGTGCAACCAATGCAGGAGTCCAATTTCTCCGTGTCTGCAGGCAGGAAGGTCTGGAGCTCAGTATCGGGAGATCTGGAAAGGGGTTTCATTCCAAGGGGTATTTTTCCTGATTCCGGAAAAGTAAACTTTGTGCAGGCTGGCTGGTGGCCAAGATCTATCGCCCTATTAGATAAATATTTTGGGCAGCGCATGATAGAGCAGATAGCAAAGACTAATGCTACCACTGAGCATTTCTCTGTCATAGCTCTCAGGGCACTTTTCACAGGAGGCCAGCATCCTCTGATACATCGAGGAGAACTGGGGCTTAAATCCTCAGCATCTTGTGGATTCTTACTAATGCAGGTGCCTTTCTAGGATAGAAACACATAGAAACAGAAGGGTGTTTTCCTGCAGAGATTTGAAAGGAGAGGGGTAAAAATGGAGTTGCATAATTTCACCACACCTTTAAAAATAATATCATGTCTGCAACACATTTGGTGTGACTGTAACCTTTTCTTCATAGGGGTTTAGTAGTTCAGCGTACATACCAGACAGCCCTGGGGAATGTGCAGCTGGGGACATTTTCAGTAGTGTGCATTAATTATAGCGTATCACTATTTATCTCATTTACATGCATTGAAAGGAAATGGCTGCTTTTACTACAGTGCCCCATTGTGCCAGGGACTGTGAACACCCATCTAAAGACAGGATCTCTGACTCCTGAAGTTTACCCTCAAACGTGAGACGGAAAGGGTGGTGGAGGGGAACAGAATCAAAGTATACATGATATTACAGTATGTACTTATATATTTGTAGTTGGCTTGGCACAGGCAATTTTTCAGGTCAGAAAGATTGAACCCTGTGAGATTAAAATGTTAGGTATTACTGTGCATAGCTCTCTTTCCAGAGGCAGTTAGATTAGCATTTTTTCACTGAAAGCAGGACACACATTGAGTCTGTGTACTGTGAGATAAGCTGGTTTTATGCTGCAGAATATATCTGGGCATTTAAAACACCTCAGTCAGACAGCGATGGGCATACTTCAAGCGTTTTCACCTTCTTTAAGATATGTGAAATTTCAACATTGGTTTTGAAGACAACGTGAAGAATAATCCTTACATGTGAAATATTTTATTCTGATTAAATATACTTTTTTCCCCATTATTAATGAAAATGGTTATTCTGACAACTAACAAATCCATTAAAAAAAAGGTGTAAGCGAACAGCCAGAGGTGATTTTAAAAGAACTGTAAACTTAAATTCAAACAGCCGTGCCATTCTAGAATGGGGAAGGGAAGAAAACATCTTTGTGTTGGAAAAAGAGCTGACTCACACACTTTGTCTAGTATTATTGCATCTTCATATCAGTTTAAAATGGAGCTTAATGACTGCTATATCAACTTAAAAGTTCAGTCACCTTCCTTGCCCCCATTTGGATGCACAGTGTTAGTGCGAGAGGGAGAGAGCCGCGTGGGTCTGCGTCGCGAGGATGCTCAGAGGGGCACGCTGCGCGACGCTAACTGGCAAGTAGGAGAGTTGTAGTTCAAGCTTCTGGTGGCATCCAACGGTGCCCAGGGTATCGCCAGTCATTCCCACGTCTAGAAAGAGCACCAGGATGAGTGCACCTAGGGTGAGTGTGAAGCACAGGCCTTTGTTTCCCGAAAAGCTAAAGCCGGGAAGGCTGCCGAGCAGCACCGTGACTCCCGCGGTCCTCTGGTGCGGAGATGCTCGTCCCGTGCGGAGGAGCGGCGGGGGCATGTGGCGGATTCATTGCCTGACAGGAGGCGTGTGCAGTGGGTGCTGACCCTCGCCGCCCATCTGACCCCGTCATTTGTTGAAGGAGCTGACTTGTCTGGGAGGACTGGCAGGGACCGGGGTGCCAGATGGCATGTGGATGTGTGTTGTGTGTCGGCTGTCATTCAGCCAGATTAATGTGAAGTTTGTAAAAAGGAGGAGGGGGGGGGAAAAACAATTAAGCAAGAATCTCAAAAACAATCGAGGCCACGTGCCACCGGGCAGCAGTCGTTGGCGGCACAATGGGTTATCGGCTTCCCATGAATGGGCCCAACTGTTGCAAACGACATGAGCCTGCCCAGTTTTCAAATCATTTAATGCTCTTGTTTACTTCCAATCCAGCCAATCTCGGGGCCGGGAGAGCCGTCACCTGATAGCCTTTTTATGTATTTAAGTCCCAGGCCTCACAAAATAACTGAACAGCGGTAACCATGGCAATGCTAATTATTGCACTATAACTACAGTAGGAGAAAGAAAACAGGGTAGGCAGGGAGAGAGATTTGAAGACGGTTTTTGGCCAGGATTTGAGCTTTTGGCTCCTGGTCAGGTGTTGGGTTTTTTTTGCCTTTTCTTCTTTTCAAAATCTTTTTACAAACAAATAAATTACATTCTGCTTTAAAGATCTCCCAGATAATAGTTTAGGGAACTTTGATATGTGTTTCTGGAAATCATGAATAGAGGAGCTGAAAGCTCCTGGGCAGCCAGGCACTGGAGTTCTGCCTTGTTCTTTTAAGCTGATTTAGAATCGTGTAAAACATAAAAGATGCTTCAGCAAGAGACCAGATTTATTTAAGGCTTCTGCATCGTCATTTGGCAACAAACATGCATTAGTACCATGCAGCTGGCTTTAACATATCTAGGAGAGAGCTCTTTAAAGCCTTTGTTTTGAAAGCAAAATCGACTACATCCAACTAAACTATGTTCTTCTGAAAGAGAAAGATGTTTTCCTGGACCTGAATCCCTTTGGATTTACCCTGGGTATCTTCCTGACCTGTTCTAATTACTGCTTTACTCCTCAAGATACCCATGACTTCTGTAATACTGTTTAACATAAGTAAAAGTAGTTTAGCCCTTCATTTGCAATAGTTCTTTTATTGACTTTAATTGGAGTTTTGACCACACAGGAATTTTTGACTACTGTAAATATATTTCAAGATTTTAGTTTTGTACCACGCAGTCTATCAGAAGCAAAATATAACAGGTGGGATGGAGCATGCAGAATGTATCAAAAACGGAGCTTTAAACCAAAAGCACCCTGTCATCGTTATGCCTCGGTTTTGTCAGCTGAAGGCTGGCTGGTTGTTATTGTGCATTCAGTCACTAGCTTTTCATTCTGATCATTTAGTATGTCAAAAACTGCCTAAAAAGTTGTTTCATATGCTTCCTTGTTCCTTGTTATGTATCAATAACTTCATTTATCTGAATGGAAGAGATCACCGGTTCATTCTGTAAAGTTTTGTTTATGCAGCAACGCTCGGCTGATCCGTCCCCACCGACGGGATGCAGTGGCTGGGAAAAGCCCTCTCCAGGTGTTCAAGCCAGCAGCACGCACAGGTCCTTGAGGAGCTAGGCACAGAAACTTCTTCCAAGGCTGGCTGGTCACTGGATTTCAAGGTTAATGCAAAACTGCCAGGTTTTTTCTACATCAAGGCCAAACAAGTGCGAAGTTCTGACGAATGTGAAAATGAATCAGCTCTGGTTTTGTTTCTAGGCAGCTTCTCTTCCAGGTTCTTATGCCTTCTTCCCCTACAAATACTGCACAAGAAGTTTTCTTAACTAATAGGTGTCAAATTGTACGAAGGAATACGTGATTAAGTGAAGGGCAGCAGTAACCAGCCAGCTGTGAAACCAAAGGTCGCATCTGAATTCTGCAAACGGAATTCCAGTCTGACATGTTTTCCCTGCTGACCTACGTGAGCTTTGGCATCCCAGTCATCTCCCCTCTTACCAGGGACAGTGTAGCAGCATCTCCACTAACCTTTCATGCTATTTTGCAGACTCTTAGCTTCTGACCCCTCCCAGCTGAGTGAAGATGACCTCCCCAGTGACTTACAGTCCTTGTCGTGGCTGACATCTGTTGATGTTCCTCGGTTACAACAGATGGCCAGTGGAAGAATGGATTTTAGCCTTGGTGCCCAGAATGCAGTGCTACAACAGACAGGTAAACTGTTAGGATGTTAAATAACTGCTCTTTAAACAACACAGCCTACTGCCTCCTTTCTTTTCCCTCACACAGGCTAGCTCTCCTATTAGTAGATTCCTTTTAAGTGCATCACATGCAACCTGGAGCCTGTTGTCTTCTGATAAGGCTGTTGCTGATACATTCCTTCATTTCAAGAGGCAGAGAGCCCTATCAGTCACGCAGAGATCTTGGGATCCGATTGGCTTTTCTGCTCAGTGTAATTGCTGGTGCCTTGTTGCGTGAACTTGGGCCAAGGTATTTAAGACTTGCATTTCAGAGGTTTTCAACAGCTTTGAAATTAGGTAATTAGTCTTTCTTGTTTGTTTCAACATTGAAAAAATTAAGAGGACCCTATTTACCCCATACCTGTTTGCTTCATACAGACTTACAGCATATGTTCATTGAACGCCTGCCTTTCCTTTGTGAACATCCTTTAGGTAAACACACTTGTTCCCTAAGGCATTCTGCTGAGACAGCTCAGCGTATCATCTTGCTTGCTTTAGAGCAGAAATCCTTCTGGAGTACAGATAGTGCTGAATATGTTTTTTTTTCTTTTGTAAGATACTGTGTCTGTAACACCACTGTGGACTGTTAAACAGCTGTCATCTTTCATTCCCTGCATAACAAGTTTTAGAAGCAGCTGATGTCATCTTTGCAATTTGTGAAATGCTCTGGGTTCTTTTGGGATGGAAAGCCACAGAGAGATGTGATTATCCACTCCAGAGCTTAGCTGTGTTCAACTGTGTCTATTAAACATAAATGTCAGCGCTCTTTTCTGAAGAGTACTTTCATGCGAACGTTCACTGCCTTTGCTTTCTCCAAAATAGGTCCTGTAGCAAGCAATATGCACTCCACAGGAGCACCTGGAGCAATGCTTCATGTCCAGGCCAGCCTGCCACAGGGAATCCTGGGACTGAATTCTATTTCAACACACGGAGCAAGTGTAAGAGCAGGCCTCGATGGCTTATTATTGCAACACTTCTTAGGAAAAGATGTTGGTAATTTCAAGACTGACATGTCTGTTGTCTTTATCTCAGCAGATGAGCCAGTATGCTGTGGGTGGGCAGCCATCTCCTAGTTTACAAACACAGCAACAACTCTTTCCTCCTCCTCATTCACAGCAAGTGTTTGCCCTAGCACAAAACACACAACAGGTACTGTTATTTCCTTGTCATCTGTGTCTTGAAGTACCTGCCAAGATCATATCTAGAACTCCTTCAAAAGAAAAACAATAAAATAACCCTAAACATACATACCCGTGGACATTTTGCATCCGACATGTTCCTTCTTTTCCTTCTGCATACAGTGTAACCCAGCAGCAATCTACAACACATCCTATGGGACTCAGCCACACTATTCTCAGCCACGCCTGGCTCCTCACTCTGCCCAAGAACTGCATTCAAAGCATTACCCCAAGCCGATCTATTCATACAGGTAAGTAGAGAGCAGAATAGCGTATTGCCTACAGTCTGCATTGGGATGACTGTAACGCTGTAGGTGTGGGAGCTCGAGAGTGTGCGATTCCTTTGAAAGGGAACAAAAATCCTGTCATCCGCCCAGGAGTTCTGTGGAAGCTGCCTCCGAGGGGTAGCAGGAATGAACAAACAAACTAGACCCTGGACATCAGCATAAAGGTAGAGTAGCACAGAGGAGTAAAATCTGCAGGATCACAGGGTGACTTCTGAGCGCTTGAGAACGCTAATCCCATCAGCAGCCAGCTGCTTGTGTCTTAAGAGATGGGCCTGAGGTTGCTAGACCAGAAGAAGGCATGATGGCTAAGTATACGCAATCTGTTATTTCCTGTATTTCTCTGTCCTGTAGTTGTTTGATTGCAATGGCGCTGAAGAACAGCAAAACAGGCAGTCTCCCAGTGAGCGAGATCTACAGCTTCATGAAGGAGCACTTTCCCTACTTCAAGGTATGCGTACACCTGAAGGGTGGAAGTAGAACATCACAAATACTTCGTTCATGGCTTATTTCACTAGCATCCCTCTGCATCTTTCAGACAGCCCCTGATGGCTGGAAGAACTCTGTGCGCCACAACCTGTCTCTGAATAAGTGTTTTGAGAAAGTGGAGAACAAGATGAGTGGCACCTCTCGTAAAGGGTGCCTGTGGGCTCTCAATCCTGCCAAGATCGACAAGATGGAAGAGGAGATGCAGAAGTGGAAGCGGAAGGACTTAGCTGCTATTCACAGGAGCATGGCTAACCCAGGTAGGAATTATATTATGCTTTTGCTATGTGTATGACGGGGGGAAAATGGCTATTTGGCCAGGAAAGCATGAATCTTAAGTTATGTGGAACAGAGCTGGTTAGTGCGGAGCTCTCATGCCTTGCAACGGCCTCCTCCTCTGAGCTGCTCAGCTGAAATACCTCATGTTCTGCACTGGATGAAGTCATTGCTGCTGCCCTGACGTTGTATTGTCATACAGCTGTAGGGCGATGCACTACAGCTGGAGGAGGTAACCGAACTGACAGCTATTTTTGGAGGCCCTCAGTGCAAATCGGTCCCCAGCTTCAAAATGGATTGTCTTTTTCCCCCGTGCTAACCTAGCTAGCACATCCAAGGCCTTCTGAGGAATTATGCTGCCTCCAGTGATGGTATTTATAGCGTCACATTTTAATGCAGTTTTTTGCCTGCTCCTCTGCAAAGCTCTCCCTTTACTAAGACTTTCTCATTCTTATTTATAAAGACACATGTTTTTGAAGTTTTCAGGAGCTCAATATTGGCAAAATCAACTGGAGGTTTTTGCTGCAAAATCTGTAACATACAGTAAATGATAAATTACGTTCTCCTTTGCTTAAAAACAAAAATGCCGTTGAAACTCTCAGGAGTCTCTTGTATAAATCTTATTAGAGATACAAGCAGAATTCAGAGTATCCCTATGAGCAGGAGACCACTGAGGATGCTTAGTTCTGCGCTGTGGGCCAGCTGCCATCGGTGGTGGCTTGGCTGCTCTGAGTCTCATGTGATCGTCTCTCTAGCCCGGCTGGGGGTAACCAGGAAAGGGCTAAGGGTAGGGAAGTAGATGGCATTTCTTTGCTCTCTGCACAGTCAAAGCTGCCTTCTGTGCTGCATCTTGTACGGTCACAGTCACTGCCTGTTCAGTTTTATGGCAAAAGCGTGTGGCTGTGCTCACTTGTGAAATGCTGTGGCCAGGCCCTGCTTGAACAAATGGAGTTAAACTGTCTCTTTTCTTCCTTGGGAATGGGCGTCACTTGTGCAGAGGAGCTAGACAAGCTGATCACTGACAGACCTGAGAACTGCAGGCGGCCCAGCAAACAGGCAGAGCCTGAGGTCTCCACCCTGAACCACATGGCAGCAGCCCAAGGCCGAATCTCCATCTCCCAGCTGCAGCCTCAGCCCATCATGACGCTCTCGCTGCAGTCCATCCCCCTGCATCACCAGATCCAGACCCAGGCTCGCATCGCCCCAGACTCACCAGCGCCTGCACAAACGCCTCCCCTCCACACTCTGCCTGACATGAGCCACAGCCCTCTTCCCCACCATCCCATGGGACGCGCGCCTCCAGACTTCCTGAACGTGACAGCAGACATGAACACGGAGGTGGATGCTCTTGACCCAAGCATTATGGATTTTGCATTGCAAGGTATGGGAAAAGGAAGCTGGGGTGGGGAAGGGCACGATTTATGTGGTTATGCAGTCACTGAGTACATAACCAGGGTCCTCAGCAGGGTGCTCTGGGCTGGGACGTAACTGAGCTAAAAACTTGTGCTGGGTGCTGGCCTCTGCAGCGTGACTCCTCTGGCCTTCCTCAGAGCGTTTCTGCTGGATGGGACAGCAAACTGCCTTCACGGCTGAAGTAGATGTAGGCAGGGATGTCCAACGAGCTGGATCTGGGACGCACATCTCTCTGCCCATGGGAGACCATAGCTCTACTCGTGCCTTGGTTTCCCCCTTCTGTAAAAGGAGAACTTCCCTGGCTCGTGGCAGTGCCTAGCATGGCCCCTGGGTTTCTGGTTAGCACATGGTAGATAGATGCTGCCCGGAAAGGTCTGGGCTCCTGCTGGAACCAGGGGGATTTGGGGGGAACAAACACTCTTGCTGCCTTTGTGCTACAAATGGTACCATCCGCAAGCAGCACCAGTCCTAAGCAGCGGGTAAAGCCCTTTAGTTATGGACTGACCCCTACACACAGTGCCCGGGGGGGTCGGTTGTACTGCTGTGACCAGAATTTAATCTTTTAAAGGTAACATATGGGAGGAAATGAAAGACGACAGCTTCAGCCTTGATACCCTGGGTGCCTTCAGCAACTCCCCGCTCCACCTCTCAGACTGTGACCTGGGCACCCCTGGCCTCACCCCTGTCTCCAGTGGCAGCGATCACTCCTTCTCAGACCTGCAGGTCACCGGCCTTTACACCACCTACACGACACTGGACAACGTAGCGGCAGCTCAGTACATGAACCCCCAAGGCAACAAACCCATCGCTCTGCTCTGAGTTTTGCACCGTTCCATGGACCTCTGACTCAGGGGCCAGTTTCTCCCAACCGTTAAAATCCGACCCAAAAGCAATAAAAGAGCTCCTCCTGCAGACGCTTGGAACGTGTTGGCTATTTACTGGGACAGAGCATGCGATGCCAAAATAAATCAAACCGTTACAGTAGAACCACTTTTGCCCGCGGCAAGACTGAGGAAGGGGCACGGACACTTGTGTTGCAGGACTGGTGAGCTCTCAAGAAGGGCCTGGAAGGGATCAGTCAGCAGGAACTTTCACGAGAATGTAACTGAGCTAAAAAATAGTCCAGTTAAGGTAAATACATTTAGCCGACACTGTGATTTGGACTCATATGTGGATGCTGTTTGGTCACCACCTACACAGAAGCAAACAGAAGCCAACGGGCTGGTCAGCACCAAGTTGGAGTCCAAAATGGTTGATCACGTACCACGTATATCTTTTTTCTTAAATTGCCAAATAACTATTGCCGATGAACAAAGACCCCACACAGTTTCTGGAGACACTTGCACCACTAACACTTTCCTGATGTAACTGTTATTAATTTATTGTTATGAGGCAGAAAAAAAGGAGCAAAAATACTAAAAATGAAAAGTCAAACCCATAGCAGACAACTGTTATAACTAGGTTTAAAAACAAAGTCCTTACCCCGTGAAGGAAGTGGTACTACTGAATTATTAAACTGATTGCTGGCTAGAAGATTTTAGGAATTATGCCTATTTTTAGGATTTTTTTTAAAAAAAGATTAGATTTGTTTATAGTCTTGTGTATTGTGCTTCTGTCTATTCTTGTGCTAGGCAGTATTACTATTTGTAAATTTATTTATATTTATTGTTATGAAGAGAAAAGAAATTATGTAAACTGAGCACTGTTCAATTTTTTAAAATGCTGCAGTAACCTGTTTTACATCCACTAAATTATTCATGATCAAAAATGCAACAATTTTAATCACTGTTGTGACTCTACATTTCTTTTAAATAAGCACTTTTGATACTGTGAAACTCATGGTTTTTAAAAAAAATTCAGAGACCAAATATTGTAACTGTACCGTACCAATTCATAATAGTCTGTCTTTCCTAATTAACCAAGTAAAATTGATTCTAATGTAGTTTTTAAATTTTCAAACCCTGCTTTATACTTGGTAACATACATTGCAAAAAATGTAATGAAACATCTGAAAATAGAAAAAGCAAACCGTATGTTGGAATTTAGCATTTAGTTTACTTATACCTCTGTGACCATGAAGTAATATTTATATCTCGTGTTTTGTCCATTCCTGTGCATTCATAGAATTTCCCAGTCTGTCGGTTCCCGGTGTTGTATCCATGGCTCACAGGCTGCTCTCTCCCAGGCCGAGTGTGGCTGGGGCTGGCTGGAGGCAGGAAGCCCCTCCAGCTTAACTCCGTGTACTAAAAACCCAGAGGGTGCAGGACGCTGGAGCCACCCGGCTGAAAATCACCGTTGTGAAGATCAGGGGCTAGAAAATGCCTGTGCCTGTACCTTCCCCAGCGCGTGTGTCCACGGCAGCCCCTTCCGAAAGGGCACGATGCTCCATGTCATAACTTATTGTTCAAGAACAAATGTGATTAATGATCATTTGCTGTGACTGGCGCCATCTGCGATGTCTTCATTTTTTTTAAATAAACATTTCTTAGCACTAAGCCTGGGTCATTCTAGATGTGCTGCATTACGACTACTCTGGTGTCAGGCGTGCCCCTGCCACACGGCATGCTGCAGCTCGGCATTAAACACTAATTCCGAGGCATCTGCTGCTGGAAATCCAACCCAGCGGGGAAATAGTTTCATAAAACTTACGGATGTTGACACATGGACAAAGCTCAGACGCGTTCGACTCCAGCCGCGGTGTCCGAGCGCGCTGAGGAGCAGGCCCTTCTCTTGAATCTAAGACTTGCGTGTTCACATGCCACCACTACAGAAAAGCGTCTCATCCGTGCACAAAGCCTTTGTAGCGCCCACCTGCAAACGGAAGCGAGGGCTTTCCTCTAAAAGAGCAGCTTTGCCCAGGCTTCGTTGCCTTTACAGACGTAATACTATGACCAAGCCGAGGCTTTGTCCCTGGCTGAAATCCTCCAGGAGAATAAAAGTTTGCAGGTATTTACTGTATGAACTCTTTTTCTGTTCTGTCAAGTTATTCCTGAAAATCTCTGTGCCTAAATGTGCGGAAGATCTCTGGTTTAGGGACAGGCGTTCGCAGGAGGGCTGCTACGAGCTGCTCTGTGCTAAAGCAGTTTCTGTGCTGCAGGGAGGGGGCTGCGCAGCGGCAGAGGCACCGGCCCCTGCTCAGATCCGCCGCGTTTACACAATGACAAAAGAAACAGAGCTCAGGAAAACTCAGGAAAACTTCCTCGAGAATTGTGCTCACTTTATTGGCGGCGGTTTGGCTCCCGTAGGGCGACCATCAGCACCCCCCTTCCCTGACAAAGTGCAGTGACACCTTCCAAACCAGCCAGCATCTCACAAGGCCCCTTCCACCCCCAACCCCAGGACAGGGAGACCTCCCCGCAGACCCTGTGGGAGCCCCCAGCCCAGGCATGACCACGGAGGTGTCCAACACCTCCACACCACGGCAATACCGGTGCTGCACGTGAATCAGGTGTCTCGCCTTCCATCGCCGTCCTGCCTCCCCCCTTGTGAGCCAAAGCTAAACCTGTGCTGGTGAAGACGCACCCGCACAGCCAGAGGCACTGAAAAGCACATATTCAAATTTCCCCTCCATGAACCAAACTGATTAAAGGCCACCCGAGAAGCAAGGTTCAGGTCTGAGCAGACAGAGAGCTCACCCTGGCTCCTGTGCTTCAGCGGAGGAACCGGGTCGCTGGGCAGGAGCACCCAGAGCTGTGTCCTCCCTTCTCGCCGTCCTCCGCAGGAGCCGCAGGCTGAAAACACCGAAGGAGCTGTGGCAGGAGCCAGAAAGGACATGAGATGGGCAAGAGGAACAGTCGGGTCAGTCAAACTGTGGTGGATCCGTTGATGTTCCCCCTGCAACAGCTCCCAGCATGGCTCGCTGATGTCTTTTCTCGGTCATCAGCTACTCATAGTCACATCTACTGATCGCTGCCCAACAAGGATGAGACAAATTGCTCCTCATAGTTCCCAAGTTTATTATAAAACATCAGTTTGAGACTGCTTCTTAAGCAGGGTTTACATTTCCTTGGGCCGGTGCCTGGTCAGCTTCAACATGGTCATATGGAGACCTCCTCCTTCGTCCCGCTCCCCTGTGGTGCCTGGACCAGTCGGTTTGTACTTCCAGCTCCGTCCGGTCTCATGAGACGTGGCTGACACTGGTGCTTGTTTTAAAGACTAAGGCCAGGGCTTGCAACTAAAACACAGTAAAAGATTTTAGATTCCTTTTAAAACCAACTTCTGCACCAGGTCCAGACTCCAGACTTGGCTTGGGCCAAGTTTAACTTCTGCCAAGCTGCCCCTCTGAGGAGCACCCCCAGCGCCAGAGGGAACTTTGCACAGACGGAGAGATCATCTTCATGGCTTAAAATACAAACACTGGCATCTTTTATTTAGGCACACGAGTAAGAGTCCCAGGCTTCAGTTTGAGGGCTGACGAACCAGGAGGGGAGGTGAGGTCTGGCCTCTGAGCAGCAGCGTGCCCCGGCGCCCCTCCCGCCCTGCGGCGATTGCCCTGCACGCCGCTGGCCGCCAGCCACCGGCTCAAGATGGGCCGTCATTATCCACCGTCGACAGGAGACGGGCGACCTGGGCCTTCTGCGCACCGGTGATGTGCTGAGCCATCTGGATGACGCAGTCCATGGCCACCTCGGGGTTGGCTTGGAGCAAGCTGCAAGGCAGACAGGAGAGGGCAGCTGCCGCAGGAGCTGAACCACCTCGGCTCCACCACCTGCTGTCCCCAGCCCAGGGGACCAGCATTGCCCTTCGCATCCCGGTTCCCGTGGCCACTCACCTCCGGATGTGCTTGAGCACGTAGTCCCGCTTCAAGTACTTGATGTTCTCCCGGATGGCCGACTGGGTGCCATCGTCCTCTTGCATGTGCTTCTCCAGCCACTCCACCACCACCTGGTTGTTGTCCCAGAGGTAGCCCTGGGGAGAGCAGCACCGTGGGCAGGGGGTCCTGCTGCCTGCACAGCCCGAGCCCCCCCTTTCTGCTGCATCCGTGTGCTTTTTCCTCTCAGGACAACCAGGCAATGGGATTTTTCTTCTCAGTCCTGCACATATGGCACAGCATGGCACACTCCCCCACTCCCATCTAATAAAACAGCCGAGCAACAGGAGGGCAAGGTGACAGCCCTCGGGACGCCCCTGGCCGCAGGGGTGCCTCGGGAAGCCGGGGCTGGGGGTACCTTCGCGGCTCCTTCCGTCTCCATGAACCAGCGCCGCAGCATGGACTGGATGTGGATGTGGCTCAGCTCGCTGTTCGCCTTCAGGACCTCCGCCTTCACCACCTCCTCCAGCAGCAGCCGCCGCAGCCGCCAGTAGAGGAAGGAGCGGGCGTTCTTCCACTCCAGGATGTCCTGCAGAAATGGGGGCAGAGCCCAGGTTCGTCTTTGCAGAAAGAAGAGGAGCTGCTGTGCAGCGACTGCTCGCTCACAGCTCGTGCCGGCGGGTTTGAAGGCAGCTCTGCTGGGCGGGAGCAGAGAGCAGCACCCGGGGCAGGTACGGCACATTGAGCTGCAGCCCAGACCCCCGGAGGGGACTTTGCCTCCCACCTTTGTGCCACCACTGCAAAACTCCCTGTGCCGAGCCCCTTCCACCGATGCCCTGGCTCACCGTGATGACGCCTTTCTCCTGCATTCGGCCTGGGGTGTCGTGCAGGTCGGCGAAGTGCACGGCCACCTGGTAGTACATGGGCAGGAGGAGCTCCTCCCGGGCCTTGAGCTGCTTCTCCAGCTCCTTGCGCTGCGCCTCGGACAGCTCGGGGGTCCCTGCGGGAAACGTCGTGATGAGCAGCCCACCCGCCGCCCCTGTGACGGGGTCCACAGGCCACCACGGGGGCTGGGCTCCTACATCAGCCGCCCCCACCAGGGAACGGGGCACCCAGCGTCATGTACTTTTGCTTTGGCACGTTTACACCCCTGCCCAGAGCCCAGCCACAGAAGGCAGGGGCCACGAAGGGGCTGCACCATGTTCAGTGCCTGCCACAAGAGAGGTGGGAGGTGGCATTTGCAAGGACTTCGCGGGACCGTGTTTTAGCAGGGTGGAGGGGCATGGGGGCAAGGACCTCCCAACGCAGCCCAACCACCCGCTGCCGGCAGGAGCTGATCACAGCAAAAGGAGACCCAGTGCATTAAAGGCAGCCTCCGCGCAGCTCTGTAATGACTATATGTCATCTCATTAGGTACTGGTTCAGCACGGCCATTGCCATTCTTCATCTCAAGGCATGGGAGAAAAGTCCAGCACCATTTACAGAGCCCCCAGGAGATACAGGTGTTTTAAAGTACCACCACATCCCCTTGGCAGGCTCCACCACCAGAAAAGCCATAAAGAATTTTCACAGAGGAACACTAAAGGATTTCCTGATGGTTGCCACCATGGTGTTTGAGCCTCATGTTCTAACTTACTGCTGCCAATGCCCACAAGCCGAAACGCCCTTCCCTTACCTAGCTGCTCAACGAGCTTGGCATAGACCGTATCGATCCTTCTCATGGTCTTCACCAAATCTTTCTTTCTGAACTTGATCTCCACTGTTCCTCCAGGCTCCAGAATGCCTCCCCTGGAAGGAAAGTTCGGTAAAGCAGGGACTGGTCTGCACAGGAGAATAAATCCTGGGACAAGAGGTCCAGGCAACTCTCTCTTCTGAGAATTAGGGAGAGAGAAAACCCAAAAGGCTTTTGTTTCCAGTCTGAGCTTCTTGTCTATCCTCCCACTCCTTACAGCTTGCTCCAAAGTGCATTAATTCAGGTTAGAGAAAAGGCCTCCTGACCCCCAAAACCACGTTCTACCCACCCGCAGCCTTTGCTGGACGCAGGAGGATATCCGCAAGGAGATACCTGCCACGCTGCTCTGTAAGAGCTGATGACCTTGATTAACTCAAAGGTAAAAAATACACATCTCAAGTGACCAGAGGTCTCTGCAGACCCCGTGCACCGGCTTTCATTTCTCTGCACGTGGGCTGCGGAGGATGCACATGTATTTTCGACGCTGACCTGCTCTCCTTGTCCGCGTAGAGCTCCACATACAGGGGATTGATGGTGGAGTCGATGACCACCCAGGAGCCTCCCCGCAGCTCTGCGTGTGGCGGGATGTAGACCAGGACAGGCTGCTTAAAATCCCGGAGGCTATCGACAATGAAGGCGCCGAACTTCAGCATTTGGTCGTACATGTCTGAAAGCCAAAGGGACTCATTGGCTGGGTACCCCGACTGCTGTGGGCCAGGCTATTGCCCCTTGCCTCCTCCTAGATGCCCAGTGCCACCTTCTCTATTGGAGACACCAAACAAGCACCCCAAAACCAGCCCAGCAGGAAGCCACCAAGCCCTGGGACCTGGGTCCTGGCGATGCCCCATCACATCCCCAGCCCAACCCCACATCCCGGGGTGGTGCAGGCAGGACCCTGGTAGGCTGGGTCATCCCAGGACCCCGTGGGGTGGCATGAGTGCCAGCAGTATGTCACGGCACGGGTACCAAGCGTGGGTACCTTTCATGCCACTGGAGAAGCCTCGCCAGTTAGCAAAGATCATCAGCGGGAGATGCTCCCGGTTGAAGTCCCGAATAGCCTGGGCTGTTTTAAAAGCAGAATCTGGAAACCAGACCTGCCCGGCCTGCTGGATTATCTGCAAAAGATGGCAAGCAGCAGTGCTGAGAGCGGTGCTGGTGCTTCCTGGCACACCACGCTGGCAGTTTGGTGGCATGTGGTGTGCAAGAGCTGGAAGAAAACAAACCGACCAAGCACCCTTAATTTCACCAGTCTTTAAGGAAAATCAAGACATACCAAAGGATTACGCTAAGCTTTTTCCCTGCTCTCCCCTCCAGCCTCCTTCTAGCTGCCACTTGGCCACACTAAGGTCTCCCCACACACCTTTGCCTCCGACTCTGGGTTGGCAGGGTCCGCAGGTATCGTCACCTCCACAGTGCGGGTCTCGACAGCGATGACACCCACTGGGAGACCTCCCAGCCTGCAGTGAGGCAGAGTGGTCTCAGCAGAGGCCAGTTCCCCTCCATGCTGCACCCCAGCCTCACCAGAGAGGTTCCCCCCATCACCATCCCAAAGCAGCGCCACGGTCAGGGCTTGAGTGTGCTTGACCGTGCATGCAGCTTCCCCGCATCGCGCTCTGCCCTGGGGCTCCATCCCTTGCTCCCGGCAGTACCTTGCTCTGCCAACCACAACTGTCTGAGCCCACAGCCTCATGATCTCCAGGAAGCTGCCCTGGTCAAAGAAGCCACTCTGCCAGGTCCCCTTGAGAGCTGCAGAGCACAGGAAAAAGGGGAGCGGTGCAACGGTGAGCACTGAAGGGCTCCCTGTGCACCAACCTGCAGCAAAAAACACTTTCTGCACCAGGACAGGAGGTTTGCAGTTACAAGACATGTTTAGGAGCATTGCTGCAGAGGTCTCGGGTTGCCCTCACTTACTTGGGTGGGGTCTCCCTGCCAGCATCCACCTGGGGTCATAGGGGACTTTGGAAGGGACAAAATCTATTTCTCTTTCGATGGGGTCGCTTATGGCAGTGACGGGCACCGGGCTCCGGTTATCCTGCAAGGGAGAGCCCCGAAGGGCAGGTCACCAGCCAGGTATGGGGTGACACCCCACACCACCATCCTGCAGCACCCTCCTACCTTGGGTATGTACGAGAGCCACTGCAGGATGGTGTAGACCCCCTCAAAGTCATCCGGGACGGTGACATGGGAAACGCCGTTATTGTGCATGATCTGCACGCCTCCCAGCTGGTTATTGGATGTGTAAACTTCACGTCCCAACACCTAGGCAGAATTATTAACAGAAATGCAGATCGGTCTCTGCTAACACAGGAGCCATTCCTCCTTGCTCTGTTTGTTAAGTCAAACCTCTGTACAAGCACATTCCCTCTGGTTTTAGGCTGAATTTCCACCTCTGCCTACCAGTGATGTTAATGCAAAAGGGCTCTGCTTTAGACACCTAAAGGGACCCACAAGTGCATCGGTTTAGCTAAGCAGGTTTCAAATCAGCTCAAACCAGTGCAGTTCTGCCCCTGGGACTGGAGCCAAACAGTCGCCGTGGCAGCTCTGCCGTCTGGCCCTGCTCCAGGAGTGATGCACCATGAACTGGCCCCTAAAGCAAAGAGCTGCAGGGTGGCATTCTCTCAATTCTCAGTGAGACGAGCCCAGTTGCAGTTCCCCTGCGTCTCCTCCAGACAGGTCCCATGAGGTGACGCGCAGGGAACTGCCACCTCTTCCCACAGGACAGGGAAGGAGCCCACGCATGTCCCACCGGCGTGAGGGACAGTGCCGGGGAGGACACGCGGCTGGAGCACGGTACCTTATTGAGAGCCGTGACGCCGGTGAGGATGATGTGGGAGTTCTCCACCTGGATGACACGCTGGCCAAGCCTCACCAGGTACGCGCCGATCCCGATGGCACGACAGGTCACCTGGGCACACACACGAGGACACATGGGGTTACTGGAGAGAAAGGGCTGCAGCAGAGTCCATGAGCACCAGGAGAACGATGCTCCCTGGCTCTGCAGGAGTTACACCAGGTCACTTGTTGCTTGTTATTCCCCCCAAGGTGACCTTAAAAGCAAGTAGGAGAGAGGGGAGGAGTGGAGCAGGGGAAGGACCCACGGCTGTACCATGCTGATGGTCACTATTTCATCGTAAGCGCGAGAGGACTCCCCGGCGATGGTACCGGCGGCTCTCAGGTTTTCCACCCCAAATCCGTTGTCCTTCCCGATGATGTCCAGGAGGACGTACCTGCGAGGAAAGCAGAGCCATGGTGGCGTGGGCAGGACAGGGGGAAGCGCTCACCTGCATGGTGTGTCTGGCAGGGTCCTGAACGAGGATGTGGGAGCTGCATCCCGGCAGGGAGGCAGGGCAAGGCTCAGGGTGGCTCTGTGTGCCCCATGGGGTATTGGGGCTCACCTGGACTCGCCCCCTTCCTCCACGTGCTCACAGTGCACCGAGTTCATGGCACTGATCCTCGTGTAGTCCTGGGGAGTCAGGTACAGGTATTTGAACCCCTGGAAATAAAGAGGAGGAGGATGAGTTGTGGAGTCCCCCATGCACACACTCACGTGGGACACGGCCCCTCTCCAAACCCAACCCAAACCCGCCCATGCATCAACAGCGGCTCAGGGACCAGGGCTGGACAGAGCAGCCGTGCCAGCACTGGCACCTTTATTTCCACCCCGCTGGGGAAAGCAGAGGGAACCATCCCCATAGCAGTGGGTGCACGTGTGTGCTCACCCCGCAGCATTGATCCCACACTTTTATGTCCCAGTTTAGCTCTGGTCCTTCCTTCCCCCAATAAGTCCTCTGTTATTTTCTGTGACAGCGGGAGGGGAGGTGCCCACACACCTTGTAGGGGTCCGCAGGGTCCACCCAGGCCACCTGGAACATGTGCTTTATCTCGTCGGCAAAGCCGATGCGGGCGCCGCTGTTGGCGGCGATGTAGATGCGGGGGATGCCTTCGGCCCGCGCCAGCTCCGAGGCCCGCAAGAAGACCAGGTCCTCCTCCGGCCCAAAGGAGCCGATCTTGTGCGTGATGTCATTGCAGATGAGCACGATGTCCCGGCCTTTCGGATACTCGGGGGTCTTCAGCTTCATTTTGAAAGCAACCATCCCCACCTGCCCCAAAATAGCACAAGGTCACAGGGCAGGCTACTCCAGAGAAATGGGGTCTGAGCTGCAGATTGCATTAACCAACAGACAGAACGCTTGCTTGGGGAGCATCTCCCGGGCTTTAAACACAGCTAGACTGGGGAAGCCACCAGCCATTCCCACCTGCCGCAGCACAGCTTCCCCCCGCCCCTCTCTCTCGCCCCATTCCCAAATCACCCCTTGCTACCTCGTTCCCTCCGGGGACCCTGTTCATCTGCATGAGGTGCCCCTGCGAGTCCAGCACCAGCTCGGTGTATGTCAGGACGTCCTTGGGGTACAGCTCTGAGGAGCCCCACAGCTTGAAGAGAGCCTGCAGAGACACCGCGCACAGGACAAGCTGAAAGCACAGGGCTGCGGCAGCTCCGAGGCTACTGCCTGCACACTCCTGCAGCAGGCTGGGACTTGGGGTAAAACCTTGCGTTAGAGCCCCCACCCTGCTGCAGACCTCCTTGTACGGGGCTTTCTGGTTCATGTCCTCCATGAGTGTGACTACAGCAATTTGCAAGAGCTAGGAATCGGTTTAGAAATGCTTCATATAACCAAAAATGTTGGGGCTCGGGCTCTTTTCTTTTTCTCATTTGTCAGCTGAGGGGAGTGGAGTCTTTTCCCCAGATGGGAATATCTGGGGAGGGTGGGGAAGAAAAGTAAATGCAATAATTTGGAACCTCTTTTTGCTCAGCTGGACTCACCTGCCTGATCATCTCGGGGAAATCATACACATAGGTGGTGCCCAAGGACTGCGCCTGGAACCGCTTGGCCTGAAGCAGGTCCTTGGTGACGTAGGGGGTGTTGATGAGCATCCCGTGCTGTGGCCCTTGCTTGTCCCCATATGACTGAAACATGATCTGGAGAGAGAGAAGGGCAGAGCGTTGGCTGCTTTCCCTCGGCATGCGGGCGAGTCCTCTCTGCAACACTAAGGAGCAAGAGCCCCACAGGGCTGGAGCGCTGCTGAGCTTTGCCTGGCCGAGATGCGTCTGCCTGTGACTCTAGTCGACCAAACAATGTGATTTTCCACCCCACTCTTTGCTATTGAGGGGACTGAGTGCAACACTGCTGTGCTGCAAGTACCAGTAACACCCTAATACTGACCTTCACCTCCCAGACCAAAAACTGCGTGACTATGCACTAGCAACACCCCTGGGGCTCAGCACCATTTTGGAGCAAAGCATCACCCCGAGGTGCCCAACTGGATGCAGCACAGAGGGGACTGAAACCGGGCCAGCCCTGGGAATGATGCTCCACAGTGCCGGGGGCTCTGGGACAGACTAGTACTGCAGGTGCACGAGGATTTTTGTAGAAACCACCCCAAAGCTTCGCCGTAGGTGATAGCTGTTCAAGCAGTCGTGGTTGGGTTCCTGTTTGCAGCCACCACCTGCAGTTACTCACGCTGCCGGAGCCGGGGTCCCTCACTTCCTTGTAGAGGCTGATGTCCAGGTAGTAGCCGGACTCGTTGGTCAGGAAGAGGCGGATGGGGATGGCGGTGGTAGTGGGCGTCAGGCGGATGTTGATCTTCACCTCAGCCTGCAGGACCCGCAGCTTCCAGAGGCGGCTGCCATAGCGCATCACCATGGACCGCACCGACTCCTCGATCTGGGCGTGGGACAGCACACGGATGGGTCCCTGGCCCCGAGGACACCACTGTCCCCGATGCCAAGGCTAGAGCAGCCCCATTGCATCTCCACCCCAAACAGATATTTCAGATTTGCTTTGGGAAAGCCCCTTCCCTCTCTCCATCCCTCCATCCAGCCTCTCCACTGTGGAAAGACAGCGTCCCACATCCTCCTGAACGGACACAGCCCCACTCCTTCAGACTGCACGCTGCCTGGGGGAAGAGTCTGCCACCCACCCTCGTGTCAGCCAGTGAACTGCCTGCTTGTCCATGTCTGTACAAAAAGCCCTGATCATTGCAAAGTGTGAAATCTCAGCACCTCCCCAGCAAACAGCCCATGGTGAAGGTCTGACACAGAAATTAAGCTGCAGGAACCTCTGGGGCTGCCGAATCCAATCCCCATCCAGGGTCGGGTGTGCACTGGACGGGACCGGGTCTGACAGCCAGCGTCGGGGGCGGCTGCCCATCCATGCAAGTGGCACCGAGCACGGGGGATGACACAGCCTCCATCCCCAGCTCAGCACTGCGCTGACAGCGGGAAGCAGGACACCAAGAAACGTACCTTGGAAGGGTCCATGACAACTGTCGGGACAAAGTTGAGGAAGATGTGGTTGCAGTCGGTGCGGACGGTGGTGTTGTTGAAGGCCACCTCCAGCTCATCCATCGCCTCCAGGAGCAGCCGCTCGCCCTCGTTCTGCAGATACTCGAAGGAAGCCTCCTGCGGTGCATGGGGCAGATCAGGGGCGGCCAGAGCAACCCCTGCACCTGAAACGCACCCACCTCTGCCCGCGCACCCGGGGCACCCGGTGCCGCCTTGCCTTGGTGATCAGGTCCGAGTGGCGCACGATGGCGCGGATGAAGAAGCGGTAGTCGGTGGCCTCGGCGCCCGCCTGCACCTTGGCAGCCCCCAGGTAGAGGTGCATCTTGTGATTGGCGCAGGGAATGGCCATCAGGTCGAAGTTGCGCATGCGGCTCAGCTCCAGCTGGAAGGCCAGCGCTGGCTCCAGGTGCCGGTAGATGCGGTCCTCTGCAAACTGGCGCGGCACGGAGGGGTGAGCGAGCGGCCGGTCAGCCAGCGCCGGACAGGCTCTGCTCTAACCGTGGCTCTTACCTCGTCCCTGGCTCTGAACGTGAAAAACTTCGGGAATTCTCTCTAAAGCAAAGGGGAGAGAAAGGACAACATGAATAATCCTGGCAAACAGAGAATTTTTCCAATTTTCATTATTCATTAAAAAGAAAAAACCTTGGAGGCTTCCTCCTCCCTCAAAGGGAAAAGAGCTGGGAGTAATCATTGGCTTTTAAAGGCAGCTTAAAGCTATGGAGCAGCCACGCAGGAACCACGTTACTGGAGACATTAGCAGCATAAAGGATAATACAGGAGATAAATCACTCATTGAATCCCTCATTAATTAATTCCCAGCTCCTGATGCAGGTACATCCATCACTCAATGCTATGTCTATAAGGTACTTATAGATGTTTCTAGGTGTTTTAGGGAGGCAGAAGCACGATGCGTCTAAAGTCACTCTACCTGTCGGCGGCTCCGTGCGCACTCACCTGCTGGGCAATGAGAAACGTGATTCTCCGGAGACCACAGTCAACGAGGACATTTTTCTACACAGAAACAGAAGACTCCACCAGTCACAAGAGCTCAAATATCTCCACTGAGGGAGCAAACAAAACCCAAGAGGCTGCCACAGGGTGCGGCATTTTGGGGAGCACGTGGAGATGAGGCAGCACCTTGGGGTACAGTGCCCTGGCTTGCAGGGTCTGCAAAAAGGGGGTCCAGCCCCAGCAACAGACCTTGGACTGGGCAAAGGCTCTGAAGATGGGCACCAGCTTCTCGTCTTCCACGTGGTCAGCCCAGCGGAGCGCAATGTTGAGGATGTGGATCGGCTCCTCGTGGACATTCTGGTAACAAAAGCCCCCAGTCAACCCTGACCAGCAGCAGCACTGCCATCCTGGCACCACCTGGGGGGGACAGCAATGGCATCGTGCCCACCTTGGCATCCTCCTCCTCATAGATGGTGGCTCTCGCCTCACTGAAGAGCGTGCTCTCCGAAGGTGGGTCGGCAAAGCATGAGATCACTTCATCGAAGTTCCTGCCCAAACGGCAGGGATGGGGTGACAAGCCAGCATGTTGTGCCCACCCCCTGCCCGAGGGGACAGCGCCAGGGATCCGCTGCAGCAGGGACTCGGGTACCAGCGCAGCGGCCCGGGGGCACGCACCGCTCAGCTGGGCTCCACCAGCCCACGGCAAAGCCACAGCTCATGAAACACAGCTCTAAGCGCTGCTCTGTTAATATGCAGAGATGCTTAACCCGTGCCGGGCAAGCTTTTCGCAGGCTCCACGTGTCCCCAAAAGACATGTCATGTTCCCACCCGGTAACTGTCGTACTGAAAATACCCAGCCCCAACCTGCGGCTGCGGGAGGAACAGGAGCTGCCCTGAGCGCTGCCCGGCTGCCGCCAGCTTTGGCTCTTCCACCCCCTTTTGCTCTCTAACGACTGCAGCAGCACCGAAGAGGCATGTGCGTGACCAGCCAGGCATGTTCCCGCACCCCCACCTCGTGAAGTCCTCAAATCTGTCGAAGGCCACCATAGCTCCCATCCGCTGGCTCAGGGGAGAAAAGCCACTGTCCATGAAGAGCTCGGTGCTGTGCCGGGCCAGGTCAGGGTTGGAGATGCTGATGGGGACGGACATCCTGCGCGGGGGAGGAAGGCAGCCATCAGCCATGGGTGGAGGCACTGCCCCTGTGTCCAACAGGGACCACGCAGGTCCCACACGGGACCCTGACCCGGAGAGGGCTCATCCTGCTCCACTGGCAAAGGGAGAGCATGGCGGGCAGTTCCTTCTGAGGGTCCCCGTGTTTTGCATGGAGGAGACGATACAAACCCAACAGCTTTGCAAAAAGGACCATGTCCAGGGGAGCAGGATGGCGTGCAGGGGCCCCTGTACCTGTTTGGGTGGGAGGAGGGCAGCATGAACTGGAACTCCACCAGGCAGGTGCCATCCGAGAGCTGCCGGTGGTGCAGGCTGTTCAGCTCGTAGGCAATATACCCACGCCGCACGTACACCTGGGAGAAGGATGGCAGGAGGTAACGCCGTGCCCCCGCTCCCACCACACACGTCCATGCCACCCCCCAGAGCTTGCGTGCTCCCCGCGGCCCCCCCAGCCCTCACCTCCAGCGCCGCCATGCGCACCACCTGGTTGGTGTGGTAGAAGAAGATGGGAAGCACATCGAAGATGGTGGTTTCCGAGAGGATCAGTTTCTGGGGGAAGAAAGCAAAATGTAGGACAAGGATGAAGTGGGAGCCTCTTGCCCCATCACAGGATGGGGGAGGCACATTCCAGAGGGGTCCCTCAATGTGGGGCTGTGCAGGACTGGCCACCGGGGTGCCATGGGACACCCAGCCCACCACGGGGACACTGTCAGACCCATGTCAGTCCCCCTGCCAAATGGGGTGAGGGCAGGGGATGGGGACTGGCAGCAATAGGGTGTAGTCCCTCCTCTGCTCTGCACAGGCACCGATGCTGCAAGCAAGGCTTTGATTGCTTTTTTGGCTATTTTTAAGGCTAAGCCACTTGCAGCCAGACCTCCTCACCAAAGCCACCCGAAGCCAAATTCCCTCTGTGGAAAATCACACGATTCCCAACCTTCAGGTTTTCAGGGCAGTACTCGTGTCCGTACATGTCGATAGCGGAGAGGAAGATGGACTCCACCTGGTTGTGCCGCAGCTCGTAGGAGGGCAGGTGAGAGGCGATGAGCACCTGCAAGGGGAGAGGTGGCTGGGAGTGCGAGGGACGGGGACAGGGACGGGTCAGGGACGGGGACAGGGATGGCGTGGTGCTCGCTGACCTGCCGGGCTCTCAGCGCCACTTTGGAGTGCTCAGTCTTGCTGAGCTGTGTCAGCTCGTGGAGGATGGCCGTCAGCTCGTCCGTCAGCGTGGGGTCGCGGCCACACAGCTGGTCCTGCAATGCACGCACCACCATGGCTCGGCTCCGGCCCCTCGCTGTGGGATGGCTTCATCCAGCACCCCCAGCCTCGCATGGGCAATGGGGCCAAGACCCGAGGCACTAAAATGGGCTCTCTGAACCAAGTGCAGCAATGCAATGCTACAGAGGGGAGATAAAGTCCCCCTAACGAGGCAGGAATGGACACTTGAATGCAAAACCCAAACCCTGGGGATGCATTAAACAGAGGAGCAGAAAAGCGGTTTCTCAGGTGTCCGCTCTCTTTCAAGGAGAGAGCACAGAGCTGTGACAGCCACCCACAGCTGCGTCCCATCCCGCAGCGACGCAGAGCTTGCCTCAGCTTACAGGCTTTTCCCTGCCGCCAGCCTTTACTTCTGGTGTCTCGGAGCATGGGCTGTACTCACAATTAACATGGTCACCAGCAGGTTCTTCTTTGCCACCTGCGCGTGTGAGAAAATGCTCTCCAGCACGGGGGTCATGTCGGGTTTGCACTGCTCCCGCAGGCTGATGACGCACTTGTCGTAGTGAGCTGCAGGGCAGAGCATGGTGAGCCCTGCAGACCCCCCCAGAGAGCCCCGCAGATCCCTCCAGAGACCCCCCGAGCCCTCACCGTGCTGGAACTGCGTCTCCACTTGCAGGTAGCGTCTTAGCAGGTCCAGCACCACTGCCTTCATGTAGCCCCGAATGCCACTGCGGTACCTGGGGAGCAGAGAGCCCAGCGTGCTGCGGGGAGGTGGTGGTGATGGGGGGGACCAGGGAGGGTCACAGACAATGCGGGGCTCACCTCTGCACCAGCTGCACCACGCTCTGCGTATTCATGAAGAAGACCTCCCGCTCAGCCTTCCTCTGCAGTGTGGCCGCGTGGGTGTCCAGCACGTTGGCGATCTGCAGGGAGAGGGCACAGGGTCCGGTGCAGCTTGGGGCCAGCACGGCCGCAGGGCTGCCAGCTCCCCGGCTTGTCTGGGGACTGTGCTGCTGCACACAGAGCCTTTCGGTTGTTTTGTTTCCCCCCCCCCCCGAGAGAAAAATGCAAAGTGACAAATAAATATACAAACACACGCATACAAACACACGCATACAAACACACGCATACAAACACACGCATACAAACACAAATATTTCCCTCACTCATTTAATTTTTAATAATATCTCTTGGTAGGACAAATTCAGGCAGAAACTCCTAACTAGCTTTGGCTAAAAAGGAAGCGAAGGCCAAGCTGGGGAGCGCAGCCCCCGCGCCGCTCACCTGCTGGCTGGGGAAGCGGCAGAGCACGGAGGTGATGTTGCTGGCGTACTGCGCCATCACCTTCCGGATCGACTTCTCCACGGACAGGGGGATTCTTCCCGAAATGCTCGTCATGATCTCCTGCAGCTCCAGGAGGGGCAGGGAGGGGTCCCGCAGGGTCTTCATCAGCTGCGCCACCCACTCCTTCACCTGCGGGGAGCAGAAGCTGGTGCTGCCTGCACCCACCGGTGCCTGTCCTGCCATCATGGCAAACACAAGGCAACGGGGCAGGACACCTGGACCGTCTTTGCCCCCAGCACCCACCTTGGCGCTGAAGTAGGGCTCAGGCAGGCAGTACCCGTTCATGATGTTGGTGAGATTGTCCAGCACGTTGCGGAGAACCTGGTGCTGCTTCTCGCCGGTTATGGGGAGGGTCTGCTGGGCTGGGAGCCCCCCCGTGAATGGCTGCGCCTGGAGAGAGCAGAGAGAGGTGGGCTGGCCCGGGTTCTTGCTCACACGGGACGGAGCCCCCCAAGAGCTGCAGCTGCCCCAGAGAAACCAGCACAACCCCTCCAGCGTCTCTTTTGGTTAGATACAGAGGAAGCACCTAACATCCAGCTTCATGTCTCTGCCGGTGCCCCATCATGAAAACAATGCAGAAAAACTGGAGATGTGGACAGAGTGCTATAGATACACTAAAAACTTACACGTGAGCTTCTGCACACTAAGTAATCGTGCATGGGATGCTTACGCAGAGCAACACCATGGCACGCGGAGCAGCCACTCGAACCCCAGCGCAGCCAGCTGGGGGATGTGGCATGGCCATGCAAGTGCCACCCTGTGCCAGCATGGGGACACATCCCTGCTGATGCCCTGGTCAGGGCAGCTCCTCTGTTTTGTTCCCCAGTGAGCATCCCCTGTGCGCTGCAGGGTGCCGCGTGGGGGCCGATAGGAGGGGACAGCAGAATGGCCGGCCCCTGGCAGACTCACAGGCTTCACTTTGGTGGGATCATCCAGCTCGAGCCGGGCTATGACGCAGCCCGCCTCCAGCAGCGCGCCCGGCCGCTTGACATAGTGCACCCGCCCGGCCTCCTCCACTGCCAGCGTCATGATGATCTTCATCACCTGGGCAAGGACAGGTGAAACGGTCACCGAATGAGCAGCACCTGGGCACCTCAGAGCACCTCGAGCATCACAGCAGTGTTGGTGGATTTTGTCTTTGCCGTCCACCAGCATTGCAGGAACAGATCTTCTCTAGGCTCTTCTGCAAAACTCACCTCGATTTCTGCAAAAACGTTCCCCTCTGCTACGTGGCCACCATCGTCCACCGTGTACTGCAGCAGCTTCCCCGCGGACGGCGAGCGTAGCACTGTCGGGTCCTTCTCCTTCTCGAAGTCACAGGTTTTGTTGCCGATGGTGATCCGGTATCTTAAGGAGAGAGAAAGGTCTCGCCAACCGGCTGCCGGTCAGCGGGGAAGGCCGGTGGGGGCCCAGTGGGGAGGTACCTGTCGATCTCCTCCTTCATGTAGGTGGTGTAGCTGTTGCCGTCATAGGAGAGCAGCAGCCCGCCGTCGTTCAGCCGGTGCACGTCTATCTCTATGTGAGTGCGGTTCATGATGATGACATACGTCGTCAGGGACTGGCGGGCAACCTGCAGGCAGCAGCCAGGGAGAGCCCTCAGTGCAACCCCCCGAAACGCGTGCAACGGCCTTTCTGGGGGCTGGTGGTAATGGTGGGGGTGAGGAGCATCTCCCTGCGCTTGGTGGAAGTGCTGGTGCAGGAGCAGCATGCTGCCATGGGACAGGGCTGTGCCAGGGAGGGCAGGAGGCAGCAACCTCAGGCTGGCAGCTTGGAGCTGGTTTAACTCATGGCTCATCTGCTGCTTTCACTGTGAGTAGGGAGTTTTTGCATGAAGTTCAACTAATTGGGTTTAAAAGCAAGAAAAGGAGGTCCTTTATTAAACTCAGGGCAACAGGATGTATGAAAATGTCTGTTAACCTCATTTTTATGTTGCACATTTTTAAAGGACAACCTCGTATTTATTGCATCTTTCTCCTTCAGGACAAGCACACACATCCCTGTCCCTGTAAGAAGTGCCACGGCCAGTTTGAGAGGAGCACAACCCAGCCCTCACCTGCAGAACGTACTTCACGCCCTCATAGATGAGCTCCATGTCGACGATGTTCAGCAAGGAGGCTGCTGGAAGCACCTGCCCCCTAAAACACAACGGACGGGTCGGGCACCACAAGTATTGCTTGCCTGGCACACCGGCGGGGAGCCAAGTGTGCGAGATGTCAGCGGTGCTGCTGGCGTCAGGCTGTGCGGGCTCCGAGCTGACTGCGGGAGGGCGCGAAGGTGACCGGAGGGGATAAGCATCTGCTTTAAATGACCCACGTGAACACCTTGTAAAAATGCATCCGAAGGCAGGCCAGACACCGGCAAAACACGCTCAGATAAGGACGTGGGGGAGAGCCCCAGGTGTCCTCCAAGGCTGGAGGAATAACCTTGACATTCAAGTGCAAAAACAAAAGCAAGCTGCATTCAGCCAAGCCACTTTCCCTTGAAAGCTGTTTTCCCAACCATGTGAAACTTTTTCCCCTCTCCAGATAAAGCAATAGCCGAGAAGCCAGAGCTGTGAGTCACAGCAGATACCCGTTTCCTGGCTGTTGCAGTGCTACTGCCTCCAGATTTGCAAAGCTTTTGCAGCAAAAGTGGGAAGGAAGATGGCCCGGGGAGAGCAACACTCAGGTCTCCATGCTTGCAGGAGCCACCCTGGGCTGCCGGGAGCCACCCTTTAGGACATGTCCTCCCTGTGCCCATGGCACGGCCAAGCCCCTGTCGGGCACCCCCGGCTCCATACCTCTCCAGCGAGTGCAGGAAGTCCGTCATGCACGTCCTGAAGGCAGCATCCGCGACGTTCAGGGCACCACAGACAACACCCAGCATCGTGTCTGGCTTCTCTGCCTGTGGGGGCCAAAAATAACAGGGTTTGCATCTTACACCAGAAGGGGAGCTGCAACCCCGGGGCAGCCAGTCTCCCCCACCTGCACTTTCTCGGCAATCAGATGGTCCAGCCAGCCAGTGTCTATCTCGTTGTTCTGGAAGCTCTCTGTCTCCAACAGCTTAATCAGATACTCCACTGTGGTCCTGAAATCCCCACGGATAGACAGCTCTTTCAGGGCAACCACCATGTTCCTTTTAGGGAGCAAAACCCTCCATTAACGACCAACAAGGCAGCGCTTGGCTTTCAGCAGAGGAAACCAGGGAATCACAGGGACTGGGGTGATGAGCTCCCGAGCTCTGGGTGCCTTCATGCTTGGATGAAACAGCCCCACAGTTCCCATTGACTTAATAAAACACTTAAATACCCAAGACAGACTCGTTACATGTTGCTCAATTACTGAATGAACATTGCTGCTCACTGGCACCAAGCACGTCCTTAGTAGATCACTACAACGTGTCTTTAAGGATCGGGTTGATGAACTGGGGTGTAGCACCAGGGCAGTCCAAAAATTTGGCCAGGCAGTCTCTGCAGCACAAACAAGCCGCTCAGAGCGGCACCATTCTGGTCCTCTCAGCTAAAAGCCACTTTTCCTGGCTCATGCACCAATTGTGAGTCTTCCCGAGGACACCCGCTCTCCACCCCGGCCCACCACACTCACGAGATGGCCTCCTCCCGGTTCTCTCCCCATGAGAAGCAGTGCCCAAACTGGGAATCGGCAAATTCGTGCAGCCCCCCGGCCGCTGCCACGCTGAAGTACCCCCAGACGTTCTTGCTGCTGCGGAAGTTCAGCTCCTGCACCGTCCCCGAGCTGGGCTTGAAACCCTGAGCAAAGACAGTGCAGAAGACATGGAGAAACCAGGCTTTACACTCACGCAGAGTAAACAGGGAAGGGGAATCCCTGTGCCATTTATCAGTCTGCAGATCTCACCAATCCCATGGGTTCAATGCCCACGAACATCGTCCGGCTGGGAAGGACCGTGCCCAGTGCAACCCCGTGAGCGGCAGGGTCCCCCCGTCCCCACGCATGGGGCCAGTGCATGAGAGCACGTTCCCCCGGCTCACCTCCTCGGGGTTCTCGCTGGTGATTCGAGCGGCGATGACGTGGCCCCGGGGCACGGGGGTGTTGGTGGGGCTGTGGAAGCAGATGGGTGTATCACCCCAGGGGCTCTCCCCGTACAGCACCCGGATGTCTTTTATCCTATGCAAGGGGATGCCCATTGCAATCTGCATGAGAAACAAGGAGGACTTTAGCTGCCAGAACAAGACTTTAGCATCAAAATTACAACTGGGAGACATCGCGAGATGGTCTGAATGAAGAGGGAGGGGAAGAGTCACCATGCTGCAGGCAGCTGCTCCCAGTGGGGAGCCAGAGGCGAAGGAGGGATGCTACATTTCTTCCACCTGCACCCGACATGTTGGTATATGGGACAGCTTCCCTCTGCCAGGCTCTAGCCCAGCACTTCTCTCTAAATTACAACACTGCTTCATCTAACACACCTCACGAAGTCGCCCGTGTGCACTCAGATACCTGCAGCTGGGCAGCAGGGAGGTTCACGTCCGCGATCATCTCTGTGCAAGGGTGCTCAACCTGCAGGCGCGGGTTCAGCTCGAGGAAGTGGAAGCTCCCATCCTCGCTGTAGAGGTATTCGACGGTGCCCGTGCTCACGTAGCCCACTATCTGGGCCAGGCGGACCGCGCACTGCAGGAGAGGGTGAAACCACCACAGGGAGTAATGACCCTCTGTTCGCCGCAGCAGTCAGGGTGTCCCAAGCAAAATGGCAGCAGCGTTCTTGCACGGACCCAAGGAGACAAGCAGGGCTGGGGCTCCCTTCTCGGCTCGGGGTGTCCCTCCCTTCCTTAGGAGCCTCAGATGCCAAAAACCACAATAAACCCAGCAAGGATCAGACTACTTTCTCACTAAAACCTCATGCTGCCCTAGGACCAGGGCCACCTACCTGCTCCATCACCTCGATGATGGAAGGTGCCGCAATGGTTGTGGGCGCCTCCTCGATGATCTTCTGGTGCCTGCGCTGGATGGAGCAGTCGCGGCCGAAAAGGGAGATGGCGTTGCCGTACTCATCAGCCAGCACCTGCACCTCCAGGTGCCGCGCGTGCTGCGCCAGCTTCATCAGGAAGACGGGGGACCCAGGCGCCTCTGCCTGCACCTGCAGTGAGGAAGAGGGTCGTGCTCTGGCATCACCCCCCAAATTCATCCTGGGACGGAGGCAGGTCCTGCGGCGAGCCCAGGCAAGAAGCATGAGACACCCAGAGTGGGAGCAGGACCCTGCTGCATGCCCCAGGATGAGATGGGGGCTCCGGGCACCTTTTACCTGACGGAAGCAGGCACCAAATTCCTCCGCTGCCTCCACTTTTCGGATGCCTTTGCCCCCACCGCCTTCTGCTGCCTTAATCATCAGAGGGTAGCCGATCCTCTTGGCCACCTGAGGGGGGACAAGGACTGGGGCGACTGAAGTGCTCTGGACCCCAACCCATCACCCCAACAGTCCACCCTGCCCCAGCCCCATGAATCCCCAAGCAGGATTGCCCCAAGCCACATCCATGCAGAGGGATAAACTGCTGCTGAAACATCCTTGCATTGCTGTCACGTGTGCTGGGAGGCCAAAAGGTCTAGGGCATGCAGGCTCCAAGGAGAAATAATGGTGGACAGGAGACAAGTGGTTGCCCGTGGGCTCGGCTTTACCTCCAGGCCTTCCTCGATGTCCTTCACACAGCCCTGTGCGTACGTCTCGAGGGGGATGCTGATCATCTGCTGATGCTTCTGGTCCTCCTCGGACCACTGGGCCACCAGACCTGCAGGCACAGGTAGGGCTACAGTCACCACTGGGGTGGCATGGCTGGAGTGGCACGCTGGCTGTGCCCAGGGAGCTGGGGACCCCATGTTGGCACACACCATTTCCCCTGTTTCCGTGCACACCATCTCCAAAAACCCCTCTGCCCGAACCAGCAGCTGTTCGGCTGCAGTGGGGTGCCAGATATCTGCAGCCACTCTGCAGCCAGCCGGGCTGGGGACCCCAACCCTGGCGCTTGCTTTGGGGGAGAAGGAGAGGCAGGGAGGAGAGAAACGGGGGTGCAGGGAGGGTGTGCGGGGCTGGGGAGGAGGCGCTTACCGCTCCCACTCCATGGCAGCGTGGGGATCTGGACCGTCTGAGCCACGATGGTGGAGGCGACTTTGTCCCCCAGTGCCCACATGGCATCGCTGGGGGGACCTTTGAACAGGGAGGGAAGGGGTGAGCTGAGCCAGCCTGGCCAGCCAGCCTGTCCCCATCGCACGGATGCTGCAGAAAGCGGCTCCCCACTGAGCCGGCACCATCAGCCCTTCTGCAAAGAGTGGGGGCGTGGGAAACCCCCCCCAAACCCACTGCCCGGTTCAGGAGGGAGCTTGATCCTTCTTCAAGGGAAGCCGGGGCTGTCCCCTAGCTGGGCAGCCCACGAGGTCTGCTCCCACCCAGTGTTCCTCCACGAATGCTGCATCAGCATGGGCATTACAGGGAAAACCAGGAAACCTGGGACAGCTCCAGGTAACCAGCCTGGGGACTGCCACACCGCAGGGCGGACATGCCAGATGCACGAAACGGGCATTGCCCAGCACGGTGTCCCTGGGGAGCGACCGTGCATGCACACACTAGCCCTATGCCCACTGCTCCCTCCAGTGCTGGGAAGGCAGCGAGACCTTACCTAGGAAAGCTATCCCATTTTTCTGCAGCAGCTCTGGCAGCTTGGGGTTTTCCGAGGCATGTCCCCAGCCAGCCCACACTGCCTGGCACAAGAGAAAGAGCAGCGTGAGCCGTTACCTCCCTGCGCTGGTGTCTTCCCATGGCCCACAGCATCGCGTCCGGCTCCTCGGCACGGAGGGACGTCACCCCGTTTCTGAGTGCCCCTTCTGCCCTAGCAGCTTCCCTTGGCAAAGAGGCGGGAGGCCTGCAAACGCCTGCTACCTGGACTGGGATCCGTTTGGAAATGTCCACGATCAGCTCCACGTTGGCGTAGTTGTTGTTGTTGGCCCCCCCGGGGACGGGCACGTAGTGATCTGCCATTTTGATGTACTCTGAAAGAGAGCACATGGCAGCAGTGGGAGCTGTCCCTGAGCTGCCCCCCATCGCATGCTGCCCGTTGCACCCCCTCCCCAAATCCTCCATCCCAGGGAGGCTGGAGGGGGAAAAATTATTTACTTCTGGATCTGGCTGCACAGGAGGAAAGTATGTGACCCCGGGCTGTGCAGAGCCTCCCATGTCCCAGGCAACAGCGCAGGGAGAAGGAAAGGGCTGCCCCGGCTCAGCCGCAGGCCGGGGAACACCCCTCGCTGGGATGCTTTTAGGAATTACCTGCATTAGCCTTGAGGTCTTCAGGGGTCACCATGACCACGAACCGAATGGCACGCTCGTTTCGGAACATCTCGTAGGCCCACCGGCGGATGGAGCGCATGCACTTCACGGCGGCAATGCCATTGTTGGCAATGAGGACCTGGGGGGACGGGGACACAGGGCGTTGGGCTGAAACCTCTCCTTGTTGCTGGGGTGCAGGGCTGGGGACGCGGCCCCGAGGGACGGCAGCGCAGAGGCGAGGGCTGGGCGCAGACAGTGAGCAAAGCAGGGCAGCCGTGCTAACGCGGGCGCTTTGCAACAGCCGGTTGTACGTGCCGGTGGAGCAGAAGGCTCCTTAACAGCAGCTTTGATGCCTGGCACTGGGGCTAGCGAAGAACAGGACTTTGGCCTGTGTTTGTGCCTGCCATGCAAAGCCGCTGCAAGCAGCCTCCATGCAAGGGTAGCGTTGGGAGCCTTTCACGCTCCCAGCCCACGAGGTTGGGTGAAGCTGGGGAACGAACAGCTCTGGGCTGCCCCAGACTGCCATCAGTCCGAGCCTGGCAGGCATGGGAGACTTGGGCAACGCTTGAGGATGCCACCATGAAGAGCAATGACCCACCACCCAGGCCAAAGCAGGGGAAAGACCTTCTCAATCACACGGTTGCCCCCAAAGCGGGTGACGAACTCTGCTGGTGAGGCGACGGTGAAGTCCCGTTGCAGATCCATCTTCCTGTGCTCGCGGCCCTTCTTTGCCAGGTGCAGTCCGGACATGCTAGGCCTGCAGTGGAACACAACAGCCGTCAGTGAGCTCGCAGCCACGCGAGCAAACCCTCGCCAGGCGCGACGAGCACGCTGCTGCCGGCTGGGGCTTCCCTGGGGAGTCAGATCTGCAGAGAGCCCAGCAGCCTGCAGCAGCAGAGACCAGACTTTGCCCGCTCCACAGTTTCTTCCGAAGAAAGCAATAAAACCCTTCACCCTGCTGACAAATGCAGGGAACATCAGGATTCACTTTCCTTGCTACCAGCTCCCTGTCGTGCACCGGTATCTCTCCAGGGACATTTAACACCCACTGCAACACCGCAGAGGAAAACTGTTTTCAGCTGAGTTATATGGGGCAAGCAATTTGGGGCGAACAGAGCATGTTTCATATTTAAAACACCCTCCCCAGCAGCTGTGGGTCCACATTGATTCAAACACTACGACAAGCAGATTTGCAGCCACAGGGGCTGGACTGAGACCCCACTGCGCTGGACAAAAGCCCCTAGGGTTTGCATTTCAGGGAGCAGAAAGCTGCTCAGGGTTTTGGGAAGCATGCTTGTGTCCAGAGCACTGCTACCACCGCAGCACGGCCATGCCTGCTTCTGCACCGCTAACAGCTCCCAGCCCCGTTGCAACTGGAAACATGCCACGCTCTGCTCCGAGGGCCGAGGAACGGGGAGACTCCCAGGGGGCCAAAACGCAGCGCAGACCCTCCTTCCCACTGCCAGGGATGTTACATGCACAAATGCCCCTTTGCAGCGACCGAGGTCTGCTGCAAACCCCCCACGGCTCCCGGTTCACACCAAACCCCACTGCAGAGCTGTATCTATCCCCCATGTGCCCAGAGGACGCCCAGAGCAGCCCGGCTGGGTGGTATGGGTGGCAGGAAAAACAACGGGTACACAGGATGGCACAGAGCATTCACCGGTGTCCGTGCAAGGCAAGCAGGATTGCTGCCTCCAAACCCCATGGCACGAGCACCAGGTCTCCGAAGGGTGCAGCCGGAGGCGCGCCTACAAGACCACCCTGAGCTGTGCTAGGGTTACCAAGGAGGGAGCAAAGAGTAGGCACGCTCTGCGAAAAATCTTGCAAAGAGCGTGATGCACCGCTCCCAGCAGCTGCCTTGGGAATTTGCCCTCGCACAGCCTGCGAAGACAGCAGCCGCAGCTCCTTGCCAGATCAGACCCATCCTGCCCACGCTGCCTGCTCCACGACCCCAAAACACTTTCCCAGGCTCACCACGCTGCCAGCCAGACTCACCCCTAACATGGTTTTCCACTGAAGGCATTTCCATGCGCTCCGGAGTCTATTCCCTGTTTCACAGCCCATGGCGCATCCCCGACATGGGCAGGTGGGAGCGGACGGACGGCCCAGCCCCTCGGCAGGGCTCCGGCCCCAGCAGCATTATATGGCAGCCCTCGCGCCTCCCACCTCCTGGCATGGTGGCAGCCAGCGCAGGAGGGTCTGGCAACGGCAGCAGCCCACTGCGGGCCGGCAGGGACCTCCCCGGCAGCCAGGCATGTGCCTTCCCAAAGTTTTAAGCAACTTTCTATTTTAATGACGAGGTTCGCATTCCCCCCTCATAACTCAGCCAGATTTTTGAACTGTTGATCGTTATTCCATGGATGTGCTATAAATAAGCAAAGGAAGAAGGACCAGCCCCCCCAGAATGAGCTGATTTCACATGAGCAGCACTTGGCACATTTATTTTAAGGGGAAATGTGCCAAAACCCCCTGGGAGGTTGGGAAATGTCCCGATCTCTCTGCACACTCAGGGTATTTTCCAAGTAGCTGGAGCACTGCGTCAAGTGGTGCCAGGTTTATCATGCTCCAGCGCATCCCCTGTGCTGCTTGGCAGGTCTGCTGCTCTGCTGGGGCCGTCCGCGCTGCCCGCTTCCCTCCCACAGCCCCGAACCTCACTGCAAAGCCTGTGCCAGCGCACCCGTCCCATCCTGCAAACTGCACCACATGTCTACAACATGACTTGGGTGGTGACACGAGGAAATTCCTCCCGCGTTAAAGCGCAGATGAGCAGCAGCGATACCCCCCGGCAGCACTGTGGGTGAAACCACCCCAAACCCCAGCTAGGCAAGAAGACACCGTTGGGCTGTCAAGTTTCATAACACATCCCAGCAGCCAAAGGTCTTTTATTTTTAACTGGGAGTGGAGCAGCCAGGAGGAGCTGGGCAGCAGCGCTTTGTTTCCAGTTATGTATAATGGCCGTCAGCTGTGCTCACACAGGAAGCCGCTCTGCACAAGCCAGCAGGCAGCAGCGAGCTGCCCTGCGGCCCCGCCAGCACCAGGGCTGGGCAAAAGTTGCTGCAAAGTTACCCATGGAGCAAAGCTCATCCACTTTTCATTAACTCATCACAAAACCACAAAAGAGGTACTTTTCTGCCTTAAATAATTTATCTGCAATAGTTGCAAGGGCAGAGGAAGGGCAGGAGTGGCACAGGAGCACCCTGCATACCCCACTCCTCCCGGAATGCCGTGTTTCCCCACGCGCAATACCAGGAGCACGTTAGCATCCCCCCCATCGCAGAAGCAAAGCGAACCTTGCAGCAGGAGCAGGCTCTTGTGGGATCCAGCCCTGAGGGCACAGGGCAACACAAGCGCAAGTGCATGTGCACGTCCACATGCAGGTGCCTGTCAGAAGGCTCAGCTCAGCTTGCAGGTTTACACCCCACGAAATGCCCCCAGCAATGCTCATGCACAAAATGTGCAGCCGGAAGGATGGCGAGAGCAGGGCAAACGCCAGCAGCGCCCGCTGCTGCTCGTCCGCATGCTCACCACCGCAACCGACCCCAATCTCATCTTGCCATGCAAGAAAATCCCCGCTCCCCGATGCACCCCTGTCCTGTGCCAACCACAGCTGCGGCCGGTGCATCGGCACGGCCTTTCCCAGCACTGGGAGATGGTGTAGGGACAGAGAGAAGCAGCAAAATGAGAGAGGAAGCTGTGAGAAAACAGGACAAATTGGGCAATTTGGCTGCAGCACTGGGGATTGCATTTGAAGGAACGCCATGCATACTAAAAGCACCTTCCAACCCGTTCTTTGACATCCAAAATCACTGTAACAGAGCAACCCCTGCCCCAGTCCTCGCTGTGCTCGTGCATGTGGCACTGCTGTCACACAGAGCGCTCGGACACGTCTGCTCTTCCCAGGGTTCGGCTGTTAATCTTATTATCAGGGTTTTTCATGCAGCACCAAGTCAAAGGGGGCAGGACTGGGGCATTGATATGGGGCTCTGAGAAGCACACGCACATGCACCCCCATTTTAGCAGCAGGGTCCCTGAGAAATGCACCCATGAAAAACATCTGCTCACCCTAAACAGGGCATCTTTGTACCGCCGCTGCTCCCGAGCCCACACGTCTTACCTCATGCCGGTGGCAGGCTCCAGCGGGGCGGTCGTGGCAGGGGGCTCGGCACCAGTCCCCCCGGCCCCGGCCAGGCTGCTGCGCCGGCTGCCCACCCTGAAGGCCGTGGCCACCAGCTCATCATCGGAGGAGTTGTCCTCGAAGGAGCCCAGCACGAATTTGGCCAGGGCTGGCCGGCGGAGAGCAGCAGGGTTGTACACTGCGATCTGCTCCTGCTCCCGCTCCCCTGCCGCAGCCTTGCCGGCCCGTGGCGGCGGGTTGGGGACCGGGGGGCTTGGCCACACGGGCGGCTTGGCTATGGCGGGAGAGGCCAGCTGCTCCACTGGGGTCTGCTCCGGCTTCTCCTCCTCCCCAGGCTGAGGGTTGGACATTTTGGCCCAGACGAGCAGCACCAGTACCAGCAGGAGCAGGGCGGGCGGCAGCATTCACCTGCCCTGGGGAGAGACGTGGAGACGCTCTGTCAGGGAGGACCCAGGGCCCCCCCAACAGCTGGGGCCATGGGAACAGCCCCCCAAAACACCGAGGCCCCTTCCCCATAGTACCCCACACCACAGCCCCCCACAACACCCAGCCAGACCCCCCTCCAGCTCAGCCAGGCTGCCTGCAGGCTCAGCCAGAGCTATTTTTACTCCCCAAAACAGGAGCAGCGCTGGCAGGGGGCATGATGGGGGACACAGCTCCACTCTGCCTCCACACAGCCCTCAGGGGGCTGAAATGGCCCCCCCGCCTCCCCAGCTCCTTGCAGCATCCAAAGGGTGGCCACGAGGCCGGCCCGCCAACCCCAGCCCCGGCCCCTCGCAGAGGAGGGGCCCTTAAACCAAACCCCCAAATCTCTATAGGCAGTAAAAGCTGGGGATGGTTGTGGGGGGGAAACCGCCGCAGCCCCGCCATGCTCCCCTCAGCCCCGCCATGCTCCCCTCAGCCCCGGCCCCCTCCTGGGGGGAAAGGGCTCACTCACCATGGGTGCCGAGCCCCGCGGGTCCCCCTCTCTGCGCCGGCAGGGAGGAACGCCGGCTGCGCCTGTCCACACCGCGGCTCCTGGCTGCGCTTATCTCGGCCGGTCACGCCGTCCACGCCGGGCCGAAAGCCGGCGCGGTGCCAGGCCCCAGGGTGAGGGCCGCGCCGCGGGGGGAGCGCGTGCCCCGGCCCCCCCGACCCCCCCGGCTCTCGCCTTACAGTTGCCTCCTCGCACGTGACGGTAACGTCAAGCAGAAATATTTCCCCGCTAACGCGCCTGGAAAACTTCTGGAGGCGAGGGCGGAAAGTGGTGGGGAGGGCCTTGGCATGGCCGCCGGGGACACCCGATCCTTGGGGGACAAAGGTGCCCTGGCCCCGCACCGGTCATGGGGACAAGGAGAAGGAGAACCGCCGGCACCTGCGGCTTTGCCTCCCCAAGGGGAGCAGGGGAAACCCCCGGGGAGAGCAGGGACCCCCCCGGGGCTGGCATCCATTGCAGAGCCAGGCCTTCACCTCGGGCACCCTTCTCTCCCTGCATTGTTCCTACCAGTGCAAGATCACACCACAACATAAACAAAGTAAATTTTATTTAAAAAACAAACCGGGGAGGGGGGGGACGGACGACCAAAACCGAACCAAACAAAAAATACAACACAGCCACAGAAAGTGTAAAACTTCACTTCTACTAGTGTTACCTAACAGAGCAAATAACAGAGAAAGGTTTTGTATTCTACAAAAACATGTAATTTCCAAACAAAAAAGGCACTTCACTTCCATTAAAGGAATTAAAGTCAAAGATGGACTGGGAACCCAGAAGGGTGAAGTCCAACCTTGTCTCCATCCTGGAAGTCTCAACAGTTACTTCCAACAGTGGCTAGAAACCTCAGTTTGCTCCTATGAAGGCAAAGCACAAAAATCCCTCTAAGATCTTAAAAGATCCTAAACAATCTGCAACCGTCAGCCCATCAATTGGCAGATCTTGATGAACAAACCTTCACTGCTACCATCAGCCGGTACCACGAAGTTCATGGTCATCACAGCTCACCTGTCATCCAAGTGATTAACACACCCAGTAAGAATCTAAAAACTTATGGTTTTCCTCGCTAAATGCCAACAAAAACCTCAGAGCACGACCACAGCCTTGGTCGCAGTCTCCCCTCGGCTGCTGGGGTGATTAACCCTGAAATCTTGAGAGTACAGATACACCAAGTAACACTGCTGACAGTGTACAGTCTTTACAGTGCCAAGGGGCCGTATTTCTAATAAATCTTGTAATCTGTAGCAAAAAGCTAAAAACAAAAGCATCTGCCTTTTCTCCCGTGGAGTCAGCTCCACACCCCCCAAGTATGAAATGTGGATTTGCACAGCAGGAGGAGGCGCAGCAGGGTATTTACAAAAGCTGAACAGCTTCACCTGTAAGAATTGACATCCCTTCGCAAGAGCCTGAAAATATATTCCCATTACAACAACGGACACAAATTAATATAGAACTTTTTTTTTGCTTTGCTTCAAACTAGGTTGAGACCTGTTCAAACAGCAGAGAAGTTGTCCATGTAACACTCCAATCCGCTCTTTAAAAAAACATTTAAAAAAATAATAACGTCTCTGAAAGTTTGGTCATTTGTTCCTTGATCAACATCCAAAGAGTAATTCTCAGGTCAGCAAGTTTTTCAGAAACGCGACAACCCCTGAAACAGGGGCTGTTCCCAACCATTAGATCCCACCAGCTCCCGCGCGCAGCTCAGAGCGCCCTCCAGTCAATGGGCTTCTTGCCAGATTTCTTGAGCAATTCATTTGTCTTTGAGAAATGCCGACAGCCGAAAAACCCTCTGTTGACAGAGAGAGGCGAGGGATGAACCGTCTGCAGGACGTGGTGGCGTTTCTGTAAAGCGTTAGAGGAAACCGCTCGTTAGATTTGCATGTTTTCAGCTCCCTGGACAAGGCTGGCTGCTTCTGCCCCCACCCAGCAGCTGTGATTTCCTCTCCACACCTCCTCGGCCACCAGCCTGAGGACCCAGCCTCAGCCAACTGGCCATGAGGACCGAGACTTTTGTCCCACTGAGCAGAGGAGGATGGACTATGTAAAGCAGCAGTAATACCCTGGCCATTTTTCAATTGCTGTAATCCTAACAGCAAATTTTATACTTATTCATGAGCCTTTTCCTAGAAAAAACAGTTCTGTCCTCAACTGGATGCTTTTCTGACAACAGAAGGTTACACTTGCTCCACTTTTGTTGCTTAATTCTGGCAAAGGCTAAGCTGGAACAGAAGGGCAACTAAATTTGACAGCAGAGTTCAAGCAGAGAGAAAACCCCAATTCTGTAAGGGAAGTGCCCTCTAGTGTCCACCCAACTGAAGAAAAAAAATCAGTGAGAGGGAAGAGATGAGGAGGAGTAACCTGTACCCTGTCAATGGAGCTGCCTTTCTTCTGGGCGTAGGCTCCCCACAGCATGAAGACAACCCCGTGCAAGTTCTTGTTGAGCCAGGACACCACCACGTCCGTGAACTGCTCCCAGCCTCTCTCCCTGTGGGACGTGGCCTGGTGAGCTCGCACCGTGAGGACGGCATTGAGTAGGAGCACTCCTAACAAACAAAGCAGATACGCAGAGGATGATGCAAAACTCAAGCATTGACTGCCTTTTCCTGCTTCCCCTGAGAAATGATAAATTAAATTTTCACTCTAAGGTGCCCGCTAAGCGACAGGCACTCAGAATTGATTTTCTCTTTTACAGATGGACTGTTTCCAACCATGGATCTTTTTTCTAGCTAGGCTTCTTCATGCAGTGGACACGTTACTAGAGTGTCTATTAACTCACCTTGCTTGGCCCAGCCAGTCAGATCACCATGACCAGGGTGAGTGAAGTCCTCAATATCCGTAGACAGTTCTTTGTAAATATTTTCTAAACTGTAAACAAAAACATCAAAAGATTTTAAATATGCACGTTTAAAGATAAGAGCAAACAGCACCACTTACTGCTCTTACACTAGACAAGAAGAGTATTGATTTTAATCTTACCATTTAAGATAACAAAGCCATTTGGAGAAGCAGGGTAACTAGGACCCCCCTTTGTGTGCCTGGATAGAAGCTTAATGAGAAGGTCTCAGCACAACTGAAAATGCAAATTTATGTCCAGCATGCTCTTCAGAATATCAAACTATATAGAATTGTCCATAATTTTGCAGCGATGTTTTTGTTCTAGGCAATGCAGAACTCAAATCTCAGTAGTCACCACACACTTCCTATCACTTATCTGACTCACAGCCATAAGTAACACAGAACTACAAATAATTTGTAAACAAAAGGAATTTTGCAAATTGAGCACTGTCATACCTGGGGGGAGGAGGAACAGGTTTCTGGACACTGAAGCAGAGCCCATGAGCTTGATTAGGTCCATGATATGGATCTTGCCCCAAAATGACAACCTTTACCTGAAAGCAGACCTTTGTTAGCACTGAATTATAGTCAGTATTACTCCCAAAAGAGGGAAGAAAAAAAAGGCTTATGAATGAGTCTAAAACAAATACACAGACAAAAAAACCAACCAAACAAAAAAAAAGCAGGAACAGAAGTTAAATCACTGACATCTCATTATAAACAAGTTAAAGGACACAGTCCCCACCTACCACTAAGGATTAACATCACCACAGCTTTGCTGCTAAGATTATGAAGATATTTTGAGTGCGAAAGACTGACACTTTCAAAGAGCCACAATAAAACACCTTGTTAAGGTATTTTCCAAGTAAATTTCCTCACATTTTGGTTTTACGCCACACTTGCTGTGATATCTTTGACACAGCTTATTGGCAGTGGGATTATTTTAAGCACCGTCATTTTTTTAATTATAGTTCATTACAGATCAATTAAAAAAAAACAAGAGATGTAGAAGACCCAAAAAATCAAGCACTACATTAAGTTGGTAACACTGGAAATGAGGTCAAAAGTCCAACTAAAGTTTTAAAGGAAATCCTGTGGCCAGTGAGCATAATAAAACAATAAAACCGCGTTTCGCTATCAGAGATGAAAGGGAAGCGAGGATTTAGAAGTTACGTGAGAGAAACAACAGCATCCGCACCATGTGGGATTGAAGCTTAAGAGACCAAACACCAAAGGAACGTGTTTGTGCATCTAGCCCTGCTTCTTCACCCTGTTTGCCCACCCAGCCCCGCGTTTTCATCATTTTAAAAGCAGCGGCAGCCGGAGCGACGCCCCCGCCTCCCCCCCGCGCCTGCAGCTCTACTCACATCTCTGATGTCGCACATCTGCGTCCAGGTGAAGACTTGGTCGGGGGGCGGATAGACCGTGTAGCGTTTCCTCTCTTCTGCTACAAACGCCATCAGCTGAGGATGGAGAGGGGCGGCTTCAGCCCGGGGACCGCGGGGAGCAGCGGCCGCCCAGCCCCGCCTCACTCACCTCCACGAAGTAGGGCTTCGAGAACTCCCCGGCCAGCTGCCGCCGCCAACTCTCCCCGAAGCCCGGGGGCACGTTCCGCTCGGCCAGCCGCTGCAGGGCCGCCTCCTTGTTCTTGCGGATCCGCTCCAGCTGCTCCGGGCTCAGCGGCGAGGCCTTACCCATCTCATCTCCCGCCGCCTTCGCCTTCTTCGCAGCACTGACCTGGGAATGGCGAGCGAAGAGGCAGCGACTGCAGAGAGGGCGGGGGACGCCGCGGCCCAGCCGCAGGCCGAGCAGCGAGAGCCGAGCGGCCGCCATGCCCCGGCCACGCACCGCCCTCCGCGGGGCGGCTCCGAGGGCGGCCGCGCCGCACGCGGGTATTTCGCGGCAAAACAACGGTGGGCCCGTCCCCATTGGCCGTCGCGCCAAGCGGGTCCCGCCCACAAGCGGAAGCCCAAACTCCCGCTCCCCATTGATCAACGAAAAAGAGCACGCTTCTCCCTATTGGCTTGTCACAGTTGGCAGAGAGCCGCTCTGCCTAGCAACCGTGACGCGCTGGCGACCCTCAGCGCCCATTGGGCAGAGGCGGAGAGTGGCCTCGATTGGCAGGTCAGTCAGGCGTGCCAGGAGCGCGGGCTTTTGGAAGTGGCCGCGCGGCGCGTGGTATCCCCGCTCCCCCACCGGCCGCCAGCGCCGCGCGCCCCAACGGCCACCAGCGCCGCGAGACCCCCCTCCACAGCCGCCAACCCCCCGACCACCGGCCCCCTCTCCCCTCTCCAGGGCCGCCGGCGCCCCCAGCCCCCCGCTCGCTACCTCAGCGTCGCCGCCCGGCTCCGGGGAGCGGCCGCGCTTCTTCGCCGGCGCGGCGCTGAAGAAGGAGTGCAGCGTCTTCTGCCCGATCATGGCGGCAGCGGCGGAGCGGGCGAGCGGCAGCGGTGAGGGGCGGCAGCGGTACCGCGCGAACCGGTGGGCGAAACGGGGATTTGGCGCCAAAAGCGCGCGCGTGCGCGGGAGGGGGCGGTGCCCGCCGGAGGGAGGCGGGGCACGGGCCGCCCTGGCGCATGCGCGCCCGCCTCGACCCCCCCCCCTCCCCCCCCCTCCGCGGCCGCTGAGGGGTCGGGGGTTGCCCGCCGTCGCCGCGCTCCCTCAGGGGGTCGCTCCCGTTACCGCCCGGTTTCGCTGCCGGGAGGAGGCGCCCGCCCTGAGACGGGCGTCCCCGCAGCCCCTCCCGCCGCCATCGGTGCTTCTGAGCGGGCGCTGATGGACAGATACGTGGTTAAACGTCCCCCCGGGGAGGCGGGGGGCGGCGGCGGGAAGAGGCCGCGGCCGGAGGAGCCCGCCTCGGGGCAGCCCCCCTGGCAGGAGATCCGCGCGGAGGGCCTGAGCTGTGACTACCGACTCCTCTTCGGCAAGGCCGAGGCTGACGAGATCTTCCAGCAGCTGGAAGAGGAGGTGGAGTACTTCGAAGGTAACGGCCGCCGGGGGACCCGGCTTCCAGCCCCGGGAGCCCCCCGCCCGGTGAAGTGTTTCCCTGCTCGGCTCGCCCAAGGCGAGTCCCGGAATGATTCCCGTGGCCTGGGCAGAGCTGCCAGATGGCGGAGAGGTTTCTGCAGGCGCCTGGTGTTTGCTAAGTCAGGCCCTGCGAAGTAAAGTGCAAGCACAGGTCTGATCCTGCAGGGTTTTGCTTAGCTTGAAGCGTGTGCCAAGCAGTTTCATTCACATTTTAATATTTCCAAAGAACCGGTGTAGTCCTGGAAGGGTGACAGGAGTTTGCTGGTAGATGTAGTGTACGAGATATCCCCAGTCACATTAATTCAACAACAAAATATGGTGGGGGTGCTAGTCCCGTTCATCCCATTCAAGGGGGATCGTAAGGCAGTGTCAAACTTGAGTGTTAAGTGCTTTGTTGGGACGGAAACACTTGAACACAGATGGCAGCTTTTGGGTTGTCATAAGCATCCTCATTTCTGTTGTCCCACTGGAGATTCACAGAAGCTCCAAATCAAGGAGAATGTTAAAACTGTCAACTGCAGAGGTAATACAGAGTTGGTTTTGATCCTTCTCATTTCTTGTTTAAACAGGTGAAATGACAAGATTGCACGTGTTTGGCAAATGGCATGACATTCCAAGGAAGCAGGTAACCTATGGAGACCCTGAGTTAACATACACTTACTCGGGTGTTACCTTCTCTCCTAAGCCATGGATCCCAGTTCTGAACCGTATCAGAGACCGCATCACTTTGGACACAGGACATACTTTTAATTTTGTTCTTATTAACAGGTATGTCTGGTTTCCAATTGCATCAAGCAGCTTGTTCATATGAAAAGTTGCTTGTGCAACACTGTTGACAGATCAACTGAGGGTTGTTTGACACCCATTTAATTGGATTGGTAGAAGAACTAACTAATCTATTCTGTGTACAGATACAAAGATGGTGGGGACCACATAGGTGAACATCGAGATGACGAGAGAGAACTGGTTCCACGCAGTCCGATTGCGTCTGTGTCCTTCGGAGCTTGCAGGGACTTTGTTTTCAGGCACTGTGATTCCAGAGGGAAAAACGCAACGCGCCACATTAAGCCCATCAAACTGCAGCTAGCCCATGGTAGCCTCCTGATGATGAAGTACCCCACCAATGTGTATTGGTACCATAGCCTGCCCACCCGCAAGAGAGTACTTGCCCCAAGAATCAACCTCACATTTCGGAAAGTGATGACTATAGCCAAAAAGTGAAATATTCAGCAATCAAGCACCAGGTCTTTTGTCTCTGAAAATAGAAGCTTTCTGTCAATTTCTCATTCAAACACTGTCTTTGATGATCCAAGGTACCGGATGAACGAATTAAACCATGAGAGGAGATAGCGTACTTGGTAATTTGCTAATAAAGACTGCGGCTACTGATCTTGAATGCCAAGAATACTTTTTCTCTGTGAAACTTTGCTGTAGTCCTGCTGATACATATCTTTAATGAGTAATACCCTTGTTTTGCTCAGGAGGAAGTTTGTTCTCAACTGATCTTAATCTAGCCAGTTTTCTGAAAAGATCAAAATACTCTATATCCTTCAGATAGCAGTGAAATAGTTTATAAATGCTATGAAGTACAAGATGTAATCATTTAGAGTGAGCCTGGAAGCTGATACTGTTCAACAGGTGACACTTTCTTGTATGCTCCGTCAATGAGCTATGGTTTGCTTGGTTTTTTAAAAATAAAATACAAATGAGACTGACATGAAAAAGAGGCGCGCTAAGATATGAATATAGCGAGTGCAACATGGCTGGCTGCACGTTTTACAGTCACTGTGACTTTTGTCTGCTTATATTCCTCTGCTGACATGGGAGACTGGGTCCTTTTGGTCAGTAGCGTGGTGGGGCAGGAGGAAGCATGAGGTGCTACCACACAGGGAGGGGGTCTCTTCTTCCTTCGGTCCTTTGTACAGAAACCAGGGAGCGTAAGATGACCTTTTGCAGAACGACTGGGTTGGACCGTTTATATGGATAATGCAGCATGAAAGGCTATAACTTCTGAGAGTGTCTGTTTTTCTAAATAATTATCCCTAGGGATTCCATTCTGACTACCTGAAAGCCATCAGCGTCCATGCTGACAGTGAATCCTGCTGAAATGAGGAAAGGGCGTCCAAAGTCACCAACAGGTCTTGCAGAATCAAGCAATGGTAAGTCCTGATAAGGTGAACTGATCCTTGAGTAACCAGGCTACAAGCATCTGAATCAGTGATGGGTAGGTCCATTAGGGCTACAGAATTAATGTCTGTTTATACACTGCCACTACCAGAAAATGCTATATGTAGCACAAAGAGCTCCTGAATGAATGCTTCTTATCCAGAGAATGTGAAGTGCTGCTTCGGATATACCGAATGCGGTTTGGCTTATAGCTTGGTCTTTGTTTCAAGGCATTACCACACATGGACAGCTACTTTTTCTAGTAAGTTTGGTTTTTTATTGCTACTGTACAATTACAAAAATACCCTGAAGTGAAAACAATTTCAAACAGCAGTGCAGTGGTTTGACTATAACATCATACATTTTTAAATAATGCACAAAATAAGACAAGAATAATTCAAACACAAAGATGTCATCTTGGAGATTTATCTGATGTTTTTTAACCTTTTACATTTTATTAACACCTTCTCCACCATGGAAGCTTGTGAGTAACAAGCGTTTGATGAGCCTCGTGCCTGCACAGAGCCCAATGACTTCAAAAGGTGAGGGTTGGGTGGCAAACACGTGCACAGGTCTTTGATGCTCACAGTAAGCTGGGAGCATCTAGCACAGCTCAGGACCAGAACTGAGGTGCTGACACTTTGCTTCCTTCCTCGCACTGAGGGCTAAGCTAAGACCATCTACTAACACGGAAAGCTAGAACAAAGGCTGACTACTCAACCCTCATCTTTATAGCCCTTGAGGAAGCTGAAACTGAGCAGTTTATCAGTCAGTGTTGTACAGCAACTGTGCTTTCATTCTCATCAAACTGGCCCCTGTTGGAAAGCAGCTGTATGCAAAAGGAAAAGAAAAATATATTGAACATGCAAGCTTGCAGTAATATGTGGTTTTATGTCCCTGTTACAAGCTGATGAGTTTAAGACTTAGTCCATTGTGTGCATGTGTTCTGACCCACCTCCAGCATTACTGCTTTCTAAACAAAGTGACCTGTTCAGATGAATTTCACAAAAATTCAGATTTAAAAACTCTGAACAGACCCTGTTGAGAACAGGCATTGCAGAATATACACTGCTGGCAGTGGAAATGTTTTGAAGTTCTGAGGTACAAACGGTAGATCTGCTGGACCTAGATGCTTTGCATGATGTTTTTCCTTAGGTGACACCCATCACTGCTTTACAGAGCTTCTACTGCACACCCATGCTGCCCAGAGTGGAGGGCTTTCTTCTCTTACCTTCTGCAAGTCTGTTAGGTCTTAGTTCAACGGCCAGGGCATTTTTGGCATTTTGCATCCTTCTAGGTTTTTTGTTTTTCTTGTTGTTTTTCCACAACTTAAAATAAAAAGGTTAAAACTATGCTACTGCTAGCCTAGCACAGACAGGGAGACTTCTCAGGAACTAGTATGTTGGTGGATTTATAAAGACTAAAGGCATTACTTGGAGCAGGAATTGAGATCCATACTCTGGAATGATGAGTTGTGTAAATAGTTTTTCATATACGTCTATTACCACTCCTATTTTGGCTGGTTTTGAGCCTCCCGTTAAGGAACTCTGAATGCCTATGAGCTTTGGGCAGCGATATGAATATATGAGGTACAAAGTTGCCCTAAAAAACTATTAAGACAGTTGTTACCATTTGAAAACTTAGTTGCTGTTTTACACTGAAAAAGCTTGTCTGATGAATTATTTTTTTCCTCCAAGCTTACAAGGATAGAAAAGAGCTAAAAATAGCCTACATACTTTATTCCTGATAATTTAAAAGCAGTCAAAAGGGTAATTTTTGCTGCTTCTCCCTCCCTTTGTTTGGGATTTTTCTTTTTACACGTCAAACAATCTAGAGCAGCATTCTATTTATATGGCAATCTGTGTATCTAATGCAGTGACACCAGTCTTCTCAGACTGCTGTACTACTTCACAAGACAAGTAAGAGCCCACCAGTCCTGATTCAATCGTGTATACTCTAACTTAAGAAGGATGCTTGGGTTGCTATACATCTCGGCTCACAATCACAACTGGTACAAGCTCTAAAGCTCAACTGCAAGCCAGACAGCATGTATCTGAATGGTTGATGAGAAATGGCAGTTTTCAGCATCAAAATAGGAAGGGCAAGTCTAGAACACCAATTACAGTAGCGTTGAAATCACAGCATTAAAAGTTGTAGTTGATACTACAAACAACCGTACTCAACAGTTTCATAGTGACGAAGGAAATTACAATACTGATTGCTAGCAAACGCTTCTGTCTCTTAATTTCAGCTATATTCCAAAGATACAGAGCAATAAATCAGGGTCTTGGCTTTTAGTAGAAGAAAAATTTATCTTTTCTCCTGGAAAAGGGAAACTGCACTTTGAATCAGCAGAAGTACTTCTATCACGTATAAAGAACTAAAATATTAGGGAAATGACATGAACAGGGAAGTTGTTTTTTGGATTGTGCATGTTACATAGAGATGCTTTACTTTATTGATTAGCTGGAATATCAAGAGAAATCTGATTCCGTTAGTAGTTCATCCCATCATCTTGAGACATTTAGCAGAACGCAACGGACATGCAGTGGACTCAGACAATGGTAATGTTGCTATTCAAATAAGCTCAAGGCACTTCGTTTCTTAAGTCATTGCCTTTGATAACAGTAGCTTCCCATCAACCGCTTCTGGGGCTCCCCTGTTCAGAAACATCTGCAGTGAAATGTATAGGATTAAGCCTCTCCCTTTGAAAATTTACATACATGTCAGAACATGGAAACAGCCTTGGGAAGTCTGTTTCAGAGCTGTGATGTTGACAAAATTACTACCTAACAGAATAAATGCTTCTCTACTACAGATATACTTTGGACTGCACAGCGTTAGCAGACCAACTTTGGGTAGCGTAATTTTGGTACAAAACACAACTCCCAGCAGGAGCCAGCCGTTGCCATAGAGGGAGGGCCTGTGGTGGGTTATTTGCATAACAGACAGGAGGTGCAACGTAGATCTCATTAGAGGAATTTTGTCAGTTTTTGTCCTTCTTCTGCTCTCTTAATCACTCTTCAGCCCTCAACTCCAAGCTTTGGTGCTGTACCCTTGAGTGAACACGCTCATAAAAAAGCAAGTAAGCACTAGAAGAAAGGACTTCCTGCAAACTAGCTTTGCGAACGGTGTCGTCTGAAATCCATAGCCACTGACTGCTGACAGAGAGCGGGTTCTTAGGAGAAGGTGGAGAGCGGCGATAAGTCACAAAGTGTCCAGAATGCATGTCTCCATGATGAACTACAACTGCCATCAGACGGTAAAGGTATACAGGGGAACTGAAGGACAAATGAGAAAAAAGAAAGGGTCAGCAGCCCTCGTGGATCACACACATACCAGAAGCAGCCCCACTTGCTTTGTCTTCAGTTGCAATTTCTTTTTAGAGCAAATAGACGGCTCTGTAAGAGACATACTGTCTTGCAATTACTTTTCTGTATACCAAGTCTTCACTGCAGTGCTGCCTTATTCTATTATTGAGAAAATTGAACCATTTATTTTAAAAGTTTATGCTACAGAGGGCTACTACATTTTATACAGCATAACTGATTGAATTTTGCAACAGCATTTTCAATCAAACCTTCCAATGTGGCAGTATTTAGTTCTTAAAGCACTGTTATTGGACGGAAAAGCTATTCTAGAAGAATGTGCTTTTAACTGAAAAGAGGTAAAATTGCAGCAGGTAACCCACAGATGATAAAGAACACACTTTCAAGGAGTTGCTCTACAACTGTCTTCATAACAAACATTTGGCATAAAATGCTTCCGGGCGTCTCATTTCATACAGCGATTGTGGGAATTGTCTTCCCCATGGGGAAAATACACAATGGCAGATAGAAGAAGTGGTATAGAACTGGTGTATGGAAGTGGTGTATGGAATTGGTCACTGGCATGAAAATAAGTGAACGTTCTTAAAGGCCAAGAAAACAGATTATCAGGAGAAGCATCAAGGCTGATTTACTAAGTAGAATCATGGCAGCTGCAACTTAAATCAAGCTCGTTAAATAAAATGTTTGACAAAAATCTCTAAGAGATTTATGGATTTCTTGCAGTAGTTTTAAAATCAGAATAAGAGGGAAAATGACAGGAAGAAAGAAGAAGAAAACGGTTAGAATAAGATTATGGCTCTTCAGAAGGATGATTTAGTGCACCATGAACCAGAGAAAGGAGATTTTGAGTTTTGCTTGTAATATGCCCTACTGCCTTTTTAGGAGAGAAATGGAGGCAAAGACAACCATTAAAAATTGGCCAAGAGAAAAGCAAAACATTTCTGCACAGGAGCTAGGATAGATGTTAAATTCTGTTACTATGCAGCCTCATAATAAAGACAGAATAAAGGAAGACATAATTTGAAAGGACAGAAATTACAAGATAGGGTACAAATCTCTAACTTACCTGCATTCAGGGAATGCAGCAAGTGGAAAAGTTCCCGAGGACATTAAAAATGAAGAGGAGCAGGCACCATTCAGAAAGAGAGGTTTAGTACCAGATGGCTGTTCTGCATCTGCAAGAGAAAGCAGCCATTCAGTAATTTAACTTAAATGCTACTATTAGTATTGTTAGTAACAGTGCTTCTGTTCCTGCAGTATCTTTCATCACAGAATATGAAGGTATTTTACTTATTTTAATTCATTACATATCACAATCCCTTAAGAGATACAGAGTATAATATCCAAAGACAGTGGTAATTGTTTTTACATGACACAAATATGAAAATGACAATGTTTACAAAATCCCAACTAAATAGAATGTTGAGCTGCCTAAATGAGAGACCTGCTACAGCTAGATTTTCTAAGAAGTCACCATTCCCAGCATTCTTTCTATGCTTGTCCTGAAGCCTTAGAAGAGATCACTAGCAAGATAATCCCTAGGACTTCCTGAGTTCAACATTCCTTCATCCTTTGGACATAAAACATGCAAGTTCTATGCTATCTGGGATTTTTTTGTTTGTAAGTTTTTTAAATATTTAGTACGATCAAATTAAATTATCAAAATGGAACTGTAAACTTGCAACAGGGTATCCTAATGGTTGCTGGGAAAGGGATTTCTGCCTGTCCTCTTTGCACAGATCCAAATAAAGATACTGCTCTTATGATCATTCTGCAGATTAGAATGTTTTATCACTGAAATGTAGAAATACCTGATAGAGTTTATTTTCAAAATAAGTACCTGAAGGTTTTACTGCTATCCCATCCTTTGTTCCAGGTGTTGTCTCTTCAGAGTTTTTCTGATTCAGCTCATTCTGGCTTGATTTATGAACAGGAATGCGGTATTTGTAGATGTCCATGATCAGGAACTCATTGAACTGTACATGTTCGTGACGTTTCAGAGGAGTGCCTTGGTTTGACCAGCTCAGTCTTTGCAGATGGATGCACAAACACTGCGGGAGCTTCAGCAATATTCCATAGAAAAGGAGAGTCAAAATACATTTTAAATGGAGAGAAACAGCTGTTCAAGTTAAAAGCATACTAACTGAACTGGTAAGTCTAGTGGATAAGGAAATACATCACTGAACTGTTCCCTTATGTTCTACTCTATCTGCGTGTAAGCTTACTGACAATAGTATCACTAACTCATAACTCTCTTTAGATTTCTGCTAATGCCACTACTGCTCACTCACTAGGCAGTAGGATAGCTGATGTTAATCATTTTCTCCAAATGGAAGAAAAATCAATAAAAATACATGTGTGTTCCTAAAAAGCCCACCTGTCAATCTCATTTAGTTTGTTGATCGGTGTGGTAGAAATGAGGATTGGAATTTGTTGGAGCGAGTTATTGCAAGACATTTGCTAATACTCAATAAGTAATGGCTTTGCACAGTGAGAATACCAGGGGAAAAAAAAGGTCAAGTAGTTATAAATATCTGACATTCAATGTCATGCCAGGGTTAACCTCTATCAATAAGTACATATTATTATTAATGGTAGCTGAGGCTCTTAATTACAGACCAGTGCCCTGTTGTCCTCTGCATTATATGATTACAGAGCAGAAAATAATAAAAGCTTCTAATATAAACTACATCTGATGTTTAGCACCATATTCACTTGTTTAAACCAGCTGTATTTAGAACATTTTAATTTCTTTGAAACGTGCAATTACTAAAGATCCTACAAACATTGTATACATGAATCACTTCACTTACCAAGGAAATCAAGAATTAATGCAAGACATATGAACTGCCACTGAGCCAAACTCACATTTAAGTGTTTTGCTGAATAACAGTAGAATACTCACATTCTTTAAGCTATAGAGTTTGATATTTTGCTGAATTGAGGCCTCAGTGCCTACAAATATTTGACAGATGAGCTTACTTTTTAAAGTAAAACATTAGTCTAATACCAAGAAGTGGACATCAAGCAAAGAGATCAAAGAAAGAAATTACTGTATAATAGGATTTAAAAATAGATTTGGAGGGTTAGCTTGCCTCACCTTTCCTAACTTCAATTGCTTAACAAATGTTGTTCTCTGGTTTTCTATGCTCTGTCCATTCAGAGTCCCTTCTGCCTGAATCTGAAATCAAAGGGAAAAAAATAAAGCCACAATAAATACTTGCTGTATCAGATTACATCTAATGGTGCAGGTCTGCACACTGCAGACAAAAACAATTGTCTATCTAGAACTATGCTCAGTACATTAATTACACCTACAGTTTTCTAGGAACTTTCTTAAGATTGTTGGCCTATCCTAATGGATCAGAATTCTAAACCAAAATCAAGCAGAAATAAGCATTTACAGAATAAGCCCAGTCTCCAGGTTTATGTATAGTCATACACCATTTCTGTTGGTTTTCAAACAAGACACTTTGGCTCTGTGCTACCATCAAAATACAGGCAACTGTAAAGTACCGTTTAAAATACCAGAACAAAAAATTATCCCAAATATTATCTAAATAATACCTGGTAATTACAGAATAAAATATTTGTAAATTTTGTAATATTAGTAAAAAATAAAGCTTCAAAATATTCTGTGAGATAAGAACTCCAAATATAAGAAATCCCAGGCAGGCTAGAGGCTTTTCTGAAGTCATGAAGAAAGGCGTAGAAAACTGAAGCCATAATTCTGTCAGCAGGCTTAAAACTGAGCTAGAAGATGATATAAATTAAAATTACATACTTTAGTGCAGTTGTCACACACAACATCCTTTACAGATTCAGAGGAGATGAAATGATGGAGGCAGTGGTCCAGCGTCATAGGACGACCCTTAGTACAAAAAGCCAAAGTTATCTGCAGTAGTTTTAGGGTGCATACTACTAAATTTTGTGAAAGGGTTTTTCATAATTTTTTCCTACAGAAAACATATTGCAGATCTATTTCTTGAGAAAACTGACTAAATGGCTTTGAGGATAGAACACTGATAATGTAACTAACTATGGGAATTCTTCCTTAGCCTGGATTAAATATGGAAAACATTGCAGCCTGTAGATAAGAACAATAGCTATGACTCCCTGTGTGACTCCTTTAGTGTGGTTTTAAACTACGGATTCCTGGACCTGTTACTATTTTTCTCTAAAGTTCCAGACTTCATGGGTCACTTTATGCACTCTGACCCTCTACATAGGAGAAATATAGCATTTAATTGAATTCAGGCACTCCTTCCTATCCTTCCTTGTAGACTGTACTACATACTGCCAAGTATGAAAGGCATAATCTTCAATGACAGTATAAAATAAAACACAAATAGCAGAACATGTGTCCAAATCCCAATCCTAGCTGTCCGAGAGTGTATTGTGTAGGTAACGAGTCAGAGTTTCCATGAGTGCATGTAGTTGCTACTTGTCTGGAAAAACAAATCGTTAGCACACATTAAGTAACGAACCTTTATAGTTCAAAAACATCCTGCACATTTTGGCCCCCAAATCTACAATGTTTTGTCATTCGAAGTTTTTCAGAGAGCCAAAAGGAAACGGAAATAATTTCCAGTTGAAATCACTTCATCCAAAAGCCTGTATTAGGCAACTTGTGTACTATCACCACACAGACAGAGCACCCGAAGGTCACCTTCCAAGACTGCCAGAAACAGCCTTCGGGATACGATCTGGTCTGTTCAAATTACACAGAAAGGACCAAATACTCTGCCAGGAGAAACAGAAAACTCTATTGGCGTCAACAAAGCCATGCTTGTTGTACTAATTGGTAATTTGCACCAATACATTAGTGATAAGGTACTGTATTAGCACAACAGGATCATTTATAAAAAGGCAAGAAAATAAACTGTAGCTACTTATTTACACTTAGGCTGTAGCATCTTAAAAAGGCACTAGTGAAGGTAAAGCTATGACGACAAGGCAGTAGGCAGACTGGCTGGATCATGCGTCAGTGAGGGATACGTACCCACGCAGCTGCTGGAATACTCAGTGAGAGACTGTCAAAGGTATCATACCTGACAGGACTCTGCAAGAAAATATTTCACATATCCAGTGAGCTAAAATTTACGATAGTCGGAAAAAAAAAGCCAACCTCACAAAAGATGAACATATGCCCTCTGTTGTCCCCAATTATCTGGTGCAATAGGGTCAAAACCACCCGCTTTCCCAAGCACGGTGCTAGGGACCACTAGGTACACAAGGTGCTACTTAGCCTGTTTCTGCTGAAGCTGCCCCTGCTCACTTAAATTTGTTTGCAAGGTTTTGAAAAGTAGAAGTACTAAACATACTTTTACAGTTCGATCTACAAATGAGATTTACTTTCTGTATTTTTTCTTTATCCAGGTTATCTTCATCTCCTTATTCTGGATAACTGGACTGCAACTTAATTTGGCTTTTTATGTGCAATCTCAATAGCGCGTGCTGAATGAATAGCTAGTTCTAAAACGCTACCCATGTGAGTGGATTTTCAGTATATGATTGCTGTGGTACTGAATACTAAATACAGTAAGACAGCTATTATTCTGTCTGATAGGGCAGCTATTATCCCCACAAAGTGGATCACACTTAATTTTCTTCAGTATATTTAGTGATACATTCTTGTTCATCATCAATGCCATAATAAGTACCTGAAAAAGTAACAGTCTAAGCTGTCAGTCCTGCAAACCTTAAACCAACTACGTCAGAAACAAGGGATGATGGTTTCAGAATGCACTCCGCGTGTCAGGCATCCTTCTTCATGTATACACACTACGAGACACACATTCTTATACCTGGTGTTCACAGTGTTTGCAAACCATGTTGCTGGTCAGCCTTCCGTGAAACGGATGCTGAGATTTCCAGTGGTTTGACACAGGGGGAAGAGACCCTGAAACACAAAGTTGAAATTGTCCTTTTAGTTTCAATACATCTGTGTTCATCGCTACAATTCCACATTTTTGGCCCACAGTAAGAAAAATAACTGCTCTAAAACATGTTCTGTCCCACTGATAAATAATTAATGGTTTTTTTAATAGCTGAAGAGATATATTTCAGTCCAATACAGACAAAGAGTAATTAATATTATTCCTTTAATAAACAAAGTGACTATACTATGACTGAATATTCATATTTCAGAATGGAAAAAAGCATACCTCTTGTTCTGCAGCTTATTTGCTTTTGGGTTATTTCTGACTGCTACAGAGGAAGATAAAAGATTTCATTAACCCCATCTCAGAAAGCATTAAGTATTGAATATATTCTTATTTCATCCCTGATATGCTTTTCTGACATTAGAACAATTGTGGGAGTTTTAGTGTCTCTTTATATTTGAGGAAGGCCAAAAGACCTAGTACGCAACTATAATTGACAGACGAACACTTCTAATATAATGAATAATAAATCTGCAGAATTCTCTGCCTCAGAGTACTGAAATAAAAGCTGAACAGATTTTATAAACCTTTTGTATATATTTTAGACAAAAAGAGGTAGAAACTTTCCATCTATACTAAGTTTACCACTAGACTGGAGGATAAGATAAATTTCACCTCCAAATGGACTACTCCATAAATGTCCATTTCTCAGTTTTCAATCCTCTTTCATGTGTCAACTCTTACAGATACGAGTAACTGCTTAGATGGACTACTGTTCTGTGCTAGTATTTCAATCCCTATATTCAATGGATTTAGGAACGCAAAAGCCCTCACGAAAGTGGGATCACTGTAAATTCAAATACATTTGCTTACAAAAAACATTTTTCATTTTTTAGATTGCCTGACCTATTGATTAATTTCTATCAGAGTACTAAAAGAACAGCTTTGTTAATATAATGAAAATACCTTCAATTTCTAAACAGACACTATATACTTGACACACTTAGGAATCTAGGCAACTACGGAAACTTCTTCTGATAATGAAGTAACATTGGTAAAGAAGTCACCTCCAGCGAATGCACATCAAACAAATGTGTCACACGTGGCTGACGATCTCGTTCATCTTCTAACGAGGAGGTAAGGACATGAAATAGTTCATGAGCATCCTATTAAATAGAGGCATTAGACTTAGAGGAAGCAAAACCGAAAGACATCAAAACATACACTAGGAGTACTGACACACATATGACTACATCATTGCCGTAGGAAATTAAAGGAAAAATTACTGCTTAGAGCCCAGCTTATGTATTAATAGTAATCATTTGTGCATCTGCTGCAGTTTTGCCAAAAAGGTTTTTCTATAAAGGTGAACTTCATAACAGCACACTTTATTAAAAATATTCTGGGCCATATAAACTCAAAAGAGACTAAAATACTTGGAGAAAAAAATAAAAATGAATGCACAAATGCCTGCTTTCCTTGATTTCAATACAAGCGTAATTGAAATCTATGCTGTTTGCTTTGGCTCTGAAATATAAAAGATAGAACCGTATTTCATGGCTGAGGTAATTAATCGAGTTCATCGGACAGCTGCACTTACTTAGGGGCTGAAAATACTGAAAACAAGAATTAGAAATCTTGTATGTTACATGTAACTAAATTTGGAAATGTTAGTGAAGTTAGTCCCTTGAAGCAGCGTGGCACGTCAGCATAGACCCATTATCTATAGCGAATGTAGGGCTCTATCCGTTCTATTTTAATATTACTGGCTCCATTGTACCAAATCTGATGGTAATTAAGTATGAGGTTTTGAAGCAGCCAGGGTTTCCATGACGAGTATCTAAGCAAACTGAAAACACCATTCATCAATCACATGGTTGTTTTCCTTCACTTTTTAAAGCAAACTTTTCGCTACAGCAAAGATTCAGATTTGACGCTCAGGGCTATTAGTACCACAGCTTTACTTTTCTGTTATTCCGTATCTAAGCACTGAGGTGTATATCAGGCAGTCTAACTTGAATTCTGTAATCACCTGCTCCTCAAATGATGAGATCTGCCACCTGTACATCCTTAGAACTTCTAACAGGCAGCTTGCATCCAGGACATCATCTTCTGTTACCTCTTGGCAGGATAAAGCTAGAGACATTGCATTTAAAAACATTAGAAGGAGCCACAAAGAACAGTTAGAACACAAATCTGTTTATTTGAGACTTTGTGTTACTTAAGCATCATATAATCGATTACAGCAGTTATTCTTGATTAAGACAGGTAGACAATGACAATCAAACTAGTATGTATTAATTACCATTCTCACCTGACTCAGGCTAACTGACTGCATACGTTCTCCTCATCTAATACATACGCAAATTTAAAGGTTTCTCAACTAACTGATACAGAGTGAATAAACGCTATCTGAAAAGACAAATTTTTACTAGTGGATTGGGTAAAAACTGGTACTTTACATGTCACAGAAACCCTAGTATTAATGCCCCATCATCCTTACATCAGTTAAAGGTACATGCTTAACTGGCACAATTTTAGTATGAACAGTATCCTGAGACAGGGAAACTTCCATGGATTTCCTTTAAAACAAAGCCCTGAGAGGAAAGCCAGGGAGAGCCAAGAAATTGCTTAAACATTTTGAGTGCTTAAATAGGATGTAACTGATGCATGAATTTAGCACAGGGGAAAGTCCGAAACGGGTTTTACCAAACTGGACTTAAAGGCTTTAACATTTGCATCCAACATCATACAAAGTATCTCATTTAATAGTCCATATTTTGGGTAAAATAGTAAGCTTGGAAAAAATGCTTAAATGATTTTATAATGCATACTTTTTCTTTTATATAGAATTCTGAGTACCCATCTAACTGTGATAATAATTTCCTATTTCTTCAATTATACTGAGTCCATATTCATATTGTTTTAACCATTAATACTCTGTGAACAGCAAATGCATTAAAGCCTGTGGCAGCGGCTTCCATAACCACATTTTCAGCACCACTGCTGCCCTCTACTTCGATTTGTTCAACCTGCTGGCAAACGGCTTCTTCGGAGCAATGTGCACGACGCTGGGTTGGCCGCCCACTGCTTCTCGATTGCCAGGCGAGTCAAACAAATCCTAAAACTTTTCAGCTGTTGGCCAAGAAACAAACAGCTTCAGGGACACATGCAGCTGGGCCTTGCGTTGTTCAGGCTCGGTAACTTAATACCTGTTGGATCTCTACCCTGCTGTGAAATTGGGTTGAACTTGGCCAATGAGTTCAAAGTCAGTAGAGGGAAATTAAAAACAGAAGAATACAAGACCACATGATCTTCCTTTCTTTGGGAAAGGAGGCTAGAAACAATAACATTTATGCTAAATGTTTTCTTCTTAGTTTATCACAACGTGAAAATGTTAAAGTACCTCTTAGGAGGTGCAGCAAAGTAAGTGACAAGTATTGACGCTCAGTGGACTTGTATTGTGCTGTAAATTCCTCCAGCCACTTGATGAAAGAGGGGCAGGAAGATAAGCCTTGCAGCAGAGAGTTCATGAAACAGGTGTTCCCTAAGTTAAGGAGGCCAGGTACAAGCCCTGCAAATAGAAGTGTAAGAGTTTACACCATGACGTGTAGGAAAACCTTACTATTTTCAGTAGCAAGCGTTGTGTTAGGTATTAAAATCACATTAAAATTAAATTATTTCAGTTTATTGGGTACTTGCACGCAATGAAAACTAGACGACCCTGGTATGTACAACGGTATATTGTAAAGTGTTTATATACATGGTGGTCTCTGAGACCTAAACCACTGTGAAAATCTTCTTAAAATTTCTTTGAAAAATACTCTTTTTTCCTGACAGGAAGAGATTTCTATCGACAACACTAAGGTTCAGGATTATCTGCAAGTTACCACACAATCGGTAAAATCCTTGGTTCCAGTCCGAGGTGTAGGAGCCCCTCGTTGTGCAAGTGCAGAGGAGCCGCTGAGGTCACTGCTGCACCGTCGTGCGCCCCAGCGTGGTTTGGTGAATCTTTCTCTTTTGCTCAGATTACTACATTGTTATGAGAACTCCTGGGTTGCCAGGGATTACTAAGAAGTATTTCTGCACAACTCGGCTTAGCACAAGGCTTTCACTCCTCTTGCACTGATGTTCAGTAAGAACACGTTTACTTCTCATTCCGAAATGCAAAATAAAGTGCGTTATCTGCAGCAGTTCAGTAATGAACTTACCGCAAGAACCAAAAATGTCTAATGAGTCACAATTTTAGAAAAATGTCAATCGATACAATTAATACATTACGCAAGTTAACAAAAGTCCATGTTTGTTTAATGCATTTTTTTTAATTTGTTACATTTCTAAACAGGACAGCGACCAAAATTTTATCTTTAGCAAGAGAAAATAATTTACAGAAGCTAATAATAAAAAAAAGCTGCGTTTCCCACATCGGGGAGGGCGCTCAGAGGAAACCAAAACGCACCCAAGGACTGGCTCCCGGGGCCGTTTTCCCGTGCTCCCCGCGCCCGGGGCAGGCTGCCGGCCGCTCGGCCCCCCGTTACCTCTCCTGCGCCGCTTCCTCTCGGTGATGGGCCCCCACAGCACGTACATCCCCGCCGCCACGGCCGCGGCGACCCCCCCGATAACGCCCCAGTTCTTCATCGCTTTGTACCTGAAACGGGGGGGGCGGAAATAAGACGACCGGGGAGTCGCTCCCTCGGGCTGCAAAGGCCCGGGGGCGGTGGACGTGCTTTAACGTCCTCCGCCCGGGGTCGTTCCCGCTGCTCCGGGAAGGGACGGGCTGGGCTCGGCCGCTGGCCCCGCCGCCGTGGTCCCTGCCCGCACCGGGCCGCCGTCCCCCTCCCGCCCCGCCCGGTCGGTCCCCGCTGACCTGGCCGCCGCTCCGGCCCGCAGCAACCTCCGCACCGCCCCGTCCGCCTCCGCGGGGCCACCGGGCAGCATCCCGCCCGCCGGAACCAGAACCCCGCGGACAGGCGGCGCGGCGGACGGGGCGGCGGAGCGCCGGAAGTGGCGCGGAGTGCCCGGTTAGGGCGCGGACCGCCCCTAGCAACGGGTGGCGGCAGGCGGCTGGTTGCTAAGGCCGCGGCGGCGCGGGGGCGGGACACCGGCCTGCTCCGGGCCGGCAAGGCCGGGGGAAGGCGGGTGTAACGGACATCGATCCCGGGCAGCCCCGCGGCCCTCCTGAGGGGACGCCGGCTTTGGGGGGGGCTGGCTCAAAGCTGTGGGGAGGAGGTGGGACACTTAAATCCCACAAGCTCAAGTTGGGCCAGCGGAGGTTTAGATTGGATATTAGGACAAATTTCTTCACCGAAAGGGTTGCCAAGCATTGGAACAGGCTGCCCAGGAAAGTGGTGGAGTCGCCATCCCTGGAGGTATTTAAAAGAAGTGTAGATGTGGTGCTTAGGGACATGGTGTAGTGGTGGACTTGGCAGTGCTGGGTTAACGGTTGGACTCGATGATCTTAGAGGTCTTTTCCAACCTAAACGATTCTAAATGAAATCGTCCAAACCCCACGGAGAGAGGACAGCTCCCGTTGCTGCATAGCACACGCCAGCCCTGAGGCTCCTCTGTACTGCCTTGACACCCTCTCCCTCTGCACCTGGTATTTAAGGGCCCTGCTCTGTTGCTCTCCACCTACTGCTGTTAGTTTTTGTTTTTAACTGATGCATTTTGGGGATTGTTTAGAGAAAGTATTTCACGTCAGTGCCAGGAGAGGAGGCATCCGGGAGCGCTTGCAAGCAGAATGACTGACGCATGCAGCTTCTGAGAGCACCTCGAGATGGCAGCTGCTGATCGTGTCTGTGGGCTGGCAGGTAACAGTCTCCCTCTTCACACCTCCCCAGATTAATTCTAACGACCTTTGCTAGCCAAGTGTCTGGTACACCCTGTGTGTCTTTGTGGCTGAGTCCTTGTTCGCCTGACATTGCTCCAGGTGTGCCAGAAGGCTGTTTGTAAGAGGAGAGCAGTCTGGAGAGTAGGAGAGTCGACAGCAAGAGGCTGAGAGAAACAGGGGAGCGACAGACAGGAGACAAGAAGGATGTGAAGAAATAAAGTCGTCCTGACAGCTGCAGTGCAAGTGTGCAACGTACCATTCTCATGGCTGTCTCATGCACATTAAATACGTGAGACAAAAAAACCAGCGTGCTTAGAGGACAAATCTCACACCCTTATCTTACTGGAAAATTGGACCTTACTTAGTAAAAAAGTAATTTAGCTGCTATATTCTGAAAAGAAAGTTGTTGCTTATGCAATGAACGTATAAGCTAAAACTCTGCTTGAAAAATGCCATTTTCTAGCAAGTTTTTGGGAGAAGGAACCCAGAGTCCCTGTGAACTCATGTTTTGTGGATAAATCTCATCCTGGAACTCAGTCAGGCTGTTCTGATAAAGGTCCGCAATGACTGCTTTCCTCTGGCTGTTTCAGTTCAGTAACTCCTCTCGTTGTACTGACTTTATCTACAGTATTTTACCCAGTGAAACAGAACAGACTTCTTGGATCATACAAAGCATTGAACTACAGTTTCTTTAACCCACATTTTCTGAAGAGGAAACATAAAACTTGCAAATCAGGAAGGTGTTGGTAGACCAGTTTTATCTACTGAGGCTTTTCATTTTTTAATTGCGATGGGCCATGCTGCCTTTCATTCCAAATAAACTGCTGAGCTCCTTTATGGTAACAAATAGCTGGAACAATGCCATTCTTCAGCCCAAATGCGTCATCACCCAATTCAAAGACAAGTAGAAGGGTGCACAACTGAAGAGTCGTGTTGTTTATGGAAATCTGTGTGTTTGTGAAGGATAAGCAGAAAATGGCAAGAGAGGTGACAAAGAGTGGAGAGCAGAGGGAGATACCAAACACATCCTGACAAGTTCTCAAAACCTGTTCTCTGAAAAAGCCTTTTTTTAATGCTTTTGAGAATGTATTACAGAACATAATTGCATTTCATGCAATTAAAATTGGTGTTTTTTTCACACTTTTAGGGTAGTATTCAGTTGCCTAAGCACAGGCATCTTGATCCATGTGAGAGAGCCCTAAGGTGCCCGAGATACCCACATGGTCCTGTGTGATCCACCGTACAGTCCTGTGCAAAATCCACAGCTGGAGGCCACAGGAGATACAGGTACCTAAAACGGAGCCCATGACGACGTGTAGGCATCTGGATTCCACTCCTAGCCACAAAGACTTCATTAAACAATTCTTCTCACTATTTTTAAGGAAGCTAGGTCAGCTGCTAGTCCTTTGTTATAAATACTAAAACCTGCTAAGATTTTCAATATTTAGTGTCACAAACTAAATCTGTGTGATGTTGAACAACTCCCATTCACAAACTGAAGCATGTTTGGTTTTCATAGCTAAGCCCAAGCCTTTTGCATCATCCGTTGTTCCCTGACCTGAATTTGTACAACGTAATTCTTCCTCACTGTAGCGCTTTTCACCTGTCTTCATTTGACGTTGTCTTGTTGATTTCAGGCCATTTCTCCAATTTGTCAAATGTATTTTAAATTTTAATCTTGTCAAATGTCTCCTAGTCATCTTCCTAGCATATATTTCCTCTTCATTTTCTCCTGCAGGCCTTTCTCTGCAAAGGATTCTTCTGTAAATGCAGGCCTACGCACAAATAAACCGTCCCTTCCACTTGAAGGAGAAGGCCTACAGGAATGAATGTGCCAGGGTGACAGTGTATCTTTTTGGGTAAGTAATTGAGATTTTTGCAAACTACTCTCATTCTGCATCTGAGGAGTGCACGCTCGGAAGCCCTACCAGATCGCTACAAGAGATCACATACAGGAACTGTCCTTGGGTTCCTGAAGCGTTCACTGTAATAATGTAATTTTCGGCAAAGCCCCTTGCCAAAATTGAGCGGTTCTGCAGCCCCGTGGGCTGGTGTCGTGTTCCCTAGGAGACCCTTTGTGTCCTCCCGGGAGCGGAGGCATCCAAACCAACTTGGCTTGGCTTTCCCCGTGGACGTCTCCATCCTCTCCACTCCATTTTCTCCGAGTCTGCACCCCGCCGATGGGCTGGTGGTCAGACCCTGATCCCTGGGGGGACGAGGGCCGGCGGTGACACGGGAGCCGAGCCCCGGCCCTGGCCAGGCTGGCGGGTCGCACTGCCGAGCAGGGAGGGGAAGGGGAGGGGGCCGCTGGCCGCCGGGCCGCGGCCGCCCCGCCGCCTCTGCCCGCCCCGCCGAGCCGAGCCGCGCCGCGCCGCGCCGAGCCGAGCCGAGCCGTTCCCGTGCGGCTCGGTGCGGGCTGCCGGCCGCCGCCGGAGCTGTCCAGCCGCCCGCGCCTGCCTGCCCGCAGCTCCAGCCATCCCCGCCATGCGAGAGCGATGAGAGCAGCTCCTCCAGACGCAGCCCGGCAATGGAGGATGATTTATTCCAGCTGAGACAGCTGCCGTGAGTAGCACCGATAGGGGAGCGGGGATGCGCAGGATTTCTTCTAAACGGGCTGCAGGGATATTGTGAATCCTGGTGATTTTTAAGGGAATTATTTCTAGGAAGTGTCTTAGGCCCTGGGAAGCAGGCCGTTTTCCTTGTATAGCTGCCTGGGTTCAGCATCCTGGGGGCATGCAGGGATCCATTTGTTATATAAATTCACTCAATTTTTATTTTTTGCATTAACTTGATGGTGGTAGAAATAAGGAGGAGTGGAATAAAACCGTGGAAGTGCCAAAAGATTTTTTGAGAGGAAACATTACTATTGCATTTGCAAGGTGGATTGCATCTGTAAATAACGTTGTGCTAGGGAAGGCATCTTCCTCAGCTTCTTCCTTCATACCGAGAACTGATTGCAGATCAGAACCTTTTTTGCAACGGTGTGTTTGCAGTGAGTATCATCGATATTTGCTAACTGTATGTTTTGGAGAAGCAAACATTACTGCACAAGGAAAATGCTGTTATTTGTGAGGAACTCCTTGCTGTTGGGATGCGGTTGCTGGATCTGTGCAAAAAGGTGATAAAAGCATTGCTGCCTTTTAACACAGTATTTCCTTTCCTTTTCATGAATGCAAAATGTTTCCTTTAAAAACAAGTGCATTTCTCCTAATGCGCCATTATCAGGTGCTTTGAAACATATTCCTATTTATAAATCATTGGCTCTGCAAGGCAGGGAATAAATGCTTAAAGTCGATTTTAAATATTAGTGAGCTCATGTCAATTACAAAGCAAACTGTCCCATAACATTTCTAATAAGTTGGGAAAATGGACATGAACTCCAGTTATTTTCAAATGCTGAGTTCGGATGCATTCAGCTTATCAGTAAAAAGAAGAAGACGTGATTTCATTAGGCCATTTTTCCCAATCTTTTTTTTTAAAAAAAGCAAAACAAAACCAAAAAATGTTCTAAAGTACCTTTCGGTGTAGGTGTAATTAGACTTATTCGGTGCTGTGAGATCTTGGAAACAAATGCAGCTCTCTGAGATGTCTCAGCTGTGAAGAATTTTGCAAGTATGGAACAGTAAATATCACTGTGTGTTTTCTTCTTCATTTGTGTCAGTTTGTTTCATAGATTCCTAAGTGATAAACATATTTTTTTTTTATTTCCTGTGATGAGGAATGTGGCCAGATAGCTCTCTGCTCAGATTACCATTGAAATATTTACGATTTTCAGATCAGTCCTGCCTTTATATAGCATCTGGAACCATCATCTCCAAAATGGTCAGTTCTGAAAGTCTACTTAAACAAATGTTACAAAATAAGAAACAGGAATACAGGCAGTTTGTGATCAGGTACTTGAAAAGTCAGGAAGGTTTTTATTGGCATGTTTAGTTTGCCTGTGGCTTTCTAGGACACTGAACAGTTACCAGCATAGGTTGTATGAATGATTTTCAGTCATAATCCCATGGAGTAATGGCACTTTAGACCTCCTGAAATCTAGGGAAGAGCTGTCCATATACTTCAGTGAACTTTGCACCAGGCATTGAAGCTGCTGAAGTTGTATTAATAGTCTTCCTTTAAAAAAACACAAATATAAAAGTTTACTTCCTGTATAGTTAAACCAGGTGCTTGTAAAGCCGTTGCAAATAAGATATGCATGGTACTTTGATATTAATTGTCCTTTGTAATAAAAAAGTAATCTCATGGGCATACAAATTTCAGTGTTTGTTTGCTGAGAGTATGTGTTTTGTAGGTCATATGAGGATTATATCTTCAGTGACAATTTTAAAGTGAGAGTAATAATTACTTGTGTTTATCCTATCGGGTCAGCAAAAGAAAATTCAAACGAAGATAGTTGTACTGAGGTTAAAAAACCAAGCAGGTTAAGAGAATTTAAAATTGCGTTTCTCCATGACTATGAACCTGAATTCAGATGAGTTTCATTGGTTTGTTTGTCTTTTCTTATAACTGAGTGAAGGATCCTCTGCATACCCCAAATCAGAATGTGAGATAAATCCTAGTTTCACTGCAGTCAATGTCGTTTTCTTGCTCATTTCGAAGAGGCCTGGGGTTTTACTCTGTGTTCTTATGTTTAAGATCTTCAAATGTTATCTTAGAAAACAAAATTTGTGACTCCGTTATTTGTCTGCCAAGACATAAAGGCCAGAGAGAAGGCTTTCAGTTTCCTGCTACAGATGAGAGCATTACTAAAGTAGTACAAGGAATATTTGCCCCATACAGGTCTTGGAATGCCCTGTTTACCTGAAAAAATCATCCCAAAACATCTCAACAGCCTGTAAAGCAGACTGTCCTAAGGATGAGTGATAACCTCACAAAATAGTCACTGTACTTCTCTCTCTCTCCAGGTTACTGCCAGAATATCATTAGTGAGTATGCGCAATTCCCCAGATGGGATGTGGTCAAGGAAATAATATATGTGCCAGGACTGTGAGAAAAAAAAGTTTTGTATCCCTTTGCTTTATGTTTCTACCATAGTGAAATCTTAAGCTGGACTGAATGGCTGGTCGTGGCCAGGACTTCTCTCTTTGTAAAAAACCCCATGGGTGACCGAGATGTTCATTGCTCCATCCTCTTCTCCACCATTGAACCAAAATCCATTTACAGGAGTTTTGTAGATTGCCCATCACTTTGCCCTTATATTAAGTATTGGTTGTCATCAGCACTTGTGAGAGAAAATAAGAGTTGAGGTCTTGCCAAATACAAAAAGTCTTTCAGGTCACCTTTAGAAATGTCATACATGTCAGTTTGCTGCAGCTGCAGTTGGCAAGGATGCTGATAGTTTAGTTTTGCTGACCCTTAAACCAGAGGATTAAACTGAACTTCAAGAGGCTCTCTGCTAATTTTTATTGTAGAATTAAAATGTTCAGGTATTGGAAGTCAGAAGAGGTAGTAGCAAGACTAATTTAATCTATTTCCAAAACACTATTTAACCGAAGTCCAAGAAATTGTCTGTTGCCAAGGTGAAAAAGTTACACCGATGTTGCAAGTAAGTGAAGGAAGCTTGAGGAATCTGTTACGTTAAATATGGTAGATTTGTTTCAAAATCTTTCTTTGGTCACAGGAAACCTAACTGACGGAAAATGGACCTCCTCTATACATGAAGCGTTGCACAAAATCACTCTAACCAAAATGTCAAAGTTGTGTCAATTTAACAAAGTTTTGTTTTCATGTCGTCTTCTCTCTGTGGCCTTGCTGCAGAGATCAGACGATTATCTCTCAGCGAGTGCCAGAAATGATATAAAATACAGACAGCTGTGAGCATGAGACTCTTGTGACAATCATCATATGCCAGGGCTGTAACTGGCAGGCAGGTACACTCTTCAGTCTTGACTTGAACTTAATGAAAAAAGACGTATCCTTTGATTCACTTTCTTACTCTGTCCCACCTCATTACCTAAGAGATTAAAAAAATGCACAGATAAACCAAGTATTGGAAATCAAATAGTTTCTTAAAATACAGGTATTTAACTAATTACATAATATTCAGGCTTCAGTTTAAGATAAAAGATGAAAGCAATCATATTTATAGTCACGGAATCATCACCATAATGGAAAAAATCAGTCAATTCACTGAATTATCTTATGAATCCTACTTCACTAAGTAATGTTTAAAAATCTGACAAATTTCAGGAGTTCTGCTTCTCCTAAGACACAAATCACTCTTATGAAAACAATGTGGAAAATCTACAAGGACAAAGCACTTGTTTCAAATTCAAATAATTCAAATTCAATGACACAGCTATGTCTAATTTGCAATAAGTCTAGGCACAGAAAACATGGTTATCACTAAATATGTATAATTTCATCATATTTTTATAACCTGTATGTTTTTATAACTTTATATGTTAGCATGATAACATCCTCTTTGTACAAACATGATGATTATATCACATAGCAATGTATCTCTGTAGTTTTTCCAAAGCCAGTAGCAACCAACAGGATACCCTGTCTAAAAGCAGATACAAATACAAGTCACAGTGTTCTCTGTGAATGTGAAATGGAGACAGGAGGGTGGGGAGAAACCTGGCTGCTCTTTGACCAAATAGGGCTTCAAGACTAACCAAACACAGCTTCAACCTGGAAAAGACCCACCAAAGTATTAATTCTTGTTTCTGTATTCTTAGGGTGGTCAAGTTTCGCCGCACTGGGGAAAGTTCAAGGTCGGATGAGGATGTCATTTCAGGAGAACATGAAATTCAGATTGAGGGTGTTCGGACAGAGCTAGAGCCTATTGAGCTAGAGGATGGAGCTGCAGTGCCAAAAGAATTTGCCAACCCAACTGATGGTGAGTAGGTTTCTTGTTTTTCTATAAGGAAAAAAGTGTGGCCTCTTCCTTTCAGTTATGTTGCAACTAGGCTGAATACATTTGGTTTAGAGAAGTTAAAGATCCCCAGATAAAAGGAAACAATAACACAGGCAAATTATGTTACACCTGAAAATCATGATTTAGCTACCTTATTCTCTGAGGGATGCATTATGTGTTTGTTTTTATATTACCCGTATTAGACCCTTTTAAGGAGTTGTGTATCCAGTTGTCACCACCTATTTCATACAGGAGGTTTGACTTAGTTTCCTTTAGAACTGATCAGTGCTCCTAAAACGTCACCAAGTTCCTGGAGCAGTTGCACGTGGCTCACCTTCAAGGCTGAGCATGAAGCCTCTGCCGTGTTTCTGTCTCCTCCTCGCCTAGAGGACAAGAGGGACAGAACGAGTGTACATCCCAGCCTCTGCTTTCTGCCTAGCAGAGAAGTGCTGACTGCCCTGAAGGCAACACCAATTTAGAAGATATGAGAAGTGTTGTTCCTGTCTTAGCACAAGGCATACTAAAATTTTGTAGGATGACTATTTTCCCAGGGACTTATTTATTACCAAATTGATGCAATAGGAAGCCAGAATACCATGGAGTGAGCTCAATGAGTTTCTCAAAAGACTCAGTGCATCAGTGCAAGTCTGCAGATATATGTAGAATTTCTACATCGCCCAAAAAAGTGCAAGTGATGCAACAACCCAATATGCTGAGCTTCAGTGCCATCACATCAAATGCCTGGGTTGAAGTCACAAACTGAGGTCTTGCGACATCTCTGCTTCGTTTCATCAGTGAGATTTTGTCTGATTTCCTTTTGGTCTGTGTTTTTGTCTTTTGCTTTGTGGGGATGTCCAACTCTTAGCTAGATAAGCTGTGGCAAATGTACTTTTTAAACTGCTGGAAGTGTTAAAACTTAGAGACTTAAATTGATTTAAGCAACTTGAATATGAAAATGTATTTTTGTTGTATATTTCAAAGGAATTTGACATATCTCAGCTTCTTCAGATGGAACAAAATAATGAAGTCATGACAATGTGTGGGAAAAAAGAACCATCAGCATTTTTAACAGAAGTATGTTTTAAGATGTATGTGTCTTGAACAAATTCTTGATTCGAATAATTACACTTTGACTCTCCATGCAATAAAATATTCGTCTGCATTTTCCATCACTTGCATAGTACCCCTATGTGCTGTTGAACAGCTCATATACTTCTCACCAGAGGAAGCTGCAATTCAGTGGCTGGTGGAGTCACTCCCAGGAGTAATAGGCTGAACGTGCTGCAGTCATTGGTGCTACGCTGGTTTACTTCTATGTGAATAAAATATTCTAGGAATATTTAGAATTATTTTGGCTTTGGCACAATTCCTGAAGAACATAGAGATTTTCCTGAGTAGGAACTGTATAAAAGCTAAGTAGCTCTCTGTTATATATTTTAGATCTCAGTAGATTACCCAGTTAATAAGTAATTGCATTCACAGAAAATGCTGTCTCAAGGGATGGCTTTTACTCGGCCATCTTACTCGGCTCTTACTCTTACTTCTGCACTAGAATTGTTTTCTTTCTAGATACTTTCATGGTGGAAGATGCGGTGGAAGCCATTGGATTTGGAAAGTTCCAGTGGAAGCTGTCTGTTATTACTGGATTAGCATGGGCAAGTAATTGTTATCAAGGTCAATTGCATGATCATCAGTTGAAATCTCAGTGATTTCAAATAATGTAGCCGTTCTCTGTTGACAAAAAGTCTCCAAACAGATAATTGTACAATAAAGAAGGAATTTTACTTGAAATTCTAAATGACAGCTGGGCTCAAACTTGTTATGTGGGGGTAATGAATAACATTGATTTCTCTGTCTCTGAAGTTCTTATAAATCAGGCTTTGAAAAATCATGTTGATTCTCTACTTCACATGCTTGTTTCAAATGGAAAGGGTACTAGGCTATTCCTGCAGAAGCATATCTCAGTTTTCATGCAGTGTTTTTACCATGTTCATCCCATTAGCTACAATCTCTGTTTTCTGTATTAGTCAGTAGTATTGTAATCTCAGTTTCAGGTGAACAGCAATCCAGTACTTCTAGTTTTAACCTTGATATCAAGAACAGAAAGACAGGCTTGGTTTTCACTTTTCTGCTGTTTCTGAAGCACTATATGTTACATCTACATCTGTGGTACATTTTAGGGTAATGATATCTGGAGCCTGTATTTACCAGCTGTTGTCTACGTATTGTCTACAATCTGCTGTGGTTTAGATGCTAAGTCAGTAGTGGAATTTGGCCTACAGATGATGTATCAATATCTTTGATATAAATCCAGAAGTAGTGTATAAGGGAGAAAGGGAGTAAGTTACAAGGTAATAAACAGTTCTGACTGAATCTGTGTGTGAAGGAGTTGAAAGCTCATCCCTGTAATATGCAATATGGAAGTGACTGACCAGACAAGCCTCCTTGAAATCACCCACTGATAACTTTTGGTTTGGCTCTTTGAATCCTCTCTGCCAGTGTTACTAAACATTATGACAATCAGAAATTAGTTTAAAAGTGCACCTGTTGCTTTTTCTTTCTACACTGTGTACATCCACTGTACCTTGCAAACATAACTGTTTTGTTTCACCTACAGAGTGGGAATGGCACCAGCAGAAACAAGGTTAATTTCAAGAAGGTATATTATTGACTGCTATGTCAATCTAATATTTAGGCCGTTATTTATTTTTGTTTCTTTTTTACCCTTCTAGATGGCAGATGCTATGGAAATGATGATTTTAAGTATCCTAGCTCCTCAGCTTCATTGTGAGTGGCGATTACCAAGCTGGCAGGTTGCATTGCTCACATCGGTAGGAATAATAACTGACAGCTCCTGTATTCTGTAAGGTTTTTCCACTCACTGTTATTCAGACATTATGCTTTATATCCCAAAATTAAATCTGTTCATGGCCTTTGCAGATTGCCTTTGGCTCAGAAGAATACAGGGGTCTTTTTTAAAAGCCAGAGCTTAAAGAAATGAAACTCAGTGAGCACTGAGAAAATTTTGCAAGTTTCAGGTTCAAAGTTCCATGTAATTTCTGGAAAAATACATAAATTGACTCTGACTCATCCTAAAATTCAAACCGTTTGATTAATTGAAAAAAAGGATTGGTAAATTTTTACTTATCTTTCTTGAAAATCTTTCTCTTTTACCACATTTAAGTTCACTTGTACATAGACAGACTGAGAGCCGTGAGAGAGAGCAAGCAATCGCTTTTCGAGGTGGATCATCCTGTGATCTTTGCAAGCAGAGCTCCTACAATACCACCTCTAAATATGGTGCTATGATGTTGGAAACATGCAATGCCTTTAGGGATAAGAAAACTAGTTTTGGGACAAATGACAATATGCCATTGTTGTATTTTCTTTTTCCTTTAGCTTTTGATGCCATTTGTGTTGTTGTGTAAATTGGTCAAAATGCTCAGTAGAGTTAAGTCAGTTTCCCATACCTGAATGCAGCCAGCCCATGTGAAGGAGGGTCTCATCCCTTCTTTCATCTTCTTCCATTTATCAAAAGCTCAAAAATATTCAGCACTGGTATAATTCAGTAGTTCACAAATTAACAGGTAAGATAAGGGCGAGGTGATGACAAGTAGCCTGGCAGAGATTCGGTTTATTTATTTATGTGTTTAGATGCCTGACCTCAACAAAAGCAAGGCAACTACTGAAAATGGGCCCACCACCGGAAGAAGCTGAGAGACCTTGGCTTGAACAGTCTGCTGACCCCCACCCCCATTCCTGGGCAATAGCAAATTCCCTTTCAAGTCAATGGAAGTGAAGTTAGGCTAATGCTGAGTGACTTTTGAAAAATCCCACTGTATGAATAATTATCTTTAATAGTCTCTACTGCAAAGGAACTATACCCAGAACACCTGGACATTTTGCTCTATTGTTAGAGTTGAAATTTTCTAGTTTCACTGTGAAGTTGTGTTGTCTTTGCTGTCATGTGGAAATTTTCACTTGTCTTGTTGTTAAGGGGAATATTTTTTTCTGGTGTTTCACAGGTTGTGTTTGTGGGAATGATGTCCAGCTCCACCCTCTGGGGAAACATTTCAGACCAGTATGGGAGAAAAACAGTAAGTCTTCAGCTCCTGTTGGAATATTATTCTAATATTTCTACAGTGTGGAGATTTCAGTGCATGATGTTCACAAATGTCATAGTCCACATGTATGAAGCAGAATTAAGCAGAGCCAGAATTGACCTCTCATGAAATAAAAGGAGTTTGAAGCTCTACTTTACATTTTGTTAATTTGTGTTACAGCAGAGACTTTCTTTTCCTCATGCTTGTTTGTTAAATACAGGGCCTAAAGATCAGCGTGTTGTGGACGCTGTATTATGGGATCCTCAGTGGTTTTGCACCAGTGTATAGCTGGATCTTGGTGCTGAGGGGCCTGGTGGGCTTTGGGATTGGAGGAGTGCCTCAGTCGTAAGTAAATATTCACAAGTCCAAACTTTCTCTTTTCTATTTATTTTTTAAAAAATGCTTATGTCAAATTGAAGACATGCCTCTGTTCAGTTGTCCCAAACCCATTTTTTTTCTAATTATTTTGGAACTAATATATTAAACTCTGAGAAGGCTTTGAAGATACCTAACACATCACTGAGGTGAATCAGATTTACAATGACTTCTATGTGAAGAAGCTGGGTTCCTAAATGTAATATGTTATATGCCTTAAGTCTTTAAGCTTCTCTCATTCCCTCAGGTAAACCATGAGGGGAAAATGAGAGGCCCAGAGAGCCCACCCAGAAGTGGGTAAAACACAGCAGACAGCATTTTGTAGCTGTGCCCAAACGCTGCATTGCTAGATTGTATTTGCGGAGTCCATAAGAGACGACGTGGTCTTGTTGCAAGATTGGTCATGACCTAAACACTAGCATTTAGAGGTAGAGCTGAGCCCTGAGTCCTGATTGTAAAACTGCAGATTATTGTTCAGTCAGAGCCTGAACTTTCACGTCTGAACCTGAGTTGGAATTCCAAAACCACACAGCCCAAACCTGGAGCACTGAAGATATCTTGATGGCTCAGACACATTTCTAAGAAGAAGGTAGCATCAGGGTATTTCTCTATTACTGTGTCATTCCATTCACTGAAGAGGGGATCTCTAAATTTTCCACCTGGAATAAATAACTCTGCTCTAGCCTTTTAATTATAAATGTAAAGGGAAGAGTATAGCCATTCTCTCTCTGTGTAGTCTTTTATCCTTATTAATAATTGATATTTTGCCCCATGGAAGTGCTATTTCAGAGTAGTTAGAGTCTAACTTTGATTGATGGCTCATAGACTTCTTCACAAGGCAACTCAATATCCTGTCTTTTCTATTGCCATTCCCAGATAAAAGATTCAGAGCTGAGATGGAACATCACAGTATTATTAATTTTCTTTTACTGCTCTCCTGCCCTCCCTTAGAAGCTGCACAAAAGCGTAACGTGTATGTAAAATAGGAAAGTCCTTAGACCGCTGTGTATTGACCAACGGTGAGGCAGTTTCTGCCATGCAGTTCCAACTGAGCACAACTGGAATGAGGGAGGAGAACAACAAAGACAAAGCGTCAGAGTTAATAACGCCTTGTACTGCAAACACATATTAATGATGTTCCACAGAGCCCCAGTGGAACAGCTACAGCACAGCTAGTGCCATTTTACAGAGGGGTGGATAATGTACAAAGGCTACGTGACTTAATGAGAGACAAAGAAGAGCCGGTTACAGAACTCCGAGTGGATTCCATTGCTGCTGAGTCTGTTTCTTGTTCTAACTAGAATAGTGATTCCTTTGACAGAGAAGTAAATATGTATGAAGCAGGGAAAGTAGCTCCTTTCTAATATCCCTAAGTAGGCTATGTAACTTTGGATATGAGTGGCTGAATTTCAATGGAATGACATGGGTATCTTAATAATTGTAGATTCTGTAATGGGTATGAGAGAAAGACTTTTATGAAAGGTGCTATTAAAAAGAAAGCATCCAGCAATAATAAATTAACTGACTATAGCAGATATCCCTCTATCCATACATATGTAGGAGCTGCATCTGAGAAGCTGTGGCCTCCTGTGGGAATTTTCTGTGAGATATTATCTAACGCTGAGTATGACTATTCATTCACAGCGCCAACATCCAGACTTGCAAAGATATGGAGAGTTCTCTTAGGAAAACAGTTCTATACAGGATTAATCAGCTCCTGTTTTCTGCTGTGATATATAGGGGACTGCTTTACATTTCATTACGTGATTTTACTTCCTTCTCCTCTTAATCACTGATTTAATATAATAATTGTGTGCAACTTTGTACTTCGATGAACTGAGTTCTGGGAAGCTACTCAGAGATCAATCCACCATTTGTCAAGTTAGTAGGAGTTTTGTCACAAACATCAAAGAAAGTCTAAGGAGTTTAGAGGCAGAAACAGGATGAGTCAATGGAATGCAAACAGAGTAGGAGCAAAGAACGACAAGTCTTACCAGACGGTTTGAAGAAGACGAGAGAGTCTTGACTGGCTGCTGGCCCTTGCGTTCATCCTCAGGAAACACTCACAGAGAAGCTGTACCATTACTCTTTGGCACAGTCATGAAACAAAGAGTCTGCAGAGTTAGATGATTTCTTTTTGAATTCCCACAATAAAAGAATGCAAATTATTTTATACCAGTAACAGGATCAGACCTTGAAAGTATTCACCTCTTGGAGAATTGAAACCTGGCAGAGTAGACTGATTTGAAATTCTCTGAGCCAGTTGTAAAGCCCTGAAGAAATACTTTACCCAGCAAGAGTTTGTGTTGAATGCTGATGGACCACACTGAAAATAACAGGCATAATGCCTGTCCCAGACCAGAGCAGGGTTGTGAAAACATGTGCATCAAGAACTGCTACATTTAGCTAACAACTATAGGGTTACAAAATCACATGAACAGAGCAAATTCTGTCCTCCACTGCAATGATGAACTAAAGGGGTTTTGTTCTGATTTAGAAAGGGGAGTCTGAACCAGTGTCCACAGTCTTGCGACTCTGAGGGCTAGGAAGGGTTTTGCGTTACTACTATGGGTTTGGCAATTTTAATAAAAGGCAAATGAAATGTTTGAACCTCTCTCATTGCGCCAACGTGGCATTTTTCTCCTTCTGCTAACATGACATTTTTCTCAATGTTCACTCTTTACAGGGTAACCTTATATGCTGAATTCCTTCCAATGAAAGCCAGAGCAAAATGCATTTTATTAATAGAGGTGAGCAGTGTAGCTATGCTTACTGGTCCCTAGAGGGACAAATTCTGCTATTGGTTGCGTCCATTCAATCCTACTGACTAGAAATCTCACACATAGTCAAATCTTGATTGTCCAAATTAGCGTGGAGCTCCGGTCCAAAAGCAGCATAAAGCATTCATGTAACGCTCCACTCTTTTTGTGAATCTGCCTTTTTGCAAATTAACTTGCATCCAGTGCTGCATAATTTGCTGTTGTTAGCACAAGGGGGGACATTTGGGTGTCACCTAATTTCATGGTGAAATCAATCTACAACTCAGTAATGGATAGTGGAGAACTGACTGTTCAGTAAATGCAGGGCTAAATTCAGCTCCCCATATTCAATCCAAATGTATCAAAGTCACAGAGAGCAGAATTTTGCCCTATAAATACTTTAAGGCAAAATTCGCAGCCCTTTAATGGATGGTTGAAGGGTCAGAGAACAGTACTATTACTTGTCTGCGTCAGTCAGTTTGGAAGGAGCATCCTTGTGGAAAACTCACCAAACTGAAACAGCTTCTCAATGCAAAACCAGTCCTCTAAGATACCTGCTGGCTAGTCCTACATTCAGTTGATTAATCTTTCGTAAATAGAGTTCAGTAGATGAATTACTCCTTTCTGTGTCACTTTTTTTCTGGCAGTTTGGGTGCCTCTGAGCAACCCTGTGTTAGAAATATATTCTGAGCGTTAAATAATGAGCTAAGTGGATTCATAATCTGAAGGAGAACAATCCTGCATGCGTAGGATATCCAAGAGGATGCGAGCTCCATTATTTGCTAAGAAGGTATCAATTCCTTGTTTGGTTTTGGTAAGGAAAGCAAATACCATAAATCTCATGGTGGTAGCTGGGAATAATACTCACAGACAGATACATTAATAGTCATTTTGCTTAAGAAACACCATGTGATTAGTTTATTGCTTATGAGAAGCTACCTACAGTTAAACATGAGTGTCTAGAGAAAGTCGATGGTACGTTTTCAGAAATGAATATTTTAGCTTCTGCAACATTTAAACAAATCCCCTTAAAATGTCTGGACTCTATTTCCATACAGTGCATATTTGAAATGTCTCTGGCATTTCTCTCGCCAGCTGTCCCTACAGAGCACATCCTGGAATGTTACAAAGAAGGAGGCCTTAAGAGCATTCTTATTCTCATTTGTGACTGTTTCTTTTCCCTTTGGCAGGTCTTTTGGGCCATTGGGACTGTGTTTGAAGTCCTCCTAGCCGTGTTGGTGATGCCCACTCTTGGCTGGCGGTGGCTTCTCATTCTTTCTGCCCTCCCACTTTTGCTCTTCGCTGTCCTATGCTTTGTAGGTATTCTTTCGAAGGCGAATGTATGTTCCGTCTAGCTACCACTTCTCTACCTGATTCTGTAACCTGGTTGAAGGAAATCGTGACAGTTTTGAGTTCTCTGTTGGTGTCTTCTTTGAAACATCTGAAATAAGGACAAAAATGCTGATGTTTCAACATGGTGCTAGTAAAAACATTCCAGTGAGCTGTGTTTATGTGACTGTAATTGCTGGAGGACAATGATGGGCTGGAATTTTGTGAAACCATATCAGGCCTGGAAACCTCTCCAATTTAATGACTTTGTTTCAACTAAGCTCAGTGGAATCAACAACTTATCAGAAGCTGTTGTGATTTCCCTGATTGCTCTTTAGATTTTTAAATTATTTTGTCAAAATCATAACTTTTATAATTAGTGTCCACTTAAAAAGTCCAAATCAGGGGTAAAATCTGCATAGTGCAGGTCAGATTCTAAAATAAGACATATATCACTTAAACCTGAGCTTCAGTGCACTGTTAGGTAATATATTTGCCAATCACTCAGTCTTCTCAAAGATATATGTCCTTGTCAGGTTGTTTAGCAGCTCTTGTTTTTTCTTAGTCACTGACATTGTTTCTCAGAAATACCTCCAGTTATACAGGTGCTAACATGCCGGTTTTTAAAAGGAGCTTAAAAATGCAAATTTTGGAATGCCTAGAGCATCTTGTTATCTGCCCTGGATGCTTTGCCTTTCCTACTGAGAAGGTATAATGTAAAATGCCTAACGAAGGTAACAGAAGGGAAAGATTTTAGACTGGAGTTTTTGCAGTTTCTAAAAGCCTATTGAGGAGTTTGACATTTGGCAGAAAAATGGTTCTCTGAATTGTTACAGATTAGTTCTGTAATCCTTTCTTATGCGAATGGTCTGCTGCAGTCACTGAGATTTCCCACTGTAAGCCCACAAAGAAAATCCCCAGTTTGTTTATTGCTGTGTTTTTGACATCATTGTGCATGTGCTCTGTTTTGCTCTTAGTGGCTGCCAGAAAGTGCCAGGTATGATGTATTATCTGGAAATCAAGAAAAAGCAATTGCCACTTTAAAGCGTATAGCAACGGAAAACGGAGCTCCAATGCCTTTGGGAAAATTAATTATTTCCAGACAGGTATGTACAGGTAACAGGCACATTAATAACGTGGGATGCAATGGAACTGTGCTACATTCATATGTATTTTTATGAGCAAATAATCAATGTTAACTTTAATTTTAATGTCTCAACCAGTAATAAAAAAATGAGATATGATCATATATGCCTCTTTTACAGTGAGGAAGACTTAGTTTCTCATTTTTATTTACATGAAAATCCTGAAAGTAAAAAGGACCTTTAAAATGGGCATTAATATTATTTAACCTCACTCTAAGACCCTGTTATTAAAGAAAATCAAACCTTGAGGCTACCGAAGAACTCAGATCAGAATTCCCAGATCTGAACTCATGAGACAAGATGGAATTTGAGTCTTTAGCTGTACCTCATTTTTAATCTAATCCTGATTTTCTGGAGTGGGAAAGCTGCAAGCTCCTATTCAGTCCTAATGCATGGAGTAATTCAGGCTGTTACTTCTGAGCTGCATATTACTGTATGAATTGCATTGGATTTTTTTTCATTTCAGCTTTATATGGCCAACTTTTCAGCACCCCTGTCAACATTTAAAGCAGCTCTACATTTACAGAACAAAGAGTAGACTTTTATAAGAAAAGAAAGTTACAAAGCTAGCCAGCAAGGAAGGACAGCAGAGGGAGACCTGTAGATTTGAACAAGAGCAAAATTGTAAAGCTAGGCAGGAGCCTGTTGGTAATGACAGTGTCTTACTAATCAGAGACGTAGGTTTGATTTTCTAAGGTCTGGATCAGTGAGGATTGGAGCTCTTGTGCATTTCACAAATACTTGGTTCAGTCACGGTAATTTTGATGCGCTGTGCAGGAACGCTCTCCAAGTTTTGGATGGTTTTGTTTTCAGGGTGGGGTGGGAAAGTACTTTTCCTTAACCACAAGTTTATGGGCTGAGCCCTCCACTCCCTCTCTCTAAGAACCATGCAGTTTAAAAGGGGTCTGCTTGCAGGAGGGCTGCTTGTAGTTCCTCAGTTCCTTACCCTAGATCAGAAGCCCTGAGGGGCTGCTCTAATTTACAGGAGCTGGCTGTGGGCCACATGAATCATATGCCACCTGTGGACTGGCAAACTTCTGCTTTACCTCTTTCCAGCCCCACCTTGTTCTGACAGATCCTCACCTTCCTTGTGGAGGAGTAGCGTGCCCTATGCGTGAACTGTTTTTCATATCGTTATGCTCCTAGAGAATTCCCCTTGGCAGAGGAATTCTTTACTTGGATCCCAGCTCCAGTGTGGCTCCTACAACTTGAAGAGCCCTCACCTGAAACCAAACACTCACCCTGAGATATAGTACATAGTAGTGTGTATTTTATTATCCCTTGCCGCTCTGCATCCTCCAGTCCAGGACCAGTGAGTGCCCTGATCATCTGACTTCTGCTTGTTTTCAACAGGAAGACCGAGGAAAAATGAGGGACCTTTTCACGCCCCATTTTAGATGGACCACATTGTTACTCTGGTTTATATGGTAAGAGGAAATATAAATGGCTCAATGCCAACACAATTCTAAATGGTTTTTAATGGAGGTATTTTACAGTATCACTAAAATACAGCAACTTCCTCCTCCTCAAAAAAAACCCACCTGTATTGATTTGTAATTTATTAAACCACCCAATCGCTAGCATTCTCAATCTAATTGCCCTTTCATTTTCTAAATGCTGATAGGAAATAGCTTTGAGGTAGCACTTAGTGGAAGTCCTCACACAGTAGGTTCCATTTTGATTCATGTTGTTTACTATAGGTTTGACCAGCTGAGACTTCCTCTTTAATTTTCTTCCTTGCAGGTTTTCCAACGCTTTTTCATATTATGGGTTAGTTTTATTAACTACAGAGTTCTTCCAAGCAGGGGACGTCTGCAGCAGTGAGTACCAGTCCATTTTTTCTTTTTAAATATACCCTGTTAAGTGGTGGAATATCTTTTATTAGATCACCTTCTGCTGTTAGTTTGGAAAGAACTGTGACTGCCAGCCTGAATTTTAAGGCATCTACTTAAAGGGTTACTTATTTTAAACATTTTTGATAGGCTGTTTCTCATCTCCTGCACAATGCAGAGAGGTCCTGCAGTGTCTCTGAGCCCAAAATGTAAAACAGCAAGACAACCTTCAAGGGAGACCTGTTAGAAAAAGTATCTGTTCTTCTTGAGAAAAAAGTGATTGAATAAATGTAAGTTTCCAGATTTGACAGGCTTAATTAGTTCTGAGATAGAGATTGCTGCTGCCATGGAGCTCCCAGGTTCTCAAGTTGTGAAGACCTGCTGAGAAAAAAGATAATGGTGGGAAACCATCACCCTTTTTGTTGCAGATTTTTGTGTTTAAAAAAAAAAAAAAGAAGTGCTTTGACTGCATTAAGAAGAGGCTTGAAAAGTTTGATTCCCCAGGGGAAGCATGACTGTATTCAGAACACTTGTGATTAGTGAAAACTGTCTGATAGTTGGAAAATTATGGAAAGAGGATGGGTAGTATTGGGACAAGACACAGATCCCAAGCTTGTACAACAGTGTATTAGCTATTTGAGAGGTCTAACTCTGCTCAGCCTCCACAAAGGAGCATGCATCTTTTAAAAATACTTGTTTTCACAAAGACACGGTATTATTCAGTCTTCTCAAAGTATAGATTAAGTGTTAGTATCCCAATTTATGTAGGGAGAAACTGAATCATTGATGTTAACTCTGTTCACTGTCATGAGCCCTGCACGGAAAAATAGCTAAGCCTGTACAGCTGATAAGGAAGTGTAAGTTTTCGTTCTGATAGTGACGGTTGCAGAGGTAGGACATCCTGCCACAAATAAGATTATAAACTGTTCAGTTTCAGCTGTATCTTCCAGGTAGAACATACCTGCTGTGCAGCAGGGTCTTTTCAGTACATCCTTTCTATCAGTTTCAGCAGTAAGAGTAATAAAGACATAGCAGGACTAAAGGAAGGCAAGCAGAGATTACTTAAAATATATGAAATGATTGGTTTTCTACTTTTTCCTCCCACAGTATCCAGTAGAAGGAAAGAAGTTAAAGCAAAGTGCAGCCTGACCTGTGAGTATCTGACAGAGGAAGACTACACTGATCTGCTCTGGACCACCCTGTCAGAATTCCCTGGTAAGTGGCAATAAGAAGCACCAGTTCTTCATTGCCAGTGGCTCTGTGATTGGAATGGGCTCTGGTACAAGCAATGAAAGGGGCTCTTCTGTCTGGCCTAATGCCAATGTATTTCCCACAGCACTGGAGCTCCTTGCTTGGGCTACTTGATATATGTAGTGCACACAGTAGTTGTAGCTCTCTTCACTGCCCGTGTGATCGCTACAGATAAAATCACTTGTAATTGCTTTGTGAAGCTATGTGACTATGGATTCTATCCAAGCAACATATTAGGTGTTCAGAGGAAGAGTAACAATTAAATCACTTGAACTTTTATCCATAAATGACTTTCCAGAACTATTTTAAAAGGATCGTGGGTACAGTGAATCAATGGAGAACTTCCTTCCTAAAGCTCTGTGTCCAGCCTCAGTCGTGATTTTCAGTCGATTTCAGTGAATTTCAGTGAACAGTTTGACACGGGACAAGCAAGATAGTAAATATGTAATAGCCATTGTTCCTTCAGATGTAGAAGATGATCTTTCAGTATTAATCTGTTTGACATAATACTGTGAGGCAGTGGTCAAGTTATTTTCACTGTCCTAGATTATAGTTTCAGGGACAAATGCTCAAAGAGAAGCCATTTAATAGGTGAAAAGTTTTAAGTTTATGACTGGTAAATATGTGTAGTCCTAATGGGAGGACTGTCCTGCATAACAGTCATTTTGGGGAGGATGTCGGTGCACAGTGGACAGAAAAGAGAATATGTAATCTTGTATTGATGCTATAGCTGAAAGGACTGATGTGATCCTGAGACATACTAAGGTAGGAGTAAGAAATATTAACAGGGATACCTCTGAATATGACACTGGCAACTCTGATGCTTGAATAATCCCCACACTTGCTGTACATCCACTTTTTAAAAGGATCTGGAAAAGTTGCATGAGAGAGAATACTTAACATTGTGAGACTTACAGAGCTTGATCTATTTCCTTTATCAAAGAGGAGGTGAGAAATAATTTGATGGCAGCATATAAATAACGCAATGGAAAGAAAATACTAAGTTCTAAAGAGCCCTTAAGTCTACCAGTAGGAAGATTAGCAGGGAACAATGGTCAGAAGTTGAACAAAAGATATTCCAACGAGACATAAGGCAGGCATTTTTAGCATTCACGTTGGTAACCACTGCAATAACCAGTGGTTAACAGAGTTGATTGCTCTCTCCTACTTCAGTGTGTAGCCCCTGGGTGTGTGGGCATGTGGATGTGTGGACCAGTGGGGCTGTGAACATGGAGCAAGACTCACCGGCTGGGACACAGAACTTCTGTTTTCATGTGGCACCAATGGCTGGGACAACCCATTCTACACCCCTGCCTGATGCCTCTGCGAGCAAAGTATTTTAAAGAAAGAGATAACTAAATTTCAAATCTAAATAACCCAGCCTATGTTAAACCCAGCTGCTGCAGCCTCCACCTTTGCTCAATTCCCAACAGTCAACTTGTCTCCTTCTACAGGTGTGTTAGTAACACTATGGATTATTGATCGGATAGGTCGCAAGAAAACCATGGCCCTGTCCTTTTTTGTCTTCTCCTTTTGCAGTCTTCTGCTCTTTCTCTGCGTTGGAAGGTAAGTAAAACCCGGTGAACAACTGGTATATCTGATTCATCCATGTTCTCTCTTGATTACGGCAGGAGAACTGGAAGTGGTGGTTTGAAAAGCCGTGAGATGGTCATGCTCGACTGGAGAAAGAATTAAGGATGGTATTAGGTTTTCTCACCAGAGTTTGGAAGGAAACTAAGAGAAGCAGGAGAGGAGAAATCCTTCACTATAATCTTGCGGACAGAACAATCCAAAGGGGAAAATAAGAGCTTATGTCTGAGTAGGAGGTGACCATCGGACAATTTTTAAATCAGATCTGATGTCCTGAGCCTCGGTAGCAGCTCTCTGCCGTTCATTACCTATGTTTCTCCAGGCTGACTGTATCAGGGCAGTGCTTCACAACCAAGCCCAGTCTCTGCCTCCCATTCAGCTGCTTCACTTGTCATGGGCTCTTGGTGATCTAAGTGCTATGGCACAATTACGTGAGAAGCAATAGACACAGACTGGCGCAACCTCGAAGTTGTATACAGTATGGCTGGTGGAGCCTGATGCTGGCATTGCAGATACATGGGGCCCGACTTTCAAAAGAACTTGGGTTCACATTTTTGTATTGTTCAGTATCTGTCCTTCACGCAGATTTTCCAAAGAACAAGTCAGTTGGCAGCTCTGCCCTTGAATCTCAACAGTACCAAATTTCCAACTGAGCTCTGAGAGTCTGCCTCTGACTGCATCTGGCCTTCATGCCACATGCATGCGACAACGTCTGTACCTTGGGGTTGACAAACAAGGCAATGACCTAACAGCCCGAGGAGAGCTCTCTGAATTTAAACCTTTTCAGGCACTGTACAAAACCTTATAGTACAGAAACCTTGTAATAAGAAACCTTATAAAGTTGCAAATATCCAGGTGGTACGTAGGTTCATGTCTTTTAAACAGGAAAGCTGCACTCTCATTTCCTTCTCATGTGTGCCATTTTTTTGTTAACACCATTCATAACGTAGAATATGCTTTTCTTATTTAGATAAGCTTAGGCATTCGCTGCTTATTTCAATAGGCCACAGCTGTCAGTTGGAATGAATACACTTAGAAAACTGATGTGATTGTAGGAATGCAGATTGTTTGGCATCATTGTTATATTAAAGGTCCAGAAAAAATACAAAGGATTCATTAAAAAAGAAAAGGAATCGTTCTTACAAATTTAGCATTTTTATTGCACTTGCCTCCAAGTTAAACAAACAGATTGTACAGAACAATCCCAAACACTGCTCTCCTTTTTATTCTCACAGAAATGTTCTTACTGTGCTGCTCTTCATTGCAAGAGCTTTTATTTCAGGAGGATTTCAGGCTGCTTATGTTTACACTCCTGAGGTAAGGAGGTTGTTTTTGTAATGAGAATATTTAAGGGGAGTGAGAACATGGTGGGAAAGTCATTTTTCTGACCTCTTCACAATGGACCTTACCCCAGATATGAGTTGATGATCTGATTGTCATTGTCTGACAGAACTTGCTGTAATACCACTTATTAATTTCCATTGATTTAGGAGACTGGAGGGAAGAGAACTTCCCACTAGCGTTAATGGGCTGATGCTTTGTTCACAGGTTTATCCAACAGCCACGCGTGCTTTGGGCCTGGGAACATGCAGTGGAATGGCCAGAGTGGGAGCCCTCATAACCCCGTTCATTGCACAGGTAAAATCCCTTCCCCTTCTGAGACTGAAGGCACAGGAAGGTGATGGAGAACCTGCTTTTCTGCTGTGAGGGCCAAACCAAGGGCGATTTGTGCATGATGTGTTGAAGGAGGGTCGGTTTTGCCTGTTCCTTGAGGAGAGTTCAGGCTCATCTCTGAATTTACCTTGCTCCAGACTTCCATATGTTGGGGGACAAATAACCAAGAAGCAGGCTGCTGGATGGATGTAAAGACACCTCGGAAGCCACCACCTGGAGATGGGATTTGTGAGAGGCAGGGAATTTCTGTGCGTGGTGCAATGCCACCTTTCTCTTGAGATCCCAGACTGAGGTCCTGGGGGCTACAAACCTTCAGGGTATGTGGAAAGAGCTAGGCGGGGAGGTTGGGGGAGCCAGGCTCCACAGGGACAGGTCTCAGAACACTGTGTCAGAAGCAGTGGCTCTGCAGATGGGTAGGTAGAAAACTTGTGATTTGCTTAAGTCCTGTCTAATACGTAAGGGCAGCAGCACCTTGTGGCACTTGTAATCCAGACTGTTTTGTCAGTGTTTAATAGGTATGTGTAATCATTGAGGAAAGAAAGTATGCAGCAGTGCATGTTAAACATTTTTTCCAATGCTGTAATAAAAATTCCTACTACTACATTACTATTTGTATTTCTTTCTGTAGTAGGGCTCAGGCTATTTTGTATTTTCTGCCTTTTTTCTGCAGGTGATGCTAGAATCTTCAGTCTATTTAACACTGGTGGTTTACAGTGGATGTTGCCTGCTGGCCGCTGTGGCTTCCTGCTTCTTGCCCATTGAAACAAAAGGTCGTGGCTTACAGGAGTCCAGCCACAGAGAATGGGGACAGGAGATGGTTGGGAGAGGATCTCATTCCCCAGGAGTTACCAGGTCAAACTCTGGATCACAGGAATGATGGGACATGAAAACCTGCTGAAAAAATGAATGATACGAGCAAGATCTTTTTCACAAAAAATCCAACCCTGAAGCATAGAAAGCTGACCATACTGTCACTGCCAATGTCATGTGTCAAACTGCAGGAACTTTTGGGTTGAGCCTAAGCAAATTGTGTCTCTGCTGCTCTTTGCTCACACACATAAAAACTTTACTTCTGTATTGAGAGGCATTTGATCCAGATATCATTTGAAGTTTAGCAGGAAGGGTTTTTCTTAAGTCTGTTGTGCTTGCATGGTCAGCTATTCAGCTTAAAATGTCCCGTGTCAAGCAAATAGCTAACTGAATGCAACTCAGTATAAGCTGTAATTAAAATAATGTACTCTTGATGCCTAAAAACAAAAGATTAATATTTATTGCGTACCTGGCATAGCACACGGTGGATTCCATATACTACAGAATAGGTTTTATGAATTAGATGCCTGCCTTGCACTTTTTAGCCATCAACCACAACAACAAAATGTGATAACAGCAAATCAACCAATGCTTTCTAGTTCCCTTGCTTATCGGTTCTGTTCCTTGAGAATTAGCAGGCACTGATTGCTTGGAAACGATTTTCTGAATGTTTCTCCCATCCAAGGCAGGTAGTTTGCATCAGTGAGGAGTGGTATTTGTTGCAGAGATGGAACCTTATATGAGAAATATAAATCCTCATGGTTTGGAGCAGAATTTGACTTTTCTAACATTGCCAGAATCATTGAGCACTCTGTCTGTTGCTTGGTGAAGACTGCTTCAGCTGTACTGGTGTCTCTTTGTGTGTGGAGATGCACGCTGTGGTTTTCTGCATGGGTCCAGGTATGTTTCTGCTCAGTTTGCCTAAGTAAGTTCTCGCGGTGGTGTAGCCAAAACCTTTGATAAAAATGCCTCAGTTTGAACAGCTGTGTGTAGCAGTTTGGATGGAGCTGCTTTCAAGTGTCTCCCAACAGAAGCTGGCCTCCTGACAGCTGGGCAGAACTTTTCGATAGCTGCTGATTGTCCGTGGACTGTAACGTCAAGCTGGTGACAAAGGAATGTAGCTGGCATCATGTCGTAAACGAACAAAAATCATAGGAAGAGCCGAACTGCAATCATCCTTAGATGAGGAACTTCACTCCTTCAGATGTCGCTCCTCGAGGTTGATGATTCTGCTCTTGTTGGAGAATGTAACAGAGTTCAGGTGAGGATAAGTTTGTCTTGTTTGTCAGAAATCCGTCACTATGCAGGAAGTCAGATTTCAGAGTCTGTGGGTGTGCAGCGAAGAAATGCATAAGGAAACTGAGACATCTCATCCACCTCTCAGTTTATTTTCAGGATTCCAGACTATGGAACACACAACCAAATGTAAGTGAGATGGACTAAATGCTAATCACTAGGCTGTGGGAAGCAATACATTTTTATAGTATGTGTGGTCAGTTGTCTCACGTACACACAGTTAAGTGTGCAAGAAATTTTTGCACAGTAGAATATTTTAAGTATTCTGAGAACTAGGCCCCTTTTCTGTAGGGCAAGAATAGGTCACTGAGTCCATGTTTGGGTGCAATACAAATGAACACAGTTGGGGTTCAGCTTTCACTTAGGGTTTTACAGCACTGCAGTTCAGTATAATGCTCCAAGACATGTTAGGCTGTTTGTTTATAGCACTGAAGGAAAATTAGAAGTGGATGATTCCTTAAAGAAACTGAGGAAACTCAAACAAATAAAAAAAGGCCAAAGAGGTTATTGATATTCTGTGTGTGGGTATCTTCTACTGAGAAAAGTTAAAGTTTGACAAGGCACCAAAATATCTGTCCATTCATTTACCACTCGATGATGGTGACTGCAGTGAAAGACTCCAGAAGCGGTTGGTCTAAACAGGCAAACTTTCCTTTTCACAGTATCACAAAAATGCAGTTCAGCTCACAGGGGATCCCACTTTACATGTGGCTGATGGCATAGAAACACACCGTTCCAGTGGCTGTTGCTGTGTGCTGCTTTGGTTATCTCTGTCTCTGCTGTCTCTGTATCCTGTGTGCTCAATCTCCAGCAAGCTCAAGTTCCAGTCGATCCCCAGTAAACAGACAGGGCTCTCCCGGCGCTGACAACCAGTGCAAATAATTTTTTTTCACCTCCTCCTGTCAGGCTGTAGTTGGGTAATTCTCCCTAATGCGCTGTGCAACTGGGGTAGCTCAGTGCTGCCTCAAAGTAGAGAGAGATGGACTTGTTTCCCTTGGACTGTCCCTCCGATGTGCGAGATGGACAGGACATTGGCAGTGAGGAAGCAGTTCCTGGATGCGTTTAGATCAGATATTAGACCACACGTGTGACCAGCGAGCTAGAAAACCTGCTTGCCTTTGCGTAGTATGGATGGTTCACCTTTCAATGACAGTTCTGACTGCCATCTTCTTCCTCCTGTTGGTGAAGGCACTGGAGAGCATGCCAGCCCACACCTGACGGGGGCACATCCAGATGCTTACATGTCTCCCGCCATGTGGGCTTGCCATGAGCTGTGTTTACTGTTAGGTGTACACCCCAAAACTGGATGGCCTCTAGGAGAATTCAGGAGGGCGTAAGCCTGCATTAGAGGTGAGAAAGAATATAAAGTGCATGACATCCATGGCCTGAAGGAATGCCACCTTACAGCCTAGCTGCTAAGTTTGTTTGTTATTGAGCGCCTTGAGTTAAAATTCTGCTTTTCCAGTGTTAATGTTCACATATCACTTCATTTTTTTTGAGTCAATATTCAACAGTTTTAAAGGACTGCATTGCAATGGCCTTCAAAGTGTGCATTCAGAGTGTTTTAGGTGAAGTATATGTATTTCATGAATTTGCACATATGTATACATGAAATAAAACATTTCCCAGGTAAAGATTTATATGTAATGCGAAACCTTTTGATGCTGTTGAGTAGTTCAGTTTTAACCTGTGACATTTACAGTATTAAAAAGAATTGAAGGCATTTTTGCTTTTCACTTTTTATGAATTCTGCATTGAAAATGTATATACTGGTATAAATGCCACGATTGGTCCTGCTGAGACGTCTTCATACTCTGGGTCTTTGTCTTAAAGACAGTGATGCCTAAAGCATGATCCAAAGCTCACTGAAGTCTGGGAGAACCTCCCACGGACATTCGTGGGCTTTGGGTCAGCTGAATAGAGGACGACGGGCAGGAGCCCGCCACAGCTGATCCCACCCCACTGAAATCAGGAGGAGCCTCTTGGGCACTGAAGAAACAGAACTGAAGTTCAGGTTTTGCAGGTCCTTGCATATTGTTAATAATGGAAGGACATTTTAGATTGTTCACTAAAAAACTGAAGAACATTTGGGTTGATACACAATAGCCTATAAATAATCACAAGTCATATTTTGTTAATATGGCAACACCACTGATGTATATAATAAGCTTCCAAAGATTGTTTTACACACTGTCAAGTATTTTTCACTGATGAAGGAATTAATATAGCTAGTTCATTTAAAACAATAAAGTGAGATGATTTTGAATTAAAATTGAGAGCAAACAGAATTGTGGGATTCAGAGATTTGCTAATTGTCCAATATATTAATGTGCAAAGCTGTTGTGGGAAAAATAATTCTCCAAGTGTGCTTTGATGGAATGATTTATTATTCCTAAATGCTTGCCGAAAGAACATTGAATGTTTTCCTGTGTTTGAATGTACAGTTTCTAAGCTGGATACATTTTAATGTTTAAAAACTTTGTGTATATCAAGCTTGTTGTAAAATACTCCTTTTGTTCCTATGTTACTGATGCAACATTGGATAGTTTAATTCCACACTAGATATTTTATGTTAAACAAATAAATAGTTTTTTCAGTAAAAATGCTTTTGGTTGTTCTGTGGGGCTTTTACAAAGGGTCAGTAACTTTACCATTTTTTTTGTCTTGATATTTAGAGATTTGAGAGATATGCTGCTCTGTGGACTCAGCTGGATATGCAAGGGCTCAGCACTTTGCAGATCTGACTCATTTTGTGTGTGTGTTTTGTGCATTTGGACATAGAGAAAAGTCACAGGATTCATGTTCACATTATAAGTAACCTCACAGATAACTACAGCTAAATATTTTAAAAATTATCTTAAGATCTTTAGTTGCTTTGTGCATTTAATTCAGTTTGGACAATAAAAACCAGTCAGTTTTGCTTCTTGCCTGTGGGTAATTTCTAGCAATGCCTTTCATGCTGCAATATGTGATTGTAGGTCACGAAGGCATGTTGGGAGGAGGTGGCTTAGCATGTGGCTGGACTTCGGGGCAGGGAGGGTTCCTTCTATTTATGTACTTTTTAATGTAAACTTTTCTTTTACCTATCTTGTTTTTATAAAATATAATTAAGTGCATAACCCTGACTGTATTCCTTTGCCCTTTAAATCATATTCTTATTTTGATGTCCAGTAATTTACAAACATAATGATGTTCTTGTCTGAGTCAAAATGACTAACGATCTGCAAATACTTTGCATGCTAATACAGTGTGTTCTCATCTCGGCGTGCATTAATCTTCCTTCTCACAGCTTGCACAGCCATTGGCAGTCCACTGGGATGAAGAGTCTTATTTCTGGGAATGGAAACAGTTGGTAACTGCGGAAGGGTTTGTATCGCGGAAGCAAGACTTAGGGAGAATATTCATTCTTCTGTGTTTTCTGTGAACTTTTTGGCATCCTCAGCCATTTCTAAAGCTCATTCTGTTTTCCAAAATGCCAGAGCTGCTGTTTGCTTACAGAGGATAACTTTACTGATACTTGATGTATTTCCAGCTTTGTTCTGTGTCACAGGCAATTGTTGTTGAGAACTGTGAGTTCGTAAAATGTGCTGATGCTGGCCGCTGGAGATGGCGTTTTGTGCTTGTCAAGAAAGTACGTGCAGTAGCTGTCCAGACATCCCACTGACTCTCCCTTGCCTTACCCTTGCCACAGAAGTGAACTGCAATCTCATGGCTCTTCTGTCCCAGTGTTTCATCTGTGGCTGCCAACAGTGTAAAATACCTTTCTGTCGCTCTAGCCGCAGAACGGAGTGATCAGCTGAGCTACATGAGAGCGTCCCAAACGTTTCTGAGCGTGAGTTCTTCATGGGCCGGGGGCTACTGGCAACTACACGCAGGCAACCAGGTAATGTCACACAATGGTATTTCAGGTTCATTTGTCTACTCAGAATCTGAAATGACAGCTCTTGATGAAAATGTTCAGGAAAAATGTGTGGGGAGACATGGAATGATGATCTACAGGGATATTTCTATGGAATTAGCATTTGAGGCCCTATCCATGCCATCATTAAGAAGAGAAAGCACCACGCACGAGATATTTGAATATTACCTTTATTGTGAACACATATTTAATTGTGGCCTTTTAGAAAATAAGCAAAATTAGACTGCAAATAAAATTACACATCTAATAATTTCTGTTCGTTTTCTAAGAGGCCGTGTAAGATCACAGGACAGCTGCTCCTATAGGCTCTAAGATCAGAAGAATCAACTGCTTATTGCAAGCTATACAATGATTTGCTACACCCCTGCTAATCCAGTGTAGCTCCTCTGAAATCGGATGAGTGGTTTTGGATTTACAGCAGTGCAAATGGGAGGACAATACGCTCCTTAATATCTCATATTTGGAATAAGTGAAATTGAGTGGATGCTATTTCACTGAATGGCTTCTACTGAAGTGGTATCGCAGACCATTAGGTTTAGCATTAATCAACGGTAAATTTTCTCCAGCTATTGTTTCTTTTTTCTACCCTTTTCTTGATTATACCCCTTTGAATGTGGCTGCAATAGATCAGGTGAGCTGCCAGATAAAGTGGGAAACCCTTTTGACAGACAGACTGGACGTGACGGGGGCTCCTAATTTTCCTACGTCTACTTTTGTTTTTTAAGCACACTGCAGAGGTGCCTCAGCTCCCAGACAACAGCAGGCTCTTTAACGCACAGCCACGCTCCGCTGCCTTCCGAGGACGGACACTGGTCTGCCCTAACCTGTGCCGTAACTCCGTAGCAGCCAACAGTTTCCCTGCGGTGGCAGCTGGACAGGGCTGGCCTAAGCGACTGTGTTCTGCAGTCGAGCGACACCAGAAAGCACAAATGACCACAGCTATCATAAGGTGTTTTATACTTTGCAAGGATGTGAGGAGCGCTCGTGTTAGGCCAGAATCACAGTCAGAGGAACTTCAGCACCTGCTCTCGTTGGTGCCTTGGACTCGAGTGCCACAGGCATGAGAATTCCCATGCGGTGTCACTTTGCCAGCGCTGCAGGTGTCGTAGCAGAGGCAAACACACTTTTACAAAAGGAAGAGAGGAAGGGAAGGGGACAGGGCAGCAGCTGCTGAGAAATTCTGGCCCTCACGGTGAGAGTAACCATTGCTGCTTTTGTAAAAGGGCACACAATTAGCAGATGCACTCAGCAAAGCTCGTCAGAGCTTTCAGACCGCTCAGGGTGTGTAAGCTGGAGAAGTATACAACGGTCACATAGTGCTCAGTGGAAAATGAGGTCGCTGGAAGGTCTCCCAGGGCCACGGCTCTGCTAGCACAGTAACCTCCTGACAAGTCTCATATGCACCCACAGGGCAGCAGCTCTCCTGTGCATGGACCATTTCCAGCAGCACTGAGTGCTCATTGATTCCTACAGAGCCTTCACAAGCTTCTCTTTTCCTTGGTGAAACTGAAGCAGCATGTCAGGAGACGGGTCCTTCGGCAGGGAGCAACTCTGGTGCCAGGCTGTGGCCAGGAAACGTGCACTTTTCATGGGACTGTTTTAAATCCAGGTGCCCGGGAGGTAAAACGAGCCCAGCTGCACTGCAGCATCTCTCATTCACTAGGTGCAGCTGCCTGGTACATCACAAATCAGGTTGATGAGCTATTTCTGGCACATGGAGTCAGAGGGAGAGAGAAGCTGCATCACAGATGAGTAAGAAACAGTTGGCTTATCTGCGGAGGAGAGCGAGCTAGGCACTGTGTGCCGGGCTTGGGACAACCGCTAGCCTTTGGATTTGAGGTAATGCTTCTTGACCATTCAGTACCTTGTCTGTGATGTTTTTGAGAGCAGGAAAGACAAGTGGCATGGAAAAATCAGCCAAACTCTATCTTCAGAACAGTGCATTGGCTCCGTAGCAGCAGCACTGAACACCTCCGAAAAGTCGTACCCTCCTGGGAGCTGTCCCCAACTCCTTCGGGAGGCACAACCTACCCGAGTCAGCTCCCCTCTCCGAGCTGCTGCTCCAGCCGTGTTTCACAGCTGGAGGAAATGAGAAACTGAAGGGCCCGTGGGAGTTTTAGGGACGAGAACAGCTATTTTGCGTATGCTCTCTGCTATATATAGAGCCTGGCAAGTACACAGGGCTGGAACATGTTGCTTTTGTTGCTAAAAACATCATTTGGAAAGCCCATTTTAGGCAACTGCTGCTGTCTATTGCCAGATACACTAACCAGGTGCTGTAGACCCGTGCTTTGTCCTGGCATGAACGTAAGAAAAGCTATTGTAACTGAAGCATGTGCTTTTAGAGCTGTTGTTACTTCCCTGGGAGCTTCAGAGCTTCTTCCTACTAAGGAGCTTTTGCCTCCTGGGGGAAGCTTGCAAATCTAATTACATGCTGGGTGTCGGAGCAGTCAGTGAAGACCTCAGGTGCCACTGGCTCGGTTTCAGATCCTGTCCCATCGTGCAGATGAACTGCAGGACTGTCAAGATTTCAGCTGAACCCTGCCTGCCCTTTGCAGACTGATCCCTGGGACAGAAGTGCACTTGGCCACAGATAATTAGTCCATATTTTAAAGCACTTCCTCTAGGTAGGTTGTGCAAGGCCAGGGTGGAGGGAACTCGGCCGTCTGGCAAATGGCAGCAACTGGAAAACGAGACACTGCAAACCAGTGTTGGAGCTGGCAGGAGGGTCGAACGGCCCATGTATATCACTGTGTTATTCGCATCTTTCTGCTGTGATTTCTAAGCTACTGCTCTCACGATAATCCCGGGTGAACAGGCAACTCACAAGCGGGGCTGCGGCGGGCTGGCCAGCTTCTTTTCCTGGAGGATGCTCCCAAAGAGCCTGGCTGCTGCCATGGCACAGCCCCAGTGGCTGGTGATCCCGAACCCGCCGTGGCCATAGTTGTGTATCACCTGGGGAGAAGAGAAGGGATCAGTGCCGGGAAAACCACGCTGGAACCCTCTGGGGCTAAGGGCAGTAAGGAGCCACGATAGTGGCTGGGAATGTCTTTAGTGTCTTTAGATCGACCCTTCGATCAGGGAGCTCCCGGTGCACAGCTCAGCGACCCACTGCTCTTTCCCTCCATCTAGAAGCCGCTGGAGAGGCAAGAGAAACTCTGCGTGGTTCAGCAGGGCCCCGGAGCATGCTCTGCACCCGCTGCTCCAGCCACCCCGAAACGCAGCAGCGTGGTCCTCAGAGCACGTTACATCCTACCTAGTGTTTGTTCCTGCCAAGGTACATTACTTTGCTTCAGCGGGAGCCCTGACTCATCGCTGGGATCAATAGCCACACCTCTCCCGTGCCAAGGCAGCACAGATGTGATGTGCTGATAAAGGAACAGAGCGATCCATAAATGAATTCAAATACAGCATTGCTTTGAACCGTGCTCTGGGCTTTGCCTAAATACAGCGTTAGCTGGATGTCGGTGTTGCCCTGCCGAGGTCGCAGTGACTGACGCACAATTAGCGCGGTGGTTAACGGCACTCGGTATCCGGGGGCTGTGCACGGTACCTCTGCCTGGAAATGCCCATGGCGGAGGGTCTCCCGCTCCAGGCGAACCCAGGGGCGTGCTGGTCTCAAGCCGCTCCACTCCTCTACGATCTTTGCTTTCTGAAAGCAAAACCACATCAGCGCCTGCCCAGCATTTCTCCGAATTACAGCAGCCAAATGTCACCCCACCAACCGCACAGCGATCTGTGGGAGAAGGGCTCTTGCAATGAGCGGGGACAGAGGGTCCCTCATCCCTGCTGCTGCACCGGCTCCTGGGATGCTGCATGGGGTGACTGAGCAGAACACTTTGCGATCGCAGCCCGCACATCGCCAGCCTGCAGCAGAGCCGGCGAGGCAAACCGCTCTGCCAAAGCCCCGCGCTGCCTTTCCTGCTAATCCAGGGTGCAACGGCAGCGTCAGGAGTCGATACAAACCAGCCTCACCACACGCCAGCCTTTCTCTAATGCAGCAGCACCAAAAGGTGGGGGGGGACGCACCACGGCCAAAGGGCTGGGACCTCCCAAAGCTTTTGTTCTTATTTTTTACCAGCTATATCAGTAATTCCTTTTTCCTACAAACCTTGTCTCAAAAGTAATGCCAGATCCTGACCCTGCCTGTACAGAGCCCGAGATGTGCGTGATGAACTCAGCCAGGCACGCACAAACACCGAGCCGTGCCACCCCGCCGTGTTTTACCCTCTTGCTGAGAGCTAGGTGCTGCTGTGGGGTGCACGCAAAAAGCCCGGGGTTCCTCTGTGCGCACACTTCACCCATCACTGGCGTGTTTCTCAGCGCAGCAGCTGACACTGCATAAGCAATGGTCGCTTTACAGCTCTCCTGGCCTGCTGAAGGCAGACACCGCGTGTTACTCGTATAAAAATTCAGATTTTTTGTCCTCAGCATCCTTCCCCGGCGGCCTGAGCTGCGCCCGGGCTCCCCATGCCCCCTCCCTCCCCACCTCCCGGCGGTGGGCGTTGCGTTGGGGTCACCCACCTGGAGAGCAGGGAGCAGCCGGCAGCAGTTCTCCCAGATGGTTTTGTGGTCCTGGGCGCTGTTTTCTTCGTTCCAGTTGCCATGCTGATAGATCCCTCCCAAGACCGTGAACTCACTCCTGCACCAAAAGCCGAAGGAGATAAATGGTGGTGAGTGTCCCCAGCCGTCCCTTGCGGGGCCATCACACGGAGGGACGCTGCGCCTGTGTGATTTATGGGTCCTGCTACGCCCTGAGCCTGCAACATATTCCTGCCGGAGAAACTCTCACGCCAAGCAGGCAAGAGAGCGGTGCCTGCGTGCCTGCTCATGAGCAAGTCATTCATTAAATACTATCAGCGCCCCAAAAGCCCTTGCCTGGGCAAACCAAACAGCTGATTTCATCTTCTGTCAAACAGGTCTGCTCCCGCCTGGCTGGGGAAGAGAGTCGGAAGGAATGGGATGCCTGCAGTGGGGAACACAAAGAACAGATTTCTGTTGCTGCCACCCCAAAACTCCTGCGGATTAACAGAGGACAAAAAGCAGGTTAAGGCTGGGGGGAGCTGGGGGTGTCTGTGCCTGATGGACCCTTCTAAAACCTTGCTTGAGCCCTGGGAAGCACAAAGACAAAAGGGCTGAATGCTGGGGCGTGCAGGAGGGGAGCCCCGGGGCTGAGCTCTCCAGCGTGGAAGAGGTGTCCCCCATGCCTGGGTGCTGGACCCCGCTGCTTCCCTTGAGAGCCAGCCTGGTGCCCAGCTATGACAGCTCAGGCTAAAATAAATACAGGGAGAGGAATTCATATGTAGCTGGGACTGTGATCAGAAATTGCTGGGAATACTTTGCTTGGGGGCTGTGAGCATTCAAAGTTCCTATTTACGTAATGGCTTATTGCCGAATCCTGAAATACCAGCACAATAGGAAGTGCCAGAAATGCAGCATCCAAGCTACAGCTTAAAAACCCCTCTCCATTGCCAAAGCGGGGTAGATGGCTGCTCTCAGGAGGAAACAGAGGCGGGATGAACAGCAGACGTGTTTATTTATCCTGCAATTTAGCTCCCTGAGTACATGCATACGCTGCTGCCTCAAATAGATCCCAGCTCCCCTAAGAAAGCTGCTGGTGGGAAGCAGGTGGAAAGCGCAAGATAAGTGCTGGAAGCTGGGCTCTGCCCGGGCACAGCCACTGCCGCTCACTGAGCGCGGGAGATGGTGCTGTCGGGGCCAGGATCTCGTTTCAGCCCTCCTCAGCCCCATGCGGACACTGAAATAAGGCTTTCCCTTGGGATTCCTCCTTGGTTCCTGCAAGGAGGCGGCAGGGAGCCCTGCGTGGGTGCTAAACCGAACGGGATGCCCTCAGATATCTCACCAACAGCTGCCGGCACAGCTCAGGGTAACAGTGCGGGGAAGGCTGAGCTTTTTAGGGTAGGTTTTTATTAAAGTAAAAAGAATTCCTGCCACTGGTTTTAATGGGAGCACGGATCAGAAGAGCCTTTCCCCCTGACGAGCTGCTGTACGGCAGTTTTGTCAACGCCATTGACAAAAGAACTGGGTCTAAAGGTGAAAACAAAAGATCTCTCCCAAAATGCTTGCCCCACTGTCAGTGTTTGGCTCTTTCGAGGGCCTGGCCAGGACTGGTGTTTTGCTTTGGCAGGATTTGCCCCTTGGAAAAGGACAGGTCCAGGGACATTGAAGCCCTGTGGTGCTGCCTGATCCAAGAGCCCAGGAACCCAGGACCAGCCCGGACCCCCCTCGCGTCCGAGTGCCGAGCCGGGCTCTGCGCAGGAGCTTGCGCTCTCTGTGCCGACCACGGGAGCTCCCTCGCTTTGCCTGCCCACGTCCCTCTGCTTTCCTTCCACACCGCAGATAAAAGCATCATCAGGCCGGGTATGACCCCAGGCCTGGGCTGCTGCGACAGGGGTGCTGCAGGGCAGACGCCAGCAGGGAGCCGCGTCCCAGCCGGGGCTTCAGGAGCCCTGGTAGCGTCGCCAACCCTGCCTCGCTGTCACCTACCCCGGTATGACGTACGGCGAGTTGTAGATACCAGATTCGATGTTGTGGGTGATGATGAAATGCTTCACCCACGGGGCCAAGACCTGGGAGACAAAGGGGAGAGGGTCAGGGAGAGCTGGAGAGCGGGGTCCCCGGCTCGGGGAGGCAGCGGGAGGGACGGGGGCAGCTCAGTGAATGCAGATGCTGGGGTCCGCACGTGGTGCCCTCTCTTCTGCTTGGGCTCTATGTAAACCACGGCGCTGGCTTCCCTGCGCTGCCGCCTTGGGGAGATGGGGAGATGGGAGGGCAGGTAGGCAAGCGGAGGAGCTTCCTACCTGGCGTGAGTCTGTGTTTCCCCAAATAATCATCCTCTTCTCCCAAGGATTTTATGTCTTTTTATTACTAGCTTTATGCCTCTGGCCTCCCGCCACCTTCACCCGACCAAGAAACGGGCTGGAGACTCGGGGCATCCCCACGGCTGAACCAGGAACGGGATCCAGGCTTTCTGCTCTGGCCTCCCCCCCCGAGGGTTTTACATGACCATAGTTTGCTGGGAATCAGGACCTGATCCCAGCGTGGGTCCAGCCCACAAGCCCGCGATTTGCCCCAGTGGGCGTATCTCATAAGGTGGCTAACGAATGGCTCCTCCAGAAAAAAGAGGGGGGACACAAGCCCTGCACCCACCTCACCTTTATGACCTGTCCGCGGCCGGGCTGTAGCTCCGGGTCGGGCTGCAGCTCCCCTGCGCGCACCCCAGTGCAGTTTATTACAACATCCACGCCCTGGGCAAACATCTAATGAGAGACAGACGCGGCGCGGTGAGCAGTGCACACAGAGTGATGCTTCCGAGGGCGCTACCCACGGGGGGCACGAGAGTCGTGCATCAAAGCCAAGGCATGTACTCGGTCCAACAGTCTGGTAATGAATAAACCATAAGGGCCGGATCCAGGGCATAGCTTCCCCGGCACGGCTCCCGCAGAGACCCCATGTGTGCAGGCAAGGAGAGTGTTTGCGGTTTAAGGGAAAGCTGTACTGCCCGTGCTTGGCTGCATCTTCACTCAGTGCCAGCCAAATGCGCTACCCCGTCCCCTCTCAGCCATCTCTTGATGCCCAACAGCCTTTATCTTTCCTGGTGGAATTTTTTTCCTAGATCTTGGCGTAGTCTTGCTGCTGTCCCCTGGCCCATCACTCATGCCAAGGGACATCCCAGAGCAGCACATGCCTGCTGGATGCTGCTTCTCCACGCTGGGACGGGGCTGTGCCCGCTGCCCCGCTCTGCCCCAGCTCGACATCGCCACTCACCTCCTGGAAAGATTCAACTTTCTTATGGAAAAACTTCACTCCTCTCTGCATTAACCTGGGAAGAACAAGTTCATTTGTTACCAGCAAATTAAAAGCAAATGTACCGTTCAAATTAGCGCCTGTAATGAATACCCAGAGTAGGTACGGCTTGTTGCTCCTTGTAATAAACATCCACGGTCTTCTCATGGTTCCTAATAGTCTCCAGTCATTAGCTCATTTCCCTAACGACCCAGAGCTACCGAGGGTGATTAGTCCTGCTAAGCCCTGCACCAGAGCCCAGGCTTTCTGCCGTGGATAGGGCACCCGCTCCACGTTAGAAATGGCAAGAACAACACCAAGCCCCAAATGCTCCCATAGCTAAAAGTCGCAAAGTGCTCAGATGCAGCTCTAAGTACCCCATTACTTGAATTTTTATCATGCAAAAATAGGCTCGTGCAGTAACTGTTAAAGTGGGGAGTCTGTTACCCCACTGGGGCAATGAGCTGGAATTCCAGACCCTCCTCCCCACTTCCCAGGGATGCATCCCTGCCTCCCCTCTCCTTCGGCTCATCCCACCGTGCCCTCGCCCCTGCACTGCTGCTGGGGGTGAGGGCTGCTGAGAGCCGCGGAGGATGCTCAGGTCCCCTGTGGGTGCTGTCACCTGGAAGCCACCAGCACCAGCATTTTCAAGCTGAGCAGGTCAGAGGTGCAGCAGGACATGGGGTGGCCGCCTAAAACCACTGCTGCCTAAACTCAGCCACCAGCTTGGCATGAGAGAAGGATCCGGGGCAACACCTGATGTGCAGGATGAAAATCCACACCTGCCTCCCACGTCCTGCCGGCCAGAGAAACCGGGGGGAGCGGCAGCTCTCCCGCACCGGCACAGCCCCAGCCCCAGCCCCAGCCCCAGCGCCGCCGCGGCTCCGCACTCACCTGTTGGTGAGCCACGGCAGATACCTCCTGCACTCCAGCATCAGCGCCGTGTTGAACCAGCCGTAGCTGAAACCAGACGAGGAGAGGAAGCCATAAGGACCCGCAGCAGCTTTACATTAGCAGCCGCCTCCCGCCCCGGCGCTCCCGCCAGCCGCTGCAGCTCCGGGACCCCTATTCCCCCTCGCACAACAAGTGCATGATTTTTTCCCTTCTGTTTACAGCCTAGAACACCTTCTGCTGATTTTATTCCCCCAGTTTGACAATATCTGGTGAAGTAAGAGAGGGGCTGGAATGGTTTATATGCTGGGCTCCGGCTTTTTTGCTTTGTTTGAGATGTTTCCTACTTATTTTAAGGGAAGCGGCTGTAACGAAGCAAGGCCACTTATGCGCCCGCAGTTTCTCATCCTCGCTGCCCCTCGACAGGGAGGCGTCTGGGACCACCCAGCCATACCTGACCCGCCTGGGGGAAAGCACATCAGTGACCCTCCAGAAAATGGACTGAAAAATACCTGTAACCAGGAAAGAGTTCAAGCTCTTTGGGTGTCAAGTTCCTGAATCCCAGGACAATGTTCTTCCAAGACGGGTCCTGCAGTAGTGAAAAAGGCCCAAGCTCGTTAATGAAGCGCATCGCCGTGCCATCGTGGGACAGAAGCCGGGGGGGACACAGCCCACCCCAAAGGAGCGCGGGCAGGCGTGCAGCTGCGGCACAGCACGGCCGGCGAAGCTCTGCCGGCTCCCACCCTTGGAGGGCTCAGCCCTCACTTCATACCAGTATTGCATCGCGGGACCCAGAAAACACCGAGTCCCGGGGAAACTGTCACAAGACAAACTTGGAAGGATTGGGAAGCATTCAGAGCATCGTCTGGGAAGAAGTACAACGCTGCCCACCCCCGGGCAGCCTCCGAGCTGGAGCCCTTCCCAGCCCTGGCTGTGACTTGCTCCTTACCGGCACTGGCTGCGTAAACAGGTTGTAGCCAGAAATTAGGAAAAGTCCCATTTCCTTCGCGGCCGGTGAGCCCAGGTGCCCGAGGAGGTAATCGAACGTCTCTTTATTCCAGAGCCTGCGATGAAAACAGGAGAGCGGTGGCTCTGCCAGCCCCATGGAGCTGTGCCTGGGCAGCTCAGCCCCTCGTGCGCCTGCCGGGGGGGACACGGCACCAGCCGCCTCCTCCTCCTCCTCCTCACTTACGTCTCCTGCAGGTTGCCGTGGTCGCTCAGGTAGGGCTGCCACAAGCTGGCCGCCCCATCGCTGGTGGTGTGGGGCGTGCAGCGATCCGCGTGGACCTCCACCTCCAGGGAGGGCACCAGGCCGTGGTACTGCTCCTGGATGCACAGGGCGGTGGAGAGGCCGATCACCCCGGCCCCGATGACGGCCACGCGCATGGCTCCGGCTCTCTGCAGGAGGAGAAAGGCCTGAAGGGCAGCGTCGGGGCTGGGGAGCTGCTTGGACAGGCTGGGGCTTCCCGGGAGGGAGGGTATCAGGTCCTGCAGGACCCAACCTGGCCTCGGCTCTGCTGCTGGGCTGCAGGGAAGGGGCTGAGCTGCCCTCGGTGCATTCGTGTGCATTCCTTGTAAAGCCTCCCAAGTCCTCTTCAACACCTGCCTGCGCTGACCAGGCACTGAAATCACAGATGAGGGAGGTGTAGTTTGCTACGCTGCCAGGGGAACGTTTCTCCATTGCTTGGCACGGCATGCCTGGCTCTACCCTTGGGTGCACTGTAGCCACTGGTGACCAGTAAAGCTGCGGCTCAGCTGCCCACGGCCGCGCTCCTCTGCCTGGCAGAAAGAGCCGCGGTTGCTTCGTGTCCTGCGGCAGAGCGGCACAGCCATCGGCATCCTCCTCTCCCTCCCATCAGCCAGCACGCCGAGGGCGAGCGGCTGGGAGAGGTGGGAGCACCCACCCACTCGCACCGTCTCCCACGGGACAGCGTGACCCCTCCGTGCCCAGCGACCCAGCCCCGCTCCAGGGCGCCTGGCTCTACCCTTGGGGCACAGATGAAGGAAATGGGAAACAGCGGGTGTTTTCCAGGGAGCAATGCCAGTGCCATAAATGCAAGGACGGCTCCTCCCGCTGCTGTTGCCCTCGGGGCTGCCTGCACGTGGGGGCGGCTGTGCCACCGCCCCAAACCCTTCCCGGCACCGGCTGGCTGCAAAGAGGGTCTGCAGCCCCTCTCGGTCCCCTGGCTCTTCCCTCTCGCCGGAGCTTTCCTGCCTTGCAGCCTGGAAAAAGCCCTGTGGTCCCCGTCTGGGCAGAGAGCGGCCAAGGACCGATTCGAGGAAGGGCTGGGGGTACAACGGGGCAGATCACCTCAGCCTGGGTCACATCCCTGGACGCTCCGCTGCCGGCGTGCGGGTAGGGGGAGGGACGCCAGCAGCACGCCAGGCCTGATTCTGGGCAGGATGAGTAAATTCTAGCTCATAGTTTTATTTGGACAAGGTGAAGTGCAGCATTTCTGCTGTGAAAGGCAGCCCGCAGCGGGACTGACATTTGCTGGGATGGAGGGATGAGTCATCGGGATGGCGAAGCACCGGCAGCAGTGGGAGAGCCGTGCTGCTTCCCATCTGCTGTGGTTTTATAACCCACGGCCGGCAAGAACCGGGGCCACCTCCTCTACCTGCAGCTGCAGGGACTCGCCCCGGGCTGTCCCTGCAGCACCAGCCAAGGAGGTATCCACCTCGCCGGTCAATAAATAACGGAAACACACGTTTTTCACCAGCTTACCTGCAGAGTGCGCGGTCCTCAGGGCAGCCACCGCGTTTTTCAGAGACTTCGACGGAGCCACCTTTTCGGGGCGGCTTGTTTACAGCTCAGCAAACTGCCCGCAGTGCAAGGTCTAAGTGCCAAGGGCAGCGGGATCGCAGCCCGCCCCCGGGCAACGGGGCCAAAGTCTTTGCTCCAGACCCGGGGAGGTGGAGTCCCCCGCGCCGGACCCCGCACGCCGCTGGCAGCTGGCCCCGGAGTCGCTCCTCTGAAAAGAAAACGGGGTCACCACGGTCTGTGGCAAAACGCCATCTTGACGTTTGTCACCATGGTGACTGCTGGCTGCCCCGAGGGGTCCTGGCGGAGGGGGACGTGGGGACAGGACTCCCCAGCCACTGAATGCCTGTGCGATACGGGAAAATTGGATGCTCTGGTGTTGATTTTCACCTGGTAAGAGAGAAACGGCATTGCCTCCCTCCCGACAGACCCCAGGCGCTGTGCCGCCCAGTTCCCCCTCTCAGGGGTCAGATGGCTTCGTTTCTCGTTTCTAAGCTGCCTCTCCCTTCACAAAACCCATAACTTTGGGTTCTGGGCTGAAAAGCCAGGTTTCTGTCGGTGCGGATATCATTACCAGCAGCGGAGACAGCTCTGGAAGCACGGGTAGTGCTTGGGCAGAGTTGCTACAATTAGGGATTTTACTGTGCCTAAAGCTTTTATAAAGAGAGGTAACGAGGATAAAAGATATGGGAACCCATCTCCCACACAGTCAGGTTGCAGACACGTCTCTGGAGTCCCCGGGCCCAGTTACGCAGCGTGACCCACCGCAGGGGATGGGAATTCGGTCCCACAAAAGGCAGAGGAAAGGCACGGGCAGGCGTACGCCGGCCTGAGCAGAAGGGTGCTTTACCCTGCGAGGTCAACGGGGATGGTCCGGGAGGGTTAAGTCTGCGGGCTCACAGGGCTTAAGCACCCAGTACCTTTAATGCTTTTGGGAGCGCAGCACCGCTCGCACACATTTCCAACCCCGAGCATCGTTGCGGGGGCTGCCTCTCGCTCCCGGGCAGGGGCAGCAGCACCAGCGAGCGACCGACCCCATCCAGGCTGCCTGGCCGGCTCCCGAGGGTGGCAGCTGGCGAAGCCACGGCTCGGGATCCCGCTCTGGATGCCATGAAGGAGGAGGCTCGTCCGCCTCGTGTGCTGCCTCATCATCGCATCCTCCCAGGGACGCTGCCAGGAGAAGACAGTGTCCGAGCCCCGGGCACCCAGCCCCTCGGACCCAGGGTGCTTTGGCACAGCGTGGCAGGGACGGAGCGGGACAGGCAGACACCCAACGGCCTGAATTATTAAGGGCTTTACATACAACCAGCAAAGCCTCTTATACTAATTACCCCATTACTCGTCTGCCTCTTGCTTTTGGCACCGCTGACCCCTCGCACTTTCTTCGGTGGGGTTTGAAGGATGCTCCTGGCCGCTGCGCCCCGAAGCCCTTCAGGTGCTTTAGGGGTGGAGCTCAGACCCTACCGACCCTTTTTGGGGTGACCCCCCCAACCCCGTGCCGAGGGGCTGGACCCCCGCTGGGGCGGGGTGGCCCGTGGGCGCGGCCGCCCCGCCCAGCCCAGCCCAGGCCGGCCCGGCCCGGCCCAGCGCGGGGGTCCCCGGGCGCGGCCCCGGCCAGGCGGGCGGGCTCCGGGGGACGCACCGCCCCGTCCCGCCCCGGGGCCGCCCCCGCCGCCGCAGCGCCCTCGCCCCTCCCCGCGGCGCGGCGGCCGGGCGGGCTGCGCAGCCGCCGGGGCGGTGGAGGCGGCCGGCGCCCCGCAGCCGCCGCTGTAGCCGGGCCCCGCCGCCGCCGCCGCCGCCGCCGCCATGGCGCTGGTCACGCTGCAGCGCTCGCCGACCCCCAGCGCCGCCTCCTCGGCCAGCACCAGCGAGGTGAGACGGGCCGGGCCGGGCCGGGCCGGGCCGCGGGGGGCAGAGGGGCAGAGCAGGCCCCGGCGGCGGGGGAACGGGGAGCGGGGCGGGGCGGGACGCGGCCCCTCAGCGCCTCGGCTGGGCCCCCGCGGCCCGCAAAGCTTCACGGCCCGCGCAGCGCCAGGCCCCTCCCGGCCCCTCACAGGCCCTGGCCCCCCGCAGCCCCTCCTGGCCCCAGCCCCTTCCCCTCGCAGCCCCCCGGTGCTGCCCAGCCCCTCTCTGCCTCAGCCCCCAGCCCTTTGATGCTGCCGGGCTGAATCAGGCCCGGGACCCCCCAGCCCTCTCCCCGCTCTGCCCCGCCGCACGCCGGCCGTCCCCTCCTTGCTTTTCCCCCACCTCAGCCCTCGCCCGGCAGCAGCTTGGGCTGGCTAAAGCCCGGGGCGTCCTGCTCCGCTGCTCCCTGCCAGGTGAGGCCCCGTGCTGGGCCTGTCTCTGGGGAGCAGCTGTGCTTGCTGGCCCCTGGGCCCCACACGTTCTCCCTCCCTGACGCCCCACGGCCGCCGCCACCTCCTGCCCCAGGGATGCTCTGCTGTCCCCGCTGCTTGCCCCTCTGTCCCTCTGCAGCCCGTGCTGCAATGGCACTGCCTTTCCCCCCAGGAGCTTCTGTCCCAAGGCAGCGGCGGGCAGTTCCCTGCCACCGGAGCAGCTCCCGTCCCGCTCCACCTGTGTGGCGTCCCCGTGCCATGCTGTCCGCTGCCGCTGCTCGCTGCAGCGCAGGCTGCACCATGCTGCTGCCCTCTCCTCCTCCTCGGCTCTGCTGCTCTGCAGCCATGCACCCGCTGCTTAACCTGCTGCCCCCGTAATGCGGTGCTCTGCGCGTCCCTGCCCTGCCGGGACAGGCACGCTGTGTGTCCCAGCTCTGCTGCACGTCCCTTCGCTCTTGTACCCCAGAAGCGCCTTCTCCTGCCTCTGCCCGGCCTTGGGCTTCTGTCTTCCCGCACCGCAGCTCCCACGTGCCATCCAAACACAGCTGCACCCTCCAATTTCTTTTTCGTCTTCCGCGTGCATCCCTCTTTTCCATGTCTTTTGTGATCCCCAAAGACAGGCCCGGTGTTTCCCTGCATATCCTCCCTGTGCATCCCTCCCCCCTCCATCTTTCCTTTGGCGCTCACTGCCCTTGGCTTCGCTCTGTCCCCGCTCCCGCCAGGTAAACAATCCTATTTGTCACCTGTCAGGTCCCGGTGACTCCCCCGATTAGCCGGTCTGAGGGGGGAGGACGGGAGGGGGACGGTGCCACGAGGCTCACGGGTTCTCCCTCGCCCGGAGGGGCCGCGGGGGTTCCCTTCGCACGGCCCCCGCGGGAGGCACGACTCATCCCTTCCTTTCGCCGACTGTTCTGCCGTAGATCCGTGTCCTGTGGTTTGGGCTCCTCAGGCTGCAGGGACCCGGTGTTTGGACCGCGCTGTGTTCACTGAGAAACTTGGAGACAGGACTTGTGCTTTTCCGAGGATTTTTCCGAAGGAATTTTCTGGGATTCTGATTTAGACAGAGTCTTAAACGAGACCTAGTGGCCACCTGATCTACACAGGTGGAAATGAGCTGTAACCCTGTTGCAGGCAGTGGAATTAGACTGGATTTAACTGGTGCAGGTGGGAGAGGAGTCAAAGCAGTTTGCCTCTCGCCTTGCCATGTACATCTGCGTTAGGCATTGCATTGTGTAGGAGCTCTGTGTCCGCTATTACTTTTTCAGTGGGGTGACCGTAAGAGTCTCCCTTTCCCTTTGAAAATGTTGCCCCGAAGTTGTCACCTGGTTTTGTCCATGCCAGGGCACTTCAGCCACTGATGTCCGTGCTCAGGTGTACTTTGGTGGCTTCCACCGAAAAACATCAGCTCCCATTCTGTTCGAATGGTCCCTTCTGGCATGAAATACCATAAAACTGTAAACCGTCCTTTTCCAAATTCAGCGTCTCGTTTTTACGAAGCTAATTTCAAAGGAAAATCCCATCAAAAAGTGCCAGCCTGTTCACTGATCTTTTATGATCTTTCTGGCAAGGAAAATCAGGGCTCTTTGGGGCTACATCAATAATTAGAAGATTTTTTTAATGGAAAATGGTGATCATACATCCTTGCTAATTGTGAGTACGCTGCTGCAGCCTCTTTTAACTCATGAGCCTGAAGGAATTTATAAAATGGATGCTGCCGCCTGCAAAAGGCTTGCTGCCGTGTTAAAGTAGCGTGCTGTAAATTCTTAGGAGGAGAGAGTAGTTCATACACACTTGCAAACTTGCACGCACTTGTTGGCTCTGCTGCCGTCTCCCTTCCACGCCACCTCCCGCCCCGTGCCAGGTCCTTCTGCCCGGCCGCGCTCTGCCCAGTCCCCGGGGAGGGGTGCGGGCGCGGCTGGTGGAGGTCTGGCCCCGCCGCTGGTGTCCGTGCCGTGGTGGGATCCGTGGGGCTGGCGAGCAGCTGCAGGTCCACGGCATCACGCGCGTGGTGGATGCACTGTAAAACCCGCCAGCTCGGAGGGATGCAGAAGCCTTGTTTTGGTTTTACTGCAGCTTTTCAACAGAAGGGAGAGTCGACTTTGAAAGCAAGTCAGCTTCTGCAAAAGATGAGCCTGGAGCAGGTTCAGGGGCCAGCTCTGCTGCAGAGCTGACGACAGTCATGACTTCAGAGTACAGTTGTTGAGAAAGAAGAAAAGTTTTTCTCCCCCTTGTTGCTACGTGACAGACCCAAACAAACAGGAGGGTGACCTTACCAAGGTCAAAAACCTGCCAGACCTTCCCAGGGCTGGGGGGATCGGCTGGCGGGGGGCACTGGGGCTCGGGGTGTTCCCAGGGCTCTGCCTGCTGCCCTGGCCGGGCTGGCTCTGCACTGCTGCTGCACGCTGTAAACAGACTAAAAATAGCGATGGTATGTTTCTCGCCATCAGCTGCAGTCATTTTGGATGGGATTTGTGTATCTCTTTTCCTCCAAATGGCTATATTTCTAATATCCGGCCTGTGTGGTTGCATTTGGGGTTTTTTCCTGGCATTACTTGGTTCTTGCAGACTGTAAACAGAGCAGCTCCTCTGCGCTTGGCCTCCTGAGTCTTAACTTGGAGGGGTGGGGAACAGCCCAGGTCCTACGCACACACAAAACTTCAAGCTTGGACATTTTACATGAAACTATTTGCTTATTTTTTACTTCTACAAAACCATCTGGAAACAAGTAACCCTTGCGGTGGCCCTTATTTGATGTGGGTTTTAAGCAATGTTGTAGTAAATAACGAAACGTTCCCCGAGTGTTAGCGCTGATGGAGCAGGATTTCTTAAAGGCCTGTGTCCCTCCAGCCTCCTCAGGCTCTGGTGTCCGGTGTGTTGCAAGTTTGAAGGTTTCCCTATTGCTGGGCGATCTGTAAGGTCCCTGCTTCGCGTCCTGGGTCTGAACCATCTCCCCAGTGCAACCTTGCCCCTGAGGGGATGCTCCTGGCCCCTTCTCTTCTGTCTACTCAGGCAGGACTGAAGAAGGGGAATTATCTTTAAGCCTTTTTTTTTTCGGTCAGCTCTGGTTGCAATTAGCCCCAACTCTGGTTTTCTTTAATATGGAGTTTTGTCCAGAAGCTAATAGAGAAGTTGAAGGGGTGGCTGGCAAGCACAGCTATGTGAAAATGTTTCTCTCAGAAAGTAGGCGTAAGTCAGCTAGCACGCTTCTGCTTTAAGGACAGTAAATAAAGCATAAGGGCCAGTAATGTCTCCTGAGCAGCCAAATTTGCTTCCAGGGGGATTTTCCACCAGTGTCCGGAGGAAAAGTGGCCCGTTTAATACATGCCTGCCATCAAAGCAGTGTGTTTATCAGGAAGGCAGCAGATGTAGGACTTGTTGATGACTGGGCAGCCAGGTGGGCACCATCCAAGCCTCGGGACACGTCTTCTGCCAGCGTCCAGATGGAGGTGGCCTCGGCGAAGCGGCAGCTCAGGGACGGCGGCGGGTCCCGCCGGTGTGCGCGGCGGAGCTGCACATCAGTGCCGGGTTGGGGTTCAGGTGCTGGAGGCTGGGGCAGTCCCAGCTGGGCAGTTTTGGCTGCATCCGCTGGAGGGCACTTGTGCTGTCGCTGCATGCCCTGAATTACAGCATTAATTTGCGCCCAGCTCTTCGTTAGCAGCCTTTCGCTCGGGACAGGTTCTGCCCTCACGTGTGCGCTCAGTGGGAGCGATGTGCATGCACTCTTGGTGACGTCGAGGTTGGCGATCTTCAAACCGATCTGCGCTCTAGGACCAGCTTGCAGGATTAGGACCTAATAGCTTTAAAATCCCCGTGAGCCCCTTTGTCACCCGGCACTGGGTGCTGATGGCATATATGGCCAGGGAGTCTCATTTATCCCTGGCACCAGAAAAAAAACCCCGCAGAAAACCACCACCCAAAACCTGTTATTGCAGGGATGGTTTTAAAAGGCCTGGGGACTTTTTCAAAGTTGTGGTATGGAAACAACCAGCATGTAACTTTCTCTGTATCCTTCTTTTCTCCCCTCAGCTGGAGGTTGGCAGTGATGAAGAGCGTAAATTAAACGTGAGGTAAGCAGAGCTATTTGGCTCTAAACATCGTTTCCACTGTTGTTAATTGTCTGCCATGTTTCTGAGTCCTGATCCCGCACGGGACCCCAGCCTCAAACGTGTACACTTGCCCGGAGGGGATCGCATGCTCTGCAGAGAGCTGAACACCGGGGATGCTCTCTCCCTTATCAGTTCAGTTTTGAGACGAGCGTTTAATGGACTGAAAGCATACAGGAGGGTTTGTGGGTTTTTTTCCTGGTGGGAAGGAACTGGAAAATTGCTCGTCAGCTCTGGCCACAGCACTTAACTGTTATCGCAGCATCTCTGTCTCTGCTGCTGCTCTCTGAGGTTGGGGCTCTGGGTCGGGGAAGGGGGGTACGTTCCTAGGGTGGGTTGGGGAGAGCTCTGCTCATTCCTGGGTATTAACCATCAGGAATTTGACTCCTTTGATATAGGGGTTGTGTAGAGCTGCTTTCTTCATGCAAGGGGGAGGAAAGGGCTGAGGTATCCTGCTGGAGAGGAGAAAGGCTTCTCTTGCTGACATTGTGCAGAGATCAGAAGTAGTAACGATAAAGCTAGTTTGGTGGGACCCTGGCCTAATGGGGCTCTGAGTAATTACATGGAGCGTTCACTCTAAACCCAGCTGTTGCAAACAGCTCTTACCCTCTACCCTGTAAACCGCAATCTGAGAGATAAAGTGTAAAAACACAACGGCGGTTCAGCAGGCTTGCTCTCCTCTCCTTGTTACTATTTCCTACTTTAATTATCCCAATTTCAGGTAAAAGCAAAGCCACTCATGCGGCTGCTTGGAGTTCGATCTTGTTGTTTCCATCCCATTTTATGTTTTGAGACCTGCTGTTGCAGAGAGATAAAACTGAGATGCTGGTGGCAGTGGGTTTTCTGTCGCAGTCTGATGGACTGAGACTGGGACAAAGTGGAGTTGGTTTGAAGTCTGGTTAACCTTGTGGTTTTGGAATGGCAAGTGGATGTTAGAGTATAGACGTCTTTACCCTGCAAGTGAAGTCAGAGAGCAGAAAAGCACCTTTATGGAGTAGGAAAGTATCAGGCCTTGCTATTTCTGTGTCCCAGGGGTGATTTGTCGTGGCTGCAGCCCGTCTGGGAAGCCTGGTGTTCGGCAGCTGTCCTGCTTGCATGCACGTGGGGCAGAAATGTGCGTTTGGTTGCTGTGGTCTCCTGTGTACGGGCATTTAATGGCAGTTTGTAATGTCATTCGTTAGCTTTTTTTCTGGAAAATGCAAAATTCAGTATTCCTGGTTCTGCTCCCAGCTTGGTTGTGGGCTTATTGTACAATTCAAGGCTCAGGCAGGAACCTGCTGAAGTCATGAATAGCAACAGATCCTTAATTCTTGTGCTTTTTCCCACGTTGTATTAAATAGAAACCCTGAACCAAGCAGTATGATAGCCTCTTCTTTTGTGTATATGGTTCTCGTGCTGAAAGAGGAAATACAACTTTATCCCTCTTCATTGCAAATGCACTCAATGACAATGTACAGATAAATCGTTGTGAGATCATTGGTTTTGTGGCTACCTTTGGTCTGTCTGGCCTTTTTGCAAGCCAGGCGTGTGCATCCATCCCTGATCAGAGCAATCGTGGGGGTAGATGTAGTGAGACTGGGCTTAAAGGCTGATACTTTTCTACTGGCTGTTGAAAAATGCTGCAGCACTGACTTTAGGTACCGAGATCGCAAGAGCTTCCTCTGTCCTTCAGTCTCTTGGGGCTGCTCTTCCGTGTACGATTTTCAGGATAAGAATCTGGTAATTAAATCACTAGACAGACCTCGAGAATAGGATGGCTCTTGTGCAGAGCCTTTGCTGTACTCGGGGGGAAGCACCGCCAAGGACTGAAGAAAATGTGTGGCCCTAGTGTGGACACAGCGTAGGTGATAAATGAAGCTCCTCTGGCGGGGAGGTGGGTAGATCCTGTCCCCTTCTTGCTGGCAGCTGCTCCGGATCAATTCGCCGAGACTTTACCCGGTGCCCATGGGGTGGCAGAATTGTTCAACTTCATTGTTGAAGCTGCTTCTCCAACAGCTGAGTTCAGCTCTCCTCTGAAAAAAATGCAGGAATGGGCTATGATGATATTTGTGAATCTTTAAATCCTGGTCTAGCCTTGGTGGAGACTTAGGTGACAGCTGTGCTTTGTCACATGTGCGCTGGGCGCAGGGGTCGCCAGCCCAGCGCCTGGCTTTGCAGACCTCAAAGATCCTAACGGTTAGAAAAAGGAAGGCTTGTTGGAAACAAGACCCCGTCTTGCTGCCAGCTCAAACTGCGTTTCATCGATACAGGGTGAATGTGCTATTACACGTTTATGACATAACTTACTCATCCACTTGCTGAACAGATTATTTTCATTCATTCCAAAAAAATTGCAGGATTTTCATTCGAGACTGCTTAGTTGAATCTGGTTGCATGAGCTATCTGATTTTTTTCTTGGAGGAATGGGTCTGTATCGTGGTTTTATAACCAGCTGTGTGTCTTGCTGCTCTCTGGTCGGAGAGCAGCAGGCCTTCCTTATGGTTTCTCTCATTCCAAAATGCTTTTCTTTCTGTTTTCTCCGTGAAACAGCTTCTACCCTAAAATAGACCGAGGGGACATGTTCTAGGTTCAGCTTTTCTTTCAAAGATATTGTTGCTATCTGCATTTTCTTAGACATTAATGTGATTTAAAGTCGTCTTTTTCGCTCACTTTCCAAAAATTTTGTGGAAGCCTCAATAAGGTAACACCCACACTGTTTCCAGCAGACACCCAGGAGTCCATTTTGCTCCCCAGTGGGTAAAGATTCCTAGGAGAAGAAAAAGTAAGAGCACAGGCTCAGATCTAACAGCCCAGTCGGGCTCGGTGCAGCTGGTGCAGACAAAAGCTTGCATGTCTGATTCTCTGCGTTATTTGTGTCTGCTGAAATCTTCCTTCGTGAATGCTGATCAGCCATGGGATGTTGTGGCTCGATCCCTTTTTTTCCCTAATGGTGCAGCACACCCACAGGAGACATCTCACCCAAATCTTAATAAAACTGGCGCAGTTACGTCAAGTCCATGGGAGTATGCATTAGCTTAGAGTTAAGCACAACTTAAGTTTTACAAGATCAGGGTCCACTGAGTTCAACGTGAGCCTTGTGTGCACAGTGCCTGCCACCTCATCGCAGAGCCACGTCGTGCTCTTCTAGCTCAGAGCAACCTCCGAGAAGATGATAACAAGCGCGGGAGAGACCGAGAGCAGAGCTGAGCTCTTTTCCAGCAGACTGCTCTGGGAGGATGGGGTATGTGCAATTTTTCCTACACTGCTTTTTGGTGCAACCCGATTGACTTTCATCACTCACCGTTGGTTGGCTCTCCAGCACCACGTCAAAGGAGATGTTTTACAAAGCCAGTCATGTTGTGAGTGTTGGCTGTTTCTCAGATGCAGTTGGCAAATGCAGCAAGATAATCACTGGTTTTAATTACAAACACAAGTAAGTTTGTTTAGCCAGTCATTCTGTAATCTTTGCCATTATTGGCTTTTCAGTTGCAATCTGAATGCGGTCAGAAGCAGGGCCAGGTGAGTGTTTTCGGGCACCTTCTGCAGGGAGATGGAGGTTGAACTGCTGCAGAAGGGCCTGGGAGTTAGTTGTCTCCAGCCTCTGATCAAGCCTGAAGATCGTTATGGAAAGAACTGTTCTTACTTGGCACCGCTAAACCCAGTTTTAAGAGCTGGCAAGAGCAGCTGTGGGAGGTAAAGGTTTTCAGGATTGGGCTTGTATACATTTGCAGAGTCTTTTCAGGGCGTACGCTGCTCCGCTGCCTCTGCGTGCTGCACGAGTGCGAAGTGGAGAGCCTGCATTGAGAGCGCTGCCTGCAGCATCCAGCGTCCTGCTGAACAGAAAGTGGTAGAGGAGGAAGAGGAGACTGGGGGTCTTCCTCTCTTTGCTGATGCCATCCTGTGTTCCTCGACAAGTTACTTCATGTTCCCGAGCCGCTTTCTCCCGTCTGCAGCCTGGCAGATGACTCTTAGCTCATCTTCTGAAACACTCAGAGTAAAGCGTTAGGTCTGTTCGGTTTTATTCAGCATTAAAACCTTTCAGCTGTAAGAATCGTATGGCTTTTGAGCTCTTGGGAACTATGGCTGTTTGTGATGGGTAGAAGGCACCACATCCCCCTTGCTTTCCGCCTCACTTACTCGCCTTTGTGTTTTGCATGATTACCTGGTCAGGAATGAACATGCTCCGCCACACTGGTTTGATAACCAGCTCTGCAGTTCCTTTAGTTACTGCTTTTTTGTTGTAGTTTAATGAAGTAAAGTAATTTTCTCTTTTGAAGGTGGTGGAGTTACACTGGGCATTGGTTTGACTTGGTTTTGCGTTCGCTGCAGGAATTAGGTGGAGCCCTCAGGTTGATGAAAACTCCCTTTGCAGCTCAGTGATCAAGAGGAGGAGTAATTGCTGCAGACAGACTTTACAGAGCATCGTCCCAGCTGGCACAGGCCGGCGGGCTCATCGTAAGGAGGCTGTTTGGTTAAAGTCGCTAATAAACCAGACTCCTCGCGGGTGCCACGGCTGGCCTCTTCGGTGTGGAAACTCGAAGAGCGAATGCAGCCGCAGCCCACTGTTCAGGCTCTTCTCCGTGCAGCCGCCTGTTTGCTCTGCACAGCTCTTCTGCGCTCTCTGAGTGCCCACCACGGCTGGGGATGTTTATACGTTATACTCTATTGTATATTATATTTTAATGCACCAAAAATTATTTATTAACACCTTGATCTTTAACTGTTTTAGGGATTTATGAGCATGTTTTGCTGGAGGCAGCATTGAGTGAATGGCTTGTATCCGCAGCTTTGAGTGGCCGTGTTTATGGTACTGGGAAGGTGCACGGGGCTGGGGGTACGCTGTCCTGAGGATTTATTTGTGGGGACAGCGGCTCATTACATGCTTGACAGGTCCTGCTCGCTGCAGTATTTATTGTCTCCCAGTTATTTGGTGGGAGATCTTGGGGCAGAAGTTGCTGACTTTATCAACCGTTCAAAACAGGACGCTGAATCACATCCTGGCAAGGCTGCAGCATCCTGCCTTAGCGTGCTCCATACAATGGGGAGGCAAATTCACAGGCTCGTGACCCTCGGTAACTTTCTGGCCCGTAGGTGTGGCCGTGGAAGCCGATGGAGATATAATTAGGCCTTTACATTTTGTGGTGGGTTGTGTGGGGACGTTCAAAGACCATGGAGCTGAGAAAGCGTGCACTTATTTGACTTATTTAAGATCTGGCCTTTCCAGGAAACTGTTGCTGACTTGAAGTTGAGCAACGCGAGGAGTTTACTTGGATGTAGGTAGAGTAACAGCAGGAGGCCTGGCAGTTTGAAGATGTGGTGATCAGACCCTTTTCGGAATTGTATCTCCTTTTTTTTTCCATGAAACCTCAGCAATTTGGCAAGAACCAAAACTACTGGCTCTGCTATCAAACGTACTGGCTTTGCACTGAACATTTTTTTTTCTGTAAAAGGCCAGTGTGGTTACTGTTTATTTAGGTGTTAAAGCTGGGTCAGAAAAATATTTTGGTTCCAAATGCCTCTTGATTTTAAATACCTTAATCTTTGATAATCGGTTGCCAAGATCTGTGAGTCAGGGATTTCTCATACAAATCAGAGCTGTGGTCTGCCTGACAAGTGCTCTTCAGATGTTTTTGGAGAATGTGAAATGGACACAACGCTTCATAGGCATGGCTTTACTTTTAATGAAGTGTGGTGAGTTTTTTATTTCCCAAACATTTACGCATCCCTCTGCAGCATTTGAATCCCCGATGCAGAATCACTTTACTGCTACACAAAAAAATCGGAAAGCAAAATAAGCCAAAAATAAGCCCAGCCTCAAATGGATTAGGATGCAAACTGCAGCCGTTAGTTGTTTAGGTTTATATAGGATCAGAAGGACTCTTCTCTGCAGAGCTTGCCTTCCCTCTCTGAAAGTTTTAGAGTTGCAGTCCAGGCAGCAGTCAACGGTGTTGAGCTTGTGCAGCCCAGCGAGCTCTGCATCAGCTCTCCGTAACGTGAGGTATGAACGTCCCTAACCAGGGTGCGAGCAGGTGGTGGTTAACGGCTTTGCCGGAGCCGCTTGTGTGCATAGATGTCTGCCCCTAGCAGCCAGTGCAAAGGTTTATCTTTTGCCACAAGAGAGGTGGGTTTCCCTGCGTCCTTCCTGGGACAGGAGCAGGAACACAAACCACGCCTGCGGAGCAGCCGGTGTGCTGTGTGTTCGTACCCACCTCAGCTGGTTCCTCGCCGTTGGTATGTCAAGGTATTGCCCATTGCACCAAACTCTCCCCAAAGTCCCAGTACTGACGTAACATTTGTTGTAGGACCCGGAGTCTGTGCCTGACGCTCGTCTCGCTAGCACAGAGACCCTGTGCAGGGGGACTCGCCAAACTGACAAACCTGCTCACCTATGTTTCTTGAAGAAATCCTTGCTGGAAGAATCGCTAGTGAAGGCAGCTGCTGGGGGATCTGTGGTGCTGACCGCTGAGCAGAAAACCTCTGGGGCTTAGCATCGGGGGCCAAGGCATCCAGAAATGCAGGGAACGGGACAAAATGGTCCCTTTCAGATTTTCCGGAAAGCTGCCAGGTTGCTCGTTTGCCCTGTCTGCCGCCCAAACGGTCATGTCCAACACTCGCATCCCTGCGGAGACCGCTGCCTGTGGGGCTGCTCGCCGCGTGCCTGCGTGTGGGCATCTCCCTCCAGCCCTGTAAAACTTCTTGGACTGCAGATGTCTGCTTCCCTCTGCAACACTGATTCTGCTTGTAAAAGATGGGTTTGGAGTGGAGGGGAAAAAGAAGGATGATCCTGGGGTTTTTATGAACACTTCTCTGTCTTGAGGTAGCTTTGCCCCTGGCTGGCAGTCTCCTAATTTCTGGGGTGCTCCTCCTCCCCGTGGGGTGCTGGCTGCAGACCCCTGGGGGACCCCAGGCAGGCTGCGGTCTAGCTAAACACTAGAGGGGGTGTCAGGGTTGAGCTAGAACTTTTCTCGCTCTGCTTTTACCCCACATGATCCGTCTAGATTTATTTTATTTTATTTTTACGCATTACCAATGTGTCAAGTACTCCCTGGTCTCTGCTGCCTTTTTTGGAGTCGTTCTGAAACCCGGCTAAGCTATTTTTTGGGTTGCTGTGCCGCCGCTGCCTGTAGGGTTCTCAGTCGTGCTTCCTATGCTGTTGCCCGTGTCCTGGCTGACCTTCGCGCACGCCGCTTGGAAGCTGCTTTCTTAATCCTTGAAACTATTATTCACCTTCCTTTTCTTTTCCAGTGGCGCCTTTGGAGAGTTTCCACTTGTTTCTCTGGCCTGTCTCCGGGAGACACCGCTGAGTGGGTGAAGTGGGGTGACTTAATAAAATAGTTTAAAGGATTAAAACAATGAGTTGACGGGAGGAATGCAGGAGGATCGGCCGATGTGCCGACAGCTCGGCTGGGGAGGAGGACGGGAGCAGGATCGGCTCCTGCCCGGGAGTGCGGGCGGGAGGCTCTGCCTTAGATGTGCCCTCCACGGCAGGAGCCTGGGGGCCGGCGTCGTCCCACCTCTCCTTTGGCTGGGACCGAGACACCTCCACGGCACCCCCGGGCTCGTGGTCTGTCCTCCTCCCTACCCGCGGTCATGGAACAGCTATGGCAATAACATGACAACAACAACATCTAAAAAAGTGATTTGTAGGAAAACACAGGGTGTCTTTTGGGTCTTTTAGTGTGGGGGAAGAAGGGAGCCACTGTTTTGGGAATAGCCGGCTTCCCTCAGACCACCAGGATGGTGCACGAGGCTGGAAAACCAAGTTGTTTGCTATCGCTTGGACCTCTGTATACGCCTCTCGCGCTTCCCTGCGCTGGCTGCCGCCTTCCCTGGCCTTGCCCTTGGAGTCCGTGAGTCTGAGCCGCTGCACGGAGGAGCATTGCTCAGCCCTCGCCGCAGGGGGCTGGGGTCAGTCCCCAGGCGCAGGCTGGGGACACGGGTGCTGGGAGTCTCTGTAGGGTTAATACGGAGCGAGAGAAAGGTTTCTTTATAGCAGTTGAATGGGCAGTCAGGCAGGCTGAGGCTCGGAGAGGGTCTGGCCCTGGCCTCCTGGGACGGTGGCTATCACACAAATGACCTCATGTTTCAGTGGGAATCTCAGAAATGCTCGTTGCGAGTCAAACCGTTGGTTCCAAGCACATGGCGTAGCTGGATGATGCTGTGATCAGCCTCGTGCCTTTTTGAACTCTGCGATTAATGGGATGAGCGAAAAGGCTTTCTTTTTCCTTGTGAAACAATCTCTTATTTTATTTGGCTTTTCATCATCCGAGTACTAGGGATTCCTAGAATTTTCTCTTTTCCTAGCCTTTTGGGAGCTGTTCTGCTAGCTTATTTTGCGCAAGACCGCTGGAACGGGGAATGATCCTGCTAATTTGTTCGCTTCCCTCTTCCTGCCCTTTCTCTTGGACGGTTTATCCCAGCAGCTCCCGCGTTGCCTGCAGGCACAGCCCGGGTCGTGCTCTGCCCTCGGAGCCGCGCGCCGCCCCGGCGTGGGGTACGCACGGCTGACCTGGTTCGGCTCCGTGCGGAGCTGGGGCCATCGCTGCTCGAGCCCGATGCATCGCTCACCCGGTGCGCAGGAGCGGCTGGAGGCACATCATCAGCAGTCTATTTATGTTAGGAAATTAGCTTTTGTGGGCTTCATGATTGATTTCATTTTTTTCTTTTTCCTCTTTGTGCTCGAGGAGCGCTTGTATCTGGCGCTGTGAATGGCCCGCAGTGTCTCAAACCCTTCTCAGCATTCTTGCGCTGTGGATGTGGCCCACGCCTTTCAGCCGAACAATACATGCTCAGACTCCCCTTTTGTTGCTGCGCTGCTAAAAACACGAGGGCGAAGCCTGCCGGGTCTTCCTGCCTGCCTGACCGTCTCGCTCTCCTTTGAAATAGATGGGGAGATGTTTGCCCCTGCGGGGAGGCATTACGAGACCCCCCCGCAGCGGAGGCTGCTGCTTGGCCCCCTCGCAGGCAACTTTTTGCCGTTGCATGATGGTGCCCCGGCTGCCTCTGAGGAAGGGGAGATGTCCTCCATGTGTCGGAAGGAACGTCAGACCTTGCTGTGGTTCGCAGCTTACGTTTTGGGTTTCTTCTTGGGGTCTTCAGCTCAGGAAGTCTGAGTGTGATGACTTTTTATAGCCCATCAAAGCCGCACCCTAACATAGCCACAAGTATGGAAAGAGCTTTCCTGCCTGGCTTTTTTTTTGTAATAAAATAGTATTTCAGAAGACAAACGCTTCCAAAAGTTGCCCTGAAAGTAGCTGCCTCTGGCTGAGGTGCATCACAGATTGCAGCAGAGGTAGAGCACTGCAATCCAGGCGATGCCGGCAGCTCTCGCCGAGGTCAGCAGGTGTATTGGGCACCTCAGTCCTGATCACGGGTCAGTTCGTCAGCGTATCACAAAGTCTACGCATGTGTGCAATAACACTTCGTGTTAAAACAGCATTGCACGTGTTGAAACTGGGTCTTCCCTGGTCCTGCTGCCTGGGGAGGGCTCTGCTCGTCCCTCTGCACGGCAGCCCGCTCCGTCTTGGGTGAGGCAGGGGTGGTCGTGGCGATACTCTCAGCTCTGCTTGTAAAGGTGATTCCTTTAAGTTTCGTTTAATTTTTCTGTGTCGCTGGACTCTGCGTGACTGGTGTGTGACACAGAGCAAAGGCCACTTGGAAACACGCAAAGTACTTTTTTTTAAAAGCATGAGAAATGACCTGCTGCTGCTTTTAAAGGCTCTCGTTTCTGTTTCTCAGGTTGTACAGTAGCACGTGAGCGATCAGCTTTGAAGTTCATTTTTCCCTGGCGCTGTTTTCTGTTGCTCAGACCCCTTCTGGAGGCCCCTTTCTTGGTCAGGAAGTGTTATCTGATGTGCCTGCTATCAAGCCAAAGCAAGCAGTCAGCGAGCCTTAATCGTCGCCTTGGCTTGGGAAGCAGGGGCCGCGCAGCTGCCCCCTTGCCTTCCTGCCATTTCTCTCCCCGCATCTTCCTTCCCGTTTGATGTGCTCGTTTCCAGTTTACGTTGCTATTTCGGTATGACTGCGCGATGGCCCTCTGGCTCGCTGCAGCGGCGCGCTGGCTTAAAATCCACCCTCCGGCGCGTCGAGGGCCTGGCCGGGCTGCGGGAGCGCCCGAGGGGACTGGCTCGGTCCCTGACCTGCGGCACCGCGGCAGAGGGGTGCACCGGGGAGACCCCCCTCCAGGGCTGCCTTTCGTCTTCCTCCTTAATTGCCTTGAGATGGCTGGGCTTTTTCCAGACTGAGAAGAAAAGGGGGAAAAAATCAGTTCTCTTCCTCCTTGTCAAAGGGGCTGTGGAAAAGGGAAGTGCGTTTAATTTCGTGGAGCCTGGGAGGCCTGGTTTGTTCCTCACCTTATCCGTTTGGAAACGTTTGGGGCAGAAGATGCCGTAAAACCCAAGGAACCGGGAGGCTTTGTTCGTGCCTTTGTCAAATTGCGACCAATTTTGAATATTGCTGTTGTGTTTTTTTTTTTTTGCCTCAAACACGGTCCTGGTTGCAGGAGGGCAGCTCCTCTGGGTGCGGGTAGGAGGGCGGGCGGGCCTGCTCCTAGCCGTGGCGCTGATGGATGCTGTTGCGGGGCTGCTCCCGCGCCAACGCTGCCTCTGGGCAGCCTGCTGTCAGATGAGCCCAGAGGCCATCGCCGTCCCCCGAGCGCTCCGGCTCAGCCCTGATGGATAGATGACCTTCTCTGCCCCCGCACCGCGCGTACGTTTTGTTCCATTAATGAGGGGGAAATTAAGAAACTTAATTTGACAGAGATTTAGTGCCCGGAGAGCATGATGGTGCGGCCCTGTGCCTGGGCAAGGCTCCACTGCAGAGCTGTTCTGGAACATGGAGCTCTGCGCCTGAGCCGCACAACACACGACAGGTCAACAACGTGGGAGTTGCTGCAGGTAAAAGCTTAAAGAGAAACAGAAAAGCTTCAGGTGGGAGCAGATACCTTGAAAGAACATCTGGAATATTATCTCTTTGGGCGAGGAGGATGTAACTGAAGTGTGTCGGCAGGCAGGGGTGAGCGCTGGATGTCAGCTGAAGCAAGCTTTGACCCATCGGGCACACGTGCCTCGGTCCCCTGGTCGTGCTGGGCAGCTCCTGAGGACAGCCTGGGCCCGGCTGTGCGAGGAGCAGCCCCCCTCTCGGCTCCCTGCCCTCGGACCTGCCCCTGGCCGGAGTGCGGGGCTGCCCGAATCCCCGAGGGAGAAGCAAGGCAAAGCCAGGCAGAGTGAAGTCTGCTCTTGTTCACTGCGTGAACTCAGCACCAAAACGTGCTCTAAGAGTAGAGCTGTAAGCAAGCGGATCTGAACAGCACTTGGGCTAAATGAGCTTCTCGGTTGTGATCAGCGGCAAACACAAAGATAACGAGTTCGTTACGGCTCCAGAAATACCGAGGGTCGTTGCAGGTCTGGTGGTAAGCCAGGCTCCTTGGGCATCCCATGCACTGAGCAATCCTGTGGCAGTTTGGGAGCAGCAGGGATACCCGGCCAGACGCAAACTCTGTTGTTTCTGTGTTCTGCCTCTTTTAGCTGGATACTATTTTTTAATTCTTAGACTAGAAGAGGCTGCTGAATCAACCTCAGGCTTGGCTGTGTCTTCCCAGGGAAAGTGGTTTTCTCTCTACTGACTTCTGTGTGTGGATATTTATTTTGAGATGAGTTATGTAGCTATAAGATATATGAACAGAGTGTTTTCTTGTATCCTGCAAGATGATTACGTCTTATGTGGGATTTCCCATTAAAGCAGGGAACTCGAATACCCGAGGCATGCAAGGTTTCTTCCTGGGACACACCACAGCCTGAGCCACAATGGCAAAGCAAGCTGCTTAGGGAAAATTGTCCTGCGACTGGCAGCTGGCTTCCAGCTCGCTCTGTCTGTCCAGTAACACGAGCAGCTCTGTCTCTTGTTACGAAACCCAGTATTTTTAACAGATTGCTTATTGGCATTTGTGGACCCGGGGGGCGGCATTTTGTAACGATTAAAAGGCACTGCCTATTGTGTTCTTAAGCAACTTGAAATGTAATTGATGTGTGTTGCAGTCACGCTCTTCTGGAGCTTTCCCAAAGGGGAAGAAATATTTCCTTTTCAAGTTGAGCAGCACGGGGCCAACGGATGGAGCAAGGGACAGTGAAGCAGGAGACGCCGGAGCCTGCTCTCAGCGGTGCGGTGGCCGTTAAGCACCCTCTCCTTGCCAGCCTCTGGGTGCAGAAGGGTGCCTGCGTTACGGACAGCAAAGCACCGTAGCTGTCTGTACCCTCCCGTTGACACCCTCAGCATGTCCCAGATGCTTGTAAGCATAGGTTTTTACCCCCCTTAGGGGGTAAATGCCATTCGTTTGGTAAGCTGAGGTTATGGAGTGGAAAGGGGACTGGTCTGCAGCTGTACTGGAGAACTAGGGAGCACCAGGGTCCCAGGGCTGTGACAAAATTCGTGGGCTCTGCATTTATTTGAGAGCCTGAAGTGACTCCTGTAAAGTAGCTGTGCTGGTCAGGATTCCTGGAAGGGCACCCAGGGAATGGGTGGTTTCTGTTGTGCATGCCAGTCGGGCTGGGTAAAAATTGGACAGAAGGCTGCTTCTCCCCCTGGTTGGGCTAGTGGGACTGGTGAGGCGCGAGCGTGTGGTTATGGTTTGTGCCTAGAGAAGGAATTAGTCAGGGGTCTGTAAGAAACAAGTCTTCAGTGAATTTTATTATAGCCAGCCACTAACAAATAAATACCAAGCCACCTGAAAGACTTTCTTGTTCAGTCGTAGCTCAGTAACTCGCGACTCACCCCGACAATCAAACTGCGGTAGCTGTACAGTAAGTGAAGAAGCATTTTAATGTGACAGCTAATGCCTTTGTCATATGTATATTACAGTGGTGGCATGCAGTGTTTTAATGGTAAAGAAACAAACAGGCATTAGTCGATACGATGCTTTTCATCGAGTCCTGTCCCAGGGAATACGGACTTTCTACAGCGACGGGCTGCTCTGCTTTGCGGTTGCTGATGGTCGTTGCCTTCGGAGCATGCAGGAGGAAGCAAACAAACAAACAAGTCTGGAGGAGGGAAATGATTAGACGAGCCTCAGCTGGTTTTCTCCCCTCTTGAATGGCCCTCTTTCATCAGGATATGTTAGGACAAGTGCTTTTTCAAGCCAGGATATCAGTGGAAGACACAGTGTTCTGTAAAAGTCATCCAGTTCCTGGGTAGCATCAACAGACGCGATTTCTCTGCTCCGCACAGAATATACGGTCAACCTTTTCTTTTCCTTCTTTTCTTTTTATTTTATGGGTTTAGAAGCAAAAGGATGTGAGTTTTACAGCTAGTTATGAATCTTTTCGAATTTACTGACTTCTGTCTGACTCTTGGGCCAGCACAATGCTTCTGCTGTTCAAAGAAAACCAGTCCAAATTAGTATGTATACGCCACTCGTTTTTATGCTGCTAACAAACGCTGCTTACTAGGGCATTTATCACTGCTGCCGAGGGTCAAAAGTTGGGGATGTTCTGTAATGATAGGCTTTTTCTGTTCTTTAGGAGATCTTTTTAAAAAGGCTGGGTTTTTAGTTGTTTATTGGAACTGCAGGATTTAAAAGGGTTTTTTAAAACTGGGTTGGAATATCGTGCCTTGCCTTTTTCTCACTTTTATTTTGTCAGCTGTCTTTTAGAGCAGTCGTATGAAGTGACTGAGAGCAAAGGGTGTTCCTAGAGCGGAGATAAGGGACGGTGTTGGGTAATGTGGCTGTTTCAGTATGGTGTAAAATACGAGCTTTTGCAAAGAGGGGCTTGGATGCGTTACCTCTGTACGGCACCGCGCTGGTCGTATGGAAATGGGAAATCGGGGAAATGTGGAAATCGGGGAGCGCGGGTAGTGCTGGGGAGGGGCGGCAGTCCGAGTCACGGCGAGCTGCGCTTTGCAAGGTTAGTGCGCAGTTTAGGAAACAAACATTTAAATTAAAAAAGAAATCTTGCTCTCAACAGGTTCTTTGGCTTTGCTTTCCGGTTCATTTCCATGCAGATGAATACACGGTGACAAAAATTTTGCTTTGTGGGTTGTCCTTTTCCTGCAGTCGCTTTCTGCTCTTGCAGCGCAGCTTTCTCATTTGCCTGCAACTGGGAATATTCTGCTTTATTGTAAAAGATTTCCTGACTGCAAGGGAGGAGAACATCAAGCGAGATGAACTGTCAGAGCAGGAGTTACCGATCCCTTTGGGAAGGAGCTCTGTCTCTTCCAAGGTTTTTCCTGCTGTAGAAATCCCAGTCAGTACTTTATTAGGGATAAAAGAATATCCTTTGGGATATTTTTTCACTTGCCCAAAGAAATATTTCCCAAAATTCTTGGGGCAGGAATACTGTGATTTATCTCCTCGTGCATTATCTAACCATTCCCTTCCTCTTGCTTGCAAAAACAGATGAGTGCGCGTGAAGCTGGGATCTAGCTGAATATCCTATACATTGTGTTGGTGTCGCTGCTTTTGTGTAGCTTCTGGCCTTTTTTAATGCTTTATTGTGAGATCTGGTGTGCGAAGGAAACGAGACTCTTCCTGGCTCACTTATGGAATGAACCAAATTCCCGATTGCAGAAATTCTTGCCGTTAGCTTGTGTGCCAGGCAGAGCAGAGCCGGTGTTTCGGATCACAAGCAAACTCTGCGCGGCTCCTGTTCAGACGCAACTGGCTAGCGAAGTGAGTGGTGAGTGCTAGAATACTGTGGGAGTGTAAATGGAGAAAAGCTTGTTTTAATTAGCGTGCAGTAGTCCTGCTGGCATTTTATTGATCTGATATATGACTTGTGGAGCCTGGAACTTAGGCGAAAATTTTAGTTCACTTTTTAAAAGCAGCTGAAATCTCAAATTTAAACTTGATCCAGATTTTTCGGGGAATTTTGCACCCTGAAGATTCAGCTGAAAAATGAGGAAGCTTTGCCTGGGAACCCTGGCTGCGTTCTCAAAGAAGGGAAATGCTAAACTTGCAGCAAAAGCTGAAAAGACATGAAATTCATGTCTGTCTTCACAAAAAGACTAAGGTAGAATGGAGCATTAGTGCTCACTTCTGCCCAAAGGCAAGGACCCCAGATGAAGTACAGAAGAGACGAGTGCTGGGAGTAGTAGCTCCTGTGGGATCATTTTCTGTAGCATAAGTAACTCCCGTGTAGCAGAGTCTCATAATGGAGCACTTATATTTAGTAGATAGCAGACAGTAATTAATGATGATCTATGTTTGGAAGTGTAGGGCGGCAGAAAATTGGGCTTTGTAACAAGGAATGTCTCTTGTGATGTTTTGAGCGGTGTAGGAAACGCAGTGTAAGCAGTTACTGTGGCAACTAAAAGGTAGCTTCGTAGATGTTGATTTTCAGCCTTGTGGGAAATGCTAACTTTACCGCTTACGTCCAAGTCTATTTCTAAAACGCTCGCGAGGGCATTGTGGTACTATGTAATTAGGCTTGTGCTGGTGCTTAGTGTAACTACTGGTTTTGTTCAGCCTTCTCTTTAGTTATGCTCTGGGGCCTGTGTGTCATTTGACTCTGTGGAAATATCGTTATGTATTTGCATGTTCTGCGACCTGCCTTCTTATCAGCAGTATTTTCCAGTATCTAGCCAGAGCAAAGGAAAATCTTTGCTATTCTGTCGGTTGTTTTTTCCCCTGAGGTTTCAGTGCAGTTTCCTTTCTCTTGTGATATGCAGGTTTCATCTGCCCTCCCTTCCTCTTTCAAACTACAGTTTATGGTTACATGTTCTTGTTTTTGCATTCCAAAGACATCTCAAGAAGTGAAATTAGTAGGAACTGATTGACTCGGAACCTGATCTTTAGTCATTTTACAGGTCTAAGCCTGTAAAAAGTCTTACCCTCTACTGTTTTTAAGTTGCAGAAGTTGATAAACAAATGATAAAGTCATTTCCAGCCCATGACAGCTCAGGCAAGTATCTCCTGCGATGGCCAAGTAATAAAATGTTGGTGGAAAATGACACATGAATAATCCATGAATAATGCTGGAGCCATGCCATGCAAGTGGCAGGATCAGCCTTTGGGAACAGCTTCTCATGGCAAAATCCTACTACGTTTTAGTGAGGGGAAGCCCTTCCTTCCCTCGGCGTGCAGACCTGAGCACGCATTTTGCTGATATTTCCTTTCAGTTGACTTCCTCTGTCATTTGTTTTCCAGCCTAAGCGAGAGCTTTTTCATGGTGAAAGGCGCAGCCCTTTTCTTACAACAAGGAAACAGCTCCCAGGGCCAGCGAAGTCTCCAGCATCCTCACAAACATGCAGGTAGTGGATTAAATCACCTACTCAAATTCTTTTTCCCTCTTGCCTTGCTGCTCATCCCGTCCACGCGGTCGGGCTAATAGCACGCGTGGGTGGGTGGATGACTCCTCGAATTGTCGTAGTGGGCCTTGTACGACCTGCCGAGTAAAACCAGGTTTTCAGCCCACTTGATTTGAATGGGAACGTATGATTATTGAGTCTTCGTTTAAACTTCCGTCATTATCTCGGCACTGTAACTGGAATAGAAATTTATTCTCTGCAGACATTATGGCATTCAGCATGGCATTCTTTAGGCAGGGATGCCTGCTGAGCCAGGAGGTCTGCGCTGGATATGAGTCCCTGCTTTCCGCAGCCGCAGGTGAAGAAACGTCACTCGTGCTTCAGTGATTTGATCTTTGCCTTCCCCTTTGGCCTGTGGGGAGGAGAATGGATGGGCTGAGTCACAGGGCTCTCGCACCTCTTCTGTAGTTACCGAGGTCCTGATTCAGCACATTTCTCCGAGTGCTCTCCCAGCCTCCAATAATCTGAAGCTTTCGGGACTTTCGGTGCCAGCTGACAGCATTTGGTCTTTTGAAACTACCTGTTGCTGGTTTTGTTTGCTGTTGCCAGTAAGAGTGAGGAACATTTTACAGGATTTGGGTCTCTGGGTAGACATATGTTTCTTAGCTCCTTATATCCCCTTTCCTGGTTTCAGGAAAATCCCCTTTTCCGTTAACTCATCACAGTCTGGCCTGTAAGAGTTTATCATGGTTTAAGAACAGACCCTCCTTCTTGCCCCAGTCCTCTCCAGTGTGCCAGACTGGTGGGAAGAAATGGTAGGGAGTTGTACGGTGAACGTACATAGGGATCAATAAGCAGATAGGGGGTTCAGGAAAGCGGATTCTACTTACCCGGTGGTTTTATGCCTTCTGTCTTTGACAGTTTTGGAATAAGTGATTACTGGGAAAGAAGAAAGAAGATCATCAGGGCGTTTTGAGAGCAGGAGCATGTGGGAAAGGCACAGTGTGGTACTGTGCGTCTGCTGCTTAGTAAACACTCCAAGCACAAAGAGGGTGTTTGAATGCCAAGCTTGGCTTTGGGTTTCTTTAATTGTCAGCAATTTCATATACCCAGCAAACATCCTACGGAAGGAATTTTATCTTGTATGGAAAGTTATGAGTGCATTACCGAGTTATTAGATGTGAACTTGTTTTGTTTTCTTGTAGATTCCTTGTTCCTTTCGCTTGCTTTCACCAAACAGAAATGTACCCTCCGCTCTAGAGCCTAAGGGACTTGTTGCATGAGCAGCACTGTGAGATAGAAGGGATCCATCACCCAAACCGGGCCACTCCTGCAGCCCTTCCTCCTCAGAGGTTTCTTGTGTTCAGATATACCCTCCACAAGGCCAGTGGGGCTGATCCCACGATGCTACGTGTGTTTCACAAGTCAAAGTTTTTCTTTTCTCCTTTGTTCCTTTTTTGTTTTTTCAATCAGAGTTGTTCCTCCTGCCTGTCCTCCACGCCCGTATCTTTCTGTCTTCTCTAAGATGCTCTAACAGGAAGAGTATCATCAATTGTGCCAGTCACAGGTGGTCTCAATATATTTGGTGGCTTCCAAATACTGTAAGGTCGAGTTCTCACACAGCCAGATAATGCCCACCCAAGAAGCTCACTTCTGTTGGTGTTCTTTGGGACAGCAAAGTTAATTGGCCTCCCTTAAATGGTATTTTTTGACATAGAAACATCCAATTTCATTAAAGGTCAAGACTCTGCTGATTCTGAGTGCAGCAAGTGAGAGACCCTTTCTGATTATTTCTCTGCTTTCTCTGCAGGTGATTTGCCCCAGCACCTCCAGGTGATGATCAACCTCCTTCGCTGTGAGGATAGAATCAAACTGGTAAGAAAAGATGCATTTTCCTCCTCTCCTTTCTGTTGGAGGCATTTGAAACAGACCTGTAGAGGTTCATGAAAAGCACTGGCAAATCCTAGGTTTCAGAGTCAGCTTAACTCTGTGCTGGTTGCCAGCCCTACCGCATTTTCTGTCCATTCCTTTTGCCCTGGTCCTTACATCCAGGAAATGAGTTGGGTCAGGAAACTGATCCCTCTGAAGTGTGTTTGTTTGGTTAGATTTAATTTTCCAGTCAGCTGACAAACACTAATACAGGAGAGGAGACCGGAGCTTGCTGGTGCTAGTGGACACTCTTAAGTCAGTCTTGAAATTGCATCCAAATGGGGCTGCGCTTTCTTTAAAAGAAATCTGCAGGGGCTGTAAAAGTCACTGCAGAAACGTCTGTGTCAATTATCCCCTCCAGCATGACTAACGTACTTCAGTGAAGGCTTGTGAGTGGAAGAATCCTCTGAGCCCACCTCTGTTTTCAGTTCAGTGCGTGACCAATGGTTTTACCAACTTTCTAGTTGAGCCTCTTTAGAGCAAATCTTCAGGTTACATTTTTGTAGTATTTCTCTGAACTGGGGCAGGTAATCTAGGCTAATCTTCTCCCCACCCCATGCCAAGTCAAACTGGCAACTAGCCTTGCTGGAAGATGGACCAGCTCCCCCCGTGTCTTTCGTACTGCAGCTAAATAAAGCTGTTGGGCACAATCACACCTTAAAAAAAATATTGGGCAGCAATGGAAGTAATAATTATCCAAAAACTAGTTTGCAGAGCTTGATGACCTTTTTCTAGGCTGTCCGTTTGGAAAGTGTGTGGACAGACCGAGTCCGGTACATGGTGGTCGTATACAGCAGCGGACGACAGGACACAGAAGAGAATATTCTGCTGGGTGTGGATTTCTCCAGCAAGGAGAGGTACGTCTAAGGCGAGGCTGGGCTTGGAAATCAGGCAGGCTGGGTTCTCTGGAAAGCCTGTCAACACCAAGCTGTCCCCAAGCAGTTGCTTTACATGTATCTGCAAATTCTGTCAAGAGAAAGGGCATGTGTTAAGTTTTCTGACCAGTCATGAGGGCGAGAGGGTGATTTTCTTTTTTTGTTCCAGAAAGCTTTCAGTCTCCTTGGAATCTCTGGGCTCTCTGGGCAGTTGTGGGCAAAGCATTCATGTGTAATCCATCTGCAGGGCTGTGGCACCTACCTCGTCTGTGGTAGTTTGCTGTCTGCGCGCTGCAAAATGCTCTTGCAGGCACATTGGCAAAACTGGAACTTATTCTGTCCCCCAGACTTCAAGCCTGTTGATGGTATGATGCAATGGAGCTGTTTTTTGGGGGCGTAGCTTAGTTGCCAAATAACGTCAAAAATAATACTGCAAAAGTACCTCCAAAACCAACAAACACATGTGTCGGTAATGAGCTCTTTCTTTTGTCTAACTGATAAAAGCACATAATATTTTGAAAAGCAAATAAAATATTTTGTTATCGCAGACCCTCTCACATTTATTACAGTTCTAGGTGAGTAAACCAAGGCAGAAAAGCTCTTGGCTTGGAGAGATAGGGCTGGTTTGGCAGAGCTGGAGTTAAGTCAGAGCTTCCAGACTGTTGTTTCTGCTCTCCAGAGATTTAGCAGGCTGCCATGTTGTGCTGGTGCGGCCACTGTGACTTCTGTTTTCTTTTCGGAAAACCTCAGTGGTTGTTTCCATTGCTGTAAGTGGGAAGGAGGGAGCTTTTGCACTGCAGTGAGATCTGTAGGGAAACTCCTAGCTGTCCCTTTCTAATGAGATTATTGTCATTGGCTTTGATGGTGCCTCTTGTATCTGCTGTTAAATTACTGCTGTTAGCGTTGCAGAGGAAATTCTAGTGTAGCCTTTCCTTACAGCACACGCAGTGTGCACCGGCAGTGAATGTTTGCGATGTCATCTTCCGATCTGAAACAACCTTGCGTAATTTGCCTCTGGTGATTATTGATGTGAGACAAGAGGAAAGATGGAAAAGTTATGACAAATCCATCCTAGCTGTAAGGTTAGCTGCCATTTCAGTTACTGTCTCTCCTGAAAGCCAAAGGTTTTGTTAATTAAGGGTAAGTCTCATGCATAAAGAAGTCAGTTGGCATTAGCGACCTCACTGAGTGACTCCATGGCTCTGTGTTGGGGCTGAAATGTCACTGCTGAGCTGTAAGTGTTCTGACTGCTGACAGTTTGACTAGTCGGGCGCTTTTGTGGGTTTTATTCCTTTTACATGTGTTTAATAAAAAACATTTTTTCATGCAAAGCTCTAAAGTGCACATTATCCACATGTGTGTTCAAACTGGCCTGTCAAAGCCTTTGATCTGCTGTAGAAAGCAGCTTAAAAAAGAAAGGAAAAGAACAAAACAAAACTGAATTCTTTGCTAACTGGCTGTTGCTGTATGCATCCCAATTTCCTTTAAAACTTTAATATCTCAGTAGCTTAATTATTTACTAGTTGAAGGTTACTGGCCCCCATTATAGAACGGTTTTCTTGCCAGATTGCATCTCTGAAATGGAAGTGTTCTTTTGGGTTAGGTAAACTCATAAAATCCATTTTTGTCTTTTCTACCAGCCAGTGATGAAGTGAAAATCGAACACGCAGTCCTTTGAAAGGCCCCTTGGGTCCCCTTTGGAAAGGGCGGGCGGCTGCTCTGCCACCTACCCCGGCTTGCTTTCTGCCTCGCCTTAGTGAGCTGGATCTCTGCAGCCAGATCGCTGTGATCTGCTTTTATGTCCTGCTGGGGAGCTGCCTTGCACTGAGCTTGGAGGCTGAGAGAGCAGGAAAGACGTTGGGGCAGATGCTGCAGTGCTTTCTGGCAGGCTCTGGAGGGGGAGAGAAGAGCTGGTGGTTTTGATTCTTGCCTCTGTGATGTTTCTCCAGCCCTGCGGAGAAACTAACGCTAACACCAGAGTAGACCTTTAGACTTCAGCTGCCGGTCTCCTTGTGTGTTATGCATTTGATGTCCTGAGATATTACTAGGAATTACTAGAGAAAGGCTTGAGGATTTTAAAAATTAAAGAGTATTAATAATTCAGGATATTGGCATGACCGCATTGTGGCCTATATTTAACATCCTGTATAACAATCTCTCTTCCAGTAAAAGCTGCACCATAGGAATGGTTCTTCGTCTGTGGAGTGATACTAAAATCCATCTTGATGGTGATGGGTAAGAAACCACATTAAAAGGATAAATGTGAATGTCCTTCCCTACTTGGGGGCTGCTGTAGGAGAGGTTCTCCATCACCTTGCAAATGAAGTTCCAATTTTGGATTCATGGCTGCAGTCCTCTTGTTCAGGCAGTGCGTTTTTGTCTTGCTGCCCTCAAACTGCTCGGTGGAACCTGTGATACCCAGTGAATGTTCTCTGAAATCCCCCTCGAGGGGTGGAGCTCCCATTCCTGGCAGCCTGCGCCGGGAAGGGCATCCGCTTGTCATTCTTATTTGGGAGGATGTTGGAAAATCGGTGATGCAGATTCTCATCCCTGATTCCTTTTGACTGTGAGTGCCCCTATAGCTGCCTTGCAGTAGCCGTTTGTAGAGTGCAGCTTGTGATGCAGAGAAGAGCAGTTTCTGACTGGTTTTTTTTCCCTTCTGTCTGTTAGTGGCTTCAGCGTGAGCACTGCAGGGAGAATGCACATCTTCAAGCCAGTGTCGGTGCAAGCCATGTGGTATGTGTGTTAATTAGCTTTATTGAGAAAGAGACTGTCATTTCTGCGAATAAATTAAAAACAAATAAACAAACTGCATTTTAGCATTCTCCATAATTGGTATTTAGCGAGCTGCAGCAGAGATGCTGCTTCCCTGTGTCAGCAGGTAGCAGTACTATAAAGGAACGATGAGAATACTGATCCAAACCCAGGATCTTCTGCTTCTGTTCAGAGCAGCTATGTGCTCTTCAATGTAAGGGAAATGGCAGTAGCGAGACGAATAAACATGAAAGACCAACTTGAATTCATCAGGCTGCAAACCCAGTCTTTCTTCTCTCTGCATATTTTTCTAACTGGCTGAAGGAGGAGTCTCGGGACCCGTTGCCAATCTGATGGCATTCCCGGCGTTCTGCCTCGTTACTGGGGCCAGGCTGGGGTTCCTGCCGCGCGGAAACTTTCCGTGCCGCCCCGGGTGCCTGTTCACCTTTCAGCTCCTGTCACCCCTCCCATGTGCAGGGATTCCAAAACACTGAAGCAGAGGTGGCTGAATCAGCAGCAGCTGTGCCAGCAAATTCCTCCTTGAAGAGGAGAAAAAATGCATCTCTTTTGGTCCCGCACAGAACAAATGCATCTCTTTTGGCCTGGCAGTTTGCTGGCTCCTCTTGGAGCCTCGAGAGATCCTGTCCTCGTGGCATCTGATAGGGAAAAGGTACAGATGTAGAGAAGGATGTCGTGCTAGGGATGATTTGGTACAGAAACAAAGGAAACTCTTGTTCCTGTCATTTTTTTAACTCGGCCCCTCCTGTTGGCAACCTTAGATGTGGTTAATGTATTCAGTACAATGACATCTTCGGAGCAGAGCCTTAAAAAAAGAAAAAAAAAAAAAAGGGAAAAAAATGAGGAGGGAAGGAAGGAAAAAGTAATGCTAGAATTTGCAAAAACAAATGACCCAATCTGGGCCTTGTCCCTGGAGCATGTCAGGGGCCAAGAATGCTGGTAAATATGCATTTGACTCCTCGCTGAAGGTGGTTTGAAAATTGTCCATGTTCTTTATTTTCCTTTGGTCTGGCTTTACAAGTTAGCTAATGATTAGATCCCAGAGCGACTTGTGCTTTGTGCTTGCCTGTTAATCAGGAGAAGATTTCAGCCTCTGCCTTGGACCGGCTCTTGAGAAGACCTCTAAGGTGCAGTTTGTGCCCTCTCTGAACTCTGATACAATAAATCTGCTGCTCTCAAAAAGCAAACTGCAACAAACAATGCTGAAAATCTTTTTTCTCTGTGAAAATTTCTCAGATCCTTCTCTGTCTGTCCCAGCTGCTCACATCTGCACAAATTTGTTCTCCAAACTTGCAGGTCTGCTTTACAGATCCTCCATAAAGCCTGTGAAGTTGCAAGAAGGTACAACTATTTCCCAGGTGGGATGGCCTTGGTCTGGGCCACATACTACGAAAGCTGCATCAGCTCCGACCAGAGCTGCATCAATGAGTGGAATGCAATGCAGGACCTGGAGTCCACCCGCCCCGACTCTCCAGCCCTGTTTGTTGACAAGTCAGTTCTGAATTTTATTCGAAAAAGTTGGCTTGGCTCACGGGAGAAATGTCCCCTTCTCCCTTTTCTTCTCCAGTGGTTCATTTCCTTTCCTTTTGTGAATGTCTTCAACTGTTTTTATTCCATTATTCTCATAAAAATTGCTTTTAATACAAGTCTTCACCACACTCCTCTGTACTGTACAAGTTGCACCGTATGTTTACTGCCAGCTTGGAGACACCCTCTCCTTTGCCTTTTCAGGCCAACTGAAAGGGAACGAACAGAACGGCTCATTAAAGCCAAACTCCGGAGCATCATGATGAGCAAAGACCTGGAAAATGTGACTTCTAAGGAGGTAAATATAAAAATTTGCGCTATTTCATTCTTCCTGCTAGACTCCTTTTCCAGAGAGTGCTGCACGATGAAGAGACACCATCTGACTAGGTGTCACTGGCTTTGAGTGTGTATTTCCAACTGTTCCGTAAGGGTTCTGCTCTTTGGCTTCGCTATACCTGTTTCTCCAGCAGGGAAATCGGGGTAATACCAACATCAGAATGCATTTTTCAAGACCTTAATAACGAGTATGTGACTTCCATGTGCATAGCGCCTGGTTCTTTGCCGACAGAGTGGCATCAGAGGTGATACCTGCATTACAGTTGGTTGTAGCACATGTAGGCATGTCCAAGCAATGAATTTGCAGCCGCTTATTCCTCAGTGTATCCCCGTGAGTTACGCAAGCAAAGGCAGCATTCAAAAGATGCCGTTGGTGGCTTGAAGCCTCACAGCTGTGTTAGAGGAGTGTCCTGATCTTCACTTGCTTATGGGCAGTGTAGAGCAAAGTATATGCCTTCCTTTCTCCTTGTTGCCTTCATTTTAAGGTTTTATTTTCTTTGTTCCTGAACAAATGTCAGAGGGGCTTGCAGACAACATTTTGCTAGTCAGTTTATGGATGGAAAAATCACAAGTCAAAGCTGGTTTGGATCCATCCCACGGGCTGGTGTAAATACGTCCAGCCGCAGTGCAGACATATTCAGAGCAAATGGTAATAGTTCTCTCTGGGTTGGGGTTTTGTTTGTTTTTCAAGGGAGGCTATTAACATGCAGGGCTTTCCTTCCTAAAGCTTAGCAGCGAAGGCTTCGGATACACTCTTGTATAACAGCCGTGTTACAAGTTGTAGGCGTAAGCTGAGAACTCGTCTGTCTGTGTTCTTAACTCTTGCTGCAGTCAAGATGCTTTGATTTTGCTGCAACCGTTTTCCATGTGGGTTAAACAAAGTTGTGCTGCTTTGCATTGCACCTTCCTGAAGCTGCGGTGCAGCGAGAGGACTGTATGGCGGTGCCCTGGCGTTTTAAAAAGGGAGAGTACTAGAAATATCTCGCTTCACCAACGCTGCTGCCATTATTCGCTCCTTGCTTCTGATGGGTTTCATGTTTGTTAGCTGCTCTCCAAGGTCTTGCTTTTTCTCTCTCGAATTATTTTTAAGAAGCAGGTACCCCAAAATACGGATGTTATCTGAAGCTTTAATTACAGATCTTAAATCTGGGGGCTTAGCATACTTGGAGAGATGCCACATAGTGAGATTTCTTGTCTCCAAAAGGTCGAATCCCTCTTGCTGTTTTTAATGAAGTACAGAAAAAGTGTTTTGCAGAGGAGTGGCAACAAATGTTTCTGTTGAACAAACGTGATTCTAGGTGGCATCCTTTGTTTTCTTCTCTGCAGATACGAAATGAGCTGGAGAAACACATGAATTGCAACTTGAAGGAATTCAAGGAATTTATAGACAATGAAATGCTGCTTATCCTGGGTCAGATGGACAAACCATCTCTGATTTTTGATCATTTATATCTGGTAAGCTGCAATGTTAGGAGTTCCAGAATAGCAGGAGGTTCAGTGGGAGTGATCTGACAAGTCACTGGGCTCAGGGGATTTGGTGTTAAGGCTGACTTGTGCAGCATGAGCAAGAAGTACAGCCCGCCGTCCTGCCCTTTGTGCAGACTTTACTCCAGGAGCCATACTGCTTGTAAAAGCCTGCAGTAGAGAAGCCCTTTTTTCAAGCTACGTTCTTGTTTCTGGCACTTGATATAATGGTTCTTTCCTGGCAGGTTGATCCTGTTGCAGGACACACCATAGCGTAGCTCAAGTTCTCTCTATGCATGTTCATTTTCTGTTTCTAGCAATGGAGATTTTCTTTTATGACAAAGAAAGGGTCTCGCTGTGGGTGCTGCCCCGGTGTGACAGCGTTCGCGCTTTGACTCTGATTAGGGTCACTGTGTTGTTTTTCTCGATTGAGCTATGAAGTTCTGTACGCGTGGCTGGAACTATGTAAAGAATAAGGCTGAAGGTGATGTGCTGTGCAAAAGCAGAGAACGGTGCCTGTTCCCTCTAATCTTTTGCCACTAGATGGTACTCCAAGCAAAACCAGGCACTGCCATCTGGAACAAAGACTTGCTTGAGATGAACACATTTGTGCCCGTTATGCTTGGGTCTTTTTTTTTTTTTTTCTTCTGGAGAGAGTCAGAGGAAGTGGTCATGTTTGAGGGCAAAACCTTCTTTCTAAACCCTTTTTAGCTTACTATTTTGCAAGTATGGGAGCGATTCAAGGTGTAACCACGCCCATAACTTTCAGGATTTGCCTCACTTCTCATATACCTGTGGTCCCAGTCATGCCACACATAATCATTTTCTTTCTCTGCATTATTTATAGCTGTGGTCAAAAATGCAGAGTGGCCAGGGGCAGTGATTTGGGATGTGCTTCTGGCCTAGAACTAGCTCCTTAGGTGGGGACATAATGCCCTTGTCCCCTTCTTCAGGAGGTCCCTGCCTGTTCAGGTCAGGACATCTCTGTGCTGAGCTGCAGCGCTGGCTGCAGTGGTGCCTTGTTGCTGTTTCAGAGGCTGTACCGGTATTTCAGTGAGGCTGGGGGATTGCAGAACCTTAGGAAGGAGGGAGGGGCTCGGGCTCCTTTGAAACATGTGTTTTGTGGCTGTTGCAGGGGTCTGAGTGGAACGCCTCCAACCTCGAGGAGCTGCAGGGCTCGGGGTGAGTACTGCACCTTTCAAGCACCAGCCTTAGACTCTGAAACCTTCAGGCGTTTGCCTTTAACTTACATTCAGCTCTCTTGAGATGACATACGACGTTTGTAGACTGTAGGGATGGGTTTGGGCCCATTCCCAGCGGTGTGGGTAACTTACCATCAAGACCTTGGTCGAGAAATCTTTCCTACCTCATTTCTATCGATCACACGTAGAGTGGAAATAACAAAACTTCTCGTTTGTGAAGTACATCATGATCTCCGAACCCCCTATGTGTAGCAGCCGAGCGTGAAATGGCCATACATATTGTTGTGTCAGGTGTGAATTCCTGCAGGCTGCAGAAGAGCAAATATTACAGTGCTAAGCTTAGGAAAAAACTCTATCTAAATGGAGCAGAACTTCCTGTGGATGAGCAATCTCCATCTCACCTGCCCAGACAGGCAGCTGCAGGGCTGTCTTTCACCACGCTCTCATCACCGCACCACTTCTTGGCTTGATTTACTTTCACGCTTTTTGGACGAGTGAGAATTTTGCATATAAATATTTGCTGCTTGCCCAAGGCATACACCAACCCTGATGTGAGAAACTGAAAAATATTGCTCAACAGCATGACTAAAAATGTTTAATTTGGAGACCTTGGGAACAGATGTCTGAACATCTTTGAACAAGTAAATCAACAGCGTGTTAATACTTTTGATCTACAGGGAAGGCATCTTGACATGCAGTGTCTAAAAGTCAAAGCTGGGCAAATTCTGAAACAAATACCCTGCGTCCTTGATTTGTCTGAATGATAGGAGGTAATAAATCAATATGGGCATTCGTTCTCCCCGGGTACATTGTAGTCCCTGCTGTAATATTTGGCAGGAATCGAGAGATACCATGTGACTCTCATTTCATATTTTTGGTCAGAAAGAAGAGAAAGGGACGGTTTTGCAGCTAAAGCCTGCAGTTGAAAATTGAGATTCCTGGGGTCTGTTCCCAGCTCTTGCCCAAACGAATCACTTGCAGCCGACGCGCGTTTCTCCTTCCAGCGTCCCAGAAGCTGTGTGTGGCACACAGCGAGGAGTTTGATTAGGTTACAAAGCCTCGGCAGACAGGATAAAATAAACAACTCCCTCCTGTGCCCAAGGTCTTCTGACGCTTTGAATGGGATATGCCAGCGGTAGAGATGGGTGAACGTGCGTGACCTGCGTCACCGCGTCTCCCAGGGGTTCGGGATTAGGGCTGTAGGTAAAACCTTACAGTTTGTGTCAGATTTCCTGGACTTCACAATGTTGTCAGTTCCCTTTCGTGACCATGGCAGTTCAGCTTCATTTTTCTTTTCGTTCTCCACAGCATTGACTACATCTTGAATGTGACCAGGGAAATTGATAATTTTTTCCCCGGTTTGTTCGCATATCACAATATCCGAGTATATGACGAGGAGACGACAGACCTCCTGGCTCACTGGAATGAGGCGTACCACTTCATAAATAAGGCCAAGTAAGTGGGCTGGGTGACGCGACTTAGTGTGAGAGCACATCCAAGCCACGGGGTCTGACACCGCGCCCTGCGGGTTTCATCCAGCGTGGAGCTGGACCCTCCCTGAAGCCACCCCACCACTGCAGGAGGCGGCAGGGCTTCTGCATTACTGCTTTTGCCAGGAGTTTTCTGTGTCCCTGGAACTTCCCCATACCTCCTCTCTTCCTGCACTGGCACTAACCTGTTCCTAGCCGATGATACATATTATTATTATTATTTTGTTTTGCTTCCAAAAGGAAACGGGGACATTTCCTCTTCTTAAGAAGTTCTGGAAATACTCCAACACGTGTCCACGTTGGACTAGTCCCAGCTGTCTCTGCAAACAAGAGATGGTGACGGAGCCCGTCAAACTCTGCTGGGCTTTTACACTCAGGTTGTTCCTGCTTATCCCTGTATCCAAAGACTCGGGCAGGCAGGCAGGAGGCTTCATGGTGGTCTCTGAAACGGCAACATGATTGAAGCTGCCCTTCTCTAACTCCTGACTTTTCTGGAGAGAGATTCTTTTCATGGCCCACTTAGTCCAAAATGTTTGTCACCTACTGAGCCGTGGTGTTAGGGTGGTCAGGGGGACAAAGTCCCTCCGCCGTGTAAAATGGTAACAACAGATACCATAACCAGAAAGATGAGACGTATTTTCCTGTTTGTCCTTCTGCAGGAAGAATCACTCCAAGTGCCTGGTGCACTGCAAAATGGGTGTGAGCCGGTCAGCATCTACTGTTATAGCCTATGCAATGAAGGAATTTGGCTGGTCGCTGGAAAAGGCCTATAATTATGTGAAGCAAAAACGCAGCATTGCAAGACCAAATGCAGGCTTCATGAGACAGCTTTTGGAATATGAAGGCATTTTAGATGCGAGGTAAGGCGACAGGATGAATAGAAAGGTGACTTGCGGGAAATAAAGGAGCTGACGTGAGGCAACCTCTGGTGTTTTTGTGTGACAAAATAGTAATTGATCTCTATGAAGTTCTGTTCAGGCAATAGGTTCTTCTGCCGATGTCTTGCACACATGCGTGTCATGCTCAGAGACGCTGGCAAAGTGTGCATGGTGCTGAAGACCCTGGTCTGAAGGGTCCTCTTTAGAAGGGCAGACGCAGAAGCCTGGGCTAATTGTGTTTTTCTAAACCTTTTCCATGCCAGGGCTCCCTGGATGGAAATTAGCTGTCTTGTAGGGAGATCTGCTCTGGTTTAATTCAGTGAGGGTTTCTCTGCGTTTGGGAAGCATGTTCGTATTTCTCAGCAGCCAGTACTGTTCAGCAAAACATTGTTCTTGTTTTATGAGGCAGAACTGAGCTCGGGCAGTGTTGGAGGCAAATCATTTGCAGTTCTGGGTGACCATGCCAATCACAAGGCTTTGTCACTGCAAGCGCTGTAGTATCTAATAAGGGTTTCTGCATGCACTGCTTGGCCTCTGCTCTACTGGGGGAAGAGGAGGAAAATTTTTCACTCTGGTTCAGCAGGAACTGTGCCAAGAGACGTGCAGAGATGTTGGTTCAGCGTGTTGCTCTGACGAAGGGCTCTGTGCCCCGCCGCCCTGAGGGTCTCCTCCCAAGGGCTGTTCCCATCATGGGTGCGGTGCAGGGCGCTGCTGTGGGTCTGCTGGGCCGAAGAGACTCTGGAGCGGGCAGGCGGGAGGGACAAAATCCTGATGCTAGAGATGGTTTTGCCCAGGTGGGACTGCCAGGCTGGACCCACCGTTCAGCCTGTCAGGTCCAGTTTGTGGAAAGGGACAAATGTTCCTGGAACTGGGCATCCTACAGGTCAACGGTGGTCACTTGTGTCTTTGTCCTTTCCCCCAGCAAGCAGCGCCACAATAAGCTGTGGAAGCAGCAGGCAGAGAGCAACCTACCCCAGAACACAGACGGCACCACGGGGTCGGGCGACTTCTTACTCGAGAGCTTAGACATCGACCTGGAAAACCGCCTGGCTGACCTGGACACGCCTTCGCAGTCGGCGTTCCTGGACAACCGCGCCGGCACAGAAGTGTCTGTGGGGTTTAATTACTGCTTCCGTCGCCTCTCGGACACGCTGCTGGAGAACAAGATTCCTGGTGACAGGGAGGGCTTTTTTCACGTGGAGGAGCTGGAGCGGGATGCGCTTGCGGAGCGCACTGCCTCGCTGGTGGGACAGCCTCCGTCGGCGCGTTCAGAGGGGAGGCTGCTGGAGGCGGCCAAAGCCCTGGAGGCAGCGGAGCCGCTGGCAGAGCTGAGCAGTTTCAGCGAGAAGGAGGTGAAGAAGAAACTGGACTTCAGCCCCAGGAAGGGAAGGATAGTGCTGGGCCCCGGGGACCCAGGGGAGGACGGTGTCAGGGAGGAAAACCCGATGGAGAAGTGGAAGCGGCGTTTGTCCATGCACAAGGAGGAGAGCAGGCTTAATAGAGAGAACTTGAATAACAACAACAGCAAAAGGAGTTGCCCAGAGGATTTTGAGGTGCGTATGGAGTTGAAATGTAGGTGATTAGCATGGCTGACTCTACTGCAAGTGAAACTGCTCTTCTCATCTTCATAGCACAGTTTCATTTGACTTGGATAAAGCCTTTCATTCCATGATGAGCTGCTTCCTTTTCGAACATGGCTTTGCTTGCCCAAGCTATGGATTTAGATGCCAGAGGGAGAGCGCACGCATGTGAGTGCCCTATAAACTGCTTTGGGCGACTTGCTTGCATGACCGTCGCTTGGTACCGCACGGTAGGTATTCTTCCGTTGAAGGTACTGTCTGCTGAGAAAGTACGTGCCTTTTGTTCCTGCTGCAGGGCCTTAGGAGAAGTGGAAATGGGCTTCTGCGTGGCTGTAAATATATCTCGTGGTCTGTGCCTCTCGCTCTGCTTATTGCTGATGTCTTGTTCTGTGCACATTTACCTGTACCTGTTTTCTTTTTTGCAGCATGATGCCGTGTTCGGGATCCTCAGTAAGGTCAAGCCTTCCTATCAGTCTTGCGCTGACTGCATGTATTCCTCGGCCAGTTTGTCTCCCGACTCCTTTGGGGAGCAGTGCGAAAAGTTGAACCCCGGCACTGCGCGTCGCAGCACCACCATCTGCACGCAGCCAGCCCTCCTCTCCCACATCAATTCCAGCTTGGCGGACCCCCTGCCCAGCAAGGCGCACTCGGAGGAAGCAATCAGAACTAAAAATAATGAGGCTCCGCTTCCTCTGTTGGCAGGAACTGCCACTTTGGAGGCTGGCGCTTGCAAATCACTTGATCAACACTGCAGCGTTTTGGAGAAAGGAAAAGATGCACCAAAAACCCCGGTGAAAACTCTGCTGCCCAGGAGAAACTCGCACTGTGACAAGAGCCTCCTTAACGCAGAAGCGGTAAAAGAAGAGTCTCTAGCCAGAAAAGATAGCAAACCCACCAAGGATCTGAAGTACTTGTTGTTCAGCAAAGACTTGGAAAAGCCAAGTGCAAACAGTTACTTGATGCAGCATCAGGAGTCTCTCATTCAGCTGCAGAAAGCAGGCTTGGTTAGGAAGCACACCAAAGAGCTGGAGCGGTTGAAAAGCCTGCCCTCGGACGCCTCATCGCTGCTCAGAGAGGGCCCCCTGAGCAGAGTCGACTCCGGCATTGCGGAGGAAAGCGAGGTTTTAATTTCGCATCACGGCCTCGTACCTCTTCTTCAAGCACCGTTGATACCCGAAGATGCAGAAAACGATGTGGAGAAGTTAGAGGTGAAACGCGTCTTGGAGGGGGTCTCTCAGAAAACCTCCACGCCCGTCATGTGTCGGTTGGAGCACACGAGCAGTTTCACCAAGGACTTCCTGAAGACCATCTGCTACACTCCCTCCTCCTCCCGGAGCTCCAACCTGACGCGGAGCTCCAGCAGCGACAGCATCCACAGCGTGCGGGGCAAGCCCGGCCTGGTGAAGCAGCGAACTCAGGAAATTGAGACCAGGCTGCGGCTGGCTGGCTTGACTGTGTCTTCTCCTCTGAAAAGGTCCAATTCTCTCGCCAAGCTAGGATGTCTTAACTTGTCCTCTGAGGATTTATCAAGTGACATGGATGTGTCAACCATAACGGACTCGAAAGAGGCCGTTTCAAGCGAGTCTTCCGTGCTCTGTGAGCCACAATCCACGCTGAGGAGTACAGACGTCCCCTCCAAACTGGCAGCGAAGCCAGCGGTCAGAAACTTGAAGAACACGCTTTGGATGGGCAAAAGTTGATGCCTTGAGTGGGGGGGTGGATTTGGGGGTTTTTATGGCATTTATTCATTGCACCGATGCAGTTTTATCATCTGACTTGCAGTAGTTCATCTGATGCCACCTCTTCTTCCCCTCCTTGTACTCTAAGCGGGGAGAAAAAAAACCATAATGGGTCATAACGAATGGCACAAGGGAAAATAAAATGTGTTGCATGGCTTAGAAGAGGACTTTGTGTGTGAATTGCCTGTTGTCCTGCAGGATGCTATTTCTAGTACTGTTTGCCAAGTATAATAATGTGGTTTTGTGTGTGTGTATATATAGATAGATATTTGTATCTATTTATCTATCTATCTATATATATAAAATGCTGAAATAATTCTGTTTCAAAGACTCAACAAAATAATTAGTCATGACTTTTTTTTACAGAACAAACACAAGTCTCTCGTTAGGGCACTTGTGGAAAAATCCTTAAAATGGTGACATGAACACTACCTCTGTTCTTGCTGACTTTTAGTCTCGGTTTGTTGTTTGTTTTTTAAAAAGGCTTTTCCCACAGTCCCTGCCGTTGTTGGAAGGTATTCCCTTAACGCTAACTGTAAGGGCCTGGAGGAGCGTGGAGCCAGAGGCTTTACCGCACCGAGTGTCCTAGCTGTGACGTGAAGGAGTATCGAGCTGTGTTCGTGTTGGCTGTGTGACCTGCTGGCGTTAGTCCGTCTTCGCTGCGTGACCGGGTGGATTGTCATAGTCTCGTGTTGGTGCCGGAGTGACACCCGGACCGTGTCGCTGTCGCAGGCTTACGCTCCCGTGGAGAGGCGTCTTGTTCTTTGGGTGTTTTTGCTGTCGTCGTGGTTTGTAATGTCCCAGTGCTGATGACGAGCCTGGCCAGTAAGTGACCGTGGACCCTAGTGAAGCTTTGTGTAATGCTGTGTCAGTGTCGTAGGTCCCGGGTTGGGGACCCTTCTTCATCGGGCTGCTGGTGGCACCGTGCCGGCGGGGTGGCCGAGGCGGGACGGCTCTCCTCGGACTCGAAATCCCGTAGGCAATAGGTGAACGCCTGTCTTTTCTGATTATTGCTGTTGGCTTTGGTAGAACAGTTCCTGCGTTTGCCGGCAGCCTGGGAAGCTGTTGACGAAGTCCGAGGGGATATTTATGCTGGGTGTCAGGAGGCTGGGTGGCCCCAGCGCGGGGGGCCGGGGTGTGCGTGTCCCAGCTCTTGCAGGGCTGCACCAGCCTCCTGCCAGGGGTGACAGAGGCGTAAATCCTGCCCTCGGCGGGGTGCGTCCTTCGGGGCGAGCAGTCAAACAGAAGCAGGGGCTCACTCCAAAGAGAGAGGGATTTTGAAGGTGACGTGAGATCTCCTTTCGGAGGAAAGCTGGCCTGAACCTGCAGGGAGGAAACCGGGGGCTGCCCGCGCTCTGCCTCGGCGAGGCGCGCGTGGAGCTGCGAGCGCTGCAGCGATCGTGGCCGAGGAAGCGCGTCCCTTCCCACGCCAGAGGCTGGCTCTCGGGGACCGGTCTCAGACCAGCGTTACCGTGCGCTCCTCTTTCTGCCCTGCTGTGGGAGATGCTTGAAACGCAGCAGTTCACCGATGCTATAAGAAATGCACATTTTCTTAGAATATGTTGGGCAGCCAGCCAGGTCAAGAACTGCACTGTGCGAGATGCGCTGGCCAAGTCAGGAGGGAAGAGCTTGAGAAGCGTGTAGGGGATGTGCCCCAAACCTTGGTGCTCTCCGAGTCCCGTCTGAAACCGTGCTGGCTGCTTGTGCCTTCGGGGTGATCTTTCGAAGCAGGCTTGGGGGTCAAAACAGACCTCGGTGATGGCAAACGGATGAATTTGCTCGTTTAGCAACCAGGCTGTGAGTGCGAGCTCTCCCACATTTTAAGATCCCCATCGAAAGCCATTCTTAAAAATCCCCTCCTTGAGGTGGGGGAGAGAGCAGGGCTGCAAGCAATCGTTCTCAGAGTCTGTATTAATCAGAAATCCACTGTCTTGAGAAAGGGAGCCCCGTGTTTTACTGTCCTAAATGCCCAGAGTTTACCTTTTTTCCCTTAAGCATAAGACCCCACGTTTTTATATTAACAGTGTGAGGACTTGTAGGGACTGGCAATCAGTCAACAAACGTCCCTCCTTAAAGACTCCTACATTTGATGTACGTTTTTAGCTTAAGGCACGCTTCCTGTTTCACCCGTGAAAGCTGGTGTGAAGCAAAGGCTGCTGCGCGAGGGGACCCTGGAAAACGCGCACAAGCTTTTGCTTTTCAGGGCTGAGAAAACGCTGGGTCGTGTCCAGAGTAGGACTGAAATACCGTCTACCCGATGTCGGCGTACCAGGGGTGCGTGTGCAAGTCCAGATCTGCAATGAATTTCCTATATTTGTATCATCTTTGCTATCCGTGTGTACGCCCAGATTCTGATCACGGCAGGGGCAGACAGCGGGGGCACGCGGAGGCCCCGGGGCTGTTCGATGCCCGCAGGGCTCGGGGCAGCCTCCTGCCCGGCGAACCTCCGCCTCGCAGCGCCGCGCTCGGCTTTGGTCCAGCGCAGTTTGACCGTCAGCCCCGGCTTGCAAGGGCCATTTGCACGCTTATTTTTTTCTGCTATATGTTACACCGGCACCTTTCAGCGCTGCAGACACTTCCCATTGCTGCCCGGCCAAGGGAAGAATTGGGGGGGGGGGTCAGATTTGAATAAATCCAGAAAAATTCCGTGAACATACATATTTCCTTCCTGTTTTCTTGAGTGCCTGCCAAGCTCTGCTGCGTACAACCCACCGCTTTCCCGGGGCTCCGCGCCGACCGCCTTCCCCCCGCCTGGCGCTTGGACTCGGCTCTCGCTGGACCAACCCCGCCGCTTCGCTCGTTGGGCTCGGGGCTCTGTCGCTGCGTCGTCGCGACGCTGTCGGGATAGAGGCACGGTTTAGTGGGAGTCGGTCTCGAAGCCGACGTGCGCTAGAAGCACTAGTGTGCCATTTCGAAGGTTTTTGGTAGCCAAACCTGTGATGCTTGCAGACTTCATTAGATTTGTTGCATGAGAAGGTAGATGTGTTTGTCCTCTCCCACGTATTGTAATTGTTCTTTTACAATTGAGTGCCTTAATAATAGTTTACAAATACTGTGTATTTATGCTGAGCTGTTAAACTCTGCTGTTTGCTGTTCTTTTTTTTTTTTTTTGGTGCTTTTGGTGTTTCCGGTGGCAGTGAGACCGTTACTGCTTCTGCCTATCGACCTCCCGGCCCCGCCGAGCTGAGCGCTGCTAACCGCTTCCCTTCTGCTCTCCGTGGCGAACCCAGAGGGCTGCCTCGAGACGCCGCCGTGCCGGCTGCAGCTCCCAGTGCCCCCATTTATCTATGCATCGCTGCAGAAACGCGGAGGGGGGGTGTCCGGGGAGGCGTCCCGTCGCCGGCCGGCCGCGCTTTGCTCAGCGGATTGCCGGGTGTGAATCCAAACCCAGTCCCGTTCTGCCAGAAAACCCGAAATGCACAAAACTAGCACCTCATTTCCAGTCCAGGCTTTGTCGGTCTGTGTGATAGCAATAGCCGTGCTCCCGGTTGTCCTTTCCACGAAGGTGGTGGTTGGCTCGGTCGTGTCCCGCCGCCCCCCCTGCAGGCATCGCCCGCTCTCTGCCGGGGCGGTGGAGACCGTCCTGGTTAGACCCTGACCGCAGCCCCGGAGAGGAGGGGTGGGTGAGTAACGTGTAGCTGTTCCAGTGCATTGCTGTACTCTAGGATAACAATGTTCCTTTTATTTCATGGTATTTCTTAATTCTGGTTTTATATTTAAATATGCAGTATCTTTTGTACTGTACGTTCGCGGTAGGGGATGCATAATGCACTTTTTTTTTTACTTTTGTTTGTAAAAATGTACTGTATATTTTATGTGCTTCTTGTGAGAAAAATAAACTTTTTTGTTTTCCTTTTACAAATGAGCTTTGCAGCAATTTTTGGAGGTGGGGAAGGATCGGCCCGGCCGTGGGGAACAGGCCCCGCGGGGGCGGAAAGAAAAGGCGGCGACGGGTGCGTATCATCGGAGCAGCAGCCGCTGCCTGGCTCCCGCGGTCCCCTGCCCCGTGTTATCTCTTCCCGTCCGTCCTGGCTGCGCTCCCCTTTTTTTGGGTCCTGGCTGTTTTCTGCCGCCCCTGAAGGCCAGATCGGGAGATGCCTTTGTCCCTCTCGGCTGTGTCCTTCAGCGCTGGACGTGTTTCAGGTGCCCTGCCGGGACAGCGAGCGCTGCAGAAACGCACCCGAGGCGTCAGACGGGCTCACTTGCAGGTTTTTTAAGGGGAAAAAGGAACGAAATAGAAATATGCTTAATTCCTGGAGGCAGGAGTAGGATGGAAATCTGTAATTCTCGGCCTAGCTTCTTTCCAGAGACCCCAGGCTGGGTTTAAGGAGAAGCTGCTCACGTTTCGGCGCGCGTTCCGCGGCACCGAGCGGATGTTGGCAGCGGAGCGGTGGTGCCTGTGACAGCGATGCCTGCGCCGCGCTGAGCCCGCCCCGCATGGCGCACGGAGAAGTGCTTGTCTGGAGGGGGGCTTGGTGCCGCCGCAGCAGCGTGGGCTTTCTAATTCCCACAGACCGGTGCTACGGCCTCCTCCGAAGAGCAAATCCCCGGTGTGAAAGCTGGGGAGCTAAATCCCGGGATGCGGCTCTTCTGCCCCGAGCCGACCGGTCCTGCTGCGCCGCGCGATCCAGCCGAGGTGGGACCAGCCCTTCCCGGGCATTCACCAAATTTTGCCTTTAAAGGCAAACAGCGAGCATCTGTCTCGTGTGCCTGCGAGGAATCTTGTTACCGCCTGGGATTGTTCTCGCTCTCAAAGCTGCTTCGGGGAGGAACATGTCAGTGTTTACCTTGGCAGGGTAGCAAAGCGCAGGCTGGGGATGCTCTCCAGCTTTGGCACGCTTGCTAATTGCCTCAAAGAGTCGTTAACCCCCACCAGAAACGTTTGCTTTTTAGGGGTTTTTTGAGGATTGATTTGGCTTGGGGTTGGCGGCTCTCTGTCACCCATCAGTCGAGCGCAGCAAAGCGTGATTTAGTGCTGCCCTCCCTGCCCCGGCGCTCGGCCCGAGGGGCTGCGACGCTCCCCCGGGCCCAGCCATCGGACCTGGGCAGGAGCCGGCGGCACCTCCCGCTGACTTCATGGTGCCAATTTGCCAGCTCCTCACGCGCACAGAGCTCAGGCCACAAACTCATCGGGGTGAATGAAGTGACTGAAGTCCTACCGCAGCCTTAGCAGGGGCTGGGTTTGATTCCGGTGTGGTGAGGGTGCAGAGCTGTGCCAGAGCGGGGGGCTGGGAGCACCCTCCTGTCACCCTGCAGCCGCATGTGGCACGTGCCGGCTGGTGCCGCCTCGCGTCACGGCACGGTTCTAGGCTGCGCTCGCGGCTTTGCAGGGACTCGGGCGTGGGCAGCAGCTCACCAGCCGGGAGAATAATCTGCAAATGATGGAGGACAGAGCCCTGGGCTCCCTGGGGTGGGTTTGTGAGGGGTTTGGTCTTCTCCGGACTCCTGAGAGCACCTCGGGTGGAAATGCGGCTCTTCCCCCCGATGCGGGAGCAGGGTGCTGAGCTGGCCTGCCGCTGCGTGGGCAGGCACCCTGCGGGAGCTGCAGCATCAGGAGCTGGAACCCGCACCCGACGCTGCCCTGATCAAGGACAGAGACCCCGGGCTGAGTCGCCCCGGCACGGAGCGCTTGGCTTCGTGTCAAGGCCTTCCGAGAGTTGCCCAGACATGCTTAGGTGATGACACACGAAGGAAAACAGTGGGAGCGAGTGTGCGTGTGTGTGTACAGCTTTTACACGCTGGGGTTAACTCTCTCCAGCGCCGAGCCGCAGCAGAGCTGGAGAGCTTGTGCCGAGCTGGGAGCCCCAGCGGCGCCCGCACGCCAGAGCTCCGGTTCGGGGAGGCAACAGCCTTCTCGCTGTAGCGTGCTTTTGAGGTCCTTGGGGCAGAGTCCGTCCCTTAGCCAACGCCATTTTGGGGTCAGATGTTTGCTGTTAGCTCATTTAATTCACACTTCCCTTGGCTGATTCACAAGACGATGCTCCCTGCTCGTCTCGGCTTCCCAAAGATGGAGATCTCCCCACCGTAGCGGTTCGCAGGCCTGCATCTCGAGAGTCGCAGGTAAGAGGTCGGAGGGAGACAGGACTGTGAAATGGCCGGAGGGTGCCCTGTGGCTGCCGGTGAGTTCGTGTGTCTTTTTTTGTTCCTGCCACGATTGAAAGTTGGTTCTTTACGGAGCGGTTCTTGTTATGGCCGAATGTTACATCCTGTTGTGATGTTGCTATGGCAAAGCCAGGCAACATCTGGAGCAACACAAGTTCTCTCGGGCGACCGTCGGAGGGTTTATTTATAGCCTGGCAGGCGAAAGGAGATGCCTGAGCATGAAGTCTCTGTGGGCAGACCATGGCGGGGGCAGCCGGGCACTGGGTGCCCTCCTGGTTGGGACCCGGGGCGGGGGGAAGACGCGAGGTCCGGCCAGCCCCTCGCCTGCCCCGGGGAGGAGCCCGCAGGCGGTTCCGAGCAGAAATCGGACGGGAGCGGATCTCCTCGAGGACCCCTGACTCGGTTCTTCACCCTGATGGGAGGAGGGTGGTTCCCTACCAGCGGTTCCCGGTTGGGTGCTGGGGTGGGGTGACCGCAGGGGTGGTGAGCAGGTATTGTAATGATGTTGTTGGGGGAAAAGGGAAGGTTTGGCAGGTGACTGGGGCCGCTTTTAGCGAACAAAGCGATGTGCGGAGAGAAGCAGCAGGAAGGACACAAAGGCCAACGGCTGCACTTCACCACCAGCAGCCGACTGCAGCAAAGAGGAGAAGCTGCAGCTCCGGCCGTGGGTCTCCAGCTGCCTGCAGCCCCAGGTGATGCCTCTGTGTCTACTTACACGGGGTCGTGGCCGGACGGCCCCGCTGGCTCTGAAGAGGTAGAAATGTAAATATTTTTCTAAGCAGAAGCTGAGAGTCGGCGCTGCTGATGTGAGACGAGCTGGCTCCTGCAGCGGATGGAGGGCAGGGGAGCCATTGCAAGGGTGCTGCTGCTGCAGCGCCTGCGGCGGCGGGGCCTCTCGGTGTGCGCGCATACGCACACGCGCATTTCGTGTTGGTAGCAGCAGCTCTGCTGCTTCAGCCAGGGGAGCTGCTCGGCTGGGGAGCAGCGGGTGAGCCGGTCGGGTTCGCTCCAGCCTCGCCCCTCGCCCTGGGCGCTGCGTATTCCCTAAAAGTCTCTTCCTCTCTGGTTTGCAGGATGGGGCAGCGGCAACGTTGCTGCAGCTGCCATTTCCTTTTATGCAGACGGGTCAGGAGGAGAAACCGCGTTGCTCCCGTGTCAGACTTTCCCGAGTGTTTAATAAGCAGCTCGCAGGAAAGCGGTGCAAAACGGAGGGCAGGGCAAACCCAGGTCCAACGACCCAGCAGTGCAGGTTCCACACCAGCCCTGGGCTCTACGATCCCCACACAGGGCAAGCCAAAAAAACCCAAGATGATATCTCTGGATGATGATGGTTTGTGAGAAACCCAAAATGTATTTGGCTTTGGCATGGGGGACCAGGGCATTGACTCAAGGGGAAGAACCCCGAGTTATTGATCAGCTCATCGTGCCAACGTCACACGTGCCTGCGTCTGGCCAGTTTATCCTGCGGAGAGGTGACTTGGCTTTAAAATTTGTCACTCATGCAACTGTCAGCAAATTTTGCTGCAGCATTTCAGTACCTGGCAGGATGGGTGCTGCAAGGTCCCCCCCACTGCCGGCGTCAGCAGCGACCATCGCCTGCCCCCGGCACGGCTCGGTAGCCCGGCCACCGGCCCCAGTCCTGCTGGGAAGCGGTTGTGTTTGTTTGGGGCAGCCTGGGTAGGGATTTAAAACTTCCAGTGGTAACAAATGGTGTTTTGTCTCGCTGCAGAGCCGCTCTGCAACGTGCATTGATAAAAAACAACCCCTGCGAGGGGGCCGGGCTGATAAGGGCTGGGATAAGGGCTGGGATAAGGGCTGGGATAAGGGCTGGGATAAGGGCTGGGATAACGGTCGTCCCTCGCTCCTTCCCCTTGGCGGTGGCTGGCGCTCGCTCCTGAGCCGGCTCGTGGGGCAGGGGACGAGGCGGTGGCATCACGAGAGACCGTGGTGCAGGCGTCACCCACGCAGCTCGTATGAGTGCGTTGGCTGTGCTCAGAGGGCTGCCGGGGTCCCTGGGGGCTCTGGATGAGGCCCTGGCAGGATTTTCCAGCCCCGCTGAGGGTCAGCGGGATGCCTTTAGCCCGGGCTGGTGGGCAGGTCGCTGGGGGCTCTTTGCAAACCCTTCGGGCTGACACTGGGGTAACCCAGCCCCTGCTGGGAAGCAGCACCCGGCTCGGCCCCGGCACCGCGGAGGTGCCTGCGTCTCTTTAGGGACCATCTAGGTGTTTTCCTGCATCCTGCCTCGGGATGCTTCCCCGGATGGGGATCGGGCGGCCGGCACCTCGTGCACCATAAAAGGCAAAGCGCTGGGAAGAGCTGCTGGGGTGGGAGCCTGGGCGGCCGCCGCGGCTCGCTGCAATGCCAGGCATCCCGGCTGTGTATAAACGGATTAGAGCCCTCCAGCTCTCCCGCTCTCCCTCCTTCCGGAGAGTTTACAGGAGCCCGTTTGGCAGAAGGATTATCCAAAGGGAGGAACTTTCTGCTCGGAGGGTTGTTTAGAGAAGTGCCCAGAGTGTTAATAGGGATTTTTGATAAGTTATGTTTTGGAGTCTCCTAAGGGAAACTTGTTTCTGAGGCTGCTGTCAGGCTTCTCTGTTTATCTCGGGTAGACTTTTTTATGCCACAGCAATTCCCTTAGCAATAACGTATTCCCGCAGATCATTCCAGCCGATCCGTCTCTGCCCTGCCCGCGCCGTGCAGGCGGTATCTCTCCCCGAAACGCTGGGACGCAGACCAAGGCTGCGCGTCGCTTCCAAGGAAGGAGCGCTGGGGGAGAGGCGCTGGGTCCGTCGGGCGCAGGGCAGGGAGGCAGGGAGGAGTGCCAGGGGCATGGATGCGGGTTTCCAAGCTCTCCGTGAAACCCACGGAGGAGCTGACGGAGGTGATCCTGCCCAGACGAGCTGCAGCAGATGACCTGGCAGTAAATCTCTCTGGAAGCAGCGGGATCGGAGGGAAGCCAGGGAGGATTGCTGCACGGGACCGTAGGGAGTTATTGCTGCAGCAGGTTGGGGAAAAGAGGCGCGTCCCTGAAGGAAGATGCAGATGGGCAGCAAGTCCTGCCTGTAAAGTGCTGTGGAGCAGCAAATTAGCAGCTGGGGGGTGCTTTTCCAGTTATTCAGGTGGGATATATTGGGGTAGGGACCAGCGTAGCATCAGCTCTGACAGCTGTTGTGTTAGGAGAGAGCCTCCTGCCCTGCCGCAGAGGATGGGCTCCATCGCGCCAGCGTGCGTTTTCATCTCTGCTGGCCATGAGGCTAAAAACCGCCGATTCACATGACCCAGGCACGGAGGCTTCCAAGCTGCCTCCGTCTCTCCCAGTAGCAGAGGAAGGAGAAGGCGGTGCTGAAAGTCTGCCGAGACCCAAGGTGGGAAGAAATCTTGGCTGGCCAGTTTCGAGGCATTTGGACCAGGAATTACGGTGACTGAGCTCCCGGCCATGGAAGCCTCCACCTGGCAGTACTATGGATATTTACGGGATGACACAAGTAAGGCGAGGGGGAGAGACTGCGCTGCTTCCCGGGGAGCCTCCTCAGGGACCCGCGAGGATTATACTCTGCTGCAACTCGGCCAGGAGGGCCTGGGGCACAGGCTGGAAAGGGGGGACCTGCCCGACCCCCGCAGCGACACGCAAGCCCCTGCCAAGAAGTCAGAGACGAGCAGCAGCGGGCAGAGAGGGCAGCGGGGGCTGGCAGGGGACCCGCGCTCCGAAGACCACCCCGTGTCCAAAGGGTGCAGGAGGGGGGAGGAGGGAGAAGCCCCTCCGAAGGTGTACGAAATGGAGGTTGGGCACAGGCGGGCGGGCACGGGCAGGACGGTGAAGCCGGTGGTGTACAGGCTGGAGGAGAGCGAGTACAGGCGCCTGATGGAAGAGGCAGAAGCAGAACCTGAGGAGGAATGGGAAGCGACAGAGCACAAGGTACCTGGGATGCAGGAGGGCTACCCAGGGGATGGGAAGGCGGCAAGTCCGAGCCTAAACCGGCTCAATGCTTTCCAAGGAGTCCTGAGGAGGCAGATAAGCCGTTCAGACTCTGAAAGTAGCGCAGAGAGCCGGCAAGTGAATAAACTGACCCTGAACTCTCCCTCGGAGAGAAACAAGCCGAGTATCCCCATCAGGTCAGACAGCTTCGAGCGAAACGCCATGCTCCTGGATTACATTTTGCAAAGCAAACAGGAGGCAACAACATCTGTTTCCTACGTCCCCAGAGAAAGCAGCAAGGCAGCTGAAAGCTTCAGGCAGGCGGTGAGCTTCGCCCCCCAGCCTGACGGCGCTCCGGACCTTTGCCAGAACGGCCAGACCGGCGAGGAGGACCTGGCCAGGAAGCCCGAGCCAGACAAGCAGGTAGCGAAGAGCCTCGAGAGAATGGTCTCTGCGGTTGCAAATTATGCTTCGGTGGCTAGAGACACTGAAAAGCTTTCGAGACAGAGCAGCAGCCAGCTCCTTGAGGGCAGGGAACAGCTCGGAGGTGAAGCAGATGCAGGGATACTCGATTCATACAGCCCGAAAAGAAGCCCCCCGGCCCCTCCTGTCAGGTCCCACAGCAAAGAGAGCCTGGCTTTGAGTATGAGCAAGACTGTGGCAATGACGGAGGCGCTGCTGGAGCCCCGCAGCGATGCAGCGAAGCCTGCCAAGGAGCAGTGGGCAGCTGCAGGAGCGGAGCAGCTAACTGGAGGCAGGACTGCGGGAGGAGGGGGCTCGGAGGAGCCGGAGCGGAAGGGGAGGAAGAGTCAGGAGGATGAGAAAGTGCTTAAAGTTGCCGACGCCAAGAAAACCTTCGAAAAGCCCAAGCCGGCGGAGGGGAAGGCAGCGACGCCACCGCCCAGCGCTGCCAGAAAAGGTGAGGCGTGACGGCTCTGCCTCGCGGCGCCGAGGGGCCGGGGTGGACCCGGAGCCGAGGGCTGGTGGTGAGGGGAGGTGGGAACACGGCGGTCGCGAGGCTTTTCAGAAAATACCTGCCTTGTCATAGACGGGATGCGCTCGGGGCAGATTTAGCGATCTATGGTCCTAACGAGGCAGGACAAAAATCAGGCATTGATTCAAGGCTACCGGCAGCCCGGTAAAAGTACTTCTTGCAGTGAAACTGTTTCGTGAGAAAGGGATTTGCTTTTTAAGACTCTCCTGTGTACAAATAAGTATAATATCCAGTACTCCTATATTGCTTTTGATGAACAGATACAGTGCAGAAGCGCCCGTATGATACTTTCTCCCACTGTCATGTGGGATTATTTGCCTCGGTCTCTCTAGGCATTGCGTGAGCCAATATAATTTTGTTTTAGCTATGGCATAAAAAGGAGGCATTCTTTTCCTTAGGTTCTTTTTCTCCTGCACTGTGACTTAGCTGAATAAGCCTTTCAGGAGAATGACATCAACTTGGAAACCCTTTCACTGAAAAACTATGGATAAATGAACTTTGTTGAAATTTTACTGGTAAAACAGCAGTTATGCAGAAATAGGGAGAGATTAAAAATGAGTGTTTGTATGAGAGTTTGGATCCTTCAAGAACATATCAGACCCATGCTGGTTAACTTACATCCTCTGTTTATTGACAATCTGCAATTGTGGATTTCCTTATAAGGGAAAATACATGTTTTAAGGCACAGGAAATCTATGCTAGCTTTGAACTGAATAGCAAGTTTACTTAAAAAAGAGGTGTCATTATCCCACGGTGCTTGGTGCATTGTGCTGTCAATTACTCTCATTCACAAAAGTCACGAAACCAAGTCAGAATATGAATATTGCCACAGAGTTTGTATGTGTGTCAGTGATAACAAAAAGCCTACAGCAATGAAAAACAGATCCTATCCTCTCAGGAAGCATCTGAAGACACATTATCATTCTCACGATGGAAAGAAGTAGGGTTGTGAAATATCTGTCACTGCAAACTATCTGCCGTCTGACAGGCTTAGGCTCTGTACGTGAAGCAGTGCTAGTGCTGGTATTATCGGGGTGTCTGGATCTACGCAGCCTCTCCACTCCTCCTCGAGTGGGAGATCAGTCTGATTAAATGGTACAGCTGATACGGCGTGTTGTCATCAGCCAGATCCGACGGAGGGATCTTGTCATCAGCAATGAGGCATGCGTCCTTCGGGGGGGACGGAGGAGCAGGTGGGTGCAATAGGTGATCTTACAGAGGAAGGGAGTTAGAAGGGACTACAAGAAATCATGCTCCATCCCTGAGGCAGTACTGGCTACAGCTAAATCACTCCTGACAGATGTTTACCTACTTGTTCTTCGGAAGAAATAGGGAGGGAGCTATTTCAGTGCTGAACTGTGAAAATGTTGCAATAAAGAAGAGTAGGAATAGCTTCTCATTTTGCTATATCTGTGACACAGTCTGTTTGTTTTTTTTTAAATCTGTTTCTAAACATATATCTTCCCAAATCTCACGCTGCCTAACTGAACACGAACATCTCGCGTATATTTACCATTATATGATTCCTTCTTTATACCTCTGATTTTTCCAGCACCAACTTGATCCTAGGCAGCAGGGAGAGAAACAGAACAAGATGGCAAAAGGATTCAAAACTGCTTGAATAATGAGGACAAGACTAGGATATGTGATAAGTGTAACATGGAGTGCTACAGGAATCACAGCGCCAAGCCTCACGTTACTGCTCACTGCTCAAAGCCCCTGCTCATTACGCGGTGCCTGGCCGATTTTTTTCTGCTATTCAGAATGCTAGGAAGTGTCAATCCCAGGATATTCATGTTGTAAATAAAATACAGCTTGCTTCTTTCTTTTTTTTTTTTTTTTTTGTGTTCTGCTTTCTTGTCTCTCTCTTTCTACTTAATCATCTGGTGTAGTGGAGATAGCAACAAAGAAAATCCCATCTGTTGCAACTAATTGCTTCATTTGTATTTGGTGTCCCAATGTTTTAATTAGGTATTGGGACCACCTCCCCTTTATCACAAAAATGGGAATAAAGAAAGAAAAAAATATTTCACAATCCTGTACAATGCTGGAGAAGAAAAATACATGAGGAACTAGACTAGCTTGAAATTAATTTAGAGATTTCCTTTTGCTGTAGAAACTGTAGGCAGCACGTATTCTATGCTTCTCCTGTGGACGAGTTGGTAGGGATGTGTACGCCATCTATATTACTGCATATAACATGCATGAGAGTGTGTATATGTAGTAATAAATGTGCTTTATGAAATGTATTTTAAATCATTAATAACAATAGCATAAATTATTAATACCCATCCTGACCTAATGTTCACTTATCATTACTTGTCAATCTCCAGCATCTTCCACCCACGCCAAGCAGCACACAGCCGATGTCAGCGCAAGTGCTCGCTCACCGCAGCGGATCTGCATTACCCTTTGGGGAGGGGGCTTGCGATCTGACCCCAATTTACTGGGTCTGGAAGTAGCGCAGGGACTCGTTCGATGTCACGCAGAAAGGTAGGGCGGATCTGGGAATAAAACTAAGGGGTGCTGACTCCTCTGCTTTAATTCACGTATTCCTCTTTCCTCCTTCTCCACATGCTCTGATACGCTCTCATACGCTTCTCCCTTCCTGGCTGTTATTTTAAAAATCTGATTGAACATATTGCTCTCCTTATCTTCGTTCCATAATTCTACAGCTCCCCTTTCTGGCCAAGGATTGAATAAGGCCAAACCAAATGGATTTTGCTCTCTCTCTCCACACAAACACTTGGAACACTTTGCCGGAACTGGGGAACAGATCAGCACAGGGCAACACTTCCCTGGGCAGAACACGTCATTACAGGACTGATTAGCCGTAATCAAGAGCTGTTATGTGGTGGCTGTTAGTACAATTTTGTCTTGGCAGCTGCTCAACATTTGATGATCGTTGAAATGTCCCTTAAATACCAGACTTGGAAGCAGTTTAATAAAGCTACCCTCGCCATTCAATAGGTGCCCAACAGACATTGAGAAAACAAGGCAGAAGGAGTAAATCTAATGCTACTCCACGCACAGAAAATGGCTTCGGGTTTGTTTGTTTTTTCCATTGCAATCAGTTCAGATTTTCCTGCATTAAAAACCCATTGCATTCCAGTGATGTTATGTGAAACGTAAGATCACATCACCGATTTCAATGGGAGCGGCTCTTCTCAACGCTGTTGAATCTGGCCTTGCGTATCTAAATCACAAGAGCCATAGAAGAAGAAATAAAAAAATACGCAACTTTCAGGTGGGAGAACCTAGTGCTTCCTGTAAAGTTGTTTAAATAGAATAATAAATCAAAAGGCTTCAAGAAATAAATAAATAAATACTGGGCACAAATGTCCTTCAAGAGTTGTATAACTTGGATATCTGCAAACCCGAGGTCCGAAACACAAACTGTCATGTACAGCGTATTTTGCGTGACTTAGAAGTTAAGCTGCAAAATAACAGGACTTTAAATTGCTGATCTCTCTAAACCCTCTGTAAGCCGTTTTCCTTCATTCAGAATATATTTAGCAATGAGGATTTAAGCAAATTGAAATGTTCGAGACAAATTCATCCCTCAAGTGACTTTACTGGTTCTGAAAGACTGGGTTGCCGTCCACCTAAGATTGCTCAAAGACTCCAAGCCAAATTCTATGATGTCAGCTGAAGGCCAAAGAAGCCATCAAAATTTCTCCTAGAAAGAGGCGCCGCAGGTGTTTGTGTCTTTCTTTACCTTTTCTAACTAACACCACCGCGCTGGCAAGGAAGCTGTCGGGCATACCGAACGCGTTACGTATAAGGCATGTCAAGATTATCATAGGAACAAACCAGCGTGATTTACTGCAGTGATGGAATTGATGCATATTTGCAAGCAAGCTAAATTTAGCTGCTGACATAAGTTTCAGAGGTGGAGTCTGTAGACACGGTGCTGTTTCCGTATAAAGGCTGTGAGACAGACTGCAGCAATCGTGCATCGATGTAGCAGAGGGTAAAATATGTGGGATGGATAAAACTAGTGAAATGTATTTTTGAATAAATTCTGAATCTTTTCTGCAAAATTTAATAATCAGGCGTGTTGGTACCGATAAAATGGAAGGACAAACTTTCTTGCCCTTATAGCTGCAAGAATTTGGTAATAGGATATTTTCCTTTACAGAAATTAGAATTTCTGACATATTTTGACAAGTTGTTAGGCTTACATCACTCTGCCTATAATTTAAGTACTGTTTGTTAGAATTATTTTATTCAGCTGAAGTGATGAAGATTACTGTTTACAGTGGGACCAAAGAACATGTGTAAAACTTTAGCCATTCTTTCTGTTGTTGAAGACTTCAGCCTGAAATTCATGTCATTTCTTCACCACCTTGTACGGTGAGCTGCTGCGATCTAAATGCCTCATTAATCCAGGCCAGGATCTGCGTGATCTTTGGAGCGTTTCCATCCACACGTTTAAGGAAGCGCTAGCAAAAATTCAACAGGTATCATTTCCTTCTGAGTCCATCCTTAGCGACTCTCGCAACGACATGTCGAGCAAGCTGTGCTGCAGGAGCATCCATCCCTGCAGCGACAACGTGAACCAGGAACCAACCGTTCAGGTGGCAGTTATTGGGAGGATTAGGTTAAAATCAGATTTCTCAGGACAAATTTCACTTCGTGTCCTCTGTGCGTCGCTCTCTTTTTACATGGGTGCCAAAAGTCTTCCCTGGTTTCTCTTGCAAGCTGTTGGGTAGCGCTGGGTACTGCTGCCTTCGCTGTTGTTTTTCAGTCCAGGGTAAAGCATCGGCTGGTATGTGATTAAAATATCATTTCACGCTTGCCCACTCTTTTGAGCTAGAAGGAGCTATACGTACGTATATTTTTAAGTACCATTTTATATGCTTGTATTAATTGTTTTTTATAGAGTTTAAGCCACATGCACAGGTTTGAGACTCCTGATAAATTAATGGCCGTGGGACTGGCAGTCAAGATACTCGGCTCTATCACTGACTCATTGTGTGACCTTCAGCAAGTCACGTACCTACGTGGAAAATATGAATCACAATCTAAACCCACTGAACTACAGATTACCTGCAGGTCTGCTCCGAGGCTGCCGAACTGCTTTTGTTTTCTTCTTTCTTAGCTTTAAAGAGATTGTTTGAGGGAGGAGGGTGGAGAGTAAGTGTGCTGGGCTGGCTTTCAGAAGGAAGGTATTAATTTCACAGTAATTGGTGCCGCGGGCAGTGCGTGGCAGGGATGCAGGCTTGCAACTCTAATCTTTGGGTGTGTAATTTTTTTATCAAGGTGTTGCTCAGTATGTAAGAGAGACTTTCCTGCTTGTTGAATCAGTGGTTAAACTAGTGTCAAAGTTTAACAAACGTTGGATAACATTTGTTAGTTTAATGTGTAGCTACTGTAGCATCTGATGTTTCCATCAGCTGTAATCAGTCAGACCAGCAAGACCATGACAAATGCATCTGAGAGGGTTTCTGCATGTTTCCACACCCGGCTATCACTTAACAGGGTAGTTCACAGCCCTGTTGCAGTTTCACCGGGGGAGAGGAGGGTGCTCAGCTCAGCTCATCACAAAACGCGTATTTCTCCAAATTCTGAAGGATTATAAGGGGAGTTACGTGCGTGTCGCTCCCCTGAAAAATTAGGCCCCTCAAGCACCTAACCACATGCAAACGAATTTGCAGATATTGGCCAAAACGTATAAGGAAGCTAGAGTAGCTTTTGGTTTTGGCCATGTATGGTAAACACTGTGCAACGTGGGTACTGATCTAGCATAATTCATCCGCTTTTCAAGTTCCCCGGAGGAACAGAAACACGCAGCCTTTGAGAGTGGTATTACCCTGCCTGCCTCGAGGTATTTGCTACAAAGGTACTCACCTTCTTACTGTGTACTGTATTAATAACTGTTAACCTCTCTCATTGAACAGTGGAGATAAAAAACCCTCTTTACAACCACATAAGCCAGCATCCCCAAAAGCGGCTTTACTTTTAGCGCAATGGGGAGAATCTTCGGTTTCCAGCTACTGTCCTGCGCTTCTCATGAAAGTGTGATTTTTAGCAGGGGATTAAGCTCTCCTTTTGTCCCCGTCTTGCCGGCAGTGCCGCTTTCCACAGCAGCTACAGGCCCCAGCAAGTCAGCATGACAAAGTGAGGCGACATGGTTGTTTTTCTTGCAGAACTGATGCTTCTCTTCAGCGTTGCTTTTGTCGACAGCAGGCTCTGGCTGTGCCCTGCTCGGCCCAGGGCTCACGAGGAGCCGCATCCGCGGGTTTGTGCCTCACTCGTCGCACCAGCGCTCGCAATTTTCGGTTTTGCTGCCGCAGTGCCCCAAACCCTCCCTGTCCCTTTGCCAGGGCATCCCCACCTTTGCTCCCACCCTAATCTAAAGCAGAGGACGGGAGTGTTGTCCCAGCTGGGCCTGTGAGGGAAGAGGCCTGAGGCAGGCTGGGGCGCAGCGGGGGCCACGGCGGGGCGCCGACCCGGCAAGGGGCTAAGCGCCTGAGGGGAACCGGGCTGCTGCGTCCCCGCCGGGGCCGTGAAGGGGAGAGGGGACAGGCGGGGGGCCGGAGCGCGGGCCCGGCCCCCTCAGGGCGGCTGCTGAGGGGCGGCTGCCGGGCCGCGGCTCCCACCGGCCGGGAGCGGGGAGGGGGAAGAGAGAGAGCGCGCGACCACGCGTGGCAGCGAGCGCCGCGCCGCCATTGGCTAGCAGGGCCGCCACTCACTTTACCGCCCCCGCCCTCCGCCGGGAGAGGCGGGACGGGAACGCGCGGCATCAGGCGGTGCCGGTAATGAGGGGGCGTGGCCCGCCGCGGGGAGGCGCGGCCACGAGAAGGCGGGGCCTCGCTCCGGCGCTGCCCGCCCCCGCCCCACGGCGGTCAGTCGGGCGGCGGCGGCGGCGGCAGCGGCAGGCGGCGGAGGCGGCTCCGCCGGGCTGAGGAGCGGACGCGGGGGAGGCGGCTCGGGATCGCGGTGCGCGGCCACGGGGGAACCGGGGAGCGGGGCGGCAGCGGGACGGCGCCCTGCGGCGCGGCGGGTGGCAGCTGGCGGGGCGGGAGGGTGGCGGGCGGCCCGCTGCGGGGTAGGCGGCGGTGCCCGCGGTAGGGCGGCGGCGGGCGCCGGGGCAGGGCAGGGCAGGGCAGGGCGGGCGGGGGTCCGGCCGGGCGGGCTCTTCCTGCTCGGGGCCGGCCGCTGCCGCCGAGCCCTTCCTGAGGCGGCGGCCGCTGTCAGCGCCCGGGCCTGCGGCGGGAAGCGCCCTCCCCACGCCGGCGGTCGGGCGCCCGGGGCTTCTCCCCCGCTTTCCTCCTTATTAGGTAGCGGAGCGGCTCAGGGTCGCCCGCGGGTTCCGGCATCCGCCCGGGGCTCGCAGGTTGCCGGCAGGGCATGCCCGAGGCGGGGCCGGGCTCTCGGGCCGCAGCTCGGGCAGCCCCTGCGCCGCACACCTGATGCCCGCTGCCAGCCCCGCCGCCTTCCGCACGGAGGGGCCGGGGGCTTCCTTTTGTTCGGCAGGTTTTTTCCCCCTTTTTTTGGGGGGGGGGTGGTGTTTCCTTTTTTTATTATTTTCCCGTGGCGATGCAGCAGCGGCTCGCTGGCACCGGCGTCGGCGTGTCACCCCCGAGCGCCGCGTCCCCGCTGCCACCCTGTAACGCTGCAGAGGACAAAAGATGAGGGTTTAGTTTTGGTTTTGTTTTTTTTTCCTTTACCCTCGTGTTGAGCGGGTACGTGTCACGCCGTTATTAATGGTTCTTCCGAGTCTGTTGGGGAGATGTGTAAAGTCCTGGGTTGTGTGACATGTTCCTGGGGTTTGTTTTTCTATGCAGAAAGCCACGTTGTTTTAATAGCGATATGTCAAAGGCCAGAATTTAAGGGTTAGTACTTATCCGGGCTTTGTGAAATTAGCTGCTTCTCCGCTCATGCACGGAAAGGTGTCCGACGTGCAGCCGCACGAGCGCTCAGCTGTGGTACCCCGGTCTAGACAATGTGATGCGGTGGCTGCACAGGAGACAGGTCTGGAAAAAAAAAAAAGGGACTGAAAGCTGACTGGAAACAAAAGTAAAACTGATTGATGCAGTTTTATTGTTAAAGTGATATGCGTCTTGTGTTTTTTTTAATAGCTGTAGTTTCAGCCTTGTACGTGTTTGTTTGAGCGTGTCTGTTCAGCCTATTCGTGCAGATGTGCGGGTGGATTAGTATAAGCAAGACCAAGGATGTTAGCAAGATGAAAGAGTGGCATTTTGAATATCCTAGGCTGTGGCTGGTTTTTTTTAGTTGGCTGATACCGATTCTGGTTTAATTTTAGGCCAGGCTGTATCCAAATTAGCTGACACTACCCTCTCTCTTCGTGTGCCTCTGTAAGCACATGCAGGAGAGAAGCTCTGTGCCTGCTGAAGTGTGGGAAAATGGTGTGAACTGGCACGGTCCGTCCTGTTGAGAAGCGTGTTCGTATGTGCTGAATGTGTGATGGCTAGAGAAAACAGCGGGTGTCTTGTGCGTGAGGCAGGAGAGGATATATTCGATTTTCATTTGAATAACAAGCATTGAATCATCTTTTCGGCTCAAGGGGAAAAACAGATGGTGTGCACTCACCGAGACGTTTTATTGCAGCTAATATTCGTGTTTGCTAAAGACTGCGTACACAAAGGTAGAAGATCAAATAGTGTTGTGATAAAGTCAATGCATGTTTATTTTGTGTATATATTTTTTTAGTATTTTCAGTAGCCGTAGTAAGACCTGACACACTCGGGTACACGTCAGGGAGCATTAGCTTTGTGTTTGTTTTAATATAGCACGTTGTAATAGTAATTTTTCAATGGTCACTTGTAGCCTTTTATACAGATTGCTTTAATCAGCATTTGTGTGTCTCTCTTTATATTCTCTGTTGGCATTACTCTATCTTCTACTGAGCTGCCTTTTCAAACATCATTGGATTTTTTCAAGTTAAATCTTCATGCTTATTGCATCTGTCACTTCTGGGATTCACTCCAAGCAAAAGGCAGAGATTCAGTTTAATGGCAATGAGAAGGAATGCACAGAAGGGTAAAATATCAGCTTTCCTGAGTGATACAGCAAAGGACGCCGAGAGATCTGCCCTCGGTAGCTGTTCCATGCATCACGTTCAGTATCAGACTTTAATGACGGCTTCATAAAATGGCTCATTAAAGCACAACGTTGCATTTTGATCGTAAGAGAATTTATGTTGTTGGTTTTAATTTGATTATCGATTCCGAGGAACGTAACTCGGATGCCAGCTTCCTATTCTGAAGACATGAGCAAAACACTTCCTGGCCTGGGTTTGCAGCTTGGTGAGGTCATCAGCGCACCACTCCCAGGGCCAGGAATGTCCTTTTAGGCAAACTCACAGGCACATTTTCACTTGACTTTTGAAGTATGGGTTTGTTTGTTTTGATTTTGTTTTACTGAGGCTTTTGTGATAATCTCGGTCCTTCTCTAAGGATGTGTCGGAACAGAAACTCACTGAGGATTTGAAGTGCCCCAGTTTAAGCGTTTACAGGGCATACGAACAAGAATTAAATGTCTGTTCTCTTCTAGCTCTTTCCCTGTAGTCTCCCCCACCTAATATTTTTGGTCTGCTTACATTCTGGTTGTTAACTCTGAAATTAGTCTGATCAGAAACTGCTTACAGCTTCAGTTTACAGTCACCCTGGTTATGTGGCCACATGTGAAAAGTCAGATTGTTGGTGGCTTCAGGCTGACAGGACATGAACTGGTGTTTTTTTGTCACTATATGCACAAAAGCAGGTGGTGGTGGCATTGCTGGGGTGAACGCCAAGTCAAAACGAAGGCAAAAAGGTTTAGGTTAGCTGAAGTGGCTCAGGAAAGCTAGCGGTGGAAGTGGATTATTCCAGATGTGTTGAATATACCAGTATAGTTGGGAATCGGTTACTGGGCCCTTTCTTCCTATTTACTAATAGGATTGCTTTGTTCTGTTTTTCCTCATGTGAGTAACTATACTAAAAATGGATTATTTGTTTCTTTTTGAGGTTATAATCATTCAGTACATGACTTTATATGTGTTTTTTAGATGATGGCGTAGGGCACGTAAAATACCAGGGTGACTCTAGAATTACTCAGCTTCTTGGCGTAGCAGCGACGAGCCCGGGAGGTCCCACGGCAGGTCTGGCTTTGCGCTGGAGGACTCTCTGATGCCGAGTCTGGCGCTGATGGTCCTCGGAGGAGCAAACTGGAGAGGATCCTAATGGAATATACCAGCCATTAGTTGTATTACCAGCCATTAGTTGTGTACATGCCTGTGTGGTTTGTGTAGTGAATACAAATCTGATCAGAATTAATGGCTGGATGTGGAGGTAATGATGTAGCTATAAAGTAGAAGGTGACTGTTGGGCAAATAGATAATTTTACTTTACTCCTCTCCCGTGCAGTTCTTCGTGCCAGTAAGACAGATGTAATCTCTTTACAGCAGACATCTTCGTAACA